>NC_056067.1:59593254-61993254 GCF_016772045.2 Ovis aries
CCAACTAATTGTATATAGATTGATTAACCACCATTATGGCAGAAAGTGAAGAGGAATAAAAAGCCTCTTGATGAAAGTGAAAGAGAGAGTAAAAAGTTGGCTTAAAGCTCAACATTCAGAAAACGAAGATCATGGCATCTGTCCCATCACTTCATGGGAAATAGATGGGAAACAGTGAAACAGTGGTCAGACTTTATTTTGGGGGTCTCCAAATCACTGCAGATGGTGACTGCAGCCATGAAATTAAAAGACGCTTACTCCTTGGAAGAAAAGTTATGACCAACCTAGATAGTATATTCAAAGCAGAGACATTACTTTGCCGACTAAGGTCCGTCTAGTCAAGGCTATGGTTTTTCCTGTGGTCATGTATGGATGTGAGAGTTGGACTGTGAAGAAGGCTGAGCGCTGAAGAATTGATGCTTTTGAACTGTGGTGTTGGAGAAGACTCTTGAGAGTCCCTTGGACTGCAAGGAGATCCAACCAGTCCATTCTGAAGGAGATCAGCCCTGGGATTTCTTTGGAAGGAATGATGCTGAAGCTGAAACTCCAGTACTTTGGCCACCTCATGCGAAGAGTTGACTCATTGGAAAAGACTCTGATGCTGGAGGGATTGGGGGCAGGAGGAGAAGGGGACGACAGAGGATGGATGGCTGGATGGCATCACGGACTCGAGGACGTGAGTCTGAGTGAACTCCGGGAGTGGTGATGGACAGGGAGGCCTGGCGTGCTGTGATTCAGGGTGGTCAAAGAGTCAGGACACGACTGAGTGACTGAACTGAACTGAAATGAACATATAGAAACTAAGATTTTTAAAGAGCATGTTCTAGGTCACTTTAAATCCTTCAAATAAGGAAAGATTTTATAGCAGAATTTTAAAACACGATATGCAATAATAGTCTATATCTTGCCCAAAAGACAGCAATTAGATTGTTACCATACAAGTCTCTTTTTTATCAATATTTTTTTCAGTGAACCAATTATAGTGAGAGATATTGACAGGCGGCTAGCGTAGCGGCGTGCTAAGTGCACCAAGAGGCGATTACCCCACGTCCCAAGGTCAGGGGCAGAAGCCCGGAGGATCCCATGCACGAAGGGTGGTTGGTCAAGAGGAATTTACCCCACGTCCAAGGTTCAGGGGCAGAAGCCGAGAGTGCCGCGGCAACAGAGCTCAGGAACAGCGAGCGGAGCTACCCCCTCATCTGAGGCAGGGGTGGTGGCCAGAGAAAAGCAACCCACACCCGAAGCCCAGGAGGTGGCAGCATCTCTGCCAGGGAGGAGCCACACAATGTCACAGGATTGTGGCTGCGTCTGGTGCAGGAAGGCCTAGAGGAGCCATCCATGTTTTGAAGGTCATGAAGGGTCGGTGGTGAGGAGATACCCCTCTGATCCCAAGGTAGGAGCAGCCACTGAAGAGATACCCACGCCCAAGGTAAGAGAAACCAAAGTAAGATGGTTAGGTGTTGCAAGAGGGCATTCAGAAGGCAGATGCACTGAAACCATTTACTCACAGGAAAACTAGTTCATTCTAATCACACTCAGGACTCACAGCCTTGTCTTAACTCATGAAACCAAGCCATTGCCGTGGGAAACTCCAAAGACGGGCAGGTCATGGTGGAGAGGGTCGACACAATGTGTCCACTGAGAGAAGGAAATGGCAAACCCACCTTCAGTATTATTGCCCTTGAGAACCCATGAACAGTATTTGAAAAGGCAAAAATGAATAGGATACTGATTGAGAACCTCTCATCGGCGATCAGTTAGGGTCCAATATTGCTCTGGAAGATATACTCAGTGGAGAATTTATGCCATTACTCCAGATAAGAGAATGATTGGATGAGAGTCTAAAGGGCAAAGGTCCAATTTAGCCTGGCTTGTGCATGTTCGCCAATGGGAGATAAGAATAGCGAAGGAGTTCCTCTAATGCTAATTTTCGATTAGCTGACAAGAGCATTCCACCATCTTGGGATAGAAGACCATGTGTGTAATGGTGGTCAAAGCTCCCTAGAATCATAGGGCATAGTGAGAGATAAGTGGTGTTTCAACCAAGCGTGTATGGCTCTCACGGGATTCCTTATGTCCATAGTAGGACCAGCCGGCTGTAGATATCGTTTCACTTTAATCTGGAAATGATGATTCTAAAGCCAACGTTCTGTATATACCAAACATATGGACTGGCATATGGAATTTGGAATTTATAACCTTCTATAACCGAAGAAGGTATTACATATTATATCTACTACTGCGGGCAGGAATCCCTCAGAAGAAATGGAGTAGCCATCATGGTCAAACAAAAGAGTCCAAAATGCAGTACTTGGATGCAATCTCAAAATGAACAGAATGATCTCTGTTCGTTTCCCAAGGCAAAACCATTCAATATCACAGTAATCAAAGTCTATGCCCAACCAGTAACGCTGAAGAAACTGAAGTTGAACCGTTTTATGTAGACCTACAAGACCTTTTAGAACTAACACACCCAAAAAGATGTCCTTTTCATTATAGGGGACTGGAATGCAAAAGTAGGAAGTCAAGAAACACCTGGAGTAACAGGCAAATTTGGCCTTGGAATGCGGAATGAAGCAGAGCAAAGACTAATTGAGTTTTGCCAAGAAATGGTCATAGCAAACACCCTCTACACAACACAAGAGAAGACTCTACACATGGACAAAACTAGATGGTCAACACTGAAATCAGATTGATTATATTTTTGCAGCCAAAGATGAAGAAGCTCTATACAGTCCGCAAAAACAAGACAAGGAGCTGACTGTGGCTCAGATCATGAACTCCTTATTGCCAAATTCAGACTTAAATTGAAGAAAGTAGGAAAACACTAGACCATTCAGGTATAACCTAAATCAAATCCCTTATGATTATACATTAGAAGTGAGAAATAGATTTAAGGGTCTAGATCTGATAGATAGAGTGCCTGATGAACTATGGAATGAGGTTCGTGACATTGTACAGGAGACAGGGATCAAGACCATCCCCATGGAAAAGAAATGCAAAAAGCAAAATGGCTGTCTGGGAGGCCTTACAAATAGCTGAAAGAAGAGAGAGGCAAAAAGCAAAGGAGAAAAGGAAAGATATAAGCATCTGAATGCAGAGTTCCAAAGAATAGCAAGAAGAGATAAGAAAGCCTTCTTCAGCGATCAATGCAAAGAAATAGAGGAAAACAACAGAATGGGAAAGACTAGAGATCTCTTCAAGAAAATTAGAGATACCAAGGGAACATTTCATGCAAAGATGGGCTCGATAAAGGACAGAAATGGTCTGGACCTAAAAGAAGCAGAAGATATTAAGAAGAGGTGGCAAGAATACACGGAAGAACTGTACAAAAAAGATCTTCATGACCCAGATAATCATGATGATGTGATCACTCATCTAGAGCCAGACATCTTGGAATGTGAAGTCAAGTGGGCCTTAGAAAGCATCACTACAAACAAAGCTAGTGGAGGTGATGGAATTCCAGTGGAGCTATTTCAAAGCCTGAAAGATGATGCTGTGAAAGTGCTGCACTCAATATGCCAGCAAGTTTGGAAAACTCAGCAGTGGCCACAGGACTGAAAAGGTCAGTTTTCATTCCAATCCAAAGAAAAGCAATGCAAAAGAATGCTCAAACTACCACACAATTGCACTCATCTCACATGCTAGTAAAGTAATGCTCAAAATTCTCCAAGCCAGGCTTCAGCAATACGTGAACCGTGAACCCTGATGTTCAAGCTGGTTTTAGAAAAGGCAGAGGAACCAGAGATCAAATTGCCAACATCTGCTGGATCATGGAAAAAGCAAGAGAGTTCCAGAAAAAACATCTATTTCTGCTTTATTGACTATGCCAAAGCCTTTGACTGTGTGGATCACAATAAACTGTGGAAAATTCTGAAAGAGATAGGAATACCAGACCACCTAACCTGCCTCTTGGAATCTATGTGCAGGTCAGGAAGCAACAGTTAGAACTGGACATGGAACAACAGACTGGTTCCAAATAGGAAAAAGAGTACGTCAAGGCTGTATATTGTCACCCTGCTTATTTAACTTATATGCAGAGTACATCATGAGAAACGCTGGACTGGAAGAAACACAAGCTGGAATCAAATTGCCGAGAAATATCAATAACCTCAGATATGCAGATGACACCACCCTTATGGCAGAAAGTGAAGAGGAGCTAAAAACCTCTTGATGAAAGTGAAAGAGGAGGAGAAAAAGTTGGCTTAAAGCTCAACATTCAGAAAATGAAGATCATGGCATCCGGTCCCATCACTTCATGGGAAATAGATGGGGAAACAGTAGAAACAGTGTCACCTATTTTGGGGCTCCAAAATCACTGCAGATGGTGACTGCAGCCATGAAATTAAAAGACGCTTACTCCTTGGAAGAAAGTTATGACCAACCTAGATAGTATATTCAAAAGCAGAGACATTACTTTGCTGACTAAGGTCCGTCTAGTCAAGGCTATGGTTTTTCCTGTGGTCATGTATGGATGTGAGAGTTGGACTGTGAAGAAGGCTGAGCTCTGAAGAATTGATGCTTTTGAACTGTGGTGTTGGAGAAGACTCTTGAGAGTCCCTTGGACTGCAAGGAGATCCAACCAGTCCATTCTGAAGGAGATCAACCCTGGGATTTCTTTGGAAGGAATGATGCTAAAGCTGAAGCTCCAGTACTTTGGCCACCTCATGCGAAGAATTGACTCATTGTAAGACTGTGATGCTGGGAGGATTGGGGGCATGAGGAGAAGGGGACGACAGAGGATGAGATGGCTGGATGGCATCACGGACTTGATGGGCCTGAGTCTGAGTGAACTCAGGAGATGGTGATGGACACGGAGGCCTGGCATGACACGGAGGTTCATGGGGTCGCAAAGAGTCGGACACGACTGAGCGAACTGAACTGGAACTGACTGACTATACTTTGACTCTTTTGTTGACCATGATAGCTACTCCATTTTTCTCAGGGATTCCTGCCCACAGTAGTAGATATAATGGTCATTTCAGTTAAAGTCACCCATTCTCGTCCATTTTAGTTCACTGATTCTAGACTGTCAATGTTCACCCTTGTCATCTCCTGTTTGACCACTTTCAGTTTGCCTTGATTCATGGATCTGACATTCCAGGTTCCTGTGCAGTATTTCTCTTTACAGGATCTTTACTGCTTCTATCACCTGTCACATCCACAACTGGGTATGTTTTTGCTTTGGCTCCATCCCTTCATTCTTTCTGGAGTTATTTCTCACTGATCTCCAGTAGCATATTGAGCACCTACCGACCTGGGGAGTTCTCTTTCAGTAGCCTATCATTTTGCCTTTTCATACTGTTAATGGTGTTCTCAAGGCAAGAATAGTTTGCCATTCCCTCTCCAGGGACTACATTCTGTCAAACCTTCCACCATGACCTGCCCGTCCTGGGTGGCCCCACATGGCATGGCTTAGTTTCATTGAATTAGACAGCTTACAGCAGTCCTTCCAATGAACAGCCATGGCTGATCTCCTTGGATGGACTGGTTGGATTAGTTCGTATATTGAAAGTCAGCTAGATAATTCTAATAAATATTGGAATATTTATTTGTATAGAATGAGTGCCTATTAACAAGTCCTTGAACCTGAGACAAAAGTGAAAATTTTTGGCAAGGCATGAATTGGCGCTGTGAGCAACATTTGTGAGACAAAGCACCACTTTTAAGAAGCAAGAGATTAAGGACTATGATGTTTTTATTTCCAGATGGGAAAATTCACCTTATTACTCATTAGCTAATACATGGACATCTTCTGGATTGTGAGAAGTGGAACATATATTAAACAGGCTGAACCCTTATAAGTTACTGAATGTTCGGACACTTACCCTTGAGGAAGGATAAGAATCTGCCCTGCCGGATGAGAGGCTGAATCTTCCTGTCTCCTACCATGAAGTACATAAAGTGAACTTAAAACTGTCTGAGAAGTTACTGGAAAAATAGTTATGTGACTAGTGATAATGTTTTTCCATATTACAGTGTGAAAATTATATTTTGGCTGATCAAATCCTCACTTTTTAAGTCGGTTCTCTATTGAGCCTGCCCACAGCCCCAGTAGTATCCCCACTGCCCTTTCTCTCTCCATTATTTGTCCTTTCGTGGCCTTTAACTCCTCCCAACCCTTTTGTCTCCCTCTCCATCAGCTGATCCCCTTCTAACTTGGCCTGTCTCTCAGGGAGGATGAGCCAGCTTACCCCAGTCCTGCTCCCACTCTAGGAAGTTTTTCCCTTCATTTTCTTCTGAACAATCCAAGACCCAGAGGGGACAATCCAAAATTTTTATCACCCCATCTGCTATTTATTTTCACTGTCAATTTCAGCACTATTTGATCTGTATTTTAGGTACAAAACTATGACTATGGGAAAGGAAAGGTAAGTTTGACATAGATAACTGTTTCTCTAGACTGAGAAAAAACTGGTTAAAATGATTTTTTTTCTCTTGAACGTGCACAACTACTTCTTGCAGGAGTTAAAAGCAACTAACCCGTTGAGACAGCTAGCCTAGGAAAGCTTCAAGTTAACTTCTTTACCAGGGCATCCCAGATGATTCTAATTGTACAGAACCTGCCTGCAAGTGTGGCAAAGGTGGGTTTGATCCCTGGATTAGGAAGATGCCTGGAGGTGGGAATAGCAACCCACTGAGTGTTCTTGCCTGGAGAGTCCCATGGAAAGAGCAGCCTGGCGGGATACAACCATGGGATCGCAGATAGTCGGGCATGCCTGAAGCAGCTTAGCAGCAGGCAACCTTACCAAGTCCTTGACATACATAACCCACTTTGCCTGAGGCCTCAACCTTGGGCAAATTAGAATTTCAAACCAAAGGGAAAGAAAAAGGTCAAAGAGACATTTTCAATCTCAAGCAGAAAACTTTGTGTGTCTGTCTGTCCATCTGTGTGTCTGGATTTATGCATGTCACACTGTGTTTTTGGATAATATTGCTGAGGTTACTTTGTAAGTGAGATCTAATTTAGTTGGCTTTAAAAGAGAAAACTAAGCACTTACAAATCAAACAGTTACGAGAAATTAACCTAAATGAATTTGATGCACATGAACTGGGAAATAGTCACTGTTAAATATCTAGTAAAAAAACGTTTGTTTGCTCATCTAAGTAAGACATGAGTTGAGTCATCAAATGTGTAATGCTTTATTGTATTACACTGATTACTGAGAGTTCAATCTCTGCTTTGGAAAGATCCTGGAGAAGTAAACAGCAACCCACTTCAGTATTCTTGCCTAGAGAATCCCATGGAGGAGCTGGCAGGCTACAGTGCATGGGTTTGCAAAGAGTTGTGCATGTCTGAAGTGATTTAGCACACACATAGGCACTGATTACTGATAATTTTTATCATAGAGAAACTAAAGAGTTTTTGGATTATTAATGTTTGCTGCTACCCTGAGATGTTCTCCATAAGAAAGCAAATGTTTTAGAAGCATCACTGGTATTTAAAGTCACCATTCTACAAAAATGCTAATATAATGGACAGTTCACGGTTGTTTAAGGAAATTAAGACCTGTGTTTTTAGTAACAAAATGTATGAGCAATAACATTGATTTGGGATGCTCATAGTGAATGGCAGTGAGCAGAAGCGAAGCAAGTTCTTAATTTCCCAGATCGAGACACCTAACACCTGGACCACAGGAGCCAACACATGGGCTAAGGACCCTAGTCTGGCCTGCCTCAGTTCAGTTCAGTTGCTCAGTCATGTCCGACTCTTTGCGACCCCGTGAATTGTAGCACGCCAGGCCTCCCTGTCTATCACCAACTCGAGTTCACTCAAACTGACGCCCATCGAGTCAATGATGCCATCCAGCCATCTCATCCTTTGTAGTCCATTCTCCTTCTGTGCCCGATCCTCCCAGCATCAGAGTGTTTTCCAATGAGTCAACTCTTCACATCAGGTGGCCAAAGACTGAGTTTCAGCTTTAGCATCATTCCTTCCAAAGAAATCCCAGGGCTGGTCTCCTTCAGAATGGACTGTTGGATCTCCTTGCAGTCCAAGGACTCTCAAGAGTCTTCTCCAACACCACAGTTCAAAAGCATCATCTTCGGGCTCAGCCTCTTCACAGTCCAACTCTCACATCCATATATGACCACAGGAAAACCATAGCCTTGACCTGAGGGACCTTAGTCGGCAAAGTAATGTCTCTGCTTTTGAATATGTGATCTAGGTTGTCGTAATTTTTTCTTCCACGGAGGTCTTTAATTTCATGGCTGCAGTCACCATCTGCAGTGATTTTAGAGGCCCAAAAATAAAGTCTGACACTGTTTCATCTATTTGCCATGAAGTGATGGGACCGGATGCCATGATCTTCGTTTTCTGAATATTGAGCTTTAAGCCAACTTTTTCACTCTCTCTCTTTCACTTTCATCAAGAGTCTTAGTTCTCTTCACTTTCTGCCATAAGGATGGTGTCATCTGCATATCTGAGGTTATTGATATTTCTCCCGCAGTCTTGATTTCAGCTTGTGCTTCTTCCAGTCTAGCGTTTCTCATGATGTACTCTGCTATAAGTTAAATAAGCAGGGTGACAATATACAGCCTTGACGTATTCTTTTCCTCTTGGAACCAGTCTGTTGTTCCATGTCCAGTTCTAACTGTTGCTTCCTGACCTGCAGATTTGTCAAGAGTCAGGTCAGGTGGATCTGGTCTTCAAATCCTCTCAGGATTTTCCACAGTTTATTGTGATCCACACAGTCTGCCTTGTCAAGAACAAATTCAGATGATGAGGCAGTTGACAGACAGAAGGACATAGTTTATTGAAAGGAACAGTACATGGTGAGGCACACGGTCAACCTCAGAGAGAGAGAGAGACGCCTTTGGGATGTGTAAATTATTTACAAAGGGGCTTTCCGGGTCCTCATCTTCCCCAGGCCAATCACCTTGTTTATTAGCCCTGGCTAATTTGTCTCAGGACCCTTCCTGGAGTGTGCATGCACACCTTAGCCAAGTTGGATCTGAAAGTGAAGGCTTCTGGGAGGAGCAAGACTCATTATGGCTGGAATTATCCTGTGAGTTTTGACTCCAAGCAGCCTTTCTGGGCATGTGTGTAGTGTCTCCCACAAACAGTTTTTCCTTTCTTGTCCTGCCATAATTATTCCCTGAGATTAGAGAATGACTGTGTATTTACCCTGTTTTTGTTGGGTATAAATTCCTCAACTGGAGCCCATATCTCTTATCTCAGGGAATGCAAAGGGAAGATGACACATTCAAGACATTTACCATGGAGCCCATCAGTCTCCTACCAGAAAATTACATTTTATTAGGGAGAAAGAAAGTATGTCTGACTTACAGGTGGCTGTTTCTAAATGAAGAAAATGACTTAATTAGAAATAAGTTTTTATGCAAAGTGGACATCCAAGAAAAGAGGTCCCAAAAGGCAAAGTCTTTATATGATCTGTAACAATCTGTCATTTGACTCCTGCGATTGTTGTTGCTTGACTATGGGAAGCATGTGATGAGGTGTTTCAAAGGGATCTATTTCCTCTTGTCCCCTTCTGTGCTGAATTCCATCGGATGCCTCCTTTTGGTCCATGTAGAACATCACTGACACCTCCAGAGATTATTTCAGACCCAGGCTGGTTCTCTTCCTGTTTGCTGCACTTGGGAGACCTCACTGGGAAGGGAGACTGGCAGCTCTTCAATTGCATTTGGTGTCTCAGATCCTACACAGTGCTGCCTTCAACCTATCTTTCTGTTCAGAGCCCTCAGCTGTTCTTGTTGTTATTACTTTGTAACAACAAATATGGAATGTGGTTTGGATCTTCTGTGATCCAAAGGAAATGTAAGGACAGTGGATATTGATTGAGGTCCTCTTAGATAGGACCTGAACTGATATCTTGTTGGTGCCTGGAAACATTTCCAAGGGGATGGCTGAGTAACACAAACACAGGTCAGTTCTTGTGTCTGATCTGAAGTTTCCTTTATACTCCTGGAGTTCATTGCAACTTTTGTCCTCTGTTCTGCCCAAGTGGGCCCTGATGGTTCAGAGCATGTATGAATCTGTATGTCTGGTTTCAGTCCTGCTTTTCTCATTTACTTTCATATTCCATGGAGTTGTTTACAGGAACTCTGTGAATCCACTACCTTGATTTGTAAAATTGAGGTAATTAGTGCTGTTAAGTGGCATAGAATGTTGCCTGTTTTACAGAAGGGTCAGAAATTACTGTTTTGTTTTGTTTTTTCCGCTGTGCCATGTGGCAGGTTGTGTTAGTTCCCCGTTCCTGGATGGAATCTGTGCCTCCTCCAGTGTATGTGCATAGTCCTAACAACTGACCACCAGGAATTTGCCTCAAAGATTACTTTTGCTTAAAGAATATATTTACTTCCTGTCTTGCTTATTGTGACATCTCTTGTCTACTTTATATCTTGTATGTTTTTATTTTACTTTTCATTTTTATGAGAGTTGTCTCTGACTCTGGTTAATAGGTTTTCAAATAATATTGGTTTTCTTCATACCAATACATTACATTTTTTAAATGTTTTTATTTTTGGTTGCACTGGATCTTTGTTGCTTCAGGGGCTTTTCACCGCTTGTGGTAGGCTAGGTACTCTCTACTTGCAGTGCACAGACTTCTCCTTCTAATGCCTTCTGTTGTTACAGTGTGTTGGCTCTATGCCTGTGCACAGTAGTTGTGACTCCCAAACTCTGGAACACGGAGTTGTGGCCTACAGGTTTAGTTGATCCCAAGGTATGAGGGAACTTCCTGGATGAGGAATGGAACTCTTGCGCATTAATTACCAGGTGGATTTTACCTCAGCCAGAAGGAGGCCCCAAAGCTTGTCCTTGACATGTATCTTGGAACCAATGAACTGATAAAGCAGTTACTGTATAAATAGGGAATTGCTGTACTGAATGACTGTTCTCAAGTCAGAATGTTTCATTTATTAATATTTTGTTATTTAAAGATGATGGTCTTTATGTATTACAGAATATAACTGACATGAACAACTTGTCAATGTCATAAAATGCCTATATGTCTATCTACTGATAGATTTATAAGAGGTATTTAGAAAAGTTTTCTTTTTTCCCATTATTTTAGGGAATTTCCTGAACAGTTGTCACCTGCTATTTATGTTTTCCATTATTCGTTAAAGTGCTTTGGGATTATTTACCATTGCAGTGTACTGCATGTTAATGAATGCTTGTTCAGTTGATCATTCTATCTGACTCTTTGTGATCTCATGGACAGTAGCCTGCTAAGCTCCTTATCTATGGAATTGTTTCAGGCAAAAATGGTTTGGTGACTGCCATTTCCTCCTCCAGGGGATCTCCCCACCTAGGGATTGAAGCTCCCTATCCTATATCTCCTGCACTAGCAGGCTAATTCTTTACCACCAAGTCACCTATGTAGCCTATCTGTTCTTTACCATTACTTATGTATAAGTATCCATAAAGTGTGTACAGTATGCCATATTTTCCTCAACTATGACACAGTGTGTGTTTACTACCAAGTAGAATGAGTTTAGAAGTTGGTGCAAAAATACCCTTTTCTTTAAGAACTGACATGAGTTTGGAAAAAATTAATATGTTCTCAATGTATCTTTGAAGCTAGGTACCCTAAAATTAATTTGGATTACATGTGATTACTCTTTGATTTTTAAAGAGTTCTATTTGTTTAGTGTTTGAAACATTTTAAGATCATCATTGGAAGATGCCTAATTCTGTTCAGAATGGATATGCCTTTTTGGTATAATACCATGTATTCAGCATGAAACAGTTTATTTATGAATTGTAATTGATAGAATGCATATGGTGTTTATATTTGTAGATGTGTCTCAAATACATATGATCAAGAAATTACAGCAGATGGAGACAGTGAAAGAAATTTTCAAGAGTGGTGTTTGGAAGAACTAAAAAGCCATGAAATCAAAGATTATTTCTCAGAAAGATACAGAAAATATGCATGATTTTGAGTCTCTGTGACAGATGATGGAGGAAAAGACAGAGAAACCTCTATATCCCATAACAAAATCTCACTGATAGAAGAGATCATGATGGTAGAAGTGATGCAGGAAATAAGCCTGTTGAAAGGCATGGACAGCTTTCAGGATCAGTTGCAGATACTTGAATCTGAAGGGACAGTTTCTGAATGTAGTCAGGTTTTGGTGAATATCAACAGTAGCACCTCAGGTTTACCACCTCAGAGAGCTCATAGTGTTTGTAAAGGCAATTCTCACAAACAAGAGAGTGCGTTATACATCCCTCAGAACTGGTACGAGACCAGGAAGCACAGAAGAAAATACGTACAGTTGTAATGAGTGTAACATAACTTTTCTTCAGGACTCAGAATTCACTCGGAGAAGGCAATGGCACCCCACTCCAGTACTCTTGCCTGGAAAATCCCATGGATGGAGGAGCCTGGTAGGCTGCAGTCCATGGGGTCACTGAGAGTTTGACGTGACTGGGTGACTTCACTTTCACTTTTCACTTTCATGCATTGAGAAGGAAATGGCAACCCACCCAGTGTTCTTGCTTGGAGAATCCCAGGATGGTGGTGGAGCCCTGGTGGCTGAGCCGTCTATGGGGTCATGCAGAGTCGGACATGACTGAAGAAACTTACAGCAGCAACAGCAGCAGAACTCACTAGACATCAAAGGAATCCATACAGAAGAAAAGCACATAAATGTAACATATGTTGTAAGTCTTTTAATGATGTCGACCTTTATTAAGCCATCAGAGAAATCATACTGGAGAAAAACTATATAAATGTGCTGTATGTATTACCGTTTTTAAACAGCATACACAGCTGCAACATCATCGGTGAGTTCATACTGGAGAGAAACATATGTAAATGTGATGTGTGTGGAAAGGCCTTTCATCGAAATTCAACTTTGAATTCATCAGAGAATTCATACTGAGACAAACCTCACAATATAACCATTGGGACAAACATTTTAGTGTACAGTCATGCTTAAATTGCCATTAATTTATGTGGCAATAATAATAATAATTTGAAAATATAACTGATCAGTTTGCTCTGTGCCTGATACTGACAAACATTGTAAACCTACCTTCAAATTGTAATAAAAGCGCAAAGATGAGATGGAGTGACGTGGATTTATACTGGGGGTGAGGTGTGTATGGTGTAGGGTACTACTGGGTCCCAAGAGGATTCATATCTTTAAGGGATTGGGATAAATGACAGTCGAGGGACTCAGCCACACATATGCATGTATCCATTCTCCCCAAACCCCTGTCCCATCCAGGCTGCCACATACGGAGCAGAGCTCCTATGCTATACAGTCGGATTTTTCTGTTTTGTAAATGAGTTCATTGGTATCTTTTTCAGATTCCAAATATAAGTGCTGTCTAATCTTTGTGTTTCTCTGCCTTCAGTTCAGTCCAGTCGCTCAGTTGTGTCCGACTTTGTGACCCCATGAATCACAGCACGCCAGGCCTCCTGTCCATCACCAGCACCGAAGTCTACTCAGACTCATGTCCATCGAGTTGGTGAGCCATCCAGCCATCTCATCCTCTGTCGTCCTTTTCTGACTTATTCACTTAGTATTGAAAGGTTGTTGCTGAGCTGTGAAAGACTCCGGGACTTGGCATCTGGAGGAGAGGAATTCAGTCCGGGGCCAGTGATGGGTTTGAGCATCTCAGAGCTTGTGTAATACAGCTTTATTAAAGTATAAGAGACAAAGTTTCTGACATAGACATCAGAAGGGGACAGAAAGAGTGCCCCTGCTAGTCTTTAGCAGAATGTTATATAGCTACTTTAGCAGGCTGCTAATTGAGAAAGGAAATGTCTCAAAACTCAGAGATTGGCACCAGGCCCGTCACCCACAATATGCATTTTGAGATAATATTGGCACAAGGGGAGTTTTCCTGGGCCATAAAATGATTGACTTGATCTTGAAGAAAGGCAGGTTTCAAACAAATATAGTTTCATTACCATAGATTAGAGAACAATTGTATGAGTAAAACATACTGATTTGTTGAGCCACTATCGGTTCTGAGTCTCTTTAGCAAACCAACTTGAAGAGTCTAGGTAAATACATAGTTCATTATCATAGCTTAATAAAAGCATTTCCATAAGAAAACTCATTGGTTAGCTCAAGGTTTGAGAAAAGTTAAGTTCAGGTGGAACCAGGTGTCATCATAGCAACACAGAATTTTAAGAGAAACTCTCACAAAATTAAAATTTTGAATAGAAAAGGGGAAATACCTGACACTTGCAGTTTGTTTCCTCCTCCTGCCGCTAGAGAAAATAAAAACATTGACACTTGCAGCCTATATCCTCCATTTGGGGACCCTGACCTTCCTGCATGTTACCCTCTCAGTATGATCATTTCAGGCCCATTCACTTTGGTGTTTAATTTTGTTTCCCACAATGTTGAGTGTTTCTGATAATTCAGTTCAGTTTGTATTTGCAACTTCATATGTGCTAAATCCTCAGTACATCTCCTCTTGAAATTTCATGAAGACTTTCCCCAAGTGTCTGGGCCAAAACGTTTTAAGGTAACACCACATCTGTCCACATCCATGTACTGTCTGCATCTGGAACATGGACAATTCACACGCAGCTTGCTTTCTGGGCACAGAAAATATCTGACTGCTTTTTCACTTTATTAATGAAGAAAGGCTAATTCTCAGCAGCTGTTTCTTCACCAGAGCACAGCTGGTAAAAGAGGAGATAAGGGGATAATTTAGTTACATCAGTATGATAGTTCATTACTGTCTGATCACACATAATATCCAGGGTGCTGTGCAAAGACTTTTTTTTTGTGATCACCAGAGAAATGGCAAAATGGAAAATATTTTTCTAGTGTTGAGGCTGCAGAGCAGGCCCTGTGGGGCTCCCAGGCACAAAGGTCTTTTTGGTTCCCATTTCTCATAGACAGGACTGCAGCCTCCATGACCTTCTGTGAGTTCCAAAGGGCAGAACAGTTGCTGATCAAAGAAGGATGCTGACACCAGATCAATCGTTCCACCTCTTGTGACACAATGGACACAAAATGGGTTGCCATTTCTTCCTCTAGGGATCTTCCCAACCCAGGAATCGAACCTAAGTCTCCTGTACTTGCAGGTGCTCTTTTACCACTGCACTGATTAGGAGACCAGACCACCTAAGACCCGGCACAAAACTTCGTCTTGTCACCAACCCCATCCTTTTACAACTTTGCAGAGGAAACAAGAATACAAGACTGTTACTGCCTTGATCTTAGCATATATCCCTAGCGGACGATATAACCTCTCCTGTCACCAAGGAGGGGGCCTAAAGTGTTCCCTTTTATCCTCACACATATGGAAAGCCACTTTTACTCCTCCATAACTCTGTGTTTGTATTTCAAGTATTTCAGTTTGGCATTTGTTCAGAGAGAGCCAAGATTTTGGCGTCAATATAACCTCTGGGTTCTGGTTCAACCCAGACCCCTGACTTGTTGATTGAGAGGAATGTCTTTCAACACATACTGATGTCTCTAAGATGTGACAGGACCAGACAACACAGCCCAAAGGAACACCCAAGGTTCCTCACTGATGTTCTGAGGTACAACACTGAGGTTCTCAGGCCTTTGTTGTTGTTTTATTATTATTGGGTTAATATTCCTAAGGTTCCATTTTTAACTATTACATGTATATTTATCTTCTTTGACTTTTCTTGGTATTATAGCAACACGAAATCAGATTGATATATTCTACGCAGCCAAAGATGGAGAACCTCTCTACAGTCAACAAAACAAGACCAGGAGCTGACTGTGGCTCAGATTATGAACTCCTTACTACCAAATTCAGACTTGAAGAAAGTAGGAAACCCGCTATACCATTCAGGTATGACCTAGATCAAATCCCTTATGATTATACAGTGGAAGTGAGAAATAGATGTAAGGGCTAGATTTGCTAGATAGAGTGCCTGATGAACTATGGAATGAGGTTCATGACATTGCACAGGAGACAGGGATAAGACCATCCCCATGGAAAAGAAATGCAAAAAGCAAAATGGTTGTCTGGAGAGGCCTTACAAATACATGAAAAGAAGAGAGGCGAAAAGCAAAAGGAGAAAAGGAAAGATATAAGCATCTGAATGTAGAGTTCTAAAGAATAGCAAGAAGAGATAAGAAAGCCTTCTTCAGTGATTAATGCAAAGAAATCGAGGAAAAATACAATGGGAAAAACTAGAGATCTCTTCAAGAAAATTAGATACCAGGGAACATTTCATGCAAAGATGAGCTCGATAAAGGACAGAAATGGTATGGACCTAAAAGAAGCAGAAGATATTAAGAAGAGGTGGTAAGAATACACAGAAGAACTGTACAATAAAGATCTTCACAACCCAGATAATCATGATGATGTGATCACTAATCAAGAGCCAGACATCTTGGAATGTGAAGTCAAGTGGGCCTTAGAAAGCATCACTACGAACAAAGCTAGTGGAGGTGTTGGAATTCCAGTTGAGCTGTTTCAAATCCTGAAAGATGATGCTGTGAAAGTGCTGCACTCAATATGCCAGCAAATCTGGAAAACTCAGCAGTGGCCACAGGACTGGAAAAGGTCAGTTATCATTCCAATCCCAAAGAAAGGCCATGCCAAAGAATGCTCAAACTACCACACAGTTGCACTCATCTTACATGCTACTAAAGTAATGCTCAAAATTCTCCAAGCCAGGCTTCAGCAGTACGTGAACTGTGAACTCCCTGATGTTCAAGCTGGTTTTAGAAAAGGCAGAGGAACCAGAGATCAAATTGCCAACATCCTCTGGATCATGGAAAAAGCAAGAGAGGTCCAGAAAAACATCTATTTCTGCTTTATTGACTATGCCAAAGCCTTTGACTGTGTGGATCACAATAAACTGTGGAAAGTTCTTCAAGAGATGGGAATACCTGACCACCTAACCTGCCTCTTGAGAAATCTGTATGCAGGCCAGGAAGGAACAGTTAGACCTGGACATGGAAAAACAGACTGGTTCCAAAGAGGAAAAGGAGTACGTCAAGGCTGTATATTGTCACCCTGCTTATTAACTTCTGTGCAGAGTACATCATGCGAAATGCTGGACTGGAAGAAACACAAGCTGGAATCAAGAATGCCAGGAGAAATATCAATAACCTCAGATATGCAGATGACACTACCCAAATGGCAGAAAGTGAAGAGGAGCTAAAAAGCTTCTTGATGAAAGGGAAAGAGGAGAGTGAAAATGTTGGCTTAAAGCTCAACATTGAGAAAACGAAGATCATGGCATCCGGTCCCATCACTTCATGGGAAATAGACGGGGAAACAGTGGAAACAGTGTCAGACTTTATTTTTTGGGGCTCCAAAATCACTGCTGTTGATGACTGCAGCCATGAAATTAAAAGACGCTGACTCCGTGGAAGAAAAGTTATGACCAACCTAGATAGCATATTCAAAAGCAGAGACATTACTTTGCTGACTAAGGTCCATCCCTTCAAGGCTATGGTTTTTCCTGTGGTCATGTATGGACGTGAGAGTTGGACTGTGAAGAAGGCTGAGTGCTGAAAAATTGATATTTTTGAACTGTGGTGTTGGAGAAGACTCTTGAGAGTCCCTTGGACTGCAAGGAGATCCAACCAGTCCATTCTGAAGGAGATCAGCCCTGGGATTTCTTTGGAAGGAATGATGCTAAAGCTCAAATTCCAGTACTTTGGCCACCTGATGCGAAGAGTTGACTCACTGGAAAAGACTTTGATGCTGGGAGCTCTTGGGGGCAGGAGAAGAAGGGGATGACAGAGGATGAGATGGCTGGATGGCATTATGGATTCGATGCACATGAGCCTGAGTGAACACCGGAAGATGTTGATAAACAGGGAGGCCTGGTGTACTGCGATTCATGGGGTTGCAGAGTCGGACACGACTGAGCAACTGGACTGAACTGAACTGATAGCTTCTGATGACAGAATTGAAGCTTAATTCGGATCCTGTAATTATGGAAAAGAGCAAAGATTAAAAATTCTCCCACTTCACTTCCAGGAAAAGGCTTACTGCCCAAAGCCACCCTTCCTCATTATCACTGATTAAGGAACCCCACTCCCCCCCACCCTGTTTCCCTGGAAAAAAACCAGACATACACTCCACAAATTCCCAGTCTATGCTCTATCAGTGGTGTGTTGTTGCTGTTTAGTCGCTCAGTCATGACTGACTCATTGCAACCTCGTGGACTGCAGCACACCAGGCTTCCCTGTCTTTCACCATCTCCTGGAGTTTGCTCAAACTGATGTCCATTGAGTTGGTGATGCCAGCTAACTGTCTCATCTTCTATCATTCCATTCTTCTGCCTTCAATCTTTCCCAGCCTTGAGGTCTTTTCCAGTGAGTCCAATATTTGCATCATGTGGCCAAAGTATTGGAGCCTCAGCTTCAGCATCAGTCCTTCCAATGAATATCCACGGTTGGTCTCCTTTCAGATTGACCCAAGACTGTTCTCCAGCACCACAATCCAAAAGCATCAGTTTTTCTATGCTCAGCCTTCTTTATGGACCAATTCTCAAATCCCTTTTAATCACATCCTAGCTGACTACTGGAAACCATAGTTTGTCTATAGGAGCTTTGTTGGCAACGTGATTCGTTTGCTTTTTAATAAACCATCTAGTTCTATCATAACTTTTTTTCCAAGGAGCAGTCCCCTGGCTGCAGTTCCCTTTAGCAGTGACTACACTATTGAATTACAGTTTCCTCCGCCAGCTGCAACCCATACATCATATATTTTAGTTTGAGATACTTGTTTTGAAAACAAAACAAGACCCCAAATGGACGGGAATGTATCAAAAGTGTGAACAGACATGAGATCTCAGGGCAGGGAGGAAAGCACAACGTTAATAGTGGTTGGAAATGTCTTGTAATGGTACATAGAAATGATAGCTTATGGTGAACAACATCGGATTCATGATCTCCGAAGAAGAAGATACAGCTTTGGAACCAGGGACCAGGCTTGATCACTCAAGAGCTTTTTTGTAGCAGAGTTTTATTAAAGTATGAAATGGGACAGAGAAAGCTTCTGACATACACATCAGAAGGGGGATGGAGAATGACCCCCCTCGCTGTTCTTAGCAAGGGAGCTATATAGTTTCTCAACTGCTTATTACATTAAGTCAGAAGAATGTCTCAAGGTTGTAAAGCTCTTACCAGACCCATGCCCAGAATTTACATTTCAGGATGACAGGATTAGTCAGAAGGTTCTCAAGAAGGAGAAACCTGTCCTCAAGCAGGATACATTGTTGTTATATTATCTTCAGTTTAGTTCAGTCGTTCAGTCGTGTCCGACTCTTTGTGACCCCATGAAGTGCAGCATGCCAGGCCTTCCTGTCCATCACCAACTCCCGGAATTCACTCAAACTCATGTCCATCGGGTCGGTGATGCCATCCAGCCATCTCATCCTCTGTCGTCCCTTCCTCCTGCCCTGAATCACTCCCAGCATCAGAGTGTTTTCCAGTGAGTCAACTCTTCACATGAGGTGGCCAAATTACTGGAGTTTCAGCTTTAAAATCTGACATAGATTCTGTTCCAAAGAACACCCAGGACTGATCTCCTCTAGAATGGATTGGTTGGATCTCCTTGCAGTCCAAGGGACTCTCAAGAGTCTTCTCCAACACCACAGTTCAAAAGCATCAGTTCTTTGGTGCTCAGCTTCACAGTCCAACTCTCACATCCATATGGACCACTGGAAAAACCACAGCCTTGACTAGACGGACCTTTGTTGGCAAAGTAATGTCTCTGCTTAGTACAGAGTTTAAGCGGAGTTGTTTTGTTGTGTAATTATCAGCTCTGGGCTTAAAGAAAAAGTTTGTCCTTTTCTCCTCCTTGATAATTCCAGACCACTTTCTATCCTCCTCGAGAGCCCCAGACCCCTTTCTCCTCCTCGGTACCCGGACTTCTCAACCTACCTCAGAACTGACTCTCTCAGCTCTTTGGCCAAAGAGAAGTTTGTTTATTAAAGTCCCAGAGGAAGCTTAACCTTTCCCGAGTCCTCAGCCTGTCCTTCACATGTATCATGTGTTCTTTCACCTGCCAGTGGTGCTGCAGCTCCATCAGACACAAAGGCAAGGTTTGTATCCGCAACACTCGCCATCCCCCTGCTATGAGCTGGTTGTTCTTGAGTGTGAGGAGCATGAGGTGGGCTGCCTTGCCCCTCTTCTCTCTTTGTGGGCTTTGGATGGCTACTCAATTCTTAGTCCATATAAATCAGAGCTGATGCCCCAAGCGTCTAACCCTGATCCGGTGCTGCTTCATCACAGTTGTCATATTTGGAAGATAGAATCGCAAATGGGAAAGTACTGGCTGCTCTTTAATTTTATCTGGCACCTCAGAACCTGTAATGAACTATCTTAGTCCCTGTCTGCCTCTTGAGATCACTCAGCGTTTCTGCTGTTCTCCTTTTGCTGCCATACATGTCAGGGTGTGTGGAATAAGCTGGTGGATTGGATCTTCTGTGCCTGTTACTTGGGAAAACTGTAAGGACAGCAGTCCAACAAAGGGAATACGTGTGAATCTTTCAGGCTCTTAGCTTGGCATCTCTGGGTGGACCAAATAGTCCCATCTCAAGGTCTTAGGATATAAGACCCCCATATCTCATAGTTTTCCACTCTTGTACTGGTCTTTTTTTTTAATTAATTAATTTTTTTTATTTTACTTTACAATACTGTGTTGGTTTTGCCATACATTGACATGAATCTGCCATGGGTGTACATGAGTTCTCAGTCCTGGATCCCCCTCCCACCTCCCTCCCCATATCACCTCTCTGGGTCATCCCAGTGCACCAGCCCCAAGTATCCTGTATCAAACTTAGACTGGTGATTCGTTTCTGACATGATAGTATACATGTTTCGATGCCATTCTCCCAAATCATCCCACCCTCTCCCTCCCGCAGAGTCCAAAGTCTGTTCTATACATCTGTGTTCTTTTGCTGTCTTGCATACAGGGTTATCATTATCATCATTCTAAATTACATCTATATGTGTTAGTATACTGTATTGGTGTTTTTCTTTCTGGCTTACTTCACTCTGTATAATCGGCTCCAGGTTCATCCACCTCATTAGAACTGATTCAAATGAATTCTTTTTAATGGCTGAGTAATGCTCCATTGTGTATATGTACCACCACACTCTTATCCATTCATCTGCTGATGGACATCTAGGTTGCTTCCATGTCCTGGCTATTATAAACAGTGCTGCGTTGAACATTGGGGTACACGTGTCTCTTTCAATTCTGGTTTCCTCGGTGTGTATGCCCAGCAGTGGGATTGCTGGGTCATAAGGCAGTTCAATTTCCAGTTTTTAAAGGAATCTCCTCACTGTTCTCCATAGTGGCTGTACTGGTTTCCATTCCCACCAACAGTGTAAGAGGGTTCCCTTTTCTCCATACCCTCTCCAGCATTTATTGCTTGTAGACTTTTGGATCACAGCCATTCTGACTGGTGTAAAATGGTACATCATAGTGGTCTTGATTTGCATTTCTCTGATAATGAGTGATGTTGAGCATCGTTTCAAAATATGGAATGCTTTATAATTTGTGTGTCATCCTTGCGCAGGGCCGTGCTAATTCTCTCCTGTATCGTCTAATTTTAGTATATGTGCTGCTGAAGCGAGCACTGTACTGGTCTAACTAGTCTGGGAGTGTAGACTCTTCCTGACTTTGCCTTCTCCTTAGTTTGTATAATTTTCCTTTTAAATTTGATTTGGAAGTATGTGGCTCTAGGGTCTGAAGTCATGTCCAGTTTCTTTGCTGTGGTAATCCGCCTGTGTTTACAGGGCAGCTCCTCCTGGACTCTCTGTGGTGTGGGTTTACTGGGTAAGAGAAAAGTTTTAAAGGAGAATACTTTCCCTTATTGGTTGTAATAGTTTCCTCCTGCATACAGAATTACCACTTGAAGCTACTTAGTATAGAGGTCAGCGTGTTCTGTGATATGAGAAAGTATCTGAAGACCTTGACCTGTACATCTTTTTCTGGCTTTGAGTGATGTCAGAGAAGCCTGGGTGAAGGGCACTGTGATAGTGTTGTTCACGTGTACTATCACCATGCCCTTTGAGCCTCACCAAGAGGTGTAGGAACTTCTCTTGACAAGCGTACTGTCCAGGTTCACACTCTCATATTTGTGAGGCTGTTGACTAAACTGTTGCTGATGCTGCATGCTTGTCACCTGGGTGCTATTGATCATTCTGCCTCCACATTTAATTTTGTAGCAACTTAATGACAGAGCTTATGTAGCAGAGTGATAACTTCAGTGATGAACCATCATTTGTTTTTTTTCAAGGCATAGCTACTTTCCTTTTTTTTATATTTGTATGCATTATAAATGATTGTCTTTTACTTTTGTCATTAAGTTTCTATTTTATGTTACTCTTTGTATTTTATTTGCAGTATGTGGGATGGTTGGTTAAGAAAGCTCCTCTACCCCTATGATGGAATTGGTGATCCCTGCGAACGGCCCCTGCGTACTTTTTAGAGTTCTTTATGTATTCTTGATGTTAAACTATTATTGAATATATGCTTGACAACTTTTTTGTATTATAGTGTACATTGTTTTTTCACTGCTGAGGATGGTTTACTGCACAATATTTGATAATTAGGATGTGTACAATTTACCTCTTTTTATTTTGTTGGTGTGAGGTTTTGGCGTTGTATCTGATAAATCATTGGTGAATCCACTGTCGAGAATCATTTTTAGGTTATCTATACGAAATTATGGATGCTAGACAAACTTATTGTGATCATCACAGTATACGATTAATTTTTTGTCTGTAGCTTAAACTTACACAATGATATTTGTCATTGTAAGAGTTGCTTATACAAGCCCGTTTATGTCACTGTTTAAAGAGTTGGGTTTAGAAAGGGGAAATAATTAAAACACGTTGGATAAAAGAAACAATAACGCAGTTTATACTCATTTAAAGTGTCTTGCTCTTAAAAGGCTGTGCTTAGTGACCCAAATGATCACATCCCTTAAGTCCTCCATCTCAGACACCCAGGTACTGACCCTGAGTTTGTTGAACTCAGCCCTATTCTAAGTTTGCTGTTTTGTAGCGTGTAAGTAGGGAATGGCCCATTTCTACCCAGGCAGAGTTTTGTATTTGTAATATAGAGACTAGTCCCATTCTTGTTTCTTAAAACTGCCCAAGTTCCCCGATCCCTGAATTGCTTTAGCCTCACTAGCAGGATCTGAGCACAACATGCTGTGAAAAACAGCTTTTTATTGAGAATAAACCCTTTTAAGAGGAAGTATCTTGGCTTCCAACATAACGTGAAGCTTTTACCTGAGCACTGTTACAGAGGGTAACTTAATGCTGTCAAGGTAACAGGCCCCGCCCCCTCCGCGCCCCGCCCTCCCACGAATTCTGCGCACAGCGAATGCTCGCCCCGCCCTCGTCGGAAGCCTGGGCTCAAAACCAAAGCCCTTTCACACGGCGCCGGAAGTTGGAGGGCGCGGAGCCGAGGCTCCCGAGCGGCGCCTACGCTTCCTTCTAGAGTAAGTTTGCAGAGCTCGCCACCCCTCCAATCCCCACCTCCGCCCCCGCTCACTCGTCCTCATGGTGTGAGAATTGCCAGCGACCTGAACACCCTGGCACCCGGTTCTCGGCCCCAAATAAACGCTGCAGCTGCCGTTGCGGCCCAGTTGTCTTTTCGTTTGGGTTTTAAGTGTTGCTGAGGCGGTTTCGGCCCTCGGTGCGCGTAGACACCGCCTCTGGCGACATTTTCCTGCTTAAACCCTTGTTTACCTCTGCCCTTGCCAAGTAAAGCCCTCTCGCCAGTTGCAGTCGCGCCCGCCGCGTCACCTTCTCGATCGCTGGAGGCAGAGCCCAGATAGGCCGCGCGCCCTCTTCCCGGTCCTGGGATTCCGGAGAGGCCCCGCTCCTGAGCCCCTCCTCCCAGCTCCTCTGTCCTCGCGTCTCCTGAGGCCGGTCCCTGCCCGCAGCAGCCCCCTTTCCTGTCAGCCCGTCCCCTCAGCCCGGATAGGGTAGGTGACCTGGGCCAGCCATGTGACAGCCAGTGCTGTTCCATTCCCAGTTCAACTCGGGGGAAAAAGGTGCTTTTCCGGTCCGGGGGCGTCTCGTTCTGTTGCCCACTCAGTAAATTCAGGAGGATCAGGAGAAGCAGAGTCAGAAGGACTGAGAGAAATAACTGAAACTGAGGAGAAAAGCATCAGGGAGAACAATTGGGAAAACTGAGACTGGCTGAGGGACTTGCAAAGGGATAGTCAAGTCAAAGAGGTTAAGCCTTGAAAATAGCCAAGTGAGTAAAATAGAGAAGTATTAATAAATCAGAAAGCCAGATCTCCAGGGATTGGACAGCATAGGGAGAACTGCCCTGTCTCAGGATGGGAGCGGGAGGCGAAGGGCGATGAGGACGTCAGAGGTGGAGAGTCCCTAACAGGGTTTTGGCCGGGTTTGAGTCCAGGCCTCTTGGGTTAGAGTCCCGCCACAAGGGTTCAAGTCTCAATCTGAGGTGGCCGGTTTTATGGTGCTGGCAGCGAAAGGTAAGGAGCAGAGGAAGAAAGGGCTGGAAGGAAGCATAGCCACATGGCCTGCCAGAGAGTAGGGAGGCAGGGAGAGTCACAGCGAGAGAAGGGGAGTAATCTGGAGCGCAGAGAGGGAGCCGAAATGGGGGAGGAAAGAGGCAGACTTAGGTATGGAGTTTTGAAAGACTCAGGAAGGTTGGAGAGAGAGCATTTCGAGGGGGAACGAATTGCAGCCGCCTGGGACAGGACACGTGTGAGGGAGGAAATAGGACAGGAGCAGCAGGAGAGCAGAGGGGGAGAAAAAGAGACACCAGACCCAGATGAAATAGGGAGATAGGTGAACAGAGGGGTAAGCTCGATCCAGGTGTGGCCAGTTATTTGGATACAGATGATTTTTTTAGTTATACAGAGGAGGATGCGAATTTCAAAACTCCTGTCTATAAGGCTTGTGTCCTTTTTTATTACTTGTGACAGAAGATGACTTTCATTTGCAAACCCTGTTGAGCCTGGGGCAGTGGCTTGATTCACTGAGTTAGAGGTGACCCCCTTCCCTTGTCCTATCATAAGATAGAGGTCAGGGAAGGAGAGACCTGGGGCAAGAAATGACTGACTCTAGAGTGTCACTCTGTGGTCGCATTTTTTTGTTTTTTTGATCAATTTTTTGGGCTGTATTGTGCCATGGGCTCAAGAGTTGTGGCTCCCAGATTCTAAAGCACAGGCTCAGTAGTTGTGCATAGGCTTAGTTGCTTGTACTTGTGGGATCTTCCTGAACCAGGGATAGAACCCATGTCCCCTGCATTGTCAGGCAGACTCTTATCCACTGTATCATTATTGGATAGCATTTTTAAAGAAACACTTTGTTTTAAAAACGGATTCACAGTTTCTGTTTTCGTTATGTATGGTGCTTTTTGTAGCTTGGAATAGGTCTTCATTCAGTTTCTGTACTCATTTTTAAGTTCAGAAATAAGCTTTTTTAGTTTCCAGTATACTACTCTTATCATCCTTTTCTAACTATGATTATTCTCCACATATTTTTAAACTTTGACACCAGATTTTTAGATTAGAAATATTTCTCAGTTTTTTTTTTTTTTCAAATTTTTTTCAGATTCATTCCTTGCCTGAGTGCTTTCTTCCCTTCATCTCATACATTTGAAATTTTCTTTGGTAAGTAGTAAATCATCTTAGACTATTTTGTGCCATACTTAGCAAAAATGTCACCTCGCTTATCAGTTCTAATGAGGTAGATGAACCTAGAGTCTATTATGCAGAGTGAAATAAGTCAGAAAGACAAACACTGTATATTAATGCATGTATATGGAATTTAGAAAGATGGTACCAGTGATCCTACATGCAGGGCAAGAAAGGGAGACACAGATGTAAAGAACAGACTTTTGGACTCAGTGGGAGAAGGCTAGGGTGGGATGATTTGAGAGAATAGCACTGAAGCATGTAAATTACCATATGTAAAATAGAATGATCAGTGCAAGTTCAATGCACAAAGCAGGGTACCCAAAGCCAGTGCTCTGGAACAACCCAGAGAGATCTGGTGAGGAGGGAGGTGGAAGAGGGTTAAGAATGGAGGGGCTGCTTCTGCTGCTAAGTCGTGTCAGTCGTGTCCGACTCTGTGCAACCCCATAGACGGCAACCCAACAGGCTCCTCTGTCCCTGGGATTCTCTAGGCAAGAATACTGGCATGGGTTGCCATTTCCTTCTCCAGTGCATGAAAATGAAAAGTGAAAGTGAAGTTGCTCAGTCGTGTCTGACTCTTAGACTCTTAGTGACCCCATGGACTGCAGCCTACCAGGCTTCACCATCCATGGGATTTTCCAGGCAAGAATACTGGAGTGGGGTGCCATTTCCTTCTCCAATATATGAAAGTGAAAGTGAAGTTGCTCAGTCCTGTCCGACTCATAGACACTTAGCAACCCCATGGACTGCAGCCTACCAGGCTCCACCATCCATGGGATTTTCCGGGCAAGAATGCTGGGGTGGGTTGCCATTTCCTTCTCCAATGCATGAAAGTGAATGTGAAGTTGCTCAGTTGTGTCTGACTCTTAGACTCTTAGCAACCCCATGGACTGCAGCCTACCAGGCTCCACCATCCATGCAAGAGTACTGCAGTGGGGTGCCATTATAGTCACTGGCAGTCTGTTAATGAAGAAAAGGAAGGTTTTAAAACTCAGAATGGCACCAGGCCCCTCATCCATAAAATGCATTTGGGGATAATCTTGGCACCAGATGATTCATCCCAGGCCATACAATCATTAACTTGAATCTTGTAGAAGGGCAGATTACCATACAAATCGTTTTGTTTACATAGATTAGGGGAACAGTATCTGAGTATAACCTACTGGTTTGTGAAGTAGGTTCTCAGCCATTAGGCGGAACTGACTTGAAGACAGAGTCTGGGGTAAGTGTATAGTCCATTCACATAGCTTAAGACAAACATTTCCATAAGAAAATGGATTGGTTAACTCAAGGTTTGAGAATAGTTAACTTCAGGTGAAACCAGGTGTCATTATGGCAACAAGTATGTTAAGAGAAACCTCCTTTTAAATTTGTATAGAGAAGGAAAAAGTATCACTAGTTTGTTTGCTCCTGCCGCTTAAGAGAGATAAAAATGTCTGACACTTACAGCCTATTTCCTCCATTTGGAGACCCTGGCCTTCCTGCCTGTTACCCTCTCAGTCCCCCCTTTCTTTTAGAAGAATTATGTTGCCTAGGAAAAGGGGCATCGTTCTTGTTCCATAACTACTTCCTAGCTGACAAGGGGCATTGTCCTTAAATTGGTTATTCTCCTAACCCTTATACTGAAGGTGTCTGATCCAGGGCCCCAAATAGTAGTTGGAAGCAGCTGCAGCAGTAGCAGGAGTTAGAGCAACTATTGCAGGAAGGGGGACCCCTTCCAGGCTCTGAAACTGAGCTCTTGTCTAACACTTGGAAATGAATTGTCTGAGGAGACACATATGCTGACAAAGCAAGAGATTTTATTGGGAAAGGGCACCTGGGTGGAGAGCAGTAGGGTAAGGAACCCAGGAGAACTGCTCAGCCATGTGGGTCGCAGTCTCGGGTTTTATGGTGATGAGTTTAGTTTCAGGGTGGTGTTTGGCCAGTCATTCTAATTCGGAGTCTTTCCTGGTGGCGCACGCATGGATCAGCCAAGATGGATGCTAGCCAGAGAGATTCTGGGAAGTGGACAGACACTCCGTGTCTCCTTCGACCTTTCGTGAACTCTTCAGGTTGGAGGTGGCTCATTATTTCTGTATTCCTTATCAGGATCTCCTGTCATAAAACAACTCATGCAAATAGTTACTACGGTGCCTGGCCAGGGTGGGCGGTTTCAATCAGTGTGCTTCCCCTAACACAGCCATTTGTAACTTAAAAGCTTTCATGCAACTAGAAACAAATCCAGTTACACAGTTACAGATGCAGGGAGCAAACGGCAAAAACAAAACAATCAGAATACTGTAAATAAGGTAGTTTTCCACCTTGGGGCACTAGTTAACATCTCCCAAATGAGGCAATTGAGGCTTCAGGACTATCCATAGCCTCAATCATCTTGTTCATGTGTTTAGTCAAATGAATAACATTAGTGCTCATATCAGGTTTATATGTCCAGCATTGGGTATGAATAATGGCACAAGTTCCTGCTCGCACAGCTGTCAGAATATCTAAACCTGATCTGTTTTGTAAAACCACCTTTCTAATTTGTGCTTGTTCAGCATTAAGAGCGGAAATAGCTTTTTGAGAATCCTGTAATGCCTGTTGAGTAAAATTTGTCAAAGATCCACTCGTAGCATAACATCTGTAGTTCCCAAAGAGGGAACAAAGACTGCAGCCAAATAATGATACCAGTGAAATACAGACCTTGCCCACCGAGTTTTAAGGTGGGGTAAATTAGCAGGCTTTTCTGGAAGCTCTGAAATTATAAAGCTGTGAGTAAAGGCTAGACCCAGGGTGCATCTCCCCTATCCAACCAAGGGGAAGCCATGCCCATAGGTAAGAGCCACATGTCCAATAGGTCCCATTTGGAGCAAGGCAGCTGACTGAGATATCCAGTCCCAATTAGTGCCTGGCCAGACAAAGGAGGACTTGAATTGGGGTTGGAAGACATGGAAATGATTACATTGCATACTTCTGAGGCAAAAATCCCAATTGTTTCCAATCATTGTAATGAAGTTGTTGGCTAACTTTTGGGGATGGCTCTGTTTGTTCCCAGCATATAGGGGCAGTAGATACTAGACATCCTTTTCAGGAGTTAGCCATGTAACCTTATCCCATATTTGATAAACGTCAGGTAAAAACCATTAGATCCAGACCTATTTGCCTTATGTGTAGTGAAATAGTCATTAAACCGAAACAATGTATAATCAAAATTAAAAGTCACCTTATGTCCATAGTTAAAGTACAAAGTGTTGCACCAGTCCATTTTAGGGTTGGTAGATGTCATCAGATGAAGAAGAGGCATCACATATGATTGTTGTCGAAGGTATTCAGAGACTTGGAGAAAGTCTTTTCTTGAAGTGGAGGTGTCCACTGCAAAAGCCTTTCATGATGAAGAGGAGGACTCCGCAGATCCAGCAGTTCGACTAATTGTGGAATGCAGCGTAGGAGTGAGCCCAGGACAGGAAGGCATTGTCTTGAGGATCAAATGGCACACTCAGGATTTTTAGAGTCAGCAGAAGTAGGCTCACATAGATTATCAAGCACATCTGAAAAGTACAAAGTCAGAGCATAGAAAGTAAAGACATAAAATGAAGTCACTTAGTTCTGGTCAGGGTGCCACCTCTTAACTCAAGTGTGATGTACCCACGAATCAATTCCTGGCACTTTGACAGCTGTGGAAGAAGAAAGAATAACCTGGTAAGGGCCTTCCCAGAGGGGCTCGAGGATGGGCCCCTAGATCTCAGTGTTTTTATGAGGACCTCGGTTTCTGGCTCAAATAAAGGCTTGCTTGACTCAGAGGCTGGGTCAGGAGTCGTCTCCCAGAGTTCTGTTATTGCCTATTGAAAAGCTGAGAGCTGAGTTACATCACTAGTTAATTCCAAGGCTTCAGGGTCTATAGCGATGTCTGTGTGTAAGAAAGGCCTTCCATAACTACATTCAAAGGGGGACAGTCCTCCTTTTGGGGGCAGTTCAAGCCCTCATTAAAGCTATGGGTAGGACTTTAATCCAATTGTCCTGGGTCTCTTGAGTTAATTTGCGCAGATGTGTTTTGATAATGTCATTAGATGTTTCAACCTTTCCTGAGGGTTGGGGTCTCCAGGAACAGTGTAAGTGATACTCTATTTCTAGAGCTTTAGATACTCCCTGAGTTACAGCAGCTTTAAATGCGGAGCCATTGTCACTCTGAAGGCTCCGTGGCAGCCCAAACCTGGGGTTAGTTTCAAATCCACTTTTATTTTCCTTTTCCTCCTCACATACAGAACTTTTCCACACACTCAATTTCTTGTAGCTATAAAGTCACTTGATGTTGGTCAGGTACCATTTTATCCCTTAAAACTTTGCTGGCATCAAAATATGACAGTTAACCAGTGTTAAATCTATAAAATATTTACATAGCACAGCACATTAAGCTTTAGACACTTGGCAATTAAACCACATAAAAATTGGACAAGACCCCAACCTACATGTTCAGAATCAGGTGTTCACAGTCCCTATCTGTACATGGTTCAAAAGGCAGCAGAGGCAACAGGCAGTTACTCCGAAGGACATGGACCACTATTATCTGGAAGCACATTATGTTATCCCAGTGTCATGTACCACTCCACCTTTCTCCAAGGCGGTCTCATAATTCTGGAATGGCAGGTCCCGCTTATACAAAATGAAGACAGACAACACAACGTTTACTCTGTAGAGACATCCTAACTCCTACTATGCATGCATGGTGATCTTGAATGCAACGCGTCCTAAAAACTTGTCACGGTCATTCTGGGTTTTTAGGTTGGGTGATCCATCAATCTTGCACTCAACCATTACTTCTTTTACGTCACCATCACTACCAAAGCTGACCTGGACGGCAACTAGTGGCTGCAGGTAGCTCCCATGCAGTTTTTTCCCATAATATGGAAAATATTTTAAATCTATCGTTCCATTGGAAGGATAAGTTGATAGAAATGCTGTGCTTTCACTCTTGCAATACAGTCTATCCTGGGTTCTCCTTGAGGCTTTAATCCAATTATTCTGTTCATTTTCACAAGAATACAAGGCTTTCCTTCTTGGTAGCCAAACGTGGGATCATCCACACCACTGCATGCTTCAAGTAAAGCAAGAGGAAACTGACACGCTGTGTATTCTGGACCCTTCTGCTCAAAAAAGGTTCCACTGGTACAATCTGTGATTCTTCTGTTCTTCTAAGCCATATGGCTTTAGAAATTTCTTAAGGTCATCAATGTACCCTTGATAGGATTCTAAATCAGACAGGCTGAATGAAAATCCAACGCAGACACTGGTTTTGGAAAACCATAAGTCCTGGACTAGGAATCTGGTCACGATATTTTGGAACCTCATCATTCAGAGTCTGAAGCATGGCCCACATTGTGAATGAAAAGAGTGCCGCCAGGAACCCATAAAAGACTAGGTAGAAGAGCAAGATCAAACCCCAGCTCTTGGCGGTGCGCCCCAGGAATTCTCCGGTTGTCCGGTTGTAGATGAAGAGCTTCCACTCGGCCAGGCTTTGGTTGAAGGACTTCTTGTCTGTCTTCGTCATGGTGTGTGTGCCGACGGCGAGAGGAGCGGCGGCCGCGGGGGTGGAAGCGGCGAGGAGCGCTGAGGCGCGTCCCCGCACGAGCGGGGAAGCTCGGCGGCGGCGGCGGGAAGCGGGACGGCAGAGGAAACCTTCTCGCTGCGGTGAGCGCTCAAGCAGACTGCGCTGCGCCGCGCCGAGCTGGGCTGCTGCTCCGGCTGCGGGAGCCTGACGTCTCCGCCCTCCGCAGCCAATCCCCGCGCAGTTCAGGCCCCGCCGCCGCCGCCGCCGCCGCCGCCACCGCCGCCCTGGGGTTAGTTTCATGGATTAAAATCTTTATAACCTCCTTAGTCTGCTTAATATGACAGGGAAGAGCCTCAATCCATCCGGTAAAAGTATCTAGCCAAACTTGTAAGCAAGAATATCAATTAGCTTTTGGCATATGAGTAAAATCGATTACCCAGCCCTCTCCAAGATACTTTCCACTTCGTTGTAATCCAGATATTGCTAGCTTCTTAGTCTTTGGGTTATGTTTCTGACGAACCTCACACCTTTGATAATGTTCTTTAAAGTTTTCATTACATTTTTACCTTCAAACAAACGAGAAGCCATCTGGTAAATACTCTCTGCACCCAAATGAAAACTCTGGTGTAAACCCTTAAGAATTTTCCTTTGAGCACTTTCAAGAATTATTAATCGCCCATCCTCAGACTGTAACCATCCTTTATCTGTAATCTTTGCTCGTCTTTTCTCATATCTTTCTAATTCTTCCTCAGTATATTGTGGTTTTTCCTGTTCCACAGGATCTGTCCAGATCAAAGGCATCTACAGTGAAGGGGTTTAATAAAGTGTCAGCTCTGGCTTGACAGTCAGCCAGCTGATTACCTTCAGCTGCTTTACTCCCATCCCTGCTGTGCCCTTTGCAATGCAAAACAGCTACTTCTTTAGGACAATATATAGCAGTTAAACGGAGAAGGCAATGGCACCCCACTCCAGTACTCTTGCCTTGAAAATCGGAGGAGCCTGGTAGGCTGCAGTCCATGGGTCTCTTAAGACTCGGACAGGACTGAGTGACTTCACTTTCGCTTTTCACTTTCATGCATTGGAGAAGGAAATGGCAACCCACTCCAGTGTTCTTGCCTGGAGAAGACAGGGACAGTGGAGCCTGGTGGGCTGCCATCTATGGGGTTCCACAGAGTCAGACACGACTGAAGTGACTTAGCAGCAGCAGCAGCAGCTTAGCAGTTAAAAGTCTCTCAATCTCTTTGAAATGCTTAATACGTTCTCCTGTTGCTGTTTTAAACTGTCTTTCTTTCCATATTGCAGCATGAGCATGTAAAGTCAAATAAGCATACTTAGAATCCATGTAGATATTTACTCGCTGCCCTTTGCTTAACTCTAGAGCTCGGGGTCAGAGCCACAAGCTCCACTAACTGAGCACTGGTTCCCTGGGGGAGAGATTTTGTTTCTGAAACCTGTTCAGCAGTCACCACGGCTTTATGCTTTCCATCCCGAACAAAAGAACTGCCATCTATAAATGCTTCCTTGTCAGGATTGTCTAATGGGGTATCCATTAGATCCTCCCAAGCTGCATAGTTTAAAGTTAGGAATTGGGAACAGTCATGATCAGGTGTTTCATTTTCCTTCTCAGGAAGGAAAGTGTCAGCATTTAAATGTCCACAGACTTTAAGCTTAGTTACTGGTCCTTCTAACAACAGTGACTGACACTTAAGAAGCCTACTGTCTGTCATCCAAATATTAACCTTAGAATTTAAGATTCCACTCACATCATGAGAAGTCAGGACAATAAAATTTCGTCGATTAATTATTTTTAAAGCTTCAGGTGCTAATAAAGCCGCTGCCCCAATTACTCTTAGGCAGTGGGGCCACCCACGTGAAATTACATCTAATTTTCTGCTTAGATAAGCAATAGGTTGCTGGTGAGGCCCTCAGGCTTGTGTCAAAATTCCCAAGGCCATACCTTTTCTTTCAGTGACAAATTAAATCCTGACCCTGTGGGCAAGCTCAAAGCGGGAGCTTGCAGGAGGGCAGTCTGAAGAACCTTAAAAGCCTTTTGAGTATCTGGAGACCAAAGCAGTTTGTCTGTTTGGGCCTGCTGAATTTCAGCTATAAGTTTATATAAAGGCCGGGCAAGTTCCCCATAACCCAGAATCCAAATATGACAGTAGTCTGTGATTCCCAGAAATCTTCTCAATTGTCTTAAAGTCATAGGTAGGGATGATTTAGTATGGATTTAATTTTCTGAGGGCCTATGGCCCTAGTCCCTTCTGATATGATTAGGCCCAGCTATCTAACAGATTGTTGACAAAGCTGAGCCTTTTCTCTTGATGCCTTATAACTGCAGCCTGCCAGAACGTTTAAGAAATCTGAGGCTCCGAACAAGCTTCCTCTGTCTCAGCACAGAGCAAAATATCATCTACATATGGTAACACGACTGCTTCGGAGCTATTAAAGTTTTGTAGATCCCGTGACAAATTTTGTCCAAATAAGTGAGGACTGTCCCAAAATCCCTAGGGCAAAACTGTCCAGGTTAACTGAGAAGCTGGCTGCATAGGGTCTTCAAAGGCAAATAGAAATTGACTTTCCTCTGCCAAAGGCACAGAATAGAAAGCATCTTTCAAATCAATTACTGAGAAATATTTGGCTCATTCAGGAATTTCAGACAATAGAGTATAAGGATTAGGCACCATGAGGTGTAAAGGAACTACAGCCTCATTTATTATTTGCAAATCTTGAACTAGTCTCCATTTCCCATTTGATTTCTTTATACCCAAAATAGAGTTGCATGGACTATTATAGGGAACTAATAGTCCCTGCTCCTTAAAATTTTCAATGATGTGTTTTAATCCTTCTTTAACCTCAGGTTTCAGTGGATGCTGCTTCTTATGTGGAAATAAGTGGGTCTTTGAGCTTGACAACTACAGGAATAGCATTTTGTGCTCGACCCATAGATATTCCATCAGCCCATACTCTAGGATTACATTTTGTTCAACTAAAGAGAGAGAAAGGGAGGGCTCCATATTTATGAAAGCAGAGGCATGGACCTTGTTCAGTATATTCCTCTGCAAAAGGAGTGAGGTAGACTCTGGCACAATCAGAAACTCGTGTGAAAATAGCCCAGAATCTCAGTTTCAACGTAAAGAATAACTGAAATAATACCCTTTGGCTCGTCCAGACAGTCCTATTATGGAAGCGGATTGGGAAGGATGTGGGCCACGGGCTTCAGTAAGCACAGAGGAAGTTGCCCAGTATCTAAAAGGAAATCGACGGATTGGCCCCCCACAGTTATTAATACCCGGGGTTCCTCAGGGGTAATTAGGACAGGAGCTTGTGTAGGGACCCCCGGGCACCTTCAGTCCTGATTGTCTTGAGAGTCTGACCCCAGGTGTCATTATGACCACACAGTATTTTAAGATAAACCTCCTTTTAGATTTTATAGCGAAGGAAAAAATACCGCTAGCTTGTTTCCTCCTTCTGCTTAAGAGAGATAAAAATGTCTGACACTTGCAGCCTATTTCCTCCATTTGGAGACCCCTGGCCTTCCTGCCTGTTACCCTCTCCACATCTTGTAGTAAAATAGACATACTTTTTTTTTTTTTTTTAATCTTTAATTCTTACATGCATTCCCAAACATGAACCCCCTCCCACCTCCCTCCCCATAACATCTTTCTGGGTCATCCCCATGCACCAGCCCCAAGCATGCTGCATCCTGCGTCAGACATAGACTGGCGATTCAATTCACATGATAGTATGCATGTTAGAATGTCATTCTCCCAAATCATCCCACCCTCTCCCTCTCCTCTGAGTCCAAAAGTCCGTTATACACATCTGTGTCTCTTTCCTGTCTTGCATACAGGGTCGTCATTGCCATCTTCCTAAATTCCATATATATGTGTTAGTATACTGTATTGGTGTTTTTCTTTCTGGCTTACTTCACTCTGTATAATCGGCTCCAGTTTCATCCATCTCATCAGAACTGATTCAAATGAATTCTTTTAACGGCTGAGTAATACTCCATTGTGTATATGTACCACAGCTTGCTTATCCATTCATCTGCTGATGGACATCTAGGTTGTTTCCATGTCCTGGCTATTATAAACAGTGCTACATGAACATTGGGGTACATGTGTCTCTTTCAATTCTGGTTTCTCGGTGTGTATGCCCAGAAGTGGGATTGCTGGGTCATAAGGTAGTTCTATTTGCAATTTTTAAGGAATCTCCACACTGTTCTCCATAGTGGCTGTACTAGTTTGCATTCCCACCAGCAGTGTAGGAGGGTTCCCTTTCTCCACACCCTCTCCAGCATTTATTGCTTGCAGATTTTTGGATTGCAGCCATTCTGACTGGTGTGAAGTGGTACCTCATTGTGGTTTTGATTTGCATTTCTAATAATGAGTGATGTTGAGCATCTTTTCATGTGTTTGTTAGCCATCCGTATGTCTTCTTTGGAGAACCCTAAAGACTCCACCAGAAAATTACTAGAGCTAATCAATGAATATAGTAAAGTTGCAGGATATAAAATCAACACACAGAAATCCCTTGCATTCCTATACACGAATAATGAGAAAGTAGAAAAGAAATTAAGGAAACAATTCCATTCACCACTGCAACGAAAAGAATAAAATACTTAGGAATATATCTACCTAAAGAAACTAAAGACCTATATATAGAAAACTATAAAACACTGATGAAAGAAATCAAAGAGGACACTAATAGATGGAGAAATATACCATGTTCATGGATTGGAAGAATCAATATAGTGAAAATGAGTATACTACCCAAAGCAATTTACAAATTCAATGCAATCCCTATCAAGCTACCAGGCACATTTTTCACAGAACTAGAACAAATAATTTCAAGATTTGTATGGAAATACAAAAACCTCGAATAGCCAAAGCAATCCTGAGAAAGAAGAATGGAACTGAGGAATCAACTTGCCTGACTTCAGGCTCTACTACAAAGCCACAGTCATCAAGACAGTATGGTACTGGCACAAAGACAGACATATAGATCAATGGAACAAAATAGAAAGCCCAGAGATAAATCCACACACATATGGACACCTTATCTTTGACAAAGGAGGCAAGAATATACAATGGAGTAAAGACAATCTCTTTAACAAGTGGTGCTGGGAAAACTGGTCAACCACTTGTAAAAGAATGAAACTAGATCACTTTCAACACCGCACACAAAAATAAACTCAAATGGATTAAAGATCTAAATGTAAGATCAGAAACTATAAAACTCCTAGAGGAGAACATAGGCAAAACACTCTCAGACATAAATCACAGCAGGATCCTCTATGATCCACCTCCCAGAATTCTGGAAATCAAAGCAAAAATAAACAAATGGGATCTAATTAAAATTAAAAGCTTCTGCACAACAAAGGAAAATATAAGCAAGGTGAAAAGACAGCCTTCTGAATGGGAGAAAATAATAGCAAATGAAGCAACTGACAAACAACTAATCTCAAAATATACAAGCAACTTCTGCAGCTCAACTCCAGAAAAATAAACGACCCAATCAAAAAATGGGCCAAAGAACTAAATAGACATACTTTCAACTGTGGTTTTACCAAAGACATGAATTGTGTGTATGTGTTTATGTGTGCACACACAAATGGATATTTCTGGTCTCAGCTCTTTACCAGAGAATGACGGAGGTATGGCATTAGATCTTGTGAAATTAAAGGCATTTCTTTGAGAAATGGAAAAATAAAGGAACATTTAACATGATAAAACCAACAAAATGCTTCATTCTTTCCTTTCAAAAAATGAAAGAAAAAAAAAGACAAAACACCTAGTTTAACTGGTTAGTCTAATGGTCTGTTTTCTCCATTTTCTATGATCAGTGAAAAAAAGTGAGCTGTGCAGTGATATGAAGATGTTTCCCTCAGGTCCCTTTGTGACTTTTCTGTGCAAATGAGGAAGGTTGGGCTGGATTGACCTGGAACCTTCCAACAGAGCCTCTCTCTTCATAATGAAAAAGATTGCTCAGATCCTATTCCCAAGCTGACCCCTTACAGTGTTTGTTGTACCAGTGGATATATATTTGCAATTCTGTATTTTAAAAATATTTTACTGCAGTCGTATAATAAAGAATTACCTGCTTGGTATCAGTTTGACCCAATCTTGAAAGAAAAGTTTCTTTTGCTCAGATACATGACAGATGTTCCTGGTCTTAAATGGGATGGCATTAAGGACAAACAGCCCAGTTGCCCTTCAGCCTCCCATTTCATTATTCAGTTATACCCGGTTCTCTTCACTCAGTTCAGACCTTCTCATAAACGGGCCTGAGGGAGCCCACTTGTAACATGCAGATGAGACACTAGACCAGAATCTCTGAGTATGAACAACACATACCCCTTAAATAATTAGCTAATTGACTGTGTGTCTGTGTGTGGCAGTTCTGGTTTGAAGGGAGTTTCTGGTAGTAATGAGAATTTGAAATAGATCCCAGTCCTTACTGAATGAAAAACGAACAGGAAAACTGTAGGATGGAGGCAGGATCACAGGCTCAGAATTAGATGACTTCTATGAATAAGGCTAAATCTGAAGGGAGATTTTTTTTTTTACATCCTGACATTCAGACCTCCACTGGCTTTCATTTGTTCTTGGGTCAAAAGCTTGACTCCTAGCTATTTCTCCACAGCCGTCTGTCAAGCTCAGGGCCCTGTCAGTGTCTCCAGCCTCATCCTGGGAGTTGACCCTTTGCTCGTGGTTGAACCTGTCCTGGTCTCATTTACCTTTTCTTTGTTTCCAAATACCAAAACCATTTCTGTCTGACATTGTAGTTCCTTTCTCACCTTCAGGTCACCGTGCCTTTGTCACCCTTTTAAGTCTAGGCTCAGAGAGGCTCTCCATCCCCTCCTAACAGTCTCTCTCATGTTACCCAGGTTTATTGCCTCTGTATCAGTTGCCATCAGCAGAAATTAATGCCCTTGTTCATGGGTTATTTTGAGTCCTTCCTGGTTCCCCTTTTTTAGGGCTCATAGTATTCTTCTTCTTCCCAGCGTGGCTGCAGTACCTGTTACTGGAAATGTCTGTAGATGACAGGACTATGGGTTGGGCTGAATAATCCTCAGGGAAGACCAAGAGAACAGGGCAGGTGATGAAGATGTTTCCCATGTTCTGGACATTTCAGCTGTAATTGATCTTTACCCCATATGACTACTTAATTACTCAAAAGAAGAGCCAAGAAATATAGGAAGTTCTGAAAAGCCCTACAGAACTGGTGTCCTCAAGCAGTGGGCTGAGATGTCCCCATGTTTAGTCTGCTGGGTTTCATCCTCTGCAGCCCCCAGATCTAAGCTCTGTCCATCCAGGGACCAGTCACCATCGTGGACAGCAGCTTTGCCATCTAGGAGTTCATGTGCTCCATGTCAGCGTTGTGATTTCAGTGCACTGAGGATGAACAGAAATCCAAAACCTAATGGGGCAGGAAGGAGACGCTGCCCCCTGCGCCCCCCAAGAGCTAGAATATTTTCCAAGTAGGTGTGGGTGGAGAAAACAGGAGAGAGTGAGACCTGGAGACCCTTCCTTTGAGACTTCCTCATCTCAAATGCCTTTGTACATGGACTCCATAATGTCCCCAGGTGGTGGCAGACTTTCGCAGGAGGGCCAGCCTCTTGATTTTCATACTGCATGTGCAGTGTCCTTTGGGTGGTAGCTAGTGGGCACTCCTCTTGTGACCACCTTTGCCAGGAAACCCCTGTGCACTTTAGTCTTGCCTAGTCCGGTCATCAGGGAGGAGAGGTAGACAAATGGGGAAAGCGGAGGGAGCCTGGTGGGGTCTGCACGAGGGTTGTACCAATACGTGGGGGCATCAAGGTAAGCCCAGTGAATGGAGCATGCGCCCATCCCAAGTGTAGTTGCAGGGACAAGGGGTGTGTGGATCTGTTGGAAGAGAATGTCTCCGTTCCAGGCTGGAGCACCTGGAAGCGGGTTTGTTGGAGAGCCCACATGGAGTGGTTTGAGGTTCTACTGCCTGAGCTCGTGTTCCCCAGGACAGCAGTGCTGAGGCTGACATGTGCCTGCACAGGTTTGATTTGACAACTCGTGACCACACGTGAGCAGCAGTGAAGGACGTGGAATTCAGCCACAAGAAGTCTTTTCCACTGTTAGAACTGTGGCCTGGGCTGAGCCCGCAGGCAGCTGTGGGTGCAGGAGGATGGGAGCCTTGGGCTTGAGGGGCTGGTTCTAGCAGGTGCCCCCAGCATCCACTCCATGCCCTGGCTTTTGTTGGCTCTTTTAGCAGGCAGGCACCATAGAATTACAGGGAAAATCTCAGGTCATCTTTTGCATCAACTTTGGTATCATTGTGTACTTGGGGTTGCTAGTGCGAAAGGTTCATGTGCATTTGGGACGATACCAAGAGAATCTGGAGTGTTTCCTTGGAAGATGCTGAGGTCTCACTGGTCCATATGCATCATTGGAATTATCCCTCTTTTTCATAGACTTTGGAGATTTCGATGTTTGACTTGGATCACTCACTGTAAATGAAAATATGGTGTCTTGTGTCTGTGGATCCTTGGGTGTCCTCTTTTGTATTTTGCCTCATGCATGAGCTTCAGGGCTTGGAATGCTTTGTGTTTGTATAAGGGTTAGAGGCTCATTATGGGCTCTGGACACTCTGTTGGACACCATGAAAGTTTGCAAGTTTCTTTTGAGTCCCGCTGGGAAAATAGGAGTACTAAGGTTAAGATCACAGAATTCTTGTTATAACGTGGTCCTGCTCGGTAGGAATCTCTGGGCCCATCCTGAGAAGAGTCATAAAGTCCTGTGATGTAGGAGAGGATGACTTCAAAAAATCGGAGCGCAGTGATGCCACAGTGATCTTTATCCTGGAAGCTTGTCCTCCAGAAGATGCAGCTGCAACTGTCTTGCTGCCAGGCTGGGTTCTATGCACTCTTGTCCCTCCCCAAATAGCACACATACAGCACAGTACAGAAAACACGGAATCTTAACTGCGCTGTTGGTGGTAATGTTAATGGTACTGCTATGTTGGAAAATCAAATGGAAGTTCCTTAACAAATATAGAACAGGCCTTCAGACTGTCAAACCCATTTCTGACAGATATCCAAAGGAAAAGCAATCAGTGTTTGAGGGATATGTCCACAGTCTCATGAGTGTGACTGGATTTGCAGTAGCCAAGGCATGGACACAGCCCAGATGTCTCTTAACGAAAGAATAGGTTCCAAAAGTGTGGTATAGAAATACTTATTATATACTGTATATTCATGAACTATTTTTTCTCTGTATATAAATATAAAAATCAAGGATCCTGCATTTATGCCAGAATGAATGAACCTAGAGAACATTATGCCAAGTTAAATAAGCCTGACAAATGAGGACAGACCCTATGTGGAAACTAGACTTGTCAAACTCATAGAGCCATCGAGTAATGAGGCTTTACCAGGAGGTGGGTGGAGGGGGAAATGGGGCACTGGTAGTGAAAGAGTAGAGATTTTCCGTTGTAAAATAAGTAAGTTCTGGGGATCTGAGGTGCTGCATGCTGCCAGTAGTGTTTCTATATCCTTGAAATTTGCCCAGGAGAAATAATACAGTGTAGTCATAGGTGGACGTGTAACTTCGACTATAATAATTATTCAGTGTATGAGTCTATCACATGATTACTTTGTACACAGTACATTTATACCAATTTTGTTAGTTACACCTTAGTAAGGCTGGGAAAGAAAAAGAGAGTTGGGGGGCGATGATTTTCTCTTCTGAATGGTGCTCAGTCCGGCCTTCACGTTTCATTGATGACACATTTTGCATACACATGTGCTGGAGTCCAGCGCCAGCAGCCAGGGAATCATCCTGAAGAGATGAGTGGTGTCAGCAGAGAATGATGCAGCCTCTGACTCAAGGTACGGGGCTGCATGTTTATTTCAAGCTTCAGGTTCTGTTTTATACTTTGAGAAAAGCATTAGGTCAGAGGTTTGGCATTTTCAGTTTCCCCTCACCCAGATTTATTGTCTCCAGAAAACACTGTTGCCCTTCGAACAGAGTTTCTGCTTCAGCGATTCTCTCAGAATCCTGTTTACTTTAACATGTGATTACATTGTAACTCATGCTTTTGTCTGGGCTGCAAACCAGATTCCTCAGTTTATTTCTTATCATTCTAAATCCTGTTTGCCCTTAGCATCCTAAGCTCATTATCACCTAAAAAGGCTTCTAGCTATTACTGTCTCTGAAATTCCTAAGCTGTATAAACTATACTAAAACATGCTAGCACTACCACATTCCTTAAATTTTTAGCTTCTAACTATTCTTCAGTTCACTTCAGTCACTCAGTCGTGTCCAATTCTTTGCGACCCCACGAATCGGAGCACACCATGTTTCCCTGTCCATCACCAAATCCCGGAGTTCACTCAGACTCACACCCATCGAGTCAGTGATGCCATCCAGCCATCTCATCCTCTGTCGTCCCCTTCTCCTCCTGCCCCCAATCCCTCGCAGCATCAGAGTCTTTTCCACTGAGTCAACTCTTCACATGAGGTGGCCAAAGTACTGGAGTTTCAGCTATAGCATCATTCCTTCCAAAGAAATCCCAGGGCTGATCTCCTTCAGAATGGACTAGTTGGATCTCCTTGCAGTCCAAGGGACTCTCAAGAGTCTTCTCCAACACCGCAGTTCAAGAGCTTCAATTCTTCGGTGCTCAGCCTCCTTCACAGTCCAGCTCCCACATCCATACAACACTACTGGAAAAACCATAGCCTAGACTAGATGGGCCTTAGTCTACAAAGTAATGTCTCTGCTTTTCAATATGCTATCTAGGTTGGTCATAACTGTCCTTCCCAAGAGTAAGTGTCTTTTAATTTCATGGCTGCAGTCACCATCTGCAGTGATTTTGGAGCCCCCAAAATAAAGTCTGACACTGTTTCCACTGTTTCCCATCTATTTACCATGAAGTGATGGGACCTGATGCCATGATCTTCGTTTTCTGAATGTTGAACTTTAAGCCAACTTTTTCACTCTCCTCTTTACTTTCATCAAGAGGCTTTTAGTTCCTCTTCACTTTCCGCCATTGGGCAGGTGTCATCTGCATATCTGAGGTTATTGATATTTCTCCCAGCATTCTTGATTCCAGCTTGTGTTTCTTCCTGTCCAGCATTTCTCATGATGTACTCTGCACAGAAGTTAAATAAGCAGGGTGACAATATACATCCTTGACATACTCCGTTTCCTATTTGGAACCAGTCTGTTGTTCCATGTCCAGTTCTAACTGTTGCTTCCTGGCCTGCATATAGGTTTCTCAAGAGGCAGGTTAGGTGGTCTGGTATTCCCATCTCTCTCAGAAATTTCCACAGTTTATTGTAATCGACACAGTCAAAGGCTTTGGCATAGTAAATAAAGCAGAATAGATGTTTTCCTGGAACTCTCTTGCTTTTACCATAATACAGAAGATGTTGGCACTTTGATCTCTGGTTCCTCTGCCTTTGTAAAACCAGCTTGAACATCAGGAGTTCACGGTTCACGTATTGCTGAAGCCTGGCTTGGAGAATTTTGAGCATTACTTTACTAGCATGTGAGATGAGTGCAATTGTGCGGTAGTTTGAGCATTCTTTGGCATTGCCTTTCTTTGGGATTGGAATGAAACTGACCTTTCCAGTCCTGTTGCCACTGCTGAGTTTTCCAGATTTGCTGGCATATTGAGTGCAGCACTTTCACAGCATCATCTTTCAGGATTTGAAACAGCTCAACTGGAATTCCATCACCTCCACTAGCTTTCTTCATAGTGATGCTTTCTAAGGCCCACTTGACTTCACATTCCAGGATGTCTGGCTGTTGGTGAGTGATCACAGCATCTTGATTATCTGGGTTGTGAAGCTCTTTTTGTACAGTTCTTCTGTGTATTCTTACCACCTCTTCTTAATATCTTCTGCTTCTGTTAGGTCCAGACCATTTCTGTCCTTTATCAAGCCCATCTTTGCATGAAATGCTCCCTTGGTATCTCTATATTTCTTTAAAAGATCCATAGTCTTTCCCATTCTGTTGTTTTCTCTATTTCTTTGCCTTGATCGCTAAAGAAGTCTTTCTTATCTTGCTATTCTTTGGAACTCTGCATTCAGATGCTTATATCTTTCCTTTTCTCCTTTGCTTTTCACTGCTCTTCTTTCACAGATATTTGTAAGGATTCCCAGATAACCATTTTGCTTTTTTGCATTTCTTTTCATGGAGATAGTCTTGATCCCCATCTCCTGTACAATGTCACGAACCTCATTCCATAGTCATCAGGCATAGTTCATCCTATCTATCTGATCTAGGCCCTTAAATCTATTTCTCACGTCTACTGTATAAGCATAAGGGATTTAATTTAGGTCATACCTGAGTGGTCTAGCGGTTTTCCTACTTCAATTTGAGTCTGAATTTGGTAATAAGGAGTTCATGATCTGAGCCACAGTCAGCTCCTGGTCTTGTTTTTGTTGACTGTATAGAGCTTCTCCATCTTTGGCTGCAAAGAATATAATCAGTCTGATTTCGGTGTTGACCATCTGGTGATGTCCATGTGTAGAGTCTTTTGTGTTGTTGGAAGAGGGTATTTGCTATTACCAGTGCATTGTCTTTGCAAACTCTACAATTCTTTGCACTGCTTCATTCCACATTCCAAGGCCAAAGTTGCCTGTTACTCTAGGTGTTTCTGACTTCCTACTTTTGCATTCCAGTCCCCTATAATGAAAAAGGACATCTTTTTGAGTGTTAGTTCTCAAAGGTCTTGTAGGTCTTCATAGAACTGTTCAGCTTCAGCTTCTTCAGCATTTCTGGTTGGGGCTTAGACTTGATTACTGTGATATTGAATGGTTGGCCTTGGAAACGAACAGATATCATACTAACGTTTTTGAGACTGCATCCAAGTACTGCATTTTGACTCTTTTGTTGACCATGATGGCCACTCCATTTCTTAATTATTCCTAAACCCTAAGTTCCACAAATTTCCTTTGCCATAAACATTTCCCTCACGAATAGGTCTCAGATGACAGTCCTTCCCATGGCCTCAAGCTGCAGCCTACATGCTCATCCTGGAACACTCTTTGTAAAGATCCTTGAACAAATGTCAATGGTTAGCTTTATGGATTATTCTCTGGGCACAACTGCAGAAGGCTTTGTGCCTTCTCCTCCTCCTCTCAAGGACAATAAGCACCTTAACATTCTTTCAGTCAACTTAACCAAGGAAAGCAGAAACAAGTCAGAATCACAAGACCTAACTCCTTCGTCCCGGGTCCATGCCTGCGGGACAAGGAGAGGGGGTTGCGGCCGTGCCTCCATTTTCTCAGTAATGCCTAACGTGGCTCCCAACACATGTTTTGTATCCTGACCAGAGATTCCCTTCAGGTAGTTTGTGTTGGTCCACAGCTCAAGAATGTTTAAGATGGCCCAGTTGATTTCAGTCTGGATCCCTCACTGAGGATCAGGACTCTTGAGTCCTCCGAGTCCTGAGGGCTGAGATCTGGGCTGAGGAGGGGGTGCTCTGATCTGAGTCGGGATGGATCAGGGCCTGCTGTGTGACCTGAAGGCAATTGCCTGGTCAGTGGAGGTGCCTCCTGCAGCTGTGTACATGAGGCCTCACCAGGAGGGGAGTGTGATCCGAGGGAAAGTGTGGGAAAGTTCCATGTTGGTCTCTCTGCAAAAGTTGACTGTCCTGAGTCCCTCCTGAGACAGTGGCCACAGGGGACTGTCTGTTCCTCTTTATGAGGGCTTCCCTGTGTGTGTGGTTGGGTCTCAGGAAGGGTGCTGGGGTCCAGCCCTGGTGCATCCAGGGTAATTTGAAGCGGGGTGGAGTTGGCGATTGATTTAGAGAGTGATAAGGAAAGAATGTTGTAGATAAGAAAATAGAGGAGAGAAAGAGGCTGATATTCCTTGGTTTACATAGAAAGCCAATAAAATCCCAGACAAGGAATTGCCCTGTTCACGGAAGCCACAGGTGCCCTCCTGGTCTCCTGAGGGAGTGAAGACACAGAACATCTTCCTGTTCAGATCTTAGAAATCCGGGCATTAAGTCAACGTGGGGAGCCTCTATGCTCCAAGGGATCAGCCAGAAAAAAGAGTAAGTGAGAGTTAAAAAAGACACAGGAGGCCCGTTACTTTTATTTTCAAAAGGGACTTTTATACCTTTCCCACAAATGATGTTGTGTACGTTATCTTCTGGCCTTGGAGGCCTGTGAACATTTTATGACCCTCTTTTGATAAAGGCTGTTCAACCAGAAAACTTATTTTCCCTTGAAATGTTTTTTCTTTATATTTCTAATCTATGTCAGCCTCAGAAAAATGTTAAACAGAGTTACATTTCTCACGGAGCAAAAGTGCAGTGAGTTACAAGAAAGAACCAATTAGCTCAGAAGTCTGATGTGGTTAATTTCAAGGCTACACTTGTTTTTCTTACATTCCAACTATGTTAACTAATGCAGTCCCAGGTGCACGGTGGATAAGAGATATGGGAATTTAGCAACAAGCATTGGCCCAATAACGAAATCCTACACCAGGACTACTCTAAGAATTTTTAACTCTTTAAAAGGCTCTATGTTTTAGGCTTCCCGTGCCTCTCACAGCTGGGAGGCTGTGAACAATCATATGCATAGCTGTAAGAGTCTGGATAAACCTGCCCAGCAAGCTAGAATGCTAACAGAGGGGGTTTGATTTGAAATATTCCTCTCATGTCCAGGAGACATATTAGCTAGAGCCCTAAGTTGATTTTTCCAGAGAAAGGTGGTCGGGGATAGCCCTCTGTTAATGTCAGAAGAGTTGGTGAAAGGCATGATATAGTAAAACAGACAGATTCTGGTTTTGGGATAGATGCTCTAGAAGGGGGTCCCCTTGAGGCCTCATCTCGGCTTTGCCCATCAGGCCTTTTCCGCATGACCTTTGCCATGGGCGGGATTCCCCATGCTGGCTCCAGGCAGAAGGGGATGTGTTGACTCTAAGCATTAAACAGCATGTTTTCAACTTTCATGATAGACCTCTGAAGACTCGTGTTGCCTGAGGAAGCCCTGAAGTTAAGGACGAGGAAAGAAAAGGAGTGAGGCATGGCTCTTTCTCAGGTAAGGTCATATTTAGTCTGTCCTTCCTGAAATGCCCTTCTCTGGACTCGCTAATTGTGTCTGACTCTGGAGTGTCCGGTGTGACTCCTGTACATGCACACTCACCCGGGGCCTTCCCTCAGGTCCTGTCGTCACCACCTAGATCCCGTCTCCCCATGGCCCGGTGACTTGACACTTGTGAGGAGGCTCCCCTGGTCACCGTCCAGGGCAGGGCTTCTCACCCACAGGTTGGAGATGGGGTCTCAGTGCTGTTGGCAGCAGGGATTGCCTAGGGCCTATCTTGATGAGCTGTCTGCTCTGTCAACCAGGGTAAGGAAACTGCATGTGAAAGTCAGGTGTTAGTATGCACAATAGCTGGTTAAATCTGGGAATGAGATCAATTGAGCCTGTCCTTTTCCTTTTGTGTATCTTGACATCCTTGTGACTATACCTTACATATATATACACAAAGAATTATTTCTGAGTACTGTCTGTGTTCTGTTCAGTTGGCTTATTTGTCTGTTTTTATACCAGTACCACGTCACCTTGATTACCTTGTAATAGGTGTTGAAATAGAAAGATGTCCATCGTCCTTCTTCAAGAGTTTTGTTGTTTGCTCTTTGAATAGTTCTGTGACTTTCACGATGTTTCATTCTGCTTCTACTAAGATTGTCATGGCAGTTTTGATAATGAGTTAATTGGTTGATTGACCCTTTGTGTGGTTATTAAAGAATCTTTTATGATATTACATGTTTCTTTTGTAATCTCTATGATTTTTACTGATGAAACTTTGTCATGTGGGAAAGAAGATAATTTACTTCTTTTTCAATTTGGGGACCTTTGATTTCCTTTTCTCATCTAATTGCTCTAAGGGTTTCAGTGCTTTGTTGAAGTGTAGTGCAGAGTGTGCGTCCTTGAGGAAAAGCTTTCATTCTTTCCCCATTGCTGTGCTCTTTTCATAATGGCATTTGTTATGTTGATGTTGGTATAATTCATTTTTTGTAGTTTGTTGAGTGTTCCATCTTGAAATGTCAAATGTTTGTCAAATGTTTTTTTCTGCATCAAGATGATACTGTTTTTTTTTTCCCCTTTAATCTGTTAATGTACTGTGTCATATTAATTGATTTTTGTATGTTGACTTCTTGCCTTACATGAATAAAATCCACTTGGTTATGGTGTCAGATCTTTTTATTTATTTATTTAAATTATTTTAATTGAAGGATAATTGCTTTACAGAAGTTGTTGTTTTCTGCCGAATATCAACCTGAATCAGCCATAGGTATACATATGTCCCCTCCCTCCCATCTTCTTCCCTATCCCACCCCTGTAGATTGTTAGAGAGCCCCTGTTTGAGTTCCCTGAGTCAGTCAGCAAATTCGCATTGGCTCTCTACTTTATATATGGTAATGTAAGTTTCCATGTTACTCTCTCCATACATCTCACCTTCTCCTTCCTCCCCTTCCCCCTCCATCTGTTTTCTGTGTCTGTTTCCCCAGTTCTTTTTAATATGTGTTGAAGTGGGTTTGCAAGTATTTTAATTTTGCATCAGTATTCATCAGGGGTATTGGTTTCTAGTTTTCCTTTCTTGTGTCTTTGGGAAATCAGCAAACTATTAGAATCATGCTTGCTTCATAGAATTAGCAAGACTAGTGGTAATTCTTTTGTAAATGTTTGGTAGAATTTGGTCCTGTATTTTTCTTAGAGGTTTCTGACTACTTTTTAAATCTCTCTAGTTATAATTGGTTTCCCTGATGGCTCAAGGAATCTGCCTGCATTGCAGGAGACCCAGGTTCTATCCCTGAGTTGGAAGCTTCCCTGGAGAAAGGAGTGGCTCTCTAGTCCAGTATTCATGTCTGGAGAAATTGCATGGACAGAGGAGCCTTGTGGGCTACAGTCCATGAGGTCACAAAGAGTCAGACACGACTCAGTGGCTCACACTTTCACTTTCAACACTTCTCAATTTTTTCATTTCTTAATAAGTAAAATAGTTTGTATGTTTCTAAGAATTTGCCAGTATCTCCTATATACTGTCACTTATAGGTATTATTGGTCATAGTACTTCCTTATCTTTAGAAACTTTCTTTGACATCAGTTGTAATCACTCCTGTTTCATATCTGTTTTTAGTCATTTGGATCTTTTTTCTCTTGTCCTTAGTCTAGGTGGGGGTTTTCCTATACAGTTTTTTCAAAACATCAACTCTTGGTTTGTTGATTTTTATATTTCCTACTTTCTAGTGTATCTCTGGTTTAATCTTTCTTACTTACATGTTTCCTTCTACTAAACCTGAGTTTAGTTTGTTTTCCCTTTTCTGCTTCCTAAAGGTCTAAAAATAGATTTCAGATTTAAGATCTTTTCTCTTTTTTACTGTAAGCATTTAACCTTTCAGACTTTCCTTTTAGTACAGTGGTCTCTGTGTGTTATAAATTTTATAACGTTGTCTTTTCGTTTTGATCCATGTATTTTAAAATTTCGATGTGATTTTTTTCTTAGACCCATTTGTGGTGTAACAGTGAGTTGTTTAATGTCCACATGTGAGGAAGTTTCTTTTTTTCTTATGTTTATTTCATTATTGTTAGGGAAGATACTTTTATGTTATCAGTCTCTTAAAATGGTTAATTTTGGCCTAACATGTGGTCTCTCATAGAGAATGGCTTCTGTGTCCTTGAGATACATGTGTCTTCTGCTTTCTTTGGCCATGTGATCTGTACATGCCTGTTCAATATTTGCTTCATTTTTCTGAGATATCTAATGTTAGATGTATATATTTTTTTACTTGTTACAGCTTTTGGGTAAATTGACCGTTTTATCATTATACAATATTTATCTCATTGCACTTTTTTTTCTTCAGTTTATTTTGTCTGATATAACAGTCTCCCCTGCTCTCTTTAGGATGGACTGTCTTTTTCCATCCTTTCACTTTTCACCTTTCCATGTCCTTAGGTTTGTGAGTACTACCTGTTTCAACTCTCTGACAAACTCTGTGTCTCTTGCCCTGGTTTTTTCCTCCTGTTACTTCTTCTAGTGGCCCCTGCTCCTGTGCATCGTATGGTGGTGAAAGACAGGCACCCTGGACAGCTCCTTTCGTGCCGCTGTAATTTCAGAGGGAATGTATTGAATGTTTCCTTCCTATCATGATGTTTCTTCAGATAGTCTTGCTTAATGACTGTATTTTTTCCATATTATTTTATGCCATGATTTTTAATTCTCCAAGAAGTTTTTTTACTTTGCTGTTGTGATAATTCTTTTTTGTCATAATCTAATGACTCTTCTAATTTGAAATCAGTTTTATTAATGGGAAAAAAAGCAAAGAAAGTCTTTGGCGTCTGTTAATGCCTTGCTAAGTAAATTTAAATGGATAAAATTGTATCTTTGTATATGGTAATGTTATTATGAATTGAGTTCAAGTATTCTTTTTTATTTTATGTTTTTACTGGGGTTTTTTTGGTAGCCTATTATAGAATCCTGTTGACAACCTCAGCTGAGTACAAAGGATACATTTTTATCATCTGAAGGATGCTGAAATACATGTGAATAAAAGGATAATATAAAATTGTCCAAAAAATCTATCAAAAGACGAATCCTCTCATTTCAGTTAATTTTTTATAGATAAGTATGCATGCATGTGCAAGTCTGTGATTTAGATAGAAGACATCATGATTTAAAAACTACATATCACCTTTTTTTTTTTTCAGTTGAAATTATGTTATCATTATAATCTATGGCCTTGAAATTTTCTAAACAATCCTCCTAGTGTTTTAAGTAGTAAATTACTAACAGTTGTGTTTCTGTATCCACGTCTATAATGACCTTTCATGCCATTTCACATTGTTCACCTTGGACTTTTTTTTTTTCATATTAATACAATATTTATTTGTTTTCCTTCTGTCAAACCCTGAGCCCACCACTTTGGCCAGGCTGCCTGGGGAGTTACAGGAAAGGGAACATACAGGGCAGACACAGGAGAAAGAACTATGGGAGGTGGAAACAGCTCCTTCATATCGTGAAGAAGGTGAGCTAGACCACCATCAGGCAAAAGAGCCCCATGGCCTTTGAGAGGGCCAAGCCCATGGCGTAGAAGAGCTACTGTTTCAGAGAAGGGTTCCTGGCATAACGGTGATGAAGCTCCCAAACACAGTCCCACTTCCAGCACAGGAGCCAGCCACCCCTGCTGTGGCAACTCCAGCTCCAGGGAACTTGGCTGCTGTGTCAGAGTCCTTTGAAATGGCACTGGTTTGGAAGCTCTGGGTAGCAATAAGTGAGATGGTCTGAGGACTTGGGGCTGCCAAGCTGCTGTGGCTCTCATGGGTCAGTGTCTCTAGTCCTTCACCACCACTGCAGACAGTGATCACTCAACAGGGGGGAGGTTCTCCCGATCAGGGAGGGGGTAGAGCCTAATTTGGCACACGTGTCCATTTTCAAGGGATGAAGGCCCGAAGCTCGAGAGCTGCTACACCTGCAGAGAAGACACAGGGGCAGGGAGAAGGCTCACTTTGGACTTCTTTCAAGTTTTCTTTAGGAACCCTCTGTCAAAGGACTTGTAATGTTCTCTGTATTAACTGTTAGATGCTTAAGCTTCAGTTGCTGAGCCCAAGCTTCTGAGTTCGGGTGCTTCATGTAACATTTCTTACCTTCTTGATCTGAGTCAAGTTTCTCAGAGTGTCTGTGACACAGGTTTTCTTCTCTAAGGTGGGAACAGATGGTTCTTTAATGAGCTATTATATTGATGACAGGTTCTTGCCTGTAAAGTACTTATTTAATGTTTAGAGTAAATTACAGTAATTTAGAGCAACAGGAAGCCTTCAGACACTTTTGGTCCTTGCTGCTGTTATCTACATCATACCTGAAACTTTTGACCTTTCCATTAAAAGTGCCATGGACTTTGTCATCTCTGAAGACACCACTCATGCGGTACCTCATCTAGATAATGAATTGCACTCACTGGGTAGAACATAATATGACACTTCTGTATAGCCAAAATAGTGTTGAGCTTTATTTTTATATATTTCATGGATTTTGAACAGTGATGAAAAATCCATATTAATTGGAGGATCTCATAAGGCCTTATGAAAAACCATAAGAAATTAAAATTAGAGATGCATAATTTCTCCAGATACCCCTGCATGGATCTGTTAGAACACATACTTCAACCAAGTCAATCCGTACCCCTTACTACCCTTTCTCTTTTGCATGAAAATGAGAACCCTTTTGGTGACATGTGGTTTCCTTTCAGGAACGACTGACCTCTGAGGATGTGGCCATCGAATTCACTCAGGAGGAGTGGGAATTCCTGGACCCTGCTCAGAGGGCCTTGTACAGGGACGTGATGCTGGAGACCTACAGGAACCTGCTATCTGTGGGTGAGGATGACTTCCTTCCAGAGCTGCCCTTGGGTATCTGCATTTTCCCTGTGTGCCCCTTGGGAGGCCCTGATGTCTTTCATCTGAGAGTTCTGGTGACTGGGGCATGACACAGCTTCAGAAGGTTAAACTGACCCTCTTCAGATGCTGTGTCTGTTTCATGTCATATCTGAGGTTGTCCCAGAGCTTAATTATCTACAAAGCTCACTAGCAAAAGTTAACAAAAAAATGCCAAAAAACCCGATTTCCTATTTTCTACCTTTTGACTTTTGGCTCAGGGTTTTAAAAAATCCACAGCACTTTAGATTTCTTTCTTCTGATAATGCTGAATATCTACTGGTTTGTTTTTGCTTACTTGTTTACTTTTTTTTGGCTGCACCATTCTACATGTGGGATCTTAGTTCCCTGACTAAGGATCAAACCTGCCCCCTCTGCACTGGAAATGCAGAGTCTTAACCACTGGATCACCAGGGGAGTCCCAGAATTTCTGTTTCTGATCTGAATATTATCTCCACATTGGAGCATGAGAAAAAGCTCTGGACAGTGGGGAGTGATATAAAAGTAGGCAAAACTACAACATATAAAGAAAAACGAGTTCTCAAAAGGGCTTTTTTTTCTGTTTAGGAGTGGGACAAGTTGGTGGATTGGATCCTCTGTGGTTGTTCCTTAGGAGAATGTAAGAGTGGATAGAGAGATCATCTTTTTGATCCTAGATCCTACGAGAGGAGCATATGTGAATTTCGCAGGCTCTTAGCTTGCCATCTGTAGGTCAAGTGCATGGTCCCATCTCAAGATGCTGTAATGTCTGACCTTCATGTTGTATTAGTTTTACTGTTGTGCTGCTCTACCCAGTCTGGGAATGTCAACTGTTCCTGATGTTCCATTCTCCTTAATTTGTATCATTTTACCACTTCAATTTCTTTGAAATATATTTCTGAGGCTCTGAAATTTTATCTGGTTTCCTTGCTGTGATAATCCACCTAGGTTTAATTGGCAGCCTCTGGTGAGTCTCTGTGGAGTGGATTTAGTAGGTAACAGAGAACTGTGATGGAGACAGTATTCCTGTTATTTTCCTGCTCTGTACAAAGTCACCACTTGAAGTCACCACTTGAAGCTATCTCGTAGAGTGGTCAGTTCTAGGATTATGAGCGAGAAAGTATCACAAGAGCTTGATACATCTTTCCAGGTCATTTTCTGGCTTTGGAGACTCTGTCAAGGTCACCATGACAGTGTTGTTGATGTGTATCAAGGACCATATATTTTAGCCTCTGTAAATGGTACGGGAATTTATCCCAGGACAACTTTGTCCAGGTTCACATTCTCGTATCTATGAGGCTATTGGCTGCGCTGTTGTTCTGTGCATTGTAGTTATTTTTTAATTTTATCACTGAGTTCAAATTTCTGTGTTACTCTTTGTGTTTCTGTTTTGTATTTGCAACAGGTTGGATGTTTGATTGGGGAATGGTCCCTATGGTGGAACTGGTGATCAGTCCCTCTTAAAATTCTTTATATATTCTTTATACTCACTTACTCTCAGATGTATGATTTCTACATATTTTCTCTTCTACTGTTGATTGTCTTTTCAAACTCACTGCAGTGTAATGCAGAGTAGTTTATAATTTTTATATAGTTCAATTTACTAATATCTGATTTTATTTTGTGGCCTGTGCTTTTGGTGTTATATCTGGTAAATCATTTGTGGGTCCAATTTCCAGAAACATTTCCTGCACGTTTACTTCTAGGAGTTTTATACATTTGGGACTTAGGTTTAGGTCTTTGAACCATTTTGAGTTCATTTTTGTCAGTAGTGTAAGATAATGTTCCAAGTAAATTCTTTTGCTGGTGGATATTCAGTTTTGTCAACATGTCTTATTTCATAGACTGCTTCCCCCATTTAGTAGTTTTTACACCCTTATGAAACATCTTTTGAACAACTCTACAAGAGGTGTCTTTGTTTTTGTTTTAACCATTCTTTTTAGGTATGCTGCTGCCTCTGCTGCTAAGTCGCGTCAGTCGTGTCTGACTCTGTGCGACCCCACAGATGGCAGCCCACCAGGCTCCTCTATCCCTGGGGTTCTCCAGGCAAAAACACTGGCGTAGGTTGCCATTTCCTTCTCCAAAGCATGCATGCCAAGTTGCTTAAGCTGGGTCCGACTCTGTGCGACCCCATAGACAGCAGCCCGCCAGGCTCCTCTGTCCTTGGGATTCTCCAGGCAAGAATACTGGAGCGGGCTGCCATTTCCTTCTCCAGTTTTTAAGTATAGTTAATTTATAATTTTGTGTTTGAGATATACAGTAGTTTACAAGATATTCAATATAGTTCCCTGAGCTTATCGTAGGTTCTTGTTGTTTATCTATTTTGTATATACATTAGTTTGTAAATATTCAGACTCCTAATTTATCTCTCCCTTTCCTGCCCCCATCACTATCCTGTACTATCCCCTTTGGTAACCATAAGTTTGTTTTTTATTGTGGTGAGTTTATTTTGTGAATAAGTTCATTTGTAACATTTATTTCAGTTCAACGTATAATATCCTGTGATATTTGTCTTTCTCTGTATGATTTCACTTAGACTAATCCCTAAGTCTGTCTATATTGCTGCAAAAAACATTACTTCATTGTGTTTTATGCTGTGGAGGTGGCAACCCACTCCATTGATCTTGCCTGGAGAATTGTATGGACAGGAGTCTGGCAGCTGCAGGTCATGGGGTCTTAAAGAGTTGGACACGGCTGAGCTACTTTCACTTCACAATATTCCCTTGTATATATGTACCACATATACTTTATCCCTTTGTCTGTCAGTGAACATTTAGGTTGCTGCCGTGTTTTGGCTGGTATACATAGTGCTGCTAAAAACATTGGGGTGCATGTATCATTTTGAATTCGTTTTCATCCTTTCTGGATATATGCCCAGGGTTGGAATTGCTGGTTCATGTGATAGCTCTAGTTTTAGTTCTTTATGGAACCTCCATGCTATTCTCCAAAGTGGCAGTACCAATTTATGTTCCTTCCAACAGTGTAGGAGGGTTCTCTTTTCTCCACACCCTCTCAAGCATTTATTGTTGTAGACTTTTTGATGGTGGTCATTCTGACCAGTGTGAGGTGATACATTTGTGTGGTTTTGATTTGCATTTCTCTCATAAGTAGAGACGTCAAGCATCTTTTCTAGGTGACTGTTGGCCATCTTTTTGTCTGCTGTGGAGAAGTGTCTGTTTTGATCTTCTGCCCAGTTTTTGATTGGGTTGTTTGTTTGTTTGTTTTGATATTGCGCTGTATGAACTGTTTCTATATTTTGGAAATAAATCCTTCAGAGGTAGCATCATTTGCATATATAGTCTCGTAGTCCACAAGTTGAATTTTTGTTCTTTTTTGGTTTCCTTTGCTTTGCAAAAAGTTTTTAAATTTAATTAGGTCTCATTTGTTTGATTTTGCTTTTATTACCATGACTCTAAGAGATAGATTCAAAAAAATTTTGCTGAAATTTAGTCAGTGTTTTGCATTTGTTTTCCACTATGAATTTTATAGTATCTGGTCTTGCATTTAGATGTTTAACACATTTTGAGTTTATTTTTGTATGTGGTGTTAGAGAATGTTGGAATTTCATTCTTTTTCATGTAACTATCCATTTATCCCAGCATCACTTATTAAAGAGACTTCTTCATTCTGTATTCTTTCCTCCTTTGTTATAGAATAATTGCCTCTAAGTGAATTGGTTTATTTCTGGGTTTTCTGTCCTGTTCTACTGGTGTGTGTTTCTGTTTTGTACCATCATCATACCACTTCCCTGGTGGCTCGGACAGTAAAGCCATCTGCCTACAATGCAGGAGACCCAGGTTCAGTCCCTGGGTCAGGAAGATCTGCTGGAGAAGGAAATGGCAACCCATTTCAGTATTCTTGCCTGGAAAATCCCATGGACAGAGGAACCTGATAGTCTACAGTCGATGGGGTCACAAATAGTTGGACACAGCTGAGCAATTTTACTTTCACTTTGTTGACTGTCAGTTTGTAGTATAGTCTGAACTCAGGGAACATGATTCCTCCAGCTCTGTAATTCTTTCTCAAGATCATTTTAGATATCAGAGTCTTTTGTATTTTGGTACAAATTAATTTTTTCTTTGTTTTATGAAATATGTCATTGTTAATTTGAAAAGGGTTGCATTGAGTATGTAGATTGCCTTGGATAGTATGGTCATTTTGACAGTGTTACTTCTTTCAGTCCAAGAATATGGTATATGTTTGTGCCATCTGTTTGTGTCATCTTTGGTATCAGTCATCAGCATCTTCTAGTTTCATGAGTACACTTCTTTTGACTTTTTAGAAAGGTTTATTCCTTAAAATTGTATTGTTTTCTCTGAGATGGTGAATGGGATTGTTTCATTAATTTCACTTTCTGATATATCATTATTAGTGTATAGAAATGCAGCAGCTTTCTATATATTTTGTATCCAGCAAGTTTACCCTGTTCATTGATGAGGTCTAGTAGTCATCTGGTGGCATCTTCGGGATTTTCTGTGTGTAGCATCATAGTGACAGTTTTACTTCTTCTTTATTTTTTTTACCTTGAATTCCTTTCATTTCTTTTTCTTTTCTGATTGTTGTAGCTAGGACTTCCAAAAATATGTTCAATAAAGTGGCAATAGTGAACATTCTTGTCTTTTCCATGTTGTTAAGAGGAGTGCTTTCAGTTTTTTCCTGTTGAGTATGATGTTAGCTGTGTGTTTGACATATACAATCTTAATTATGTTGAGGTAGGGTCCATCTGTGCTGACTTTCTGAAGGGTTTTTATCATAAATGGCACTTGAATTTTGTCAGAACCTTTTCTGCTTCTATTGATGATCATACGGCTTTTAGTCTTCAACTGTTACTGTGGTGTATCATAGTGATGAACTTGTGGATATTGAGAAATCTTGCATCCCTGCAATAAATCCCGCTTGATCATGGTATGATCCTTGAATGTCCTTTAATGTGTTAGTAACTGTTTGAATCTGCTCTTTTGAACTCAGGGAAGGTCTAGGAGAATAAAGCCTTTTTCTACAAAAAAGAGTTGGATGCCTCAGAAAGGCTTTTGTAACTGGGAAGGTCTTCCAGAGTCAGTGTCAATCCCTCCTTTTCTTTGATACTCCTCGATCTTGAGATGACCATGTGTGGAAGAAGAAACGAAGTAAATGTCCAATAGAGCAGTTAATCATACTTGGCAGAGGAACCCAGGTTTAGATAGCCTTTTCCTGGATTTTCCTTCTGATTTCTGCTAATAAGATTCTTATACAATATCCTGGAATATTGAGTATGTTTTTCTTGAATATAAGCATTCCATTGTAAGTTACAAAATCAGAGTTGGATACATTACATTGTAAATAGTATAACAGGTATTATCCTGCTTTCTCCATATATCACGCTTTTAAACTCTCTTGTTTCTGTCCCATACCCATAGTATAATGCCCATAAAGTTGCTGAACCAGTTCTTTTCTTTTAAGGTCAGTATATTAGTTTACGCTCTCTGTTATTTTCACAAAGACATGCGGTCACAAGCTGATATCTGACATAAACCTGTGTACCCTATGCTCCACGCAGGCCCTTTCTTAGTCCTGACCAGTCCTCACATAGTACCTTGACATGGATGGAAACATTGTTCTTACCTATCACATCCCTCCACCTTCTACATACTCTCACTGTAAAGATAATGTCTGATCATTTATTGAACATGTTTCTCAGGACATGACCTAAATCACTCTGTGCATCCAGGATGACTCACAACCCATTTTGAGATGGGGTGGTTGAATAATAGTTAAACAGACTACTTCTGTCTTGTATCTTCTTTGATATTTTCTTTCTAAGTTCCTTGTATGTATTTTTTAATCTTTTCTAGTCTATTCATTTGGTGAGTGGTCATGTTTACAAATAAGTTTTTTCAGTCATCCCAATAGGTTCGGATTCATATCCTGGTTTTCTTACCACTTTGTGGGCCAGTTGGGTGTGTCTCCTACTCTGATAGAGGAAAGCTTGTTAGTTTACCTCAAGCCTTTTAAAGCAAATTAGTGCTGTCAGTAGTACATGTTTTATAGTAAATACTCAAAATTTATTTGTCTAAAAAAGGTAGTATCTATATTCTGTCATGTTCTTTATGATATGACTTTATCTACGTTATATCTTTTTTTAATATAAATTTATTTATTTTCATTGGAGGTTAATTACTTTACAATATTGTATTGGTTTTGCCATACATCAACATGAGTCCACCACAGGTATACACATGTTCCCCATCCTGAACCCTGCTCCCTCCTCCCTCCCCGTACCATCCCTCTGGGTCATCCCAGTGCACCAGCCCCAAGCATCCAGTATCATGCATCGAACCTGGACTGGCGATTCGTTTCATATATGATATTATACATGTTTCAATGCCATTCTCCCAAATCATCCCACCCTTTCCCTCTCCCGCAGAGTCCAAAAGCATGTTCTTTACATCTGTGTCTCTTTTGCTGTCTTGCATACAGGGTTATCGTTACCATCTTTCTAAATTCCATATATATGTGTTAATATATTGTATTGGTATTTTCCTTTCTGGCTTACTTCACTCTGTGTAATAGGCTTCAGTTTCATCCACCTCATTAGAATTGATTCAAATGAATTCCCTTTAATGGCTGAGTAATACTCCATTGTGTATATGTACCACAGCCTTCTTATCTATTCATCTGCTGATAGACATCTAGGTTGCTTCCATATCCTGGCTATTATAAACAGTGCTGCGATGAACATTGGGGTACACGTGTCTCTTTCAATTCTGGTTTCCTCAGTGTGTATGCCCAGCAGTGGGATTGCTGGGTCATAAGGCAGTTCTATTTCCAGTTTTTTAAGGAATCTCCACACTGTTTTCCATAGTTGCTGTACTAGTTTGTATCCCACCTGTAGTGTAAGTGGGTTCCCTTTTCTCCACACCCTCTCCAGCATTTATTGCTTGTAGACTTTTGGATTGCAGCCATTCCGACTGACGTGAAATGGTACCTCATTGTGGTTTTGATTTGCATTTCTCTGATAATGAGTGATGTTGAGCATCTTTTCATGTGTTTGTTAGCCATCTGTATGTCCTCTTTGGAGAAATGTCTATTTAGTTCTTTGGCCCATTTTTTGATTGGGTCGTTTATTTTTCTGGAATTAAGCTGCAGGAATTGCTTGTATATTTTTGAGATTGGTTGTTTTTCAGTTGCTTCTTTTGCTATTATTTTCTCCCATTCTGAAGGCTGTCTTTTCACCTTGCTTATAGTTTCCTTTGTTGTGCAGAAGCTTTTAAGTTTAATTAGGTCCCACTTGTTTATTTTTGCTACTATTTCCAATATTCTGGGAGGTGGGTCATAGAGGATCCTGCTGTGATGTATGTCGGAGAGTGTTTTGCCTATGTTCTCCTCTAGGAGTTTTATAGTTTCTGGTCTTCTATTTAGATCTTTAATCCGTTTTGAGTTTATTTTTGTGTATGGTGTTAGAAAGTGATCTAGTTTCTTTCTTTTGCAAGTGGTGACCAGTTTTCCCAGCACCACTTGTTAAAGAGATTGTCTTTAATCCATTGTATATTCTTGCCCCTTTTGTCAAAGATAAGGTGTCCATAGATGTATGGATTTATCTCTGGGCTTTCGATTTTGTTCCATTGATCTATATTTCTGTCTTTGTGCCAGTTCCATACTGTCTTCATGACTGTGTCCTTTTAGTAGAGGCTGAAGTCAGGCAGGTTGATTCCTCCACTTCCATTCTTCTTTCTCAGGATTGCTTTGGCTATTCGAGGTTTTTTGTATTTCCATACAAATTGTGAAATTATTTCTTCTAGCTCTACGTTATATCTTCTTAAAATTTTATTTATTTTTAAATTGAAAGATAATGGCTTTACCAAATTTTGTTTTCTGTCAAACTTCAACTACATTATATCTTGTATGCGTTTCACTTGCAACATTTTTCAGCAATATTGTGTCTGACCCTGGTCAATAAATACACAAAGCACTCGCTTTTTATTTGTTATATTTTGGTTCCATTAAACTAGGTAATTAAGAATAGTGCATGGCTAGAGATTAGCCTTCCTTGGTGGCTCAGTGATAAAGAATTCACCTGCTAATGCAGAAGATGCTTCCTGATTCCTGAGTCAGGAAGATCCCATGGAGAAGGAAATAGCAACCCACCCACTATTCTTGCCTGGGAAATCCCATGGACTGAGGAGTCCGGTGCACTACAGTCCACAGTGTCGCAAAGAGGCAAACACGACTGAGCGACTGAACAACAACAACATAGGTGGAGATTGCATTGTTTATTGGCTGTTAGAAAACCGGTGAATATTTTACATCTTAATTTATGTGTCATTTACAGATGATGGTCTTTTAGCATGTATTCTTGCAATACAGTTGACACATACTACTTGTTAACATTGTAAAATGCCCTTTCTTTTTGGGTATGTAGTTCTATAGCAGATTTTAAAAACTATGTTGTTTCCAAAAAATTGTTTTAGTCATAGTCTTCATTTTCTCATTTGTTTTCAATTGTAAACAATCAATTATGAAAAGTTAATTATTAATTGGGTAAGCTTGGTTTTGGATTATTTACTGTTACAATATATAATGTATTATTTAGAATGTATTTATGTACAGTAAGTTTGCAGAATACAATGATAGTGTAATATTTTTCTTTTCAATTTGAGACAACTGTTGATTGATATGTTGCCGGGGACCAGCCCCAGTTGATCCAGGGTAGTTCGAAGTGGGGACAGTGTAGAAAGAGAGATATATAGATTTAGAGAGAGAGAAGGAAAGAGTTTGCAGTTAAGAGAAGAGAGGAGAGAAAGAGGCTGTATTCCTTGGTTTACATAGAAAGACAATAAAGCCTCAGACAAGAGACTTTCACCGTCTGTGTAAGGCCACAGGTGCCCACCTGAATAGCGGAGGGTGCCCTGCCTTGGGCTTGCTCTCATATGGGTCTTAGAAGCCCAGGCAAATAAGTAGACACGATGAGCCTCTATGCTCTAGACGGGAATCAGCCAGAAAATAGAGTAAGAAAGAAAAGAAGACATGGAGGAAGCCAGTCTTTCCAGGAACTCGTCTGAGAAACTGGTCCATCCTTTATTTTCCAGGAAAAGCTTTTATGCTTTTAGTTGTACATAGATATCAATGGATAATACAAAGTCATGCAGGGTCAGCAGCCCTGACCCTTATCAACACCAGGCTTTCTCTCTGCATACTTAGCTGTATACACAGGTCTTAGGTGATTTACATCACCTTCTGGCCAAGAGGCCTATTAGCATTTCATGGCCCTTTTCTGATAAGGGTCCATCAACCAGAAAACTTATTTTCCCTAAAAGTGTTGTTCTTACTAAAGTCTGGTGCCACTCTCAGAAAGCACTAATTAAGGTTACATTCTTACATAGCAAGGACACAACAATTTATAACAAGGAAAGAGGAGTACAGTGATTTATAACAAAGAGAAAATTCATTAACTCTAAAGTCTAGTATTGCTAACATCAAAACTACTATATTCTTTTTTCTACATCCCAATTACATTGACTAATATCCTCCAGGTGCCTAAAAGATAAAGGATATGGAGGCCTGGCAGCGGTCATTAACTCAACAATGAAAACCTACACTGATATAATTCTTAGCTCTTTAAAAAAGGCTCTGTATCTTTAAGATGTTTTAAGCTTCATGCCTCTCGCGGTTATGGGGCTGTAAACAGTCACATGCATAGTTGTAAAAGTGGGAACAGATGGGTCAGGTAAGTTAGAAAGCTATCAGAGGGGTTTAAGCCGAGACATTCTTTTTACGCCCAGGAGACTTATTGACTGGAGCTCTATGTTAATTCCTTTTAGGGGAAGGTGGTGGGGGACAGCCCCTGTTAATGTCAGAAGCGTAAGCGAAAACCATAATGCATTACGGCAGGCAGACTCTGGTTTTGGGGACAGATGCTATAGAAAATCCAGCAAGGCTACCTTAAGGCCGGACTCACGTTTACCTGTCGGACCCCTTAACCTCATGACCTTTGCCACAGGTGGGACTACTCGTGCTCACTCCCAGCAATACGTTCCTAAGGGTCCTGGTAGAAAAACACTCTTTTTGAGAGTTGGCATAAGATTGTCCAATGTGAGTGTGTTTGGCATATGGTTTTTAAAACTAGGCTACTGTAATGGTGAATTTATGTTATGCTTTCTTAAGTTAAGAATTATATTCCTTAGTGTTTCTAAACACTTAAGGTGATCATTGTGGTGTTTCATAACTTGATGTAACTATTACTTTTGGTGTAATACATATTCAACATGAAACATTTATTTTGAATTATTGTGAGCAGGATACCTATGATTGTTTTTATCTTGTAGATATCTCACCTACACATGTGATCAAGCATTTACAACCCAAAGCAAACAGTGATAAACTAGAAACATTCCAAACATTGATGCTGGGAAACCCTGAAAGCTGTGAAATCAAACATTTTCATCTTTGGGAAAGTCAGGAAAATATGTGTGACTTTGAGTGTCAGGGGAGAGATGACAAAAGAAAGTTCAAAGGGACACCTGTAAGCCTTAATGGAAATGTGCCTGATGGAAGAGATTCGCATGATAGAAAGGATGCAGGCATTAAGCCCTTTGCAAACAGGTTTGGATTTAACTTTCAGGATAAACTGCAGATGTTTCAAACTGGTGGAATAATTTCTGAATATAATGAAGTTAAGAGTTCTGTCAACAACAGTTTCTCATTTTCACCACTTCAAAGAATTCCTCCTTGTGTCCAAACCAGTGTTTCTAATATATCTGGGAATGACTTTATGAATCCTTCAGTAACAACACAAGAACTCAAAGCACACAGGGAAAAACATTTCAAATGTGATGAGTGTGACAAGGCCTTTCATGTAGAGTCAAGTCTTTTAAGTCATTGGACAGTTCATACTGGAGAGAAACCTTACAAATGTGATGAGTGTGGCAAGGCCTTTTGTGTAAAGTCAAGCCTTTTAAGTCATCAGACAGTTCATACTGGAGAGAAACCTTACAAATGCGATGAGTGTGGCAAGGCCTTTTGTGTAAAGTCAAGCCTTTTAAGTCATCAGACAATTCATACTGGAGAGAAACCTTACAAATGTGATGAATGTGGCATGGCTTTTCATGTAAAGTCAACCTTTTTAAGACATCAGATATTTCATACTGGAGAGATACCTTACAAATGTGATAAGTGTGGAATGGCCTTTCGTGTAAAGTTAACCCTTTTAAGTCATCAGACAGTTCATACTGGAGAGAAACCTTTCAAATGTGATGAGTGTGGCAAGGCATTTTGTGTAAAGTCAAGCCTTTTAAGGCATCAGACAGTTCATACTGGAGAGAAACCTTTCAAATGTGATGAGTGTGGCAAGGCCTTTTGTATAAAGTCAAGCCTTTTAAGGCATCAGACAGTTCATACTGGAGAGAAACCTTACAAATGTGATGAGTGTGGCAAGGCCTTTGCTCACAGCTCACACCTCAGGAGACATAAGAAAAGTCATATAGGAAAGAAATTATTTAAATGTGATATATGTGACAAAGTCTTCAGCCAAAATTCAGCCTTTTTAAGTCATCAGATGGTTCATACTGGAGAGAAACCTTACAAATGTGATGATTGTGCCAAGGTCTTTCGTTTAAAGGCAGCCCTTTTAAGTCATCAGACAGTTCATACTGGAGAGAAACCTTGTGATGAGTGTGGCAAGGCCTTCACTGACAGCTCATACCTCAGGAGACATAAGAAAATTCATACAGGAGAGAAATTATTTAAATGTGATATATGTGACAAAGTCTTCGACCGAAATTCAAAGCTTGCTCGTCATCAGACGGTTCATACTGGAGAGAAACCTTACAAATGTGATGAGTGTGGGAAGGCCTTTCGTGAAAAGTCAACCATTTTAAGTCATCAGACAGTTCATACTGGAGAGAACCCTTACAAATGTGATGAGTGTGGCAAGGTCGTTGGTCTAAAGTCAACCCTTTTAAGTCATCAGGCAGTTCATACTGGAGAGAAACATTACAAATGTGATGAGTGTGGCAAGGTCTTTGGTCTAAAGTCAACCCTTTTAAGTCATCAGACAGTTCATACTGGAGAGAAACCTTACAGATGTCTTCAGTGTGGCAAGGCCTTTCGTTTAAAGTCAACACTTTTAAGTCATCAGACAGTTCATACTGGAGAGAAACCTTACAAATGTGATGAGTGTGGCAAGGCCTTTCGTCTAAAGTCAACCCTTTTAAGTCATCAGACAGTTCATACTGGAGAGAAACCTTACAAATGTGATGAGTGTGGTCAGGCCTTTCGTCTAAAGTCAACCCTTTTAAGTCATCAGACAGTTCATACTGGAGAGAAACCTTACAAATGTGATGAGTGTGGTCAGGCCTTTCGTCTAAAGTCAACCCTTTTAAGTCATCAGACAGTTCATACTGGAGAGAAACCTTACAGATGTCTTCAGTGTGGCAAGGCCTTTCGTGAAAAGTCAACCCTTTTAAGTCATCAGACAGTTCATACGGGAGAGAAACCTTACAAATGTGATGAGTGTGGCAAGGTCTTCCGTCTAAAGTCAACCCTTTTAAGGCATCAGACAGTTCATACTGGAGAGAAACGTTACAAATGTGATGAGTGTGGCAAGGCCTTTCGTCTAAAGTCAACCCTTTTAAGTCATCAGACAGTTCATACTGGAGAGAAACGTTACAAATGTGATGAGTGTGGTGAGGCCTTTCGTCTAAAGTCAACTCTTTTAAGTCATCAGACAGTTCATACTGGAGAGAAACCTTACAAATGTGATCAGTGTGGCAAGGCCTTTCATCTAAAGTCAATCTTTTTAAGGCATCAGACAGTTCATACTGGAGAGAAACGTTACAAATGTGATGATTGTGTCAAGGCCTTTCGTCTAAAGTCAACCCTTTTAAGTCATCAGACAGTTCATATTGGAGAGAAACGTTACAAATGTGATGATTGTGGCAAGGCCTTTCGTCTAAAGTCAACCCTTTTAAGTCATCAGACAGTTCATACTGGAGAGAAACCTTACAAATGTGATGAGTGTGGCAAGGTCTTTGGTCTAAAGTCAACCCTTTTAAGGCATCGGAGAGTTCATACTGGAGAGAAGCCTTACAAATGTGATGAGTGTGGCAAGGCCTTTCATCTAAAGTCAACCCTTTTAAGTCATCAGACAGTTCATACTGGAGAGAAACGTTACAAATGTGATGGTTGTGGCAAGGCCTTTCGTCTAAGGTCAACCTTTTTAAGTCATCAGACAGTTCATACTGGAGAGAAACGTTACAGATGTGATGAGTGTGGCGAGGCTTTTCGTCTAAAGTCAACCCTTTTAAGTCATCAGACAGTTCATACTGGAGAGAAACCTTACAAATGTGATGAGTGTGGAAAAGTCTTCGGTCAAAAACCACATCTTCAACTTCACTGGAGAATTCATACTGGAGAGAGACCTTTCAGATGTAATGAGTGTGGCAAGTTCTTCAGTCAAAATTCACACCTTAAAAAACATTGGAGAATACATATAGAGAAACCTTTCAAATGTTTCGAGTGTGGAAAATCCTTTATTCAGGTCTCAGCACTCACTAAACATCAGAAAATCCATACATGAAAGAAACTCATGTGAATGTGGTGTATGGTAGAAGTCTTCCAATTTCAAAGTTCAAAATTCACACTCTACAGTTGCTCAGAGAATTCATCTTAGTGAAAAACCATACAAATGTCATGAGTGTGGCAACATCTTAGGCTTCATGAGAAAATTCATACTGGATAGAAGGGAGATATAAATGTATTTATTAGTCAGGTCTTTAGAACATGAATTCATTCTAGAAAGATTCCTCACCAATTTCACAAATTAAAAAAAAAAAAAAAGAAAGACCTATCCTCACATCTCACCACTAGTATCAGAGTATTTATCCTGGAGAAAACACGCAGCTATGTAATGTGTGTGGCAAGGATCTTACCCCAAAGTCACAAGATAGGAACATAGTGGAGCCATACTTCCCAGACTCAGTTGTTGTGGCAAATCCTTTAGCTTTTTCACTATATGTATTCTCTGATGACTTTAGTTTGGGTACTCTGCAACTGCAATAAGTCCATATTTGAAGAGAAGCTATAGAGATCTTTTCGTGTAAAAGAAACCCGAATTCTAACTCAGCAAAAATGATTCTTTGGGACAGTAGTCCAGCATCTTTTTGGTCTCCTGGCTTTCTGAATAAAGTCACTATTCCTTGCCCAACAAGTAGTCTCTCAGTTTATTGGCATGTTGTGTGGTGAACTCTAAGAGTTTGGCTTTGGTAATACATTGATTAAATGCATTTGTTACATGCGTTTCACGATGGTCTCTGGGAAGGATTCAGTGAGATGAAGGGACCGACTTCATTAGATACAATTCATTCACTCCCATGTTTCCTGGAAAAACACATAGCCTGAATTACAAAATTCAATAGTTTGTGTGAATTAGCAACAGGGAGGGGAGAAAATATTGTAATAAGACATGACTCATCATTGTCAGTAGGATCAGGAAGCCCTTCTGTACATAGTCCAGCCTGTTATAAAACATAATGTTCTACGAACTGACCTTGAACAGAGTAGACAAGATGTTAAAAGGACTAGGCTTTTCGTAGGAGAGGGACAGTTACCAGGGACTGATGGTGTGCTAGGAACAATGCATAGGAATAGGGTCATGTTCTCCATTGGATAGAAATAACTGTTGTATGTATGATTAAAGAAGAGTTACTCTTATTTGTGGAAATTGAAGACAGAGCTGTCATGGTCTTTGTAGACCGGGACCTGAGGAATGGAGTCGATGAGAAGAAGGAAGCAAGGGACCCAAGTCTCGAGTGAAATAAGGGTGCTTTATTTGCAAAAACGCATAGTTATATATCTTTCTACAAGGTAGCTTTAGGCAGTAAAAACATTGAGGAAAAACAAAGCGAAGCAAATAACCATCTTGAAAGGGCCAGAAAGCATTCCATATCCTGAGTAAGAGGGGCATAACTGAATAGATTACCCTCAAGTGAAAGGTCACTGAAGGGAGTCACTGAAGGGAATCCAAGCAAATGCTCTTTCTCATGTCCTCAGTCCTGAGAGCTGTGTGCAGTTCTGCTTGTTCCTGTTTTCCAGACCTGATAAAAAATAGAGTCCTTGAGAATCGGCAAACAAAAGAAGAAAATATCATGTTGGGTCCTTTAAAGTTGAATGTCCCCTGACAGTTCCCCGTTTTTTACTTTTTCATAATTGGGGATGACTGTAGATACTGTTGTGAAAAAGGCCCTGAGCAAGTGAGTTTGTTTAGTTTCAACAATTTTAGTTGAAAGGCATCTATATGTTACAGTTATAATCACCAGGATAATTATCAGCATTATAGTTCCAGATCCAATACTATGTGTAATGCCTTGAAACCATCTTTAAGGGTCTAGCCCAGATAATTGATCAGGTAGCTGTTCAGCTAAGGTTTCCAAATTGTTGGAAGAGGGTAGACTCTTAGAGAAGGTTTCAAGGATTTCCTTTTACAACAATTGTACATTTAAGGAAGCATTATTATGCATATCTTGCAAATGAAATTTAATTTTTTCCCAATTGTAAGCACTATGGTTGAACCGAATAGGAGTGATACAAAATTGAGTAGAATTCCAATCACAATTTAATAATACCTGTTTTTGTAAATCTACTAATTGGTCTCCAACCCATTGGATGGCTGTTTTTTAATTCCTGATTTTTATCTTGAACTTTTTCATCTTTCTGAACCTGAGTGACCCATATAGTATGAGCATCTTTAGTCCAATCTTGAATAAAGTTTTGTGTTTGAATTGTAGTTTGTAAAGCAGTGTCTGCGGCAGCGGCAGTGGTGCAAATGGCTATTGATCCAAAAATGCCAACAATCAAGCATCTAATTAATCACTTAGATCTTCAGAGTAATTTAGTGAGTAACTGGGAGGTAAGTCTTGACATGGGATCCTCTTTCCAGGGTCGTTGGAGATCTGCTGGCAACCACAGACTACGTTGAGATCGAAGAATCAAAAGGGATTTGTGTTTTTGGAGAAATAGCGGAATTAAGACAAGCATACAATTTGCAATCTATACAAGTCACAGTACGTAAAGTCTTATTAAATTGTAAGTTTCCTATGGCAGTAACGAAGGGGAACGCAAGCTTGTATAAAATATGAATGATTATAATGGAAGGAATAGTTATGACTATGACTCGTCCCTGTGAAATATCCAGTCCAAGTTCCAAGTTTTCAGTGTTTGTAGAAAGTTTCCAGATGTCCCATTGTTCAGGCCCAATTTGTTTTTTGAGGACAAGTTGAGGGCGAGGAGGTGCCATTCCACCATTAAGTCAGCCAAGGAGTCGTTTGTCATGGACGTGTTCCATTGAACTGTTGGTAACCTTCCATGTTACTTGAGTAACATAATCACACATAGGACTGTTAATATCATCTGAGCAGTTAGATAACCACATACCATAGGTGGTTTTACACCAATCAACAATGGTGTAATTGGCCACAAACATCAATTTTCATGATTTAGCTTGACATCTATCTCAATAAACAGGAGTATATTTTAAATCGTTATAAGTAAACCCCTTACATTCCAACTTTTATCCTTGTCCTAGAGTTTTGGTAGTATTGACATGGTTCTCATAAAAGGACAGGGCAGTAAACAGTCTAAACAATGTGTGGAAGTTCTTTTTGGGAGGCAGGATGAAAGCCCACATTTGTCGACTAACATTAATACATAATTCTGCTGGGCCCATGCATAAAGGAAGGATTTTATAGCTAGAGAAATGTTAATTAATCTTCCTTCGTCCTCAGGATGAGAGGGCCCCTCCAAGCTCCAAGGAGGAGGCATATGTACTGAGTCATTACTGGATACAACCGGTCCCATATCTGTCCATTCAACAACCTGCAATAAAGGGGGCTTAGGTATATAAGCCCAAAAAGTGCGATTAATCAAGTCAGCCTGAGCGTGGGAAGCAAAACAAGCATAGCGACAAAAATATTTTTAGGATTCCGAGGCATTCTCTGTTGAGAAACCAGATTTTCAGCTTGATTAGTAAGGGTTTTTATCTGTCCCCAAGTTGGGAAATCATAAGGTCGATGACCTCGAGTGCAGTGTTTCTTGAAAATTTTCAAGTAGCCATGGCTTATACTGGAAACTCCTCCTCCTGGGGATTTCACCGTTTCTTTTCTATCTTGAATGCTGGTGGCTCCCCTTGGGCGGATCTTCCGAAGAGAGAGCCAACTAATCTCGTTGGGTCCATCTGGAGAAATCCAAGCATACCCCTTTTCCTGTAATATTAATTTTCCAGATTTCCATTGTTTAGTCAACCCGTCTTGATACCAAATGGGGAGAGGATGGGAGGTATCCTTCAATGCCTCAAAATGTTTTTCTGCTTTGTCAAAGTATCCCCTTGTGGCAAGTTTAAAATTTTTAAGCAAAGAAAGTTTTACTAACAATAGTTATATGATTAAGGAGTATATTGCGTTGGAATCTGTTGGGGTCCTTTAATGGACCAGAATGTGGCGGTCCAGAGTCAACGATAAGAAAGTGAAAGAGAGAAAGAGAAAGAAAGACACGGGCACGCAAGCTGTGATGGAGCAAAGGTGCTTTAATGATCTTTCTGTGAGTATATATAGGCTGTTGTACAAGAAATTTCTTTGGATAAAAATCAGAAAACCAAATGTACAGCAATCATCACCAAGGGAACAAGGGATTGATAATGGTCACAAGCTCAGGAGACAATCCATATCTCAAGAAAGAGGAGCAAGACTAAGCAGTTTTGTCGTAAGGAGAATGTTTACTGAAGGCATTTCAAGCCTGTCTCATCCTGTGACCTCAATCCTGGGAATGGCGTGCTGTTCCACTGGTTTCTGACAACAGAAACTGATAAGGAACAGACGATTTATGAGGAACAGCACGTTGGAATCCTCCTGTTAAACATTCCCTGACAATTCCTACTTATTTATAATATTTGTAAAAAGGGTTTTGACAATTTGAGTTTGTTCAGTTCTAACAATTTTGAATGAAGGCAATGGTGAATGTCAAATATAATTGTCAAGACAATCACCAAAATTACAGTTCCAGACCCAGTGCTGTGAGTAATGCTTTGAAACCATCCGCGTGGGTCTAACCCAGATAATTGATCAGCTGATTGTTCAGCTAGTTTCCAATTTAGTGGAAGAGGGCAGATCTTTAGAAAAGGTTCCAAAGATTTCTTTTTGTAATAATTGTACTTTCAGAGAGGCGTTATCATGTATGTTTTGCAAATGAAATTTGATTTGTTCCCAGTTCTAGGTACTATTATTGAATTGAACAGGTGTAACACAAAATTGAGTAGAATTCCAGTCACATTTTAGCATCACCTGTTTTTGTACATCTATTAATTGATCTCCAACCCATTTGATGACTGATTTTAGTTCCTGTATTTCATCTTGAATATCCTCCTCTGTCTGAGCCTGAGTGGCCCACATAGTATGAGCATCTTTAGTCCAATTTTGGGTAAAATTATGTGTTTGAATTGAGGTTTGTAAAGCAATGCCAGTGACGGCAGCAGTGGTGCAAATAGCTGTTAATCCCCAAATGCCAAGAATCAGCCATCCAATGAATCGTCTCAATCACTGGAGCAGTTTAGTAAGTAACTAGGAAGCAAGTCCAGCTATGGGCCCTTCTTCCCAGGGCCGCTGGAGATTTATTGGTAACCACAGACTACGTCAAGATCGAAGAATCAAAAGGGATTCATTTCTTAAGGAAACAGAAGAGCTAAGACAAGTATATAATTTGCACTTTATACAAGTTACAGAACGTAAAGTCTTATTGAATTGTAAACTTCCTATAGCTAGAACAGAAGGAAGGGGAACACAAGCTTGTATGAAATATGTTTGATTATAACGAAAGAAATAGTTTCTGAGACAGTTAGTCCCTGTGAAACATCTAGTCCAAGTCCTAAATTCTTCGGTGCTCGCAGCAAGTTTCCAGGTGTCCCATTGTTCAGGCCCAATCTGGTTTTTTCGAGGATGAGGTGGGTGCCATTCCACCGTCAAGCCACCCAAGAAGTCCTTTGTCATGGTAATGTTCCATTATAGTGCTACTACCCTTCTGTGCTACTTGAGTAACATAATTACAGGCAGTGCTGTTAATATCTGAGCAGTTAGATAACCACATACCATGGGGTCCCCAATCGACAATTGTATGATTAGCTACAAACATTAATTTTCCTGATTTGGCCTGACACCTGTCCCAGTGAACTGGAGTGTATTTAAAGTTCTTATTAGTAAACCCTTTGCATAGTGTTCTTTGTTGTTTCCCTAACTCTTTCCCTAAAGTTTCAGTAGTATAAACATGGTTCACGGACAAAGAAAGGGCAGTAAGTAATCTAAGGAACATCCGAAAGTCCTCTTTTGGAGGCAGGGCAAAAGCCCAAATTAGTCTACTAATGTTTATGCATAATTTTGCTGGGCCCATACACAAAGGAAGGACTTCATAATCTAGAGAGATATTTGTCTCCCTTCTTCAGGTTATGAGGGCCCTTTAAGGCTCCAGGGAGAAGGCATATGCATGGAGTCATTGGTTATTACGTTGGTCCTTTCTCTGTCCATTCTACACCCTGAAGTAAAGGTGGGTTGGGTATGTAAGCCCAGTGTGATTGATTAGTTCAGTTTGAGTTGGAGGAAGGTGCCAGCAAGCAAAGCAAGTATGGAACAAAACTATTTTGGGGACTCTGAGGCATTCTCTATTGAGAAACCGGATTTTCAGCTTGATTGAAGTGAAGTGAAGTGAAATCGCTCAGTCATGTCCGACTCTGCGACCCCATAGACTGCAGCCTATCAGGCTCCTCCGTCCATGGGATTTTCCAGGCAAGAGTGCTGGAGTGGATTGCCATTTCCTTCTCCAGGGGATCTTCCCAACCCAGGGATCGAACCTGGTCTCCCCGCATTGCAGGGAGACGCTTTACCATCTGAGCCACCAGGGAAGCCCCTCAGAAGAGTCCTTCAGTTTCTCGAAATGTTTTTCTGCTCATGTCAAGATATCTCCTTGCAGTCGGTTTTAAAAAATTAAAACAAAGCTATATTAACAATAGTTATAGGCTTAAAGAACATATTGCGTTGGAATCTAGTAAACTCTGCTCTGGATAAGGAAGATAAAAGTGTTCCTGTGTATTCCCCCATATTTAATTTTTTATTTGTAGTTTCAGTGTGTAATGTGTTTGTTTAACTGTGTCTTGTATTTGTGGATTATAAGAAATGTCTGTAATCTGTTTAATAGAGAATGAATGTAAAAATTGTTTGAAATGCTTAGAAATACAGGCAGGGTCATTGTCTGTTTTTATAGAATTAGGTGTTCTCATTATTGCAAAGTAAGCTAACACGTGGGTTATAACGTGTAGTTTCATCTCGGAGAGGTATGGCCCATGTAAAAGAAAAATTTGTATCGATCGAGACGTAAGAAGGAAGAGGAAGAAAGTTCAGAGCAATGAGTTCCATCCATTTGCCATAAAATTCTCTTTCATTTGACACAAACCTTTTCTATATGTTTGTGTTCATCATTATGACAAATAAAATATATATTTATTAATAGTCTAAAATCTCTATTTTTTCTGTAAGAAAAACTTTTTGTAAGAGGAAGTTAGTGTTCAGTAGTGTTCTAAAATCTTACTTTATTTGGAAATGACCTAGCTATTTAATAAACTTTTCTTATTTCGTTTAGTACAATTTTATGAATTTAAGTTAACCCAATCCTAAGAGATTATTTTAGGTAGACATTTTGAAAATATAATTATTTTTATTAGAGTTTATCTAAAAGTTTTCATCTCATTTGTATATTTATATAAAGTTACTTTTTTGTTGACAAACTTAGTTTACCTTAAATCTAGGCACAATAAATGTATTATATAATGATGATTTAAGACATGTCTTATTTAGACTAGCAAACAATTATATTTAATTTATATTTAAATAAACATTTAATATTGAATATTTTTCAGTTCATATGAACTTGAATTTAAATAGTGAATAGTGAAGTCACTCAGTCGTGTCCAACTCTTTGCGACCCCATGGACTGTAGCCTACCAGGCTCCTCCGTCCGTGGGATTCTCCAGGCAAGAGTACTGGAGTGGATTGCCGTTTATTTAAATAGAGCTCATTAATTTCATATTATCCAAAAGCAAAGACATACTTTGAGACATAGATAATTTTACATAGACAGACAGATATAGTTTTCCACTTGACATTTAAAATATCTTTTTGATATATATCTATGTAGATATATATATATATATATATATATATATATATTTTTTTTTTTCCCCCTGAGTTCCACCCATTTGTTTATGGCTGGAGTCCCAGATAGAGTGGGCTGTGTATCCCAAGGACATGATAAGAGTTAACTTTAGGTTTTTTCTTCGGCCTGTTTTTGTTTCCCAGGCAGATTTCGAGCTCCGAAAAAGTATTTTAACAAGTTAACCTTTTCCTAACTGCACATGTAAGAAGAACCGGTTTTGCAATTTCAAAAAAGATTTTATTTTAATCAGTTTTTTCCGGAGTCTAAAGAATGAATATCATGGCCATTCAGTGTCAAAAATATCACTTCTCCTTTTTGTAGTTACAGTATATTAGTAATGATATATGCATGAGGGAATTGCTGTCACATTGGATGTAAAGCCTTGGCTACAAAATTTTAACAAATAGGACTGTTAAGTATACTGTGAGGTAACACAGTCTATTGAAATCTTTTATGAGGCCCGATGTGATTAGGAAAAGGGAGAGAGAAAGTGAATCCCTCTCGGTCTAAAGAGTGTAAAGATATATTTAAAAAGCAATCTTGTAAATCAGTAATAATGTGCCAGTTTTGAGGAACAGTAGTAGGGGATGGGATCCCTGGTTGTAGTGCACCCATGGGTTTCATACATGCATTAACTTTTCTAAGGTCTGTTAAGAGATGTCATTTGTTAGATTTCATTCTTATAACAATAGAGTTCCAAGGAGAGTAAGATTCCTCAATATGTTTTCATTCTAATTGTGTGTCTATAAGTTCTTTAGTAGCCTGTAATTTTTCTTTCATAAGGGGCCATTGTTCTGTGCAAATAGGCTCGTCATTCTTCCAAGTTATTTTAATCATTGCTTTGTTTGTTAAATGAGCAGTGGCCCCTAGGAAAACTGTGGAATGTATATCTGAGTTTGCCATTTCATAAGTAAGTTCCTTCCTATTAGATTAAGGGGTGCATCTATCACATAAGGTCTTAATGTTGTAGGCTGGCCTTTTGGTCCTTCATATGGGTAGATTTGAATATTTTGATAAATTTCTTGTACTTTAGTTTGAAAAGTTCCTGCAGTTTCGCAAGAGATTTTTTTGTATAGGCCAGGTTTTGGGCCATAAGTGTCTGGAAATAATAGTAATATCAGATCCAGTGTTGAGGAGACCAGAAAATCTTGTACCATTAATTTTGATATTTATCTGGTCGGGTATATTGAAATATCAATGATGTCCATAAGGATTGTTTTTGATCTGCCGAAACTGCTTGTCCATACATTATTAGAGGAGTTAATAGAAATGTAAGGCGAAAGAAGTAATTGAGCAATTTTGTCCCCCTTTTTGAATTGCCATAGAATCTGAGATGACATCATCATTTGAATATCTCCTTTATAATCTGAATCAATTACTCCAGGGTGAACAGTAATTCCTTTAGAAGTCAAACTAGATTTGCCAAGTGAAAGACCAAAAGTTTGTAGGGGCTGGGGTCCAAAAAGTCCGGTAGGTACTCTAGAAGGGGCTGCTTGAGGGTAAAGGGAAAAATCATTTAGGGCTGGTATATCGATGGCAACACTACAAGATGTTGAGGGTTTGAGGGAAAAGATAGAAGTTGCCCCTGGTTTTTGGTCTAGAGTACCTGGCGGGGGTGGGCGGGGGGTCCCCTGTTTGGAGTTACCTGGAATAGGTTTTCCTTCAATATCAAATTTAGATTTACAGTCTTTGGCCCAATGCATTCCTCTATGGCAGCGAGGGCAGATTCTTCGAAGTTTTTTGTTAGCCTTCTTAGGGCAGTCCCTTTCTAAATGGTTTTTATCTCCACATGTAAAGTATCCTTCATTTCCCTTTCTGGAAGGTAGCAGCCATTGTCTTAGCGAGCATTTGCATCTTTTGAGTTTCTGATTCTAGATTGCGACAAACCTTCAAATAATCAATAATAGTCCCAGTCTCACGAATTGGAACGATAGCTCTTTGAAATTCCAGATTTGTATTCTCATAAGCAAGTAATTTCTCTAGCTGTTTTTTGGCTTCTTCTCCGATTACAGTACGGGAAATAGCAGTTTCTAATCTAGCTAAAAAACCAGCATAACGTTGATTAGGTCCTTGTAATGTTTTAGTGTAGCTACCTGTAGGCTCTCTTTGAGGAGTAATTCGATCCCAGGCTTCAAGGACCACTGTTTTCCATTGTTCATGCAATAAGGGAGGACATTGTATTTGAGCTTCTATGGTATCAAATTGTCTGACGCCAGTTAACATTTCAAAAGTAATTTGGTTTGGGGGAGTGCCAGCTCGACCATTCTTGTTAGCATGATCTCTGGCTATATCATGAAACCACATTGTCCACTGAAGATATTCTCCTGGTTTAAGGAGAGCTTTTATTAAAGTTCACCAATCATAGGGAATAAAATTTCCGATAGAAGATGGCGCAACATTTAGAAGCTCTTTAGTGACAGGAGAATGTGGGCCATACATAGTTACAGCCTTTTTCATTTGTTGCATGTAGAAAAAGTTTAATACCGTCATATTGAGGTATTATGTACCCTTGAGTGTCAGGATTTCTTAAAACTGGAAAGATGGAGAAACCATCAGCGTCAGAAACTTGTCATAGCAAAGCCTGTAATTCAGAGAGCCTCAGTCGCAGAGGAGAGTGAGTAAGTGCTGATTTTTTGCAAATATGAGTCTGTGCCAAGGACTTTTTGTTCAGAAGAGCATGAAAGGTCGTTGCTGAACCATGCAAAGATCCATGCAGTAAAAGTATCCACCCAAACTTGTAACCAAGAATACCCATTAGCTTTTGGCATATGATTAAAATCAATTCCCCTAGTCCTGTCCAGATCAAGGGTGTCTGTAGTGAAAGGGTTTCTTAAAGTGCAGCTTTTCTGGCTTGACAGTCAGCCAGCTGATTACCTTCAGCTGCTTTACTCCTATCCCTGCTGTGCCCTTTGCAGTGCATAACAGCTACTTCTTTAGGACAATATGTAGCAGTTAAAAGTCTCTCAATCTCTCTGAAATGCTTAATAGGTTCTCCTGTTGCTGTTTTAAACTGTCTTTCCATATTGCAGCATGAGCATATAAAGTCAAAAAGGCATACTTAGAATCCATGTAGATATTTACTCGCTACTCTTTGTCTGTAAATATTTCCATGTCAGGATTGTCTAATGGGATATCCATTAGATCCTCCCAGGCTGCGTAATTAATGTTAGAAATTGGGAACAATCGTGATCAGGTGTTTCATTTTCCTTCTCAGGAAGGAAAGTGACAAGATTTAAATGTCCACAGACTTTAAGCTTAGTTACTGGTCCTTCTAACAACAATGACTGATATTTAAGAAGCCTACTGTCTGTCATCCAAATATTAACCTTAGAATTTAAGATTCCACTCACATCATGAGAAGTCAGTACAGTAAGATTTCATCAATTATTTTTAAATCTACAGGTGCTAATAAAGCTGCTGTCCCAATTACTCTTAGGTAGTGGGGCCACCCACGTGAAGTTACATCCAATTCTCTACTTAGATAAGCAACAAGTTGCTGGTGAGGCCTCCTGGTTGTGGCAAAACTCCCAAGGCCACACCTTTCCTTTCAGTGACAAACAAATTAAATTCTGACCCTGTGGGCAAGCTCAAAGCAGGAGTCTGAAGAACCTTTAAAATACATCTTAGGAGAGTCGTTGTCAGAATCATTAGGTTCTAACCAAGGAGAGACTTCTGGAATTGTGCCTGCTGGCAGAGGAGGAGCATTTGAAGCAGCCGGGCAGGGCTAGTAGGAACATTTTGAAATATTTTATGTTGTTCTACTTGGGCCTTTTGGAAAGTTTTATCATCTACTTGATATTCATGCAATAAGTGTTCTGTCTGTTGTCAAGTATTGGGAGGGCTAGAATTTACCTTGAAATGGCAGAATTACAGCTTTAATGAGAGCCCATAGGGGTCAGCAATCAACTGGAATATTTTTTCCCTGCCTGGTGACTCGTTCAACATTTTCTTTGACCCGGTACCAAATTTCTAAATCAAAACTACCTTTATTAGGGAACCAAGGATTTCATTTAACCACGTTTGAAAGCAAGCCTCTGTTCATTGGCACCAAACCAAAAGTCCCTGAGCTTTAAACAGATGGTAAAATAAAGTAGAGAAAAGATGGGGCTTTCCAGCCGTTTGACCCGTGTCTTAGTACTTACCAACCTGAATAGGTCCCAACCTCAATAGGTCCCGAGTGCCTCTGTCCGAAATGCCACATATACCAGAGTCCCTGTTCGGATGCCACTTTGGGACCTTTAACGGACCGGAACCTGGCGGTCTGGAGTCAATGATAAAAAAGTGGAAAAGAGAAAAAGAGAGAGAGAAAGAAAGAAAGACACGGAGCCCCAAGCTCTGGTGGTGCAAAGGTGCTTTAATATTTCTGTGAGTATATATAGACTGTTGTACAAGAAAATTTTTTTGATAATGATAAAGATCAGAAAACCAAACGTACAGCAACCATTACCAAGGGAACAAGGGATTGATAATGGTCACAAGATCAGGAGACAATCCATATCTTAAGAAAGAGGATCGAAACTAAGCAGTTTTGTTGTAAGGAGAATGTTTACTGAAGGAGATTCAAGCCTGTCTCATTCTATGACCTCAGTCCTGGGAGCAGCATGCTACTCCACTGGTTTCTGACAACAGAAACTGATAAGGAACAGAGGATTTATGAGAAACAGCACATAGGAATCCTCCTGTAGTGTACATTCCCTGACACGAATCTAGTAAAGTCTGCTCTGGATAAGTGTAAGGGGACGTTCAACTTTAAGGGATCCAATATGTTGCATTTTCTTCCTTTGTGTAACTTCAGGGACTTTCAGTTTCGTGTCAGCAAATAGAGGCTTATCTCCAAACGGTGGTTGAACATAATCCCTGGTTCCCCGATGAAGGCAGTTTCAATTTAGAAATTTGGAACCAGATTGAAGAGAATCTTAAACGAGGCTCAAGATGGGGAAAAACTATCCCAATAGATTTCTGGCCCTTATGGGCTCTTATTAATAAAGCTGTGATTCTGCCATTTCAAGGTAACTGTAGCCCCTCTCCTCCCCAATATTCGACAAACGTGGAACACTTGTTACATGAATATGAATTAGATGATGAAGCTTTGCAAAAGGCTCAATTAGAACAACATAAGAGATTTCAAAGTTTTCCCACCAGCCCTGCCCCAAGTGCTCCCCTTCCTTCTCTTGCAATGGGCACAAAACCAAAAGTCCCCTCAATTCAAGAACAAGATGACCCTGACGATGATTCTTCTGAGGCTCTTTTTGACCCTAAGGCTGACAATACTTTTCTTGATGACAATGATAAGCCTTTGGCACGCACTCGTATTTGTGAGAAAATACTATCCACTCATTCTCCGTCACGATGAAGGCTTTCTGAGTTACTGGCTTTGCAGTCTCGAATCACTGAGGCTGATGGTTTCTCTGCTTTTGCTGTTTTTGAGAAATACTAACGCCCAAGGGCAAATAATACCTCAATAGGAAGGCATTGATTTTTCTCACATGCAACAAATGAAAAAAGCTGTAACTACGTACGCCCTCATTTGCCTTTTACTACGGAACTTTTAAACGCTATGGCATCTTCCACTGGAAATTTTGTAACTTTATGATTGGCGACTTTTGATAAGGGCTCATCTTAAACCAGGAGAACGTCTTCAGTGGACAATGCGGCTTCAGGGTGTGGCCCGAGGTCGTGCCAATTCTAATGCTCGAGCTGGTACTCCCCAGAACCAAATTACTTTTGAAATGTTAACCCATACACGGCAATGTGATGCTATAGAAGCTCAAATACAAAGCCCTGCTTGGTGCAAAATTATCCTGACTGTAATAACTGTAGTCATCTGGTTCTTGCTGGTTGCTTTTATATCTGTAACTATATAATGAACTTTGTATGTAAGTGGCTTAGGCATTTAAGTTACAAGTGATTGTTCATGCTCCTGCCGTTTCTGCTGCCTCCTCTAGCTATTACTCAGGGCCACTGGATCAGAGACCCTCCATATGAGGATAAGGAGAATATGTTGCCTCAACAATTTAGGGTCTACACCTCTTCCCAGCAGGAAGAAGTTACAGAACGATTTCTCCACCCCTTTCTCTGGCAACAATATTCTCCTAAAAGCAGGAGGAAATGAAAGAGTTAATGCTTAGGCAGGCAGTCCAAGGCCCTGTAAGGAGGAGACAAACATTCTCACTCATGCTTTCCTTAAGCCTTGTGCAACAACATATCTTGCCAGAGAACTGACCTTTCTCTAGGTCCAAAACTAATGATTACACAGCTGAATGTCTTACTCATGGAAATGCTTTTCTTAGGCTCTGTGGTAATGATTATAATTGTAACAAATCTTGCCTGGGAACCTTTATCTCAAGACTTGTACCCCTGCTTACACAGCAACAGTATATCTTGCATAGAGACATTGTCTGGAACCTGTTGTCCCTGGCTAATCTTGTACCAAAGTTATCTCAGGATGTATGTCTTGGGAAAGGGCCTAATAGACCTCTTACAACGTTGAGGTATTCTTTTTATCTGTTCTCAGCAGCTAGGTGAGAAGTATATAAGGTCCCACTTAAACTAATGAGGTCAATACTCTTTCTTCCCCCACAAACCTTCTGCCTTTTACTTGGCCAATCTAGTTTGACTTCAAAAGGAATTACTGTTCACCCTAGAACAATTGATTCAGATGGTAAGGGAGAAATTCAAATTATGATGTCATCTCAGATACTATGGCAGTTCAAAAAGGGGGTCAAAATTGCCCAACTACTCCTTTTACCATACATGTCTATTAACTCCTCTAATGGCATCTGGACAGGTGGATTTGGCGGTACAGATCAAAAACAGTCCTTATGGACGTCAATAGTATCTGAATATGCACGACCAAATGTAAATATCAAAATTAATGACAAAAGGTTTTTTGGTCTTCTTGATATTGGATCCTATATTACTATTATTTCCAAACATTTATGGCCCAAATCTTGGCCTATACAGAGAATTTCTTGCCAAATTGCAGGAGTTTCTCAACCCAAAGTACAAGAGGTTTATCTCAGTGTCCAAATATATCCAGGTGAGGGACCAAAAGTCCAGCCTGCAACATTACGACCTTATGTGATAGATACACCCCTCAATATAATATGAAGAGATTTACTTATGCAATGGCAAACTCAAATATGTATTCTACATTTTTCCTAGGGGCCACTGCTCACTTAACAATCAATGCAATTATTAAAATTACTTGGGAAAATGACGAGCCTAGTTGGACAGAGCAATGGCCCCCCACAAAGAGAAATTGGAGGCTACTAAAGAACTTATCAATACACAATTGAAATCACAGCATATTGAAGAATCTTATTCCCCTTGGAATCTCCTATTTTTGTAATAAAGAAATCTGGCAAATGGCATCTCTTAACAGACCTTAGAAAAATTAATACTATCTGAAATCTATGGGTGCATTGCCACCAGGAATTCCATCACCTACCACTATCCCTCAAAACGGGCATATTATTATTATAGATTTACAAGATTGCTTTTTTACTATACCTTTACACCCTCTAGAGCCAGAGAGATTTGCTTTCTCGCTTCCTTATCCTAATCATATCAGGCCTAATAAATGATATCAGTGGACTGTATTGCCTCAAGGAGTGATAAATTCTCCCACCATGTGTCAATATTATGTAGCCAAATGCTGGCGACGGAATGAAACACCAACCTGCAGAGTGGTTAGAATCTTTCTGCTGCTTCTTGCAGCTGCTTTATTTTATATCTTTTGCACAACAATCTACAAGGCAAGTTGACAAACACTATGATTCAGCGACTATACAGTGCCCAGGCACGGGGTGAGATAACCTTTTCCTTAACTTATTTACTGCAGCTAAGACTTTGTTTTGAGAACTTCCTTATCAACTTAGAATCCATTTTGTCCCCGGGTCTGTTCCTTTTGAGGAATCAGAGAAACATCCTTGTGTGCAAGAAATGTTCTTTTCCCACGGGAACGAACAGAGGATTCTGGGCAGAACATCGCGTTTGCAAGAATGTTCACCCCTGGTTGAGTGTCTTGTTTGCAAGCACTTCCCAACCTTCCTTATACCTTGTTCCCTACATCTCCCCCTTTCTTTTCTTGCAGGTGCTGAATACGCAAAGCTTCTTCTTTCAATTGTTTCCCTTTTCGCCAGGCCGGTAGACTATAAAAGCAATAAAACATAAAGCAACAATTAACAAAATATTCACAAAGGATGTTGTTAACAATGTAGATACATGCCCTAAAGGATTAAGGTTATCTAATCCTTCTTGAAGACTCTTCAGTATATCAGAACCAATAATATCAGGCAGCGTTTTACTAAAAGTTGACAATATAGTTTGTTCCAATTTCATAATTTCAGCAGTTAAATTCTGGTGTCCCATCAAAGACCTTTTCACCTTTTCCCAACCTTCACTCATGTTAAAGGGAACAGGGGTTACACATAGGTGGGATGAATTCCAATCACATTTTAACACACTCCTTGTAGCTAACACAGTCACTTGATCTCCTAACCAGGAAACAGTGTGTTGTAAATTCAATACATCAGTAGCCAATTGAGCGTCCAAATCATGCTGTTGTTGCCACAATAAATGACCATCCTTATGCCACTCCCTGACAAAATCAGCAGTCTGTATGCCTTGATGCAAAGCAAGACCTGCTACAGTTGCTGTTGCTGTTACTGAAGCCACGGCGAGAATTGATGCAATGACGATGCCAAGCATTCTTCAGGATCGATGGAGAAGAGTTTGTACAGCATTCACAAGAGGAGTGACAGCAAAAGAGCCCGACCAAGGCCGAGTAAGATTAACAGGCAACCAGAGTTCAGTCCGTGCTTTCACAATGACCAAAGAGTAATTACTGGAATGGACCATCTTGTTTTCAACATTTTCCCACCAGGAACGATTTATACATTGAGTCAAATTACAATCAGAACTTGATATAACTCCCAAATTTCATTCCAAATCCATTGCCCATACAGTAAAGAATAAGGAAATTTTACACATGCTATAGCAGAGTAAGATTTATTAATATGCAAATGAACTTGAAACAGCCCTCTAGGATCATTAATATTCAAAGCAAAGTTTCCCATCCATATATTAAGGTTACCTGACACTGCCCATAATTTCCATATTTCCCCTTGTAATTGAGGGTACCCATCCGTTTGCAATTGAGGTGGAACCAATGCAAAATGTTGCCATTTTACAGTTTCATTTCCTTGACCATTCAGGGTACCATTTATGCGATGCCATTTTAAAGATCGATTAGATCATTTTCTAAAAATTCCCCATGAGTAGGACTGCAATCTACAATTGTATGATTTGAATAATTCATAACTAGACGAGGGTCATGATCCCTGCAATGTTCCCGCTCCAGACGTGATAGAGATGCTTCAAAAAATGAAGCAGGGCAGAGGGACATATGTACCCCCTTACTCTTATTTAATAAGACCGTGAAGTATTAAAACCATGAGAAGAAATGAGCACAGTAAAAACTGCGAAGTGTTGTCCCCTATAATTAACTCCCCAAGTATTATAAGAATGATGTGAGTGTGTTTTTGTAGACAGACGAAAAGAATGCCCTCCTATACATAAAGGAATACCTTCAGCTGCTATAGTGAGATTAGTAACGTTATAATTTTGTACATGCTGGGATAATTGCTCAATCCCTCCACAATCAGGTGGAGGGGAAAAGTTAGTTTCATTAGTACAGACTTGGACTTCTACTTCACCCCAGGATACTGCCCGCACCAAAAGAGGATTAGGGATATAGGCCCAATAGGTATAGTTTGCAGCTTCCACATACATTACCTGACAAGTTACCACCGCCATCATGGTCAACAAAAGATTAGCAGGATTCAGTGGTTGTCCTGCTTTGGGCAATGTTTTCTCAGCTTCTTGAGTCAGCTTCTTCAACTGTCCCCATGTCGGTGGACCTGCCTCTCTTGTCGCAAAGGTGAAGGTCCTCTGCACGGACAGCTCCTGAAACTGGCGCACGAATGGGTCGCTCATCCTGAAACTTCACCAATCCCAATGGAACCCAGATCCTGGAATCACTCACAGAAATAAAAGCATACCCTCGCCCCAAGAAATGAAGTACTGCTGGAATCCATCCCTGTATCTCATCCTTATATCATACCCGGGAATGTTCAAAGCTTTTTGTCCTCTCTTCTGAACTGCCAAAATGCTGTTCTGCTGGAGTCATCTTACTTTTTCCCCAGACATTCAAAAAATTAAGAGTTAATAATGTTTTACCCCTTGGTGATATCATAATGGCCTTTTCCCCCTTTTTAATTTTTTCAATGTATTCTCGAAGAGTTCGATTAGCTCTTTCAATTATAGCTTGTCCTTGACTTATAAGGAATACCAAAAGTGTGCTTAATATGATATTGTTCTAAAAATTGAGATAATTTAGAGGATTGATATGCAGGAGCATTATCAGTTTTTAATTCTATAGGTATGCCCATAATAGCAAAACAAAATAGTAAATGAGTAATAATGGAATCAAACTTTTCTGAACTTAAAGCAGTAGCCCACTGAAAGTGAGAATAAGTATCTATAGTATAATGAACATATTTCTGTTTACCGAATAAGGAAATAAAAACAACATCCATTTGCCAGATTTGGTTAGATTGTAGTCCCCTGGGATTTACTCCAGGAGGGGCAAAGGGCAAAACAAACAGTGCACATATGGAACAGGAACGAACAATGCGTTGAGCTTGCTTTCGTGTTAACAAATAAGTTTTTTGTAATCCTTTAGAATTAGTATGATGTAAGGAATGTTCTTGTGTTGCAGACTGTAAAGGATAAAGTAAGGCATCTATATTTGCATTTCCTTGAGATAATGGTCCGGCGAGAGAAGAATGAGCTTGAATATGAGTAAAAAAGACAGGGTTTATTCGCCTGATTAATAATTGTTGGACCTGAAAAAGTAATTTTTCAATATTAGTTTTTAAAGTTAATGGTAGAGTGGCTTCAGGAAGATAAATACATGAAAAGACTGCATATTTAGAGTCAGAAACAATATTAATAGGAATATCAAAAAAATCCTGTAATGCCAGACAGCAGGCTGCATGGAAGAAAAGGAATGTGGAACAACTTTAGAAGTAGTATCAGTCCCATAGCCAGCGGTATTTTTATTGGCATCTGTAAAAATAGTTTTCCCTTCAACCGGAATATTAGATATAGGAGATTTACAAACCATTGATGTATGTCGAAGAAAATCTATCATTTTAGATTGAGGATAATGATTAGAAAAAGTCCCTGAATAAGATGCAAGAGCTATCTGCCAATTTTCATTAAACTGTAAGCAATTAGAAATCTGAGTGGAGGTAAGTTGAGTAATGATTGTTTGAGGGTCACTTCCAATTAACTGGGTAATACGGCCTCAACCTTTCAGAATGAGGAAAGCAATTCTATCCATATAAGTAGTAAGCTTTTTTGTATAGTTATTGGGTAAAAATACCCACTCGATCAACCCTGCAGATTGAGCAATAACTCCAGTAGGAGAATAGGGAGTATGGAACACTATGAAATATATAAGTTGATCCTGTTGTAGATAAGTAAGAAACCCTTCATTCAACCGTTGCTCTACAAAGTGTAATTCCTCTATTGCTTGAAAGTAAGAGATCGAGGACTGTTAAGAGCAGCACCACCCTCCAAGGTAGAAAATAAATGATGCAATTGATGTGTAGGGATCCCCAACGTGGGACGTAAGCAGTTACTATCACCCAAAAGCTTCTGAAAATCATTAAGAGTTTTCAAATTATCTCGTCTAATTTGGACTTTTTGAGGTTTTATTCTTTGTCGTCCCAAAATAGCACCTAAATATGAAATAGGAAATTCAGTTTGAATTTTTTCAGGTGCAACTTGAAAATCACTTAAAGCTTTCTTCACATGAATAAAAACTTTATCTCGCTCCTCTTTACTAGGAGCAGCCAATAGAAGATCATCCATATAATGATAAAGAAGACAATTAGAAAATTGTCGCCTCACAGTGATAAGAGCACGATCAACAAACTCCTGACAAAGTGTAGGGCTATTAATCATTCCTTGAGGCAAACTGTCCACTGATAACGTTTTATGGGCTGCCCATGATTATACACTGGAATAGTAAAAGCAAATTTATTTCTATCTTTTATTTGCAAAGGAATAGTAAAAAAGCAATCCTTCAAATCTAAAACCATCAAAGACCAATTCTGTGGATCAAGGCAGGAGAAGGGAGACCGAATTGCAAAGCTCCCATAGGTTCTATACATTTGTTAACTTCCCTTAAATCAGTCAACGTTCTCCATTTACCAGATTTTTTCTTAATGACAAAAACAGGGGGATTCCAAGGAGATGTGGAAGGTTTGATATGGCCAGATTGAAGCTATTCTTCTACTAATTGTTCTAAAACCTCAAGCTTCACTTTTGGAAGCGGCCACTGCTCAACCCGTTTAGGGACATCAGTTAACCATTTCAATGGGAGAGCTCGAGGAATCTGAGCAGTGGCTACAAGTTTTCCGAAGAGATGGTGAGTGTTGTTCCTAAAGAAAATAAAAGATCCCTTCCCTAGATATTAATAGGTATATTAACAATGTAAAAAGAAATAAATACTTTCTTTCCATTAGACAATTGGCATGACAAGGGTTGAGCGCTTCTCCACACATCTGCTATAGATCCTAAGCCTGTTAAAGCAAGAGGACTTTTTTCTTTTTTCCAGTCATTAGGCCACTGCTGGAGAGAAATAACTGAAACATCTGCTCCTGTATCCACTAGTCCTTCAAACTGTCTATCTTCAATAATCAGTGACATTAAAGGGCGAGAGTCATTAATAAGCATTTCCCAAAATATACTTTGTCCTGTACTTCCAAAACCGCCGACTCTCTCATTTGAATATGAAGGAAACAGGTGATAAGGTAGCAAGAGAAGTTGCGCAATCCGTTCCCCTGCCAGTAGAGAAAGAGTTTGTGATGTAGAAACCATAATTAAAATTTCCCCAACATAGTCAGAATCAATTACTCCTGATAATACAATCAATCCTCTTAATGCTGCACTACTTCGTCCCAGAATTAACCCAAAAGTTCCTCTTGGCAATGGGCCAAAGATATTAGTCCATAATTTATAAACACCTCCTCCTGGGGATAAAAGAACGTTTTCAGCTAATGGAAGATCTGCAGCTGCACTACCTAATGTAGCAGCCTTCAAATCTGAAATCATCATTTGAGCACCATTCGAGGAAATTGGCTGTCGAGATTGGCACTGACTTGTGCAGGAGACTGGCAAGGAGCTCCCGGTACTGTTCCTGGGCCCCAGGAGCTCAGGCCCACTGGGAAGTTTCCCGACAAAGGGGCACTTAAGGGATTCCCTTCCCAATCAGTTTTGGATTTACACTCCTGAGTCCAATGCTTTCCCTTGCCACATCTCCTACAAAGACCTGAAGGCTGTCGCTTTTCTGGCATTCGCTCATTTTTTAGCTCATCTTTTCGTTTCTTGCAATCTTTTCGAAAATGTCCTGGCTTCCCGCAATGAAAACAGTTTCCTCCCCTCTGAGGTTTCATAGCCTTTGCCATAGCTGCTGCAAAAACAGAGGCTTGATGTTCAGCTCCTCCAACCCCAGAGCATGCTCTTATAAACTCAGCCACAGAAGCCCCTTGTCCTTTTAAAGGTCCCCAAATCCTTTTACATTCTGGATTAGCATTTTCATATGCCAGTGTATCAAGCAAAATTTTTGAGATCTCATCTCGACTGACTGCCCGTTCAACAGCCACGCGAAGGCGGGCCAGAAAATCTGTATAAGGCTCATTAGGACCTTGCATAGTTTTCACAAAAGACAGTTGAGCTTGTCCAGTAGGTACCACTCTATGCCACGCCCTTAAGAAAACCTGACGCACCTGCTGTAATTCCTGATCTGTGTACTGAGCTTGTTCCCTCAAGGCTCGATACTGCCCTTCTCCCATCAATTTATCTTCTAAGGGACCTTGTGGATTTTGTCCCTCATTAATTCTTGCTTGTTTCCTAGCCTCCTCTTCCCACCAACTACGAAGCTGTAACCATTGAGATCCTTCTAAAACAGCTTGAGCTATGGATTCCCAATCAAGAGGAAGAATTAATTTAGAAGTTCCCACATTCTCTAACATTGATAACCCAAAAGGAGATTGGGGACCATATTGAGAAACAGCGGCCTTAAGATCCTTAAAAAATTTATACTCCAAGGGCATATATTGAACATTAACCACTGCCGCCCGGGCATCATGCTGACGTGTAATGGGAAAGAGGCCGAGGTAGATCCACAAAACCTCCAGGGGGCGCTGGAAGATCATCATCATCATAGAACATAGTAGCAGGAACTGTAAATCGCTGATTCTCTCTCCCTATCTCAGCCTTGTCGGCAGCTACTGGAAATAGGGATGCGTAGGGTGGTGCAGAAGATTTAACAGCCTTGGAAGTTCATTTTCTATTTAATAAAACCTGAAAGGCAGCAGTCATTGCCTCTACAGAATCTGAATCCTCCCCCGAACTCACATCTCTATCTGTCTCAGTGGATGAATCTGTACTACCATCCGGAGGTTTGGGCGGAGGCCGAGGTGAAGCCCCCCACTCACATTCGCCTTCCTTCTCCTCACTCATAGGCACATCGTCATACGGGGGATCATCCTTCTTAAGAGAACATGAGGCGGCCTCACTGTCAGCAGCCATGAATTTTAAAGCCTGCGTTATAGCGCTACATAGAGTCCACAGCCTTAAAGGAATCACATTTCCTTTTTGATGCTGCCTCTTTTTGTATCACTTTCCATTCCCTCAAATTTAGCTGTACTTTTGATATTGAAACCAATAGCAATGCTGCTCTCTAAGGCGAAACAACTCACTCAAGCAGCGAGTAGACGTTTTAATTCCTATAGAATGCAGGGGCTCCTTAACCAGCTCCATATATTGTGACTTTAAAGATGGGGAATTCCCCATGGTTTTTTCTTTCATTTCTCTTTTTTTGTTTCTTTTTCTCTTTTTTTCTTTTTCCCGAAAGTCCCCCTTTCAGCGTCCCGCCCTGGGGTGCTTACACTTTCGGTTCCATCGTGCCCCACGCTGGGCGCCAGATGCTGGCGACAAAATGAAACACCAACACTGCAGAGTGGCTAGAATCTTTCTGCTGCTTCTTGCAGCTGCTTTATTTTATATCTTTTGCACAACAATCTACAAGGCAAGTTGCCAAACACTATGATTCAGCGACTATACAGTGTGCAGGCGCGGGGTGAGATAACCTTTTCCTTAACTTATTTACTGCAGCTAAGACTTTGTTTTGAGAACTTCCTTATCAACTTAGAATCCATTTTGTCCCCGGGTCTGTTCCTTTTGAGGGATCAGAGAAACATCCTTGTGTGCAAGAAATGTTCTTTTCCCACGGGAGCAAACAAGGATTCTGGGCAGAACATCTCGTTTGCAAGAATGTTCAGCCCTGGATGAGCGTCTTGTTTGCAAGCACTTCCTGACCTTCCTTATACCTTGTTCCCTACACTGGGCAGAACATCTCATTTGCAAGAATTCAGCCCTGGTTGAGTGTCTTGTTTGCAAGCACTTCCCAACCTTCGTTATACCTTGTTCCCTACAGCCAAAGCCCTTGGACCTGTGAGAAAACAATTTCCTAACTTTCTTGTTATTCATTATATGGATGATATATTGTTTTCAGCTCCATCTGTTTTAGAAACTCAACAAAAGTTTGACATAGCTCAACAATCCTTGAAAGACTCTGGATTAATCATTTCTCCTGAAAACATTCAAATCTCTACTCCTTACCATTACTTAGGATCTGCTGTTAATAGACAACGTATTACTCCCCAACTAACACAGATTCATGTTGATAAATTATCAACCTTGAATGATTTTCAAAAACTTTTAGGCAATATAAACTGGATTAGACCCACTTTAGGCATTGCAAATGATGAACTGACTAATTTACTGAATACTTTGAAAGGAGATCCTTATTTAAATAGCCCTTGTTTAGTACAAAATAAATTGCAAAAACAGTTTCTTACTCGTGTTAGACTTGATTTACCTCTCGAGTTGTTTATACTCCCTTTTCTCCATTCCCCCACGGGACTTCTTGCCCAACAAGAACATCTGATAGAATGGATCTATACCCATTTTAGAGGGATAAGGTCACTTACACCCTATATTGATTTGATCACTCTAATAATTATCAATGGGAGAAATAAAACTAAGACTCTAATTGGCTCCAATCCTCATAAAATTGTAATTAATAAATCTCAATGTGAGAATGCACTGCATACCTCTACCAATTTCCAAATAGCCTTTCTGGAATATTTTAAAGATATTTCATTTCATTATCCTTCTAACAAACTCTGGAATTTCTTGAAAAATACTGAATTTATTATCTCTTGCATTGTCACATTACTATCTATACCTCGAGCTGATGTTTTCTATATATATGGGACTAAAAACACCAAAGCCTCATTCTGGTCTGTCAAAGAATACAAAGTCTTTTATACTAAATTTCATTCTGCTCAACAAAACGATTTATATACTCATTCAAGTTTTTCACCTACATCCTTACCCTATTAATATAGTCTCTACTCTTTATATTCAGTTTTTATATTAGGAAATATAGAAAGCTCTATTAAATTCCAATCAACCTAATATTTAACAAGTTTTTCTTGAACTACAGTCTCTTATTAGGGACTGCACTTCCCCCATTTATATTACCCATACTCGAACACATTCCTGCCTTCCTGGCCCTATGACTCATGGTAGTGAACAAGCTGATAAACTTGTTTCTTTTGCTACTCCTGAAGAAAAACATGCTCTATTGTACAATAATGCTGGCTCCTTAAACCAAATTTAGAAAATTGCATACCACCATGCTAAAGAAATCATTAATAATTCCTCTACTTGTAGACCCCTACATCTTCGACCCATTGCATAGGGTGTTAATCCTCGAGGATTACAACCCAATGAATTATGACAAATGAATGTAACTCATTGCCCTGAACTTTCTCCATCTTCTTTCCTACATGTCTGTATCGACCCAAAATCTTTTATATGGGCCACCCCTCTTCGAGGTGAGGCTACACAGCACGTTATAACCCACCCATTAGCTTGTTTTGCAATAATGAGAACTCCCAACTCTATAAAAACAGACAATGGCCCTGCCTATACTTCTAGGCAATTCAAACAATTTTTACAATCTTTTTCTATTCAACATATTACAGGCATTCCTTACAATCCACAAGCACAGGGCAGAGTTGAACGAGCACATCAAACACTGAAACTACAAATAAAAAAAATTAAAAAGGGGGAATACACAGGAACATTTCTATCTTCCTTATCCAGAGCAGATTTTACTAGATCTCAACACTATATATTCATAACTATTGTTAATACAGCTTTATTTGTTTTAAATTTTTTAAACTTACCTCAAGGAGGTATCTTGACAGAAACAGAAAAACCTTTCGAGGAATTAAAGGATACCTCTCTTCCTCTGCCCATTTGGTATCCAGACGGGCTAACTAAGCAACGGAAATCTGGGAAATTATCTTACAGGGAAAGGGGTAGATTTACAAAAACAAGTTATACTAAAATGTGACTGGAATTCTGCTCAATTTTGTATTACCCCTGTTTGGTTCAACTATAGTGCCTACTATTGGGAACAAATCAAATTTCTTTTGCAAGACATACATGATAATGCTTCCTTAAATGTACAACGATTACAAAAGGAAATCTTTGAAAACTTCTCTAAGAGTCTACCTTCTTCCAACAATTTGGAAAGCTTAGCGGAACAGCTAGCTGATCAATTATCTGGGCTAGACCCTCGAGGATGGTTTCAAAGAATTACATGTAGTATTGGATCTGGAACTATAATGCTGATAATTATCCTGGTGATTATATTTGTAGTATACTGATGCTTTTCAACTAAAATTGTTCAAACTAAACAAACTCAATTGGTCAGGGCCTTTTTCACAAAAAGTATCTACAGTCACCCCCAATTATGAAAAAAATAAAAAGGGGGAATTCTCAGGGGACGTTCAACTTTAAGGGATCCAATATGTTGCATTCTCTTCCTTTGTGTGCCATTTCTCAGGACTCTCTGTTCCTTATCAGTTCCTGGAAAACAGGAACAAGCAGAGCTGCACACAGTTCTCAGGACTGAGATCATGGGAAAGAGCACCTGCTTGGATTCCCTTCAGTGACTCCCTTCAGTGACCTTTTACTTATAGGACTATCAATTTTCTTGCAACTGATGGAATTTCATTCTTAATGGCTGAGTAATCATTTTTATTGAAGATATATAAGCATGCATTTCTGAAAATAAAGTACCCTTGTTTCACTTGAGACTTGGGTCCCCCGCATCCTTCTTTTGCCTTCTTTTCATCGACTCTAGTCCCCAGGTCTCAGTCTGTAAAGACCATAACAGATAAGGAAGATAGAAGTGTTCCTGTGTATATCCCATTTTAATTTTTTTTATTTCTAGTTTCAGTGTGTGATGTGCTCATTCAGCTATGCACTATGCTTGTGGATTATAAGGAATAACTGTAATATAGTTAATAGAAAATGATTGTAAAAATTGTTTGAAAGGCCTAGAAATATAGGTAGGGCCATTGTCTGCTTTTATAGAACTAGGTGTTCCCATTATTGTAAAGCAAGTTAATAGGTGGGTTATAACATATGTAGCTTCACCTCGGGGAGGTGTGGCCCATCTAAAAGAAGAATTTGTATCAATTGAGATATATATGAAGGAAGAGGGAGAAAGTTCAGGGCAATGAGTTACATACATTTGCCATAGTTCATTGGGTTGTAATCCTCGAGGATTGATACTTTGTGCAAAGGGTCGAAGATGTAGGGGCCAACAAGTAGAGATATTATTGATGATTTCTTTAGCATGTCAGTATGGAATTTTCCAAATTTGATGTAATGAGCCAGCATTATTGGATAATAGAGCATGATGCTCTTCAGGAGTAACAAAAGAGACAAGTTTATCAGCTTGTTCATTGCCATGAGCCATCGGGCCAGGAAGACAAGATTGTGTTTGAATATGGGTCCTTGCAAGAAAAGTTATGACCAACCTAGATAACATATTAAAAAGCAGAGACATTGCTTTGCCAGCAAGGGTCCATGTACTCAAGGCTATGGTTTTTCCAGTGGTCACATATGAATGTGAAAATTGGACTGTGAAGAAAGCTGAGCACTGAAGAATTGATGCTTTGGAACTGTGGGGTTGGAGAAGACTTTTGAGAGTCCCTTGGACTGCAAGGAGATCCAACCAGTCCATTCTAAAGGAGATCGGCCCTGGGTGTTCTTTGGAAGGAGTGATGCTAAAGCTGAAACTCCAGTACTTTGGCCACCTCATGTGAAGAGTTGACTCATTGGAAAAGACTCTGATGCTGGGAGGGTTTGGGGGCAGGAGGAGAAGGGGCGACAGAGGATGAAATGGCTGAATGACATCACCGACTCGATGGACATGAGATTGAGTGAACTCTCGGAGATGGTGATGGACAGGGAAGCCTGGCGTGCTGTGACTCATGGGGTTGCAAAGAGTCAGATACGACTGAGCGACTGAACTGAACTAAAATCAACTGAATATAAATGGGGGAAGTGTGGTTCTTAACAATAACTGTAGTTCAAGAAAAAGTTGTTGGATAATAGATTGATTAGAATTTATGGTAGAAGTTTCTATATTTCTTAATATAAAAACTGAATATAAGGAGTCAGAAACTATATTAATAGGGTAAGAATGTAGGTGAATAACCTGAATGAGAGCATCTAATTCATTTTGTTGAGCAGAGTGAAATTTAGTATAAAAGATTTTATATTCTTTGAGAGACCAGAATGAGGGTTAGGCGTTTTTAGTCCCATCTATACAGAAAACATCAGTTTGAGGTATAGGTTGTGATGTGACAATGTGAGACAGAATAAATTCAGTATTTTTCAAGAAATTCCAGAGTTTGTCAGAAGGATAATGAAATGAAATTTCTCCAAAATATTCCAGAAAGGCTATTTGGAAATCAATAGACGTTTGTAATGTGTTTTTTAATTGAGATTTATTAATAGGTACTCCAGTTTTATGAGGATCAGAGCCAATTAGAGTCTTAGCTCTGTTTCTTCCATTGATAATGATTAGCACGATCAAATCAAGATACGGTGTAAGTGACTTTGTCCCTCTAAAATGGGTATAGATCCATTCTATTGGGTATTCTTGTTGGGTAAGAGGTCCTGTGGGAGAATGAAGAGAAGGGGGTATAAATAATTCTAGAGGTAAATCAAGTCTAATATGAGTAAGAAATTGTTTTTGCAATTTATTTTGTATTAAACAGTTTTTTTCGTGCCTCTTGTGAAAGTGAGTGAGGGCTATTTAAATCAGGATCTCTTTTTAAAGTGTTAAGTAAATTAGTTAAAGATTCGGACACGACCGAGTGACTGAACTGAACTGAACTGAACTGAAAGAGGGTCTAATCCAATTTATATCACCTAAAAGTTTTTGAAAATCATTCAAGGTTGATAACTTATTAATATGAATCTGTGTTAGTTGGGGAGTAATATGTTGTCTCTTAACAACAAATCTTAAGTAATAGTAAGGTGTAGATGTTTGAATCTTTTCAGGGGCAATGATTAATTTAGAAGGTTTTAAGCATTGTTGAACTATGTCAAACATCTGTTGAGTTTCTAAAATAGATGGAGCTGAAGCCAATATATCATCCATATAATGAATAGCAAGAAAGTCAAAAAATTGTTTTCTCACAGGTTGAAGGGCGTTGGCTATATAATATTGACACATGGTGGGAGAATTCATCATCCCTTGAGGCAACAGAGTCCATGATACCGTTTATGATGCCCAATATGATTATGATAAGGAAGAGGATATCAGTTCAGTTCAGTTCAGTTGATTCACTAAGTCACGTCCGACTCTTTGCGGCCCCAAAAATCGCAGCACGCCAGGCCTCCCTGTCCATCACCAACTCCCGGAGTTCACTCAGACTCACGTCCATCAAGTCAGTGATGCCATCCAGCCATGTCATCCTCTGTCGTGACCTTCTCCTCCTGCCCCCAATCCCTCCCAGCATCAGAGTCTTTTCCAGTGAGTCAAGTCTTCGCATGAGGTGGCCAAAGTATTGGAGTTTCAGCTTCAGCATCAGTCCTTCCAATGAACAATCAGTACTGAGCTTCTTTAGGATGGAATGGTTGGATCTCCTTGCAGTTCAAGGGACTCTCAAGAGGCTTTTCCAACATCACAGTTCAAAAGCATCAATTCTTCGGCGCTCAGCTTTCTTCACAGTCCAACTCTCACATCCATACATGACCACTGGAAAAACCATAGACTTGACTAAATGACCTTAGTTGGCAAAGTATTGTCTCTGCTTTTTAATATGCTATCTAGGTGGGTGATAATTTTCCTTCCAAGGAGTGAGCATCGTTTGATTTCATGGCTGCAATCACCATCTGCAGTGATTTTGGAGCCCCCAAAAAATTTAGTATAAAAGACTTTATATTCTTTGAGAGACCAGAATGAGGCTTTGGCTTTTTTAGTCCCGACTGTAAGCAAACATCAGTCTATTTCCCATGACGTGATGGGACCAGATGCCATGATCTTCGTTTTCTGAATGTTGAGCTTCAAGCCAACTTTTTCACTCTCCTCTTCCACTTTCATCAAGAGGCTTTTTAGCTTCTCTTCACTTTCTGCCATAAGAGTGGTGTCATCTGCATATCTGAGGTTATTGATATTTCTCCCGGCAATCTTGATTCCAGCTTGTGTTTCTTCCAGTCCAGCGTTTCTCATGATGTATTCTGCATATAAGTTAAATAAGCAGGGTGACAATATACAGCCTTGACGTACTCCTTTTCCTATTTGGAACCAGTCTGTTGTTCCATGTCCAGTTCTAACTGTTGCTTCCTGACCTGCATACAGATTTGTCAAGAGGCAGGTTAGGTGGTCTGGTATGCCCATCTCTTTCAGGATTTTCCACAGTTTCTTGTGATCCACACAGTCAAAGGCTTTGGCATAGTCAATAAAGCAGAAATAGATGTTTTTCTGGAACTCTCTTGCTTTTTCCATGATCCAGCAGATGTTGGCAATTTGATCTCTGGTTCCTCTGCCTTTTCTAAAACCAGCTTGAACATCAGGGAGTTCACGGTTCACATATTGCTGAAGCCTGGCTTGGAGAATTTTGAGCATTACTAGCATGTGAGATGAGTGCAATTGTGCTGTAGTTTGAGCATTCTTTGGCATTGCCTTTGTTTGAGATTGGAATGAAAACTGACCTTTTCCAGTCCTGTGGCCACTGCTGAGTTTTCCAAACTTGCTGGCATATTGAGTGCAGCACTTTCACCACATCATCTTTCAGGATTTGAAACAACTCAACTGGAATGCCATCACCTCCACTAGCTTTGTTCGTAGTGATGCTTTCTAAGGCCCAATTGACTTCACATTCCAAGATGTCTGGCTCTAGATGAGTGATCACATCATCATGATTATCTGGGTCGTGAAGATCCTTTTGTACAGTTCTTCTGTGTATTCTTGCTACCTCTTCTTAATATCTTCTGCTTCTGTTAGGTCCCTACCATTTCTGTCCTTTATCGAGCCCATCTTTGCATGAAATGTTCCCTTGGTATCTCTAATTTTCTTGAAGAGATCTCTAGTCTTTCCCATTCTGTTGTTTTCCTCTATTTCTTTGCATTGATCACTGAAGAAGTCTTTCTTGTCTCTTCTTGGTATTCTCTGGAACTCTGCATTCAGATGCTTATATCTTTCCTTTTCTCTCCTTTGCTTTTCACTTCTCTTTTCACAGCTCTTTGTAAGGCCTCCCCAGACAGCCATTTTTCTTTTTTGCATTTCTTTTCCATGGGGATGATCTTGATCCCTGTCTCCTGTACAATGTCACGAACCTCATTCCATAGTTCATCAGGCACTCTATCTATCAGATCTAGTCCCTTAAATCTATTTCTCACTTCCACTGTATAAGCATAAGGGATTTGATTTAGGTCATACCTGAATGATCTAGCGGTTTTCCTTACTTTCTTCAATTTAATTCTGAATTTGGCAATAAAGAGTTCATGATCTGAGCCACAGTCAGCTCCCAGTCTTGTTTTTGTTGACTGTATAGAGCTTCTCCATCTTTGGTTGCAAGGAATATAATCAATCTGATTTCGGTGTTGACCATCTGGTGATGTCCATGTGTAGAGTCTCCTGTTGTGTTGTTGGAAGAGGGTGTTTGCTATGAACAGTGCATTTTCTTGGCAAAACTCGATTAGTCTTTGCCCTGCTTCATTCCACATTGCAAGGGCAAATTTGCCTGTTACTCCAGGTGTTTCTTGACTTCCTACTTTTGCATTCCAGTCCCCTATAATGAAAAGGACATCTTTTTTGGGTGTTAGTTCTAAATGATCTTGTAGGTCTTCATAAAACTGTTCAACTTCAGTTTCTTCAGTGTTACTGGTTGGGACATAGACTTGGATAACTGTGATACTGAATGGTTTGCCTTGGAGATGAACAGAGATCATTCTGTTGTTTTTGAGATTGCATCCAAGTACTGCATTTTGGACTCTTTTGTTGACCATGATGGCTACTCCATTTCTTCTGAGGGAATTCCTGCCCGCAGTAGTAGATATAATTGTCATCTGCATTAAATTCACCCATTCCAGTCCATTTTAGTTCGCTGATTCCTAAAATGTTGACGTTCACCCTTGCCATCTCTTGTTTGACCACTTCAAATTTGCCTTGATTCATGGACCTGACATTCCAGGTTCCTATGCAATATTGCTTTTTACAGCATCGGATCTTGCTTCTATCACCAGTCACATCCACGACTGGATATTGTTTTTGCTTTGGCTCCATCCCTTCATTCTTTCAGGAGTTATTTCTCCCTGATCTCCAGTAGCATATTGGGCACCTAATGACCTGGGGAGTTCCTCTTTTGGTATGCTATTATTTGGCCTTTTCCTACTGTTCATGGGGTTCTCAAGGCAAGAATGCTGAAGTGGCTTGCCATTCCCTTCTCCAGCGGACCACACTCTCTCAGGCCTCTCCATCATGACCCACCCGTCTTGGGTAGCCCCATAGGCATGGCTTGATTTCATTGAGTTAGACAAGGCTGTGGTCCTAGTGTGATAAGATTGACTAGTTTTCTGTGAGTATGGTTTCAGTGTGTCTGCCCTCTGATGCCCTCGTGCAACACTTACCATCTTACTTGGGTTTCTCTTACCTTGGCATGGGGTATCTTCACAGCCGCTTCAGCAAAGCACAGCTCCTGCTCCTTACCTTGGATGACGGGTATCTCCTTACCGCCACCGTTCCTGACCTTCAACGTGGGATAGCTCCTCTAGCCCCTCCTGTGCTGCCCAGCCACTACTCCTCAGATTGCTCCTCCTGGCCGCTGGCCCTGGCCTCCGGCATGGGTGGCTCCTCCCAGCTGCCGCCCCGGGTCTCGGGCTCGGGGTGGCTCCTCAAGGTCACCATCCCTGGCCTCGGGCGCGAGGTCGCTTCTCCTGGACGCCCCTGCTCTCCGACGCAGGGTGTCTTCTCCCAGCCGTCACTGGCCTCGGACGTGGGGTAGCTCCTCCCAGCCGCCACTGACCGCGGACGCGGGGTATCTCCTCCCGGCTGCCGCCCCTGACCTCGAATGCGGAGTAGCTCCTCCCAGCCACTGCCACTGACCTCGGACGCAGAGTAGCTCCTCTCGGCCGTTCCTGCGCCATCATAGCCTGGTACTCTAGGCCGCTTTCCCTGACCTCACACGTGGGGTAGCTCCTCTCGGCCGTGCTTAGTGAGCCGGCTCACAGCCGCCTGTCAATATAGCATATTTAGAAAAGAATGCCTCGAACTTATTATAGGAGACCACTAAATCTTATCAGAAGCAAATAGTTGTTGAAAAGAAAGTAGTTACCAAGTGAACTAATATTTAACCCAAGCTACAAAAAGAATTAAATGTAAACAAAGGAGAAAGCAAAAAGGAAAACCATCACTAAGAACATGTTTAAAGTTCCTTGAAAAGGTACCATGTAGTAACAGAGTTTGTCAACTCTTGGACCACTTCTCCTCTCCCACCACCTCTACTCCACACCAGGAAAAGGGAAGCAGGTGACCCACCTCTGTGAGTCAAGTCACTGCCTTAGCTCCCACTTCAACAGGCGATGCACATGGATGCTATCATTCGATACAAATAATTATAACACCCAGAAGCCTTACAGACAGTTTAGAAATTATCATCCTCCTCTGTATAATTTAAAGGAAGAAGATTTAAGTTTATTAGACTGTAAAGCTAAAAATCAATATATCACGTCTTAATTCTTTATCCAATCGATTCAGCACTCTTCTGGATCTAGTCCCCTCCCCCAGCTGCACACTAGTTGTTTCCACTTCATTTGGTTTATCTGTTTCCCTATTTCTTACTCTGTCTCCCTTCTTCTTCCCCTCTACTCTCCTGCTGTGCCTGTCCTCCTCTCTACTTCTTCCCTAACTCCCAACCTGCCTCTCTCTGCCATTTGTTCCCCATAAAGATGGGGAACTCTCCAGCCTCCCTGATAATCCAAAATCTCCATGTATTTCTGCCTTTCTTCCTCCAGCTCTGCCCTGTCTTCCTCCAGACTCTCTGGTACTTCCAAGTGCAATGCTTCGTTTCAGCTCAATTTCTTTCTCAGCTCCTCGAATCATTCAGTTCAGTTCAATTGCTCAGTCGCATTGGATTCTTTGTGACCCCATGGACTGCAGCACGCCAGGCTTCCCTATCCATCATCAACTCCCTGGGCTTCCCTGGTGGCTCAGAGGGTAAAGCGTCTGCCTGCAATGCAGGAGACCTGGGTTCAATTCCTGGGTCAGGAAGATCCCCTGTAGAAGGAAATGGCAACCCACTCTAGTACCCTTGCCTGGAAGATCCCATGGACAGAGAAGCCTGGTAGGCTACAGTCCATGGGGTCGCAAAGAGTTGGATACAACTGAGCGACTTCACTTCACCAACAGAATTTGCTCAAAATGCACCCACTCGGTGATGCCAACCAACCATCACATCCTCTGTAATCCCTTTCTCCTCCTGCCTTCAGTCTTTCCCAGCATCAGGGTCTTTTCTAAAGAGTCAGCTCTTCGCAACAACTGGCTAAAGTATTGGAGCTTTAGCTTCAGCATCAATTCTTCAAATGAATATTCAGGACTGATTTCCATTAGGATTGAGTGGTCTTATCTCTGTGCAGTCCAAGGGACTCTCAAGAGTCTTCTCCAACACCGCAGTTCAAAAGCATCAATTCCACGCTCAGCTTTCCTTACGATCCAACTCTCACATCCATACATAACTACTGGAAAAACTATCGCTTTGACTATATAAACCTTCGTCTGAAAATTAATGTTTCCACGTTTTAATATGCTGTCTATGTTGGTCATAGCTTTTCTTTCAAGGAGCAAGTGTCTTTTAATTTCATGGCTGCAGTCACCGTCTGCAGTTATTTTGGAGCCCAGGAGTATAAAATGCGTTGCTGATTCCATTCACTAGTAGTCCCCTTTCTCTGCCAGCAGGATATTGTCTGTAGATCAAGGTTCCAAATCTTGTATCCCCTTTGTGGGGTCTCTGTGTGAACTGCCTCTCCACTGTCTCCCTCTTTGGGACCACTGATTTACAGCCCTTCTCCCTTGAAGGCTATAGAAGGTGGCAGCAGAGGATTAGATGGTTAGACAGCATCCCTGGACTCAACACCACCTCCCTATGTTGCACACCTTTAACTTACCAGAGACCCTGCTGTTCTCTAAACTTCTCTCCTTTACCCACTGTTACCTTCAAGGCTTATTCTCTTTCATGTTGCTATCTCCTCACCAGTCCTCTTCGTTGCTATCATTTCTCCATCATGCTTTCTTCAATTTCTAATTCTCTTGGGAGTCGCTCTCTCTGCTTCTCCTAACCCTCCTGGCCTCCTATTTGCAGGGATGGCAACTGAATAAGAAGCCCCCACCTGCAAGAGACACATTCCAGCGGGTTGTATTTGGGACACAGAACCATTGGTGTCACGTGGCTGGCCCAGGCCGCCTCCCCCTACAGGGAGTCCAGGTAACGCTCTAAGAAAGGAATGCCTGAGAGGCTGAATTACCGGCCTGATGTGACACGACAACTGAACAGCTGGGAGCCTGAGGGTCTCAGGAGCGGGACGGGCGCTCCAGAATCCCAGGACCGGGGAGAGAACCGGGCCTTTCTGGGAGCGGGGGCTGGCGCGGCCTCCAGGTTTCCAGAGGGCGAGCCTGGGGACCGTGAAGCGAATAAACCTACGTTGCCCAAAAGAATTTCACGTGGTGCAGGAAGGGCAAAGGGGTCACTGAGCTCAGAAATTGGTTTTAAGCAGGAAAAAGGTGCGGAAAGAGATGCAAAAAAAGCGTCTCAGACCAAACGCATGCATCCGCTTCAGAGCGAGTTTAAAGCAAAATGGAGGCACCTCTTCGCCACACAGGGACATCTGAATTTGCTGGGGGTGGTGGGACGGCTGCGGGAATTTACGTTCAGTAGCGACCCTCAAGAAAATTAGAGATATCAAGGGAACATTTCATGCAAAGATAGGCTCGATAAAGGACAGAAATGGTAGGGACCTAACAGAAGCAGAAGATATTAAGAAGAGGTAGCAAGAATACACAGAAGAACTTTACAAAAAAGATCTTCATGACCCAGATAATCATGATGATGTGATCACTCATCTAGAGCCAGACATCCTGGAATGTGAAGTCAAGTGGGCCTTAGAAAACATCACTATGAACAAAGCTAGTGGAGGTGATGGCATTCCAGTTGAGCTATTTCAAATCCTAAAAGATGATGCTGTGAAAGTGCTGCACTCAATATGCCAGCAAATTTGGAAAACTCAGCAGTGGCCACAGGACTGAAAAAGGTCAGTTTTCATTCCAATCCCAAAGAAAGGCAACGCCAAAGAATGCTCAAACTACTGCACAATTGCACTCATCTCACATGCTAGTAAAGTAATGCTCAAAATTCTCCAAGCCAGGCTTCAGCAATACGTGAACCGTGAACTCCCTGATGTTCAAGCTAGTTTTAGAAAAGGCAGAGGAACCAGAGATCAAATTGCCAACATCCATTGGATCATGGAAAAAGCAAGAGATTTCCAGAAAAACATCTATTTCTGCTTTATTTACTATGCCAAAGCCTTTGATTGTATGGATCACAATAAACTGTGGAAAATTCTGAAAGAGATGGGAATACAGACCACCTGACCTGCCTCTTGAGAAATCTGTATGCAGGTCAGGAAGCAGCAATTAGAACTGGACATGGAACAACAGACTGGTTCCAAATAGGAAAAGGAGTATGTCAAGGCTGTATATTGTCACCCTGCTTATTTAACTTATATGCAGAGTACATCATGAGAAACACTGGACTGGAAGAAACACAAGCTGGAATCAAGATTGCTGGGAGAAATATCAATAACCTCAGATATGCAGATGACACCACCCTTATGGCGGAAAGTGAAGAGGAGCTAAAAGCCTCTTGATGAAAGTGAAAGTGGAGAGTGAAAAAGTTGGCTTAAAGCTCAACATTCAGAAAACGAAGGTCATGGCATCTGGTCCCATCACTTTATGGGAAATAGATGGGGAAACAGTGGAAACAGTGTCAGACTTAATTTTGGGGGGCTCCAAAATCACCACATGGTGACTGCAGCCATGAAATTAAAAGACGCTTACTCCTTGGAAGAAAAGTTATGACCAACCTAGATAGTATATTCAAAAGCAGAGACATTACTTTGCCAACTAAGGTCCGTCTAGTGAAGGCTATGTTTTTTCCAGTGGTCATGTATGGATGCGAGAGTTGGACTGTGAAGAAGGCTGAGCACCAAAGAATTGATGCTTTTGAACTGTGGTGTTAGAGAAGACTGTTGAGAGTCCCTTGGACTGCAAGGAGATCCAACCAGTCCATTCTGAAGGAGATCAACCCTGGGATTTCTTTGGAGGGAATGATGTTGAAGCTGAAACTCCAGTACTTTGGCCACCTCATGTGAAGAGTTGACTCATTGGAAAAGACTCTGATGCTGGGAGGGATTGGGGCAGTAGGAGAAAGGGACGACCCAGGATGAGATGGCTGGATGGCATCACGGACTCGATGGACATGAGTCTGAGCGAACTCCGGGAGTTGGTGATGGACAGGGAGGCCTGGCGTGCTGCGATTCATGGGGTCGCAAAGAGTCGGACACTACTGAGCGACTGAACTGAACTGAAGCAACCCTCAACTCACATTACAGAGGAAAGCTAACTACCAGAAGAAAATTTGACAGGAAAGACAGAAACTCACTTTGGGCTGAGACCTCCACTCTTCCTCTCTGATTCCGGGTGTGTGACGCTGTGCACAAGCGCAGTGAAAAGGCGTGGTGGCCTGGAGGTGGGGCCCGAGCACAGCCAGCGGTCACGGGCGCAGGCTGGAGAGAAGTCAGGCCTGCATGGGGACAGTAGGAGGGTGAGGTGGCCGGAGCCTCACTGCTGAAGGTGGCTGCAGTCAGGAAATGAAAACCCGGCCTGCTCTTTGAGAGGAAAGGTATCATAAAAGTAGACAGTCTATTTTAAAGCAAAGGCATCAATTTGAAAAAGAGGGTCCCTAATGTCAAAGGTATTGTTTTTCCAGTAGCAGGTAGAAATGTGACAGTCGGTCCATAAACAGAGTTGACCAAAGAAATGGTGCCTTTGGATTGTGGTGATAGAGAAGAATCTTGACAGTCCCTTGGACTGCAAGGAGTTCAGTCCTGGGTGTTCATTGGAAAGGACTGATGTTGAAGCTGAAACTCTGAATACTTTGGCCACCTGATGCGAAGAGCTGACGCATTTGAAAAGACTCTGATGCTGGGAAAGATTGAGGACAGGACGAGAAGGGGACGACAGAGGATGAGATGGTTGGATGGCATCACCAACTCATAGACATCAGTTTGGGTAGACTCCGGGAGTTGGTGATGGAAAGGGAGGCCTTGCATGCTGCGGTTCATGGGGTCACAAAGAGTCGCACATGACTGAGCGACTGAACCTAACTGTTGGATCATTGTAAAAGCAAGAAAGTTCCAGAAAAATATCTACTTCTGCTTTATTGACTATGCCAAAGCCTCTGACTGTGTGGATCACAAAATCTCAGGAAAATTCTTCAAGAGATGGGAATACCAGACCACCTGACCTGCCTCTTGAGAAATCTGTATGCAGGTCAGGAAGCAACAGTTAGAATTTGACATGGAACACCAAACTGGCTGCAAATAGGGAAAGGAGTATGTGAAAACTGTATATTGTCACCCTGCTTACTTAACATATGAAGACTACATCATGAGAAATCCTGGGTTGGATGAAGCACAAGCTGGAATCAAGATTGCCGGGTGCTGCTGCTGCTGCTGCTACTGCTAAGTCACTTCAGTCGTGTCCGACTCTGTGTGACCCCACAGACGGCAGCCCACCAGGCTCCGCCATCCCTGGGATTCTCCAGGCAAGAACACTGGAGTGGGTAGCCATTTTCTTCTCCAATGCATGAAAGTGAAAAGTGAAAGTGAAGTTGCTCAGTCGTGTCCGACACTTCGCAACCCCATGGATTGCAGCCTACCAGGCTCCTGCGTCCATGGAATTTTCCAGGAAAGAGTACTGGAGTGCGTTACCATTGCCTTCTCCGATTGCCAGAAGAAATATCAATAATCTCAGATATGCAGATGACACCAGCCTTATGTCAGAAAGTGAAGAACTAAAGAGCCTTTTGATGAAAGTGAAAGAGGAGAGTGAAAAAGTTGGCCAAAAGCTCAACATTCAGAAAACTAAGATCATGGCATCTGGTCCCATCACTTCATGGCAAATAGATGGGGAAACATTTCAAACAGTGGCAGACTTTATTTTCCTGGTCTCCAAAATTAATGCAGATGGTGACTGCAACCATGAAATTAACAGACACTTGCTTCCTGGAAGAAAAGTTATGACTAACCTAGATAGTATATTCAAAAGCAGAGACATAACTTTGCCAACAAAGATCTGTCTAGTCAAAGCTATGGTTTTTCCAGTAGTCATGTATGTACGTGAGATTTGGACTATAAAGAACACTGAACACCAAAGAATTGATGCTTTTGAACTGGTGTTGAAGACTTGTGAGTCCCTTGGAATGCAAAGAGATCCAACGAGTCCATCCTAAAGGAAATCAGACCTGAATGTTCATTGGAAGGATTGATGCTGAAGCTGAAACTCCAATACTGGTGGCTACCTGATGAGAACTGACTCATTTGAAGAGACTCTGATGCTGGGAACGATTGAAGGCAGGAGGAGGAGGGGATGTCAGATGAGATGGTTGGATGGCACCACCGACTTGATGGTCATGAGTTTGACAAGCTCCAAGAGTTGGTGATGGACAGGGAAGCCTGGCATGCTGCAGTCCATGGAGTCGCAAAGAGTCGGACACTACTGAGTGACGAAACTGAACAATGTGGAAGTCTACCATGATTCAACTAGAAAGCTTCAGCAGTTAAACATTCTCTTAAGACTTTAACGTATGGCTTCATCTATCTCAATATCCAAACTAAACTTTGGGTGTGGTTCCACCTTCTTTCAGTGACTGCAAAGTAATAAGAACCATGTTGGGAACTGAATATATGAAATTTCTAGTTTATCAAACAATAAAAATTCCCATCATATAGTGTGGATTGTAAACTATTTCCGGGTTTTCCTTGGTGCTCAGTGGTAAGGAATCCACCTGCAAAGGAGGAGACATGGGACAGATCCCTGGTCTGGGAAATTCCTACATACTTTGCAGATATCCCATGAGCCACGACTATATGACCAATAACAAGTGAATAATAAAAAATTTATTTCAGAATGCTCCCAGCTCCCTTTTAACCTTATTTCCAAAACTTTTTATTTCCTAATTTTTGTAGTTTTTATTCCTATTTTCACTTCATGTAAATTAGGCACACGCTATTAGTTTCATTTGGCACAAGAGGACTCAGGAAATATAACTGCACCATTATGTACAGAGTATGGAAAGAATAACTCAAGTGCAAATTATTAGAATATAATCCCAAAATTGTCTATTGTTTGATTTAATCATGAAAAGAAATTCTCATAGGTTCTTCAACCTTGAGAGCCTTTGGTGCATTGCTAGTTTCTGTTATGAAGTACTGAGATAGTGAAAACTGTGCTGTTGGAAGAAACATGATCCATTCAGGGTTATGGGGAAAATTACACAAATTTTATTAGAGCACAAGACTTATGATACATTCTGAAGAAAACAACGGTACAACAGAAATGGCAACAATCAATGATGAAACAGATACGCATACTTTTCTGGTTCTTTTGACTCAAGTTTCTACACAATAACTTTGCACAAATATTGTATTAGTGGTTTATCTCCAGGATATATGTTCTTAAATACCTAAAGAGTGAGCAGTAATTGTCACAACTGCCATAAAATTTGCATTCCTAAGTATCAAGTATTTGGTGAACACTGAGATACAGGGAATACCTAAAAGCCTTGCCACATATTCTACACTGGTAAGGTTCTCTAGTGTGGATGATCTGATGGATGCTGAGATGTGATCCGGAGTTAAGGTTTACATACTCATGTCACTTGTCAGCGTTCTCTACAAAAGTAGTTCTTTACTGAAGCCTGACTTCAGATTGTTGCCTAAAAACCCTGACACATTTATTATTACACTGATACAGGTTTTATCTAGTATGAATATTCTCAAGAAGCTTAAGGTATAAACAAAAAACCTGGCCATACTGATAACATTTGGAAGGTCTCTCAAGTATGTGTCACCTGATGTATTTAGGCCTGAATGGCACCTGAAGGAATAATGAATTTTCCTGATAAAGGGAATGATCCGCCCATTATTGAAATCCTGGCCACAGACATTATTTTTATATGTTTCCTCCAATGGAGGGATTGATTGTGCTCTGAATGTATGGATTCTTGCCAGTAGGTAGTTTCTCATGTTTTGTAAAAAACTGAACACCTTCCAAAAGACTTACCACATGCACTACGTGGGTAAGATTTCAATTCACATTAATTACCTTATGATCAGTTAGGTCTGAACACAAAATCAAAGCTTTACACATCTACCACATTCATGCAGTTTTCCTCCAGTTTGACTTTTCTGAAGGCCCAAAAGTTCATATACTTTACTTCATTCACTACATTTGTAAGTTTTCACTGCACTACTGATTCTCAGATGATCTGCAAAGTCATTCCTTGTGACTGCAGGCTTTGTCATATAAATCCCATTTATGTGGCTTCTCTCCTGTATGAACTGTCAAAGGGTCAGTTATGGCTGAACGTGAACTAGAAACTTTGCCATATTCATTTTTACACTTTCTATACAGTATGAATTCTCTGATGAATTATAAGGCCTGAGCTAAGATTAAAGGCTTTGCCATACTCATTACATTTGCATTAAAATGTCTCTCACAGTTGTTCCATTTGTAACAGTTTTCTCGACTACGAATTATCTGATGCTTCTTATGATGGTCATTTCAAGTAAAGCACACACATCACATTTCTATGCTTTCTCTCCTGTATGAACTCCCTGATGGTGAGCTAAGACTAACTGTCCATTAAAACGTTTGTCACTATTGTTTCAATTGTAAGGTTTCTCTCCAACATGAATTCTCTGATGAACCATAAGGTTTGCATTTAGATTACAAGCCCTGACCTTGAGATCATATTTATGTGTTTTCTCTCCAGTATGATTTCATCTCCAGATGAATTCCAAGTTGTGCACATCAAGGAAAGCATCAGCCACAAACATTTACATGGTTTCTCTCCAGTATGATTTTTGGATAAACTGCAAGCTTACCAATATGACTAAAGGCCTTGCCAAAGACAACACATTTATATGCTTTCTCTCCAATATGAATTTTCCAATGAACTGCCAGGAATGCAGTTTGACTAAAGGCCTTGCCACATACATCACTTTTACATGGTTTCTCTCAAATATTAGTTCTCCAACGAACTGCAAAGTAACAGCTGGAACTGAAGACTTTGCTCCAGATACATTTCTATGCTTTTCTCTTGTATGAACCGCCTGATGGAGAGACAAGGATGACAGTGCACTGAAACCTCTGTCACCATTGTTAATTTGTAACGTTTCTCTGCAGTATGAATTCTTTGATGAAATGCAAGGGTTGTTTTGAAACTAAAGACCTTGCCACATACATCACATCTATATGCTTTCTATCCAGTATGAATTTTCTGATGAGATGTAAGGCTTCCTTTTACTCTAAAGGCCTTGCCACATACATCACATTTGTATGGTTTCTCATCAGAATGAATTTTCTGATGATATGTAAGGCTTCCGTTTAAACTAAAGGCCTTGCCACATACATCACATTTATATGGTTTCTCTCCAGTATGAATTTTCCGATGAGTTGCAAGGCTTCCATTTATAGTAAAGGCCTTACCACATACATCACATTTATATGGTTTCTCTCCAGTATGAATTTTCTGATGCGATGTAAGGGTTCCGTTTACTCTAAAGGCCTTGCCACATACATCACATTTATATGGTTTCTCTCCCGTATGAATTTTCTGATGAGTTCTAAGGCTTCCATTTACACTAAAGGCTTTGCCACATACATCACATTTATATGGTTTCTCTCGGCAATGAATTTTCCGATGAGATGTAAGGCTGCCATTTACTCTAAAGGCTTTGCCACATACATCACATTTATATGGTTTCTCTCCAGTATGAACCCTCTGATGAACTGCAAGTTGTGTGCTTCGAGTATAGCCACGGCCACATACATCACATTTATATGGTTTCTCTCCAGTATGAAGGATCTGATGAACGGTATGGCTTTCTTTGCGAGTAAACGCCTGTCCACACACATCACATTTATATGGTTTCTCTCCAGTATGAGTTCTCTGATGAACTGCAAGATAACACCTGGAACTGAAGACTTTGCCACATAAGGTACATTTACGTGCTTTCTCATCTGTATGAACTACTTCATGTATTTTTAAGGACGCCCGAGTAAAAAAACGTTTGTCACAGCTGTTACATTTGAAAGGTTTCACTTCAGTATGAATTCTCCGATGAATTCCAAGTTGTCTGTTTCCCGTAAAGCCACGGCCACATACATCACATTTATACGAATTCTCTCCAGTATGAATTCTCTGATGAATTCCAAGCTTTGACTTTCGAATATAGCCACGGCCACATATATCACATTTATATGGTTTCTCTCCAGTATGAAGGATCTGATGAAGTGCATGGCTTTCTTTGCGAGTAAAGGCCTTTCCACAGACATCACATTTATATGGTTTCTCTCCAGTATGAACTCTCTGATGAATTTCAAGTTGTGATTTTCGAGTATAGCCACGGCCACATACATCACATTTATATGGTTTCTCTCCAGTGTGAAGGATCTGATGAAGTGCACAGCTTTCTTTGCGAGTAAAGGCCTTTCCACACACATCACATTTATATGGTTTCTCTCCTGTATGAGTTCTCTGATGAACTGCTAAACAACACTTGGAACTGAACATTTTGCCACACAAGTTACATTTACATGCTTTCTCATCTGATTGAACTGCCTGATGTTTATTTAACGATGACAGTGCAAAAAAAAGTTTGCCACAGTTGTTACATTTATAAGATTTCACTTCAGTATGAATTCTCTGATGATTTCTAAGTTGTCTCCTTCCAGTAAAGTCACAGCCACATACATCACATTTATATGGCTTCTCTCCAGTATGAACTTTCTGATGAATTCCAAGTTGTGACTTTCGACTGTAGCCATAGCCACACACATCACATTTATATGGTTTCTCTCCAATATGAATTCTCTGATGAACTGCTAAGTAACACCTGGAACTGAACATTTTGCCACACAAATTACATTTACATGCTTTCTCATCTATTTGAACTGCCTGATGTTTACTTAAGGATGACAGTGCAAAAAAACGTTTGCCACAGTTGTTACACTTGTAAGATTTCACTTCAGTATGAATTCTCCTATGAGTTCTAAGTTGTCTGTTTCCAGTAAAACCACAGCCACAAACATCACATCTATAAGGATTCTCTCCAGCATGGATTCTCTGATGAATTACAAGTTGTGACTTTCGAGGATAGCCACAGCCACACAGAATGCATTTATATGATTTCTCTCCAGTATGAGTTCTCTGATGAACTGCTAAATAACACCTAGAACTGAACATTTTGCCACACAAATTACATTTACATGCTTTCTCATCTGTTTGAACTGCCTGATGTTTATTTAAGGATGACAGTGCAAAAAAACTTTTGCCACAGCTGTTACATTTGTAAGATTTCACTTCAGTATGACTTCTCTGATGAGTTCTAAGTTGTCTCTTTCCAGTCAAGTCACAGCCACATACATCACATTTATAAGGGTTCTCTCCAGTATGAACTCTGTGATGAATTACAAGCTGTGACTTTCGAGTATACTCATGGCCACACGTATCACATTTATACGGTTTCTCTCCAGTATGAAGGATCTGATGAAGTGAATGGCTTTGTTTGCGAGTAAATGCCTTTCCACACACATCACATTTATATGGTTTCTCTCCAGTATGAGTTCTCTGATGATGAACTGCTAAATAACACCTAGAACTGAATATTTTGCCACACAAATTACATTTACATGCTTTCTCATCTGTTTGAACTGCTTGATGTTTATTTAAGGAAAACAGTGCAAAAAAATGTTTACCACAATTGTTACATTTGTAAGATTTCACTTCAGTATGAATTCTCCGATGAATTCTAAGTTGTCTCTTTCCAGTAAAGTCACAGCCACATACATTACACTTATAAGAATTCTCTCTTACATGAATTCTCTGATGAATTACAAGTTGTGACTTTCGAGGATAGCCATGGCCACATACATCACACTGATATGGTTTCTCTCCAGTATGAAGTCTCCAATGAATTGCAAGTTGTGTGCTTCGAGTATAGCCACGGCCACATACATCACATTTATATGGTTTCTCTCCAGTATGAAGGATCTGATGAAGTGCATGGCTTTCTTTGCGAGTAAACGCCTGTCCACACACATCACATTTATATGGTTTTTCTCCAGTATGAAGGATTTGATGAAGTGCATGGCTTTCTTTGCGTGCAAAAGCCTTTCCACAGACATCACATTTATATGGTTTCTCTCCAGTATGAACTCTCTGATGAATTCCAAGCTGTGACTTTCGAATATAGCCACGGCCACATACATCACATTTATATGGTTTCTCTCCAGTATGAAGAATCTGATGAAGTGCACAGCCTTCCTTGCGAGAAAAGGTTTTTCCACACACATCACATGTATATGGCTTCTCTCCAGTATGAACTCGCCAATGAATTCTAAGTTGTGACTTTCGAGTATAGCCACGGCCACATACATCACATTTATATGGTTTCTCTCCAGTATGAAGGATCTGATGAAGTGCACAGCTTTCTTTGCGAGTAAAGGCCTTTCCACACACATCACATTTATATGGCTTCTCTCCAGTATGAGTTCTCCCATGATTATGAAGGTGTGTCTTGTGCTTAAAGGAGTGGCCACATACATCACATTTATATGGTCTCTCTCCAGTATGAACTCTCAGATGAATTTGAAGGGCTGTGTTCTGTTTAAAGCTGTGGCTACATACATCACATTTATACGGTTTCTCTCCAGTATGATTTCTCCCATCAACGCCAAGTCTCTCACTATCATTAAAGGCCTTGCCACCTATGTCAGCTTTATATGGTTTTCCTCCTGTAAGGATTTTTTGATGTCTAGTGAGTTCTGAGTGCTGAAGAAAGGCTATGCCACACTCACGAGTTTTGTAAGATTTTTTCTTGTATGCTTCTTGGTCTGGGGCCTGTTCTGAGGGACGCATAACAGGACTCTCATGTTTAAAAGAAATGCCTTTGCGGACACTACAAGTTCTCTGAATTGGCAAAACTGAGGTGCTACTGTTGATATTCGTCACAATTTGACTACATTCAAAAATTGTCCCTTCAGACTGAAGCATCTGCAATTCATCATGAAAGCTTGACCAGAGCCTTTCAACAGGCTTATCTGCTGCATCATTTCTACTCTGATGATCTTTTCCATCAGTGAGATTTTTGTTATGGGATATAGATACTCCGATGTCACTTCTTTCATCATCTGTCCACAGACACTCAAAACCATGCACAGTTTCCTCTATCTTCCTAAGGAAAAAATCTTTGATTTCATGGGTTTCAGCTCTTCCAAACATCACTGTCTGCAAAATTTCTCCTTTTCCACTGTTTGCTTTTGCTTGTAATTTCTTGGTCATATGTATATGAGACACATCTACAAGATATAAAGAACCACAGGTATCCTATTAATTACAATTCATAAATAAATTCTTTCATATTGAACACATGATATTATACCAAAAGTCATACCCATCCTGAACAGAATTAAGAAACTTCCCAATGATAAACTTAGAAATATAAGCAACATTTACAAAGAAATAGAACTCGTTAACCAAAAAATAGTGATCAGACACAATTCAAATTAATTTTAGCATAGCCAAGTTTCAAAGATGCAATCAGGAAAATATTTATTTTATGCAAATTCATGTCAAGTCTCAAAGAAAAAGGTATTTTCCTACCATGACCTCAAAGCTCATTCTACTTGGCAGTAAACACGCTTCTGTCTCATAATTGAGGAGAAAAACACTAAAAATTCCATGGACAGGGAGATTGGCAGGCTACACTCCGTATCACAAAGAGTCAGACAGAACTGAGGGACTGACCAAGCAAGGATCAAAAAGGCAATACCCTGTAATGGTAAATAATCCAAAGGAAGCATTCTAACGAATATTGTAAAACATAAATGGCAGTTGACAACTGTTCAACAAGCACTGCATAGTGAAAATAAAGAATCTGTTAAAATAGCTCCACTAGACTGAACTGAACTGAACTGACCCGCCCCCTACTCCTTATCACAGGGCTCATGAGATCTTACTTCGTTAAACCCAGGATCTCTGCAGTGAAAATGCTGAATCCTGTCCACTGGATGGTCAGGGAATTCCCTAAAATAATTTTAGAAACAAAAGAAAGAACACTTTTCTAAATACCTCCTATAAATCTATAAGCAAACAGACGTATAGACATTTTATAACAAGAAGTGGTTCATGTCAGTTATACTGTGTAAAACATAAAGACCGTCATCTTTTAATGACAAAGAATTAAAAAAGTGAAACATTCTCTACTTAAATAACAGGCATTCAATATAGCAATTGCCTATCTATACAGAATCCTTAACTTACTCAGTTCATGAGCTCCAAGATACATGTAAAAGAACAAGCTTTGGGGACTTCCTTATGGCTCAGAGGTAAAGAATCCGCTATTAAAAAAGGAATATTATTTGAAAACTTATTAACTAGAGTCAGAGGGAAACTCTTGGGAAGGAAATATAAACTAACAATATATAATATGTAATGCAGACAAAGACGCATGCTACAGTAACCATAACATGAAGTAAATAGACATTTTATGTAAAAGTAACCTTTGAGGCAAATTTCCTGATGGTCCAGTGGATAGTTATCACATGCTTACACTGTAGGGTTACAGATTTCATCCCTGAATGGGGAACTATGATCACATCTGCCACAAGGTTCAGGGGGAAAAAAAAAAAAAGTAACTTCTGACCTTTTCAGTAAAACAGTCAAAATTCTATGACACCTCAGAGCATGAATTACCTCAATTTTTCAAATAAAGGTAGTGGATTCACAGAGTTCATGTACACAGCCCCATGGTACATGAAAGGAAAAGAGCAAAGCAGGACTGAAACCCAGACCTACAGATTCATACATGTTCTTAACCACCAGGGCCCACTTGGGCAGAGCAGATCACAAAAGGTTACAACAAACTCCAGGAGTTTAAAAAGATAAGGTCAAGTGAGACACAAGAACTGATCTGTGTAACTAACAGCCTTAATCAGCCATTTCACCTAGAAATGGTTTCCGAGGTACCACCGCCAACATTTCAATTCAGGTCATGTCCTGAAAATGTGGTTCAGTGGATAAGCATGGGTCACTTTGTACAGTATGAGCAAGGAGGGAACACACAGCCTGATTCATATATGCATCACGTGCAAGACTGGGGATCTGAGGACCTCAATGTCCACTGTCCTTACAGGTTTCCTGAGTTACAATCATAGAAGATCCAAACCACATTCCTGTTACACACACCTCTGAAGGTTGTAGTAAATGCAGTAACAACAGGAATAGCTAAGGGTTCTGAACAGGCAGACAGGTTGAAGGCAGCTCTGTGCAGGATCTGAGATACCAAATGCAATTGAAGAGCTGCCTGTCTTTCCCCTTCTTCCAATGAGGTCTCCTAAGTGCAGCAAATAGGAAGAGAACCAGGCTGGCTCCAAGGATTATGGCTCTGGAGGTGTTACCGTTGCTCTACATGGACCAAAAAGTGGACATCCCACGGAATCCAGCACAGAAGGGGGACAAAGAGGAAACAAATCCCTTTGAAACACCTCATTACATGCTCCCCAAAGTGAAGCAAGAACATTAACAGGAGTCAAATGACACACTGTAAAGATCATATAAAGACCTACCCTTTGGGACTTCTTTCTTTGGAATCCAATTTCCATAAACCTCTCACTCTTTTTTTCCTTAAATGACTTTTTTCTTTATAAACAGCCACTTATAAATCAGACCTAATTTGTTTTTCCCTAATAAAATATAATTTTCACATAGGAGACAGATGGGCTACAGGTTGAATATCTACAATCAGTCTCCTCATCTCTGCATTCGCTGAGATAAGACATAGCTGGCCTCCGGTTGAGGAATCTATAGGAATCTATAACAAAAACAGGATAAATGGCCAGTCTTTGTCTCTTACCTCAAGGAAATAATCATGGCAAGGACAAAGAAAGGAAAAAACCCTTTCTATTAACGGAGACACTACACATGTGCAGAAAAGTTCGTTGAGGTCAAGTCAGAGGATAATTCCAGGCCATAACAAGTCTTGGTCCTCCCAGAAACCTTCACTTTGAGATTCATCTTGGCTAGGGTATGCGTCTGCACCCCAGGGGAGAGTGCTGAGACAAATTAACCAGAGGGGACAAAGGAAGGTGACTGGCCCGAGGGGACACAAAGACCTGGAAAACTACCTTTCTAAAGAACTGACACTTCCCAAAGGTGGGGCTCTCTCTCTGAGCTAGCTCATGTGACTTTCTGCATGTACTTTTCCTTTCAATAAACTTTTTCCTTTACTCTTTACCTTGTGCCTCTTCATCTGAATTCTTTCTTGACTCAGCAGGCAAGACTAGGGACCTTAGCCCTAACTGTTGACTGCTGTGGTCCAATGATCAGGACTCTCGGTCTGGGAAACAAAGACATTGCTTCCAGCTTCTGCTCACTGCTATGAGCATCCAAACTCAATTTCATTTCTCATACCTTTTTTACTGAAAACACCCATCTTACTTTCCTTAAGCAACCATGAACTGTGCTTTCTATTAGCATTTTCTAGATTGGTGAACAAAAATACCAGTGATAGCTTCTAAAAAACATTTGCTTTATTATAGACAGCATCTCAGGATACTCATCAATAGTCCAAAATCTCTCAGTGCAATACAACAGAAGTACTACACAATGTGGATGACTCAAGATATGTCTTTATTACATGAGCAAACATTAATACTACATGTTTAATATTGAATATTTCTCAGTCCACGTGAACCTGATTTGTAAACACTGTTTCTTAAAAAAAAATTATTTATTATTTTTGGCTTCGATGGATCATCGTCACTGCTCCATCTTTCTCTCCTTGTGTCGAGCGGGGACTACTCTCTAGCTGTGGTGCATGAGCTTCGCATTGTAGTTACTTCTCTTGTGGACCACAAGCACTAGAGCACGGGGGGTTCAGTAGTGGTGCTGCACAGGCTTAGTTGCTCTGCAGCGTGTGCAATCTTCCCAGACCAGGGATCAAATCCATCTTCTGCACTGGCAGGTGGATGCTTTATCATTGAGCCACCAATGGTAAGCCAAGTGCTGACTTTCTTTTAAAGCCAATTGAGTAAGAGCTCATTTACAAATAAACCTCAGCAATATTATCCAAAATCAAAGACACACACTGAGACATGCATAAATCCAGACAGATTTAAAATGTCTCTCTGACACTACTGGAGTTGACTGCAATTGCCTCCTCCAGGTGATATTTCCTAGCCAGGGACTGAACCCATATCTCCAGTGTCTCATATACTGGCAGGCAGCTTCTTTACCACTAGACTCATCTCAGATCCCTGGTAAAGGTTAACTTCAAGCTTTTCTGTAGGCAGGGCTTTTTAAGAAGCTAGCTGTTTTTATTCCATATGCAAAAAGAAATTGTTTTGTACTCTCAAAAAAAAAAAGAAAAAAGAAAAATTTTAACCAGTATTCTCCAGACTCTAAAGAATATCACAGCAATCTCTGTCAAAAACGTTATCATCCCTTTCTATAGTCACAGTTTTATATCTAAAATACAGATCAAATAGTTCTCAAATTGACTGTGGTAACAGGGGCACATGGATGATGAAAATCTTGGACTGTCCCTCTGGGTAGATGTGGGTCTTCACTTGATCAGAAGAATCTGAAGGGGTAAAAAAATTGGCCAGAGTGGGGACAGCAGTGGGGGAAGCTGGGCCCCCCCCCCCCCCCCCCGCCATCCCCTCACTGAGAGACAAGGGGAAGTTAGCTTCATCAGGGGACTATCTGATGGAGAGGGAGACAGAGGGGTTGAGAGGGGTGAAAGGCCACAACAGGACAAAGATAACAGAGACAGAAAGGGCAGTGGTGGACACTGTTAAAGCTGTGGGCCAGCTCAAGAGGGAGCCCCCTTAAAAAGTGAGGAGCTGATCAGCTGAGATATAATTTGACATTGTAATATGGGAAAATCATCCTCACTAATTGCACAATTCTGTTTCCAGGTGTAACTTCTTTTCCGACAATTTTAATTTACCTTTATGTACCTCATGTTACTTCACTGGTGGCTCAGCTGGTAAAGAATCTTCCTGCAATGAAGGGGAGACCTGGGTTGAATCCCTGGGTTGGGAAGATCCCCTGAAGAAGGGAAAGGTTACGCACTCCAGTATTCTGGCCTGCAGAATTCCATGGATTCTATATTCCATGGGGTTGCAAAGAGTCCAACAGGACTGAGCAACACTCACTTTCATTTTATGTACCTTATGATAGGAGAGGAGGATTCAGACTCTCATCCAGCAGGGCAGATTCTTATCCTTTCTCAATGGGCGAGAGTCACAAATATTCAGTAACTTCTAAGGGTACAGCCCTCTTTATTTAAGGTTTCAATTCTCACACCATCCAGTGTAGATGTCCCATGTATGAGCTAACCAGCAGTAAGGCGAACTTTCACATTAGGGAATAAAAACTTCATCAACCTTAATCTCCTTTTTCCTGCGGAGTGGCATTCTGTCTCACAAATACTGCTCACAGGGCCAATTAAAGTTTTGCCAAACGTTGTCACCTTTGTCTCAGGTTCAAAGATTTGTTAACAAAATTAGCGACTTGTTCTGTAGAAATAAATATATACATACTTATAGAATTATCGAGCTGACTTTCAATATGCTAATAATAAAAGCAAAGAGAAGTAGAAACAGCAGAAGATACATCACCAAATTGGGTTCTGACCAACATCCAGACTCAAACAGTGCTGGGAAGTCCCGGGACACAGCCCATCTGGAGACCCAGTGGGGAAAAGGTCCCAGGCAGCATGTTACGGTCATGGGTGAGACTTCAAAGACTGCAGTTTCGGGTTCCCCCTTATAATCCCAGGATGCTATCTGTTATCATCAGCAATCTGTGAGCAAATAGCACCTCTGTTTTTCTGTTAATGCTATTTGTTTGTCTTAAAAAACCTATAATGTTGCTAAGCCTGCAGCTGAGTAGGCCAAGGCCCCTCCAAGGCCTTGACAATCTCAAGATTTGTCCCCTATCTTATCTTTGGTGCTGCAAGCCTTGCACTCACAGTAAGCAGTCAGGGCACTCACAGTCAGGGCAGTGTCCAGCCACATTAGAAGCAAGCTCAGAGGCCTGCTTTAGAGAGGACCCAGACCTTGTGCCTCCTGCATTGCCAAGTGTAGAATCCCACCTCTTTTGTCAGCCAAGAAGTGATGGACATTACAGAGAGACAGAAAAATATTCACAAATTAATTTACTATCTGCATCCTTCTGAATGCACAGGAAACAGTATAATATACAGTATAATACACAGACACCTGGGCTTCCCCGAGGCACAAAGGTAAAGTATCCACCTGCCACGCAGGAGATGTGGGTTCGACCCCTGAGAGGGAAGATCCCCCTGGACGAGGGCATGGGAACCTACTCCAGTACTCTTGCCAGGAGAATCCCATGGATAGAGGAGCCTGGAGGGCTACGGTCCACTGGGTCGCAAACAGTCAGGCACGACTGTACCAACTGAGCACACAGGCATCCATGTATCTAGTTCCTTTCCAAGAACTACTGAACCAAGAACACAGGGATAGAAAACGGGAATTGGATTTTTCAAAGTTGGAAATCAGCTTTATAAATACTCAAGCTGTGGAGAAACTTGTGTATCACACAGTGCACAGATCACCTGAAGAAAGGATGAGCTTAAACACCTGATGCCAGTCACAAAGTTTTTTCAAGTCGGAATCAACAAGGCTATGAACTCAGTCAAGCAAAACAGGGGCTCCCAAGAGACACAGAGGGAAAATACAGAGATACCCCCACACCAAATTCCAACTTCACAGGGAAGCAATCCTCACCCACAGACAGCAGGTTCCTGTAGGTCTCCTCCATCACATCCCAGTACAAGGCCCTCTGAGCAGGGTCCAGGCATTCCCACTCCTCTGGAGTGAACTTGATGTCCACATCCTCAACGGTCAACTGTGTCTGAAATGAAAGCACATTTCACTAACAGGCACTCAGGAGGATTCTTATTTTCACATGAAATGAGAAAAGGTGAGAGGGGTAAGGATCAATTCAGGTAATGTAACATTCTGATAGATCCATTAAAAGCTATTTGGAACAAACTGTGGCGCTCTAATTTCCTCTTGTTTCATAAGACTATGACATCTTCCAATCAATATGAATTTGTCACTTGTGTAGACAATACATGAAGAATATACAAATAAAATCCAATCAGTGAGTCGTGTATGCAGAAGTGTTACACTCTACACACAGAGGGACATTCACTATCTAGATGAGTTACAGCAAGACCGGTGTCTTCAGAGACGATAAAATCCACAGCGGCTTTCAAAGAACACACATTGTGATGATTACGATGTCATCACACTGATGACAGTGTTTCAGCACTTCCTACACACTAAGCAATACTCTAAAGATTTTACACAGATGAACTTATCATCAACATGACAGTATGTTAGAGAAAGATCTGTGTCCACCTTACTGGAGCGAAAACTCTGTCATTCTAAGAATTCGCTCAGATCACAGTTAAGAAATGAGACAACAGCACCTGAGATCAGGTGGTTGTGACTGATGACTGAACCTAAGGAATCAAGGAGTTAAGTACCAGAGCAGCAAAGTGCATCCAGAGAGAGTTCCCTGAGAATACCTGAAACAAGTTCAAGAAAGCTGAAGTGCAGTGGAGGTGTAGAATCCCAGATCTTTTGTCAGCCATGGAAAGACAGACATGATAGATGGACAGACAAATATTCACAAATTAATTTACTATCTACCTCCTTCTGAATGCACAGGGAGCACTATAATATGCAGTATCATATGTAGGTATCTGGGTTGCCCTAAAGCTCAGGGGTAAAGAATCCCCCTGAAACGCAGGGGACATGGTGTTGATATCTCCGGGGGGAAGATCCCCCTGGAGGAGGGCATGGCAACCCATTCCCATATTCTTGCCTGGAGAATTCCAGGGACAGAGGAGCCTGAAGGGTTATGTATGGCCCATTGGGTCACAAAGAGTCAGACACGACTATAGGATAAATGGTCACTGTACAGGGTCACCCGCTCCTCCCACCAACCACACAATGTCAATACTCTTACTACTGTTTCCATCATTCACATGATGAGGTAGAAAAAACTTAATGGAATGGAAAACACAAGATACAATTTCAACTGCTACAAAGCACAAACATGTTTATGAGATGACGTTCTGTAATAAAACCATGGAATTACAGATTCATGCACTCACACATGCAAATGTAAAACACAACTGGTTGAAACAAGGAAGACCTACTTTTTCTTTCAATTCAAATTTACTGAGTGTCAACGTGGGCCCCAAACTGGGAGTACAGCAGTGAAAATACGGAGCTTTCAGTCTAGCAGCCAGCCACCCAATTACATCCATAATTTTAAAGTTACTATTGCAACCTGTGCTCTGAAACAGGCCTAGTGCTAAGAGAAGATTTATCAGAAAGTCTTGACGTACGTCAAGAAATCACACAAGGTCTCCACAAGGAAGAAACACTTAGGATTGGCAAGGTGGGAAATGGAAGAATGTTGCAAGCAGAGAGAACAGCCTGAATGCTGGCTCTGAGGCAGGAAGGTATTTAGTGAACAGAAAGTCAGCCAGTCTAACTGGGACACAGGGAACAAAGAGGGGTGATGCCAGGTAGAGGCTGCTTTCTACAAGGTGTTTGGATTTAGGGCTTTATTCCAAAAGTAACTGGAAGTCACCAAAGAATCTGCAGGAGGTAAATCAGAGGTTTAGATTTGTTTTTCAGAGCTTACTCTGCTGTATGTGGAGGTTGTTGTTGCTTAGTCGCTCACTCGTGTCAGATCTTTGCAACCTCTTGGTAGCCTGCCATGCTCCTCTGTTCATGGGATTTTCAGGCAAGAATACTAGAGTGAGTGGCCATCTCCTACTCCAAGGTGATGCCTTTTGACACATTCTGGGATGATAGTCTCATTTTCTTTTATTCATGTGTATTTCCGCATCTTTGGGACATTAAAAATGAATCAATTGTACTTCTGTAATTTGTCCACATTCTATGTCTTTTTTGAAAGTTAATTATTTTGGTTTTGCTGGGCCTTTGTTGCTGTGAGGAGGCTTTCTGTATTTGCAGCTGCAGTGCACAGGCTTCTCATGTTTTGGAGCACAGGGTCTAAACTGTGTGGGTTTCAGTAGTTACGGCTCCCGGGCTCCAGAGCTCACGCTCAGAAGTTGTGGCACATGGGCATAGTTGCTCTAAGGCATCTTCCTGGACATGGGATGGGACCCGTGCACCGTACATTGGCAGGCACATTCCACTGTACCACCAGGGAAATCCTCAACGTTATCTTATCCTACTTCAAAAAAATGAAAAACAAGCAGGAAATAATATACAGAAGATTTATTCTAATCAGAATAAAAATACTTGTATTTACAAATAATATAAGGGCTTCCATGGTGGCTCAGTGGTAAAGAATCCACTGGCCAGTGCAAGAGACCCGGGTTTGGTATCTGAACCAGTAACATCCCACAAGCCAAGGGGCAAATAAGCCCGTGAGCCTCAATTTCTGAGCCAGAGCTCTAGAGTCCAGTAGGTGAAACTACTGAAGCCAGTGCGCTCTAGAGCGTGTGCTGCAAGATGAGAGAAGCCACCATAATGAGGGGCCCATACACCACAACTAGAGAGTAGCCACCACACGCCAGAACTAGATAAAAGCCACTGAAGCAATGAAGAGCCAGTATAGCAGCAAAGTATACTTAAATATAATAATATGATATTATTGCTAATGATACATATGTAGTTATTAACAAAATCCAAAGTTTATCTTTTTATTCCATGAGCAAATATTGCCATCAAGATTAGGAAAGTTGGAGGAATTCCCTATCAGTCCAGGGTTTAAGATCTCGCACTTCCACCACAGGGTTTCAGGTTCAATGCTTCCTCAAGGAACTAAGACCCTGCAAGCTGCATCGTGTGGCCAGAAAGGAAGAATGAATAATCAGCAAACTATACCTCATGGTTTAAAAACACTCTCTAGCCCTGAGGTCTGTTTCTGAACTTTCCATTTCACTCCCGAACACTTAAAATTTCAAGGAGGTCCTAATTTAGTTTTAAATGTACTATAAAAAGTCAGGACTGATTTCCTCTCCTTGGCCTCTTTTCCAGATTTCAGCATGTACTGTGCATGTTAGTACCTCACATCTACGTGCAGCTTCTTTACCCTGGTTGACAGAGAGCAGATAGCACATCCAGATGGGCCCTAAGCAATCCCTGCTGCCCAACAGCACTGAGACCCTGTCTCCAACCAGTGGGTGAGAAGTCCTTCCCAGAACGGTGGCCAAGGGAGCCTCCTTACAAGGGCCAGATCACCAGGTCATGGGGAGATGGGATCTAAGTGGAGACGACTGGCCCTGAGAGAAGGCACAGATGAGTATGCATGTTCAGGAGTCAGACAAGACACTTCAGAGTCAGAGAAGATTAGCCAGTCCAAAGACAGGTATTTCAGGAGGGACAGATTGAGAATCAACTGAGAATATGACCTTACCTGAGAAAGAGCCAGGCCTGACACGTTTTCTTTCATCTTCCTCATCTTCTGGGCTTCACCCTCAGGTAACACGAATCTTCAAGGCATATCAAAAAGGTGGAAAACATGGTGTTTAATGCTTAGAGTCAACACACCCCCTTCCTGAGCCCCAACCCCACACACAGGGAAGCCCCCACCATGACAAACAGACAGTCCTCTGTACCCACTATCTCAGGAGGGACTCAGGACAGTCAACTCCTGCAAAGAGTCCACAGGACTTTCCCACACTTTCCCTCGGATCACACTCCCCTCCTGGTGAGGCCTCAAGTACACAGCAGCAGGGGGCACCTCTGCTAACCCCACAATCCCCTCAGGTCACACAGCAGGCCCTGGTCCAGCCCCACTCAGAACTGAGCGCCCTCCCCTCCCCCAGGGCTTGATCTCAGTCTCAGAAGGGGAGGCTAAGAGCCCTGGGCTCAATGTAGATCGGAATCATCTGCGGCCTTGCACATTCCTGGGGCGAGGCCCCACACGAGAACCTGAGGACTGTGTCTGATAGGTGAAGGGCACAAAACATGCCCAGGCAAAATGCCTCATGATCTCATGTGAAGCCTGGGTTGAACACCACTCAAGGATTCAAGTCCAGCCTACATCCCACTTTCTTCTTTACCAGCTTTACTGACAGAGAACAGCCTATCAAGAAGGTGTTGTGTATACATTCCATGCACGTTGTGACCATATGACACAGGTATACACTTTGAAATATTTATCACAAACCACTAACCAGCACATCCATCACCTCCAAATTCCCATGGTTTGTGTGTGGTGACAACACTGACGATTTATTCTCCTGTCAAATTTCCAGTAACACAGGATTATCTACAGTCAGCATGCTACACAGACCTCCCCAGAATGCACTCATTTTACAACTCAAATCTGTACCTTTCGACCAACATCTCTCCATCTTCCCAGCCTCCCACCCCCAGATAACCACCATCCCACTGTCTGCTACTAGTGATTTTCACTTTCTCACATTTCACATAATGGAAGCACATATAGAATCAGTCTTTTCCTGTCTGTCTTAATTCACTTAGCACAATGTTTTCTATTCATCCAATTGTCCCAAGTGACAAAAATTGTCATTTTTATGGGTGCACAATATGTCATTATATATGTGTGTGTTCGCTTGTGTGTATGTTACTGACCTGGAACCTGGGCTCTTTAATCAACTGCATTAGTTAAGAGACCAAAGGAGAAATTCAGGGAAGGCTTTATTTTGACTCCTGCTGCAGTAAGGTGGAGCTAGAATAAGAAGTGTGTGCCCAGCCCACAGTCCTAGTGCCCATCGCACAGTCCTAGTCCTCACCCCGAGAGTGAAATGCTGAAAGCACCTTGGGAGGAACAGGAACACGGTGCACCCTCCATGAAGGGAAAACAGGAGCCATTCCAAATAATTAAAGGAGAAGGGCATGTCTGATGAGGGTGATACAGAGGCAGTAAACATGGCTAACTTGACAGCGAATATCAGAAGGAGATACGGCGACCTCCCTAGCCTAGAGCCAAAGGAACAGAAAGAGAGAGCCACGGTCACAATTTAATGACCAAAGGTATAAGAAAAACCTAAGATCCGAGACAGAAGGTTTTGGTGTCTATGACCAAGGACTAAGTGAATGTGACCAGGACAGACTGACCATGAGAATGGGGTCCGCTCCCAGGATGAGGCTGGAGACACTGGCAGTGACCTGAGGATGACAAAGGGCTGTGGAGCCACCTGAGGAGTCACGATGCTGCCCTGAAGACACGGGGAAGCCAGTGGAGGTGGGAGGCCTCCCTGTACATCAGCCTTTATTCACAAAAAACAGCTCATGATTCTCTCTGACTCTGAGCCCACGCGCCCACCTCCATCCTACAGTTGTCCTTTGCATTGTGGAAAACTGGGATTCATTTCAAATTCTAATAACGAGTGGGAACTCCCTCCCAGAAAAACTGCCACACACAGTCACACACCCAATTTGGCCACTCATTTCAGGAGTCACTTTTGCTCAGCTTCTGGACCTGAGTAAACATCATCAGATTAACTCATAGCTCACTAGTCACCAGACCACATGAGAGGAAAATGGACCATCATACTAACTGGTTAAATCTGGTCCTGATTCAAGAAAAAAGATCACCGACATCCTTACTAAGTACTCATCAAAATAGTTTACAACTATTTACTAGTTACCAGAAAAATGTTTCCAACATATAATGTAAAGAGAAGACAGGAAATGGGCTTCAAATAAATGTGAAACAAACCTAAGTTAATCAGATTATTAAAATTTTTTTCATTGAAAAACTCTGGTGCAAAGTGGAAGAAAATAAAAATCAATTGATAAGACAGCATATTTACAAAAAAATAACATGAACTAACTTCAGGAGACCACCAAATCTTTTCAGATGTGAATAATTGTTTACAACAAAGTAGATATTTAAATGAACTAATCTTTATCCCAAGCTAAAAAAGAATTAACTGTAAACAAAGGAGAAACCAAAAAAGGAAAACCATCACTAAGAACATGTTTAAAGTTCCCTGAAAAGGTACCATGTAGTAACAGACTGTCAATTCTTTAACCACTTCTCTCCCACAACCTCTACTCCACACCAGGAAAAGGGAAGAGGGTGACCCACCTCTCTGAGTCAAGTCACTGCCTTACTCCCCAGTTCAACAGACTCTGCACATGGATGTTATCTTTCAGTACAAATAATTACAACCACCACAAGACTTACAGACAGAAGTATTGCAATCCTCATCCTCCTCTGTATAATTTAAAGGAGCAAGATTCAAATTTATTAGATTATAAAGCTAAAAATCAATATATCATGACTTAATTATTTACTCAATTGATTCAGCACTCTTCTGGATTTAGTCCTCACCACCACCTGCACACTACTTGTTTCCACTTCATTTGGTTTATCTGTTTCCCTACTTCTTTCTGTCTCCCTTTGTCTTCTCCTCGGTTCTCCTGCTGTGCCGCTCCTCTCTACTTCTTCCCTGACTCCGGTCTGGCCTCTCTCTGCCATCTGTTCCCCATAAAGATGCTTTCTCTCCAATCTCCCTGATAATTCAAAATCTCCCTGTATTTCTGCCTTTCTTCCTCCACATCTGCCCTCCCTTCCTCCCAACTCTCTGGCACCTCCAAGTGCAATGCTTCCTTTCAGCTCACTTTCTTTCTCAGCTCCTCCAATCAATCACTCAGTTCTGTTGCTCAGTTGAGTCGGATTCTGGGATCCCATGGACTGCAGCATGCCAGGCTTCCCTGTCCATCACGAACTCCTGGAGTTTGCTCAAACTCCTGCCTATCCAGCCTGTGATGCTGGCCCCTTCTCCTCCCATCTTCAATCTTATCCAGCAACAGTCTTTTCCAATGACTCAGTTCTTCTCATCAGAAGCCCAAAGTATTGAACCTTCAGCTTGAGCATCAGCCCTTCCAATGAATATTCAGGACACATTTCCATTAGGATTGAGCCGTTTGGCCTCCTTGCAGTCTAAGGGACTCTGGAGAGTCTTCTCCAACACCACAGTTCAAAACCATCAACTCTTCAGCGCTCAGCTTTCTTTATGGTCCAGCTCTCACATGCACACATACCTATTGGAAAAACCATAGCTTTGACTTGTGGTGGTTTGTCGGCAAAGTAATGTCTCTGCTTTTTAATACGCTGTCTAGGTTGGTCATAGTTTTTCTATCAAGGAGCAAGCATCTTTTAATTTCATAGTTGCAGTCACCATCTACAGTGATTTTGGAGCCCAGGAAAATAAAGTCTGTCACTGTTTCTGTTCACTAGTACTCCCCTTTCTCTGCCAGCATGATATTGTCTGTAGGTCAAGGTTCCAACCCTTTTCCGGCTCTCTGTGTGAACTGCCTCTCCCCTGTCGCCCTCTTTAGGACCCGTGATTTACAGCCCGTCTCCCTTGAAGGATATAGAAGGAGCGGGCAGAGGGTCATACGTTACACAGCATCCCTGGACATGAATTTGAGCAGACTCTGGGAGATACAGGGGTCGCAAAGACTCACACTCAATACCACCATCTCCATATGTTGCTCACCTTTAACTTTCTGAAGATCCTGCTTTTCTCTAAATTTCTCTCATTTATCCACCGTTACCTTCAAGGCTCTTTCACGTTGCTATCTCTTCGCAAGTCTCCTCACCAATCCTCTTCATTGTCATCGCTTTTCCCTCATGATATTTTCAGTTTTCTATTTCTCTCGAGGTCGCCGTCTCTGCTTCTCTTGACCCCCACCCCCCCGGCCACCTATTTGCAGGGATGGCAACTGACTAAGAAGCCCCCTCCCGCAAGAGCCAAATTCTGGCAGGTTTTATTTGGGACACAGAACCTTGGGTGTCACGTGACTGGCCCAGGCACCTCCCCCGACACGGGGTCGGGGGAAACGGTCTAAGAAACGAATGCCTGAGGGGCAGAACTACCGGCCAGATGAGACGCGACGACTGAGCGGCTGGGAGTCTCAGGAGCGCGGCGGGCTCTCCAGAATCCCAGGACGTGGGAGAGAACCGGGCCTCTCCGGGAGCGGGGGCCGGCGCGGCCTCCTGGGAGCGAGAGCGCGAGCCTGGGGACCGCAGAGCGAGTAAACCCACATCGCCCAAGAGAATTTCACGCGGTGCAGGAAGGGCAGAGGAGTCACTGACATCAGAAATTGGTTTTAAGCAGCAGAGTTGCGAAATGAGGCGTCTCAGGGTTCAAACGCAGGCATCCGCCTCAGAGCGAGTTTAAAGCAAAATGGAGGCGCCTCTTCGCCACACAGGGACATCTGTGTGGGACGGGAGGTGGTGGGACGGGAGCGGAGATTTAGATGCAGCAGGGACCCTCAACCCACGGTACAGAGGAAAGACAACTGCGAGAGGAAGACTTGACTAGAAAAAGAGAAACTCACTTGGCGCTGAGACCTCTGCTCGCAGCTCTCCGCTTCCGGGTGTGTGACGTTCTGCGCACGCGCAGTGAAAAGGCGGAGCGGCCTGGATGCGGCCAGAGCGGAGCCCGGCGGTCAGGGGCCCGGGCCGGAGAGAAGTCAGGCCTGCGTAGGGACAGTGGGAGGATGAGGCGGCCGGGGGGCGACGGCCGGGGCCTCACTGCTGAAGGTGGCTGCAGTCAGGAAATGAAAAGACGGCCTGCTCCTTGAGAGGAAAGGTATCATAAAAGTAGACAGTGTATTTTAAAGCAAAGGTATCACTTTGCCAACGAAGGTCCCTAATGTCAAAGCTGTTGTTTTTCCAGTAGCAAGTACAGATGTGAGAGTCGGTCCATAAACAAAGTTGACCAAAGAACTGATGCTTTTGGATTGTGGTGATAGAGAAGAATCTTGAGAGTCCCTTGGACAACAAGGGGATCAACCAGTCAATCCTAAAGTAAATCAACCCTGAATGTTCACTGGAAGGATTGATGCTGATGCTGAAGCTCCAATACTTTGGCCAATTGATGCAAATGTCAGACTCATTGGAAAAGACAATGATCTGGAAAGATTGATGGCAAGAGGAGAAGGGGGTGACAGAGGATGGTTAGATAGCATCACTGACAAAATGGACATGAATTTGAGCAAACTCCAGGAGACAGGAGTCTGGGATGGGGAAGGACAGGGAAGCCTGGGATGCTGCAGTCCATCGGGTCGCAAACTCTGGACACCACTGAGCAAGGGAACAACAGAATACATATACATATATCCATTCTTTTTAAGGTTTTTTTTCTCCATATAGCTCATTACAGAGTATTTAGTAGAATTCCCTGTGCGATATAGGTCCTCATTCCTTATTAACTTTATGCATAGTAGTGAGATGAAGTGAAAGGTATGTTAATCCACATCTCCCAATTTATTCCTTCACCTCTCACGCCCTGATAACCATACGTTGTTTTGTATGTAAGCACCTCTATTCCTGTTTTGTAGAGAAGTTCATTTGTACCCTTTGTTTAGATTCCACAGATAAGTGATACCATATAATATATGTCTTTCTTTTCTGTCTCTTGTTCATAGAAAAGCTGAAGTCTCCCAGACCCCAGTGACACACAAGAGAAAGGCTCAAGCACCTACTGGTTAGAACAAAAGAACCACAGACTCAGCGTCTAATAAGCCCTTCTGCTACTGCTACTAAGTCACTTCAGTCTTGTCTGACTCTGTGCGACCCCAGAGACAGTAGCCCACCAGGCTCCCCCCGTCCCTGGGATTCTCCAGGCAAGAACACTGGAGTGGGTTGCCATTTCCTTCTCCAATGCATGAAAGTGAAAAGTGAAAGGGAAGTCACTCAGTTGTGTCCAACTCTTCGCGACCCCATGGACTACAGCCTACCAGGCTCCTCCATCCATGGGATTTTTTAGGCAAGAGTACTGGAGTGGGTTGCCATTGCCTTCTCCTAAACAGTGGCTAGTTTGACTCAAAGGCTGAGTCAGGAGTTAACCTCCTGGTAATGTCTGTTGAAAAGCTAAAAGCTGAGTCACATAGTTAATTTTAAAGCTTCAAGATCTGTGCATAAAAACAGTCTGTCATAGAAAGAATACCTTCTTAGTGGCAGTTCAAGTCCTCATTAAAGCTACAGGTAGAACTTTAAACCAACTGTCTTGTGTTTCCTGAGTTAGCTTACACAGATGCCTCTTAATAATGCTATTAGCCTTTTCAGCTTCTGAAGATTGGGGTCTCCAGGAACAGTGTAAGTGATATTCTATTCCTAGAATTTTTGACAACTCTTGAGTTATAGCAGCTTTAAAGATGGAGCATTGTTGCTCTGAACTTTAGAGTTTAAGATCCCACTTACATCAGGAGAAGTCAGTACAGTAAAATTTCACCCATTTATAAACTTTTGAGCTTTATGCATTAGCAAAACAATAGTAACAATTACTGCTAAACCATGTGGCCATAGCCTGTTTTTGTTTTTTTTTTTTTCCAGTAACAAACTCTGATCCTGTGGCAAGCTCAAAGTGACAGCCTGCAAGAGAGCAGTTTAAAGAGACTTAAAAGCCTTTTGAGTCTTTAGGGACCAAACCAGCTTGTTGGTTTGGGCCTGCTGAGTCCCAGTTATAAGTTTATATAAAGGACGGATAAGTCCCCATAACCTGGAATCCAAATGTGGCAGTAGCCTGTAATGCCCAGGATCCTCTCAATTGTCTTAAAGTCATAGGGAGAGGATGATCTAAGATAGCTTTAACTCTAGAAAGCATTCTTCAAATCAATGATTGAAACAGATTTGGCTCATCCAGACAGCCCCATTACTGTAGTAGATCAGGAGGAGCAGACCAGGGGCTTTAAGGAGCAGAAAGTTGCCCTGGTGTCCGAAAGAAAATTGACTGATTGGCCCTCCAGGTATTAATACCTGAGGTTCTTCAGGTGTTAATAGGTTGGGAGCTTGTGTGGGGACCCCCAGGCACCTTTGGTCCCAGTTGTCTTGAGAGTCTGACCCCTGGAACCTAAACCTTGGAGGGCACTCTCTTTTCCAGTGTGGTCCCTTGCAGACTGGACATGGAGCTGGGGGCAATTCTGCTTGAGATGCCCTTCCTTCCCACAGTAATAATAAGCTCATCCCCTTTCACCTGGGTCCCTCTGGACATTTTTCTCAGGCTATTTCAGAGCAGGTCTAACAGCCATTGTTGGGGCTTCAATCTTTTGCCTGGTTCTTTTTTCCCTCCTATTTTCCTCCTCGTATTCTCTACCATAATATACTGTCTGAGCCAGTTGCAACAGATTATCTAAAGACTGATTTGGTCCATACCCTGATTTCATAAATTACGGCAGATATCTGGAGCCTACTGAGAAACCTATCTTTAAGATCATTTCCCCATCTGCAATTTCGAGATCAACATCAGTAAATTTGTGGAGAGCCTCCCATTAGTCTATCTAGGAATTTACCAGGACTTTCTCTATCTCCCTGTTCTATGTCTCCCTGTTCTTTCTCTCCCTATTCTATGTCAAACAACTTAGCATTTGTCAGTCTTAGCACACACTCGCTTGAGTCCTTCAAGAATACATCTGAAAAAGTAGCTCTGTTATAGGAACTGCTTGGCTCCTAATAGGAAGGAGGGCTATTTCATGTTCCCTCTTGCCCTTGTTTTATGTTCAAGCCATTCATCTAGAAAAGTAGCATCTTCTCCAAAATTCAAGTTTTCGAGTCAGGAGTTAGCATCTGTCCCAATACATACATTCAATTCAGTTCAGTCACTCAGTCGTGTCCGACTCTTTGCGACCCCATGAATCACAACACGCCAGGCCTCCCTGTCCATCACCAAATCCCGGAGTTCACTCAGACTCACGTCCATTGAGTGAATGATGCCATTCAGTCATCGCATCCTCTGTTGTCCCCTTCTCCTCCTGCCCCCAATCCCTCCTAGCATCAGAGTCTTTTCCAATGAGTCAACTCTTCGCATGAGGTGGCCAAAGTACTGGAGTTTCAGCTTCAGCATCATTCCTTCCAAAGAAATCCCAGGGCTGATCTCCTTCGGAATGGACTAGTTGGATCTCCTTGCAGTGCAAGGGACCCTCAAGAGTCTTCTCCAACACCACAGTTCAAAAGCTTCAATTCTTTGGTGCTCAGCCTTCTTCACACTCCAAGTCTCACATCCATACATGACCACAGGAAAAACCATAGGCTTGACTAGACGGACCTTAGTCAGCAAAGTAATGTCTGTGCTTTTGAATATGCTATCTAGGTTGGTCATAACTTTTCTTCCAAAGAGTAAGCGTCTTTTAATTTCCTGGTTGCAGTCACCATCTGCAGTGATTTTGGAGCCCCCCAAAATAAAGTCTGACACTGTTTCCACTCTTTTCCCATCTATTTCTCATGAAGTGATGGGACCGGATGCCATGATCTTCGTTTTCTGAATGTTGAGCTTCAAGCCAACTTTTTTACCCTCCACTTTCACTTTCATCAAGAGGCTTTTTAGTTCCTCTTCACTTTCTGCGATAAGGGTGGTGTCATCTGCATATCTGAGGTTATTGATATTTCTCCCAGCAATCTTGATTCCAGCTTGTGCTTCTTCCAGCCTAGCATTTCTCATGATGTACTCTACATATAAGTTAAATAAGCAGGGTGACAATATACAGCCTTGATGTATTCCTTTTCCTATTTGGAACCAGTCTGTTGTTCCATATCCAGTTCTAACTGTTGCTTCCTGACCTGCATACAGATTTCTCAAGATGCAGGTTAGGTGGTCTGGTATTCCCATCTCTTTCAGAATTTTCCACAGTTTCTTGTGATCCACACAATCAAAGGCTTTGGCATAGTCGATAAAGCAGAAATAGATGTTTTTCTGGAACTGTCTTGCTTTTTCCGTGATCCAGCGGATGTTGGCAATTTGATCTCTGGTTCCTCTGCCTTTTCTAAAACCAGCTTGAACATCAGGGATTTCATGGTTGACGTATTGCTGAAGCATGGCTCAGAGAATTTTGAGCATTACTTTAGTAGCATGTGAGATGAGTGCAACTGTGTGGTAGTTTGAGCATTCTTTGGCATTGCCTTTCTTTGGGATTGGAATGAAAACTGACCTTTTCCAGTCCTGTGGCCACTGCTTGTAAGGTGAAGGTGAAGTTGCTCAGTCGTGTCTGACTCTTTGCGACCCCGTGGACTATAACCTACTAGGCTTCTCCATCCATGGGATTCTCCAGGCAAGAATACTGGATTGGATTGCCATTTCCTTCTCCAGAGGATCTTCCTGACCCAGGGATCGAACCCAGGTCTCCCGCATTGGAGGCAGATGCTTTAACCTCTGAGCCACCAGGGAAGTGCTGGCCACTGCTGAGTTTTCCAAATTTGCTGGCATATTGAGTGCAGCACTTTCACGTCATCATCTTTCAGGATTTCAAACAGCTCAACTGGAATTCCATCACATCCACTAGCTTTGTTCGTAGTGATGCTTTCTAAGGCCCACTTGACTTCACATTCCAGGATGTCTGGCTCTAGATGAGTGATCACACCATCGTGATTATCTGGGTCATGAAGATCTTTTTTGTAGAGTTCTTATGTGTATTCTTTCCACCTCTTCTTAATATCTTCTGCTTCTGTTAGGTCCAGACCATTTCTGTCCTTTATCGAGCTCATCTTTGCATGAAATGTTGCCTTTGTATCTCTAATTTTCTTGAAGAGATCTCTAGTTTTCCCCATTCTGTTGTTTTCCTCTATTTCTTTGCATTAATCACTGAAGAAGGCTTTCTTATCTCTTCTTGCTATTCTTTGGAACTCTGCATTCAGATGCTTATATCTTTCCTTTTCTCCTATGCTTTTCGCTTCTCTTCTTTTCACAGCTATTTGTAAGGCCTCCTCAGACAGCCATTTTGCTTTTTTGCATTTCTTTTCCGTGGGGATGGTCTTGATCCCTGTCTCCTGTACAATGTCACGAACCTCATTCCATCAGGCACTCTATCTATCAGATCTAGACCCTTAAATCTATTTCTCACTTCTACTGTATAATCATAAGGGATTTGATTTAGGTCATACCTGAATGGTCTAGGGGTTTTCCCTACTTTCTTCAATTTGAGTCTGAATTTGGCAATAAGGAGTTCATGATCTGAGCCACAGTCAGCTCCTAGTCTTGTTTTTGTTGACTGTATAGAGCTTTTCCATCTTTGGCTGCAAAGAATATAATCAATCTGATTTTGGTATTGACCATCTGGTGATGTCCATGTGTAGAGTCTTCTCTTGTGTTGTTGGAAGAGGGTGTTTACTATGACGAGTGCATTTTCTTGGCAAAACTCTATTAGTCTTTGCCCTGCTTCATTCCGCATTCCAAGGCCAAATTTGCCTGTTACTCCAGGTGTTTCTTGACTTCTTACTTTTGCATTCCAGTCCCCTATAATGAAAAGGACATCTTTTTTGGGTGTTAGTTCTAAAAGGCCTTGTAGGTCTTCACAGAACCGTTCAACTTCAGCTTCTTCAGCATTACTGGTGGGGCATAAACTTGGATTACTGTGATATTGAATGGTTTGCCTTGGAAACGAACAGAGATCATTCTGTCGTTATTGAGATTGCATCGAAGTACTGCATTTTGGACTGTTTTGTTGACCATGATGGCTATTCCATTTCTTCTGAGGGAATTCCTGCCCGCAGTAGTAGATATAATAGTCATCTGAGTTAAATTCACCCATTCCAGTCCATTTTAGTTCGCTGATTCTTAGAATGTCGATGTTCACTCTTTCCATCTCCTGTTTGACCACTTCCAATTTGCCTTGATTCATGGACCTGACATTCCAGTTCCTATGCAATATTGCTCTTTACAGCATCAGACCTTGCTTCTATCACCAGTCACATCCACAGCTGGGCATTGTTTTTGCTTTGGCTCCATCCCTTCATTCTTTCGGGAGTTGTTTCTCCACTGATCTCCAGTAGTATATTGGGCACCTACTGACCTGGGGAGTTCCTCTTTCAGTATCCTATGATTTTGCCTTTTCATACTGTTCATGGGGTTCTCAAAGAAAGAATACTGAAGTGGTTTGTCATTCCCTTCTCCAGTGGACCACATTCTGTCAGACCTCTCCACCATAACCCGCCCATCTTGGGTTGCCCAGCGGGCATGGCTTAGTTTCATTGAGTTAGATAAGGCTGTGGTCCTAGTGTGATGAAATTGACTAGTTTTCTGTGAGTATGGTTTCAGTGTGTCTGCCCTCTGATGCCCTCTTGCAACACCTACCATCTTACTTGGGTTTCTCTTACCTTGGACGAGGGGTATCTCCTCACCACCACCCTTCCTGACCTTCAATGTGGGATCGCTCCTCTAGGCCCTCCTGCGCCCGTGCAGCCACCTCTCTTTGTATGTGCAGCCACCTCTCCCAGCCGCCCCTGGCCTCGGGCATGGTGTTGCTCCTCCTGGCTACCGCCTCTGGCCTCGGGCACAAGGGTGGCTCCTCCCGGCCGCCACCCCTGACCTCTGACTTGGGTAGCTCCTCTTGGCCGTTCCTGTGCCATCGCAGCCTGGCACTCTCGGCTGCTGCCCCTGACCTTGGACGTGGGGTAGCTCCTCTCGGCCTCGCTTAGTGCACCGGTAGCAGCCGCCCACGCTTAGTGCGCCAGTCGCATCCGCCACATCTCTCCAAGTAAGCTCATAAAGTAAAGTTAGTCCCTTAAAGTCTTCTGTGTACTTTTTGGATCCTCTCAATAGTCTCTATTGCAACTGATACTATTTGAATTTCTACTGAGACTGAGACAACCCCTCCTGGAAGGGTGTCCCGACTCTCAGCCTGTTCAGTTGGGAGTCCCAGATACAGGAGCAAAGTAGGAGGACAGGAGGGAGATGAAGGTTTTACACCCAAATCTGCACCCTTAGGACACAAGTCAGGAGTGTCTCGCATAAAAATAAAGAGCGACACATATGGCACTTCTGCCCATTTCTCTTGTTTTCCACAGAACCGGTCTAGTAAAACAGTATTGTAATTAAGAGACCCTTCAACAGGCCAGCGTCCCCAGTCTTCCAAAGAATACTGTGGCCATTCAGTATCACAGAAGAAGATCAGGCATGTCTATTGAAACTCTGGGGATCAAACTTATCCCACTTTTTCAAATACATTTTAAATGAGTGTTTATGGAACTGTTAGCTCCCATCTGTGAGACAGAAACAAAGCAGCATTCACAGCCATGGCTCCTTTCCACCAAAGAGTCCCTCCCTGCTCTAGGTGGGGGTGTAGACAGACTCTCCACTGAAGCTTTCCTTCCCTGGTCGGACTTAGTCTGTCCCTTACTGATGCAGGCATCTTACTCGTCCCTCCCAGTTCTACCACCGAGGCGGACTGGAGATTCACCAGGGGTAGACCTGATGGCATCCCAGATTGATTTTCAGTTCCTTACCACCAAGACCTTTCTTTGATTTGCCAGAGTAGTTTCCCAGAATGTTTCCCAAGCTAGGACTACTAGCGAAAGCATCCATTTTACGTGTGTCTGGGCACATTCCTGAGTACAGTCCTGACCGCAGTAGAAGCTGTTGAGTCATAAAGGGATGAACAAGAACCAAGATGTCCCTTCTGAGTGTCACCACACCAGTATATTTGATCGCAAGAGAGGTGGTGGAGGGTTTGCGGGTGAGGAAAAAGTGATTTTTGTCCTCAAGCTACTAGGACCAATCCTTCCAGTTCATTCCCAGATTCCACAAAAGGAATATCTAGGGTGTTGAGACAAAAGCCACCAGAGCCTCCTCTGATCCACTAACAGTTACCACTACACCAAAGGAAGAAGCCCACTGTACTTCCAATCTGTTCAGATCCTGCAATTACTGATCTGCATCCTCAAAAACCTTACGGTCACCAGCAGTGACCACCAGCAGTGCTTCTATCCATATAGTTAGGAGGCACAGCCATGACAAAGACTCATTTTCAGGTCGCTGGCCCCTTAGGCAGGCAGGCAAGAGAGTGACCTCTAGCCTGAGAGACATTCCTGGAGCCAGAGTTCCACCTTGCTCCATACGTGCTTCTAGTAATTTTCGGCTCTTAGCAAGGCTAGGCACTTCCATACTTAGGGATCTAAGTAAAAGTACATAGTAACAGCATGGATCACAAGTCCCTTGAAAGTCTATGATCCGACAGTGGTTCTAATTCCCCATACAATTACAAAATGGGCAAAGAGACCAGGAAAAGACCAAGTAAGGAAAGTTCAGTCCACACGCTTTGCCCATCTCTGGCCTCTCCCCTCCCAGGGATGTTGGGTGTCTCGGCATTGGCAGGTCGGCACAGACCCCCAACAAGGCTTCCCTTTTGGGGGCTGCCTTCAGTCTTATGAGGCACCACAAAACCACAGAGCAGGGCTCATCACTTGCTTCGCGCAGGGTGTGTCATTCATTCACACAAGTACACCGTAGAGTTAGTAAAGTAAGGCAGAAAATGTGTATATTGAGAAGAAGAAAGGCTAGAGCTCTGAGCCTTCTTACCTTGTCCTGAAGATCCCGGACGAGCCTGCAGGATGACAGCTTACTGTGAACGGTGTCGGATTCTTGATCTCTGAAGAAGACTTAGCTTTGAGAACAGGGACCAGGCTTATTCACTCAAGAGCTTTTGTGCAGCAGAGTTTTATTAAAGTATAAACAGGGACAGAGAAAGCCTCTGACATAGACATTGGAAGGGGGTGGAGAGTGTCCCCCTTGATAGTCTTCAGCAAGGAAATTATTTACTCATTCAGTACAGTTCAGTCGCTCAGTTGTGTCCAACTCTTTGCAACTCCATGGACTGCAGAACACCAGGCTTCCTTGTCCATCACCAACTCCTGGAGCTTACCCAAACTCATGTGAACCAAGTCGGTGATGCCATCCAACCAATTCATCCTCTGTCATCCCCTTCTCCTCCCACCTTCAATCTTTCTGACCGTCAGGGTATTCTCCAATGAGTCAGTTATTCTCAACAGATGGCCAAAGTACTGGAGTTTCAGCTTCAGCATCAGTCCTTCCAATGAACATTCAGGACTGATTTCCTTTAGGATGGACTGGTTGGATCTCCTTTCAGTCCAAGGGACTCTCAAGAGGCTTCTCCAACACCACGGTTCAATACCATCAATTCTTTGACACTCAGCTTTCTTTATAGTCCATCTCTCACATCCATACATGACTACTGCAAAAACCATAGCTTTCACTAGACAGACTTTTGTTGGCAAAATAATGTCTCTGCTTTTTAATAAGCTGTCTAGGTTGGTCATAGCTTTTCTTCCAAGGAGCAAGCATCTTTTAATTTCATGGCTGCAGTCACAATCTGCAGTGATTTTGGAGCTCCAAAACATAAAGTCTGTCACTAATTCCATTGTTTCCCCATGTATTTGAGATGAAGTGATGGGACTGGATGCCATGATCTTAGTTTTCTGAATGTTGAGCTTTAAGCCAACTTTTTCACTCTCCTCTTCAACTTTCATCAAGAGACTTTTTAGTTCTTCACTTTTTGCCATAAGGGTGGTGTTATCTGCATATCTGAGGGTATTGATATTTCTCCCAGTAATCTTGATTCCAACTTGTGCTTCATCCAGCCTGGCATTTCACATGATGTACTCTGCGCATACGTTAAATGACCAGGGTGACAATATGCAGCCTTGATGTACTCCTTTCCCAATTTGGAACAGTCTGTTGTTCCATGTCCAGTTCTAACTGTTGCTTCTTGACCTGCATACAGAATTCTCAGGAGGCAGGTCAGGTGGTTTGGTATTCCCATCTCTTGAAGAATTTTCCAGTTTGTTCTGATCCACACAGTCAAAGGCCTTGGCATTGTCAATAAAGCAAAAGTAGATGTTTTTCTGGAACTGTCTTGCTTTTTCCATGATCCAGCAGATGTTGGCAATTTGACTTCTGGTTCCTCTGCCTTTTCTAAATCCAGGTTGAACATATGGAAGTTCATGGTTTACATACGGTTGAAACCTGGCTAGGAGAATTTTGAGCATTACTTTACTAGCATGTGATATGAAATAAATTGTGCGGTAGTTTGAGCATTCTTTGGCATTACCTTTCTTTGGGATTGGAATGAGAACGGATCTTTTCCAGTCCTGTGGCCACTGCTGAGTTTTCCAAATTTGCTGGCATATTGAGTGCAGCATTTTCACAGCATCGTCTTTTAGAACTTGAAATAGCTCAACTGGAATTCCATCACCTCCACTAGCTTTGTTCATAGTGATGCTTCCTAAGGCCCACGTGACTTTACATTCCAGGATGTCTGGCTCTAGGTTAGTGATCACACCATCGTGGTTATCTGGGTCATGAAGATCTTTTTTGTATACTTCTGTGTATTCTTGCCACTTCTTAATATCTTCTGCTTCTGTTAGGTCCATATCATTTCTGTCTTTATTGTGCCCATCCTTGCATGAAAATATTCCTTGGTATCTCTAATTTTCTTGAAAAGATCTCTAGTCTTTCCCATTCCATTGTTTTCCTCTATTTCTTTGCATTGATCACTGAGGATGGCTTCCTTATCTTGTTATTCTTTCAAACTCTGCATTGAAATGGATATATCTTTCCTTTTCTCCTTTGCTTTTTGCTTCTTTTCTTTTAATAGCTGTTTGTAAGGCTTCCTCAGACAACCATTTTGGCTTTTTGCATTTCTTTCTCTTGGGGATGGTCCTGATACCTGCCTCCAGTTCAATGTCACGAATCTCCATCCATAATTCTTCAGGCACTCTATTAGATCTAGTCCCTTAAAACTATTTCTCACTTTAACTGTATAATCTAAGGGATTTTATTTAGGTCATACTTGAAGGCTCTAATGGTTTTCCCTACTTTTTTCAATTTCAGTTTAAATTTGGCAATAAGGAATTCTTAATCTGAGCCACAGTCAGCTTCCGGCCTTGTTTTTGCTGACTGTATAGAGCTTCTCCCTCTTTGGCTGTGCAAGAATATAATCAATCTGATTTTAGTATTGACCATCTGGTGATGTCCATGTCTAGAGTCTTCTCTTGTGTTTTTAGAAGAGGGTGTTTGCTATGACCAGTGTGTTCTCTTGGCAAAACTCTGTTAGCCCTTGCCCTGCTTTATTCTGTACTCCAAGGCCAAATTTGCCTGTTACTCCAGGTGTTTCTTGACTTTGTACTTTTGCATTCCAGTCCCCTATAATGAAAAGGACATCTTTTTTGGGTGTTAATTCTAGAAGGTCTTTTAGGTCTTCATAGAGCTGTTCATCTTCAGCTTCTTCAACATTATTCGTCAGGCCACAGACTTGGATTACTGTGATATTGAAGGGTTGCCTTAGAAACGAACAGAGATCATTATGTCTTTTTTGAGACTGCATCCAAGTACTGCATTTCGGACTCTTTTGTTGACTATGATGGCTACTCCATTTCTTCTAAGGGATTCCTGCCCACAGTAGTAGATATAATGGTCATCTGAGTTAATTTCACCCACCCCAATCTATTTTAGTTCACTGATACCTAAAATATTGATGCTCACTCTTTCCATCTCCCATTTGACCACTTCCAATTTGCCTTGATTCATGGACTCACTGCAGGTTCATTCCTTGATTCATTCCAGGTTTCTGGCAATATTGCTCTTTACAGCCTCGGACTTTACTTTCATCACCAGTCACATCCACAATTTGGTGTTGTGTTTGCTTTGGTTCCATCTCTTCATTCTTTCTGGAGTTAGTTCTCCTGATCTCTAGTTGCATTTGGGTACCTACCTACCTGGGGAGTTTGATTTTCAGTGCCCTATCTTTTGGTCTTTTCATATGGTTCATGGGGTTCTCAAGGCAAGAATACTGAAGTGGTTTGCCATTCCTTTATCCACTGGACCACGTTTTGTCAGAACTCTCCACCATGACTTGTCCATCTTGGGTGGCCCTACACAGGATGGCTCATAGTTTCATTGAGTTAGACAAGGCTGTGGTCCATGTGATCAGATTGGTTAGTTTTCTGTGATTGTGGTTTTCAGTCTGTCTGCCTTCTGATGGAGAAGGATAAGAGGCTTATGGAATATTCCTGATGGGAGACAATGACTGAGGGGGAAACTGGGTGTTTTTAATTAGTTATTACAATAAATCAAAAACCAAGTTTGTGAAAATTTCACCAGACCCACACCCAAAATTTACATTTTATGATAATAGGATTAGAACTTAACAATAGAAAGAGCCTACTAGACCCACTCGCATAATATACATTCTAAGATATCAGGATTAGTCAGAAGGTTTTCAGGAAGAAGAAACAGTCCTCAAGCAGGATACTTTGTTGTTATATAATCCCTAGTACAGAGTTTAAACTGAGTTGTATGATCATCAGTTCCAGGCTTGAAGAAGAAGGAAAAAAAAAAAACCAAACCTCTTTTATGTGACTAAGACTGAGGAAAGCAGAGAGGGGGAAAAAAAAAAAAAAAAGTCCTTTCCTCCTCCTTGAGAATTCCAAACCCCTAGCTCCTCGTTGAGAACCCCAGATCCCTTTCTACTCGTGGACCCCAGAATTCTTATCAACCTGCCTAGGAACTGACTCTCAATAACATGTGGAGAGAAAAAAGAAAGGTAAGGAAAAATTTTTTTCACTCTCCTCTTTCATTTTCATCAAGAGGCTCTTTAGTTCTTCTTCACTTTCTGCCATAAGGGTGGTGTCATCTGCGTATCTGAGGTTATTAATATTTCTCCCAGCAATCTTGATTCCAGCTTGTGCTTCTTCCAGCCCAGCATTTCTCATGATGTACTCTGCATAGAAGTTAAATAAGCAGGGTGACAATATACAACCTTGACGTACTCCTTTTCCTATTTGGAACCAGTCTGCTATTCCATTTCCAGTTCTAACTGTTGCTTCCTGACCTGCATACAGGTTTCTCAGGAGACAGGTCAAGTGGTCTGGTATTCCCATCTCTTTCAGAATTTTCCACAGTTTATTGTGATCCACACAGTCAAAGGCTTTGGCATAGTCAATAAAGCAAAAACAGATGTTTTTCTGGAACTCTCTTGCTTTTTCGATGATCCAATGTTGGTGTTGATGATCCAATGTTCGATGTTGGCAATTTGATCTCTGGTTCCTCTGTCTTTCCTAAAACCAGATTGAATATCTGGAAGTTCACCGTTCACATATTGCTGAGGCCTGGCTTGGAGAATTTTGAGCATTACTTTACTAGCGTGTAAGATGAGTACAATTGTGTGGTAGTTTGAGCATTTTTTGGTATTGCCTTTCTTTGGGATTGGAATGAAAACCGACATTTTGCAGTCCTGTGGCCACTGCTGAGTTTTCCAAATTTGCTGGCATATTGAGTGCAGCACTTTCACAGCATCATTTTTCAGGATTTGAAATAGCTCAGCTGATATTCGGTCACCTTTGTTCATAGTGATGCTTTCTAAGGCCCACTTGACTTCACATTCCAGGATGTCTGGCTCTAGATGAGTGATCACACCATCATGATTATCTGGGTCGTGAAGATCTTTTTTGTAGAGTTCTTCTGTGTATTCTTGCCACCTCTTCTTAATATCTTCTGCTTCTGTTAGGTCCAGACAATTTCTGTCCTTTATCGAGCCCATCTTTACATGAAGTCTTCCCTTGGTATCTCTAATTTTCTCGAAGAGATCTCTAGTCTTTCCCATTATATTGTTTTCCTCTATTTCTTTGCATTGATCTCTGAGGAAGGCTTTCTTATCTCTCCTTGCTATTTTTTGGAACTCTGCATTCAGATGCTTATATCTTTCCTTTTCTCCTTTGCTTTTCACTTCTCTTCTTTTCACAGCTATTTGTAAGGCCTCCTCAGACAGCCATTTTGCTTTTTGCATTTTTTTTCCTTGGGTATGGTCTTGATTCCTGTCTCCTGTACAATGTCATGAACCTCCATCCATAGTTCATCAGGTACTCTGTCTATCAGATCTAGTCCCTTAAATCTATTTCTCACTTCCATTGTATAGTCATAAGGGATTTGATTTAGGTCATACCTGAATGGTGTCTAGTGGTTTCCCCACTTTCTTCAATTTAAGTCTGAATTTGGCAATAAGGAGTTCATGATCTGAGCCACAGTCAGCTCCTAGTCTTGTTTTTGCTGACTGTATAGAGATTCTCCACCTTTGGCTGCAAAGAATATAATCAATCTGATTTTGGTGTTGACCATCTGCTGATGTCCATGTGTAGTCTTCTCTTGTGTTATTGGAAGAGGGTGCTTGCTATGACCATTCAGAAATCTAAGACCATTGCATCTGGTCCCACCACTTTATGGCAAATAGATGGGGGAAGCAGTGGAAACAGTAGCTGACTTTATTTTGGGGGCTCCCAAATCATAGCAGATGGTGACTGCAGCCATGAAATTAAAAGACGCCTACTACTTGGAAGAAAAGTTATAACCAACCTAGACAGCATATTAAAAAGCAAAGACATTACTTTGTCAACAAATGTCCATCTGGTCAAGGCTATTGTTTTTGCAGTTGTCATGTATGGATGTGAGATTTGGACTATAAAGAAAGCTGAGCGCTGATGAATTGATGCTTTTGAACTGTGGTGTTGGAGAAGACTCTTGAGAGTCCTCTGGACTGCAAGGAGACCCAACCAGTCCATCCTAAAGGAAATCAGTCCTGGGTGCTCATTGGAAGGACTGATGTTGAAGCTGAAACTCCCAATACTTTGGGCACCTGATGCGAAGATCTGACTCATTTGAGAAGACCCTGATGGTGGAAAAGATTGAGGGCAGGAGGAAAAGGGGACGACAGGATGAGATGGTTGAATGGCATCACCAACTCAATGGACATGGGTTTGGGTAGTCTCCGGCAGTTGGTGATGGACAGGGAGGCCTGATGTGCTGCAGTTCATGGGATCACAAAGAGTTGGACACGATTGAGTGACTGAACTGAACTGAACTGAACTGAAGGAAAAACTATTGAAAAAAAATAATAGAGTGGTATGATTTGAGAGAATAACACTGGAACATGTATATTACCATATGTAAAATAGCCAGAGGGAGTTTGATTATGACAAAGGGCACTGAGAGCCACTGGTCTGTGAAGACTTGAAGGGATAGGGTGGGGAGGGAGATGGATTCAGAAGTAAGGGAACATATGTATGCTTATGGCTGATTCATGTTCTTGTACAGCAAAACCATCACAAAATTTTGAAAAAAAAAATTATTACAACTGACAATGAACCAAGGAACATATTATTTGTTTCTATAATGTGACATCAACACTGTAGTATCCTCTGGAAAACTAGACTTCTATTTAGTATTTATTATTTAATAAACATTTCCAAACATATCATGTTCATTCAGTTCAGTTCAGTCACTTAATCCTCTCTGACTTTCTGCGACCCCATGGACTGCAGAACACCAGGCTTCTCTGTCCATCATCAACGCCCAGAGCTTATTCAAACTCATGTGCGTAGAGTCGGTAATGCCATCCGATCTCTGTCGTCCCCTTCTCCTGCCTTCAATCGTTCTCAGCATCAGGATCTTTTCAAATGAGTCAGTTCTTTGCATCAAGTGGCCAAACCATTGGAGTTTCAGCTTCAGCATCAGTCCTTCCAATGAACATTCAGGACTGATTTCCTTTAGAATAGACTGGTTGGATCTGCTTACAGTCCAAGGGACGTTCAAGAGTCTTTTCCAACACCACAGTTCAAAAGTATCATTTCTTTGGCGCTCAGCTTTCTTTATAGTCCAACTCTCACATCCATACATGACCACTGGAAAAACCATAGCTTTGACTAGACTGACTGTTGTTGGAAAATTAATGTCTTTGCTGCTTAATATGCTGTCTAGTTTGGTCATAACTTTTGTTCAAAGGAGCAAGCATCTTTCAATTTCATGGCTGCAATCACCGAATGTAGTGATTCTGGAACCGCCAAAAATAAAGTCTGTCACTGATTCCATTGTTTCCCCTTCTATTTGCCATGAAGTGATGGAACCAGATGCCATGATCTTAGTTTTCTGAATGTTGAGTTTTAAGCCAACTTTTTCATTCTCCTCTTTCACTTTCATCAAGAATCTCTTTAGTTCTTCTTCGCTTTCTGTCATAAGGGTGGTGTCATCTGCATATCTGAGATTGTTGATATTTCTCCCAGTAATCTTGATTCCAACTTGTGCTTCATCCAGCCTGACGTTTTGCATGATGTATCTGCATATACATTAAACAAGCAGGATGACAATATGCAGCCTTGATATACTTCTTTCCCGATTTGGAACCAGTCTGTTGTTCCATGTCCAGTTCTAACTGTTGCTTCTTAACCTGCATACAGAATTCTCAGGAGGCAGGTCAGGTGGTTTGGTATTCCCATCTCTTGAAGAATTTTCCAGTTTGTTCTGATCCACACAGTCAAAGGCTTTGGCATTGTCAATAAAGCAAAAGTAGATGTTTTTCTGGAACTATCTTGCTTTTTCCATGATCCAACAGATGGTGGCAATTTGATCTCTGGTTCCTCTGCCTTTGCTAAATCCAGCTTGAACATCTGGAAGTTCACACACTGTTGAAGCCTGACTTCGAGAATTTTGAGCATTTCTTTTCTAGTGTGTGAGATGAGAGAAATTTTGCTGTATTTTGAGCATTCTTTGGTATTGCCTTTCTTTGGGGTTGGAATGAAAACTTACCTTTTCCAGTCCTGTGGCCACTGCTGAGTTTCCCAAATTTCCTGGCATATTGAGTGCAACACTATAACAGCATAGTCTTTTTTCAAATATAAATTTATTTATTTTAATTGGAGGCTAATTACAATTTTGTATTGGTTTTGCCATACATCAACATGAATCCACCATGGGTGTACAGGTGTTCCCCATCTTGAACCCCCCTCCCATCTCCTTCCCCATACCATCCCTCTGGGTCATCCCAGTACACCAGACCCGAGCATCCAGTATCATGCATCAAACCTGGACTGGCGATCTGTTTCACATATGATGTTATACATGTTTCAATGCCATTCTCCCAAATCATCCCACCCTCGCCCTCTCCCACAGAGTTAACAGCATCATCTTTTAGAATTTGAAACAGTTCAACCGGAATGCCATCACATCTGCTAGCTTTGTTCGTAATGATGCTTCCTAAGGCCCACTTGACTTTGCATTCCAGATGTCTGGCTGTAGGTGAGTGATCACACCATCGTGGTTTTATGGGTCATGAAGATCTTTTTTTGTACAGATATATAATGTTTATTAGGCTACTGTAAAAATGACTTAGGCAATACATAGTAAATAGTAATTTATCTATTTAGTAAGATAGATAAACAGTAAGCCACTACCATCTTCAACAACAGTATGACCAATGGAACATATGTGTACCATAAGGGAATGTTATAGATTCATAGTATGAGCAAACATTCAGTGTTTTCTTACACAGTCTCACTGTGGTTTTTCCATGTTTGACTCCTGACTCCTTTAGACTTCAAAAACAACCACCACTTCCTGTGCTGCCTCTCTGGGCAGGCTGAGACAAAAGACTAAGGCCCCCTTCCTTTGATACCAACTAGTAGCTCACCAGAGTAGGAACCCTCCCCTCCTTGCCATCCGGTAATCATCTTAGCACTCTGAGAATGTCACCATTCCTCATTAGTCAAGTTTTTTTTTTTTTCCCCAACAGCTTGGAAGTCTACTGTGCTCCCACTGGAAATCTTCAGCAGTTAACAAACCTTCTCATAACATTTTAGCATATGCCTTCATCTGTCTCAATATCCAAACCAAACTTTGGATTTGGTTTCATTTTGTTCTTTTGGTGACTGTAAAGTAACAAGAGCCAACATGTTGGGGACTGAATATATGAAATTTCTAGCTGATCAAGCAAAAAGAATTCTCATCATACAGTGTGGATTCTAAACTATTTCTGGGAATTCCCTGGTGGCTCAGTGGTAAGGAATCCACCTGCCAAGAAGGAGGCATGGGAGAGATCCCTGGTCTGGGAAATTCCTACATGCTGTGGAATTATCCCATGAGCCACAACTATTTGACCAATAATAAATGAATAATAAAAACTACATCATTTATTTCAGAATGCCCCAAGTTCAAAAAGAGATATCACTTAAATGTATTCAGGGTTATGGGAAAATGATACAAATTTTATTAGAGCACAAGACTTAAGCTACATTCTTAACAAAACAGAGGCACAACATAAATGGCAGCAGTTAATGACAAAGCAGATACACACTCGTACGTTTCTGTTTCTTTTGACTCAATTAAAAAAAAAAAAACAAACTGCTCTATTCAAGTTCCAAGAATCAGTTCAGTTCAGTTCAGTTCAGTTGCTCAGTCATGTCCAACTCTTTGCGACCCCATGAATTGCAGCACGCCAGGCTTTCCTGTCCATCACCAACTCCCAGAGTTCACTCAAACTCATGTCCATCGAGTTGGTGATGCCATCCAGCCATCTCATCCTCTGTCGTCCCCTTCTCCTCCTGCCCCCAATCCCTCCCAGCATCAGAGTCTTTTCCAATGAGTCAACTCTTTGCATGAGGTGGCCAAAGTACTGGAGTTTCAGCTTTAGCATCAGTCCTTCCAATGAACACCCAGGACTGATCTCCTTTAGAATGGACTGGTTGGATCTCCTTGCAGTCCAAGGGACTCTCAGGAGTCTTCTCCAACACCACAGTTCAAAAGCATCAATTCTTCAGCACTCAGCTTTCTTCACAGTCCAACTCTCACATCCATACATGACCACAGGAAAAACCATAGCCTTAACTAGATGGACCTTTGTTGGCAAAGTAACGTCTCTGCTTTTTAATATGCTGTCTAGGTTGGTCATAGACATAGCTTTTCTTCCAAGGAGCAAGTGTCTTTTAATTTCATTTGTGCGTTCATCATAAGCAGTGATTTTGGAGACCTCAAAAATAAAGTCTGACACTGTTTCCACTGTTTCCCCATCTATTTCCCATGAACTGATGGGACCAGATGCCATGATCTTAGTTTTCTGAATGTTGAGCTTTCAGCCAACTTTTTCACTCTCCTCTTTCACTTACATCAAGAGGCTTTTTAGTTCCTCTTCACTTTCTGCCATATGGGTGGTGTCATCTGCATATCTGAGGTTATTGATATTTCTCCCGGCAATCTTGATTTCAAGAATAAGTTTCCATTAATCATTTATATGCAAGAGCAATTGCCAGTCAAGGGAGAAAATGACCAACATTTCCCTGGTACAGTTTCTCCCATGTAATCAGTCTCCACTAAGCTGTCAACTCTCCTCCCATGAAAAGCCGAACTCCCTTAATGTACAGTTTGCTCTTTACATGGTCAGATGGTACAGCACTCAGTCCTATAACCACAGTGGCCAGTGTACAGAAGGGCATCCTGAACATAATGAGCATGCTGAGTCATGTCATGGTTTGACATGGTTCCCTGTCCCTTACTGATCCTAATTCACACTCCATTGTGTTTGATATTTTAGTGTCCCTGTTTACCCATGAAAGATGGATATTAATGATCCACATCTAATGAAGTCTGTCCCTCATTTTGCTGATTTCTTTGCAGAAACCATCATGAAATTCTCTAAGTTTTCAAACCTGTGGAAATGGCATAAAAAATAATGGTGCCTTCTCAAGAAAACTCAAGTAGTTAAATACATACTAAAGATTAGGGGTCATTTCCACTGATCGTGAAATTTCAACATACTTAACATAATTATACTGCCAGAACACAGTAGGTTAATTGTTGGGAAATTAAAGATTTATTTATTCCTAAAATGAATCGTCTCACGTGATCTATTGTAAAGACTGTCCCCAAATTTTATGAAAGTCATTACAATTCTAAGGATTCTCCCCAATATGAATCTTGAGTGGAATCTTGAGGAAAGACGTTTTCTTAAATGTATTTCCAAATTCAGTGTATCTGTAGTTTCTGACCTGCATAAATCACCTCATTATGCCCAAAGCGTGAATATCTCACGAAAAAATTCATTACCTGTGTAAGCTTACTCTCCATATAAAACCTCTCATGTTTCCATCGTTTTGATCTTTGTGTTAAAGCTTTAGCGTGCACATTACTTCTGTGTGGTTTCTCTGAAAGACATCTATTCTGAAGTCTAGTGCACTCTGAAGCCTGCAGAAAGCCCTTCCCCATCCAATTCCAAGACTCCTCTTTACAATGGAGTCTTGTTGTCTAATACTTCAACTCAAGCTGAAACTTTCTCCACCTCCATTGCATTTGGTTTTTTTGTTTTGTTTTGTTTTGTTTTTTTGTTTGTTTGGTTTTTTTTCTCCATTGCATTTGTAAAGCATTGTTCCAGAATCTTTTCCAACTTTGATGTTTGGGTAAAATTCTTTCCACAAATATTGTATTAGTGTGGTTTATCTCCAGGATATATATTCTTAGATGCCTAAAGAGTGAGCAGTAATTGTGACAACTGCCATAATAGTTGCATTTCTAAGTATAAAGTATTTGGTGAACACTGAGATACAGGGGGTACCTAAAAGCCTTGCCACATATTCTACACTGGTAAGGTTCTCTCTACTATGGATGATCTGATGGATGATGAGATGTAATCCCAAGTAAAGGTTTTACACACTCATGTCACTTGTAAGCTGTCTCTCCAAAATGACTTCTTTACTGAAGCCTGACTTCAGATTGTTGCCTAAAAACCCCGACACACTTATTACACTGATACAATTTTTATCCAGTGTGAGTATTTTCAAGAAGCCTAAGGTGTAAAGAAGAAGCCTGGCCACATTGATTACATTTGAAAGGTCTCTGGAGTATGGGTCGCCTGATGTCTTTTTAGGCCTGAACACTACCTGAAGGATCTGCCACACTCATATTTTTAAGGTTTCTCTGCATTATTAATTCTCTGATGGTGGGAATGATTAGCCCGTTACTGAAATCCTGGCCACACACATTATATGATTTCCTCCACTGGAGTGATTGACTGTGCTCTGAATGTATGGATTCTCACCAGTATGTATTTTCTCATGTTTTGTAAAAAACTGAATGCCTTCCGAAAGTCTTACTACATGCATTACAAGGGTAAGATTTCAATTCAGAATTACCTGAGGATTAGTTAGGTCTGAATACAGAATCAAAGCTTTGCCACATCTACCACAGTTTTCCTCCAGTTTGACTTTTCTGAAGGCCAAAAGCTTCATATACCTTGCTGCATTCACTACATTTGTAAGTTTTCACTGCAGTATTGATTTTCAGATAATCTGCAAAGTCATTCCTTATGACTACAGGCTTTATCATATAAATTCCATTTGTGTGGTTTTGTTTCAGAAACCAGTACTCAAGAAACCAAGCACCACATTCAGAGAGTTGGAGAACTCAAGTTTATTATGTCGGCAGGCCCAGAGGTTGTAACACCCTAAGCTCTGAGCCCTGAACAAAGGGGTTAGAGTTTTTCCACAAGGACAGGCATGATTAAGTAGGTTTGCAGGGACTAGGGCAATTGCAAAGAGCAGGACAAGGGTGAGAGAGATAAGCTCCAGTTCCTAGAACTGTGAGTCCCCAGTTTCTGAGACCTACATGATGTAGACTTTGCAAGGAGCAAGCTGAGTTACAAAGGCAGGAGGAGAAAGAGGTAAAACTTTAACTTTTCCTCTTCATTGCCTGCCGGGAGCCACCACAGGAGACCCCACCCATGACAAGGTCATGTGGAAGAGAGCTGTTAAGCAAGGCTTCAGAACTCAACGGGCTCCCTAGGCTTTCTCGAGCATCTACCCCCAAACCAGAATCTGTCTGTCTTACTATTTCATGACTTTCACCAACTCCTCTGACATTAACAGGGGGCTAACCTTGATCACCTTTCTCTGGAGAAAATTAACGTAGGGCTATAGCTAATAAGTCTCCTGGACATGAGAAGAATATTTCAAATCAAACCCCCTCTGTTAGCATTTTAGCTTGCTTGGCAGTTATATCCAGACTCTTGCAGCTACACATGTGATTATTTACAGCCTCCCAACTGTGAGAGGCACAGAAAGCCTAAAACATAGAGCCTTTCAAAGAGTTAAAAGTTATTAGAGTAGTGCTAATGTAAGATTTCATTATTTGGCCAATGCTTGTTGCTAAGTTCCCATATCTTTTATCCACTGTGCACCTGGGATTGCATTAGTTAACATAGTTGGAAAGTAAGAAAAACAAGTGTAGCCTTGAAATTAACCACATCAGACTTTTGAGTTAATTGGTTCTTTCTTGTAACTCACTGCACCTTTACTCCATGAGAAATGTAACTTGTTTAATACTTTTTGAGGCTGACATAGATTAGAAATATAAGAAAAAAACATTTCGGGGGAAAATAAGTTTTCTGGTTGAAAAGCCTTTATCAAAAGAGGGTCATAAAATGTTCACAGGCCTCCAAGGCCAGAAGATAATGTACACAATATTGTTTATGGGAAAGGTTTGCAGAAAAATCCTGGTTTCAATAAAGACAAAACAGATATAATGTTTCGGCTGACTCTGTATGACTTTGCATCTTTCATTTCCCTCTATGTACAAGTAAAGGTATAAAAGACCCTTTTAAAAATAAAAACAATGGGCCTCACTTGAAGAAGCTTGGTCACCCCGTGTTTTTCTTTTTCCTCTTTTTTTCTCTCTTACTTTCTTTTTCAGGCTTGGAGCATAGAGGCTCCCTGCGTTCACTTATTTGCCCGGGTTACTAAGACCTGAACGGGAAGACGTTCTGCGTCTTCACTCCCTCAGGAGACCGGGAAGGCACCTGTGGCCTCCGTGAACAGGGCAAACTTCTTGTCTCAAAGTTTTATTGGCTTTCTATGTAAATCAGCCTCTTTCTCTCCTCTATTTTCTCATCTATAATACTCTTTCCTTATCTCTCTCTAAATCATCCGCCGACGCGGTTTTTCCTTCAGGTTCCCCTGGATCCTGCGGGGGCTGGACCCCGGCAATTGCCCCTTCTTGATGCTTCTATCGCTCTTTGTACAAAGCATCATCTCATGTTTTGTAGGACATTCAGAGCTCTCCATTGTTTAGGGGGGCTATATTGAGCTATTGCTATTTGTAACTTTATGGATTCTTTCCAAGAGGCTATGAACTGTGTAATTTCATTGAGAATAAAAGGGCCAAACAAGAGCGCCACAAAGAACATGAAGAGAGGACTCGTTAAAGGGAGAAGCCACGATGCCCAGCTCCATATATTGTTCCAGTTAGCCTAGGAATTCGCTAGTTCCTGTCTCCTTTTTATGATTCATTCCCTTAGTTGTAGGGCTATGTCCCTGACTATTCCTGATTGGTTTACATAAAAGCAGCATTCTTCATTCAAGAAGAGGCAGAGTCCTCCCTGTTCAGCTGTCAGTAGCTCAAGCCCTCTCCTATTCTGTAAAACCACCTCAGCCAGGCAATCTAGTTGGTCTTGTAAAGCCACTAAAGATGTGGCTGCTCTCTCAATGTCTTCTGTGAAGTCCTTGGACAGTGTATGGTAGAAGGTGGTTGATGAAGCAATTCTTCCTATTCCCATACCTATCCCAGTCATAATTTCCAAACCAACTAGTAGGGGTATAAACTGGATGGCTCTTTTTGACTACAGATCTGCTGTCAGAGGTACGATGAGAGTCTGGTTGTTAGGGACAATATTCATCTGGGGAGTGAGGAAAGCTAAGGTGCAGATACCCATCCAGTTGATTGGTAGACATAAGCATCTGTCCCACAAACAAAGAAAAGGCCTTGATGGGGGCGGCACCATACTGTGTTTGTGGGAGGACGAGTTGGCCACTCATCCATGATTACATTGGTCCCTGGCTAAACTGCCTACAGGTTCAATTCCTCCATCATTTGTAAAGCATTCTGGAACTTTTTGAGTTTCATTGCCCTTAATGATAACCCTGTATGCAAGACAGCAAAAGAGACACAGATGTATAGAACAGTCTTTTGGACTCTGTGGAAGAGGGCGAGGGTGGGATGATTTGGGACAATGGCATTGAAACATGTATAATATCATATATGAAATGAATCGCCAGTCCAGGTTCAATGCATGATTCAGGATGCTTGGGGCTGGTGCACTGGGATGACCCAGAGGGATGGTACAGGGAGGGAGGTGGGTGGGGGGTTCGGGATGAGGAACACATGTACACCTGTGGCGGATTCATGTTGATGTATGGCAAAACCAATACAATATTGTAAAGTAATTAGCTTCCAATTAAAATAAACATAAAAAAAAAGACTGGCCCTTGTAAGGGTGGATCTATAGGAGTTCCCATGGCTGTTGCAATATTTAATGGTACTGGTATAGCTAAATACCGTGGAGCTCCTAAGGACAAGCAAAGCCAGCAATCCCCGGCCAGCTGGGGGTTGGTGTCATTAAGAAGGTGATGAATTGCGTTGAGAACTTGGTACAGACAAGGGCCTAAGGGGGAGTTAACTCTGTAACCTGCGTCATACTGCCAATAGGCAGAGGCTGACTTTTAGGGCAAAGTTGGTCCGTGATTTCATTTGTCTGCATTATTGTCCCTGTCCAGTAGGTTTTTCCATTTATTTGGCAGACAGACAGCTGTTCTGTGTTGTAACATCTGCTTGGCATTTGGGGGTAGATGGAGGTGCAGGGGCATGGTGGCGATGCCATGGTGTCAGAATACCACCCAGGGTTTGGATCCTCTAGTGGGGGAAATGTAGCAGCAGCGGGGAGCATAACTTGAAAACATTTTTGGCACCAGGGCCCTGGATATACATTGCACGGTTATGAAGGCAGTAGGTGATCAGCCTATGGGATTGGCTATCTATACATTGTTTTAGCTGATGGTTAAGTAAGCGATTTTCCAAGGGTTGACTGTAATGTTGACAGGTGCATGATGGATAAGGAACGGCTGTTCCAGCAAGGGACATCAAAAGGCTGCAAAGCAGCCTGCATATAACAGATAACTGAACACTAGCAAAATGTTTTCTCCGCATCTTTGGGTTGTCACGGCTATAGCAACTGAACCTATTGTGAAGGGGGGGGGGTCAGTTATACCGTGGAGCAATTTAGTTAGTAGGGAGAATTGATCATAAGAGACATCTAATAAGAATGAGGCTTCCCACTACGATGAGCGCTAACTGCAGCTTCTGACCCAAATCCCAGTCCTGGGCTGTGACTGAAGCCAGTCCTGTAGCAAAGAGCACAGCAATAATACCAATCAGATATAGAGGCCAGGGTTGACAATAAATATCCATTGATATTTTGATAGTCAGATCCTTAAGCTTCTGCTGTGTGTTGACCAAACAGCTGCTGGAGTGTGGCTGGAGCAAGGCTGAAGAAGTCTCAAGCTTCTGCCTTGCATGGACTAGTCAGCTTCTGGAGTGACTAGAGCAGGGCTCAGTGTCTTTCGTAGGTGAGGGCCATTGTTTTTGGAACCAGACCTTGAGGGGATTTTCAGGGTTCCGAACTGTTTTCCAGGTGTCCTCATTACAGGAAGCCGCTGTCTTCTTGACTCTGGTGTGGTGGATCCAAGGGATGATGCCTGTAACTTTAACAGCAGTAGGGGTTGCCAGGACAACCGTGTGAGAGCCTGTCCCAACTTGCTGACATGGTTGTTTTTTCCAATCTTTAACCCATACCTCATCTCCTGGGTGATTGGGATGAACCCAGTTGCCCCAAGGAACAGGTGTCCTTTCTAAGGTTTCTCAGGCAATATGGTGCAAGACTTTTGCCAGGATCTGGAGGTGTCGGGACATCTCCAGGTCAGCTAGTTGTTGGGGGTTTCCCTTGAGTTTTCCTAACCCTGGGGGTTTTCTCCATATAAGATCTCAAAGGGAGGATAGCCTGAGGACTCAGGGTGCATGGGGCTTTGAGTAAGGCTGGGGGGTAACATGTTGATCCAAGATAACTGGTCTCCTGACAGAGTTTAGATAAGGTAGTCCTGAGGGTACAGTTCATGCGTTCAACTTTCCCTGAGCTCTGTGGCCTGTAAGCAGTGTGAAGCTTCCACTTGATTCCCAGTGTCCTGGATAGAGTTTGGATTATCTGAGATACAAAAGCTGGCCCATTGTCAGACCCTATGGAGAGAGGCAGCCCATATCTCGGGATCATGTCTCTTCACAGGGCCTTGGCCACTTCTCGTGCCTGTTCAGTGCACGTGGGGGTGGCTTCAGCCCATCCCGTGTAGTAGACTACCACAAGGAAGTACTTATGGCCCCTATAGGGCTTGACTTCAGTAAAGTCCACTTCTAGATCTTCAAAGGGCAGTGTCCCAACAGTCAGCACCCCTGGGTTGGGTCTTGGTTGTTGCCTGGCATTGTTTTGCATACAAGTCATACATCTAGCACTGATCTAGGCACATAGGGTTGGGAGCTTAGAAAAGAAATGGTAGTGGCTCAGTAAGCTCTCCAGTGCAGTTTTCCCTAAACGAGTTTTCTCATGATGTTGTTTTTCCAGCTGGATTTCTGCATTGCTGGAGACAAAGAGTCTTTGGTCTGGGAGCTTCCAGCAGCCCTCCTTTTCTTTTATTCCTCCCTCATTTAGAGCCCATAGATCTTTTTCCTTGGTATATCTCGGGGATGGAGGCAATTCTGTTGCCAAGAGGGACTTAAAGATTGACTCGGGGCCCACTGTGGGGCTCGGATGGGTTGCTGCCTCCTTGGCTGCCTGGTCGCCAACCGATTCCCATTGCTGACTGGATCAGTTCCTCGCTGATGGCCTTTACAATGGATGACTGCCACTTGGGAAGGCTACCAGACTGCTTCTAACAGCTGAAGGATTTCTTTTTTGTATTTTAATCTCCTTTCCTCCCGCTGTCAATAGTCCCCTTTCTTTATAAATGGCTCCATGTACATGTAAAGTAGCAAAGGCATACCTTGCCTCAGTATAGAAGTTGACTCCTTTCCCTTCGGCATGCCGTAGTGCCTGGGCGAATGCCCATAGCTCAGCCTGCAATGGTGACCACCCTCGTAGCAAGGCCTCGGCCTTCACTATCTTGTCAGGTGTTGTTATGGCAGAGCCTGCTTTGTGCTGCTCGTCTTGGATGAAACTGCTTCCATCAGTGAACTGTTCCAGTTTTGGGTTCTGGAGGGGACTGTCCATCAGGTCCAGCTTGCTTGAGTAAATTTCATCTATGAGCTCCTCACAGTTACAATCGGGGTTTCCCGCTTCTGTAGGTAAAAAGGTGGCGGGGTTCAGTGTCTGCACAGTCTCGAGTTGGACCTGTGGGTTTTTGCAAAGCAGTTCTTCTTAGTGAGTCATCCTGGAGTTGGTCAACTACTTATGCCCCTGGCTATTCATCAAGGCAGTAACAGTATGCGGAATCTTTACATTTTGTCCTAGAGTAAGCTTATCTGCTTCTCTGACCAAAACCACAGTGACAGCTAATGCCCAGAGGCATAGCAGCCATCCTGCGGCAACTGGATCCAGTGGTTTGGACAGGTATGCGACTGGGCACTGCCATGGCCCAACTGTTTGTGTGAGGACCCCCCAGTGCAGTGTGATTTTTTTCATGTACAAAGAGGTTAAAGTCCCGTGTTACATCCGGCAGCCCTAATGCTGGAGCACTGGTCAAGACTCTCTTTATCTTCTTAAAGGCCTTTTCCTGTTCAGGTCCCCACTCCAGGGGGTCCTTATCAGACCCTGCTGTGGCTTTAAACAAAGGCTTGGCAATTTTAGAGAAACCCAGTATCCAGACCAGGCAGAATCCAGAAGCCCCAAGGAACTCACTGATTTCTTTCTTGGTGTTCGGCCGAGCTATTGAACAGATGGCTTGCTTCCTCTCATGTCCTAGCTCCTGATGCCCTTTTCCCATGACACCTTGTACCCTGTGGTGGAGAGTAGAGCCAGCAGGGCTTTGGTGCCTCCAGCAGTCCCCTGGGTGGGACTGGCTAGCAACAGCTCATCCACGTACTGGAGTGGGGTGCAGTTGAAAGTTTTTCCGGGAAATGCAGCAAGGTACATGGTAGGTGAGTTTTTGAAGCCTTGTGGCAGTCGGGTCCAAGTCAGCTGTGTCTTTCTCCCAGTGTGTGGATCTTCCCATTCAAAGGCAAACAAGGACTGGTTGGTTGGCTGGTTGGAGGCAGAAGAATGCATCCTTGAGATCCAGCAGGTGAACCAGCTTGTCTGAGCCGGTAAGAGACTCTGGAGAGTGTAGCAATTTGGTGATGACTGCATTGTTGACAGTGCAAAGGTCAACAGTGGGCTGGGTAGTAGTCGTTCCCTCCAGACTTTTTGACTGGTAAGAGCTGAGTGTTCCAGGGAGACTGACATCCGATTAGGATCTCGGTATCTCGTAGGTGCTGGATGTGGTCCCAAATTCCCAGGCGTGCCTCCCTTGGTACTGGATATTGTTTCTAACAGGAGTGGCTCCTGGCCTCAGGTCCACTACAATGGGCATATAGTTTCTGGCCGAACCTGGGCCCCTGCTGCCCAGACATCAGGGAATTCTTTTAGCAGTCTGGGGGGATTTATTTGTTCCCTCCATGAGCAATAGAGATGCCATTCATCTTCCCTGGGCATGGTCACGGCCATCATCAGAGCCAACTGTCTCCCCAAGGTCAGGCTTGCAGGCTTTCTGGGGGCAAAGGTGATTTCTGCCCTCAGTTTTCTCAGTAAGTCCCTACCCAGCAGGGGAATGGGGCATTCTGGTAAGTAGAGAAATTCATGAATCACCAGATGGCCCCCTACCTGACATGAATGGGCCTTGCAAAATGAGCAGGCTGCTATTTTCCCTGTGGTCCCAACAACAGTTGCTGTTTGGCCTGTGAGGGGAGCCACCGGTGTGATTACCACAGTGTTCAGCTCTGGTATCCACCATAAAAGTCATTGATTGGCCCCATAATTTCATTGTGACCCTGGGCTCCCAGGGGCCCAGGATCAGGGATCCCAGTCTTTCCTGGTCTGATTCTGCTCCAGCCAGGCTGAAAAGGTTTTGGACAGTTGGCTCAGGCTGGTACCTTTCTGTGCTGGGTCGACTGAACTTCTTTGACCCTTTAGATGCCCCTCTGCAGTGGGGGCACTCATTCCTCCATTGTCCGGTCTCTGCAATAGGCACACTAGTCGTGGCATAGAGGTAGACTTTTCTTAGTTTCCCCTTTTCGTGAGGAAACTGTTTCACTTGATCTGAGCTCCTCAGTGCTGCTGCTAGCAGGGCTGCTTTCTGTTTCATTCTTTTATCTGCTTCTTGTTGGGCTTCACAGTCTCGGTTCACAAAGACTTTATTTGTTACCTCCAGGAGCTGTATGACATTCACACCAGCCAAAGCCTTCCAGTTTTTGGAGCTTTCGTTGGATGTCTGCACAGGATTAAGCCACAAAGCCAGGGTTAATCATTCATTGATTCTCAGCTGTCTCAGCATCAAACGGGGTCTATGTCTGGAACACTTCACACAGTCTCTCACAGAAATCCGTGGGGGTCTCATGCACTTTTTGGATTATCGTTGTAATTTTGGACGTATTGGTGGGCTTTTTGACTCCTGCTTGAAGTCCATGTAGAAGGGCATCACAGTAGCGACCCAGGGTTTCTTGTCCTTCTCTGGTATTGAAATCCCAATTAAGTCTCATCTCTGGCATTGCTTCTCATGCCCATCCTTCTACATCTAAGCCCCCTGCGGGGGCTTGTCTTCAGAGCCATTTTCGGGCTTCTGTCAAAATGCATCGCCTTTCCTCAGTGGTGGAGAGAGACATAAGGAGCTGATCACAGTTGTCCCATGTAGGCTGATTAGTGTGGAAAATAGACTCCAGTAGGTCAATCATAGCCTGTGGTTTATCAGAGTACACTGGGTTATGGTGTTTCCAGTTTAGGAGATCAGTAGTCCTGAAGGGCTGGTAATAGAAGATGGAGAGGCCAGGCTGGACTAAGCCATCCTCCTTCACTTGTTGAGGACCTTGAGTTTCTTGCAGTGGCATCTGACGGGCCGTGGCCAGCTGGTTAGATTGTCTGTCTGGGCAGAGCCGCTTCCCTGCTGGCTCAGGGCTGGAGTCTTGCTCATGAGGTGATGTGGGGGACACGGAGGGAGGTGAACTGTCTGGCAATGGGCCCAGCACTAGCTGTGCCAGGGCTTGTGGAGTCAGGGGAATGTATGGTGGGGGCAGTACTGGGAGTTCCACTAGATCTCCCTGGAATATAGGGTTTTTTGGTGCTTCTTTTTTCTCAGTGGTTGGGCCACAAATACCCTACTCTGTTCCTGTATGTTTGTGCAAAATCTTGCCCATGGGGCCAGGGTGTGTGCTATTAGAAGCCAGGAGTCTGTGTATGGAAACTGATCTGGATGTCCTGGAGTCCCAGTGACTACCTGGTGCTTAGACAGTGGGCAGGTCGAGAAGGTCCTCTGGCAGCCATCCAATGTCAAAGGATGGCCAACAGAGCTCACATAAGTTATTAAGCTTCCTGGAGGTCATCTTGACTCGGTAATCTCCTAAGAAGCCTTTCTTAAAATTCTTTATCCTGCAATCTAAAACTGTTGGCTTAAAGGAACTTCCATCCATGTTGACAAATCTAATCTACCTGGCAGTGTTTTGAGGAAAACCTATTCTCTTAGATGTTCGCTCAAGGAGTCAGTCGACAGAATAACTGGTAACCAATAATTTTTTCCTCCCAGTGTATCCCACCCTGAGTTGGTGGCACAGAGACAAACAAGGGTGGGTGCCCCCTCAAAGAGACCATTTGGATGCCCATTTGGCTGCATTCCCAGGGGGAACTTAAGTGCCTCTTAGCATTGCCGGATCAGTGTAATGTACAAAATTCACAGTTGGATACATTACATTTTAAATAGTATAACAGGTATTATCCTGCTTTCTCCATATATCACAGTCACTTTTAAAATCTCTTTTTTCTGTCCCATACCCATAGTATAATGCCCATAAACGTGCTTAACCAGTTCTTTTCTTTTAAGGTCAGTATATTAGTTTGTGCTCTCAGTTATTTTCACAAACACATGCGGTCACAAGCTGATATCTGACATAAACCTGTGTACCCTATGCTCCATGCAGGCCCTTTCTTAGTCCTGACCATTCCTCACACCAGTTCAGTTCAGTTTAGGTCAGTTCAGTTCAGTTGCTCAGTTGTGTCTGACTCTTTGCAACCCGATGAATCGCAGCACGCCAGGCCTTCCTGTCCAACACCAACTCCTGGAGTTCACTCAGACTCACGTCCATCGAGTCAGTGATGCCATCCAGCCATCTCATCCTCTGTCGTCCCCTTCTCCTCCCGCCCTCAATCCCTCCCAGCATCAGAATCTTTGCCAATGAGTCAACTCTTCATACGAGGTGGCCAAAATAGTGGAGTTTCAGCTTCAGCATCATTCCCTCCAAAGAAATCCCAGGGCTGATCTCCTTCACAATGGACTGGTTGGATCTCCTTGCAGTCCAAGGGACTCTCAAGAGTCTTCTCCAACACCACAGTTCAAAAGCATCAATTCTTCGGTGCTCAGCTTTCTTTACAGTCCAACTCTCACATCCATACATGACCAATGGAAAAACCATAGCCTTGACTAGATGGATTTGTTGGCAAAGTACTGTCTCTGCTTTTGAATATGCTATCTAGGTTGGTATTAACTTTTCTTCCAAGGAGTAAGCGTCTTTTAATTTCATGGCTGCAGTCACCATCTGCAGTGATTTTGGAGCCCCCCAAAATAAAGTCTAACACAGTTTCCACTGTTTCCCCAACTATTTCCCATGAAGTGATGGGACCAGATGCCATGACCTTCGTTTTCTGAATGTTGAGCTTTAGGCCAACTTTTTCACTCTCCTCTTTCAATTTCATCAAGAGGCCTTTTAGTTCCTCTTCACATTCTGCCATAAGGGTGGTGTCATCTACACATCTGAGGTTATTGATATTTCTCCCAGCAATCTTGATTCCAGCTTGTGCTTCTTCCAGCCCAGCGTTTCTCATGATGTGCTCTGCATATAAGTTAAATAAGCAGGGTGATAACCAGTCTGTTGTTCCATGTCCAGTTCTAACTGTTGCTTCCTGACCTGCATATAGGTTTCTCAAGAGGCAGGTCAGGTGGTCTGTATTCCCATCTCTTTCAGACTTTCCACAGTTTCTTGTGATCCACGCAGTCAAAGTCTTTGGCATAGTAAATAAAGCAGAAATAGATGTATTTCTGGACCTCTCTTGCTTTTTCAATGATCCAGTGGATGTTGGCAATTTGATCTCTGGTTCCTCTGCCTTTTCTAAAACCAGCATGAACATCTGGAAGTTCACAGTTCATGTATTAGTGAAGCCTGGCTTGGAGAATTTTAGCATTACTTTACTAGCGGGTGAGATAAGTGCAATTGTGTGGTAGTTTGAGCATTCTTTGGAATTAGAATGAAAACTGACCTTTTCCAGTCCTGTGGCCACTGCTGAGTTTTCCAAATTTGCTGGCATATTGAGTGCAGCACTTTCACAGCATCATCTTTCAGGATTTGAAACAGCTCAACTGGAATGCCATCACCTCCACTAGCTTTGTTCGTAGTGACGTTTTCTAAGGTCCACTTGACTTCACATTCCAGGATGTCTGGCTCTAGGTGAGTGATCACACCATCGTGAATATCTTCGTCGTGAAGATCTTTTTTGTACACTTCTTCTGTGTATTCTTGCTACCTCTTCTTAATATCTTCTGCTTCTGTTAGGTCCATACCATTTTTGTCCTTTATCGAGCCCATCTTTGCATGAAATGTTCCCTTGGTGTCTCTAATTTTCTTGAAGAGATCTCTAGTCGTTCCCATTCTGTTCTTTTCCTCTATTTCTTTGCATTGATTGCTGAGGAAGACTTTCTTATCTCTCCTTGCTATTCCTTGGAACTCTGCATTCAAATGAGAATATCTTTCCTTTTCTCCTTTGCTCCTCGCTTCTCTTCTTTTCACAGCTATTTGTAAGGCCTCCTCAGAGAGCCATTTTTTGTTTTTGCATTTCTTTTCCATGGGGATGGTCTTTATCCCTGTCTCTTGTACATTGTCATGAACCTCCATCCAAAGTTCATCAGGCACTCATCTGTCAGATCTAGTCCCTTAAATCTATTTCTCACTTCCTCTGTATGATCATAAGGGATTTGATTTAGGTCAGATAGAATGTGGTCCACTGGAGAAGGGAATGGCAAGCCACTTCAGTATTCTTGCCTTGAGAACCCCATGAACAGTATGAAAAGGCAAAATGATAGGATACTGAAAGAGGAACTCCCTAGGTCAGTAGGTGCCGAATATGCTACTGGAGATCAGTGGAGAAATAACTCTGGAAAGAATGAAGGGATGAAGCCAAAGTAAAAACAATACCCAGCTGTGGATGTGACTGGTGATAGAAGCAAAGTCCGATGCTGTAAAGAGCAATATTGCATAGGAACCTGGAATGTCAGGTCCATGAATCAAAGCAAATTGGAAGTGGTCAAACAAGAGATGGCAAGAGTGAACGTTCACATTCTAGGAAATCAGTGAACTAAAATGGACTGGATGGATGAATTCAACTCAAATGATCATTATATCTACTACTTCAGGCAGGAATCCCTCTGAAGAAATGGAGTAGCCATCATGGTCAACAAAAGAGTCTGAAAAGCAGTACCTGGATGCAATCTCAAAAACGACAGAATGATCTCTGTTAGTCTCCAAGGCAAACCATTCAATATCACAGTTATCCAAGTCTATGCCCCAATCAGTAACGCTGAAGAAGCTGAAGTTGAACGGTTTTATGAAGACCTACAAGACCTTTTAGAACTAACACCCAAAAAAGATGTCCTTTTCATTATAGGGGACTGGAATGCAAAAGTAGGAAGTCAAGAAACACCTGGAGGAACAGGCAAATTTGGCCTTAGAATACGGAATGAAGCAGGGCAAAGACTAAAAGAGTTTTGCCAAGAAAATACACTGGTCATAGCAAACACCCTCTTCCAATAACACAAGAAAAGACTCTCTACACATAGACATCACCAGATGGTCAACACCAAAATCAGATTGATTATATTCTTTGCAGCCAAAGATGGAGAAGCTCTATAAAGTCAACAAAAACAAGACCAGGAGCTGACGATGGCTCAGATCATGAACTCCTTATTACCAAATTCAGACTGAAATTGAAGAAAGTAGTGAAAACAACTAGACCATTCAGGGATGACCTAAATCAAATCCCTTATGATTAGACAGTGGAAGTGAGAAGTAGATTTAAGGGACTAGATCTGATAGATAGAGTGCCTGATGAACTACTGAATGAGGTTCGTGACATTGTACAAGGATCAAGACCATTCCCATGGAAAAGAAATGCAAAAAAATCAAAATGGTTTTCTGGGGAGGCCTTAGAATAGCTGTGAAAAGAAGAGAGGTGAAAAGCAAAGGAGAAAAGGAAAGATATAAGCATCTGAATGCAGAGTTCCAGAGAATACCAAGAAGAGATAAGAAAGCCTTCTTCAGAGATCAGTGCAAAGCAATGGAGGAAAAGAACAGAATGGGAAAGACTAGATCTCTTCAAGAAAATTACAGATACCAAGGGAACATTTCATGCAAAGATGGGCTCGATAAAGGACAGAAATGGTCTGGACCTAACAGAAGAAGAAGATATTAAGAAGAGGTAGCAAGAATACACAGAAGAACTCTACAAAAAGGATCTTCACGACCCAGATAATCATGATGTTGTGATCACTCATCTAGAGCCAGACATCCTGGAATGTGAAGTCAAGTGGGCCTTGGAAAGCATCACTACGAACAAAGCTAGTGGAGGTGATGGCATTCCAGTTGAGCTGTTTCAAATCCTGAAAGATGATGCTGTGAAAGCGCTGCACTCAATATGCCAGCAAATTTGGAAAACTCAGCAGTGGCCACAGGACTGGAAAAGGTCAGTTTTCATTCCAATTCCAAAGAAAGGCAATACCAAAGAATGCTCAAACTACCGCACAATTGCACTCATCTCACATGCTAGTAAAGTAATGCTCAAAATTCTCCAAGCCAGGCTTCAGCAATATGTGAACCATTAACTTCCTGATGTTCAAGCTGGTTTTAGAAAAGGCAGAGGAACCAGAGATCAAATTGCCAACATCCGCTGGATCATGGAAAAGGAAGAGAGTTCCAGAAAAACATCTATTTCTGCTTTATTGACTATGCCAAAGCCTTTGACTGTGTGTATCACAATTAACTGTGGAAAATTCTGAAAGAGATGGAAATACAGACCACCTGACCTGCCTCTTGAGAAATCTGTATGCAGGTCAGGAAGCAGCAGTTAGAACTGGACATGGAACAACAGACTGGTTCCAAATAGGAAAAGGAGTATGTCAAGGCTGTATATTGTCACCCTGCTTATTTAACTTCTGTGCAGAGTAAAAACGCTGGACTGGAAGAAACACAAGCTGGAATCAAGACTGCCAGGAAAAATATCAATAACCTCAGATATGCAGATGACACCACCCTTATGGAAGAAAGTGAAGAGGAACTAAAAAGCCTCTTGATGAAAGTGAAAGTGGAGGATGAAAAAGTTGGCTTAAAGCTCAACATTCAGAAAACGAAGATTATGGGATCCGGTCCCATCACTTCATGGGAAATAGATGGGGAAACAGTGGAAACAGTGTCAGACTTTATTTGGGGGAGGCTCCAAAATCACTGCAGATGGTGACTGCAGCCATGAAATTAAAAGACGCTTACTCCTTGGAAGAAAAGTTATGACCAACCTAGACGGTATATTCAAAAGCAGAGACATCACTTTGCCGACTAAGGTCCGTCTAGTCAAAGCTATGGTTTTTCCAGTGGTCATGTATGGATGTGAGAGTTGGACTGTGAAGAAGGCTGAGTGCCAAAGAATTGATGGTTTTGAACTGTGGTGTTGGAGAGGACTCTTGAGAGTCCCTTGGATTGCCAAGAGATCCAACCGATCCATTGTGAAGGAGATCAGCTCTGAGATTTCTTTGGAAGGAATGATGCTAAAGCTGAAGCTCCAGTACTTTGGCCCCCTCATGTGAAGAGTTGACTCATTGGAAAAGACTCTGATGCTGGGAAGGATTGGGGGCAGGAGCAGAAGGGGATGACAGAGGATGAGATGGCTGGATGGCACTGACTCGATGGACATGAGTCTGAGTGATCTCCAGGAGTTGTTGATGGACAGGGAGGCCTGGTGTGCTGCGATTCATGTGGTCGCAAACAGTCGGACAGGACTGAGTGACTGAACTGAACTGAACATACCTGAATGGTCCAGTGGTTTTCACTACTTTCTTCTCTTTAAGTCTGAATTTGGTAATAAGGAGTTCATGATCTGAGCCACAGTCAGTTCCTGGTCTTGTTTTTGTTGACTGTATAGAGCTTCTCCATCTTTGGCTGCAAAGAATATAATCTGATTTTGGTGTTGACCATCTGGTGATGTCCATGTGTAGAGTCTTCTCTTGTGTTGTTGGAAGCGGGTGTTTGCTATGACCAGTGCATTTTCTTGGCAAAACTCTATTAGTCTTTCTGCCCCCTTCTGATGCCTATGTCAGAAGCTTTGTCTATCTCCTTTATACTTTAATAAAACTTTTATTACACAAAAGCTCTGAACGTTCAAGCCTCGTCTCTGGCCCTGGATTGAATTCTTCTCCTCCGGGGGCCAAGAGTCCCAGCGTCGTGATTCAACAACCTTTCATCTTGGGGGATCGTCCGGGATCCTTCTGGACAAGTTTGCTTGTTTTAATACCCTTCAGAGCTCAGGGGCGGTGGCCGAGAGTGCCAGCCTGTGACAAGGCAGGAACAGCTGAGAGGAGTTACCCCTGCCCGAGGCCGGGGGCAGTGGGTGGGAGGAGCTGCCCCACACCCAAGGCCAGAGGTGGCGGCCAGGAGGAGTGACCCCAAGGAGCGGTGGCTAGGAGGGCGCTGGAGGGCCTAGGGGAGCTATTCCACGTTCAAGGTCAGGAGGGGTGGCGGTGAGGAGATATCCCATGTCCAAGGTAAGAGAAACCCAAGTAAGATGGTAGGTGTTGCAAGAGGGCAAACACGCTGAAACCATAATCACAGAAAACTAGTCAATGTAATCACACTAGGACCACAGCCTTGTTTAACTCAATGAAACTAAGCCATGCCCTGTGGGGCCATCCAAGATGGGTGGGCATGGTAGAAAGGTCTAACACAATGTGGTCCACTGGAGAAGGGAATGGCAAACCACTTCGGTATTTTTGCTTTGAGAACCCCATGAACAGTATGAAAAGGCAAAATGATAGGATACTGAAAGAGGAACTCCCCAGGTCAGTGGGTGCCCAAAATGCTGCTGGAGAACAGTGGAGAAATAACTCCAGAAAGAATGAAGGGATTGAGCTAAAGCAAAAACAATACCCAGTTGTGGATGTGACTGGTGATAGAAGCAAGGTCCAATGCTATAAAGAGAGTAATATTGCATAGGAACCTGGAATGTCAGGTCCATGAATCAAGGCAAATTGGAAGCGGTCAAACAGGAGATGGCAAAAGTGAACGTTGACATTCTAGGAATCAGCTAACTAAAATGGACTGGAATGGGTGAATTTAACTCAGTGACCATTATATCTACTACTGTGGGCAGGAATCCCTCAGAAGAAATGGAGTAGCCATCATGGTCAACAAAAGAGTTTGAAATGCAGTACTTGGATGCAATCTCAAAAGCGACAGAATGATCTCTGTTCGTTTCCAACGCAAACCATTCAGTATCATGGTAATCCAAGTCTATGCCCCAACCAGTAACGCTGAAGAAGCTGAAGTTGAACGGTTCTATGTAGACCTATAACACCTTTTAAAACTAACACCCAGCCTCACAGGGAGGAATCAAATCCCCCAGAGACTGGCACCACCTTTCAGCCATATGAGGTCATCATGGAACCACAGGTTTTAGACCTTCTGAGGCTCCGTAGTCTGAGTGCTGTGGAGCTCACTTTTACTTCCTTCAGTCAGCAATCATGCATATGCAATCACTCAGTTTATCACAATATGTCCCTTTTCCTAAGTCCCCAGGTCTCCCTATCTGATGCTCCTTTTCCAAGGAGATGATCAGTCTCCTCTTCTACCCATTCGGGTAGGATCTCCTGACTGGGGACCGGCTCTGTGGCCTTACCTTACCCTGTGGTCATTCCTGGTGAGTCCGGTTGGGGTTTGGCCATCTCGAGTCAGAATGCCGGTCCAAAAGAGAACCTGGAATACCATGAGGTGGAGCACCTCCTCATTTGACTTGGGGCTCCTCTGCTCTGACCCAGCCAAGTCACCAGTCCAGCAACTCAAGGGGGGCTAGTGTGGGTGGAATCTAGCTGGGGCCTCTAGAAATGCTGCACAAACCAGTACTTGAGAAACCAAGCACCACACTTGGAGGGTTGGAGAACTCAGGTTTATTATGCTGCTGGGCCCAGAGGAGTTAACACTCCAAGCTCTGAGCCCTGAACAAGGGGGTTAGAGTTTTTCTACACGGACAGGCATGATTAAGCGGGTTTGCAGGGGCTAGGGTGATTGCAAAGAGCAGGACAAGGGTGAATGGGATAAGCTCCAGTTACTAGTATTGTGAGTCCCCACTTTCTGAGACCTACATGATTTAGACTTTGCAAGAAGCAAGCTGAGTTACAGAGGCAAAAGGAGAAGGAGGTAAAATTTTAACTTTTTCTCTTCAGTTTCTTTCCTGTATGAACTGCCTAATGGTCAGTTAAGGCTGAACATGAAATAGAAGCTTTGCCACATTCATTTCATTTGTATGCTTTCTATACAGTATGAATACTCTGATGAATTATAAGGCCTGAACTCTAACTAAAGTCTTCGCCACACTCATTAAATTTGTACTATTTCTCACAGTTATTCCATTTGTAACATTTTTTTCTACTGTGAATTATCTGATGCTTCCTATGATGGTCATTTCAAGCACCAGCCATACGTCCCATTTTTATGCTTTCTCTCCTGGATGAACTGCCTGATGGTGAGTTAAGGCTGACTGTGCACTAAAACCTTTGTCACAATTCTTACATTTGTAAGGTTTTGATAACTTATCATGAATAGTGTGGGATTTGTGATCTCTGAAGATTAGCTTTGGGACCAGGGACCAGGTTTGATCAATCAAGAGCTTTTGTGTAGCAGAGTTCTATTAAAGTGAAAAAGGGACAGAGAAAGCTTCTGACATAGACATCAGAAGGGGGATGGAGAGTGGCCCCCACTGCTAGTTTTAGCAAGCTGTGTTATGTCGGTTAGAAAGTCATTCATCAGATAAGAGAGACACCTCAAGGCTGAGGGAGTTTCAGCAGGCCCCTCTCCCATAATATGCATCTTTGAGATAGGAGGGCAAGAGGTGTGTCATCCCCCAGCCATAAAACAACTGATACGAATACTGTTTTGTTGAGCTATCATCAGCCCATGGTTTGATGATAGTCTTAGAAGGAATCATTTTGAAGAAAGGCCAATTCCAAAGCAAATACATAGTTTCATTAACATAGCTTAAGAAAAACATTTCCATAAGAAAAATGCTCAAGGTTTAGCTTGAGGTTAGAGAAAAGTTAAGTTCAGGTGGAACCAGGTGTCATCATAGCAACACAGAATTTTAAGAGACACTTGCAGCCTATTTCCTCTTTTGGAGACCCCTGACCTTCCTGCATGTTACCCTCTCAGTTTCTCTCCAGAATGAATTCTTCGATGAACTGCAAAGGATGCAGTTTGTCTAAAGGCCTTTCCACACACAACACACTTATATGGTTTCTCTCCAGTATGAATTCTTCGATGAACTGCAAGGCTTGCACTGAAACTAAAGGCCTTGCCACATACATCACATTTATATGGTTTCTCTCCAGTATGAATATTCCGATGAGATTTAAGTCTTCCATTTACACTAAAGGCCTTTCCACATACGTCACACTTATATGGTTTCTCTCTGGTATGTAGTTTCTGATGAGATGTAAGGCTTCCATTTACAATAAAGGCCTTGCCACATACGTCACATTTATATGGTTTCTCTCCAGTATGAACCCTCTGATGAATTGCAAGATGTGTGCTTCGAGTATAGCCACGGCCACATACTTCACATTTATATGGTTTCTCTCCAGTATGAAGGATCTCATGAAGTGCATGGCTTTCTTTGCGAGTAAAGGCCTTTCCACACATACCACATTTATATGGTTTCTCTCCAGTATGAGTTCTCTGATGAACTGCAAAGTTACCCTGGAACTGAATATTTTGCCACATAAATTACATTTACATGCTTTCTCACCTGTATGAACTGCCTGATGTATATTTAAGGATGACAGCGTAAAAAAACGTTTGTCACAGCTATTACATTTGTAAGATTTCTCTTTAGTATGAATTCTCCGATGAGTTCCAAGATGTCTCTTTCCAGTAAAGCCACGACCACATACATCACATTTATAAGAATTCTCTCCAGTATGAATTCTCTGATGAATTCCAAGCTTTGACTTTCGAGTATAGCCACAGCCACATACATCACATTTATATGGTTTCCCTCTCCAGCATGAAGGGTCTGATGAAGTGCGTGGCTTTTTTTGTAAGTAAAGGCCTTTCCACACACATCACATGTATATGGCTTCTCTCCAATATGATTTCTCTGATGAACTGCAAGGCTCACATTATCATTAAGGGCCTTGCCACACACATCACCTTTATATGGTTTTCTTCCTGTATGGATTCTTTGATATCTAGTGAGTTCTGAGTCCTGAAGAAACATTATATCACACTCATTACATTTGTAAGATTTTTTCTTGTGTGATTCCTGGTGTGGTGCCAGTTCCGAGGGATGCATAACAGCACTCTCTTGTTTATGAGAATTGCCTTTATGGACACTACGAGTTCTCTGAGGTGGCAAACCTGAGGTACTACTGTTGATATTCGTCACAACCTGACTACATTCAGAAACTGTCCCTTCAGACTGAAGCATCTGCAATTCATCATGAAAGCTTGATCTGTGCATTTCAACAGGCTTATCTCCTACATCATTTCTACTCTGATGATCTCTTCCACCAGTGAGGTTTCTGTTATGGGATACAGACATTCCTTTGCCATTTCTTTCAGCAGCTGTCCACAGACTCTCAAAACCATGCACAGTTTCCTGTATCTTCCTGAGGAAAAAATCTTTGGTTTCATAGGTTTCAGCTCTTCCAAACATCACTCTTTGCAAAATTTCTCCTTTTCCACTGTTTGCTTTTGCTTGTAATTTCTTGGTCATATGTATATGAGACAAACTACAAGATATAAAGAACCATAGGTAGCCTATTAATTACAGTTCATAAATAAATTCTTTCATGTTGAGCACATGATATTATATCAAAAGTCATATCCATCCTGAACAGAATTATTAATCTTCCCAATGATGAACTTAAAAATATAAGGAACACTAAAGGAATAGAATTCTTTAAAAAAAAAACAAAACAAAACAAAAAAACAGGAATCACATAGAATTCAAATTAATTTTAGGGTAGCCAAGTTTCAAAGACAGAATCAGGAAAACATTCACTTTATGCAAACTCATGTCAGGTCTCAAAGAAAAAGGTATTTTCCCACCATGACCTCAAAGCTCATTCTACTTGGTAGTAAATACACTTCTGTCTCATAATTGAGGAGAAAAAACAGTAAAAATCCATGGACAGGGAGATTGGAGGGCTATAGTCCATGAGATCACAAAGAGTCAGACTGGACTGAGTAAGCAAGGATCAGAGAGGAAACACAGTGTGATGGTAAATAATCCAAAAGAAGTATTCTAATATACTGTGTAATGAAAATAAAGAATTTGTTAAAACTGTCTCCCTGCCCCCCCACATCATAGGGCTTATGAGATCTTAGTTTCCTGACCATGGATTAAACCCAAAATCACTGCATTGAAAGTGCTGCATCCTATCCACTGGAATGTCAGGTAATTCCCTAATTATATATATAAAAAAAGAAAGAACACTTTTCTAAATACCTTCTATAAATCTATCAGTAGATAGACATACAGGCATTTTATAACTAGAAGTGTTTCATGTCAGTTATACTGTGTAAAACATAAAGACTGTCATCTTTAAATAACAAAGAATTAATAAATGAAACGTTCTCTGCTTAAATAAAGGCCATTCAATATTGCAATTGCCATTCTATACAGTAACCTTAATTTACTCAGTTCATTGGCTCCAAGATACATGTAAAGGAACAAGTTTTGGGGCCTCCCTGTGGCTCAGAGGTAAAGAATCTGCCTGCTGATGCAGGGCACACACCCGATCCAGGAAGCTCCCACATGCTTCGGAGCAACTAAGCCTGTGGGCCCCAGGTGAAGATCCTGTACTCTCAAGTTCGGGATTCACAACTACTGAGCACACTCATAGAGCCCACATACCACAAAAAGAGAAACCATTGGCATGAGGAGCCCGCACATACAACTAGAGAGTAGCCCTTATAACTTATGCCAAAGCTGAAATTCCAATACTTTGGCTACCTGATGCAAACAACCGACTCACTGGAAAAGACCCTGATGCTGGGAAAGATTGAAGGTAGGAGGAGAAGGGGACAACAGAGGCTCAGCTGGTGAAGAATCCTCCTGCAATTTGGAAGTCTGGGTCTGATTCCTGGGTTGGGAAGATCCCATGGAGAAGGGAAAGGCGACTCACTCCAGTATTCTGGCCTGGAGAATTCCATGGACTCGCAAGGAGTCCAACACTTGAGTGACTTTCACTTTCATTTTATGGTAGGAGAGAGAAGGATTCAGCCTCTCATCCAGCAAATCAGATTCTTATCCTTTCTCAATGAGTGAGAATCACAAACATTCAGTAACTTCTAAGGGTACAGCCCTCTTTAATTTAAGGTTCCAATTCTCACACCATCCAGTGAAGACGTCCCATGTATTAGCTAACTAGTAGAAAGGTGAATCTTTGAATTAGGGAATAAAAACTTCATCAACCTTAACCTCTTTCTTCTTACAGAGTGGCATTTTGTCTCACAAATACTGCTCACAGGGCCAATTAAAGTTTTGTAGAAGTTGTCACTTTCGTCTCAGGTTCAAAGATTTGTTAAAAAAAATAAGCCACTCATTCTGTAGAAATAAATAACACAAATTCTTATTATAGAATTATCTAGCTAACTTTCAATACGCTAACAATAAAAGCAAAGAGAAGTAGAAACAGCAGAAGATACGTCACCAAATTGGGTTCTGACCAACATCCAGACTCAAAAAGCGCTGGGAAGTCCCGCGGTACAGCACAACTGAAGACCAAGTGAAGAAAAGATCCCAGGCAGCCTGTTACAGTCATGGGTGAGACTTCAAAGATTGCAGTTTTGGGTTCCCATTTATAATCCCAGGATGCCAACTGATATCATCAGGAACCTGTGAGCAAATAGCAGCTCTGGTTGCATATTAATGCTATTTATTTGTCTTACAAAACTTACAATATTGCTAAGCCTGTGGCTGAGTAGGCCAGGGCCCCCCAAGGGCTCGACAATCTCAATATTTGTCCCCTATCTTATCTCTAGTGCTGTACGACTTGCACTCACAGCAGGCAGTCAGGGCACTCACAGTCAGGGCAGTGTCCAGCCAGGTTAGAAGCAAGCTCAGAGGCCTGCTTTAGAGAGGACCTAGACCCCTGTGCCTCCTGCATTGCCAGGTGTAGAATCCCACCTCTTTTGTCAGCCAAGAAGTGATGGACACTACAGACGGACAGAAAAATATTCACAAATTAATTTACTATCGGCATCCTTCTGAATGCACAGGAAGCAGTATAACATACAGTATAATATACAGTATAATACACAGATACCTGGGCTTCCCCAGGGCTCAAAGGTAAAGTATCCACTTGCCATGCAGGAGCTGTGGGTTCTATCCCCGTGTGGGGAAGATTCCCTGGAAGAGGGCATGGCAACTCACTCCAGCATTCTTGCTGGGAGAATCTCATGGACAGAGGAGCGTGGAGGGCTACGGTCCACTGAGTCACAAAGAGGCACGACTGTACCAACTGAGCACACAGGTATCCATGTATCTAGTTCCTTTCCAAGAACTACTGAACCAAGAACACAGGGGTAGAAAATAGGGAATTGGTTATTTCAAAGATCGAAATCAGCTTTATAAATACTCAAGCTGTGGAAAACTGTGTATCATACAGTGGGCAGATTACCTGAAGAAAGGACAAGCTTAAACTTCTGATGCCAATCACAAAATTTTTGAAGTCTGAATCAACAGGGCTATGAACTCAGTCAAGCAAAACAAGGGCTCCCAAGAGACACAGAGGGAAAATGCAGAGATACCCCAAACCACATTCCAACTTCACAGGGAAGTGATCCTCACCCACAGACAGCAGGTTCCTGTAGGCCTCCACCATCACGTCCCAGTACAAGGCCCTCTGAGCAGGGTCCAGGCATTCCCACTCCTCTGGAGTGAACTTGATGTCCACATCCTTGATGGTCAACTGTGTCTGAAATGAAAGCACATTTCACTAACAGGCGCTGAGGAGGATTCTTATTTTCACATGAAATGAGAAAAGGTGAGAGGGATAAGGATCAATTCAGGTAATGTAATATTCTGGTAGATCCATTAAAAGCTATTCGGAACAAACTGTGGGTCTCTAATTTCCAGATTGTTTTATAAGACTATGACATCTTCCAATCAATATAAATTTGTCACTTGTGTGGACAACACATGAAGAATATACAAATAAAATTCAATCAGTGAGTTGTCTATGCAGAATTGTCACACTCTACACACTAAGTGATATTCACTATCTCGATGAGTTATAGCAAGACTGGTGTCTTCAGACAACAAAGTCCACAGTGGCTTTAAAAGAACACACACTGTGATGGGGATGATTATGACATCATCACACTGATGACAGGTGTATCAACACTTCCTACACACTAAGCATTACTGTAAAGACTTTACACGGATGAACTTATCATCAACATAACAGCACATCACAGAAAGATCTGTGTCCATCTTACTGTGGAGAAAACTTTATCATTCTAAGGAATTGCTCAGATCAAACAGTTAAGAAATGAGACAACAGCACCTGAGGTCAGGTGGTTGGGAGAGACAACTGAACCTAAGGAATCAATGAGTTAAGTACCAGAGAAGGAAAGTGCATCCACAGAGAGTTTTCTGAGAATACCTGAAACCAGTTCAAGAAAGCTGAAGAGCAATGAAGGTGTAGAAGCCCAGATCTTTTGTCAGCCAAGAAATGATGGACATTATAGACAGAGAGAAAAATATTCACAAATTAATTTACTATTTACCTCCTTCTGAATGCCAAGGAAGAGTATAATATACAGTATAATATGTAGGTATCGGGCTTCCCCGGAGGCTTGGCAGTAAAAAATCTGCCTGCAATGAAGGTGACATGGGGCTGATATCTGCATGGGGAAGATCCCCCTGAGGAGGGCACAGCAATCCACTCCTATATTCTTGCCTGGAGAATTTCAGGGACAGAGGAGCTTGAAGGGCTATGGTCTACTGGGTCACAAAGAGGCAGACATGACTATCAGATAAATGGTTACTATATAGGGTCACCCCCTCTCCCCACCAATCCACACAAGGTCATTAATCTTACCACTATTTCCATCACTCATGTGCTGAGGTAGAAAAAACTTAAGGCCATGGAAAACACTTAAGATACAATTTCAACTGCTACAAAGCATAAAACGTATTTATGAGATGATGTTTTGTAATAAAACCATGGAATTACAGATCCATGCACTCACACATGCACACATAAACACACAACTAGTTGAAACAAGGAAGAGTTGTCTTTACTCTTTTCTTTCAATCAAAATTTACTGAGAGTGAACTCTGGGCCCCAAAGTGGGAATATAGCAGTGAACGTGATGGAGCTTACCATCTAGCAGCCAGCTGGCCAATTACATCCATAATTTTAATATCACTGTTGTTACACGTGCTCTGAAACAGGCCTGGTGCCTGTTTTTTTAACAGAAAGTTTTGACCTACATCGATAAATCAGAGAAGGTATCCGTGAGGAAGAAACACTTGGATTGGCAAGGTGGGAAGTGGAAGATACAACCAGGGAGTACAGCCTGAGTGCTGGCTCTGAGGCAGGAAGATATTTAGTGAACAGAAAGCCAATCAGTCTGACTGGGACACAGGGCAAAAAGAGGGGTGATGCCAGGTAGAGGCTGCTTTCTACAAGGTTTTGGATTTAGGACTTTATTCCAAAAGTACCTGGAAGTCACTGAAGAATCTGCAGGAGGTAAATCAGAGGTTTAGATTTGTTTTTCAGAGCTCACTCTGCTGTGTGTGGAGGTGGTTGTTGTTTAGATAATCAGTCATGTCAGACTCTTTGTGACCTCATGGTAGCCCACCATGCTCCTCTGTTCATGGGATTTTCAGGCAAGAATACTGGAGTGGGTGGCCATTCCCTTCTCCAGAAAGATGCCTTTTGACACATTCAGGGATGATACTCTTGTCTTCTTTTATTTATGTGTATTTCAGCATCTTTGGGACATTAAAAAGGAATCAATTACACTTCAGTAATTTGTCAGCATTCTCTGTCTTTTTTAAAGCTAATTGATTTTGGTTTTGCTGGGTCTTTGTTGCTGTGAGCACGCTTTCTGTACATACGGCTGCAATGCCCGGACATCTCATTGCAGTGGCTTCTCTTATTTTTGAGCACATGCTCTAGAGTGTGCGGGCTTCAGGAGTTATGGCTCCCAGGCTCTAGAGCACAGGCTCAGCAGTTGCGGCGCATGGTCTTAGTTGCTCTGAGGCATCTTCCTGGACCTGGGATGGAACCCGTGCGCCCTACATTGGCAGGCACATTCTAGCCACTGTACCACCAGGGAAGTCCTCAACATTATCTTATACTAGCTCAAAAAAAAAAAAAAAAAAAAAACAGAAAATAATATACAGATTTAAAAAATAATATGACTGGCACCTGATCCGGTAAGATCCCACATGCTGAGGGGCAACTAAGCCCATGAGCCTCAATTTCTGAGCAAGAGCTGTAGAGCCCAGCAGGTGAAATTACTGAGGCCAGCATGCTCTACAGTCTGGGTTGCAAGATAAGAAAAGCCACCGTAATGAGAGACTCATACACTGCAACTAAAAAGTGGCCACCACACACCAGAACTAGATAAAAGCCACTGCTGCAATGAAGATCAGTAGAGCCAATATGTATTTTTAAAATATATCTAAAAAAATAGTAATGTAAGGGATGTAGTTATTAACAAAATCCAATGTTTATCTTTTTACTCCATGACCAAATATTGCGTGAAGATTAGGAAAGTTGGGGGAACTCCCCGTCAGTTCACTGGTTAAGATCCCACACTTCCACCACTGGGTTTCAGGTTTAATGCCTCCTCAGGGAACTAAGACCCTACATCATATGGCCAAAAAAGAAGAAAAAATAATTAGCAAACTATATTTCATAGTTTAAAGTAGACGCTATAATGAAACACTCTCTAGACCTGTTCAAGAAGGTCCTCATTTAGTTTTAAATGTCCTAAAAAATTCAGATCTGATTTCCCGTTATTGGCCTCTTTTCCAGATTTTAGCAGGTACTGTGCATGTTAATACCTTACATCTAGTGTGCAGCTTCCTTATCCCTGGTTGACAGAGGGCAGACAGGGAATCGAGATGGGCCCTAAGCAATCCCTGCTGCCCAACAGCACTGAAACCCCATCTCCAACCTGTGGGTGAGAAGCCCTGCCCAGGACGCCACCCAGGAGAGCCTCTTCACAAGGGTCAGGTCACCGGGTCATGGGGAGACGGGATCTAAGTGGAGACGACAGGCCCTGAGGGAAGGCCCCGGGTGAGTGTGCATGTACAGGACTCAGACAGGACACTTCAGAGTCAGACACAATTAGCGAGTCCAGAGAAGGGCATTTCAGGAAGGACAGACTAGAATCCACTGAGAATATGACCTTACCTGAGAAAGAGCCATGCCTGACTCCTATTCTTTCCTCTTCCTCCTCTTCTGGGCTTCCTCAAGTAACACGAGTCTTCATGGGGTATCAAGAAGGTGGAAAACATGCTATTTAATGTTTAGAGTCAACAAATCCTCTTCCTGAGCCCCAACCACACACACACAGGGAAGCCCCCACCATGGGTAACAGACAGTCCTCTGTGCCCACTGTCTCAGGAGGGCCTCAGGACAGGCAACTTCCGCACAGAGACCAACACGGGACTTTCCCACACTTTCCCTCGGATCACACTCCCCTCCTGGTGAGGCATCATGCACACAGCAGCAGGGGCCACCTCTGATGACCCCATGATGCCCTTCAGGTCACACAGCAGGCCCTGGTCCAGCCCCACTGAGAGCAGAGCGCCTCCCCTCTCCCAGGGTGTGGTCTGAGTTTCAGAAGTGGAGGCTAAGAGCCCTGGTGCTCAATGCAGGATCCAGATCGGAATCATCTGTGGCTCTGTGCACATTCCTGGGGCGAGGACCCACACGAGAACCTGAGGAGCGCGTCTGATGTGGGAGGTGCGTGTCTGATGGGGGAGAACCGACTAAAGAAAGGGTTATGTATACATATACCATACACCCTGTGACACGTGTACACCATGAAATATTTATCACAAACCACTAAGCAACACATCCATCACGTCCAAAGTCCCATGTTCTGTATGTGGTGACAACACTGACAATGTACTCTGACGAATTCCCAGCATGCAGTAACAGAACAGGATTAACTATGGTCAGTGTGCTGCACACACCTCCCCAGGATGCACTCATTTCACAACTCAAAGTCTGTACCCTTTGACCAACATCTCCCCATCTTCCCCACCTCCTAGCCCCAGAGAACCACCATCCTACCTAATGAGTTTCATTTTTTTTACATTCTATATAATGGAAGGACGTATAATACCAGTCTTTCCCTGTCTGTCTTAATTCACTTACCATGATATTCTCTACATTCATCCAAGTTGTCCCAAGTGAGGCAAAGCTCCATAATTGCTTATAAGAAAGTCGCTATTGAACGAACAAATCTTTATCCCAAGCTATAAAAATAATTAAATGTAAAGAAAGCAGAAAGCCAAAAGTAAAACCATCACAAAGAACATCTTTAAAGTTCCTTGAAAAGGCATCATGTAGTAAGAGTCTTGCCGCATTTCTTCTCTCGCATAACCTCTACTCCTCACCAGGAATAGGGAAGGGGGGTGACCCACACCTGCGACCTCAACCAGCTCTACATATGCATGCTCTTTTAATACAAATAATTACAAAATACACATGCCTCACAGACAGAAGTTTTGCAATTCTCCGTCTTATCTGTAGAATTGAAAGAAGCAAGACAATAATTCTTACCCAACTGACTCAGCACTCTTCCGGATCTAGTCCCCACCGTCACCTGCACTCTAGCTGTTTCCACTCCATTTGGTTGATCTGTTTCCCTACTTCTTTCTACATGTCCGTTTCTCTGCTCTCCTGCTGTGTCTGTCCTCTCTACTTTTTCCCTGGCTCCTATCCCGCCTCTCTGCCATCTGTTCACCTTCAAGTTGCTTTCTCTCAACCTCCCTGGTGATCCTCAATCTCCCAGTATTTCTGCCTTTCTTCCTCCATCTCTGCCCGCCCTTCCTGCCAACTCTCTGGCACTTCCAAGTGGCTATGCTTCCTTTCAGCTCGCTTTTTTTCCTCAGCTCCTCCAATCTCTAGGAGTCCCCTTTCTCTCCCACCAGGATATTGTTGGTCTGTAAGCCAAGGTCCCAACTCTTGTATCCCCTTTGCGCGCTGTCTGTGCCTCTCCACTGTCGCCCTCTTTGGGACCCCTGATTTACACCCTCTCCCTTGAAGGGGGCGGCAGAGGATGAAATGGTGAGATACCATCCCTGGACTCAACGGATATGGATTTGAGAAAACTGGGAGATACAGGGGTCGCAAAGAGTCGGAATGAACAACCACACCTCCCTGTGTTGCTCACCCTTAACTCTCCGGAGACCCTGCTTTGCTCTGAATTTCTCTCCTTTCCGCACCCGCTCCCTTCAAGGCTCATTCTCTTTCATGAAGCTGTCTCTTCCAAGTTCCTCACAATCCTCTTCACTGCCATCGCTCGTCCCACAGGCTTTTCTCAATTTTCCATTTCCCTAGGAGTCGCTGTCTCTGCTTCTGATCCCGCCTTCCGCCCACTATTTACAGGGTAGGAGACTGAATAAGAAAGGCCCTCCCGCAAGAGCCAAATTCCAGCGGGTGCTATTTGGGGCCAAAGAACCATGGGCGTCACGTGGCTGGCTCAGGTCACCTTCCCCACCAGGGATCAGGGGAAAGGTCACTGAAGGGCAGAAGGACCGGCCTGAGGAGACGTGAGGACAGAGCGCTGGGAGGGAGGGGGTCTCAGCGCGGGGAGGGCTCCCCAGAATCCCAGGACCGGGGAGAGAACGCGGCCTCTCCGGGAGCGGGGCGGCCGGCGAGGCCTCCAGGGCCCGAGGAGAGGCTGAAGAACGTGGAGCGAATAAACCACCTCGCCTAATAGAATTGTATGTGGTGCAGAAAGGGCAGAAGGGTCCGTGAGGTCAGTAAACGGTTTTAAGCCAGAAAAAGTGCGAAACGCAGGGTTTCAGTGTTCCAAAAGCAGGAACGGGCTTCAATGAGACTTTAAACCGAAAGGCAGGCGCCCCTTCACCGCTTAAGGAGACGTCTGAATTTGCTGGGGGTGGTGGGGCGGGAGCGGGGATTTAGAGTCAGTAGCGACCCTCAGACCCGGGGTACAAAGAAAAGGAGACCGCGAGAGGCAGGTTTGACTCCAGACAGAAACTCACGCTTCGCTGGGACCTCCACTCGCAGCTCTCCGCTTCCGCGTGGGTCACGTTACGCGCATGCGCAGACAAATAGCTGACCGGCCTGCAGGCGGGTCCGGGCCGTCAGGGGGTTGGTGGTGGGGAGAAGCCGGACCAGCATAGGGCCTTTGAAAGGTGAGGCGGAGCCTCGCGGCGCGGCGGGGCAGGGCGGGGCGTCCTGGCCCGGCGGGAGGAGGGAACAATTCAATACTGTAATCACTGCTAAAGGGGACTGCAGCCAGGAAATAAAAACACATCTGCTCCTTGGAAGGAAAGTTATGATAGAACTAGATGGTGTATTAAAAAGCAAAGGAATCACGTTGCCAACAAAGGTCCCTATAGACAAACTATGGTTTTTCCAGTAGTCAGCTAGGGATGTGATTAAAAATGTGATGTGAGAGTTGGTCCATACAGAAGGCTTGTTGCAGGAAAGGGGACCCCTTCCAGGGCCCGAAACTGGGCTCTTGTCTAACACTCGGGAATGAATTGTCCGAGGAGACACACGTGCTGACAAAGCAAGAGATTTTATTGGGAAAGGGCACCCTGGTGGAGAGTAGTAGGGTAAGGGAACCCAGAACTGCTCTGCCGCTTAGCTTGCTGTCTCAGGTTTTATGGTGATGGGATTAGTTTCCGGGTGGTCTTTGGCCAGTCATTCTAATTCAGAGTCTTTCCTGGTGGCATCGCTCAGCCAAGATGGATGCTAGCGAGAGGGATTCTGGGAAGTGGAGGGACACACGGTGTCTCCTTTCGACCTTTCCTGAACTCTTCCGGTTGGTGGTGGCTTGTTAGTTCCGTATTCCTTATCAGGATCTCCTGTCATAAAACAACTCATGCAAATAGTTACTATGGTGCCTGGCCAGGGTGGGCAGTTTCAATCAGTGTGCTTCCTCTAACAGGCTGAGCATAGAAAAATTGATGCTTTTGGATTCTGGTGCTGGAGATCAGTTTTGAGAGTCCCTTGGAGAACAAGGAGAACAAATCAGTGAATCCGAAAGGAGACCAACCATGAAGATTCATTGGAAGGACTGATGCTGAAGCTGAGGTTCCAATATTTTGGCCACATGATGCAAATATCGGACTCATTGGAAAAGACCTCGAGGCTGGGAAAGATTGAAGGCAGGAGGAGAACGGAATGATAGAGGATGAGATGGTTAGATGACATCACCAACTCAATGGACATGAGTTTGAGCAAACTCCAGGAGACGGTGAAAGACAGGGAAGCCTGGTGTCCATGAGGTTGCAGTGAGTCAGTCATGACTGAGCGACTAAACAACAGCAACAACATCACATCACTGATAGGGCATAGACTGGGAATTTGTGGAGGGTGTGTCTGGTTTTTTCCCAGGGAAACAGGGGGCCTAGTGGGGGTCTCAAATCAGTGATAATGGGGAAAGGTGGCTCTTGGCAGTAACCCTTTTCCTGGAAGTGAAGTGGGACAATTCTTTAATCTTTGCTTTTTTCCGTAATTACAGGATCTGAAGTAAGCTTCAACTCTGTCATCATAAGCTATAATACCAAGAAAAGTCAAAGAAGATAAATACACATGTAATAGTTTAAAAATGGAACCTTAGGAATATTAACCCAATAATAATAAAAAAACAACAAAGGCCTGAGAACCTCGGTGTATGTACCTTAGAACGTCGGTGAGGGGTGCTGCATGTTCCTTTGGGCTGTGTTGTGTCTAGTCCTGTCACGTCTTAGAGACATCAGTACATGTTGAAAGACATTCCTCTGAATCAACAAGTCAGAGGTCTAGGTTGAACCAGAACCCAGAGGTTATACTGACGCCAAACTCTTGGCTCTCTCTGCACAAATACCAAACTGAAATACTTGAAGTACAAACACAGAGACAGTTATGGAGGAGTAAGAGTGGCTTTCTATATGTGCAAAGCTAAAAGGTAACACTTTAGGCCCCCTCCCTGGTGAGTAGGGAGAGGCTATATCGTCCGCTAGGGATATATGCTAAGGATCAGGGCAGTAACAGTCTTTTATTCTTGTTTCCTCTGCTAAAAGGTAACACTTTAGGCCCCCTCCCTGGTGAGTAGGGAGAGGCTATATCGTCCGCTAGGGATATATGCTAAGGATCAGGGCAGTAATAGTCTTCTATTCTTGTTTCCTCTGCAAAGTTGTAAAAGGATGGGGTTGGTGACAAGATGAAGTTTTGTGCAGGGTCTTAGTTGGTCTGGTCTCCTAATCAGTACGGTGGTAAAGAATCCACCTGCAAGTACAGGAGACTTGGGTTCGATTCCTGGGTCGGGAAGATCCCCTCAAGGAAGAAATGGCAACCTATTTTGCGTCCAATGGGTCACAAGAGATTTGGACACAATTGACCCGGTGTGAGCATCCTTGTTTGATTAGCAACTGTTCTGCCCCTTGGAACTCACAGAAGGTCATGAAGGCTGCAGTCCTGCCTATAAGAAATGGGAACCAAAAAGGCCTCTGTGCCCGGGAGCGCCACAGGGCCCTACTCTGCAGCTTCAATACTAGGAAAAATATTTTCCATTTTGCCATTTCTCTGGTGATATGGGAAAAAAAAGTCTTTGCACAGCATCCTGGATATTATGTGTATGATTAGACAGTAATGAACTATCATACTGATGTAACTAAATTATCCCCTCATCTCCTCTTTTACCAGCTGTGCTCTGGTGAAGAAATAGCTGGTGAGAATAAGCCTTTCTTCATTAATAAAGTGAAAAAGCAGTCAGTTGTTTTCTGTGCCCTGAGAAAGAAAGCTGCATGTGAATTGTCCACGTTCCACATGCAGACAGTACACACGGATGTGGACAGATGTGGTGTTACCTTAAAATGGTTTGGCCAAGACACCTGGGGGAAAGTCTTCATGAAATTCCAACAGTAGATGTACTGAGGATTTAGCACATATGAAGTAGTAAACACAAACTGAACTGAATTATCCAAGAAATACTCAACATTGTTGGGAAAACAAAACTAAACACCAAAGTGAATGGGCCTGGAAATGATCATACTGAGAGGGTAACACGCAGGAAGGTCAGGGGTCCCCAAATGGAGGATATAGGCTGCAAGTGTCAATGTTTTTTATCTTTCTCTAAGCGGCAGGAGGCAGAAGCAAACTACAACTGTCAGATATTTTTCCCTTGTCTATTCAAAATTTTAATTTTGTAAACAAGGTTTCTCTTAAAATTCTGTGTTGGTATGACGACATCTGGTTCCACCTGAACTTTTCTCAAACCTTGAGCTAACCAATTGATTTTATTATAGAAATGCTTTTATTAAGCTATGTTAATGAACTATGTACTTACCCTAGACTCTTCAAGTCGATTTGCTAAAGAGACTCAGAACAGATAATGGCTCAACAAACCAGTATGTTTTACTCATACAATTGTTCTCCTAATCTATGTCAATGAAACACTTTATTTGCTTGGAAACTTGCCTTTCTTCAAGATTCATGTCAATCGTTTTATGGCCCGGGACAACTCACCTTGTGCCAATGTTATCTCAAAATGCATGTTGTGGGTGAGAGACCTGGGGCCAATCTCTGAGTTTTGAGACATTTCCTTTCTCCAATTAGCAGCCTGCTAGTAGCTATATAACATTCCACTAAAGACTAGAAGGGAGGCACTCTTTCTGTCTCCTTCTGATGTCTATGTCAGAAACTTTGTCACTTTTATACTTTAATAAAACTTTGTTACACAAAAGCTCTAAGTGATCAAACCTTATCATTGGCCCCGGATTGAATTCCTCTCCTCTGGATGCCAAGAATCCCAGAGTCTTTCACGGCTCAGCAACCACCTTTCAATACTAAGTGAATAAGTCAGAGAAAGACAAAGATTAGACATCACATATATTTGAAATTTGAGAAGAGATACCAATGAACTCATTTACACAACAGCAACGTCTGATTGTATAGCACAGGGAGCTCTGCTCATGTTACGTGGCAGCCTCGATGGGACAGGAGTTGGGGGGAGAATGGATACATGCATGTGTGGCTGAGTCCCTCGGTTGTCATTTATCCCGACCCCTTGAAAGATCTGAATCCTCTTGGGACCCAGCAGTATCCTATACCCATACCCACCTCACCCCCCAGTATAAATCCGCCTCACCCCGACTCGTCTTTGCTCTTTTATTTAAATTTGAAAGGAGTAGAGTAGGTTCACAATGTTGTATCAGGCATAGAGCGAATTGAATCAGTTATATTTAAAAAATTATTAGAGGGGAAAAAAACCTCCTTTAATGAGAACTGCACCCTTCTTTATAAAAAGTGTTTCTGTTTCATGCTTGTGATGACATAGCTTCAAATACTTGAGAAAAACTTGTATAATAATATATATTACATAGTATATAATTATATATAGTAGTTATAGTTATATAACTATATAATAATATATAGTTGTCAATATTTCCTCAATGTACCAATGCCAGTAAAGTTGCTCAGTCATGTCCGACTCTTTGCGATCCATGGACGGTAGCCTACCAGGCTCCTCCATCTATGGAATTTTCCAGGCAAGAGTACTGGAGTCGGTTGCCATTTCCTTCTCCAGGGGATCTTCCTGACCCAGGAATCGAACCCAGGTCTCCCACATTGAGGGCAGACAATTCACTGTCTGAGATACCAGGGAAGCCCAATGTAATGGAATGTCAAATTACTGTATGACCATTTGAGGGTAATTAGGCAATTTACGGAGAAGGCAGTGGCACCCCACTCCAGTACTCTTGCCTGGAAAATCCCATGGATGGAGGAGCCTGGTAGGCTGCAGTCCATGGCGTCGCTAAGAGTCGGACATGACTGAGCGAGTTCACTTTCACTTTTTACTTTCATGCGTTGGAGAAGGAAATGGCAATCCACTCCAGTGTTCTTGCCTGGAGAATCCCAGGGGCGGGAGAACCTGGTGGGCTCTCTATGGGGTCACACAGAGTTGGACACGACTGAAGTGACTTAGCAGTAGCAGCAGTAGGCAATTTACTTTAAAAAAAAAATTGTAATCTATTTTTCTCGTTTCTTTGTTGTCTGGAAGCACTGTCACATGTAAACAACAAAGCAGAGTATAAAATATAACGTTTTCAGAAGACATTAGAATTTTCAGCAAAATTATCAACTATGCACTATTTGTAAATATTTCCGTGTATTAACTCAAGTCCTAAAGGAATTGTCTGTCTTCATAGTTATAGGGTACCTACTATGTCCCGTCAGTCTTATGTATGTGCATTTTTCATGTTCTAAAATCTGAAAACAACCCACTGAGGTGGATTTGTTAGAGTAAGTCAGGGAAGAAATGTAAACTAAACATTAAATCTTGGTCACAACATGTGGACAGAAAAAATTATGCTAAGGAAAAACTACTGAAAAAACAAATAGTGTGGTGTGATTTGAAACAATAGCACTGAAATGTATATTGCCATATGTAAAACAGATAGCCAGTGGCACTTTGATGTATGAAGCAGGGTACCCATTTTTTCCAGAATGCTCCAGGCTCCAAAAAACATGTCACTGTTACCCTTATTTCCAAAGTTTTTTATTTCCTAATTTTTGCATGTTTATTATTCCTATTTTCACTTCATGTAAATCAGGCACATACTTTTTAATTTTATTTGGGCACAAAAGATAACATTGGGAAATATCATGTAGTGCACATATAAACGGGGGGTAGGTTTTACAGGGCCAGAATCTATAATTGCTCTGCTATGGACAAAGTGTGGAGAGAATAACTCAAGTGTGTATTGTTAGTATATAGTCCCAAAATTGTCTATTTGATTTCACCATGCAAAGAAACTCTTAAGAGATTCTTTCCAACCTTGACAGTCTTTGGTGCATTGCTAGTTTCTGATAGGAAGTACTGAGGTGCATTAAAATTGTGTTGTTGAAAGAAACATGATCCATTCAGAGTTATGGATAAAATTTTATTAGAGCACAAGACTTATAATACATTCTGAATAAAAGAGACACATTGTAAATGGCAGCAGGTAATGATGAAGCAGATACATGGGCATCCTCTTTCTGGTTCTTTTGATTAACATTTTTCAAGAAAACTGCTTTCTTCAATTTCCAAGAATAAGTTTCCATTAATCATTTACACACAACAGCAATTGCTAGTTAAGGGAGAAAAGGACCACCATTTCCCTGGTACTATTTCTCCGACACAATCAGTCCCCAGTAACCTGTCAACTCCCCTCCCATGAAAAACCCAAGTCCCTCAATGTCCAGCCTGCTCTTTGCATGGTCAGATGGTAGAGCGTTCAGTTCTTTAACTGTGGTGACCTGTGTACAGAAGGGCACCCTGAACATAATGAGCATGCTCACTCATCTTATGGTTTTATACGGTTCTCTGTCCCTCGCTGATCCTAATTCACACACCATCGAATCTGATATCTCAGTGTCCCTGTTTTACCAGGATAGATAGATATAAATGAACCACACCTAATGAAGTCAGCCCCTTCATCTTACTCATTTCTTTGCAGAGACCATCATGAAAGTCTCTAAGAAAGCTATAAGAATTTAAAACTTTCAGGAAATGAAGAACAATAATGTGACATTCTCAAGAAAATTCAAGTAATTAAACACACACTGAAGATAATGGGCCATTTTCACACATGTGGTTGTTTCAACATACTTGATTATTCTGCAGTAATATCCTAGGTTAGTGCTGGAGAACTGAAGATTTATTCCTCAAATGAATTCTCTCTTCTGTGATCTGCTGTAAGAACTGTCACAAAAGATGGTCAAATTCATTACAATTGTATAAGGATTCTCTTCAATATGAATTTGGGGGGGGGAATCTTGAGGAAATATTGTTTTCTTAAACATGTTTCCAAATTCGGTAGTGTAGTTCCTGACATACATGAATCACTTCATTATGCCCATGGTGTGAATAGTTCATGGAACAGACCACACAATATTCATTACCTGTCAAAGTTTGCTCTCCATATATATCCTCTCATGTTCCAGAGTTTTGATCTTTGAGTTAAAGCTTCAGCGTGCACATTACTTTTATGTGGTTTCTCAGAAAGACATATATTCTGAAGTCTAGTGTACTCTGAACCCTCCAGAAAGCCCTTGCCCATCCATTTCCAAGACTCCTCTTCACTGTGGAGTCTTGTCTAACACTTCAACTCAAGGTGAGAATTTTCCACTCCCATTACATTTGAGCATTGCTCCAGAATGTTCTGAACTTAGACGTTCGGTAAAACTCTTCCCACAAATATTACATTTATCCTGTGGTTTAACTCCAGGATATATATTCTTACACACCTAAAGAGTGAGCAGTAACTATGAAAACTTCCATAAAGCATAAAGTATAAAACTGCCAAAGTATAAAGTATTTGGTGAATCCTGAGTTTAAGGCAGTACCTAAAGGTCCTGCCATATTCTGTACACTGGTAAGGTTCTCTCTAGTATGGATCATCTGATGGCTAGTGCAATGTGAGCCCCAAGTAAAGGTTCTACACACTCGTGCCACTTGTAAGCTTTCTCTCCAGAGTGACTCCTTTACTGAATCCTGACTTAGGATTGCTGTCTAAAAGCCCTGACACCCTCATTACATTGATATAGTTTCTATCCAGTGCGAATATTCTCAAGAAGCCTAAGGTGTAAACACGTGACAAAAGCCTGGACACACTGACTGCATTCGGATGGTCTCTCCGGTCCGTCACCTGATGTCTCTTGAGGCCTGAATGCCACCTGAAGGATTTGCCACACTCTTACATTTGTGTCTCTGCATTACAAATTCTCTGCTGATGGGAAAGATGAGACCTGTTATTGAAGCCCTGGCCACACACATTATATTTACATGATTTCCTCCAATGAGGGACAGACTGTGCTCTAAATGTATGGATTCTCACCAGTATGAATTTTCTCATGTGTTGTAAATAACTGAATGCCTTCCAAAAGACACCACATGCACTGTGTGGGTAAGATTTCCATTCAGAATTACATGATGGCTAGTTATGTCTGAACACAGAACCAAAGCTTTGTGCCACCTACCACATTCGTGGTTTCCTCTGGTTTGACTTTTCTGAGGGTCAAAAAGTTGATATACTTTATGACTGAAGGGTTTGTCATATAAATTCCATTTATGTGGTTTCCCTCCTGTATGAACTGCCCAATGATCAGCTGAGGCTGAATATACACTAGAAGCTTTACCATATTTCTTTCATTTGTATGCTTTCTATACAGTATGAATTCTTTGATTAATTATAAGGCCTGAACTCTGACTAAAGGCTTTGCTACACTCATTACCTCTGCACTAAAATGTTTCTCATAATTGTTGTATTTGGAACATTTTTCTCCACTATGTATGAATTATCTGATTTCTTAGATGGTCATTTCAAGCACTGCCCACATACATCACATTTCTATGCTGTCTCTCCTGTATGAACTGCATGATGGTGAGGCTAGCTGTGCAGTAAAACGTTTGTCAGAATGGTTACATTTGTAAGGTTTCTCTCCAGTATGAATTCTCCAATGAACTGCAAGGTTTGCATTTCAAGGCCTTGCCACTGAGATCACATTTACATGGTTTCTCTCCAGTATGAATTCTCTGATGAATTCCAAGCTGTGGGTTTCCAGTAAAGCATCAGCCACACACAACACATTTACACGGTTTCTCTCCAGTATGAATTCTCTGATGAAATGCAAGGTTTACTGTTTGACTAAGGGCCTTGCCACATACATCATTATTTATATGGTTTCTCTCCAATATGTTTCCAATGAACTGCAAAGACCTGCAACTGAAGACTTTGCCACATAAATTACCTTTCTACACTTCTCCGCCTGTATGAACTATCTGATGGCAATTTAAGGATGACTGTGCACTAAAATGTTTGTCCTAACTGTTACATTTGTAACGTTTCTCTCCAGTATGAATTCTCTTATGAATTGAAAGGATTGAATTTCGACTAAAGGCCTGTCCACATACATCACATTTACATGGTTTCTCTCCAGTATGAACTCTCTGATGAACTACAAGGCCTGAATTTTGACTGAAGGCCTTTCCACACATATCACATTTATATGGTTTCTCTCCAGTATGAACTCTCCGATGAACTACAAGCCTTGCATTTACACTAAAGGCCTTGCCACACACATCACATTTAAATGGCTTCTCTCCGGTATGAATTCTCCCATGAACTACAAGTTTTGACTTTTGAGTATAGCCACGGCCACATACTTCACATGTATACGGTTTCTCTCCAGTATGAAGGGTCTGATGCACTGTACACCTTGCTTTTTGACTAAAGGCCTTTCCACACACATCACATTTATATGGTTTCTCTCCAGTATGTACTCTCCGATGAACTATAAGCCTTGAATTTACACTAAAGGCCTTGCCACATAGATCACATTTAAATGGTTTCTCTCCAGTATGTACTCTCCGATGAACTACAAGCCTTGAATTTAAACTAAAGGCCTTGCCACATAGATCACATTTATATGGTTTCTCTCCAGTATGAACTCTCCGATGAACTACAAGCCTTGCATTTAGACTAAAGGCCTTGCCACACACATCACATTTATATGGTTTCTCTCCAGTATGTACTCTCCGATGAACTACAAGCCTTGAATTTAGACTAAAGGCCTTGCCACATACATCACATTTATATGGTTTCTCTCCGGTATGAATTCTCCAATGAATTACAAGTATTGACTTTCGAGTATAGCCACGGCCACATACTTCACATGTATACGGTTTCTCTCCAGTATGAAGGGTCTGATGAACTGTACACCTTGCTTTTCGACTAAAGGCCTTTCCACACACATCACATTTATATGGTTTCTCTCCGGTATGTACTCTCTGATGAACTACAAGCCTTGAATTTACACTAAAGGCCTTGCCACATACATCACATTTATATGGTTTCTCTTCAGTATGAATTCTCTGATGAATTAAAAATATTGACTTTTGAGTATAGCCACGACCACATACTTCACATGTATACGGCTTCTTTCCAGTATGAACTGTCCGATGAACTACAAGCCTTACATTTACACTAAAGGCCTTGCCACACACATCACATTTATATGGTTTCTCTCCAGTATGAACTCTCTGATGAACTACAAGCCTTTCATTTACACTAAAGGCCTTGCCACACACATCACATTTATATGGTTTCTCTCCAGTATGAACTCTCTGATGAACTACAAGCCTGTCATTTACACTAAAGGCCTTTCCACACACATCACATTTATATGGTTTCTCTCCAGTATGAACTCTGCAATGAATTCCAAGGTGTGACTTTCGAGTATAGCCACGGCCACATACTTCACATGTATACGGTTTCTCTCCAGTATGAAGGGTCTGATGAACTGTACGCCTTGCTTTTCGACTAAAGGCCTTTCCACACACATCACATTTATATGGTTTCTCTCCAGTATGAACTCGCCGATGATGTTGTAGGTGTGTATGCTGTTTAAAGCAGTGGCCACACACATCACATTTATATGGTTTTTCTCCAGTATGATTTCTCTGATGAACAATAAGGGTTGATTTATCATTAAAAGCCTTGCAACATATGTTACATTTATATGCTTTTCTTCCTGTATGGATTCTTTGATGTCTAGTGAGTTCTGAGTCCTGAAGAAAAGTTATGTTACACTCATTACAATTGTAAGATTTTTTCTTGTGTGCTTCCTGGTCTTGTACCAGTTCTGACGGATGTATAACAGCACTCTCTTGTTTATGAGAATTGCCTTTACGGACACTACGAGTTCTCTGAGGTGGTAAACCCGAGGCGCTACTGTTGATATTTGCCACAACCTGACTACGTTCAGAAACTGTCCCTTCAGATTCAAGTATCTGCAACTGATCCTGAAAGCTTGATCCATGCCTTTCAACAGGCTTATTTCCTGCATCACTTCTACTATCATGAGCTCTTCTATCGGTGAGATTGTTGTTATGGGATATAGAGGTTCCTCTGTCATTTCTTTCATCATCTGTCCACAGACACTCAAAATCATACATATTTTCCCGTATCTTTCTGAGGAAAAAATCTTCGATATCATGGCTTTCGGCTCTTCCAAATACCACTCTTTGAAAAATTTCTTCTTTACCACTGTCTCCTTTTGTCTGTAATTTCTTGATCATACGTATTTGAGACACATCTACGAAATATAAAAACCATATGCATTCTATCAATTACAATTCATAAATAGTTTCATGCTGAATACATGGTATTACACCAAAAGGCATATCCATGCCGAACAGAATTACGCATCTTCCCAATGATGATGTTAAAAATGTTTGAAACACTAAACAAATAGAACTCTTTAAAAATCAAAGAGCAATCACATGTAATCCAAATTAATTTTAGGGTAGCCTAGCTTCATAGATACAATCAGAACATATTGTTTCCAAACTCATGTCAGTTCTCAAAGAAAAGGGTATTTTCGCACCATGACTTCTAAACTCATTCTTCTTGGTAGTAAACACACTGTTGTCTCACAATTGAGGAGAAAATATAGCATATTGTACACACTTTGTGCATACTTATACATAAGCAAACGGTAGAGAACAGATAGGACTTGGTAGTAAAGAATTAGCCTGCCAATGCAGAAGACATAGGATAGGGAGCTTCAGTCCCTAGGAGGGGGAGATCCCCTGGAGGAGTAAATGGCACCCACTGAACTATTCTTTCCTGAAAAATATTCCATGGATAAGGAGCTTAGCAGGCTACTGTCCATCAGATCACAAAGAGTCAGACAGAACAATCGACTGAACAAGCAGTCATTAATAGGCAATACACTGCAATGGTAAATAATCCCAAAGAAGCACTATAATGAATAATGGAAAACATAAATAGCAGCTGACAACTGTTCAGGAAATTCCCTAAAATAATGGAAAAGAAAAAAAAAAGAAAACTTTTCTAAATACCTCTTATAAATCGATCAGTAGATAGACGTATAGGCATTTTATGACATTGACAAGTTGTTCATGTCAGTAACACTGTGTAATACATAAAGACCATCTCATCTTTAAATAACAAAATATTAATAAATGAAACATTTTCTACTTGAAGAACAGTCATTCAGTACAGAGATTCCCTATCTATACAGTAACTTTAACTTACTAAGTTCATTGGTTCCAAGATACATGTCAAGGAACAAGCTTTGGGGCCTCCCTTCTGGCTCAAAGGTAAAGAATCCACCTGGTAATTAACACAGGGCACAAGGGTTCCATCCCTCATCCAGGAAGTTCCCACATACCTTGGAGCAACGAAGCCTGTAGGCCACAACTCTGTGTTCCAGAGTTTGGGAGTCACAACTACTGTGCACAGGCATAGAGCCCCCACACGGTAACAAGAGAAGGCATTAGAATGAGAAGTCCGTGTACTGTAAGTAGAAGTAGCCCTTGCCTACCACAAGTAATGAAAAGCCCCTGAAGCAACAAAGACCCAGTGCAACCAAAAATAAAAACCATTTTAAAAATGTAATATATTGGTATGAAGAAAACCAATATTATTTGAAAACCTACTAACCAGAGTCAGAGACAACGCTCATAAAAATGAAAAGTAAAATAAAAACATACCAGATGTAAAGTAGACAAAGAGATGTCACAATAAGCAAGACAGGAAGTAAATATATTCTTTAAGCAAAAGTAATCTTTGAGGGAAATTCCCTGGTGGTCCAGTTGTTAGGACTACACACATACACTGGAGGGGGCACAATTTCAATCCAGGAATGGGGAACTAAGATACCACCTGCCACATGGCACAGCAAAAAAAAACAAAAAGACCCAGTGACTTCCGACCTTTTCTGTAAAACAGGCAACATTCTATGCCACCTAACAGCACTAATTACCTCCATTTTACAAATAAAGGTAGTGGATTCACAGGGTTCCTGTACACAACTCCATGGAATATGAAAGTAAATGAGCAAAAAGCAGGACTGAAACCAAGACTTATAGATTCATCCATGCTCTGAACCACCAGGGCCCACTTGGGCAGAACAGAGGACAAAAAGTTACAATGAACTCCAGGAGTGTAAAAAGGAAACTTCAGATCAGACACAAGAACTGACCTGTGTAATTGTGTTACTCAGCCATCCTTCATGGAAATTGTTTCCAAGGCACCAACAAGATATCAATTCAGGTCCTGTCTAAGAGAGGACCTCAATCAATATCCACTGTCCTTACAGGTTTCCTGAGTTACAATCACAGAAGATCCTAACCACATTCCTGTTACACACACCCCTGAAGGATCTGGCAAAAGTAGTAACAAGAACAGCTGAGGGCTCTGAACAGAAAGACAGGTTGAAGGCAGCTCTGTGTAGGATCTGAGACACCAAATGCAATTGAAGAGCTGCCAGTCTTCCCCTTCTTCCAGTGAGGTCTCCCAAGTGCAGCAAATAGGAAGCGAACCAGCCTGGGTCCGAAATAATCTCTGGAGGTGTCAGCGCTGTTCTACAGGACCAAAAAGCAGGCATCTGATGGAATCCAGCACAGAAGGGGGACAAAGAGGAAACAGATCCCTTTGAAACACCTCATCACATGCTTCCCATAGTCAAGCAAAAACATTGACAGGAGTCAAATGACAGATTGTTACAGATCATATAAAGACTTTGCCTTTTGGGACATCTTTTTTTAGAGGTCCACTTTGCATAAAAACTCTTTTTTTTTTCCTAATTAAATCATTTTCTTCATTTAGCAAGAGCCACTTGTAAGTCAGACCTGCTTTCTTTCTCCCTAATAAAATGTAATTTTCTGGTAGGAGGCTGATGGGATCCATGTTAAACGTCTTGAATGTGTCATCTCCCCCTTTACATTCCCTGAGATAAGAGAGATGTGGGCTCCAGTTGAGGAATTTACACCCAACAAAAACAGGGTAAATAGACAATAATTCTCTAATCTCAGGGAATAATTATGGCAAGAACAGAGAAAGGAAAAAACCCTGTTTGTTAAGGGAGACACTACACATGCCCAGAAAGGCTGCTTGGAGTCAAAACTCACAGGATAATCCCAGGCCATAATGAGTCTTGCTCCTCCCAGAAGCCTTCACTTTGAGATCCAACTTGGCTAAGGTGTGCATGCACACTCCAGGGAGGGTCCTGGGACAAATTAGCCAGGGCAAATAAACAAGGTGATTGGCCTGAGGGAAGATGAGGACCTGGAAAACTGCCCCTTTGTAAAGAATTTACACTTCCCAAAGGCATCTCTCTCTCTCTCTGAGGTTGCCCATGTGCCTCGCCACATGTACTTTTCCTTTCAATAAACTTTTTCCTTTACTCTTTATCATCTGCTTCATCATCTGAATTTGTACCTAACTAGGCAGGCCAGACTAGGGACCTTAGCCCTAAATGTTGGCTCCTGTGGTCCAGGGGTTAGGAGTCTCCATCTGGGAAATTAAGAACTTGCTTCCAGCTTCCGCTTGCTCCTACTCACTGCTATGAGCATCCCAAATCAATTTCATTGCTCATATCTTTTGTTACTAAAAACACAGATCTTACTTTCCTTAAGCAACCATGAACTGTCCTTTATATTAGCATTTTATTGAATGGTGACCATAAATACCAGTGATAACTTCTAAAAACATTTGCTTTCTTATGGAAAACATCTCAGGGTAGCAGCGAACATATTAATAACCCAAAATCTCTTTAGTTTCTCTATGACAGGAAATTATCAGTAATCAGTGCCTATGTGTGTGCTAAGTCGCTTCAGGCATGTACAACTCTTTGCAAACCCATGGACTCTTTTGCAAACCCTGCCAGCTCCTCCGTTGGATTCTCCAGGCAAGAATACTGAAGTGGGTTGCTATTTACTTCTCCAGGGATCTTTCCGATGCACGGACTAAACTCTCAGTAATCAGTGTAATACAATAAAAGCATTACACAGTTTGAAGACTCAACTTACGTCTGTCTTAGATGAGCAAACAAACGTTGTTACTAGATATTTAATGGTGACTATTTCCTGGTTCATGTGCATCTGAAATACATTTAGGTTAATTTCTCATAAGTGTTTGATTTGTAAGTGCTTAGTTTTCCTTTTTTAAAGCCAACTGACTTAGATCTCACTTACAAAGTAACCTCAGCAATATTATCCAAAAACAAAGACACACAGTGTGACATGCATAAATCCAGACACACAGATGGACAGACAGAGACCATAGTTTTCTGCTTGAGATTTAAAATGTCTCTTTGACCTTTTACTTTCCCCTTGGTTTGAAATTCTAATTTGTGCAAGGTTGAGGCCTCAGGCAAAGTGGGTTCCGTATGTCAAGGACTTGGTTGCGTGCTGTGCTAAGCTGCTTCAGTCATGCCCAGCTATCTGCGATCCCATGGACTGTATCCCGCCAGGCTGCTCTTTCCATGGGACTCTCCAGGCAAGAACACTCCGTGGGTTGCTATTCCCACCTCCAGGGCATCTTCCTAACCCAGGGATCAAACCCACCTTTGCCACACTTGCAGGCAGGTTCTGTACAATTAGAGTCATCTGGAATGCCCTGGTAAAGGTTACCTTCAAGCGTTTTTCTAGGCTAGCTGTCTCAACGGGTTAGTTGCTTTTAACTCCATATGCAAAAAGAACCAGTTGTGCACTTTCAAAAAGAAAAAAAAAAAAAAAAGATTTCAACCAGTTTTTTCCAACCAGAATAGCACGCTTATCCTATGTCAAAAAACTTTCCTTTCCTTTCCATAGTCATAGTTTTATAGCTAAAATACAGATCAAATAGTGCTGAAATTGACAGCGAAAATAACAGCAGATGGGGTGATAAAAATCTTGGATTGTCCCTCTGGGGAGATGGGGGTCTTGGATTGTTCAGAAGAAACTGAAGGGGAAAAGAAACATCCTAAAACAAAAAAAGAAACATCCTAAAGTGGGGGGCAGGACTGGGGTAAGCTGGCCTCATCCTCCCCCGAGAGACAGGCAAAGTTAGAAGAGGGCCAGCTGATGGAGAGGGTGACAGAGGGCTTGGGAGGGGTAAAAGGCCACAAAAGGACAACGAATGGAGAAAGAAAGGGCAGTGGGGGACACTACTAGAGCTGTGGGCTGGCTCAACAGAGAACTGACTTAAAAAGTGAGGATTTGATCAGCCAAAATATAATTTTCACACTGTAATATGGACAAACATCCTCACTAATCACATAATTATTTTTCCAGTAACTTCGCTAAGACAGTTTTAAGTTCGCTTTATGTACTTCATGGTAGGAAACAGGAGGATCCAGCCTCTCATCCAACAGGGCAGATTCTTATCCTTTCTCAAGGGGCAAGAATCATGAATATTCAGTAACTTCTAAGGGCTCAGCCCTGTTTAATTTATGGTTCCACTTCTCACACAATCCAGAGAAGATGTCCCATATATTAGCTAATGAGTAACAAGGTGAATTTTCCCATCCAGAAATAAAAACGTCATAAACCTTAATCTCTTGCTTCTTAACAAGTGGTGTTTTGTCTCACAATTCCTGCTCACAGCACCAATTCATGCCTTGCCAAAAGTTTTCACTTTTGTCTCAGGTTCCAAGGATTTGTTAATAGGACACTCATTCTATACAAATAAATATTCCAATGTTTATTAGAGAATTATCTCGCTGACTTTCAATATACGAAGTAATCCAACCAGTTTCTCCTCAAGGAGATCAGCCCTGGATGTTCACTGGAAGGACTGATGTTAGCTTTGTCTAATTCAATGAAACTAACCCATGCCGTGTGGGGCCACCCAAGACAGGTGGGTCATGGTGGAGAGGTCTGATAGAATGTGGTCCACTGAAGAAGGGAATGGCAAATCACTTCAGTATTCTTGCCTTGAGAACCCCATGAACAGTATGAAAAAGCAAAATGATAGACTACTGAAAGAGGAACTCCCAGGTCGGTAGGTGCCCAATAGGCTACTGGAGATCAGTGGAGAAATAACTCCAGAAAGAATGAAGGGATGGAGCCAAAGCAAAAACCACACCCAGCTGTGGATGGGACTGGTGATAGAAGCAAGGTCCGATCCTGTGAAGAGCAATATTGCACAGGAAACTGGAATGTTAGGTCCATGAATCAAGGCAAATGGAAGACGTCAAACAGGAGATGGCAAGGGTGAACGTTGACATTCTAGGAATCAGTGACCTAAAATGGACTGGAATGGGTGAATTTAACTCAGATGGCCATTATATCTACTTCTGTGGGCAGGAATCCATTGGAAGAAATGGAGTAGCCATCATGGTCAACAAAAGAGTCCAAAATGCAGTACTTGGATGCAATCTAAAAAATGACAGAATGATCTCTGTTCGTTTCCAAGGCAAACCATTCAATATCCCAGTAATCCAAGTCTATGTCCCAACCAGTAACGCTGAAGAAGAGGAAGTTGAACGCTTCAATGAAGACCTACAAGACCTTTCAGAACACCCAAAAAAGATGTCCTTTTCATTATAGGGGACTGGAATGCAAAAGTACAAACTCAAGAAACACCTGGAGGGACAGGCAAATTTGGAATACAGAATGAAGCAGGACAAAAGCTAATAGAGTTTTGCGAAGAGAATGCATTGGTCATAGCAAACACCCTCTTCCAACAATACAAGGGAACACTCTACACATGGACATCACCATATGGTCAACACCGAAATCAGATTGATTATATTCCTTGCAGCCAAAGATGGCGAAGCTCTATACAGTCAGGAAAAACAAGACCGGGAGCAGACTGTGGCTCAGATCATGAACTCCTTATTGCCAAATTCAGACTCAAATTGAAGAAAGTGGGGAAAACCACTAGACCATTCAGGTATGACCTAAATCAAATTCCTTATGATTATATAGCAGAAGTGACAAATAGATTTAAGAGACCAGATCTGATAGATAGAGTGCCTGATGAACTATGGACAGAGGATCCTGACATTGTACAGGAGACAGGGATCAAGACCATCCCCATGGTAAAGAAATGCAAAAAAGCAAAATGGCTGTCTGGGGAGGCCTTGGAAACAGCTGAGAAAAGAAGAGAAGCGAAAGGAAAATGAGAAAAGGAAAGATATAAGCATCTGAATGGAGAGTTCCAAAGAATAGCAAGGAGAGATCAGAAAGCCTTCCTCAGAGATCAATGCAAAGAAATAGAGGAAAACAATAGAATGGGAAAGACTAGAGTTCTTGTCAAGAAAATCAGAGATACCAAGGGAACATTTCATGCAAAGATGAACACAATCAAGGACAGAAGTGGTCTGGACCTAACAGAAGCAGAAGATATTAAGAAAAGGTGGCAAGAATACACAGAAGAACTGTACAAAAAAGATCTTCACAACTAAGATAATCACGATGGTGTGATCACTCACCTAGAGACAGAAATCCCGGACTGTGAAGTCAAGTGGGCCTTAGAAAGTATCACTACGAACAAAGCTAGTGGAGGTGATGGAATTCCAGTTGAGCTATTTCAAATCCTGGAAGATGATGATGTGAAATCGCTGCACTCAATATGCCAGCAAATTTGGAAAACTCAGCAGTAGACACAGGACTGGAAAAGGTCAGTTTTCATTCGAATCCCAAAGAAAGGAAATGCCAAAGAGTGCTCAAACTACCGCACAATTGCACTCACCTCACACACTAGTAAAGTAATGCTCAAAATTCTTCAAGCCAGGCTTCAGCAATACGTGAACTGTGAACTTCCAGATGTTCAGGATGGTTTTAGAAAAGGCAAAGGAACCAGAGGTTAAATTGCCAACATCCGCTGGATTATTGAAAAAGCAAGAGATTTCCAGAAAAACATCTATTTCTGCTTTATTGACTATGCCAAAGCCTTTGACTGTGTGGATCACAATAAACTGTGGAAAATTCTGAAAGAGATGGGAATAGACCACCCGACTTCTGTCTTGAGAAACCGGTATGCAGGTCAGGAAGCAACACTTAGAAATGGACACGGAACAACAGACTGGTTCCAAATAGGAAAAGGAGTACGTCAAGGATGTATTTTGTCACCCCGCTTATTTAACTTATATGCAGAGTACATCATGAGAAATGCTGGGCTGGGAGAAGCATAAGCTGGAATCAAGATTGCCGGGAGAAGTATCAATAACCTCAGATATGCAGATGCTGCTGCAGTTGCTGCTGAGTCGCGTCAGTCGTGTCCGACTCTGTGTGACCCCAGAGAGGCAGCCAACCAGGCTCCCCTGTCCCTGGGATTCTCCAGGAAAGAACACTGGAGTGGGTTACCATTTCCTTCTCCAATGCATGAAAGTGAAAAGTGAAAGTGAAGTTGCTCAGTCATGTCCAACCCTCAGCGACCCCATGGACTGCAGCCTACCAGGCTCCTCTGTCCATGGGATTTTCCAGGCAAGAGTACTGGAGTGGGGTGCCATTGCCTTCTCTGCGGATATGCAGATGACACTACCTTTATGGCAGAAAGTGAAGAGGAACTAAAAAGCCTCTTGATATAAGTGAAAGAGGAAAGTGAAAAAGTTGGCTTAAAGCTCAACATTCAGAAAACGAACATCATGGCATCTGGTCCCATCACTTTATGGCAAACAGATGGGAAAACAGTGGAAACAGTGTCAGACTTTATACTTTTGGGCTCCAAAATCACTGCAGATGGTGATTTCAGCCATGAAATTAAAAGACGCTTACTCCTTGGAAGGAAAGTTATGACCAACCTAGACAGCATATTCAAAAGCAGAGACACTACTTTGCTGACTAAGGTCCATCTAGTTAAGGCTATGGTTTTTCCAGTGGTCATGTATGGATGTGAGAGTTGGACTGTGAAGAAAGCTGAGCACTGAAGAATTAATGCTTTTGAACTGTGGTGTTGGAGAAGACTCCTGAGAGTCCCTTGGACTGCAAGGAGATCCAACCAGTCCATTCTAAAGGAGATCAGTCCTGGGTGTTCTTTGGAAGGACTGATGCTAAAGCTGAAACTCAAGTACTTTGGCCACCTCATGCGAAGAGTTGACTCATTGGCAAAGACTCTGATGCTGGGAGGGATTGTGGGCAGAAGGAGAAGGCGAGGACAGAGGATGAGATGGCTCGATGGAATCACCAACTCCATGGACATGAGTTTGGGTAAACTCCAGAAGTTGGTGATGGACAGGGAGGCCTGGCGTGCTGCAGTTCATGGGGTCGCAGAGAGTCAGACATGACTGACTGACTGGACTGAACTGAAAAGACAAGGAAATAGAAACAGCACAGGATACATCACCAAATTGGCTTCTGACCAACATCCACACTGGAGCAGCCCTGGGAAGTCCCAGGACACAGCACATCTGGAGTCTCAATTGCTAATAGACCCCCGGCAGCCTGTCCACTCCATGAGTGGGGCTTTAATACTACAGTTAGGGGTTCCTGCTTATCATCCCAGGATGCAAACTGATATCATCAATCTGTGAGGAAACAGCAGCTCTGGTTTCATCTTAATGCTGTTTGTTTTGTCTTATGAAACTTAGATGTTCCTCAGCCTGGGGCTGGGTTGGTCAGAGCCTCTTTGGACAATCTCAAAGGTGAACGAACAACCTTAAGATTTGTGTGCTAACTTATCTATGGTGCTGCAAGCCTTGCACTCATAGCAGTCAGGGTACTCACAGTCAGGGTGTGTTCAGGCAGGTTGGAGGCAAGCACAGAGGAATGCACTGCTTTGTCTTGAAGCCTGAACAGGACTATTTATTTAATTTCCCTAACACCCTAGTGGCCACATGGTAAAAAGTTAGGTTGCCAATGCAGGAGACATGGGTTCAATCCTTGTTCTGGGAAGATCTCACATGCCAGGGAGCAACTAAGCTGAAGGACAGATACTGAGCCTGTGTAGCGAAACTACTGAAGCGCGTGTGCCTAGAGCTGGTGCTCCACAACCAAAGAAGCCACCGCAACGAGAAGCCATGCACCCTGCAAGCAGGGAGTAGCCCCCACTTGTCTCAAATAGAGATATGTCTCAAATAGAGAAATGGCCATTCAGGAAATAGACACCTAGTACAGCCAAACAAAAAAAAAACCCAAAAGCCTTGCCTTTGTCTCTGGGGGCACTAAAGCACCACTGGAGGGTGATGTATATTTCACAGGTCAAAGAACAGAGCAGGAAGTTGAAGAGAAGAAAAATCTCCTGTGAGAGTTCACAAACACTAAATATCTGTTTTCTCACAGAACTCTCGCACTTCAAGAGTTTCCCAAACACAGTGAATGGTGTGGCTTCCTCTCTGTCCTTGTGACAGCTGACCTGAAATCACACTGTTGATCCTTTCCCATTCATCTGATTTTCTGCTACTTAGCACCTCATTCTCCACAATCCAGGGACCTTTGTCATGCTACAAAATAGTTATGATTTAGGTCAGAATCAGAAATTCCTGCTCAGAAGAAATGTCATACTTGGCTTCTTCCAGAATCCAAACTTTCTTTTTTTTTTTAAAAAAAAAATGCATTTTCTATCTTTAATAATTTTGCTTATTCATTTAATTTGGCTGGAGTGTGTGATCATTGCTGCTTGGACTTTTCCCCAAGTTGGGCAAGTAGGGGTTACTCTCCAGTTGCAGTGTTTGGGCTTCTCATTTGCTTTGGCTTCTCCTGGGTACCATGTAGTTGTCCTATGTGGGCTCAGTAATCACAGCTTCCAGGCTCTAGAGTGCTGCTTTAGTAGATCTGGCCCACGGGCTTAGCTGCTCTGTGATGTGGGATCTTCCAGACCAGGCATCGAACCTGTGTCTCCTGCATTGGCAGGTGGAAAATCCCAGGTCTTTTGTCAGTCAAGAAGTGAGAACATTATGACGGACAGAAAAATATTTCACAAATTAGTTTACTATTTGCCTCTTTTGGAATGCACAGGGAACAGTATAATATACAGTATAGTATGTATCAGATATCTAGTTCCTTTGCAAGAGTTACTGAACCAAGAACACAGGGGTATAAAACAGGCAACTGGATATTTCAAAGTTTGAAATCAGTTTTATAAACACTCAAGCTCTGGAAAAACTCCTTGTGTATCACACAGGGGGCAGGTCATCAGAAGGAAAGACAAGTTTGAACTCCCAATGCCAAACACAAAGCCTTACATGTCTGAGTGAACAAGGTTTTCAGCTCAGACAAGAAAAACAGGGCTCCCAGAGAAAATGCAGAGATACCCCAAAGTAGATCCCTACTTCAGAGGGAAGTGATCCTCACCCACAGACAGCAGGTTCCTGAGGGTCTCCACCATCACGTCCTTGTACAAGGTCCTCTGGGCAGGGTTCATACAGTCCCACTCCTCGGGAGTGAAATCTATGAACACATCCTTGAAGGTCAATTGGGCCTGAAATGAAAATACATTTCACCAGTGGGCCCTGAGGAGGGTTCTTATTTTCAAAGAAAAGGAGAAGTGAGACAGGTGAGGTCAATTCAGCTCAAGTAATATTCTGATAGATCCATGCAAATCTATACGGAGCAAATTGCTGCTCTCTGATTTCCTTTTTATTTTCATAAGATGATGATATCCTCCAATCAACATGAATTCATTATGGGTGTGGACAAGACAGGAAAAATATACAAATTCCAATCAACAGTGGGTTGTTGATGCAGAAGTGTTACGTTCTACACACTGAGTGACATTCCCTATCTACATGAGTTACAGCAAGACTGCTGTCTTCAGAGAGGACAAAGTCCACAGTGGCTTTAAAAGAACACAGACTGTGATGAGGATGTCATCATCACACTGATGAGAGGTGTCTCAACACTTCATACACACTAATATTACTCTAAAGCCTTTATCCATATGAACTTGTCATCAACATAACAGCAACAGTAGAGAAAGATCTGTGTCCATCTTACTGGGGAGAAAGCTCTGTCACTCTAATAAATAGCTCCCATCAAACAGTTAAGAAATAAGGCAACAGCACCTGAGCTCAGGTGGTTGGGAGAGACAACTGAACCTAAGGAATCAAAGAGTTAAGTAACAGCATAAAAGACCATCCCCAGAGAGTTCCCGAGAATACCTGAAACAAGTTCAAGGGAGCTGAAGTGCAATGGAACAGCATAGTCACTGTACAGGGTCACCCCCCCTACCCCCTCAACCCACACCATGTCAGTAATCTGACTACTATTTACATTATTCATGTGGTGAGGTGGAAAATATTAAAGGCCATGGAATACACACTTAAGATGCAACTGCTCTAAGCATAAACCATATTTATGAGATGGTTTTGTACTAAAATCATGGAGTGACATATCCATGCACTCATGCATGCACATGGAAACACACAATTGATTGAAACAAGAAGAGCTGTCTTTATTTTTTCCTTTCATTCAATCAAAACTTACTGAGTATCAACTCTGTGTCCCTAACTGGGAGAACAGTAGTGAACATGACAGAGCTTACCATCCATCAGCCAGCAGGCCAATTACATCCATCATTTTAACATCACTATTGTTATATGTGCTCTGAAACAGGCCTGGTGCTAAGAGAAGATTCAACAGAAAGTCTTGACCTACATCGAGAAGTCAGACAAGGTCTCTGTGAGGAAGAAACACTTAGGATTGGCAAGGTGGGAAATGGAAGAGTTTTATAAGCAGAGAGAAGAGCCTGAGTGCTCTGACACAGGAAGCTATTTACTGAACAGAAAACCAGCCAGTGTGACTGCAACATGGGAATGAAGATGGGGTAATGCCAGGTAGAGGATGATTTCTGCAAGGCATATAAATTGAGGATGTTATTTCAGAAGCAACTGGACATGACTTAAGAATCTGCAGGAGGAAACTTAGAGGTTTAGGTTTGTTTTTCAGCAATCACTCTGCTATGTGAGGAGGTTGGTGTTCAGTTGGCTCAGTCATGTCAGACTCTTTGGGACTCCACGGACTGTAGCCTGCCAGGCTCTTCTGTCCATGGGATTCTCCAGGCAAGAAAACTGGAGTGGTCGGCCATTCCCTTCTGTATTTAGGCATCTTTGGGACATTAAAAGTGAATCAAATGTAAGTTTGATTCAGTAACTTTGTTAACATTCTATTTCCTTTTTACAGCGTATTTGGTTTGTTTATGCTGGGCCTTCGTTGCTGTGATCCCGCTCTCTCTACTTGTGGCTGCACTGCATGGAGTTGTGTCTGCAGTGCCCAGGCTTCTCACTGCAGTGAGAAGACACTGTTTCGGAAGACAAGCTCAAGCATGCGGGCTTCAGTAGTTAAGGATTGCGGGCTCCAGAGCATCGTCACAGCAGTTGTTGGGCATGGGCTTAGTTGCTCTGTGGCATCTTCCAGGAATTGGGATGGAACCTGTGTCCCCTACATTGGCAGACACATTGCTATCCACTGTATCACCAGGGAAGTCCTCAACATTATTTTATAGTATTAAAAACATAAAAAGTAGTACAAGCAGAAAATAATACAGAAAATACTTTAACACCAATCTGTATAAAATACCTGTATTTAAAAATAATATGATGGCGTCCCCGGTGGCTCAGTGGTAAAGAGTCCACTGACCAATGTAAGAAACACAGGTTGTTGCCTGGTCCGGTAAGATCCCACATGCTGAGGGGCAACTAAGCCCGTGAATTCCAATTCCTGAGCCAGAGCTGCAGAGCCCAGGAGGTGAAACTACTGAAGCCGGCGTGCTCTAGCGCCTGGGCTGCTAGACAAGAGAAGCCACCACAATGAGAAGCATACGCATCGCAACCAGAGTGGTCACCACTCTCCAGAACTAGGGAAAAGACACTGAAGCAACGAAGTCAGAGTACAGGAAATTAATATATTTTAAAAATCATAATGTGATTTTTATCATTTATTTTAGGTATGTACTTATTAACAAACCCCAAAATTTATTATTTTATTCCACTAAGAAAATACTGAATCAAGATTAGTAAAGTTGGAATATTGTCTCATGGTCCAGTGATTAAGATCTATCACTTTCACTGCAGGCTTTCAGGTTCGAACCCTACTCAGCGAACTAAGACCCTGGAAGCTGAATCATGTGCTCAGAAAAGAAAGGAAAAACTTAGTAAGCCCGATTTCACAGTTTAAATTAGATGGTGTAACGAAACACTCCCTAGCCCTGACATCTCTTTCTGAACGTTCCATTCCATTCCCAAACACTTAAGTTTTCAGGGAGGTGCTCATTTATTTTTAAATGTACTATAAAAAGTCAGAACTGATTTCCCCTCATTGGCCTCTTTGGCAGATTTTACCGTGTACTGTACATGTTAATACCTGAGGTCCACCAAAGCTTCTTTACCCTGATTGACAAAGAGCAGAGAGTACATCCACATGGGCCCTAAGCAACCCCTGCTGCCCAACAGCACGAGACCCTGTCTCCAACCTGTGGGTGAGAAGCCCTGCCCAGGACGGCGCCCAGGGGAGCCTCCTCACAAGGGCCAGGTCAGGGTCATGGGGAGACGGGATCTAAGTGGAGACAACTGGCCCTGAGGGAAGGACCCGGGTGAGTGTGCATGTACAGGAGTCAGACAGGACACTACAGAGTCAGACACGATTAGCGAGTCCAGAGAAGGGCATTTCAGGAAGGGAGTATGAGAATCCACTGAGAATATGACCTTACCGGAGAAAGAGCCATGCCTGACTCCTGTTCTTTCCTCTTCTGGGCTACTTCATCCATGAGTCTTCACAGTTCTATCATGAAAGTAGAAAACATGCTGTTTAACGCTTAGGGTCAACACATCCCCTCCCTGAGACCCAACCACATACACAGAGAACCCCTCACAGTGTGGAACAGACAGTCCTCTGTGCCCACTGTCTTAAGAGGGACTCACGACAGTCAACTCCCGCACAGAGTCCAACATAGGACTTTCCCACACTTTCCCTCGGATCACACTCCCCTCCTGGTGAGGTCTTATGTACACAGAAGCAGTACATGGGGGCACCTCCACTGACCCCATGATCCCCTTCAGGTCACACAGCAGGCCCTGGTCCAGCCCCACTCAGAGCAGAGTGCCCTCTGCTCTCCCAGGGCTTGATCTCCGCCTCAGAAGTGGAGGCTAATTGCCCTGGTGCTCAATGCAGGATCCAGATCGGAATCATCCACAGCCTGTGCACATTCCTGGGCAGAGACCCCACTCGAGATCTTGAGGGGCGTGACTTTTGGGGGAGGGGTACAAAACATGCCCAGGCAAAATGCCTCATGATCTCATGAAAAGTCTGGGTTGATCACTAGTGAAGATTAAGGCCAGGCCACCTCCCACTTTCTTCTTTTCCAGCTTTACTGAGACTAACGAGAAGGGTTATGTGTACATACACCATACACCATGTGATCATGTGACACGTGTACCCTTTGAAATATTTATCACAATCCACGAAGCAACACATCCATCACCTCCAAATGCCCATGTTCTATGTGTGGTGAAAACACCGACGACGGGGTCTCCTGACAAATTCCCAGCATGCAGTAATAGAACAGGGTTAACTATGGTCAGCGTGCTGCACACACCTCCCCAGGACTCAGTCATTTTATAACTCAAAGTCTGTACCACCCTTCGACCAACATCTCCCCAACCTCCCCACCTCCCAGCCCCAGATAACCACCATCCCACTGTCTGGTACTAGTGAGTTTCACTTTTTTACATTCTACATATAAGTGAGCACATACAATATCAGTCTTATCCTGTCTGTCCTAATTCAATTAGCGTAATATTGTCTACATTCATCCAACCTCTCCCACGTGACAAAAATCTCCATCTACATGGGAAGGGATAAGAAAACCTTCCTCAGTGATCAATGCAAAGAACTTAGAGGGAAACAATGAACGGGAAAGACTAGAGATCTCCTGAAGAAAATTAGAGATACCAAGGGAACATTTCATGCAAAGATGGGCACAGAAAAGGACAGAAATGGTATGGACCTAGCAGAAGCAGAAGATATTTAGAAGATGTGGCAAGAATACACAGAAGACCTGCACAAAAAGGTCTTCACGACCCAGATAACCACGATGTTGTGATCACTCACCCAGTGAGAAATCCTGGAATGCAAATTCAAGTGGGCCTTAGGAAGCACCACTATGAACAAAGCTAGTGGAGGTGATGGAATTCCAGCTGAGCTCTTTCAAATCCTAAAAGATGATGCTGTGGAAGTGTTGCACTCAATACGACAGCCAATCTGGAAAACTCAGCACTGGCCACAGGACTGGAAAAGGTCAGTTTTCATTGAATCCCAAAGAAAGGCAATGCCAAAGAATGTTTAAACTACTGCACAATTGCACTCAGCTCACATGCTAGCAAAGTAATGCTAAAAGTTCTCCAAGCCAGGCTTCAACAGTATGTGAACTATGAACTTCCAGATGTTCAAGTTGGATTCAGAAAAGGCAGAGGAACCAGATATCAAATTGCCAACATCCACTGGATCATCAAAAAAGCAAGAGAGTTCCACAAAAACATCTATTTCTGCTTTATTGAATAGGCCAAATCCTTTGACTGTGTGGATCACAACAAACTGTGGAAAAATCTTAAAGAGATGGGAATACCAGACCACCTGACCTGCCTCCTGAGAAATCGGCATGCAGGTCAAAAGGCAACAGTTAGAACTGAACATAGGATAACAGACTGGTTCCAAATTGGGAAAGGAGTTCATCAAGGCTGCATACTATTACCCTGATTACTTAATTTACACGCAGAGCACATCATGCAAAATGCTGGGCTGGATGAAGCACAAGCTGGAATCAAGATTGCCAGGAAAAATATCAGTAACCTCAGATATGCATATGACACCAATCTTATTGCAGAAATTGAAGAACTAAAGAGCCTCTTGATGAAAGAGAGAGAGTGAAAAAGTTGGCTTAAAACCCAACATTCACAAAACTAAGATCATGGCATCTGGTCCCATCACCTCATGGCAAATAGCTAGGGAAACAGTGGAAACAGTGACAGACTTTATTTTGGGGGGCTCCAAGATCACGGCTTATGATGACTGCACAAATGAAATTAAAAGACACTTGCTTCTTGAAAGAAAAGCTATGTCTATGACCAACCTAGACAGCATATTAAAAAGCAGAGACATGACTTTACCAATAAAGGTCTGTCTAGTCAAAGCTATGGTTTTTCCAGTAGTCATGTATGGATGTGAGAGTTGGAGGATAAAGAAAGCTGAGTGCCAAAAAACTGATGCTTTTGAACTGTGGTGTTGGAGAAGACTCTTGAGAGTCCCTTGGACAGCAAAGAGACCCAACTGGTCAATCCTAAATGAAAGAATTCCTGACTATATATTGGAAGTACTGATGCTGAAGCTGAAACTTCAATACTTTGGCCACTTGATGCAAAGAACTGAGTCATTGGCAAAAACCCTGATGGTCAGAAAGACTGAAGGTGGGAGAAGGGGGTGACAGAGGGTGAGATGGTTGGATGGCATCACCGACGCAATGGACATGAGTTTGAGTAAGTTCCGGGAGTTGGTGATGGACAGGGAAGCCTGGCGTGCTGCAGTCCATGAACTGGCAAACAGTCAGACATGGCTGAGCAACTAAACTGAACTGAATATGCCATTACAAATATCTGTGTATATTTGCCTGGGTTACCAATGAGCTCAGAAGGTAAAGAATCTGCCAGCAATGCAGAAGACCCAGATTTGATCCCTTGGTTGGAAAGATCCCCTGGAGTAGGGAATGGCAACCCACTCCAGTACTCTTGCCTAGAGAATTCCATGGACAGAGGAGCCTGGCAGGGTACAGTCCCTGGGGTCACAAAGAGTGTGACATGACTGAGTGACTCACACTTACACTTACATGTTTTCACCTGGATCCTGGGGCTCCTTAATCAATAGAAATAGATATGAGACCAGAGGGGAATTTCAAGAAAGGCTTTACTGGGACTCTTGCTGCAGTAAGGAGAGACAGAAAAAGAAGTGTGTGCCCCTGCTCCTCCAAAAAAGGGGGGTGAGCTGATCCCTTTGGTTAAGGCTGGAAGGAAGCTGAGGTGATCTGCCTGGCCTCAGGCCCCCCCGGTGTTGCAGTCAGCAGGGATCACGGGAAATTACCTGATTTTGCTTCTGGAGCCTCAGAAATCAAGCTTGGTTTGTGGTCCTTTTACTTATTGTTCAGAATTGCTGTCTGCTCATGAATGTGGTTATAGTTTCTTTGTTCAATTACACATCCTTTGTGGTCTGTTGCCCGAGAAGAGGTTCATCCAGGTGCAAGAACTGCAGTAAAAGGTCCCAGGACCCAGCCTGTCTCATACACACATCACGGTTTCATCATCCACTCAGCTGAGAACAGACATTCAGGTTCTTTCTACAACACATGGCTGTTGTGAATCATACAGTATGGGTTACGGGAGTGCAGGTTACTCCTTCAAAATACTGATTTTTGCACAGGATTTCCCTGGTGGTCCAGTGGTGAAGAACCTGCCTAGCTCTGTGGGGGATGTGGGTCCAATCGCTGGTGGGGAATCTAAGATCCCACAGGCGGCAGAGCAACTAAGCCCAAGCACCACACTAGAATTTCAGTGCACAGAAACCAAAGATCCTAAAGGACACAGGCGAAGCCAAATACATCAACAGTTTTTAAATTTTCCTTTTCTTAGCTGCATAATTAGAAGTGAGATTGCGCGATCCTGTGCATGTTCTATTCTTAATCTTTGGGTAACTCTGTACTGTTTTCCATGTACCATTTGCATTGCCTTCAGCCGTTTACAACCATTAACTGTACTGTGCATGGACATGGCAGACGCCCGATTTCTGTAAAGATGATGAGAGAACAGTAGAGGAATCCACTGCGCTGGCAGCAACAAGTAGCAGCTGCGTCATCTCCAGAATAAGCCTCTGTACTACAGGTTGCTGTGGAGCTGATAATCCTTGGATTCTAAGAACAAGCCTTCACTGCATCATGAGAAACTTCTGCCATCAAAGCTGAGGCCCAACCATTACCCTCAGAGGCTGAAAGAAACTTCCAAACCTGCATCTGGACCAACACACTTCCCAGAGACCTAGTAATAATCCACCCATCCTGCTATGCAATCACCAGAAGGTTCTAAGCCTTAACAACTCCTGTGTTAATGATGGAAGAATATACACGAAGACGGCCAAACACCAACCAGACTCAAGACATCTATCAGTCATGGTGACCCCAGCAGCCCCAAACTGTCATCACCAAAATCTAATAATACAAGACAGACGTGTAGGCTGATGCACACGCCCCAGTGCAACTTCACCATCTTCCAAGGAACACGCCAACTTCTCTTTTTTGCCTTCCATCTGAAATCTTCTTAGCAACTCAACCTAACAGAAAAACTATAGGTAATCCGCAAAGTGATCTCTGGAATTTTAACGACAGTTATTCCTGGGTCTGATTCTAGCCCTCCCTAAAGACCCCACAGATCCACTGTGTGGAGGGGGTGCTGTGGGGCACCTCCTGGATCCCAAACTCCTTCCCTGCGACCACTGTGCCCATCCTCATGCACTCAGACCTCCCTATGGGCTCAGCTCAGGTCTTGATTCTAACACAGTGCAGGGTAACAGTCCTCAACCCACTTCCTTCCTTCCTCCACAGGTGTGATCATGTGTTTCCCAACGAAACCCAGTCATGCAACCCTCAGTCACAGCATCTGTGTCCCAGGGAAACTGAGCTAAGACACTATGGCATGTGCACCATTTCACACAGCCCACAATTGGCCATGAGCCCACATCCAGGTCCTCCAGGTAGAACTGAGACCACCTTTGTCAACAGTTCCACACACCCCGTGATCCCACAAGTATGAATGTCTCCCTCTTTCTCTCTCACACACACACATACACACACACACCCCCATTCACTGGGTTCATCCAGAGCCCTACTCTTGCTGCCGCAACCCTCCTGGAGACTCTGGCAAGCTCCCCTTCACTTTCCCCCACTTTTCTACCTCTTCATGCATGGTTGAACAAGAGGGCTAAACAGCAGAGACCAAGGGCATGAGCATCGCAACAGCGGTGCACACAGGCTGCAAATCCAAGGACGCTCGGCCCTCAGTACAGAGACCAAGGAGCCGGCCCTCCTGGGAAAGCCTGCCAGCAGCTTGGGACATCAGAAAACTTTACAGGCCCTTCAGATCTGGGTGGATTCAGCTCAGTGAAGAACTAACACAGACAGAGAGACCCCAGTCTCACTGACCCCTGTTCTCCCCAGTGAGAGCTAACTGGAAGATATCCCCAATCTTTAAGGAGGGGGGGACTCCTTCATATCCCCTTGGATTCCAAACCTTCTGGCCACTAACCACAGTAAACTCAGCAACCCCTGATCTGAGCAGATAAACTGCTGGAAGGCCGAACTGCTGTCTAAGATGGCAACCAGTCCCTGGGTGGACAGAGCTTAGAAGACCTGGGGGCTGCAGTGAGCAGTGACACAGCAGACTAAAACATGGGGACACCTCAAGACACTAGATCTATCGGGCTCATCAGGACTCCCCGTATCTTTTTGCTTTTCAGTGATTAAGTGTCTACATGGGGTAAGGATCAATTAGAGTTGAAATGTTCAGAACAGATACAGGAACCATCATCACCTACCCTGTCCCCTCTGTCTCCCCTGAGAATTCTTCAGCCCAGCCCACATTCCCAGTCCTCACTCCCAGAGTGAGATGCTGTGAGCATCCAGGGAGGAAGAGGAACATGGTGCATCCTTCAATGGAGGGAAAAGAGGAAAGACTCCAAACAGTCAAAGGACAAGGCCATTTCTGATGAAGGCAATTAATATAGAGGCAGGAAACCTGGTTAATGTGACAGAGAATATGGGAAGGAGACGGGGAGACCTCGCTGGCCTAGACCTGAAGGAAAAGAAAGAGCAAGGGCCACGGTGATTAATGACGAAAGGCAGGCATAGAAACTAAGATCCCAGACAGAGAAGGTGTTGGTGTCTATGAACAAGGACCATGTGAATGTGACCAGGACAGACTGACCATGAGAACGGGGTCAGCTCCCAGGATGAGGCTGGAGACACTGGCAGCGACCTGAGGGTGACAAAGGGCTGTGGAGCCACCTGAGGAGTCAGGATGCTGCCCTGAGGACATGGGGAAGCCAGTGGAGGTGGGAGGCCTCCCTGCAGATTGACCCTTATTCATAGAAGACATCTGCTGATTATCTATCTCACTCTAAGCATATGTTCCCGCCTCCATCCTACTGTTGTCCTTTCTCATTTTTCAAAACTGGGACCCATTTCAAATTCTAGTAACAACTGAGCTCTCCCTCCAAGAAGAACTGCCACACACAGTCACACACCCAATTTGGCCAATCATTTCAGAGGTCACTGGTGCTCAGATTCTGGACCCGAGGGAAACATCATCAGATCACCTCACTGCTCACTAGTTAGCCGATCACATAACAGAGAGGAAAACGGAGTATCAGACGAACTGCTTAAATTAGGTCGTGACTCTTAATATGAAAGATCACTGACATTCTTCCTAAGTACTCATCAAATCAGTCGACATCTCTTTACCAGTTACCAGAAAAATGCTTTGAAAATATAACATCAAGAAGAAACAGCAAATGGGACTCAAATAAACATGAAACAAGCCTAATGTGAATCAGCTTGTTAAAAATTTTTCCAGTGAAGAATTATGGTGTCAGGTGAAAAAAAAACTTGAGAACACAGCATACTTAGAAAACAATGACTTGAATTAACTACAGGAGGGCAACAAATCTTATTTCAGAAGCAAATAATTCTTTACTTCGGTACTGAATGATCTATCCCAAGCTACAAAAAGAATGAAATGTAAAGAAAGGAGAAAGAAAAAAAGGAAAATGATTACAAAGAACATATTTAATGTTCCTGGAAAAGGCACCATGTAGTAAGAGAGTCAGTCAGTTCTGCACATGGATGTTATCTTTTAATACAAATAATTACGAAAGGCACAAGCCTTACAGACAGAAGTTTTGCAATTCTCACCTGTATAATGTAAAGAAACAAGTTTTAAATTTATTAGATCCTAAAGCCAAAAATCAATGTGGTGGTTTTGTCACTAAGTCGTGTCAGACTCTTGCGATCCCATGGGCTGTAGCCAGCCAGGCTCTTCTGTCCATGGGATTCTCCAGGCAAGAACACTGGAGTGGGTTGCCATTTCCTTCTCCAGAGGATCTTCCCCATCCAAAAATTGAACTCGGGTCCCCTGCATTGCAGGCAGACTCTTTACCAACTGAGCTATGAGGTAAAGCAAAAATCAATGTTATCACGACTTCATAATCCTTATCCAACCAATTCAGCACTCTCCTGGATCCAGTCCCCTCCCCCACCTGCACACTACTTGTTTCCACTTCATTTAGTTCATCTGCTTCCCTACTTCTTTCTCCGTCTCCCTCTCTCTTCCCCTCTGCTCTCCAGCTGTCCTCCTCTCTGCTTCTTCCCTGATTCCCATCCGGCCTCTCGCTGCCATCTGTTCCCTGTAAAATGCTTATAATCCAACCTCCTTGAGGATCCTAAATCTCCCATGAATTTCTGCCTTTCTTCCTCCACCTCTGCCCTCCCTTCCTCCCAACTCTCTGGCACCCCCAAAGGGCTATGCTTCCTTTCACCTTGCCTGCTTTCTCAGCTCCTCCAATTACTGGATATGAGTGAAAGTCGCTCAGTTCTGACTATTGCGACCCCATGGGTGTAGTCTGAGGAATTCTCCAGGTCAGAATACTGGAGTGGGTAACTGTTCCCTTCTCCAGGGGATCTTCCCAACCCAGGGATCGAACCCAAGTCTCCCACATTGCCAGCGGATTCTTTACTAGCTGAGCCACGAGGGAAGCCCGATCACTAGGAGTCCCCTTTCTCTCCCAGCAGGATATTGCTCTGTAAGCCAAGGTTCCAATTCTTGTATCTGATTTACAGCCCCTCTAGTTGAAGGCTATAGAAGGGGTCGGCAGAGGATCAGATGCTTAGATAGCATCCCTGGACTCAATGAACATGAATTTGAGCAGACTCTGAGAGATACAGGGGTCGCCAAGACTCGGACTGAACAACACCTTCCTATTTTGCTCACCTTTAACTCCCCGGAGATTCTGCTTTTTCTCTAAACTTCTGTCCTTGCCTACCCGCAACCTTCAAGACTTCCTCTCTTTCATGTTGCCGTCTCTTCGCAAGTTCCTCACCAATTCTCTTGTCATCGATTCTTCCTCAGGCTTTTCAGTTCTCTCTTTCTCTCGATGTCTTTGCTTCTCATGACATGACATGACATACCACACCACAGCACACCACACCCCCCACTATTTATGGGAATGGCGCCTGAATAAGAAGCCCTCCTCCTGCAAGAGCCAAATTCCAGCTGGAATTTGGCATGGAAGAACCAGGGGGTCAAGTGGCTGGCCCAGGTCACCCACCCCGACAGAGGATCAGGGGAAATGTCATTACGAAGACAAGGCCTGAGGAGATATGGGCTCTGAGAGGGAGTGGGTCTCAGGAGCGGGGCGCGCTCCCCAGAATCCCAGGACCTGGGAGAGGACGTGGCCTCCAGGGGCCGAGAAAGCAAGGCTGAGGACCGCGGAGCGTAAATACCCACCTCGTGGAAGAGAATTTTATGCGCTGCAGCAAGTGCAGAGGGGACAGTAAATGGTTCTAAGACGGAAGGAGGTGCGAAATGCAGCGTTTCCGAGCTCCAAACAGGAACCGGCTTCAGTGCAGACTTTAAACCAAAAGGGAGGCGCCCGTTCGCCGCTCACGGAGGCGTCTGAATTTGCTGGGGTTGGTGGGGCGGGCGCGGGGATTTAGAGGCAGCAGAGACCCTCAGACCCGGGGTACCGAGGGAAGCCGAGTGAGAGCGGCACGTGTGACTAAGAAGGAGAGAAACTCACGCCGTGCTGCTGAGACAGCTGCAGGCCGGCTCTCCGCTTCCGGATGTGGAAAGCTGCGCGGCCGGCAGGGAAATGGCGGGGGCGGCCTGGGGAAGCGGCCTAAACGGAGACAAGCTGTCAGGGTGCGGGTGGTGGAGGGAAGCCGGGTCTGCCCCGCACCTTGGGAAGGTGACGCGGGCGGGGCTGAACAATTCAATAGTGTAATCTCTGAGGAAGGTGACTGCAGGAAATTAAAAGACTGCTTCCTGGGAGGGAAGTTAGATGTCCATCAGCAGATGAATGGATAAGAAAGCTGTGGCACATATACACAATGGAGTATTACTTAGCCATTAAAAAGAATACATTTAAATCAGTTCTAATGAGATGGATGAAATTAAAGCCGATTATACAGAGTGAAGCAAGCCAGAAAGGAAAACACCAATACAGTATACTGACACATATATATGGAATTTAGAAAGACGGTAATGATAACCCTGTATGCGAGACAGCAAAAGAGACACAGATGTATAGAATGGACTTTTGGACTCTGAGGGAGAGGGAGAGGGAGAGGGTGGGATGATTTGGGAGAATGGCATTGAAACATGTATACTATCATGTAAGAAACGAAGCGCCAGCCTATGTTCGATGCAGGATACAGGATGCTTGGGGCTGGTGAACGGGGATGATCCAGACAGATGATATGGGGTGGGAGGTGGGAGGGGGATTCAGGATTGGGAGCACATATACACCCGTGGTGGATTCATGTCAATGTATGGCAAAACCAATACAGTATTGTGAAGTAAAATAAGGTAAAAATAAAATTTTTTTTAAAAAAATTAATAAAACAGTGCAAAAAAAACCCCCAAACAAAACAAAAGCAAAGGCATCACACTGACAACAAAGGTCCCTATACTCAAAATAACGTAATGTTAGTAGCTCAGTCGTGTCTGACTCTTTGCGACCCCATGGAGTTGGACTCCTCTGTCCACCAGGCTCCTCTGTCCCGGGAATTCTCCAGGCAAGAATACTGGAGTGGGTGCCTATTTCCTTCTCCAGGGTATCTTCCTGACCTACGGATCAAACCATGTCTCCTGCAAAGCAGGCACATTCTTTACTGTCTGAGCCACCAGGGAAGCTCAGATATAATGTTAAGTGCAATGGAAATAGTTGAGATGAGTGGCAAATTCAAGTTGTGCTTTTTGGAATATCATGGAATTTTTCCCACAAATATTTTCCATGCTTCGATTGAATCAATCAATGTGCAGATATGAAGGGTTGACTGTATTTTCTTCTCTCCAAATATCAAATTCCTAGCAAGTACGTAATAGCATATACAGTTTCAAATTAAATTCACAGGTTGTTTGATTTTGCTTTAACTTGTCATGTAACATACTGCCGTTGAGTCTTTGGATGTGGCATCTAACCAAAAACAGCTGCACATGGTAACCTGCTGTATGAGAGGTGTAAATAGGTAAGACATTTTCATGGACTACATTTAAAACATGATAAATGGCACTGTCAACATTATTCACAACTTAAATATCATGTATACATTACAGATCATCTCCATTTCAACAATTATGTAAGGGGAACACTAGAAAATAAAAATTTTATCATGTTCTTATACAGTGCTTAAGCAACTGAATGTTTTATCTGAAGAGCCTATGATATAAAAATTAGAATCAAAGTTTTGCATTTTGAATGCTGGTCCATAAAGAAGGCTGAACATAGAAGAATTCATGTTTTTGGACTGTGGTGCTGAAGAAGACTCTCGAGAGTCCCTTGGACAGCAAGGCGAGTCGTCTAGGACCATCAGTCTCTTGGGGCTGCTTTGAGGAGGGCAGGAAGAACTCCATCTTGAGGCCTGTCACCCATCTTGAGACAGCAGCTGAACTGGGCCTAAACTTTGCCCAAGAATGCCCATCCTTAAAGTAAAACCAGGTCTCCTTGGAGACCTCTCTCCCCACAGATGACAAAGACTGGAGTTAAGGTCAGGATGCCCTGGTTAGATTAACAATGAAGATATCACCCTTGAAGTATAATCACTGTTCCCCTTTAACCTTAATTGTTAGTTCTCCCTACACCTACATGTTGTAAAACTAAATCATATACATCAAAAAAAGTTGCGAACATGTAAACACTCACTCAGTGAGGGGTATAAAACCGAGTCTCTTGAAAATGTCAGGGTCCTTGTTCGGAACCGATTCCCCTGGGACGTGCAGGGGTAATAAACTGTTCTCCACTGTCTTGACTGTCCTCCGAGGTGTGCTTTGCGACTCTGGATTCTCATTTTTCCATAACAAATCCTAAAGGAAATCAACCCTGAATATTCCCTGAAGGACTGATGCTGAATCTGAAGCTCCAATACTTTGGCTATCTGATGTGAAGAGCTGACTCACTGGAAAAGACCATGATGCTGGGAAAGATGGAAGGCAGGTGGAAAAGAGGATAGGATGGTTGGATGTCATCACAGACTCGATGGACAGGAGTTTGAGCAAGTTCCGGAGATGGTGAAGGGCAGGGAACCCTGCCTGGTGCAGTCCATAGGGTTGCCAAGAGTTCGACAGGACTGAGTGACTTAACAATGACCCACTCCAGTATTCTTGCCTGGGATATCATTGACACAGGAGCCTGGCAGGCTACAGTCCCTGGGGATCTCAAAGAGCTCTGACTGAGCACTGTGACCATTTTATATTTCTCTTTGATTCTAATGCTCATACAAGTAACCAGCATCACTGAAAATAATCTCCTAAAATGAAGTCTTTGTAGTCAATTTACTACCATGCTCATATAAAACAGAAAAGGACAGTAATACGCCTCCCTAACACTCGAGAAAGAACTTCAGCTCAAGCACCAGTCCCAAAGCTGAAATTCTAAACTAGTTCCTGAACACGTGATTTGATACTTATAAAATTATCAAGTGCCACATCATAATTAAAATGACTTTTTCCTTATAAATGACTATGTATTTCACGCACTGTATCTGTTACCTCAGGATCTTACATCCAGAGGAAATCAGACCCTGGGCCTCTCACAGCAACGGATGAATTTATTTGGGCTAGAGGAAGGGGTCAGGGAATAGGCAGGTGTGAAGTGACTGGAGACTATGGATAGGGAGGAGAGGGGACCCCACAGGCGCAGCTTAACAGCAAAAACAAGTACCTGACATTTCCAATGGTCAACCGCACCTACCAAGTCTCAGCTTCAGGAACTGGCTGTAGAACCGCTTGCATCGAAGTGAGGACGGGACACTCCTCAGCCATTGGTATCAGAAGAATGCCACAGCGAAGGGCGGGGCGTAGGGCACATGCCTGAGCCTGGGCCTGTGAGGGGCCCAGCGAGCCGGCCGAGCCTGGCCAAGGGGACACCTGCTGTGTTCTTCCTTTTGGCTCCCAGGTATCTTGTCAGGGTTTAGAAGTACATGAGGGTCTTTCCCGTCTTGTGTTGCATCACTGATTCCTCATAACTGTAACAGTTTTAAAGTAAAAACTTAAAATTCTGTGGGATAATTGCGCTGGAGAGAAAGGTTTCCTCTTAACAGGATTCCTGCTGATGAGGTTGAAGCAGTTCAGTATGGGAACTGAAACCTGGTGTGGTGGCCGGGCTGGGGGTGGGTAGGGGTGGGTGGGAGTTGATGTGGGGTGGTGGCTGGACCCAGAAATATTCCTGCAATTAGAATTTATTTAAGCAGTTTAAGTAAATAAGAACTGGCTTTGTGTAGGGATGACAAGCTGGAATGTGAAACACACAGCTCTTAGTAACACCTCATAGTAACACCCAGAAGGAGAAAAATATCTTGACATTTCACTTCTTCAAAGATCAAGCTTATTACTCACTGCAGCAGCCCAATGACAATGCACCCTGAGGGGAATGCAGGCTGGAGCAAAACAGGTACCATTCTGAGCTTCCGACATAGTAGCCTTGGTAAATCACGAACAGCCTCTTGGGCCCATCGTCCTCCTCAGGAAGTCCAGGTAAGTTTAGGGGAGTCTCTCCTGGTTTTCAGATCTCCCAGTTATGGAGTGAGGATCCCAAATTTTACTTCGCAGGGTATTAATGGTTAAAAGACACAGGAGGATCCTGGTTGAAAGATACTGGGATTTGCTCAGTTGAAAGCCACTCGGGGACACATCCCTGGTGGTCCAGTGATAAAGAATCCACCTGCCAGTGCATGGGACACAGGTTTGATCCCTGGTCTGGGAGGATACCATGTGCCTTGGAGCAACAGAGCCCGAGCAACACAAGTACTGAGCCTGTGCTCTAAAGCTTGTGCTCTGCAACAAGAGTAGCTACAGCAGTGAGAAGCCAGCACAGCAATTAAGAGTAGTTCCTGCTTGCTGCACCCAGAGAAAGCCCACGTGCGGCAAAAAAAGGCTCAGCACAGCCAAAAGAAAAAAGACATCGAGGGATCTGGACTGACCCAAACAAGGAGATTCAGAATGCCAGTCTCCAACCAAACACCAGCCACGTTTACGTATTTTATGTACAGAATTTATAGCCCCTGCTCGCCGCAAGGAGAGAAAAGCCAGGGCACAGTGAAGACCCAGCACAGCCAAAAATAAATTTTAAAGTTATTAAAGAAAACAGAAAAAATTTCCTGTAATGAGAATTGCATTCTTCTTTATAGAAAGTGTTTCTGTTCCGTGCTTTTGATGCTTGTGATGACATAGCTTCAACTACTTTTGAGAAAAACTTGTTTACATCATAATATATTTCATATACATATAAACATCATAAGTGAATACTTCCTCAACGTAATGGAATGTCAAAAATTACTAGATGATCACTTGACACTAATTAGGCAGTTTTAGTTTTTATTTTAAAAATTATATATTCTCTTTTCTTTGCTGTTTCCAAAAGCTCCATCAGATGTAGACAACAGAGCAGACTACAAAATAACATCTTGAGAAAACATTACAATTTAGTTTCACCAAAATTATCACCAACTTTGCACTATTTATAAATATTTCTATGTGTATTAACTGACTGAACTCAAGTCCTAAAGGAACTTTCTTCATGTTTATAGGGAGGCTACTATGTTCCCTGGCATTGTCTTCTGTGCTTTTTCACATTACAAAAGTCTCAAAATAACCCACTAACTTATGTATTTGTTAGTGTAAGGCAGAGAAGAAATGTAAATTAAACTTTAAATCTCAGTCACAACATGTGGACAGAAAAACTAACGCTAAGGAAAAAACTTGAAAAAACAAAAGAAATAGGGTAGCATGATTTGAGAGAATCGCATTGAAACATATATATATTACCATATGTAAAATAGATAGCCAGTGGGAGTTTGATATATGACTGGGCATCCAGAGCCACTGCTCGGTGACAACTTGGAGGGATAGGGTGGGGAAGGAGGGAGGGGACACATGAATGCCTATGGCCTATTCCTGTTGAGGAATGGCAAAACCCATCACAGTATTTAAAAAAAAAAAAAAAACTCAAGAACAAGGAAATTCTACTAGAGCTGACAATGAACTATGGAGCATATTTATTAATTCTATAATGTTACATTAACATTTTAATATGCTCTGGAAAACTGGACTTCTATTTAGTATTAATATTAAATATTTCTAAACATTACTGTTCACTAGGCTAGTGTAAAAATATCTTAAGCAATAGATACTAAACAGTAATTTTTCTGTTTAGTAAAACAGATAAATAGTAATTTACCACCATCTTCAACAACCATATGGAACAATGGAACATATGTGTACAGCAGGAAAAGGAATGTAACAAATTCATAGCAGGAGTAAACATTCAGTGTTTTGTTAAACAGTCTCACTGTGGTTTCTCCGATGTTTGACAACTGATACCTTTAGACTTTAAAGCCAACCGCTTCCTATGCTGCCTATCTGGGCAGGCTGAGAAATTCCCATCAGGTTGGAAGTCCATAGTGCTCCAACTAGAAAGCTTCATCAGTTAAAAAAACATTTTCATAACATATCATCTGCCCCAGTATCCAAACCCAACTTTGGGTTTGGTTCATTCTTGTGCTTTCGGTGACTTCAAAGTAACAAGAACAAACATGTTGGGGATTGAATGTATGAAATTTCTAGTTTATCAAACCAAAAAAAGATGCCACCATGTAGTCTGCATTCTCAATGATTTCTGGGACTTCCCTGGTGACTCAGGGATAAGGAATCGGCCTGCCAATGCAGGAGACGAGGGGTCAATGCCTGATCCAGGAAATTCCCACATGCTGTGGAGCCACTAAGCCCCTGAGCCACAACTGTTCAGCCAATAATAAATAAATAATCCCAAATAAAATCATTTCAGAATTCTCCAAGGTCAAAAAGAGCTACCACTTTTAACCTTAGTTCTGAAGTTTATTTCCTAATCGTTTACATGTTTATTTTCTTATTTTCACTTCATGTAAATCAGGCGCATACTATTGGGTTTATTGGGAACAAAACAGGACATTTGGAAATATCATACAGGAACATCCATAAACAGGGGAGTAGGTTTTAGGGGGCCAGAGTCTATAAAAGCTCCACTATGGACAGAGTGTGGAGAGAATAACTCAAGTGCAAATTATTAGTATATAATCCCTATATTAACTATCCTTTGATTTCACTATGAAAAGAAACTCTAACAGTTTCTTTCAACCTTGAGAGCCTTTGGGGCATTACTAGGTTCTGTTATGAAGAACTGAAATTGGATAAAACTGTGTTATTTGAAGAAAAATGTTGTGAATAAAGAAATATTGATTATACGAATGCAGGAAACTCCTTCAAAATACTGATTTTTCACAGGACATTCCTGGTGGTCACAGGAATTCCAGATTAAGAACCTGCCTTGCAACAAAGGGGACTCAATCCTTGTTCAATCCTCGGTTGGGGATATAAGATCCCACATGCAGCAGAGCAACTAAGCCCAGGTACCACAAAGACAGAGCAGGCATACTCCAGAGCCCCCTGCCAGGATGAAAGGGCCTGCCTGATGCAAAAAAGATCTCGTGATCCACAACTAAGGCCTATTGGAGTCAAATAAATAAATATTTTAAAAAATATACTGATTCTGCTTCCTTTGGGTATATAATCAGAAGTGAGACTCTGAGATCCTATGCATGTTCTCTTTTTAATATTTGAGGAACTTCTGTACTGTACTGTACTATTTACATTCACACCAACCATTCACACCAACCATTCACAAGAGTTCCTGTTGTCTGTATTGTGCAGGTATGTGGCACATGCACGTGATTTGGAAAGACACGGCGAGAACCCCACTGCACTGGCAGCAAGAAATAGCAGCTGCATCATCTCCAGAATAAGCCTTTGTACTCCAGATTGCTATGGAGCTGATGGTCCTCAGAGTCTACGAATAATCCTTCCCTGTGCCCGTGAGCTAAGTCACTTCAGTCATGTCTGACTCTTTGCGACCCTATGGACTGTAGTCCACCGGACGCCTCTGCCCATGGAGTAGGTTGCCATGCCCTCCTCCCGACTCAGGGGTCAAACCCGCGTCTCTTCTGTCTCCTGCATTGGCAGGTGATTCTTTATCACTAGCACCACCTGGGGAGCCTGATCCTTCCTTACATCCTGAGATTTAATGGCCCCTCCCTAATGAAATCCCTCTGCCATCAAAGTTTAGCACCATTTTCCTTCTAGGTTGAAAGACCCTTATGAAATTTCATCTGGTTCAACACACTCTCCACACATTCAGTAATAATCCATCCATCATGCTATGCAATCCGCAGAAAGATTCCAAGGTTTAACAACTCATGCATTTATGATGGAATAATACACATGAAGGCACCCAAGCAGCAAACCGGATTCAAGACAGCTTCTTATCAGTCACAGTGACCTCAGCCAGCCCAAAAACTGTCATCTCCGAACTCTAATAATAAAAAGATGTGTATGCTGATGCACATGTCCCAGTGAGACTTCAACAACCTCCAAAGATACACTCCAAAGTCTCTTTTCCCTTCCAAATCCATCGGAAACCCTCTTCATTACAACTCAAAATAACAGAAAATACTAAAAGTAACCAGCAATATCACCTCCGGGATTTTACCAACAGTTATTTTAAGGTTGTATAGTGATACTTGCCCTTCCAAAAGACATCACAAAATCCACTCCATGGAGTTGATGCTGTGGGGAACCTTCTGGATCCCACCTCCAGGACCAATGCACCCATCCCTCCCTGTGGGCTCAGCTCAGGCCTTGATTCTAACACACTGCAGGGTAACAGTCCTCTTCCCAATTCTACTTCCTTCCTTCCTCCACAGGTGTGACCATGACCTTCCCAATCAACCAACACACACAAACCTCAGTCACAGCATCTGTGTCTCAGGGAAACTGAGCTAAGACACTGTGGCATGCCCACCCTTCCAGGCAACCCACAATTAGCCATGAGCCCACATCCAGGTCCTCCAGTCAAAACTGAGACCACCCTTGCCAACAGTTCCACACAACGTGATCCCACAACTGTTGCAGGGAAGAGCCAATTCTGATTCCAAGTTGGAACGGTTTCTTTGCCTTGCTTTTCACTGCTGTGGTTATTGTAATCATCCATAATGGCTGGCCTCAGAGGACCCTACCTCTTGGCCTGTTAAACTAAAGTGCCTTTGTTGAGTTCACAGGGAGATGCTCTGACCTCACAACCTGTGAATGGCTGCAGGAAAGAAGAGATGAACACAGAAGGCTGGCTGTCCCTGAGATGTACTGCAAGACTGATGGCCCTTTACTGATGGCCCTTTTTACCTTACTTCCCCATGGCCTCTCCCTCTCGATCCTCCCTTCTGACTTTATTTCCTCACTGCTTCTTTCTCTGGTTTCATAAAAGAATCTGGCATCCAGACACCAACAAGATGGCTATTTCGAGATATTAGTTAGCTATCTTGGTCGGCTGGTTTTCAAAATGAAGTCCCATTGTTTGCCTCAAGAAGTCATCTCCCCGAAGCACTGGCCTCTCTCGCAGGCAGCAGAGCGAGCCTGAACTGGGTCACACCACTATGCTTGCAACACACGCATACACCATTCATAGGGCTCATCCAGAGGCCGAAACCTGCCTCCTCTCACAACTCTCCTAGACCCCCGATAGCTTCCTCTCCACTTTCCCACATTTTTTCACCACTTTTCTGTGCTCTGTTCAGCAACATGGCTAAACAGTAGAGACCACTGGGCCCAGGCAACACACAGAAAAACACAAGCCGCAAATGCAAGGGCACTGGGCACTCAGTATGGAGACCAAGAAACTGGCCCTCCTGGGAAAACATGCCAGGAACTGGGGATATCACAAAGTTTTAAAGGTCCTTGAGATTTGGCTTGATTGAGCTCAGTGAAGAAATCACATTGAAAGGCCCCAATTTCACTGCCACCTGTTGTCCCTGACTGACCTAGTTGGAAGATACCCCAGCTCTTTAAGGAAGCGGGGCCTCCCTCATAGCCACTTAGATTCCAAAGCTTCTAGCCACTCTAACCACAGTAAAATCAGTATCCCCCACTCTGAGTAGATAAACCTCTGAAAGCAATGCGTTTCCCCACTACAGCCCTCATTATGAAGTCTCCCATTAACAGGATTGCCAGTCCTCACAGGCTGCCATTCTTAAGATCTTATTATCCAATCAGCCCACATGTTGCACATCAAGACCTGAGCCTATTAATAACCCTGACTCTACATCCCACACAGCTGTGTACAGCACTCCTGTCACTGGCTTCACAATTCTAGGACAACCTCCCTTCTCCGATTAATTTTAATTAATGAAGACAACCCACTCCTACTCAACTCTATCAAAGATATGTTAGCTAGAAGCATTTTCAACCAATGTTTAATCTCTGACAATATTCCACCAGCAACATTCCCACAAATAACCAGGCCTCATTACTTGACGCTAACTGCTCCTTGTCCACCTGCCCCACATAATCATCTTAGGTTTAGTGTAGCACTGACAGTCAACCTTGATGCACAAAATCTGAAATTATCCCTCAAATGTCTTCAGATTCTCCGATCTCTTAAGATATTTTCCCACTATTATACACCACTTTCCACTGCACTTGTCAGCAGTCCATAATTCAGCGTTATCCACACTCGGTCTCACTGACTGGAAAACTACCAACCAAAACTCACTTCTTTAATTCAAATAAAACAATAGTATCAGACCAAAGAGGCGTCCCAGGTGGCTCAGTGGTAACAATCCTCCTGCCAATGGAGATGCAAGAGATGGGGGTTTTATCCCTGAGTCAGATGATCCCCAGGATTAGGAAATGGCAACCCACTCCAGTATTCTTGCCTGGGAAATCCCATGGACACAGGAGCCTGGCGGGCTACACTCCATGGGGTCTCAAAGAGTCGGAAATGTCTGAGCATAGAGACCATTTTATATTTGTCTTTGATTCTAGAGCTCATACCAGTAAGCAGCATCACTGAAAATAATCTCCTAAAGTGAAGAGTCTCTGTAGTCAGTTTATCACCCTGGTCATATAAACCAGAAAAGGACAGTAATACGCCTCCCTAATACTCGAGAACGAACTCCAGCTCCACCACCAGTTGCAAAGATGAAATTCTAAGCTAGCTCCTGAACAAGTGTTTTGGTATATTTACAAAATTATCAAGTGCCATGTCTCAATTATAATGACTTTCCCCTATAAATTACTATATATTTCGTGCACGATATATGTTACCTCAGGATTTTACACTGAAAGTAAATTAGACCACGGGCCTCTCAAGGTAACAACTGAATTTACTTAGGGAGGAAAGGCTGGGGGATTAGGAAGGTCCGAAGTGACCCGCGACCAAAGATATGGAGTAGAGGGGACCCTACGGGCGGAGCTGAACAAGACTGAAGCAAAAAACAGTACCTCACTATTCCCGGGTAGCCCGCACCTACCAAGCCGCGACTTCAGGAATTGCTGTAAACTCACGTTCTTCAAGTGGAGACACCAGAGACTCCCAAGCGTTAGGTTCCGGAGGAAAGGGACAACGAGGGGCGGAGCCTAGCACACACGCCCGCGTCTGGACGTGTCTGGACAAGTGAGCGGGGCGGGGCCGAGCGGGGCCGAGCGGGGCCGAGCGGGGCCGAGCGGGGCCCGAGCGGGGCCGAGCGGGGCCGAGCGGGGCCCGAGCGGGGCCGAGCGGGGCCGAGCGGGGCCCGAGCGGGGCCGAGCGGGGCCGAGCGGGGCCCGAGCGGGGCCGAGCGGGGCCGAGCGGGGCCGAGCGGGGCCGAATGAGTTTGAGGACAGGGAGGCCTGGCGTGCTGCAGTCCGTGGGGTCACAAACAGTCGGACATGGTTCTTTGTTTCAGCGACTGAACCAAACTGTCCTTGGAGTCCTGCTGCTGAGGCTGAAGTGATTCAGAGGCCTGGGAACTGAAACCTGGTCTGGTGGCCAGGTTGGGGTTGGGTGGGGGTTGATGTGGGGTGCTGGTGGGGTGGGGCTGGATGTGGGGTGCTGGCTGGACCCAGGAATATTCCTGCAATTAGAATTTAAGCAGTTTAAGTAAACAAGAACTGGCTTTATGTAGGGATGAAAAGCTAGAATGTGAAACACACAACTCTTGAAAGCGCTACTTCTAAGGAGAAAAAATGGCTTGACAGTCCACTTCTTCAAGGATCAAGCTTATTAGTCACTGCAGTGGCCCACCGAAAGTGCACCCTGAGGGGAAAGCAGGACTGAGAAAAGCAGGGACCATACTGTGCTTTGGACATTCTGGCCTGGGTATTTCAGGAAGGGTCTTATCGGTCCATCTCCCTCTTCAGCAAGTCCAGAGACGTTTGGCGGTGTCTCTCCTGGTTTTCAGATCTCCCAGTTATTGATTGATGACCCCAATTTTGTTTGGCAGTGTTTTAACACACAGAGCACCCAGTTAAAAGACACTGAGTAGAACTTCCCTGGTGGTCGAGTGGTAGGTAAATAATCTACCTGCCAATGCAAAGGACCCAGGTTTGATCCCTGGTCTGGGAGGATACCACGTGCCTCAGAGCAACTAAACCCCTGCAACACAAGTACTGAGCCTGTGCTCTAACCTGTGCTCTGCAACAACAGTACCCACAGCAATGAGAAGCCTGCACACAAGTAACTAGAAACTCCCTCCTTGATCAGTTCATATCAGTCACTCAGTCATGGCCAACTCTGCGACCCCATGAATCGCAGCACACCAGGCCTCCATGTCCATCGCCATCTCCCGGAGTTCACTCAAACTCATGTCCATCGAGTCCGTGATGCCATCCAGCCATCTCATCCTCGGTCGTCCCCTTCTCCTCCTGCCCCCAATCCCTCCCAGCATCAGAGTTTTTCCAATGAGTCAACTCTTCACATGAGGTGGCCAAAGTACTGGAGTTTCAGCTTTAGCATCATTCCTTCCAAAGAAATCCCAGGGTTGATCTCCTTCAGAATGGACTGGTTGGATCTCCTTGCAGTCCAAGGGACTCTCAAGAGTCTTCTCCAACACCACAGTTCAAAAGCATCAATTCTTCGGCACTCAGCCTTCTTCACAGTCCAACTTTCACATCCATACATGACCACTGGAAAAACCATAGCCTTGACTAGACGGAACTTAGTCGGCAAAGTAATGTCTCTGCTTTTGAATATACTATATAGGTTGGATATAGCTTTTCCTCCAAGGAGTAAGCGTCTTTTAATTTCATGGCTGCAATCACCATCTGCAGTGATTTTGGAGCCCAAAAAAATAAAGTCTGACACTGCTTCCACTGGTTCCCCATCTATTTCCCATGAAGTGATGGGACCAGATGCCATGATCTTCATTTTCTGAATGTTGAGCTTTAGGCCAACTTTTTTACTCTCCACTTTCATGTTCATCAAGAGGCTTTTTAGTTGCTCTTCATTTACTGCCATAAGGGTGGTGTCATCTGCATATCTGAGGTTATTGATATTTCTCCCGGGCAATCTTGATTCCAGCTTGTGTTTCTTCCAGTCCAGCGTTTCTCATGATGTACTCTACATATAAGTTAAATAAGCAGGGTGACAATATACAGCCTTGACATACTCCTTTTCCTATTTGGAACCAGTCTGTTGTTCCATGTCCAGTTCTAACTGCTGCTTCCTGACCTGCATACAGAGGCAGGTCAGGTGGTCTGGTATTCCCATCTCTTTCAGGATTTTCCACAGTTTATTGTGATCTGCACAGTCAAAGGCTTTGGCATAGATGATAAAGCAGAAATAGATGTTTTTCTGGAACTCTCTTGCTTTTTCCATGATCCAGCGGATGTTGGCAATTTGATCTCTGGTTCCTCTGCCTTTTCTAAAACCAACTTGAACATCTGGAAGTTCACGGTTCTCATATGGCTGAAGCCTGGCTTGGAGAATTTTGAGCATTACTTTACTAGCATGTGAGATGAGTGCAATTGTACGGTAGTTTGAGCATTCTTGGCATTGCCTTTCTTTGGGATTGGAATGAAAACTGACCTTTTCCAGTCCTGTGGCCACTGCTGAGTTTTCCAAATTTGCTGGTATATTGAGTGCAGCACTTTCACAGCATCATCTTTCAGGATTTGAAACAGCTCAACTGGAATGCCATCACCTCCACTAGCTTTGTTCGTAGTGATGCTTTCTAAGGCCCACTTGACTTCACATTCCAGGATGTCTGGCTCTAGATTAGTGATCAGATCATCATGATTATCTGCGTCATGAAGGTCTTTTTTGTACAGTTCTTCTGTGTATTCTTGCCACCTCTTCTTAGTATCTTCTGCTTCTGTTAGGTCCAGACCATTTCTGTCCTTTATCAAGAACATCTTTGCATGAAATGTTCCCTTGGTATCTCTAATTTTCTAGAAGAGATCTCTAGTCTTTCCCATTCTGTTGTTTTCCTCTATTTCTTTGCATTCATCGCTGAAGAAGGCTTTCTTATCTCTTCTTGCTATTCTTTGGAACTCTGCATTCAGATGCTTATATCCTTTCTTTTTCTCCTTTGCTTTTGCCTCTCTTCTTTTCACAGCTATTTGTAAGGCCTCCCCAGACAGCCATTTTGCTTTTTTGCATTTCATTTCCATGGGGATGGTCTTGATCCCTGTCTCCTGTACAATGTCACGAACCTCATTCCATAGTGCATCAGGCACTCTATCTATCAGATCTAGACCCTTAAATCTATTTCTCACTTCCACTGTATAATCATAAGGGATTTGATTTAGGTCACACCTGAATCGTCTAGCGGTTTTCCCTACTTTCTTCAATTTAAGTCTGAATTTGGTAACAAGGAGTTCATGATCTGAGCCACAGTCAGCTCCTGGTCTTGTTTTGGTTGACTGTATAGAGCTTCTCTTTCTTTGGCCGCAAAGAATACAATCAATCTGATTTCGGTGTTGACCATCTGGTGATGTCCATGTGTAGAGTCTTCTTTTGTGTTGTTGGAAGAGGGTGTTTGCTATGATGAGTGCATTCTCTTGGCAAAACTCTATTAGTCTTTGCCCTGCTTCATTCTGCATTCCAAGGCCAAATTTGCCTGTTACTCCAGGTGTTTCTTGACTTCCTACTTTTACATTCCAGTCCCCTATAGTGAAAAGGACATCTTTTTTGGGTATTACTTCTAAAAAGTCTTGTAGGTCTTCACAGAACCATTCAACTTCAGCTTCTTCAGCGTTACTGGTTGGGGCATAGACTTGGATAACTGTGATATTGAATGTTTGCCTTGGAGACGAATAGAGATCATTCTGTTGTTTTTGAGATTGCATCCAAGTACTGCATTTCGCACTCTTTTGTTGACCATGATGGCTACTCCATTTCTTCTGAGGGATTCCTGCCCGCAGTAGTAGATATAATGGTCATCTGAGTTAAATTCACCCATTCCAGTCCATTTTAGTTTGGGGATTCCTAGAATGTGGACGCTCACTCTTGCCATCTCCTGTTTGAGCACTTCCAATTTGCCTTGATTCATGGACCTGACATTCCAGGTTCCTATGCAATATTGCTCTTTACAGCATCGGACCTTGCTTCTATCACCAGTCACATCAGGCGGCTGCGACCTGGTGCACTAAGCGCAGCCAAGAGGAGTTACCCCATGACCCAGGTCACTGGCAGCAGCTGAGAGTGCCAGGCTGTGATGGCGCAGGAACAACCGAGAGGAGCTACCCAAGTCCGAGGTCATGGGCAGCGGCCGGGAGGAGCAACCAGAGGAGTGGTGGCTGCGCTGGTGTAGGAGGGCCTAGAGGAGCCATCCCACGTTGAAGGTCAGGAAGGGCGGTGGTAAGGAGATACCTCTCATCCAAGGTAAGGAGCAGCGGCCGTGAAGAGATACCCCACACCTAAGGAAAGAGAAACCCAAGTAAGACGGTAAGAGGGCATCAGAGGGCAGACACACTGAATCCACACTCAGAAAACTAGTCAATGTAATCACACTAGGACTACAGCCTTGTCTAACTCAGTGAAACCAAGCCATGCCTGCGGGGCAACCCAAGACGGGCGGGTCATGGTGGAGAGGTCTGACAGAATGTGGTCCACTGGAGAAGGAATGGCAAACCACTTCAGTACTCTTGCCTTGAGAACCCCACGAACAGTATGAAAAGGGAAAATGATAGGATACTGAAAGAGGAACTCCCCAGGTCAGTAGGTGCCCAATATGCTACTGGAGATCAGTGGATAAATAACTCCAGAAAGAATGAAGGGATGGAGCCAAAGCAAAAACATATATATTACCATATGTAAAAGAGCCTGTGGGAGTTTGATGTATGAGTGAGTGCTCTGGGACAATCTGGGGGAATACGGTGGTGAGAGAGGTGGGTTCATGAGGGAGGGGACATATGTACACTTATGGCCTATTCATGTTGATGTACAGCAAAAACCATTACAATATTGAAAAAGAAAATTAATTGATGGTGAGTTAGGCCTGAACACAGAATTAAAGCTTTCCCATACCTAACACATTTGTGTAGTTTTCCTCCAGTTTGAATTTTCTGAGGGTCAAAAAGTTGATATATTTTACCACATTCTCTACATGTCTAAGTTTTCACTGCCGTATGGATTCTCAGATGATCTGCACCGTCATTCCTTGTGACCGAAGGGTTTGCCACATAATACCATTTATGTGGTTTCTCTCCTGTAGGAACTGCCGTTCATGCTGAACATGCACTAGAAACTACCACATTCATTTCACTTGTATCTTTTCTATGCAGTATGAATTCTCTGAATTATAAGGCCTGAACACTGACTAAAGGCTTTGTCACACTCACGACATTTGCACTAAAATGTTTCTCACAACTGTCACATTTCTAATGTTTCTGTCTAGTATGAATTCTCCGATGGTTTCTAAGTTTGTCATTTCAAATAAGGCACTGGCCATATACATCATATTTATATGGTTTCTCTCCTGTCTGAACTGCCTGATGATGAGTTATGGATGACTGTGCCTAAATGGTTTGTCACAATTTTTATATTTGTAAGGTTCTTTCCAGTATGAATTCTCTGATGAACTGCAAGGTTTGCATTCACACTGAATAAGCCCTGCCACATATACCTCATTTATATGGTTTCTCTCCAGTATGAACTCTCTGATGAATACCAAGTTTTCCAGTATGACTAAACGCCTTGCCACACACATCACATTTATATGGTTTTTCTCCAGTATGAACACTCTGGTGAACAGCAAGGTTTGAACTTGCTCTGAAAGCCTTGCCACATATATCACATTTATATGGTTTCTCTCCAGCATGAAGTCTCCAATGAAGTCTACATTTGCAGTCTGATTAAAGGCCTTGCCACATACATCACATTTATATGGTTTCCCTCCACTATGAACTATCTGATGAACAGCAAGGCTTGAACTTACACTGAAAGCCTTGGCACATATACCACAATTCACAATGGTTTCTCTTTAGGAACTCTCCAGTGAACAGCAAGGTTTCCAGTACGACTAAATGCTTTGCCACACACATCACATTTATATGGTTTCTCTCCAGTATGAATTCTCTGATAAAGTCCAATTTTCGCAGTCTGATTAAAGGCCTTGCCACATACATCACATTTATATGGTTTCTCTCCAGTATGAACTCTCCGATGAACAGCAAGGTTTCCAGTATGACTAAAAGCTTGCCACACACATCACATTTATATGGTTTCTTTCCAGTATGAATTCGCCAATGAACTGCAAGGGTTGCAGTTTGACTAAAGGCTCTGCCACAAATATAATATTTGTGTGGTTTCTCTCCCGTATGGAATCTCTGATGAACTGCAAGCTTTTCAGCTTCATTAAAGGCCATGACACATATATCATATTTATATGCTTTCACTCCAGTATGAAGTCTCTGATGAACAGTAAGGTTTGCAGTATGACTAAACGCCTTGTCACACACATTGCATTTGTATGGCTTCTTTCCAGTATGAATTCTTTGATGAACTGCAAGGTTTGAAGTTTGACTAAAGGCCTTGCCACATACATCACATTTATGCGGTTTCTCTCCAGTATGAATTCTCCAATGCATTGCAAGTTTTGTAGTTTGATTAAAAGCCTTGTAGCACACATCGCATTCATATGGTTTTCCTCCTGTATGGATTCTTTGATGTCTAGTGAGTTCTGAGTCCTGAAGAAAGGTTATGTCACACTCATTGCATTTGTCAGGTCTTTCTTTTGTGTTTCATGGTCTGGTAACAGTTCTGAAGGGTGCATAACAGCATTCTCATGTTTATGAGAAAAGCCTTTGCAGACAATATGTGTACTCTGAGACGATAAACATGAGGCGCTGACGTTTGTCACAACTTAACTACATTCAAAAATTATCCCTTCAGATTGTACCATCTGCAATTCATCCTGAAAGGTGGATCCGGGCCTTTCAAAAGGTCTGTTTCCTGCATCACTTCTACTATGATGATCTCTTCCATCAGTGAGGTTTTGTTATGGGATGTAGACATTCCTTTGTCATTTCTTTCATCATCTGTCCACAGACAGTCAAAGTCATGTATGCTTTCCTGGATCTTCCTGAGACGAAAATCTTTGATTCAAGGATTTCAGCTCTTCCAAACATCACTCTTTGAAAAATTTCCCCTTTCCCACTCTTTGCTTTTGCCTGTAATTTCTTGGTCATATGTATATGAGACATATCTACAAGGCATAAAGAACCACAGATATTCTATTAGTTACAATTCATAAATAAATTATTTATTGTCAAACACATGATATTATACCAAAAGTCATATCCATCCTGAACAGAATTACAAATCTTCGTAATGATAATCTTAAAACTATAGAACACTAAAGGAATAGAACTCTTTAAAAAAGAGTGATCATATGTAATTCAAATTAACTTTAGGGTATAGTAGTTTCAAACACAATCAGAAAACATTCATTTTATGCAAACTTATGTCAGTTCGCAAAGAAAACATGTTTTCCCACCATGACCTCAAAGCTCATCGTACTTTGTACTAAACACACTGCTGTCTCATAATTGAGGAGAAAGTAATGGTATATTGTACACATTTTATGCATACTTATACATATTTAAAAGGTAAAGAACATACAGGACTAGAGAGGTGATTCAGTGGTAAAGAAACTGCCTGCCAATGCAGAAGACACGGCACAGGAGGATACAATCCCTGGGTAGGAAAGATCCCCTGGAGCAGGAAATCACAACCCAGTGCACTATTCTTGCCTGAAAAAAATTCCATGCATAGGAAAGCTTGGTGGGCTACAGTTCATGAGATCACAAAGAGTCAGACAGGACTGAGCAACTGAGTAAACAAGCATCAATCAGGCAATACACTGGAATGGTAAACAGTGCAAAAGAAGCATTTAATGAATAATGTAAAAAACAAATGGCAGTTAGTAACTGTTCAACAAATACTGCATTGAGAAAATAATTCTGTAAAATATATATATATATATATAACATTATATATATATATATATATATATATATATATATATATATTTTGCTGGACAATGTGGCTTATGGGATCTTGGTTCCCTGATCATGCATTAAATCCATCCTCACTGCAGTGAAACTACGGAATCCTATCCACTGGACTGTCAGGGAATTCCCTAAAATAATTTAAAAAATAAAAAAATAAACACCTTTCTAAATACCTCTTAGAAATCTATCAGTACATAGACATATAGGCATTTTATGACTATTGATAAGAACCATTAATAAGTGGTTCATGTAAGTTCTATTGTGTAATACAAAAAGACTGTCAGTTTTTAAAAACAAAAAATAAGTGAAACATTCTCTGCTTACACAATAATCGTTCAATACATCAACTCCCTATCTACACAGTAACCTAAACTCACCCAGTTCATTGGTTCCAAGATACATGTAAAGGAACAAGCTTTGGGGCTTCCCTTGTGGCTCAGAGGTGAAGAATCCACCTGCTAGTGCAGGGCACACAGGTTTGATCCCTGATCCGGGAAATCCCCACATGCCTGAGAACAACTAAGCCTGTAGGCCACAAGTGATGATTATGTGCTCTAGAGCTGGGGAGTCACAACTACTGTGCAAACACACAGAGACCACGCATTGCAACAAGAGAACCCACTAGAATGAGAAGTCCATGCACTGTAACTGGACGGTAGCCCTTGCTCGCTGCAAGTAGAGAAAAGCCCCTGAAGCAACAAAGACCCAGTGCAGCCAAAAACAAATAAATTTTTAACATACTGTTATGAAGATAAAGGAATGTGATTGGAAAACCTAGTTAACTAGAGTCAGAGACAACTCTCTTGGGAACGAAATGTAAAATAACAACATACAAGATGTAATGTAGACAAAGAGACATGTGACAATAAGAATGACAGGAAGTAAATATATCTTTTAAGCAAAAGTAACCTTTGAGGCAAACTCCCTGTGGTCCAGTAGTTAGGACGATGTGCTTCCACTGTAGGGGGCACAGATTCCATCTATGAATGGGGAACTAAGAACCAGACTGCCATGTGGCACAGCAAAAAAAATAAAAAATAAAAAAATAATAATAATAACTTCTAATTTTTCCTATAAAACACGCAAGAGTCTATGCCACCTAACAGCACTAATTACCACAGGAGGGGGACAAGGGGAAGTAAATGCCTTTGAAATAGCTCCTCACATGCTACCCAAAGTCAAGCAACAAAATTGACAGGAGTCAAATGACAGATTGTTGCAGAACATATAAAGACCTTGCCTTTGGGACCTCCTTTCTTGGAGTCCAGTTTCCATGAAACCTCTTTTTTTTTTTTTTTTTTAAATCACTTTGTTCATTTAGAAACAGCCATCTGTAGGTCAGAAGTACTTTGCATTTTCCTTAATAAAATGTAATTTTGAGGTAGGAGTTGGAAGAGTTGCAGGTTGGACATCTCCAATCAGCTACCCTCCTCTTGCATGCCCTGAGATAAGAGATAGGTGGGCTCAGTTGAGGAATTTACAGCCAACAAAAACAGGGTAAACCGGCAGTTTGTCTCTTAATTCAAGGGAACAATCATGGCAAGGACAAAGAAAGGAAAAAACCCTGTCTGATAAAGGAGACAATACACAAGTGCAGAAAGGCGCCTTGGAGTTAAAAGTCAGAGGATCAGTCCAGGCCATAATGAATTTTGCTCCTCTGAGAAGCCTTTACTTCAAGATCCAGGGTGTGCCTGTGTACCCAAGGGGAGGGTCTTGAGACAAATTAACCAGGGGAGACAAAACAAGGTGATTGGCCCACATTTCTCATACCTTTCTTACTAAAAACACACGTCTTACTTTCCTTAAGCAACCATGAGCTGTCCATTATATTAGCATTTTGTAGACTGATGAACATAAATACCAGTGATAATGTCTAAGAATATTTGCTTTCTTATAGAGAACATCTCAGGGTGGCACCAAACGTATTCATTAATAGCCCAAAATCTCTTTAGTTTGTCTGTAAGAGGAAATGAGTTTTCAGTAATCTGTGTTTCAGAATCTTATTTTATTTGGAAATGATCTAGATATTCAACCAACTTTCATCACTTAGTTTAGCACAACCCTAGAAATTCAGGTGATTCAAATCTGGAGAGATTATTTTAGACAGACATTTCTAAAGTATAATCACTGCTAACAGAGTTTATCTAAAAGCTCCAATTGTATTTGCATTCTTTCCTTAAAAGTTTCTTCACTCGAGTTACTTTGTGTTGACAAACTAACTTAACATTAAATCTAGGTACAATAAAAGTATTTGACAATGTTGAAGACACAAGACAAATCTTAATTAAGACATGTCTTAATTAGATTAGCAAACAAACATTAATATTAGATATTTAATATTGAATATTTCCCAGTTCACGTGAACCTGAAATACATTTAGGTTAATTTCTCATGTAATTGTTTGATTTGTAAGTGCTTACTCTTTTTTTTTTAACAAACAATTGAATTAGAGCTCATTTGCAAATTAACCTCAGCAATATTATCCAAAAACAAAGACACACCCTGAGACAAACATACATGCAGACCGACAGACATGAGAGCTCTCATACTCTCCTGCTTGAGATTTAAAATGTCTCTTTCACCTTTTTCTTCCCACCCCCCGCCCCGTGGTTTAAAATTCTAATTTGCCCAAGACTGACATCCCTGGAAAAATGGGTTATGTACTTCAAGGACATGGCATAGGTTGCATGCTATGCAGGGTCGCTTCAGTTCTGTCCAACCCCCTGCAACCCCGTGGACTCTAGCCCACCAGGCTCCTCGGTCCATGATGGGGCTCTCCAGGCAAGAATACTGGAGCGGGTTCCATTCACTCCTTCAGGGGATCTTCCCTACCCAGGGATCAAATCCACGTCTCCTGTGTCTCCCCCAGGGGCTGGCAGGTTCTTTACCACTAGAGTCATCTGGGAAGCCCTGGCAAAGGTTAACTTTCAGCTTTTTTTTTGGCAGGTCTTTTTAACAAGCTTGCTGTTTTTAATTCCACATGTAAAAAGAACCGGTTTTGCACTTTCAAAGAAAAAAAAATTCATCTTAACCAGTTTTCTCCAGAGTCTAAACAATATGGCTATCCCGTATCAAACAAGTTATCTTTCCTTTCTATAGTCATAGATTTATGGCTAAAATACAGATCAAATAGTGCTCAAATTGACTGTGATAACAGGGCCAGAAGGACTCATAAAAATCTTGGAATGTCCCTCCAAGGAGATGCGGGTGTTTGATCAGAAGAATCTAAAGGGGTAAACAAACTTGCTAGAGTGGGGGAACCTGGGCTCCCCTCCCCGCTCAGAGACTGGGGCAGTTAGAATGGGACCAGCTGATGGAGAGGGAGACAGAGGGTTTGGGAGGGCTGTAAGGCCACAACAGGACAAAGAATGGAGAGAGAAAGGCAGTGGGGACACTGTTGGAGCTGTGGGCCAGCTAAAGAAAGTCGACTGAAAAAGTGAATATTTGATCAGCCAAAATATAATGTGACATTGTAATATGGATAATCACCTTCACAAATTGCATAGTTCTTTTTTCAGTTGTAACTTCTCTTTAGATAGCTTTAAGTTACCTTTATTTACCTCACAGTAGGCAGAGAGGAGGATCCAGGAGCCAACTTGGATGGTGTTAAGCCTGGGGTTGGTTGGCAAGTTCAGTTCAGTTCAGTCGCTCAGTCGTGTCCGACTCTTTGCGACCCCATGAATCGCAGCACGCCAGGCCTCCCTGTCCATCAACAACTCCGGGAGTTCACTCAGACTCGCGTCCATTGAGTCAGTGATACCATCCAGCCATCTCATCCTCTGTCGTCCCCTTCTCCTCCTGACCCCAATCCCTCCCAGCATCAAAGTCTTTTCCAATGAGTCAACACTTCGCATGAGGTGGCCAAAGTACTGGAGTTTTAGCTTTAGCATCATTCCTTCCAAAGAAATCCCAGGGCTGATCTCCTTCAGAATGGACTGGTTGGATCTCCTTGCAGTCCAAGGGACTCTCAAGAGTCTTCTCCAACACCACAGTTCAAAAGGATCAATTCTTCAGTGCTCAGCCTTCTTCACAGTCCAAGTCTCATATCCATACATGACTACTGGAAAAACCATAGCCTTGACTAGATGGACCTTAGTCGGCAAAGTAATGTCTCTGCTTTTGAATATGCTATCTAGGTGGTCATAACTTTTCTTCCAAGGAGTAAGCGTCTTTTAATTTCATGGCTGCAATCACCATCTGCAGTGATTTTGGAGCCCTCAAAAATAAAGTCTGACACTGTTTCCACTGTTTCTCCATCTATTTCCCATGAAGTGATGGGACCGGATGCCATGATCTTCATTTTCTGAATGTTGAGCTTTAAGCCAACTTTTTCACTCTCCTCTTTTACTTTCATCAAGAGGCTTTTTAGGTTTTCTTCACTTTCTGCCATAAGGGTGGTGTCATATGTGTATCTGAGGTTATTGATATTTCTCCCAGCAAGGGCCCCTGCAAAGGCTGAACAATCTCAAGATTTGTCCCCTATCTTATCTATGATGCTCCAAGACTTGCACTCACAGGAGACAGTCAGGACATTCACACTCAGGGCAGTTTCCATGCAGGTTAGAAGCAAGGTCAGAGGAATGCACTGCTTTGTCTTGAAGCCTAAACAAGACTATTTAATTTCCCTAACACCCTGGTGGCTCCATGGTAAGAATCTGCTTAGTAATGCAAGAGACATGGGTTCGATTCTTGTTCTTGGAACACCTCACGTGTCACGGAAAATAAGTTGATGAGCCACAAATACTGAGCTTGTACGGTAGAACTACTCAAGCCCGTGTGCCTAGGGCCCGGGCTTCACAACAAAAGAAGCCACTACAATGAGAAACCGTGCTCCCCACAACTAGAGAGAAGCCCTCACTTGTCTTAAATAGACAAAAGTCCACACAGCAAAAAATACCCGGTACAGGCCTAAAAAAATGACCTTGCCTTCATCTCTGCGGGTGCTACAGCACCACTCGAGGGTGCTGTACATTTCACATGTCAAAGAACAGAGCCCTAAGTACAGAGAAGAAAAATCTCCTGTGAGAGTTCACAAATATTAAACATCTGTTTTCTCACGGAACTCTCCCCCTTGGAGAGTTTCCCAAACCCCATGAACGGTGTGGCTTCCTCTCTGTCCTTGTGACAGTTGACCTGTGATCACACTGTGGATACTTTCCCACTCATCTGGATGTTTGCTATTAGCACCTCATTCTCCACAATCCAGGGGTCTTCTTCCTTGTGCCACAAAAACGGGGATAACGTTCAGATCAGAAACAGAGCTTCCTACTCAGAAGTAACGCCATATACTGTAGCTTCTTCCAGAATCCAACCTCTCTCTCTCTTTTTTAAATAAATGTATCTGTTATTTTTCATACATTGGTGTATTCATTTCTTCTGGCTCGGGTGAGTGTTCGTTGCTGCTTGGTCTTTTCTGCAAGTTCAGCAAGTAGGGGCTACGCTCCAGTTGCAGTGCTCGTGCGCCTCACTTGCTGTGGCTTCTCCTGGGTGCACGGGCTTCAGTAGTTGTCCCATGTGGGCTCAGCAGTTGCAGCTTCCAGGCTCTAGAGTGCTGGCTCGTAGTTGAGACACATAGGCGTAGCTGCTCTGTGACGTGTGGGATCCTCCCAGACCAAGGATCCAACCTGTGTCTCCTGCATTGGCAGGTGTAGAATCCAGCTCTTTTGTCAGCCAAGGAGTGAGGACATTACAAACTGACAGAAAAATACGTCTCAAATGAATTTACTCTCTGCCGCCTTCTGAATGCACAGGGAACAGCAGGTATCGGCTCAGAGGTTAAAGTGTCTGCCTGCAATGTGAAGACCTGGGTTTGATCCCTGGGTCAGGAAGATCCCCTGGAGAAGGAAATGGCAACCCACTCCAGTATTCTTGCCTGGAGAATCCCATGGACGGAGGAGCCTGGTGGGCTACAGTCCACGGGGTCGCAAAGAGTCGGACATGACTGAGCGACTTCACTTCACTTTTGAAGAACTACTGAACCAAGAACACAGAGCTAGGAAACAGGGAACTGGATATTTCAAAGTTTCAAATCAGCTTTATAAACACTCGAGCTGTGAAGAAACTCATTGTGTAACACACAGTGGGCAGGTCACCTGAAGGAAAGACAAGTTTAAACTCCTGATACCAATCATGAAGCTTTACATATATGAGTCAACAAGCTTTTGAGCTTAGTCAAGAAAAAGAGGGGATCTCAAAAGGTTCAGAGGGAACGTGCAGAGGTAACCCAGGGCAGATCCCTGCTTCAGAGGGAAGTGATCCTCACCCACAGACAGCAGGTTCCTGAGGGTCTCCACCATCACATCCTGGTACAAGGTCCTCTGGGCAGGGTCCAGGCATTCCCACTCCTCAGGAGTGAAATCTAGGAACACATCCTTGAAACTCAACTGTGCCTGAAATGAAAACACATTCCACCAATGGGCCCTGAGGAGGATTCTTAGTTTCACACAAAATGAGAAGAGGTGAGAGGGGTAAAGCTCAATTCAGTTGAAGTAATATTCTGATAAATCCATTAAAAGCTGCTTGAAGTAAACTGTTGGTCTCTAATCTAATTTAAAATTCCCTCTTTTTCCCTAAGATTATGAAATCCTGCAATCAACATGAATTTGTCATGTATGTGGAAAACACATGAAAAATACACAAATTAAAACCAGCCCTGGGTTGTCTATGCAGAAGTATTACATTCAACACACTGAGTGACATAGTGTCACTATCTAGATGAGTTACAGCAAGACTGGTGTCTTCAGAGATGACAAAATCCACAGTGACTATAAAAGAACACACATTGTGATGACGATGACAACATCACACTAATGACAGGTGTTTCAGCACGTCCTACATACTAAGCATTACTCTAAAGACTTCAGACGGATGAACTTGTCATCAACAAAACAGCACGTTAGAGAAAGATCTTGTCCACCTTACTGGGGAGAAAATTCTGTCACTCTAAAAAATCGCTCAGATCAGTTAAGAAATGAGGTAACAGCCCCTGAGCTCAGGTGGTTGGGAGTGACAACTGAACCTAAAAAATCAACCAGTTAACTACCTGAGAAGGAAAGTGCATCCACAGAGAGTTCCCTGAGAATACCTGAATCAAGTTCAAGGAAGCTGAAATACAACAGAACAGCATAAATGGTCACAATACAAGGTCACACCCTCTCCCATGACAACCCACACAATGTCAATAATCTTACTACAATTTACATCATTCATGGGATGATGTAGAAAAATCAACGCCATGCAATACACTTAAGATACAACTGAAACTGCTACAAAGCATACACCATTATTTATGAGAGGATGTTTCTGTAATAAAACCATGGAGTTACATATCCATGCATTCATGCATGCGTGTGTAAACACACAATTGATTGAAACAAGAGTTGTCTTTATTTTTTTCTTTCGTTCTATCAAATTTCATTCAGCATCAGCTCTGTGCCTCAAACTTGAAATACAGCAGTGAACATGATGGAGCCTACAATCTAGCAGCCAGCCAGCCAATTTCATCCACAATTTTACTGTAACTACTGAAATAAGTGCTCTGACACAGGCCCGGTGCTAAGACAAGATTAAACAGAAAGTCTTAAGCTACATTGAGAAATCAGACAAGGTCTCTGTGAGGAAGAAACTTAGGATTGGCGAGGTAGGAAACAGGAGAGTGTTGCAAGCAGAGAGAACAGCCTGAGTGCCAGCTCTGAGGCAGGGAGATATTCACTGAACAGAAAGTCAGCCAGTGTGACGGGACACAGGGAATGTACATGGGGTGATGCCAGGCAGAGGCTAATTTATGCAAGATCTATGGATTTAGGACTTTATTCCAAAGCTACCGGAAGTCACTGAAGAATCCGCAAGAGGAAAGTTAGACGCTTAGATTTGTTTTTCAGAGCTCAATCTTCTGTGTGTGGAAGTTGTTGTTTACCTGCTTACTCATGCCAGACTCTGCAACCCCACTGAGGGCAGCCCGCCAGCTCCTCTATCCATGGAATTCTCCAGGCAAGAATACTGAGTGGGTTCCCATTCTCTTCTTTATTTTACTTTTTCATTCAGTAACTTTGTCAACATTCTATTTCTTTTTCAAGCTTATTTATTTTGCTTATGTTGGGTCCTTGCTGTGAGTGGGCTTTCTCTAGTTTCAGCTGCAGTGCCCGGGCTTCTCCTTGCAGTGGCTTCTCTTGTTTTGGAGCACAGGCTCTAGAGAGTGTGGGCTTCCGTAGTAATGGCTCCTGGGCACTAGGGCACAGGCTCTGTCGTTGTGGCCCATGGGCTTAGTTGCTCTGAGGCATCTTCTGGGACCTGGGATGGAACCCGTACACCCGACATTGGCAGGCACATTCTTAGCTACTGTACTACCAGGGAAGTCCTCAACATTATCTTATTCTGGTTCAAAAATAATAAAAAGTAATACAAGCAAAAAATAACATACAGATTTCTTCCAATCTTTATAAAATACCTGTATTTAAAAATATGTGGGCCTCCCTATGGGTAAGTGGTAAAGAATCCACTGGGCAATGCAAGAGATGTGGGTTGTTGCCTGGTCAGAGGTCCCACATGCTGAGGGGCAATTAAGCCCATGAGTCTCAATTTCTGAGCCAGAGCTGCAGAGCCTAGGAGGTGAACCTACTGAAGCCAGCAAGCTCTAGAGCCTGGGCTGCAAGACAAGAGAAGCCACCACAATGAGAAGCTGTGCACCACAACCAGAGAGTGGCCACCACTTGCCAGATCTAGGGAAAAGACACTCAAGCAATGAAGTCAGAGTACAGGAAACAAATATATTTTAAAAATCATAATGTGATTTTTATAATTAATTTTAGGTATGTACTTATTAACAACATCAAAAATTTATTATTTCATTCCATTAAGAAAATACTGAATCAAAATTAGTAAAGTTGGAGAATTCCCTCATGGTCCAGTGGTTAACATCCCTCACTTCCACTGCAGGGTTTCAGGTTCGATCCCTACTCAGTGAACTAAGACCCTGGAAGCTGCATCATGTGATCAAAAAAGAAAGAAAAAAAAAGTAGTAAACCTGATTTTACAGTTTAAATTAGATGACCTAACGAAACACTCCCTTAGCCCTGACATCTCTTCCTGAATGTTCTGTTCCATCCCCAAACACTTAAGTTTTCAAGGAGGTGCTCATTTAGTTTTAAATGTACTGTAAAAAGTCAGAACTGATTTCCCCTTGTTGGCCTCTTTTGCAGATTTTACCATGTACTGTACATGTTAATACCTGAGGTCCACCTACAGCTTCTTTATCCCAGTTTACAGAGAGCAGACAGCACATCCCGATGGGCCCTAAGCAACGCCTGCTGCCCAACAGCACCGAGACCCCGTCTCCAAACCGTGAGTGAGAAGCCCCGCCCAGGACGGCACCCAGGGGAGCCTCCTCACAAGGCCAGGTCACCAGGTCATGGGGAGACGGGATCTAAGTGGAGAAAACAGGCCCTGAGGAAAGGCCCCGGGTGAGTGTGGGTGTACACGATTCAGACAGGATATTTCAGAGTCAGACATGATTAGCGAGTCCACAGAAGGGTAATTCAGGAAGGACAGACGGAGAATCCACTGAGAATATGACCTTACCAGAGAAAGAGCCATGCCTGACTCCTGTTCTTTCCTCTTCTGGGCTTCTTCATCCGTGAGTCTTCACAGTTCTCTCATGAAAGTGGAAAACATGCTGTTTAATGCTTAGAGTCAACACACCCCCTTCCTGAGACCCAACCACACACACAGGGAAGCCCTCACCATGAGGAACAGACAGTCCCCTGTGGCCACTGTCTCAGGAGGAACTCAGGATGGTCAACTCCCGCACAGAGTCCAACATGGGACTTTCCCACACTTTCCCACGGATCATACTCCCTTCCTGGTGAGGCCTCATGCACACAGCAGCAGGGGGTACCTCTGCTCACCCCACGATGCCCTTCAGGTCACACAGCAGGCCCTGGTCCAGCCCCACTCAGAGCAGAGCGCCCTTCCCTCCCCCAGGGCCTAATCTCAGTCTCACAAGTAGAGGCTAAGAGCCCTGGTTCTCAATGCAGGATCCAGATAGGAATCATCTGCGGCTCTGTGCACATTCCTGGGGCAAGGCCCCACGCGAGAACCTGAGGAGTCTGTCTGATGAGGGAGGGGTACAAAACACGCCCGGACCCCAACACATACCTTTCAGTAACAGCATTGCAGGCGGATTCTTTACCAGCTGGGCTACGTAGCTCAAAACAGGTTCCAAATCTGGAAGAGCATCACGTAAGGCCTCAGTCTGTTTATTTGTAGCTAGACCCAGAACCTCAGTGTTTCGTACTGCAGCGTCTATTAAGTCTTTTATCTCAGTTATAGAGTAATCTGTTTTTTGGTTTTGTTTGTATCATTTGGTCATAAGGGTGGCTTCCTTGTCCCTCAAGAATCAGAGTGGAGCCTAATTTAAGTAGGAAGTCCCTTGAGTTAAAAGAGAGGTGACAGGCACAGAAATCGATGTAGAAACCACTGGCCACTGTTGGAGCATGAAGGGCGTTCCTGGAAAGTGGGCCCTGTGTTGGTGCTGATGTTCCCATTATGTATATTTTATGGCTGTTAAAATTTCCAGCCCTTCGGGTTAAGATGGAAAGGACTGCACTGGTGTCCAAGAAATTCCATCTCGGCCCCTGCTTCAGTGACCCCCCAAACTTCAGCACTAGTTATATACACGGTGCTGTAGGCAGAGCCATTTGTGACCTTGGGGCCCTGCAATGTTGGGAAACCATCCAAGGCCGAGGGGCCCCATGGATCTCAGGTGTCTGGGGCATTCCCTCCTCCAGTCCCCTGGCTGTCTATAAAGGGCAAGTCTGCCACAGTCTCTCCTCCAGCGCCCTTCTGTCCACACAGGGCATCCTGGGTTGGTCTGGGCACCTGTGGGCCATGTGGTCCACCACGGCCAGCTTGGCCGGTAAAGGCTGACCTCCCCTCTGGTGGTCTCTGAGTGGACAAAGCTACAATCATCATTTCAGCCCTTTGTGTATTTCTCTGGAAGAGTTCAGCCTTTCCAACCATGTCCCTATTATTGAAAACTGAATAAGCCACTTGGAGCAAATCGCTCATAGGCGTCTGAGGACTAGCAGTTGCTTTTTGAATCTCGCTCCTGATGTCTGTGGCAGGGTGGGCTATGAAATGCATAGCCAAAAGGGCCTGTCCCTCGAGGGAGAAGGGATCCACACTCCTGTGTATATATTTTGTCTATGCTCTGTCTTTGTTGCTTGTGGGCTTTTCTCAGCATGGGCTTCTCACTGCAGTGGCTTCTCTTGTTCCAGAGCACAGGCTCTAGGGCCTGGGCTTCAGCAGTGTCAGCTCCCGGGCTTAATTGCTCCATGACACATGGGATCTCCCTGGATTAGCGATAGAGCCCATGTGCCCTGTATTGGCACGTGGATTCTTTCCCAATGAGCCACCAGGAAAGCCCCTGCTATATTTTTTAAAGCTTCTATCAACCTCTCTTGAACTGCTTTCTGATTTTCATCTCACCCCTGTTGTACTACCTGCACTTTTTCATAACTGATAGGTTTAACTGCAAGTGTTTTCATATCCTCTGTTAAACAATCATGTAGCCACGGACCTGCCACAGGGACAGAAGCAATGCCCCCTTCCCCCAGCATGGCCCTGTTGGGCTCAGGCCACCACTGGGTCAGCATGCACCCTAGCTGCCTGTGGGAGAGTAAAATCTGTAAATCTCCCTTTGGGTGAGATCAAAAGATCTCATTAACTGGGTAAACTCCACCCTGGAAAGATCAGGGTTCTCAGAAAAATGTATCAATTTATCTTCTGCTGACTTATGGACAAGGAGATGGACAAGGAGAAAGGCGGAGAAAGATGGACATGGAGAAAGGGGCTTCTCACAGAGGCAGAGCCATGGGGCAGTTGGTCCATAACTTACAGGCTGCAGGTGCTGTCTGGGCTGAGATTTGGCCCTTGGGTAACTCGGGGTACAGAGAAGGAGCTCCTGAATATAGTGGGCAGTCTCCTCACCCTTGGGTGCCCTTGACTCTGGGCCAGTGGCCTTGGCTGGAGCCCCGGCTGAGACAGTCCTTGCCATTCCCCTCCCTCGAGCAGTAGTTAGCTATCCAGATGTTACGTTCCTGTGTCGCACTTCACTGTGCAGTTTAATCGGGACTTGTGCTTACAGCTTTAGATGTTATCCCTTCGGAGTAGTCTCTCAGCCAGGTGTGAATGGCTGAGAAACTGTCCCAAAGGAATAATACAGAGTGTGTGTCCAGTGGCCTTGACAGAGAGCTTTCAGGAACTGGTCTGGCTGCAAATTGGAAATTAAGGGTCAGGGGAAGAGGGTAAATCCTGGAAGCTGATTCCCTTCAGTGTCCTTGTGCAGAATGTTGAGAATACCTCATAAGAGGCATTTATCTAGATTGGACACAGTCCTTTAAATGATGTCTTATTTTTTTTTTCTAGGACATATAATGCCCTGATTATAGATTACGGGCATCTGATCTGCATACAAAGATAGCTTACACTGCTGGAGCTTCAGATCCAAGCCTAAAATGTCTTCCTAACAACTCAATTAAACCTTACAATAATTTGACAAAAGTGCTATTTAAAAGGTGAGTTTTAGACAGTAGATACTGATCTCAGCCAAACTAAAATTTAATATCTATTAAAACATAATTCCTTTCTTCTTAAATCACCCTCATTTGTCTGAAATGTAGCCAAGTTAAGATTAATTTGTTTGTAAAAATGAGTCTGGTTGATTGATAACATACGCTTGTAAAATTTGTCCAGGAAAGTGAGTGTCTTGATCACTAAAAATTGTACAAAGTACACCACAAGTGAAAAACACATTTCAAAAATATTTATTTATTTAATTTTGGCTGTGCTGGGTCTGCACTGCTGCTCGGACTCTCTATTTGAAGCAAGCAGGGGCTACTGTTTGCTGAGGTGCACTGGCTTCTCACTGCAGTGGCTTCTCTTTTGCAGAGCACGGACTCTAGGGGGCATGGGCTTCAGTAGTTGTGGCTTCCAGGCTTTAGAGCACAGGCTCGGTAGTTGGGTGGCATGGGCTTAGTTGCTCCACAGCATGTGGGATCTTCCCAGGTCAGGGATCGAACCCACGTCTTCTGCGTTCGTAAGGGGATTCTATACTGCTGAGCCTCCAAGAAAGCCCATGAGTTAATTTTCTTGCTGACAAACTTTACAACAAATATACTTACGGACTTTGAGTAAACCTGGGTACCATAAAAACATTGTGCTTAATAGTGATGTGTCTAAATGACATGTCTCTATTAAATAACAAGCAAACAACAAACTTTAATGCCACATGTTAACTTCATACTAAATGTTTCTTGGGTCATATGAATCCAAAATCCGTTTAGCTTAGTCTGTTATATTTAGAAATGTTTAATTTGTAAGCACTTTTTAAAAAGATAGTTAAATAGAACTCACCTACAAATTAACCTGAGAAATACATATATCTCAATAGAGATCTCACAGTTTCACTTTAAAACTTAGTCATAAAACAGGCATTGCAATGCAAAACTTACCAGCTAAGAGATATTTGAGGACATCTCTGGTGGTCCAGTAACTAAGACTCCATGCTTCCAACACAGTGGGCCTAGGTTCCATTCCTGGATGGGAAACTAAATCCCACTTGCCACAGCTAAGAGTCATTGCAGCCAAATACATAATAAATAAGTATTTATTTTTAAAAAATACATAAATAACAGGTAGAATAACCTAAATTTATAGACTTGAGTTTTAACAGTGTTAGACTTAGAACATAGGAGAAAAATCCTCAAATTAAGAATGTCGATTTTCAGAACCTGTGAACAGCACTCAGACAGTAAAATTTCTTCCTTCTCATATACCATCTACCCTGTCTCCTTCATTAGCAACAAGATCCTTTCTGTATCTCCAGACATTTATACCATATTTCTATGGCAGCCTGTGCTGACGGAAAAAAACGAAAAGATAGGACACTTGTGAGGCTTACAAGCAGAGGGGGAGAGGGTGCTGCCCAGAGTAATTAGCGGGGTACAGTTTTACAATAAAAGGAGAAGTGGGGAGGGGGAGAGTGTCCTTATCTCTCTCTTCTGCTTCCTCTTGAGTTGTTCAGCAGCTCAAGTTGTGTCCAGCTCTTTGTGACCCCATGGACTGCAGCACACCAGGCTCCCCTGTCCTTCACCATCTCCCGGAGCTTGCTCAAACTCATGTCCATTGAGTCAGTGATGCCATCCAACCATCTCATCCTCTGCCCCCTTCTCCTCCTGCCTTCAATCTTTCCCAGCATCAGGGTCTTTTCTAATGAGTCACTTCTTTCCATCGGGTGGCCAAAATATTGAAGCTTCAGCTTCAGTCCTTCCAATGAATATTCCAGGTTGATCTGCTTTAGGATTGACTGGTTTGATCTCCTTGCCATCCTAGGGACTCTCAAGAGTCTTCTCCAACACCATCACTCAAAAGCATCAATTCTTCAACACCCAGCCTTCCTTTATGGCCCAACTCTCACATCTATACATGACTACTGGAAAAACCATAGCTTTGACTGGGCGGACCTTTGTGGGCAAAGTAATGTCTCTGCTTTTTAATATGCTGTCTAGGTTGGTCATACTTTTTCTTCCAAGGAGCAAGTGTCTTTTAATTTCATGGCTGCAGTCACCTTCTGCAGTGATTTTGGAGCCTAAGAAAATAAAGTCTCTCACTGTTCCCATTGTTTCCCCATCTATTTGCCATGAAGTGATGGGACTGGATGCTATGATCTTAGTTTTTTGAATGTTGAATTTTAAGCCAGCTTTTTCACTCTCCTCTTTCACTTCAGTTCCTCTTCACTTTCTGCCATAAGGGTGCTGTCATCTGTGTATCTGAGGTTATTGATATTTCTCCCAGCAATCTTGATTCCAGCTGGTGCTTCATCCAGCCTGGCATTTTACATAATGTACTCTGAAGCTAAGTTAAATAAGCAGAGTGACAATATACAGCCTTGACATACTTCTTTGTACTCCATTCCCAATTTGGAACCAGTCCATTGTTCCATGTTTGGTTCTAACTGTTGCTTCTTGACCTGAATGCAGGTTTCTCAGGAAGCAGGTAAGGAGGTCTGGTATTCCCATCTGTTAAAGAATTTTCCAAAATTTGTTGTGATCCACACAGTAAAAGGCTCTAGCATAGTGAGTGACACAGAAGTAGATGTTTTTCTGACATTCTCTTGTTCTGTGAATTTTATTTTATTTTATTTTATTTTATTTTATTTTTGGTTCAATTCATTTTTTTTTATTTTTTAGTTTTTTATTTTTTAAATTTTAAAATCTTTAATTCTTACATGCGTTCCCAAACATGAACCCCCCTCCCACCTCCCTCCCCATAACATCTCTGTGGGTCATCCCCATGCACCAGTCCCAAGCATGCTGTATCCTGCGTCAGACATAGACTGGCGATTTAATTCTTACATGATAGTATACATGTTAGAATGCCATTCTCCCAAATCATCCCACCCTCTCCCTCTCCCTCTGAGTCCAAAAGTCCGTTATACACATCTGTGTCTTTTTTCCTGTCTTGCATACAGGGTCGTCATTGCCATCTTCCTAAATTCCATATATATGTGTTAGTATACTGTATTGGTGTTTTTCTTTCTGGCTTACTTCACTCTGTATAATCGGCTCCAGTTTCATCCATCTCATCAGAACTGATTCAAATGAATTCTTTTTACGGCTGAGTAATACTCCATTGTGTATATGTACCACAGCTTTCTTATCCATTCATCTGCTGATGGACATCTAGGTTGTTTCCATGTCCTGGCTATTATAAACAGTGCTGCAATGAACATTGGGGTACATGTGTCTCTTTCAATTCTGGTTTCCTTGGTGTGTATGCCCAGCGGTGGGATTGCTGGGTCATAAGGTAGTTCTATTTGCAATTTTTAAGGAATCTCCACACTGTTCTCCATAGTGGCTGTACTAGTTTGCATTCCCACCAACAGTGTAGGAGGGTTCCCTTTTCTCCACACCCTCTCCAGCATTTATTGCTTGCAGATTTTTGGATCGCAGACATTCTGACTGGTGTGAAGTGGTACCTCATTGTGGTTTTGATTTGCATTTCTCTAACAATGAGTGATGTTGAGCATCTTTTCATGTGTTTGTTAGCCATCCGTATGTCTTCTTTGGAGAAATGTCTATTTAGTTCTTTGGCCCATTTTTTGATTGGGTCGTTTATTTTTCTGGAATTGAGCTGCAGAAGTTGCTTGTATATTTTTGAGATTAGTTGTTTGTCAGTTGCTTCATTTGCTATTATTTTCTCCCATTCAGAAGGCTGTCTTTTCACCTTGCTTATATTTTCCTTTGTTGTGCAGAAGCTTTTAATTTTAATTAGATCCCATTTGTTTATTTTTGCTTTTATTTCCAGAATTCTGGGAGGTGGATCATAGAGGATCCTGCTGTGATTTATGTCTGAGAGTGTTTTGCCTATGTTCTCCTCTAGGAGTTTTATAGTTTCTGATCTTACATTTAGATCTTTAATCCATTTTGAGTTTATTTTTGTGTGCGGTGTTAGAAAGTGATCTAGTTTCATTCTTTTACAAGTGGTTGACCAGTTTTCCCAGCACCACTTGTTAAAGAGATTGTCTTTACTCCATTGTATATTCTTGCCTCCTTTGTCAAAGATAAGGTGCCCATATGTGTGTGGATTTATCTCTGGGCTTTCTATTTTGTTCCATTGATCTATATGTCTGTCTTTGTGCCAGTACCATACTGTCTTGATGACTGTGGCTTTGTAGTAGAGCCTGAAGTCAGGCAAGTTGATTCCTCCAGTTCCATTCTTCTTTCTCAAGATTGCTTTGGCTATTCGAGGTTTTTGTATTTCCATACAAATCTTGAAATTATTTGTTCTAGTTCTGTGAAATATGTGGCTGGTAGCTTGATAGGGATTGCATTGAATTTGTAAATTGCTTTGGGTAGTATACTCATTTTCACTATATTGATTCTTCCGATCCATGAACATGGTATATTTCTCCATCTATTAGTGTCCTCTTTGATTTCTTTCACCAGTGTTTTATAGTTTTCTATATATAGGTCTTTAGTTTCTTTAGGTAGATATATTCCTAAGTATTTTATTCTTTTCGTTGCAATGGTGAATGGAATTGTTTCCTTAATTTCTTTTCTACTTTCTCATTATTCGTGTATAGGAATGCAAGGGATTTCTGTGTATTGATTTTATATCCTGCAACTTTACTATATTCATTGATTAGCTCTAGTAATTTTCTGGTGGAGTCTTTAGGGTTTTCCATGTAGAGGATCATGTCATCTGCAAACAGTGAGAGTTTTACTTCTTCTTTTCCAATTTGGATTCCTTTTATTTCTTTTTCTGCTCTGATTGCTGTGGCCAAAACTTCCAGAACTATGTTGAATAGTAGCGGTGAAAGTGGACACCCTTGTCTTGTTCCTGACTTTAGGGAAATGCTTTCAATTTTTCACCATTGAGGATAATGTTTGCTGTGGGTTTGTCATATATAGCTTTTATTATGTTGAGGTATGTTCCTTCTATTCCTGCTTTCTGGAGAGTTTTTATCATAAATGGATATTGAATTTTGTCAAAGGCCTTCTCTGCATCTATTGAGATAATCATATGGTTTTTATTTTCAATTTGTTAATGTGGTGAATTACATTGATTGATTTGTGGATATTGAAGAATCCTTGCATCCCTGGGATAAAGCCCACTTGGTCATGGTGTATGATCTTTTTAATGTGTTGTTGGATTCTGATTGCTAGAATTTTGTTGAGGATTTTTGCATCTATGTTCATCAGTGATATTGGCCTGCAGTTTTCTTTTTTTGTGACATCTTTGTCAGGTTTTGGTATTAGGGTGATGGTGGCCTCATAGAATGAGTTTGGAAGTTTACCTTCCTCTGCAATTTTCTGGAAGAGTTTGAGGAGGATAGGTGTTAGCTCTTCTCGAAATTTTTCGTAGAATTCAGCTGTGAAGCCATCTGGACCTGGGCTTTTGTTTGCTGGAAGATTTCTGATTACCGTTTCAATTTCCGTGCTTGTGATGGCTCTGTTAAGATTTTCTATTTCTTCCTGGTTCAGTTTTGGAAAATTGTACTTTTCTAAGAATTTGTCCATTTCTTCCAAGTTGTCCATTTTATTGGCATACAACTGCTGATAGTAGTCTCTTATGATCCTTTGTATTTCTGTGTTGTCTGTTGTGATCTCTCCATTTTCATTTCTAATTTTATTGATTTGATTTTTCTCTCTTTGCTTCTTGATGAGTCTGGCTAATGGTTTGTCAATTTTATTTATCCTTTCAAAGAACCAGCTTTTGGCCTTGTTGATTTTTGCTATGGTCTCTTTTGTTTCTTTTACATTTATTTCTGCCCTAATTTTAAAGATTTCTTTCCTTCTACTAACTCTGGGGTTCTCCAATTCTTCCTTTTCTAGTTGCTTTAGTTGTAGAGTTAGGTTATTTATTTGACTTTTTTCTTATTTCTTGAGGTATGCCTGTATTGCTATGAACTTTCCTCTTAGCACTGCTTTTATAGTGTCCCACAGGTTTTGGGTTGTTGTGTTTTCATTTTCATTAGTTTCTATGCATATTTTGATTCCTTTTTTGATTTCTTCTGTGATTTGTTGGTTATTCAGAAGTGTGTTGTTCAACCTCCATATGTTGGAATTTTTAATAGTTTTTCTCCTGTAATTGAGATCTAATCTTAATGCATTATGGTCAGAAAAGATGCTTGGAATGATTTCGATTTTTTGAATTTATCAAGTTTAGATTTATGGCCCGGGATGTGATCTATCCTGGAGAAGGTTCCATGAGCACTTGAAAAAAGGTGAAATTCATTGTTTTGGGGTGAAATGTCCTATAGGTCTAACTGATCTAATGTATCATTTAAAGTTTGCGTTTCTTTGTTAATTTTCTGTTTAGTTGATCTGTCCATAGGTGTGAGTGGGGTATTAAAGTCTCCCACTATTATTGTGTTATTGTTGATTTCCCCTTTCATACTTGTTAGCATTTGTCTTACATATTGCGGTGCTCCTATATTGGGTGCATATATATTTATAATTGTTATATCTTCTTCTTGGATTGTTCCTTTGATCATTATGTAGTGGCCTTCTTTGTCTCTTTTCACAGCCTTTGTTTTAAAGTCTATTTTATCGGATATGAGTATTGCCACTCCTGCTTTCTTTTGGTCTGTATTTGCGTGGTATACCTTTTTCCAGCCCTTCACTTTCAGTCTGTATGTGTCCCTTGTTTTGAGGTGGGTCTCTTGTAAGCAGCATATAGAAGGGTCTTGTTTTTGTATCCATTCGGCCAGTCTTTGTCTTTTGGTTGGGGCATTCAACCCATTTACGTTTAAGGTAATTATTGATAAGTATGATCCCGTTACCATTTACTTTATTGTTTTGGGTTCGGGGATTATACACCCTTTTCATGTTTCCTGTCTAGAGAATATCCTTTAGAATTTGTTGGAGAGCTGGTTTGGTGGTGCTAAATTCTCTCAGCTTTTGCTTGTCTGTAAAGCTTTTGATTTCTCCTTCGTATTTGAATGAGATCCTTGCTGGGTACAGTAATCTGGGCTGTAGGTTATTGTCTTTCATCACTTTAAGTATGTCTTGCCATTCCCTCCTGGCCTGAAGAGTTTCTATTGAAAGATCAGCTGTTATCCTTATGGGAATCCCCTTGTGTGTTATTTGTTGTTTTTCCCTTGCTGCTTTTAATATTTGTTCTTTGTGTTTGATCTTTGTTCATTTGATTAATATGTGTCTTGGGGTGTTTCGCCTTGGGTTTATCCTATTTGGAACTCTCTGTGTTTCTTGGACTTGGGTGATTATTTCCTTCCCCATTTTAGGGAAGTTTTCAACTATTATCTCCTCAAGGATTTTCTCATGATCTTTCTTTCTGTCTTCTTCTTCTCCGGGACTCCTATAATTCGAATGTTGGAGCATTTCATATTGTCCTGGAGGTCTCTGAGATTGTCCTAGTTTCTTTTAATTCGTTTTTCTTGTTTCCTCTCTGATTCATTTATTTCTACCATTCTATCTTCTATTTCACTAATCCTATCTTCTGCCTCCGTTATTCTACTATTTGTTGCCTCCAGAGTGTTTCTGATCTCATTTATTGCGTTATTCATTACATTTTGACTCTTTTCTATTTCTTCTAGGTCCTTGTTAAACCTTTCTTGCATCTTCTCAATCCTTGTCTCTAGGCTATTTATCTGTGATTCCATTTTGATTTCAAGATTTTGGATCATTTTCACTATCAATGTTCGGAATTCCTTCTCCGGTAGATTCCCTACTTCTTCCTCTTTTGTTTGGTTTGGTGGGCAACTCTCCTGTTTCTTTACCTGCTGAGTATTCCTCTGTCTCTTCATCTTGGTTATATTGCTGCGTTTGGGGTGGCCTTTTTATATTCTGGTAATTTGTGGAGTTCTCTTTATTATGGAGCTTCCTCACTTTGGGTGGGGTTCTATCAGTGGCTTGTCAAGGTTTCCTGGTTAGGGAGGCTTGTGTTGGAGTTCTGGTGGGTGGAGCTGGGTTTCTTCTCTCTGGAGTGCAGTGGAGTGACCCGTAATGGGTTATGAGACATCAAAGGTTTTGGGATAATTTTGAGCTGCCTGTATATTGAAGCTCAGGGGAGTGTTCCTGTGTTGCTGGAGAATTTGCGTGGTATGTCTTGTTTTGTAACTTGTTGGCCCTTGGGTGGAGCTTGGTTTTGGTGTAGGTATGAAGGCATTTGATGAGCTCCTATTGCTTAATGTTCCCTGAATTCAAGAGTTCTCTAATGTTTTCAGGCTTTGGATTTAAGCCTTCTGCTTCTGGTTTTCAGTTTTATTTTTACAGTAGCCTCTAGACTTCTCCATCTATACAGCACCGATGATAAAACATCTAGGTTAAAGATGAAAAGTTTCTCCACATTGAGGGACACTCAGAGAGGTTCATTGAGTTACAAGGAGAAGAGAAGATGGAGGGGGTAGTTAGAGGTAACTGGAATGAGATGCAGTAAGATCAAAAGAGGAGAGAGCAAGCTAGCCAGTAGTCACTTCCTTATGTGTGCTCTATAGTCTGGACTGCTCAGAGGTATTTACAGAGTTATACGGGGAAGAGGAGAGGGAGGAAGTAGACAGAGGTGACCAGGAGGATAAGAGAGAGGAATGAGAAGGAGAGAGACAAATCCTGCCAGTAACCAGTTCCTTAGGTGTTCTCCACCGTCTGGAACACACAGAGATTCACAGAGTTGGATAGAGAAGAGATGGGGAGAAAAGAGACAGAGGCCACCTGGTGGAGAAAAAGGAGAGTCCAGAGGAGGAGAGAGTGGTCAAGCCAGTAATCTCGCTCTCAGGTAAACTTGGGTAGTGAAGTTTGGGTTTTTAAATGTACAAAATTGACAACAAAAACTTAAGAGCAAAGATTAAAAATCTAGAGTAGAGGTTGGATTTTCAAAGATACAATATTAAAGAAAAGCAGAAGGAAAAAGGAAGAAAGAAAAAAAAGAATTATTAAAAAACAAACAAACAAACAAAAAAGAAAAAAACACCAACAACTATCCAAAGACTATATATGATGTTTGCCTTAAAAAAAAAGTCTTTTTTTTTAAATAGTAATAATAGGTTATAGAAATAAAAATTAGAGGAGAAATAGAAGACTTAACAATTTAAAAAAAGTTAGAAAAAAAAGAAAAAAAAACCAAAAAACAAAAAAGCAAAAAAAAAAGAAAGAAAAAGGAATGATTTTAAAAATAGTAAAAATATATCTGTCCCTTCTCTGATATTATGGGCCATGTGGGATCACTTCCAAGGTGGTTCCCTCTGTTTAACTTCTGTTTGCTGGTTTTTTAGGCTCACTAGTTCGGTCGTGCTGTGGGGAGGGGGGATGCTGCAAACAAATAGCACTGTCGTGTGCACACAGTATCTCAGGCCCGCTTGACCTGTCCCTTCTCGCAGCGCACAAACCACTCTGGCTCTATGATGCTCAGCTGGGAACCGTCTGGGGCCGGCCCTAGGCTGCGTGCACTTCCCCGGTCCAAGCCGCTCAGGTTCGGCGCTTAGGCAGCCCTCAGAGGCACAGATTCGGCTGGGACTGCGCTTTGTGCCCTTCCCAGGTCCGAGTAGCTCAGGAGTTTGGCGAGCGTGATCGCCGCTGCTGCTCAGCTTTCTGGGTGGACCGCTGGCGCCCCCCGTGAGGCAGATTGTGACTGTTCAGCACCCCCAGAAGTCTTAGCAAAGGAGCCTGCTTGCAGTTAGGTACGTAAAGTCTCTCCGGGGCTGCAATTGCCCCTTTCCAGCCCTTACGGCTCTGGCTGCCTGTCCCCGGCGGGGAATGGTCTGCAGCCGGCTTTTTCCGTTCCGTCCTTTGTTCTGTGCTCGGTCCTGGCGGTGTCTTATGTTCGAGCTTTTCGCGTGGTAGCTATCCCACAGTCTGGTTTGCTAGCCCAAGTTAGATCGTTCTGGTTGCACATGGGGCGTTCCTGCCCGATTCTTACAAAGCTCTGCAGCCCGCGCCTCCCGCACGTCCCTGCCCTGCCCCCACTTCCCAATGGCGGATGCAGGCGTCTGTGCTGCTTTTCCGCTGGGGGAGTTACTGTTGGGCTTGTAATCTCTTGGTTTTAATTATTTATCTATTTTTCCTTCCTGTTATGTTGCCCTCTGTGTTTCCAAGGCTCGCCACAGACTCGGCAGGGAGAGTGTTTCCTGGTGTTTGGAAACCTCTCTTCTTAAAATTCCCTTCCCGGGACAGGCTTCCCTTCCCGGGATGGAGCTCCCTCCCCACCTCCTTTGTCTCCTTTCTCGTCTTTTATATTTTTTCCTACCTGTTTTTTAAGACAATGGTCTGCTTTTCTGGTTGCCTGATGTCCTCTGCCAGCCTACAGAAGTTGTTTTGTGGAGTTTGCTCGGCGTTGAAATGTTCTTTGGAGGAATTTGTGAGGGAGAAAGTGGTCTTCCCGTCCTATTCCTCCGCCATCTTTCCCTCGAACCCCTGTTCTGTGAATTTTAGAAATGTGATCTCTGGTTCCTCTGCCTTTTCTAAATCCAGCTTGAATGTCTGCAAGTTCTTGGTTCATGTACTGTTGAAGCCTAGCCTGGAGAATTTTGAGCATTACTCTGCTAGCATCAACACTATGAAAAGGCAAAAAGATACGACACCGAATGATGAACTCCCCAGGATGGTAGGTGCCCAGTGTGCTGCTGGAGGAAAGCAGAGAAATAGCTCCACAATGTGTGAAGAGGCTGAGCCAAAGCAGAAACAACGCCCAGTTAGGGATGTCTCTGGAGGTGAAAGTGAAGTCTGAAGCTGTAAAGAACAGGATTGTGTGGGAACCTGGAATGTTACGTCCATGAATCGAGGTAAATTGGAAGTGGTCAAACAGGAGATGGCAACAGTGAACAGCAACTTTCGAGGAATCAGTGACCTAAGATGGACCAGAATGGGTGTATTTAATTCAGATGACCATTATATTTACTACTGTGGGCAAGAATCCCTTAGAAGAAATGGAATAGCTATCATAGTCAACAAAAGAGTCCAAAATGCAGTACTTGGATGTAATCTTAAAAACTACAGAATGATCTCTGTTCATTTCCGAGGCAAACCATTCAATATCACAGTAATCCAAGTCTATGCCTCAGCCACTAATGCCAAAGAAACTGAAGTTGAACAGTTCTATGAAGACTTGCAGATTTCATAGAACTAATACCAAAAAAATAGATGTCCTTTTCATCATAGGGGACTGGATGAAAAAGTGGGAAATCAAGAGATACCTGGAGTAATAGGCAAGTTTGGCCTTGGAGTACAGAATGAAGCAGGGCAAAGCTAACGATTCTGTTAAGAGAATGCACTGGTCATAGCAAACGCCTGTCAACTACAAAGTGGCATTGACCAAGAGCAGTGCCAGTGACTGAACAACAAAGGCGTTTGCCATCTGCCTCTATGGAGAGTGAACCCCATGCTCCTATAGTTGTTGCCCTTCAACAGCTGTGGAGTGAGGCACTCCATGCTCCAGGGAATCTGGTGAGATGGGTCTTTAGACAATTGGATTTTAAAAAAAATGTTTTTAGGAACAGATTTTATGGTCTCTATCATTGCATCTCCTCCTATCTAGAGAAGCACTAAATCCCTTTATGGTGACATCATATCCTCATGACTAACAAAAAATCTTTTGTAAAATAAGTGCTTCATGGTATTTAACTTCCCATTCACCAAAACCTTGTATATTGACCTTCCCCACTGCCGTTTGAAGCAGTCTCTCAGAGCTATCTGAGATGCTGCCTCCTGGGCTACAGTCCTCATTTTGCCCTCATTTTGTTTGGTGCCATCCTAAAATGTTCTCTCTAAGAAAGCAAAGGTTTTAGAAATTATCACTGGTATTTATGCTCCCCAATCTATAAAATGCTAATATAAAAGTCAGTTCTTGGCAGGTAAGGTGTCCTCCCAGGAGAGGCAGCATGGCTCCAGCATTCGTGAACAGCAACATCCAGTCTGGGAAGGTGGTCGTGTTCATCAACCCAACCTGCCCCTACTGCAGAAGGACTCAGAAGCTCCTCAGATAACTGCCCTTCAAACAAGGGCTTCTGGAATTTGTTAATATCACAGCCAATGGCGACACCAATGAGATACAAGATTACTTGCAACAGCTCACAGGAGCCAGAACGGTACCTCGGGTCTTCATTGGTAAACAGTGCATAGGTGGATACACTGATCTAGTAAATATTCACGAGAGAGGGGAACTGTTGACATCGATAAAGCAAATCAGAGCTCTGCAATAATTACAGAGCAGATCCAGGCTGATATCCCCCTTGAAGACTGGATGGCATTGCCGATAATGATAGCAGTTCCTGGAGGATGGACCTGGGGCAACTTTACCCAGTCACAGCAACTGTTTACTTAAAATTTGTAAATATGTTCACCTCAATAAAAAGGGACACGCACTTTGGGAGGCCAAAAACAACTTCTTTTGACTATTAAAAATGGACCAACTTGCCAAAAAACAAAAACAAAAACAAAACAGTCAATTCTTGGTTGCTGAAGGAAAGTAGGAAGTGTGTTTTCAGTAAAGAAGGTATGAGGAATGGAATTGCATTTTGTGAAGGGAAAAGGAAGTAAGCCTGACTTACAGGTGGCTTTTTGGGATGGAAGAACAAAGTAATGGGTACAGAAAGTGATAAGGTTTGTGAAAAGTGAACCATGAGAAGTGAGTTTTGTACATGGTTTAAAATAAGTGTAAAATAAATTTAATTGTTTGCCTTTTAAATAAAGTAAAATTTATTTAGCTTTGAATTTTGCTTTTCTGTCTGTTGCAAAACTTGAATTTAGCTTTTCTGTCAGTTAAGATGACACCTTTTCTTCAGATGGTGAACTGCATTTGATAACAGATCTAAATTTCTTTATCTCTTAAATGATCTGTTCTGAAATCTTTTACTGTTACTTTAGCTATATGAAAAGCTATTGTTTCACAATGACCTATAATCCTATCTGACTGAGAGTGCTAAACCTTTTTGATATTTGTTGACAAAACTTCCTAAGTCATTGTAATGAAGAACTTGATTTCTAGCTGACTTTGGGATGCTTCAGAGGGCCCTGAAACACCCCAAAGAGAGATGTTACACCAGTCAGCTCATGTTCTGTACAGAATGACATGGGAAGTATTGTCAAGTGAGGAATAAGTCTCGGGTTATATTGTATGGAAAATGTTACTAATATAGATATCGTAGAAACCATATGGTGCTTCTAAAATTCTGATATGTTTGGGTAAAATGTTATCAGGCATAATTCTAATTACTATCACAACATACCGTCATAGCACTAATTAAGTTTCGCAAGAATACTTGCTCTTCAAGAAGATGTACAGAAAGGACTTTCGGATAAATACCACTTTCTAAACTGGGTAAGGATTCTAATGGAAAACCTAATGACTTCACAAAGCTTAACAGAAGGACTGATGAATATGCTTATAACTTTTATGGTTTGTATCTGAAAAATTGCTGGTTAGAATAAGTGTTTTCCAGGTGTAAGGAAAAAATACCTTCCCCTGAAATTAATTATGACAGCAATTTGGGAAAATTATATTTTATACACAAATTGAAACATTTCTCTTTTCTCTCTATTTGAATGCTTCTGGAATGCAAAAGTAGGAAGTCAAGAAACACTTGGAGTAACAGGCAAATTTGACCTTGGAGTACAGAATGAAGCAGGGCAAAGGCTAACAGAGTTCTGCCAAGAGAAAGCACTGGTCATAGCAAACACCCTCTTCCAACAACACAAGAGAAGACTCTACACATGGACATCACCAGATGGTTAACACCAAAATCAGATTGATTATATCCTTTGCAGCCAACGATGGAGAAGCTCTATACAGTCAGCAAAAACAAGACTGGGAGCAGACTATGGATCAGATCATGAACTTGTTATTGCCAAATTCAGACTGAAATTGAAGAAAGTAGGGAAAACCACTAGACCATTCAGGTATGGCCTAAATCAAATCCCTTATGACTATACAGTAGAAGTGAGAAATAAATTTAAGGGACTAGGTCTGACAGATAGAGTGCCTGATGAACTATGGACGGGGGTTCATGGCATTGTACAGGAGACAGGAATCAAGACCATCCCCAAGAAAAAGAAATGCAAAAAAGCAAAATGGCTGTCTTAGGAGGCCTTAGAAATAGCTGTGAAAAGAAGAGAAGCGAAAAGCAAAGGAGAAAAAGAAAGATATACCCATTTGAATGCAGAGTTCCAAAGAATAGCAAGGCTAGATAAGAAAGCCTACTTCAGTGATCAGTGCAAAGAAATAGAGGAAAACAATAGAAGGGGAAAGACTAGAGATCTCTTCAAGAAAATTAGAGGTACCAAGGGAACATTTCATGCAAAGATTGGCTCAATAATCACTGGACTTGAAGCAGTTGATCAATTATATAGCTTGATATGTGATCAGTGATTGTAATAATGTTATTCTAGATATAGGAGTAACTTCCCATTCCAGATGTTCAAGCTGGATTTAGAAAAGGCAGAGGAACCAGAGATCAAAATGCCAACATCTGCTAGATCATCAAAAAAGCAAGCGTTCCAGAAAGACATCTACTTCTGCTTTATTGACTATGCCAAAGCCTTTGATTGTGTGGATCACAACAGACTGAGGAAAATTCTTTAAAAATGGGAATACCAGATCACCTGACCTGCCTCCTGAGAAATCTGTATGCAGGTCAAAAAGCAACAGTTAGAACTGGACATGGAACAACAGACTGGTTCCAAATTGGGAAAGGAGTACGTCAAGGCTGTGTATTGTCACCCTGCTTATTTAACTGATATGCAGAGTACATCATGCAAAATGCAGGGCTGGAGGAAGCACAAGCTGGACTCAAGATTGCTGGGAAAAATATCAATAATCTCATATATGCAGATGACACCACTCTTATGGCAGAAAGTGAAGAAGAACTGAAGAGACTCTTGATCAAAGTGAAAGAGGAGAGTGAAATGGCTGGCTTAAAGCCCAACATTCAGAAAACGAAGATCATGGCATCTGGGCCCATCACTTCATGGCAAATAGTTGGGGAAACAACGGAAACAGTGAGAGACTTTTGTTTTGAGGGTAGAGGGCTCCAAAATCACTGCAGATGGTGACAGCAGCCATGAAGTTAAAAGACACCTGCTCCTTGGAATAAAAGCTGTGACCAACCTATACAGCATATTAGAAAGCCGAGACGTTACTTTATTAAAAAAGGTCCATGTAGTCAAAGCTATGGTTTTTCCAGTAATCATGTATGGATGTGAGAGTTGGACTATAAAGAAAGCTGAGTGCTGAAGAATTGATGCTTTTGAACTGTCATGTTGGACAAGACTCTTGAGAGTCCCTTGAGCTGCAAGGAGATCAAATCAGTCAATACTAAAAGAAATCAGTCCTGAATATTTATTGGAAGGACTGATGCTAAAGCTGAAATTCCGATATTTTGGCCACCTGATGTGAAGAACTGACTCATTGGAAAAGGCCCTGATGCTGGGAAAGAATGAAGGCGGGAGGAGAAGGGGACGACAGAGGATGAGATGGTTCGATCACATCACTGACACGATAGACATGAGTTTGAGGAAGCTCTGGGAGTTGAGGATGGACAGGGAGGCCTAGCGTCCTGCAGTCCATGGGGTCACAAAGTCGGACAGGACTGAGTGACTGAATTGAACTGAAATATGGGAAGATGCAACAAGAAGGAATACTTTCCTGGACCATAAATAGAAGACACGTCTGCAGAGATCTTTGACTGTGGAGACTTAGTCCAGTAATAGCACATTGAGTGACCTGTCAGCAAAGCCTTCTTCAGAACTGGGAACAAGCCTTCCCAGCACCGTGAGAGAAAATGTTCATGAAATGCCCCCCAAAACATGATCAGATGTATGGCCACAAGAGGGCCGTGTCAACTGCAAATTGGCACTTAACAAGGGTATTGCCAACGAGTGAACGGCAAAGTCATTTATCCTCTGCCTCCACGGAGACGGAACCCCATTCTGCTAAAGCTGTTGACTTTCAACAGCCCTGGAGGGACTTTAGAGTGGAGCGAGGCACTCTGCTCCAGGAACTCTGGTAGGACTGGTCTGTAGATAGTTGGATGTTTTTAGGAATAGACTTCATGGTCTCAATCCTTGCATCTCCTCCTATCTAAAGACGCACTAAATCCCTTCATGGTGACATCAGATCCTCATGACTAACAAAAAACCTTTTGTGAAATGAGTGCTTCATGGTATTGAACTTCCACTTCACCAACACCTTATATATTGAACTTCCCCCACTGCTGCTTTGGAGCAGTCTCTCACAGTGCTCAGACTATTCTCCTGATATGACTGTTTAGCAAATATGACCCTACTTTGGGGGGCATTTCATGACCATTTGGTCCCGCATTGCTGGGAAGGCTCATTCCCAGTTCTGAAGAAGGTTTTTGCTGATACGTCGCTCAATGTGCTATTACTGGACTGGGTCTTAATAGTCAAAGATCTCTGGACACCTGTCAGAGCTATCTGAGATGCTGCCTCCCTGGCTGCAGTCCTCATTTTCCCCAAATAAAACTTAACTTGCAACTCTCAAGTTGTACATCTTTTTTAGTTGACACACCCTCTTCCAACAGCACAAGACGACTCTACACAAGGACATCACCAGATGCTCAATACTGAAATCAGATTGATTATGTTCCTTGCAGCTGAACATGGGGAAGCTCTATACAGTCAGCAAAAATAAGACCAGGAGCTGACTGTAACTCAGATCATGAACTCCTTACTGCCAAATTCAGACTGAAATTGAAGAAAGTAGGGAAAACCACTAGACATCATTCAGGTATGACCTAAATCAAATCTCTTATGGTTACACAGTGGAAGTGACAAATAGATTCAAGGGATTAGATCTGATAGACAGAATGCCTGAAGAACTATGGACAGAGGTTCATGACATTGTACAGGAGGTAGTGATCAAGACCATCACAAGGAAAAAGAAATGTAAAAAGGCAAAATGGTTGTCTGAGGAGGCCTTACAAATAGCTGAGAAAAGAACAGACATGAAAGGCAAAAGAGAAAAGGAAAGATAAACCCATTTGAGTGAAATGTTCCAAAGAATGGCCAGGAGAAATAAGAAAGCCTTCTTAAGCGAACAATGCAAAGAAAGAGAGGAAAGCAATAGAATGGGAAAGACTAGACATCTCTTCAAGAAAATTAGAGGGACAGAGGACAGAAATGGCATTGGACCTAACAGAAGCAGAAGAGATTAAGAAAAGGTGGCAAGAATACACAGAAGAACTATACAAAAAGGATCTTAATGAGCCAGGTAACCATAATGGTGTGATCACTCACCTAGAGGCAGACATCTTGGAATGTGAAGTAAAGCGGGCTTTAGGAAGCATTACTGTGAACAAAGCCAGTGGCGGTGATGGAATTCCAGCTGAGCTATTTCAAATCCTCAAAGATGATGCTGTGAAAGTGCTGCACTCAAGCAAATTTGGAAAACCCAGCAGTGGCCACAAGACTGGAAAATGTGAATTTTCATTCCAATCCCAAAGAAAGGCAATGCTAAAGAATGTTCAAACTACCACACAATTGCACTCATCTCACCTGCTAGCAAAGTTAAGTTCAAACTTCTTGATTAGAAGTCAACTTCCATCGTCAGCTCCTCCTCCTCAACGGGCAGGGGAATTTTCTTGTCCTTACATGATCAAGCTTGGACTCTCATGGCTCAATGGAAATGCACAAAAATTTGGTAAATCATCTCAGGTTTCAGCATAATGTCACCTTTTCCTTATATTTTTGTTTTTAGTGCACACAAAGAAGCATGTCCTAGGGGGTCATTAACTTAGCCCACTGCGCAGGATGTGGGGCTCATACCACTGCTGTTTTATTGTTTGGGGGCAGGTCCTGTGCCTTTGCCACATGGTTTTGTTGCTGAGCAAACCTGCTTTCTTGACTGATCCTTTAACTTACAGAGTCTCCCATATTTTTCTCTTTACTTACAATCCCTTACTGGGATTAACGATTTAATCACCTTCTCTGTCTCTTTTCTCTATCCTTACCAACTTGATTTACTTTAGTCTACTTGCCAGTCCTGGGCGACCCAGGTTCCTGTGTTGGGTCCCTATCTGGGGAGGTCTGACAGCAGTCTTTATTTTTTAGCATGAATCATGCAAGTTTGAGGGGCTCGCTGGATAGTCTTCCACAGCTTAGGCTCCATTAGGAACTTGTGAATCCGTTGTGGCATCTCTCCTGGTGTGGGTGCTCTTACCGTGTGGTGTGGCACGATGTGCAAGAGGGCCTCAGGAGTCAGGACAGTTCCACATGCACACATCTCCCCCGCATGTGGTGTGGTCCAGAGTGAATCCCCACTCCTTTTCTGGATACACCACCTGGTATTTTGACAAGTTGATCTGTAGTGACCCTCTCATGGCTTGAGAATCGCCTGCCTTTGCTGCCTGCCTTTGCAGCTTGGTCAGCTAACTAGTTGCTTTGGATTATATGACTTTCACCCTTCTAGTGGCCTGGACAGTGCACTCCAGCCACCAGTAAGGGCTTGTGGAAGGCTTCTCATCGTGACAGGATCTCAAAGCATGTTTTCTGTCTTTACTGTCTGAAGCGAGGAGCCTCCTTCTCTGCAGATGGTCCTGTGAGCAGGCACTGCAGAGAAAGCAGAGCAGGAGCCTCTGTACGTATCACTCACATGCCTTCAGGGAGCAGTAGGGCTCTTGTCAGAGCAGTGACTTCTGCCTCCTGAGCTGAGCTCCCTAGGGGCAGGGCTTTTGCTTCTACCACCTTTTCAAGGGTTAGCACCACAGGACTTCCCTGGCAGTCCAGTGGTTAAGACTCTGCACTTCCACTGCAGGGAGTGTGGATTTGATCCCTGGTTGGGGAACTAAGATCTTGTAGGCTGTGTGGCAAAAAAAAAAAAGGGGGGGGGGGTTTCACTACATACTGAATACGTCCCCTGCCTTGGTCCACGAAGCTGCTTCCATCCATGAACAGGTCCACCTCTGGCTCAGCCAAGGGTTGTGTGTTGAGCCCAGTCTGCTCGAGGCAGTCATGCTCAGGGGGTTGTTCAGCAACCATCGGGAGCAGTGACACTGGATTCAGGGCCAGAGTGGTGAAGTTTTAGAGTGGAATTGCCTGAGAGAATGGCTTAGTACTTTCCCATTCTCCCAGAAGTCAGCCAATAGCCCCCTTTTTGTTCCAGTGAAGAAAGGACATGAAATGAAGTGAAAGTCGCTCAGTCATGTCCGACTCTTTGAAACTGCATAGACAGTCCATGGAATTCTCCAGGCCAGAATACTAGAGTGGCTAGCCTTTCCCTTATCCAGGGGACCTTTCCGACCCAGGAATTGAACTGGGGTCTCTTGCACTGCAGGCAAATTCTCTACCAACTGAGCTACCAGGGAAGCCCGAAGAAAGGACATGGTGAGAGACGTACACAGTGGTGGGCTGCCCCAGGGTGAACTGCTCGGTTTCCTGAAGTCTGGCACAAGCAGTTGCCACAGCTTGAAGGCTAGGGGGCCACCCTGAACACTCTGTTTTAGTTGAGAAGTAAGTAGTGGGCCGAGGGATGTTCCCTGGAGCTTGAATTAATACGTGAGACTCATGCCTTGTCTCTCATGGACCTACAGTGTGAAAGGTTTAAGTCTGCTAGTTCCAAAGCTGGAGCCGAGACTAACCTCGTTTTTATCATTTCCCAGGCTGTTTGGTGGTCTTTTGTTGAAGTAAGAGCTCAAGATATGTTCTTTTAAAGGCTGAATTTGAGATCCTAATTCGACAGAATCCTGCCTTCCCAGAAGCCCCTCAGCTCTGTTTCTTGGGTGTTCCCAAGCTGGCAGTTGCCTATTTTCTGTCAGGCAGAGGATGAAACCCAGGTACGTGACTTGTTACTTACATATTTGAGCCTTCTTCGGGGAGCTGTTCCATCCACAATTGACCGAGTTCAGGGTTCTTATGGCATTTTTTAGACACTTTGCTTGTTGTGAGCAAGTCACCCACACACATTGGAGTAAGAGCCCGAGCCAACATTTCCCCAAACAAGGTAGGGGAAATCTTCAGTCCCTGAGGCAACGCTGTCCAGCAGTACTGCTGGACTCCCTGTGTTTCTGGGTCCTGCCACCAGAAAGCAGACAGCTGCAGTGGTTCTTCTGCAGTAGGAATGCAGGGAAATGTATGCTTCAAGTCCAGAACTGAGCACCAGCAGTATTGTCCCACAGTAGTTGTGAGCGCAACATATATGGATTACTTACTACAGGCTGCCAATCTTGGGCTGTCTCACAAATGGCCCTCATGTCTTGGATAATGATTCGTACACTGCTGAGTTCGGCTCTTTGGGAGGATAGGACTTTGATATAGGAATCTACAAGGTTTAGTTAGTCCCAGTTAAGCCAACTTTTCAAGAATTGTCTGAATTGTCTTTGGGGTCTCTTGCCTCAGAAGGTATTGTTTTAAAGTAGGTGTCCCAGTGTCCTCTTTTTTTTTTTTTTTTTTTGGCTGTCCTGCACAGTTTGCAGGATCCTAAGTTCCCTCACCAGGAATTGAACCCGGGCCACTTGTGCCAACTTGTAACCACTGACCCACCAGGGAATCCCTCCAGTGTCCCTAATAACAGGATTTGTATTGGCCATGTGTTTGTCGGCCTTCCCTGGGGTGCTGTCAGTCCACACTTCCTGCCTTACCTTTCTGTATACTTGCGGAGGGGGAATCAGTCTCCTTCTCCAGAGTGTCCACAAATGTCATCTGCCTGCTTACCGGGTGCCCTGACAGGATGCAGAGGTCAAGCTGTTCTGGTGAAAAAATCATTTGTGCATTTAATTTACAGAAGAGGGATTGGACATGTTGGCATATATAAGAAACTGTGTTTCAGGTTGAGGTCCCTTAATCGGCATTGTAGAGGTTGTAAGAAAGAACAGCTTTGCACTTCTCCAGAAACTCCTGTGACCGGGATGGACTGGGTCGTTTTCTATGCCATCTTGGTATCTACCACAGTATGCCGCACTGTAGCTATCAGAAGGTCAGTCAGCTTGTCCCCACTGTCACAGGTACCCGGGGCTCCTGGGGCATCATCAGAGTGTTCATCTCTTTCTACTGCAGTGACAGGCTCCTGTCTGTTACTGCTTTCCTTCTTACTCCTTAGCCAAGGACAATCTGTTTTCCAGTGCCCTCCTTACACTAAGCGCGTTGTTCCCTCCCCCACGGTGGCTCACCTCTCCTCAGGTTACTCGTGCTCTGGGAATCCACTGCTGCCACCAGGTAATGTGGCTTTCAGTCTTGCATCTTCTTGCTTCTTTTGTTGTTCCCTGTTGTTGAACACTTTTAAAGCAACATTGCCAGTTAAGAAGGGGTCATTCCAAGTGGACCATCTAACGTTTGTGATTTTCTTATGTCTGGGGAGCTTTGTCCAATAAAGGTTATGTTTACCATTCTCATTATTTTCAGAGGCCTCAGGGTTTGCATCAGAGCAGTGCCTATAAGTATCATCAACTCGTTCTAGAAACTCTGATGGATCGTCATTGGGTTTTTGGTATATCTCTTAAATTTATCTAAGCTCTTTTGCCTGGGTACTCCTTTTCAAAGACCTGCTCAGATACACTTACTGTAATGCTCTCAGTTCAGTTCATTCTCTCAGTCATGTCCAACTGTCTGCGACCCCATGGACTGCAGCATGCCAGGCTTCCCAGTCCATCACCAACTGCCAGAGCTTACTCAAACTCATGTCCGTTGAGTCAGTGATGCCATCCAACCATCTCATCCTCTGTCGTCCCCTTCTCCTCCCGCCTTCAATCTTTCCCATCATCAGGGTCATTTCCAATGAATCAGTTCTTTGCATCAGGTGGCCAAATTATTGCAGTTTCAGCTTCAGCATCAGTCCTTCCAATGAACACCCAGCTCGGATTTCCATTAGGAGGGACTGGTTGGATCTCCTTGCAGCCCAAGGGACTCTCAAGAGTCATCTCCAACATCACAGTTCAAAAGCATCAATTCTTCGGCACTCAGCTTTCTCTATAGTCCAATTCTCATATCCATACATGACTACTGGAGCAACTATAGCCTTGACTAGATGGACCTTAGTCGGCAAAGTAATGTCTCTGCTTTTTAATATGTTGTCTAGGTTGGTCATAGCTTTTCTTCCAAGGAGCAAGTGTCTTTTAATTTCATGGCTGCCATCACCATCTTCAGTAATGTTGGAGTCCCAAAAATAGTGTCTCACTGTTTCCATTGTTTCCCCAACTATTTACCATGAAGTGATGAGACAGAATGCCACGATCTTAGTTTTCTAAATGTTGAGTTTTAAGCCAGGCTTTTCACTCTCATCTTCCACTTTCATCAAGAGGCTCTTTAGTTCTTTACTTTCTGCCATAAGGGTGGTGTCATTTGCATATCTGAGGTTACTGATATTTCTCCTGGCAATCTTTATTCCAGCTTGGGTTCCAGCCCGGCATTTTGAATGATGTACCCTGCATATAATTTAGATAAGCAGGGTGACAATATACAGCCTTGACACAGTCCTTTTCCTATTTGGAACCAGTCTGTTGTTCCATGTCCAGTTCTAACTGTTGCTTCCTGACCTACATACAGATTTCTCAAGAGGCATGTCAGGTGGTCTGGTATTCCCATCTCTTGAAGAATTTTTCATAGTTTGTTGTGATCCACACAGTCAAAGAGTATTCAAGGAAGCAGAAGTAGATGGGAGGAATATTCTATTTAAGGGGCAGGGTTTCTGGGGATTGGGCCTCTGCCTGCCTTTTGGCCTTTTATGGTTATCCTGTGAACTATCATTGTGCCTGTGCGTGTGTCATTTAGGGGATGTGTTAGAGTGAGAGTGTAACGGGCTTAAGGTCAACTGGAAGTAGACTCTTCCACCATCTTGTGCCTAGTTTTTGTCATATCCTTTTTTCTCAATGACTGTGGCATCCCGTCACCCCCACTTCTTTTAATGGCTGTGTCCTGCCCCCTTCCTTCTCTCTCATTGTGATCCTTTAGAATATTGAGAATGTTGTCCTTTAAGGAGTGAAGTGGCTTGGTGCCAGAGGAAGAAAAATTGATCTTTATGGTTGAACAGGTTCTTCCATCGAGGTCTGGTTAACAGAGGGCTCATGTGAGAGGAGGGAGGGGGCCAAAATGGGCAGAGGAAAAATCTGCATTTAATTTTCCTGTCTTGCCTTAAACTGTTGAGTTTTTATTTCATCAGTGCTCTCTCAGGAGGCAGACATCTTAGTGCATCCCACCTACTCTGAATGTGTGGGCAAGAGGGATCAGGAGACAGAGTGACTGAGAGAAATAGAAATGTGAGAACAGAAGAGGGGGTGAGATCAGAGGGCAGTGTGGAGGATGGGTGTTTTGCAAAGAGATGATAAGAATGAAAGAATAAACAGTGAAAGTAGCAGATGGTAAAAAACAAAGTGAAAGAAAGTTGGGATCACTTGGGACATGAAGGAGTAAAGACAGAATAGGAGAGGAGCCCCTGATCAATATGAAAAGGGAAGGTTAGTCCCTTAGTCATGTCTGACTTTTTGTGATTCCCATGGACTGTCGTCCACTAGGCTCCTCTGTCCATGGAATTCTCCAGGCAAGAATACTGCAGTGGGTTGCCATTTCCTACTGCAGGGCTGATCAGCATAGTGAGGGTATAAAAGGGTGGAAGACATGACCTAGGGAGAGACTTGATGCTGGGAGAGAAGGGCTGGAGTGGGGACAAAGTGAGCAGAGGAAGAGAGGGTGGAAAGGTAGTTTGGCCACCAGAGTCAGGGCAGAGTGGGGATGAAGGGCGTGTCACAGATTCAATGGTGGTAACCTGGAGGACTGAAAGAGAGGGACACAAGGAAAACAAGTCAGAAAGGATGAGGGGGGACAACGTGCAGAGAGGCAGGACAGCAGAGGGGAACAGAGAGGCAAACCAAATGAAAGGGAAACACGTGGAAGTGAGGGGGTGGAGATCTGGACCCAGATGAGTGCTGAGCTGTTTGCTTATGCATGATTAAGTTATGATGTATTTGATTTGTGGCTTTGGACTCCAAAAAATACCTTTTCAAATTATTCTGATGAGAATTGAAACTGTCCTGTCTGTATGTGTGCATCTTGTAATTATCTGTATCATAATAGAGTTTCCATTTGCCATCCTGTTCAGCCCAGGGGACAGTGACTGGACTCAGACAGCTGTGGGTCACCCCTTCTGTTTCTTGGTGTGGAGTAGAGGACAGGGAGACTGGTGGAGCCAGAAATGACATCTGTCACCATGCGGTGCCTCTCTGAAGGAATGTTAAAGGTGCTTTTATTCCTTCTGGTGATGGTTTTTCTTTTTGCTTTACATTGAATTGTTTTCTATAAAGAATTATTCTGAAATACTTTGCTGCCTTCCTATAATCCACTCATATTCTTATGCTATATTCTAAAAGCTTTTAAAATATTTGGCTATGCTGAGTCTTCATTGTAGCATGTGGGATCTTAGCCACTGGACCACTAGGGTAAAAGGACCGTGACACCACACTATTTTTTAATTTAAAAAAGTTTATAGTCTGTTTTTTTTTTCATTCAAGTTTAGATCAGGCCTTATATGCTTTCTCCTCTTTATGTTATATGTTGAAAAAGTTTGTTGGTAACAATGTAATAATTTTACACTTTCGATGAGTACTTGGTAAGAAGTATTACCAAGTATTATCAACAACTTGGACTGTAGTCTACAAGGCTCCTCCATCCATGGGATTTCCCAGGCAAGAATACTGGAGTGGGTTGCCATGCCCTCCTCCAGGGGATCTTCTGGACCCAGGCATAGAACCGGGGTCTCCGAATTGCAGACAGACTCTTTACCATCTGAGCCACCAGGAAAGCCCAGTAAAGAAAGTTGATGATCATTTAACAGTCTCTTTTCTTCCCTTTTTTATAATGTAAAACAGTGAGCTGTGAGGTACTAAACAGACATTCGCCTAAGTCCATTCTCTGTAAATGAGAATCTGTCTATTCATGATGAGATACATAGACATGTCTGTTCAGCATATTTCTAACCTAACTCCATTTCACTGTTTTCCTGAGGAGTAGCTATGTTTTTGCAACTCAGTATTTTTTTTAAGTATTTTAGATTTTTCTGGCGAAGAGGAATTACATGGTTGTTATCTATGTGACTAGGGATTCCTTGTTTGCTCAGTGGTAAAGATTCCACCTGCCATGCAGGAGGTGAGGAAAGACCCTCTAGAGAAGGAAATGGCAACCCACTCCAGTGTTCTTGCCTGAAGAATTCCATGCACAAAGGCGCCTGGCAGGTTATATAGTCCATGAGGTGGCAAAGTTGGACACTGAGCAACTAAACCACCACCAGTATGATCAGATCTTGAAAGAGAGCTTTCCTTTGTGCTTATGGACACAGAAGATGGTCCCAGTGTTTTTAAGTGGGATGCACACTAAGGACAAAGTGCCCACTGACTAGCCCATCATGCGACCTCTCCAGAATTCAGTTATACCTGGTTCTTTCACTCAACTCAAGACAGTTTCAGAAATGTCTCCCTGGTGGGCCTGAGGGAGATTGAGAGACCCCTGAAGTGATTGGTTCAGTTGAGTGTGTGTCTGTGTGTTCACGGTGGGTAGTGCCTACTTCTAATTCAAATTTTGAATGGATCCCAACAAATTCTCTGGTGGTCCAGTGGTTAGGACTCAGTATTTTCACTGCCTCTGGCAGGGACTTGAGGAACTAAGACGCACAAGTCGTGTGGAATGCCAGTCCTTTCAGAATGAAAAACAAAAAATGCCAGAGTGCAGGCTGGTGGAGTCATATGTCTTTCTCTGCATTAGGATAAACATGAAAAATTATGTGCTCCACGGGCTTCTAGTTGTCTGTCCTCTGGACATGTAGTCACAACCCCACCCTAGGCACGGACCGTTTTCCCATGGTTCACTCTGCTCCGGTCAATTTCACCTTTTCTTTCTCAAAGCTGAGGTTCCCGTTCCTCTCCTTTGTCTCTCAGATCTTCAGATCTGGACTCAAAGATATCTTCCCATCCATCATGTACTTTTCCCATGGTTTTATGGCCTCCCTATCAACAACCTATCAACAACCACATCAGAACTGCCCATCTCCTTTGATTGAGTCTTCCTTCCTTTCTTTTCATTGACGGGCACAAAATTTTTTTTTTCTTCCCTGAATGCCTGCAACATGTCACTCTAGGGATGTGTGTAGAGGTGTGTATCGTGGTTAAGACTGAGTAATCCTTAGGAAAGACCAAGGGATCAGGGCAGGTCTGGATGGTTCCATCTTTGTTCTGCAAAGTTCAAGTGAACAACCAGTGTCCTTGGATTTGCAGCTTGTGTGCATTCCTGTTGTGACACCTGTGCCTGGAGGGAGGAGAGTGTGGAGCTCTAGAGGAACCCAGTGAATGATGTGCATCGCAAGTGATTGTGGGATCAAGCAGTGTGTGGAACTGCTGGACATCTCAGGTCTGATTGGGAGCCTGAGGCTGAGTTTATGGGTAGTTTCCAGATCAAGGAATTGGTGTGAGGTGCCACAGTGGGTGGTGAAACTCAGATTTGCATGCCTGGGGTTTTAACTGGGTAATTGATAATCATATCTGGCACAGAAAGGAAGGAAGCAGAATTAGGCAGAGAGAATATTATTAAAAACCAGCCTTGAGCTGAGCTCACATGCAGTGTGCTCAGTGAGGAACAGGGACCCTGGCCCTGCCGTATTTATTCTTTTTCATATGGCAGAGTGGGAGTTAAGGAAAACTCCCATTTGCCTGCCATTCCTTAATTTCTCTTTCTGACTTTTAGCGTATAGAAAATGCAGCCGATTTCTGTATGTTTAATATCCTGCAACTTTTATCAAGTTCACTGATGTGGACTATAATTTTTGTTTTGGTGATATATATTTATAATGTCCCCAGACAGTGACAGTTTTACTTGAATAAAAATGGTATTGGGCATTTAGATCTTAGAATGCTTTCAGCTTTTCACTCTCAACTGTGATGTTAGATGTGAATTTTTTGAAAAGGTCTTTTTTTTGCAGGTAACATTTACTTGACTGGAGTCTTTTCTTGGGAATGCCACAGGTGTTACTTCATTTCTGCAAAAATCCCACAATCAAAATATTAATATGGTCTGGTATCACATGGATGAATTTATAATTATTGACTGTCTCCTTGTGCCCATGGGAGATCCACTTGTTCATGGTGCTGATTCCTTTTAACTAATTCTTTTACCAGGGTGTTTGGTGGAGCCCTTGTTGAATAAGTCTTAGAAGCATCCTTCTCTGCTGGGGTCCAGCCCCTGCAGGATCCAGGGGAACCTGAAGGAAAAACGGCGTCGGCGGATGATTTAGAGAGAGATAAGGAAAGAATATTATAGACGAGAAAATAGAGAAGAGAAAGAGGCTGGTATTCCTTGGTTTACATAGAAAGCCAATAAAACTTTGAGACAAGAAGTTTGCCCTGTTGACGGAGGCCACAGGTGCCTTCCCGGTCTCCCAAGGGAGTGAAGACGCAGAACGTCTTCCCATTTAGGTCTTAGAAACCAGGGCAGATAAGTGAACGCAGGGAGCCTCTATGCTCCAAGAGATCAGCCTGAAAAAAGAAAGAGGGAGAGAGAGAGAGGGAGAAAATGATTGACACGAGGAGACTAAGCTACTTCAGTAAGCAAGGCCCATTGTTTTTTTTTTTTTCCAAAAGGGTCTTTTATACCTTTACTTGTACATAGAGGGAAATGAAAGATGCAAAGTCATACAGAGTCAGCCCAAACATTACATCTGTTTTGTTTTTATCAAAACTGGGATTTTTTCTGCAAACCTTTCCCAAAAACAATGTTGTGTACATTATCTTTTGGCCTTGGAGGCCTGTGAACATTTTATAACCCTCTTTTGATAAAGGCTTCTCAACCAGAAAACTTATTTTCCCTTGAAATGTTTTTTCTTATATTTCTAATCTATGTCAGCCTCAAAAAGTATTAAACAAGTTACATTTCTCACGGAGTAAAGGTGCAGTAAGTTACAAGAAAGAACCAAATATCTCAAAAGTCTGATGTGGTTAAATTCAAGGCTGCACTTGTTTTTCTTACATTCCAACTATGTTAACTAATGCACTCCCAGGTGCAACGTGGATAAGAGATATGGGAACTTAGCAACAAGCATTGGCCAAATAATGAAATCCTACATTAACACTACTCTAATAACTTTTAACTCTTTGAAAGGCTCTATGTTTTAAGCTTTCTATGCCTCTCACACTTGGGAGGATGTAAATAATCACATGTGTGGCTGTAAGAGTCTGGATATATCTGCCAAGCAAGCTAAAATGCTAACAGAGGGGTTTTGATTGGAAATATTTTTCTCATGTCCAGGAGACCTATTAGCTATAGCCCTAAGTTAATTTTTTTCCAGAGAAAGGTGGTCAGGAATAGACCCCTGTTAATGTCAGAGGAGTTGGTGAAAGTCATGAAATAGTAAAACAGACAGATTCTGGTTTGGGGGGTAGATGCTCGAGAAAGCCTAGGGAGCCCGTTGAGTTCTGAAGCCTTGCTTAACTGTTCTCTTCCACATGACCTTGTCATGGGTGGGATCTCCCGTGGTGGCTCCTGGCATTTCTCTTTAATTTTTTGGAATAGCTTGAGAAGATTCAGAGAAATCTGATTTAGAAATCACTCTGTAAGCCAATATGGTATTTTCTTTGTGGTTCATATTTGTCCATTTCATTGGCCTAGAGTCTTTTTTATTCTTATGTATTTTGTGGTGTTGATTGTAATTTCTTTTTTATATATTTTGACCCTCTTTTATTCTTGACTTCATCAATCTTTTTTATTATCTTTTAAAATTTCATTTCTGTCTGTTCTGATCTCTTTGGGTTTTCTTCTTTTTCTAGGTATAAAGATTCTTTGAGATTTTCCTTACTTCCTGAGGTAGGAGGTAGGTATAATTTTCTCACATGTGAATTGTGTTTTCCTTTCATTTTGTCTCAGTTCAGTTCAGTTCAGTTCAGTTGCTCAGTCCTGTCCGACTCTTTGCAACTCCATGAATTGCAGCATGCCAGGCCTCCCTGTCCATCACCAACTCCCGGAGTTCACTCAGACTCACGTCCATCAAGTCAGTGATGCCATTCAGCAATGTCATCCTCTGTCATCCCCTTCTTCTCCTGCCCCTAAGCCCTCCCAGCATCAGAGTCTTTTCCTATAGTCAACTCTTCCCATGAGGTGGCCGAAGTACTGGAGTTTCAGCTTCAGAATTATTCCCTCCAAAGAAATCCCAGGGCTGATCTTCACACCGGACTGATTGGATCTCCTTGCAGTCCAAGGGACTTTCAACAGTCTTCTCCAAAACCAGGTTCAAAAGCATCAATTCTTTGGTGCTCAGCCTTCTTCACAGTTCAACTCTTGCATCCATATATGACTGCTGGAAAAACCATAGCCTCGACTAGACGGACCTTAATCAGCAAAGTAATGTCTCTGCTTTTGAATATGCTATCTAGATTGGTCATAACTTTTCTTTCAAGGAGTAAGCGACTTTTAACTTCATGGCGGCAGTCACCATCTGCAGTGATTTTGGAGCCCAGAAAAATAAAGTCTGACATTGTTTCCATTGCTTCCCCATCTATTTCCCATGAAGTGATGGGACCAGATGCCATGATCTTCATTTTCTGAATGTTGAGCTTTAAGCCAGCTTTTTCACTCTCCTCTTTCACTTTCATCAAGAGGCTCTTTAGTTCCTCTTCACTTTCTGCCATATGGGTGGTGTCATCTGCATATGTGAGGTTATTGATATTTCTCCTGGCAATCTTGATTCCAGCTTGTGCTTCCTCCAGCCCAGCGTTTCTCATGATGTGCTCTGCATAGAAGTTAAATAAGCAGGGTGACAATATGCAGCCTTGATGCAGTCCTTTTCCTATTTGGAACCAGTCTGTTGTTCCATGTCCAGTTCTAAAGGCTGCTTCCTGATCTGCATATAGGTTTCTCAAGAGGCAGGTCAAGTGTTCTGGTATTCCCATCTCTTTCAGAATTTTCCACAGTTTATTGTGATCCACACAGTCAAAGGCTTTGACATAATCAATAAAGCAGAAATAGATGTTTTTCTGGAACTCTCTTGCTGTTTCCATGATCCAGTGGATGTTGGCAATTTGATCTCTGGTTCCCCTGCCTTTTCTAAAGCCAGCTTGAACATCTGGAAGTTCACGGTTCATGTATTGCTGAAGCCTGGCTTGGAGAATTTTGAGCATTTCATTACTAGTGTGTGAGATGAGTGCAGTTGTGTGGTAGTTTGAGCATTCTTTGGGGTTGGAATGAAAACTGACCTTTTCCAGTCCTGTGGCCACTGCTGAGTTTTCCAAATTTGCTGGCATATTGAGTGCAGCACTTTCACAGCATCATCTTTCAGGATTTGAAACAGCTCAACTGGAATTCCATCACCTCCACTAGCTTTGTTTGTAGCGATGCTTTCCAAGGCCCACTTGACTCACATTCCAGGATGTCTGGCTCTAGATTAGTGGTCACACCATCATGATTATCTGGGTCGTGAAGATCTTTTTTCTACAGTCCTACTGTGTATTCTTGCCACCTCTTCTTAAAATCTTCTGCTCCTTTTAGGTCCAGACCATTTCTGTCCTTTATCGAGCCCATCTTTGCATGAAATGTTCCCTTGGTATCTCTAATTTTCTTGAAGAAATCTCTAGTCTTTCCCATTCTGTTGTTTTCCTTGATTTCTTTGCATTGATCGCTGAAGAACGCTTTCTTATCTCTTCTTGCTGTTCTTTGGAACTCTGCATTCAGATGCTTATATCCTTTCTTTTTTCTTTGCTTTTTGCCTCTCTTCTTTACACAGCTATTTGTAAGGCCTCCCCAGATAGCCATTTTGCTTTTTTACATTTATTTTCCATGGGGATGGTCTTGATCCCTGTCTCCTGTACAATATCACGAACCTCATTCCATAGTTCATCAGGCATTCTATCTATCAGGTATAGACCCATAAATCTATTTCTCACTTCCACTGTATAATCATAAGGGAGTTGAGTTAGGTCATACCTGAATCGTCTAGCAGTTTTCCCTACTTTCTTCAATTTCAGTCTGAATTTGGCAATAAGGAGTTCATGATCTGAACCACAGTCAGCTCCTGGTCTTGTTTTTGTTGAGTGTATAGAGCTTCTCCATCTTTTGCTGCAAAGAATATAATCAATCTGATTTCAGTGTTGACCATCTGGTGATGTCCATATGTAGTCTTCTCTTGTGTTGTTGGAAGAGGGTGTTTGCTATGACCAGTGCATTTTCTTGGCAAAACTCGATTAGTCTTTGCCCTGCTTCATTCCACATTCCAAGGCCAAATTTGCCTGTTCCTCCAGGTGTTTCTTGACTAACTACTTTTACATTCCAGTTCCGAATAATAAAAAGGACATCTTTTTTGGGTGTTAGTTCTAAAAGGTCTTGTAGGTCTTCACAGAACCGTTCAACTTCAGCTTCTTCAGCATTACTGGTTGGGGCATAGACTTGGATTACTGTGATATTGAATGATTTGCCTTGGAGATGAACAGAGATCATTCTGTTGTTTTTGAGATTGCATCCAGGTACTGCATTTTGGACTCTTCTGTTAACCATGATGGCTACTCCATTTCTTCTGAGGGATTCCTGCCCGCAGTAGTAGATATAATGGTCATCTGAGTTAAATTCACCCATTCCAGTCCATTTTAGTTAGCTGATTCCTAAAATGTCGATGTTCACCCTTGCCATCTCGTTTGACCACTTCCAATTTGCCTTGATTCATGGACCTGACATTCCAGTTCCTATGCAATATTGCTCTTTACAGCATCAGACCTTGCTTCTATCACCAGTCACATCCACAGATGGGTATTGTTTTTGCTTTGGCTTCATCCCTTCATTTTTTCTGGAGTTATTTCTCCACTGATCTCCAGTAGCATATTGGGCACCTACTGACCTGGGGAGTTCCTCTTTCAGTATCCTATCATTTTCCCTTTTCATACTGTTCATGGGGTTCTCAAGGCAAGAATACTGAAGTCGTTTGCCATTCCCTTCTCCAGTGGACCACATTCTGTCAGCTCTCTCCACCATGACCCGCCCTTCTTTGGTTGCCCTGCAGGCATGGCTTGGTTTCATTGAGTTAGACAAGGCTGTGGTCCTAGTGTGATTAGATTGACTAGTTTTCTGTATGGTTTCAGTGTGTCTGCCCTCAGATACCCTCTTGCAACACCTACCATCTTACCTGGGTTTCTCTTACCTTGGGCATGAGGTATCTCTTCACGGCTGCTCTAGCAAGGCGCAGCTGCTGCTCCTTACCTTGGCCAAAGGGTATGTCCTTACCGCCGCCCTTCCTGATCTTCAATGTGGGATGGCTCCTCTAGGCCCTCCTGCGACCCTGCAGCCACAGCTCCTCGGGTTGCTCCTCCCAGCCACTGCCCCTGGCCTGGGGCGTGTGGTGGCTCCTCAGGGCCACCATCCCTGGCCTCGGGGGCGAGGTGGCTTCTCCCAGCCACCCTGAACTCGGACGGACGCGGGGTTTCTCCTCCCAGCCGCCACTGACCTTAGACCCCGGGTGGCTCCTCTCAGCCGCGCCCCTGGCCTCGGATGCCGGGTAGCTCCTCTAGGCCGCCACTGACCTCGGACTTGGCGTAGCTCCTCCTGGCCGCCACCCCTGACCTCGGAGTTGGGTAGCTCCTCTCGGCAGTTCCTGCGCTGTCGCAGCCTGGCCCTCTCGGCCGTTGCCCCTGACCTCAGACGTGGGGTAACTCTTCTCCGCTGCACTGCCCGCACTTAGTGCGCTGGGTCGCAGCCGCCTGTGCTTAGTGCACTGGGTCGCAGCTCCATTCAGTATCACGGTAATCCAGGTCTATGCCCCAACCAGTAATGCTGAAGAAGCTGAAGTCGAACAGTTCTATGAAGACCTAAACGACCTTCTAGAACTAACACCCCCAAAAGATATCCTTTTCTTTATAGAGGACTGGAATGCAAAAGTAGGAAGTCAAGAAACACCTGGAATAACAGGCAAATTTGGCCTTGGAGTACAGAATGAATCAGGGCAAAGGCTAATAGAGCTCAGCCAAGAGTTTCTCTTTTAGTCCTCCATTAATAATGATATGATTTCTAATAGATGATAAATTATTATTACTCTAAGGTGTTTTGTCTCTTACTCATGATTCTCTTCTAAACCTCAGCAACCACAATCTTGTCCAATTATTTCAGTAGTTGGCACCAATTTCCACTTGTTCTTGACTAAAAGGAAATGTGTCTTCTCTATCAATCAGAATGAACCACTCTTGCCTAAACAAATACAACTTCACCTTGGATAATCTCTCTTCTAGGATTATACGGTAATCAGTGTACCTACGTCTTATTTAAACATTCATTGGCAACACTGACTGATGAAATGAAACTAAAGACATGGTCTGCGGATATTACGGGTTCATTTCCGGACTACCACAACAAGGCACTTATCACTGGGTCATGGTGGTGCTAGTGGTAAAGAACAGTTTGATCCCTAGGTCAGCAACATACCCTGGAGGAGAGCATGGCAATCCACTCCAGTATTCTTGCCTGTAGAATCCCATGGACAGAGGAGCCTGGGAGCGCTACAGTCCATAGGGTCACAAAGAGTCAGGCCTGACTAAAGCGCCTTAGCAAACACACATGGTGCATACAAAAGTTGCATTTTCACTGTTCTACAGACTAAACTATGCCACAGAATTATGTCTTTAAAAAAAGTCTAAATACATTAATGAAATGTTTATTCTTTGTCTTTTTCTTCTGGGAGGTGGCCCACTGGACCCAGAGATTTATTGGATTGGCCAAATAGTTTTGTTCAGGTTTTTCTGTTAAGTTCTTCCAACAGATCTTTGTAAATACATCGAGGTCATTCTAACTGACCAGCAGCATTCGATTTTTGTGGGCACAGAGCAGGTGGATGGCCCTATGCTCTCACAATTACTATATGCAGAGTCCACCTGCACCTGGTCTGCTGCCTGAGGTGCCACCTAGATAGCCTCCCCTCAGCTGTTCCCCCAGAAATACAACTGGGACAAGGTGACTCGTCCCATGCTTTGTGCCTGCCTGCACCTTGGCCCTGTCAACTGCAACAAGAATTAGTGTAGCCATGGCAACAACCTGGGCCTCAGTGTAGCAACATGGTGAAGAGGTCTTTGAGGTGAGACAACGTGGATTCAAGTTCCAATTCAGTCAATTCCTGGGATGGGGTGCTTTTGTTCCATTCAAGTTCCTTCATATGGGAAACGAGAAACAACATCAGTACTTATTTTGGAGTTCAAGTTCAAAAAGATAGCATGCATAAAGTATTGAAACAGGGATTCTCAAACTGTGATATAAAAGTGATTTTGAGTCGAATTGAACATCAGTTATCAAGGAAAGTATTTTCTGTTGGGAACAAAGAACACATCTCACTTTCTCTGCAAGATCTTTGGGCTCTGAATGTGAACACAACACTGAGAAACAGCAGGATGGCTTGCAAGCATTTGGCACTGGAGACTATTTCCCTGTCACAAAATACAGTTGGAATCCATAGTCATTCTCTTCACTGTGTGCTTGTACAACTCTACTCACTTGACTTTCAAGCACCTGATCACAGCCAACTCCCAAATTAAACATTTCATTTCACCATTTTGCCATTTCAGTTTTTTCATGGAAGTGAACCCCACCCCTAAAGAAACTCAGCTTCTTCACTGCACCTACTTTGTACACGTCATGGCATTTATGAGCATATTCAGGTCACAAAAATTTGAAAAGAACCCACTGATTCATATATACCTTGGTGTAAAGAGGACAGACAGCTTCTGGGAGCACCTGTTTATTTACCAGGTGGGATGCTGACTGACCCATGAATCAGTGAATAAGGCCATAGGGATCTTTAATATTTGCTTGTGAAGACCAGTGAGCCCTGATTACAGGAGCCCCACAGGAATGGGGAAAACAGAGACTTCACTCTTAACAGGTGCAGATGAAGCCTCATGCACACTGAGACGAAACTGAGATGAAGAGCAAAACACAATTGTTTGCTAGGATCCTGGATGGTGTGACCTGCCTGCTGGTCTTGAAGGATCTCCGGGGGTTGGGGGGTGAGCTGTGGCTCACTGTGGGGACACAGATCCTGAGGGCAGAACTATGAGAGAGCACTCCTCTGGGTGAGGTCTCCATCTTGGCCCAACACTGGCTCCACTCAGAACCTGTAGGCTACAGTAATGGGGTCCCTAAGGCCAAAGGATGAAAGGGCCAGGATGCAGCCCCAACCATCAGCAAACAGGCTGTCCAAAAGCTTCCTGTACACATGCCTTTCAATGTAACTCTACGCACAAAAGGGTCAAGATCCAGTTCTAACCATCACTGTGCAGGCACAAGCCTCCAGACCAGCCTCACCCAGCAGGGTTGTTGGTCAGCTGCTCAGTCGTGTCTGACTCTTTGCAACCCCATGGACTGCAGCACTCCAGGCTTCCCTGTCCTTTACCATCTCCTACAGTTTACTCAAATTCATATCCATTGAATCGGTGATGTCATCCAGCCCTCTAGTCCTCTGTTGCCCCTTTCTCTTCCTGTCCTCAAACTTTCCCAGCATCAGGGTCTTTTGCAATGAGTTGGCTCTTCACAGCTGAGGGCAGACACCAAAATCAAGAAAAGTAGAGACCCACAGCTTGCAAACCGAGTCCACAGATACACGTGGGACACCACCCTGGGCTCAGATATCCTCTGGCTCTTGGATCAAGAGAAGGATGCCTGGGATATCTTCTGCAGAGGGCCACTTCTCCAAGGTCAAGAAACATAACTACGCTACCAGATAGATTAAAATACAAATAGAAATTTACACAAAACGAGGTGACAGAGCAATATGTTTCAGAGGGAGGAACAAGACAAAACCCTAGAAGAACTAAGTAAGTGGAGATAGACAATCTACCTGAAAGAGTTCAGAGTATTGATTGTAAATATGATCAAAGAACTTGGGAGAAGAATGCATGACCTGAGAAATAAGAAGTCTTTAACGAAGACTTAGAAAATGTAACAACCAGCTGAACAGAACTGAAGAATATAGTAAATGAAAAAAAAAAAAAAAACAAACAAAAAAACAGAAACTAAAATGAATCAGAACAGGCTAAATGAGGCAGAAAACACATCAGTGAGCTAGAAGAAAGAGCACTGAAAACCACCACTCCTGAACAGAATAAAAAAGAAAGGACATTTACGAGACCTCTGGGACAACAAGCCACTAATATTTCCCATGTAGCATCCCAGAAGAAGACAGGAAAATCTTAGGAGGAGAAAACAGCTGAAATCACTCTAATCTTGGAAAGGAAACAGTCACCCAAGTCTAAGAATCACCAAGAGCCCATATCTAAATAAAAACTTCATAGTAAGGACAAGCCAAAAATCTGTGATACACCATGAAAATACCCTCAACATCCTGAGACTCTCCACTGTGTCAGGCTCCTTGGCACACCCATTTACCAGGTTGAATTCTGCCCAATGCATCAATCATTGAATAAAGCTAATTAGGGACTTCCCCAATGGTTCAGTGGGTAAGAATCCGCCTGTCAATGCAGAGAATACAGGTTCCATCCTTGGTCTGAGAAGATCCCACATGCCACAGGGCAATTAACAGCGTGTGCTGCAGCTACTGAGTCCGTGCTTTAGAGCCTGGGAGCTGCAACTACTGAGCCCTCGCACCCAGAGGCTGTGCTCCCCAACAAGAAAAGCCAATACACACAGCAACTAGAGAAATTTTGCATGCAGCAACGAAGACCCAGCACAGCCAAAAATAAAAATAAAGCAAATTAGACCTTTAAATTTATTTGATGCAATTTTTGCACATTAATGGAAGTCAGTCTAAAATGCACTGCTGTGCTCTTTGGATTACAGTCATATGAATGTTCTGGTAGAGAGTGTAGAGAGAGTAACTTTAGTTACAAATTATGACTACGTACCCCCCAAATTTTATGTTGTTTGATTCCATGGTGACAAGAAATTGTTCCAGATTTATTTAAACCTGAGAGCCTAATGCTGCCTTCTTAGCTGCTGTTATAAAATACTGAAGTGAGATTAAACTGTGTTGATGGAATAACAGAATTCATCCAGGGTTATGACACAAATGTTTCTATTTTATTCATGGAAACAGGAAAACTTGATATATTCAGAATGTAGTTCTTTGAATACAACAGTAGCAAATGGTAATGACAGCTGTTAAATGTGATTCATACACATACAGATATTACCCTGGTTCTGATCAAATTTGATGCTCAAAATAATTGCTCTGTGTCAGGGGATGTTAAACTTTAAGGGATCCAATATGTTATTTTCTTTTTTGTGTGCCATTTCTCAAGGACTCTCTATTCCTTATCAGTTCCTGGAAAACAGGAACGAGCAGAGCTGCACACAGTTCTCAGGACTGAAGTCATGAGAAAGGGCATCTGCGTGGATTCCTTTCAGTGACTCCCTTCAGTGACGTTTTACTTAAAGGTAATCTATTCGGTTATGCCCCTCTTCCTCAGGATATGGAATGCTTTCTGGCCCTTTCAAGATTGTTATTTGCTTGGCTTTGTTTCTGCTCAATTTTTTTTACTGCCTAAGGCTGCCTTGTATGAACATATAGAAACATGCGTTTCTGCAAATAAAGCACACTTGTTTCACTTGAGACTTGGGTCCCCTGCGTCCTTCTTCTCATCGACTCCAGTCCCCAGGTCCTGGTCTACAAAGACCGTGACAAGTGGCGCCCAAACAGGACCTGGTGAACTCCCTTGGCAAGCGGACAGAGTGACTGTTAGGACCCGAGGAGGTCAGTAAGTGCGGGATTATAGGACAAACGGCTGGAAAGCCCCACCACTTTTCTATTTTCCTTCATCAATTATTTAAGGTTCAAGGACTTTCAGGTTTGCGTCAATGGGTAGAGGCTTGTCTCCAAACAGTGGTTAAATATAATCCCTGGTTCCCCGATGAAGGCAGTTTTGATTTAGAAATTTGCAGACAGGTTAAAGAAGATGTGAGCAAGCCGCAAGATGGGGAGAAAATATTCCAATAAGTTTCTGGCCCTTGTGGATCCTCATTAAAGCCATGACCTTGCCATTTCAAGGTAATTCTAGCCCCCCTGATATTCGTCAACAAGCAGAATGCTCATTATATGAATATAAATTAGATGATCAGACTTTACAGAAGGCCCAATTGCAGCAACATAACATGTTTTAAAACTTTCCCACCCTCCCTGCTCCGGCTGTCCCAAGCGCTCCTCCTCCTCCTCTTGTAACGGGCATGAAACCAAAGTCATTAATTAGAGGACAAAATTAATCTGATGATGATTCTTCTGATGCTCTCTTTGACATTAAAGCCAACAATACTTTTTTTGATGACAATGATAAGCCCCTAACACACACCCATATTTATGAAAATGGATGATCCATTCATTCTCCTACATGACAAAGGATTTCTGATTTACTGGCTTTGCAATCTTGAGTCTCTGAGGCTGATGATCTTTTTGCCTTTCCTGTGTTAGGAAATGTTTATGCTAAAGGGCAACTAATATCGCAATATGAAGGCATTGGTTTTTCTCACAGGCAAGAGATGAAAATGGCTGTAACTGTGTACGGCCCTCATTCACCTTTTACTGAAGAACTTCTAAATGCTATGGCATCTTCTACTGGAAATTTTATTCCTATGATTGGCTAATTTTGATAAAAGCTTTTCTTAAACCACAAAAATATCTTCAATGGATAATGTGGTTTCAGGATGTGACCCGAGATCATGCTTATTCTAACGCTCAAGCTGGCACTCCCCGAAACCAAATTACTTTGAAAATGTTAACCGGTATGGGGCAATTTGATTTGGTGAAAGCTCAGATACAATGTCCTCTTTTGTTGTATGAGCAATAAAAAGAAATTGCCCTTGAAGCTTGGGATCGAATTACTCCTCAAGGGGAACCTAATAGTAACTACAGAAAGATATTACAAGGGCCTAATGAAGCCTACGCTGATATTTTAACTAGACTGGGAGTTGCTGTCTCCCATAATGTTGTCGGGGAAGAGAGAAGAGTGCAATTAGAAAAACTGCTTGCATATGAGAATGCGAATCACGAGTGTCAAAGAGCCATTGCTCCAATTCGTGAGACCAGCAATGTTACTGATTATTTGAAGGACTGTCGCAACATAGGATCAGAAACTCAGGCAATGCAAATGTCAGCTGAAGCAATGGCTGCTGTCTTTAAAAAGGGGGATGAAGGACGTTTTGTTTGTGGAGATAAGAGCCATTTATAAAACGATTGCCCTAAAAAAACACACACACAAAAAGAAAACTAGTAAGAAACCTCCAGGAGTCTGCCCTCAATGTCATAAAGGGGTACACTGGGCTAAAAAATATCGATCAAAGTGTGATGTTTAAGGGAACCCTATTTAAGGAAACTCAAAAATGGGGACTACCTGGGTCCCCATCAACAAAAACCAGGGGCAAACTCTATCTTTTCCCTCAAACCTTCAACATCCAGCAATGCTGCCGTCAATATACCAGCCCTAAATGATTTTCTTTTTTTTCCTCAAGCAGTCCCTTCTAGAATACCTACCAGCCTTTATGGACACCTACCCCCACAAACCTTTGGCCTTACACTTGGCCAATCTAGTCTGACTTCTAAAGAAATTACTATTCACCCTGAAATAATTGATTCAGATTATGAGATAAAAATTGAAATTATGATGTCATTTCAGATACTATGACAATTCAAAAAGGGGGACAAAATTGCCCAATTACTTCTTTTACATTTCTATTAACTCTTCTAATGGTATACAGACAGGTGAATTTGGTAATACAGATCAAAAGCAATCCTTAGGGACAACAATAGTATCTGAATATGCATGACCAAATATCAATATCAAAACTAATGGCAAAAGATTTTCTGGTCTCTTGATACTGGATCCGATATTACCATTATTTCTAAACATTTATGGCCCAAATCTTGGTCTATACACAGAATTTTTTGCTAAATTGCAGGAAATTCCTCAAACCAAAATACAAGACATTTATCAATATGTTGAAATATATCCATATGAGGGACCAGTAGGCCAGCCTTCAACATGACCACCTTTTGTGATAGAAGCACCCCTTAATTTAATAGGAAGAGATTTACTGCTGCAATGGCAAACTCAAATATATATTCCACATTTTTCCTAGGGGCCACAACTCACTTAACAAACAATACAATTATTAAAATAACTTGGAAAAATGACGAGCCTATTTGGACAGAACAGCAGCCCCTTATAAAAGAGAAATTAGAGGCTGCTAAGGTCAGTCTTTTCATTATAGGGGACTGGAATGCAAAAGTAGGAAGTCAAGAAACACCTGGAGTACCAGGCAAATTTGCCCTTGGAATGTGGAATGAAGCAGGGCAAAGACTAATACAGTTTTGTCAAGAAAATGCACTGGTCATAGAAAACACCCTCTTCCAACAACACAAGGGAAGATTCTACACATGGAAATCACCAGATGGTCAACACTGAAATCAGATTGATTATATTCTTTGCAGCAAAAGATGGAGAAGCTCTATACAGTCAGCAAAAACAAGACCAGGAGCTGACTGTGGCTCAGATCATGAACTCCTTATTGCCAAATTCAGACTGAAATTGAAAAGAGTAGGGAAAACCGCTAGACCATTCAGGTATGACCTAAATCAAATCCCTTATGATTATACAGTGGAAGTGAGAAATAGATTTAAAGGCTTAGAGCTGATAGATAGAATGCCTGATGAACTATGGAATGAGGTCCGTGATATTGTACAGGAGACAGGGATCAAGACCATCTCCATGGAAAAGAAATGCAAAAAAGCAAAACGGCTGTCTGGGGAGGCCTTACAAATAGTTGTGAAAAGAAGAGAGGCGAAAAGCATAGAAGAAAAGGAAAGATATAAGCATCTGAATGCAGAGTGCCAAGAATAGCAAGAAGAGATAAGAAAGCGTTCTTCAGCGATCAATGCAAAGAAATAGAAGAAAACAACAGAATGGGAAAGACTAGGGATCTCTCCAAAAAAAAAATTAGATACACCAAGGGAACATTTCATGCAAAGATGGGCTCGATAAAGGACAGAAATGGTCTGGACCTAACAGAAGCAGAAGATATTAAGAAGAGATGGCAAGAATACACCGAAGAACTATACAAAAAAGATCGTCACAACCCAGACAGTCATGATGGTATGATCACTCAGCTAGAGCCAGACATCCTGGAATGTGAAGTCAAGTGGGCCTTAGAAAGCACCACTACAAACAAAGCTAGTGGAGGTGACAGCATTCCAGTGGAGCTACTTCAAATCCTGAAAGATGATGCTGTGAAAGTGCTGCACTCAATATGCCAGCAAATTTGGAAAACTCAGCAGTGGCCACAGGACTGGAAAAGGTCACTTTTCATTCCAATCCCAAAGAAAGGCAATGCCAAAGAATGCTCAAACTACCGCACAATTGCACTCATCTCACATGCTAGTAAAGTAATGCTCAAAATTCTCCAAGCCAGGCTTCAGCAATACGTGAACCGTGAACTCCCTGATGTTCAAGCTGGTTTTAGAAAAGGCAGAGGAACCAGAGATCAAATTGCCAACATCCGCTGGATCATGGAAAAAGCAAGAGTTCCAGAAAAACATCTATTTCTGCTTTATTGACTATGCCACAGCCTTTGACTGTGTGGATCAGAATAAACTGTGGAAAATTCTGAGAGAGATGGGAATACCAGACCACCTGACCTGCCTGTTAAGAAATCTGTATGCAGGTCAGGAAGCAACAGTTAGAACTGGACATGGAACAACAGACTGGTTCCAAATAGGAAAAGGAGTACATCAAGGCTGTATATTGTCACCCTGCTTATTTAACTTCTATGCAGAGCACATCATGAGAAACACTGGACTGGAAGAAACACAAGCTGGAATCAAGATTGCCAGGAGAAACATCAATAACCTCAGATATGCAGATGACACCACCCTTATGGCAGAAAGTGAAGAGGAACTAAAATGCCTCTTGATGAAAGTGAAAGAGGAGAGTGAAAAAGCTGGCTTAAACCTCAACATTCAGAAAACGAAGATCATGGCCTCTGGTCCCCTCAACTTCATGGGACATATATGGGGAAGCAATGGAAACAGTGTCAGACTTTATTTTGGGGGGCTCCAAAATCACTGCAGATGGTGGTTGCAGCCATAAAATTGAAAGACGCTTACTCCTTGGAAGAAAAGTTATGACCAGCCTAGATAGCATATTCAAAAGCAGAGACATTACTTTGCTAACAAAGATCCATCTAGTCAAGGCTATGGTTTTTCCAGTGGCCATGTATAGATGTGAGAGTTGGACGGTGAAGAAGGCTGAGCGCCGAAGAATTGATGCTTTTGAACTGCGGTGTTGGGGAAGACTCTTGAGAGTCCCTTGGACTGCAAGGAGATCCAACCAGTCCATTCTGAAGGAGATCAGCCCTGGGATTTCTTTGGAAGGAATGATGCTAAAGCTGAAACTCCAGTACTTTGGCCATCACACGCGAAGAGTTGACTCATTGGAAAAGACTGTGATGCTGGGTGAGATTGGGGGCAGGAGGAGAAGGGGACGACCGAGGATGAGATGGCTGGATGGCATCATGGACTCGATGGACGTGAGTCTGACTGAACTCCGGGAGTTGGTGATAGACAGTGAGGCCTGGCGTACTGCAATTCATGGGGTCGCAAAGAGTCGGACATGACTGAGCAACTGAACTGAACTGAAGGTCCATCCAGTCAAGGCTATGGTTTTTCCAGTAGTCGTATATGGATGTGAAAGTTGGACTGTGAAGAAAGCTGAGTGTCAAAGAATTGATGCTTTTGAACTGTGGTGTTGGAGAAGACTCTTGAGAGTCCCATGGACTGCAAGGAGATCCAACCAGTCCATTCTGAAGATCAGCCCTGGGATTTCTTTGCAGGGAATAATGCTGAAGCTGAAACTCCAGTACCTTGGCCACCTCATGCGAAGAGTTGACTCACTGGAAAAGACATTGATGCTGGGAGGGAATTGGGGGCAGGAGGAGAAGGGGACAACGGAGGATGAGATGGCTGGATGGCATCACTGACTCGATGGACGGGAGTCTGAGTGAACTCCGGGAGTTGGCGATAGACAGGGAGGCCTAGCGTGCTGCGATTCATGGGGCCGCAGATTAGGCCGTGACTGAGCGACTGAACTGAACTGACACCCTCTTCCTTCTCATAATCATACCGGGCGTCATATACGGTATCAATGGACTGTGTTGCTTCAAGGAATGATGAACTCTCCCACTATGTGTCAATATTATGTAGCCAAAGCCCTTGAACCTGTGAGAAAACAATTTCCTGACTTTCTTGTTATTCATTATATGGATGATATATTGTCTTCAGCTCCATCTATTTTAGAAACTCAACAGATGTTTGACAAAGCTCAACAATGCTTAAAAGCTTCTAAATTAATCATTGCCCCTGAAAAGATTCAAACATCTACACCTTACTATTACTTAAGATTTGTTGTTAATAGACAACCTATTACTCCCCAACTAACACAGATTCATATTAATAAATTATCAACCTTCAATGATTTTCAAAAAATTTTAGGTGATATAAATTGGATTAGACCCTCTTTAGACATTACAAATTATCAACTGATTTATTTAACACTTTAAAAAGAGATTCTGATTTAAATAGCCCTCATCACTTTCACAAGAGGCACAAGAAAACCTGTTTAATACAAAATAAATTGCAAAAACAATTTCTTACTTGTATTAGACTTGATTTACCTCTAGAATTATTTATACTTCCCTGTGTCCATTCTCACACAGGACTTCTTACCCAACAAGAATACCCAATAGAATGGATCTATACCCATTTTAGAGGGACAAAGTCACTTACACCCTATCTATTTGATTGCACTAATCATTATTAATGGAAGAAAGAGAGCTAAGACTCTAATTGGCTCCGATCCTCATAAAACTGTAGTACCTATTAATAAATCTCAATTCGAGAACGCATTACAAACTTCTACCGATTTCCAAATAGCCTTTCTGGAATATTTTGGAGAAATTTCATTATCTTTCTAACAAATTGGAATTTCTTAAAAAATACTTAATATATTCTCTCTCATTTGTCACATCACAACCTATACCGCAAACTGATGTTTTCTATATAGATGGGACTAAAAATGCCGAAGCCTCATTCTGGTCTCTCAAAGAATATAAAATCTTTTATACTAAATTTCACTCTGCTCAACAAAACGAATTAGATGCTCTCATTTAGGTTATTCACCTACATTTTTATCCTATTAATATAGCTTCTGACTCCTTATATTCAGTTTTTGTATTAAGAAATAGAGAAACTTCTACCACAAATTCTAATCAATCTATTATCCAACAACCTTTTCTTGAACTACAATTTTTGTTAAGAACCACACTTCCCCCATTTATATTCAGTTCAGTTCAGTTCAGTCGCTCAGTCGTGTCTGACTCTTTGCAACCCCATGAATTGCAGCACGCCAGGCCTCTGCCCATCACCATTTCCCGGAGTTCACTCAAACTCATGTCCATCGAGTTGGTGATGCCTTCCAGCCATCTCATCCTCTGTTGTCCCCTTTTCCTCCTGCCCCCAACCCTCCCAGCATCAGAGTCTTTTCCAATGAGTCAACTCTTCGCATGAGGTGGCCAAAGTACTGGAGTTTCAGCTTTAGCATCAGTCCTTCCAAAGAACACCCAGGGCCAATTTCTTTTAGAATGGACTGGTTGAACCTCCTTGCAGTCCAAGGGACTCTCAAGAGTCTTCTCCAACACCACAGTTCAAAAGCAACAATTCTTCGGCACTCAGCTTTCTTCACAGTCCAACTCTCACACCCATATATGACCACTGGAAAAATCATAGCCTTAACTAGACGGACCTTTGTTGGCAAAGCAATGTCTGCTTTTCTATATGCTATCTAGGTTGGTCATAACTTTTCTTCCAAGGACCCATATTCAAACACAATCTTGTCTTCCTGGTCCGATGGCTCATGGCAATGAACAAGCTGATAAACTTGTCTCTTTTGTTACTCCTGAAGAGCATCATGCTCTATTATCCAATAATGCTGGCTCATTACATCAAATTTGGAAAATTCCATACCGACATGCTAAATAAATCATTAATAATATCTCTACTTGTAGGCCCCTACATCTTCGACCCTTTGCACAAAGTATCTATCCTCGAGGATTACAACCCAATGAACTATGGCAAATGTATGTAACTCATTGCCCTGAACTTTCTTCCTCTTCTTTCTTACATATCACAATCAATACAAATTCTTCTTTTACATGGGCCACACCTCCCCAAGGTGAAGCTACACGTTATAACCCACCTATTAACTTGCTTTACAATAATGGGAACACCTAGTTCTATAAAGACAGACAATGGCCCTACCTATATTTCTAGGCAATTCGAACAATTTTTACAATCATTTTCTATTAAACATATTACAGGTATTCCTTATAATCCACAAGCACAGGGCATAGTTGAACGAGGACATCACACACTATAACTACAAATAAAAAAATTAAAAAGGGGGGAATACACAGGAACACTTCTATCTTCCTTATCTGTTATGGTCTTTACAGACCGGGACCTGGGGACCGGAGTCGACGAAAAGAAGGCAAAAGAAGGATGAGGGGGACCCAAGTCTCAAGTGAAACAAGGGTACTTTATATTTGCAGAAACACATGCTTATATATCATCAATAAAAATGATTACTCAGCCATTAAGAATGAAATTCCATCAGTTGCAACAACATGGATAATCCTATAAATAAAAGGTCACTGAAGGGAGTCACTGAAGGGAGTCACTGAAGGGAATCCAAGCAGGTGCTATTTCCCATGATGTCCTGAGAACTGCATGCAGCTCTGCTCGTTCCTGTTTTCCAGGAACTGATAAGGAACAGAGAGTCTTGAGAAACAGCACACAAAGGAAGAAAATGCAACATATTGGATCCCTTAAAGTTGAACGTCCCCTGACAATCCCCTCTTTGTAATTTTTTCACAGTTGGGGGTGACTGTAGATACTTTTTGTGAAAAAGGCCCTGACCAATTGAGTTTGTTTAGCTTGAACAATTTTAGTTGAAAAGCATCAGTATACTACAAATATAATCACCAGGATAATTATCAGCATTATAGCTCCAAATTGAATACTATGTGTAATTCTTTGAAACCGTCCTCGAGGGTCTAGCCCAGATAATTGATCAGCTAGCTGTTCCGCTAAGGTTTCCAAATTGTTGGAAGAGGGTAGACTCTTAGAGAAGGTTTCAAAGATTTCCTTTTGTAATAATTGTACATTTAAGGAAGCATTATCATGTGTCTTGCAAATGAAATTTTATTTGTTCCTAATAGTAGGCACTATAGTTGAACCAAATGAGGTAATACAAAATTGAGTCAAATTCCAGTCATATTTTAGTATAACTTGTGTTTGTAAATCTATTAATTGATCGCTGACTTATTGGGTGGCTATTTTTATTTCCTGTATTTCATCTTGAACTTCCTCATTTATCTGAGCCTGAGTGATCCACATACTATGAGCATCTTTGGTCCAATTTTGAATAAAGTTGTGTGTTTGAACTGAGGTTTGTAAAGCAATGCCTGGGACAGCAGCAGTAGTGCAAATGGCTATTAATCCCCAAATGCCAGGAATTAACCATCCAATGAATCGTTTAGATCATCAAAGTAATTTAGTAAGTAACTGGGAGGCAAGTCCTGCCATGGGACCCTCTTCCCAGGGTCGTTGGAGATCTACTGGCAACTATACATTATGTCGAGATTGAAGAATCAAAAGGGATTCCTTTTTCAAAGAAACCTAGGAATTAAGACAAGTATACAATTTGCAATCTATACAAGTCACAGAACATAAAGCCTTATTAAATTGCAAGTTCCCTATAGCTGTAACAAAAGGGGAACACAAGCTTGTATGAAATATGAATGATTATAACGAAAGGAATAGTTACTATGACTATAGCTGGTCCCCATGAAATATCCAGTCCAAGTTCCAAGTTCTTTGGTGCTCGCGGCAAGTTTCCAGATATCCCATTGTTCAGGCCCAATCTGCTTACTGAGGATGATTCAAGGGCGAAGGGGTGCCATTTCACCATCAAGCCAGCCAAGAAGTCATTTGTCATGGTAATGTTCCATCACAGTATTAGTAACCTTCTATGCTACTTGAGTAGCATAATCACAGACAGTGCTATTAATATCATCTGAACAGTTAGACAACCACATACCATGGGGTCCCCAATCAACTATGGTGTAATCGGCCACAAACATTGATTTTCCCTGATTTAGCTTGACATCTGTATATTCACGTGTATATGAACAGGAATACATTTAAAGTTCTTATATGTAACCCCTTTGCATAATGATTTTTGTCCTTTTCTTAGAGTTTCAGTAGTGTTGACATGGTTCTCATAGAAAGAAAGGGCAGTAAACAGTCCAAGCAATGTCTGAAAGTTCTTCTTTGGAGGCAGAAAGAAAGTCCATGTTTGTCGGCTAATGTTAATACATAATTCCGCAGGACCCATGCACAGAGGAAGGACTTCATACCCTAGAGAAATATTAATTAGTCTCCCTTCTTCCTCAGGATGAAAGGGCCCCTACAAGCTCTAAGGAGGAGGCATATGTACTGAGTCATTGGTGGATATGATCGGTCCTTTATCTGTCAATCCTACAACCTGCAGTAAAGGGGGGTTGCGTATATAGGACCAGTTCAGTTCAGTTCAGTTCAGTTGCTCAGTTGTGTCCGACTCTTTGCGACCCCATGAATCGCAGCACGCCAGGCCTCCCTGTCCATCACCAACTCCCAGAGTTCACTCAGACTCAAGTCCATCGAGTCAGTGTTGCCATGCAACCATCTCATCCTCTGTCGTCCCCTTCTCCTTCTGCCCTTAATCCCTCCCAGCATCACAGTCTTTTCCAATGTGTCAACTCTTGCCATGAGGTAGCCAGAGTACTGGAGTTTCAGCTTTAGCATCATTCCTTCCAAAGAAATCCCAGGCCTGATCTCCTTGCAGTCCAAGGGACTCTCAAGAGTCTTCTCCAACACCACAGTTCAAAATCATCAATAATTCGGTGCTCAGCTTCTCAAAAACAGGAAAAGCAGATAAACCATCGGCCTGAGAGATTTGAGACTGCAAAGCCAGTAACTCAGAAAGCCTTTGTGTTGAAGGAGAATGAGTGGATAGTATTTTTTCATAAATACAAGTGTGTGCCAAAGGCTTATCATTGTCATCAAGAAAAGTATTGTCAGCCTTAATGTCAAAAAGAGCCTCAGAAGAATCATCATCAGGGTCATCTTGTACTTGAATTGAGGGGACTTTCGGTTTCGTGTCCGCTGTAATAGGAGGAAGAGGAGCACTTGGGGCAGGGCTGGCGGGAAAACTCTGAAATATTTTATGTTGTTCTAATTGAGCCTTTTGTAAAGTTTCATCATCTAATTCATATTCATGTAACAAGTGTTCTGCCTATTGCCGAATATTGGGGAAGGGAGGGGCTAGAATTACCTTGAAATGGCAGAATCACAGCTTTAATAAGAGCCCATAGGGCCAGAAATCTCTTGGAATAGTTTTTCCCCATCTTGAGGCTCGTTTAAGGTTCTCTTTAATCTGGTTCCAAATTTCTAAATTGAAACTGCCTTCATCGGGGAATCAGGGATTATGTTCAACCACCGTTTGGAGATAAGCCTCTATTCGCTGACACGAAACTGAAAGTCCTTGAATTTACACAAAGGAAGAAAATGCAACATATTGGATCCCTTATATTTGAACATCCCCTGATACTGATCCAGAGCAGAGTTTACTAGATTCCTGTCAGGGAATATTTAACAGGAGGATTCCTATGTACTGTTTCTCATAAATCCTCTGTTCCTTATCAGTTTCTGTTGTCAGAAACCAGTGGAACAGCACACTGCTCCCAGGACTGAGGTCATAAGATGAGAGAGGCTTGAATCTCCTTCAGTAAACATTCTTAGAGTTTAGTCTTGATTTAGACTGCTTAGTCTCAATCCTCTTTCTTAAGATATGGATTGTCTCCAGACCTTGTGACCTTTACTAATCCCTTTTCCCTTGGTAACAGCTGCTGTACGTTTGGTTTTCTGATCTTTATCATTATCGAAAGAAATTTCTTGTACAACAGTCTATATATACTCACAGAAATATTAAAAGCATCTTTGCACCATCAGAGCTTGGGTCTCCGTGAGTTTCTTTCTCTCTCTCTTTCTCTCTTCCACTTTCTTATCATCGACTCTGGACCACCAGGTTCTGGTCCATTAAAGGACACAAAGTGGTGTCCCAACAGGGACTCTGGTATACATGGCATTTCGGACAGAGGGACTCAGGGCCTATTGAGGTCGGTAAGTACTAAGACACGGGTCAAATGGCTGGAAAGCCCCGTCTTTTCTCTACTTTATTTTACCATTTGTTTAAAGCTCAGGGACTTTTGGTTTCATGCCAATGAATAGAGGCTCGCTTTCAAACAGTTGTTAAATGAAACCCTCGGTTTCCTAATAAAGGTTGTTTAGATTTAGAAATTTGGCACTGGGTCAAAGAAAACGTGGAATGAGTCACCAGGTAGGGAAAAAATATTCCAGTTGATTTCTGACCCCTATGAGCTCCCATTAAAGTTGTAATTCTGCCATTTCAAGGTAAATTCTAGCCCTCCCAATACTCGACAACAGACAGAACACTTATTGCATGAATATCAAGTGGATGATAAAACTTTACAAAAGGCCCAAGTAGAACAACATAAAATATTTCAAAATGTTCCTACTAGCCCTGCCCAGCTGCTTCAAATGCTACTCCTCTGCCAGCAGGCACAAATCCAGAAGTCTCTCCTTTGTTAGAACCTAATGATTCTGACAACGACTCTCCTACGATATTTTTTAAAGGTTCTTCAGACTGCCCTCCTGCATGCTCCTGCTTTGAGCTTGCCCACAGGGTCAGAATTTGTCACTGAAAGAAAAGGTGTGGCCTTGGGAGTTTTGCCACAACCCCGAGGGCCTCGCCAGCAACGTGTTGCTTATCTAAGCAGAAAATTAGATGTAATTTCACATGGGTGGCCCCACTGCCTAAGAGTAATTGGGGCAGCGGCTTTATTAGCACCTGAAGCTTTAAAAATAATTAATCCATGAAATCTTACTGTCCTGACTTCTCATGATGTGAGTGGAATCTTAAATTCTAAGGTTAATATTTGGATGACAGACAGTAGGCTTCTTAAATATCAGTCATTGTTGTTAGGACCAGTAACTAAGCTTAAAGTCTGTGGACATTTAAATCTTGTCACTTTCCTTCCTGAGAAGGAAAATGAAACACCTGATCACGATTGTTCCCAATTTCTAACTTTAACCTATGCAGCTTGGGAGGATCTAATGGATACCCCATTAGACAACCCTGATATGGAAATATTTACAGATGGCAGTTCCTTTGTTCAGGATGGAAAGCATAAAGCAGCTTACACTGTGGTGACAGCTGAACAGATTTTAGAAGCGAAATCTCTCCCCCAGGGAACCAGTGCTCAGTTAGCGGAGCTTGTGGCTCTGACCCGAGCTCTAGAGTTAAGCAAAGGGCAGCGAGTAAATATCTACATGGATTCCACGTATGCTTATTTGACTATACATGCTCATGCTGCAATATGGAAAGAAAGACAGTTTAAAACAGCAACAGGAGAACCTATTATGCATCTCAGAGAGATCGAGAGACTTTTAACTGCTATATATTGGCCTAAAGAAGTAGCTGTTATGTGTTGCAAAGGGCACAGCAGCGATGGGAGTAAAGCAGCCGAAGGTAATCAGCTGGCTGACTGTCAAGCCAGAAAAACGGCACTTTAAGAAACCCCTTCACTACAGACACCCTTGATCTGGACAGGTCCTGTAGAACAGGAAAAACCACAATATACTGAGGAAGAATTAGAAAGATATAAGAGGAACTAAGATTGCGGATAAAGGATGGTTACAGTCCGAGGATGGAGGATTAATAATTCCTGAAAATGCTCAATGGAAAATTCTTAAGGGTTTACAGCAGTTTTCATTTGGGTGTAGAGAGTACTTACCAGATGGCATCTCGTTTGTTTGAAGGTAAAAATGTAATGAAAACTTTAAAGAATATTATCAAAAGGTGTGAGGTTTGTTAGAAAAATAACCCAAAGACTGAAAAGCTAGCAAAATCTGGATTACAACGAAGTGGAAAGCATCCTGGACAGGGCTGGGAAATTGATTTTACTCATATGCCAAAAGCCAATGGGTATTCTTGCTTACAAGTTTGGGTGGATACTTTTACTGGATGGATCTTTGCGTGGTTCAGCAACGACTTTTCATGCTCTTCTGAACAAAAAGTCCTTGGCACAGACTCATATTTGCAAAAAATCAGCACTTACTCACTCTCCTCTGTGACAGAGGCTCTCTGAATTACAGGCTTTGCAATCACAAGTTCCTGACACTGATGGTTCTCCATCTTTCCAGTTTTAAGAAATCCTGAAGTTCAAGGGCACATAATACCTCAATATGACGGCATTAATATTTTTTTACATGCAACAAATGAAAAAGGCTGTAACTATGTATGGTCCACATTCGCCTGTCACTAAAGAGCTTCAAATGTTGTGGCATCTTCTATCGGAAATTTTATTCCCTATGATTGGTGAACTTTAATAAAAGCTCTCCTTAAACCAGGAGAATATCTTCAATGGACAATGTGGTTTCAAGATATAGCCAGAGATCATGCTAACAAGAATGCTCGAGCTGGCACTCTCCAAAACCAAATTACTTTTGAAATGTTAACCGGCGCCAGACAATTTGATACCATAGAAGCTCAAATACAATGCCCTCCCTTATTGCATGAACAATTAAAAACAGTGGCCCTTGAAACTTGGGATCGAATTACTCCTCAAAGAGAGCCTACAGGTAGCTACACTAAACCATTACAAGGACCTAATCAATGTTATGCTGATATTTTAGCTCGATTAGAAACTGCTATTTCCCATACTGTAATCGGAGAAGCCAAAAAACAGCTAGAGAAATTACTTGCTTATGAGAATGCAAATCAGGAATGTCAAAGAGCTATCGTTCCAATTCGTGAGACTTGGGACTATTATTATTTGAAGGCTTGTCGCAATCTACAATCAGAAACTCAAAAGATGCAAATGCTAGCTAAGACAAAGGCTGCTGTCTTCTAGAGAGGGAAATGAAGGATACTTTACATGTGGAGATAAAAACCATTTAGAAAGGGACTGCCCTAAGAAGGCTAATAAAAAACTTTGAAGAATCTGCCCTCGCTGCTGTAGAGGAACGCATTGGAACAAAGACTGTAAATCTAAATTTGATATTGAAGGAAAACCTATTCCGGGAAACTCCAAACAAGGGATCCCCCTCTTCCCCGCCCAGGTACCCTACAACAAAAACCAGGGGCAAATTCTGTCTTTTCCCTCAAACCCTCAACATCTGGCAGTGATGCCATCGATATACCAGCCCTAAATGATTTTTCCCTTTACCCTCAAGCAGTCCCTTCTAGAGTATCTACCGGACTTTTTGGACCCCTGCCCCCACAAACCTTCGGTCTTTTACTTGGCCAATCTAGTTTGACTTCTAAAGGAATTACTGTTCTCCCTGGAGTAATTGATTCAGATTATAAAGGAGAGATTCAAATTATGATGTCATCTCAGATTCTATGGCAATTCAAAAGGGGGGACAAAATTGCTCACTTACTTCTTCTGCCTTACATTTCTATTAACTCCTCTAATAATGTACAGACAAGCAGATTCGGCAGATCAAAAACAATCCTTATGGACATTATTGGTATCTCAATATGCCCCACCAAATATAAATATTAAAATTAATGGTATAAGATTTTCTGGTCTCAACACTGGATCTGATATTACTATTATTTCCAAACAGTTATGGCCCCAAACCTGGCCTATACAAAAAATCTCTTGCCAAATTGCAGGAATTTCTCAAACCAATGTACAAGAAATTTATCAAAATATTCAAATCTACCCATATGAAGGACTGAAAGGCCAGCCTGCATCATTAAGACCTTATGTGATAGATGCACCCCTTAATCTAATAGGAAGGGACTTACTTATGCAATGGCAAACTCAGATATATATTCCATATTCTTTCTAGGGGCCACTGTTCATTTAACAAAGCAATTATTAAAATAACTTGGAAGAATGACGAGCCTATTTGCACAGAACAATGGCCCCTTACAAAAGAAAAATTACAGGCTACTAAAGAACTTATGGTCTGTCTAGTCAAGGCTATAGTTTTTCCAGTGGTCATGTATGGATGTGAGAGTTGGACTCTGAAGAAAGCTGAGCGCCGAAGAATTGATGCTTTTAAACTGTGGTGCTGGAGAAGACTCTTGAGAGTCCCTTGGACTGCAAGGAGATCCAACCAGTCCATTCTGAAGGAGATCAACCCTGGGATTTCTTTAAAAAGAATGATGCTGAAGCTGAAACTCCAGTACTTTGGCCACCTCATGCGAAGAGTTGACTCATTGGAAAAGACTCTGATGCTGGGAGGGATTGGGGGCAGGAGGAGAAGGGGACAACTGAGGATGAGATGGCTGCATGGCATCACTGACTCAATGGACGTGAGTCTGAGTGAACTCTGGGAGTTGGTGATGGACAGGGAGGCCTGGCGTGCTGCGATTCATGGGGTCGCAAAGAGTCAGACATGACTGAGCCACTGAACTGAACTTAACTGAAAGAACTTACAGACACACAATTAGAATTAAAACATATTGAGGAATCTTACTCTCCTTGGAACTCTATTTCTGTTACAAAAAAAGAAATCTAACAAATGACATCTCTTAACAGACCTTAGAAAAGTTAATGCATCTATGAATCCCATGGGTGCACTATAACCGGGGATCCCATCTCCTACTACTATTCCTCAAAATTGGCACATTATTATTACTGATTTAGAAGATTGCTTTTTAAATATACCTTTACACACTTTAGACCGAGAGAGATTCACTTTCTCTCTCCCTTTTCCTAATCACATCAGGCTACATAAAAGATTTCAATAGACTGTGTTACCTCTAGATATACTTAACAGTCCTATTATTTGTGAAAACTTTGTAGCCAAGGCTTTATATCCAATGTGACAGCAATTCCCTCATGCATATATCATTAATAATATATTGTAACTACAAAAAGGAGAAGTGATATTTTTGACACTGAGTGGCCATGATATTTAGACTCCAGGAAAAACTGATTAAAATAAAATATTTTTGAAATTACAAAACCGGTTCTTCTTACATGTGTAGTTAGGAAAAGGTTAACTTGTTAAAATACTGTTTTGGAGCTCCAATTCTGCCTGGGAAACAAAAACAGGCCTGAGAAGAAACCTAAAGTTAACTCTTACCATGTCCTTGGAATACACAGCCCACTCTATCTGGGACTCCAGTCATAAACAAATTGGTGGAACTCAGGAAAAAAAAAAAAAGAAAAAAATATATATCAAAAAGATATTTTAAATGTCAAGTGGAAAACTATATCTGTCTGTCTATCTAAAATTATCTATGTCTCAATGTATGTCTTTGCTTTTGGATAATATGAAATTAATGAGCTCTATTTAAATTCAAGTTCATGTGAACTGAAAAAATTCAATATTAAATGTTTATTTAAATATAATTGTTTGCTAATCTAATTAAGGCATGTCTTAAATCATCATTATACAACACTTTTATTGTACCTAGATTTAAGGTAAACTGTCAACAAAAAAGTAACTATATATATATATATAAAAATGAGATGAAAACTTTTAGATAAACTCTAATAAAAATATTTTCAAAACGTCTACCTAAAATAATCTCTTAGGATTGGGTTAACTTAATTCATAAAATTGTGCTAAATGAAATAATTAAAGTTTATTAAATACCTAGCTCAAAACATTAATTACTGAACACTAACTTCCTCTTACAAAAAGTTTTTCTTACAGAAAAACTAAGGAGATTCTAGACCATTAATAAATATATAGAAAAATATATATATATATTTTAATGTGTAATAAATATATGCACCAATCTATAAAATGCTAATGTACAAGACACTTCATAGTTGCTAAAGATGTATGCTTTTAATAAAAAGATATAAGAAATGGCAAATAAAATGATGAATACAAACATATAAAAAAGGTTTCTGACAAATGAATTTTATGGTAAATGGATGTTAACTCATTGCTCTGAACTTTCTTCCTCTTCCTTCTTACATGTCTCGATAGATACAAATTCTTCTTTTCAAACACATTACACACTGAATGTACAAATAAAAAATTAAGGGGGAATACACAGGAACACTTTTATCTTCCTTATCTAGAGCTGATTTTACTAGATTCCAACGCAATATATTCTTTAAGCCTATAACTATTGTTAATATAGCTTTATTTGTTCTAAAATTTTTAAACTTACCACAAGGAGATATCTTGACAAGAGCAGAAAAACATTTCAAAGAATTGAAGGACTCTTCTCTTCCTCTGCCCATTTGGTACCGAGACAGGTTGAATAAACAATGGAAATCTGGGAAATTAATCTTATAGGGAAAGGGGTATGCTTGTATTTCCCCAGATGGATCCAACGAACTCACATGGCTTCCTCTTTGAAAGATCCGACCCAAGAGGGCCTCCAGCCTTCAACATAGAGGCGAGACAGCAAAAACCCCAGGAGGAAGAAATTCCAATACAGGCCATGGTGGCTCTAAAGATCTCCAGAAAGCACCGCCCTCAGCGGCATCGACCTTATGATCTCCCCTATTGGGGACAAATAAAAACCCTCACTAATCCAAGCTGAAAATCCGGTTTCTCAATAGAGAATGCCTCGGAGTCCTGAAAATATTTTTGTTGCCCTGCTTGCTTTCCTTGCTGGCGCCTCCCCCCAACTCAAGCTGAACTAATCAATCACACTTACTGGGCTTACATACCCAACCCCCCTTTACTTCAGGTTGTAGAACGGACAGAGAAAGGACCAATCCTATTAACCAATGACTCCATACATATGCCTTCTCCCTGGAGCCTTAAAGGGCCCTCACACCCTGAAGAAGGGAAACTAGTATCTCTCTAGGTTATGAAGTCCTTCCTTTGTGTATGGGCCCAGTAAAATTATTCATAAACGTTAGCAAAGAAACTTGGGCTTTTGCCCTGCCTCCAAATGGGACTTTCAGATATTGCTTAGATTATTTACTGCCCTTTCTTTGTCCGTGAACAATGTTTATACTACTGAAACTTTAGGGAGAGAGTTAGGGAAAGAACAAAGAACACTATGCAAAGAGTTTACTAATAAGAACTTTAAATATACTCTGGTTTGTTGGGACAAGTGTCAGGCCAAATCAGGAAAATTAATATTCCCTTGGTGTCTCTAATTTTCTTGAAGAGATCTCTAGTCTTTCCCATTCTGTTGTTTCCCTCTATTTCTCTGCATTGATCCTGTTCAATTCAATAATAGTACCTACAACTGGGAATAAATCAAATTTCATTTACAAAATATACATGATAATGCCTCTCTGAATGTACAATTATTACAAAAAGAAATCTTTGAAACCTTTTCTAAACATCTGCCCTCTTCCACTAATTTGGAAACTTTAGCTGAACAACTACCTGATCACCTATCTGCGTTAGACCCACGCAGATGGTTTCAAAGCAATACTCACAGCACTGGGTCTGGAACTGTAATTTTGGTGACTGTCTTGACAATTATATTTGTCACTCACCATTGCCTTCATGCAAAATTTTTAGAACTAAACAAACTCAAATGGTCAGAACCCTTTTTACAAATATTATAAATAAGTGGGACTTGTCAGGGAATGTTTAACAGGAGGATTCCAACGTGCTGTTTCTCATAAATCCTCTGTTCCTTATCAGCTGCTCCCAGGACTGAGGTCATAGGGTGAGACAAGCTTGAAACGCCTTCAGTAAACATTCTCCTTAGGACAAAACTGCTTAGTCTTGATCCTCTTTTTTAAGGTATGGATTGTCTCTTAAAATATGGATTGTCTCATTAATCCCTTGTTCCCTTGGTAACAGTTGCTGTACATTTGGTTTTCTGATCAAAAGAAATTTCTTGTACAACAGCCTATATATACTCACAGAAAGAGCATTAAAGCACCTTTGCGCCATCAGAGCTTGGGTCCCTGTGTCTGTCTTTCTCTTATCGTCGACTCCAGACCTCCAGGTTCTGGTCCATTAAAGGACCCCAAGATTCCAATGCAATATAGTCTTTAATCCTGTAACTATTGTTAATACAGCTTTATTTGTTTAAAAATTTTAAACTTGAAGCAAGGGGATATTTTGAGAAAGCAGAAAAACATTTTGAGGCATTGAAAGATATCTCCCTTCCTCTGCCCATTTGGTATCAAGATGGGTTGACTAAATGGAAATCTGGAAAATTAATATTACAGGGAAAGAGGTATGCTTGTATTTCTCCAGATGGACCCAACGAAATCAGTTGGTTCCCTTTGGAAGATCCGCCCCAGGGGAGCCACTGGCATTCAAGATAGAGAAGAAACGGTGAAATCCTCAGGAGTTTCCAGTACAAGCCATGGCGACTTTAAAAATTTCCAAGAAACGCTGCACTCAAGGTCATCGACCTTATGATATCCCGACTTGGGGACAGATAAAAACCCTTACTAATCAAGCTGAAAATCTGGTTTCTCAACAGGGAATGCCTCGGAATCCTGAAAATATTTTTGTCACTATGCTTGCTTTTGCTTCCTCCGCTCAGGCTGACTTGATTAATCACACTTATTGGGCTTATATACCTAACCCCCCTTTTATTGCAGGACGTAGAATGGACACATATAGGACCGGTTGTATTCACTAATGACTCAGTACATATGCCTCTTCCTTGGAGCTTGGAGGGGCCCTCTCATCCTGAGAATGAAGGAAGATTAATTAACATTTCTCTAGGCTATACACTCCTTCCTTTATGCATGGGCTAAGCAGAACTATGTATAAATGTTAGTCAACAGACTTGGGCTTTCATCCTGCCTCAAAAAAAGAACTTCCACACATTGTTTAGACTGTTTATTGCCCTGTCCTTTCATGAGAACCATGTCAATACGCTAGGAAAAGGACAAAGGTTGGAATGTAAGGGGTTTACTTATAAGGATTTTAAATATACTGTTTATTGAGTAGATGTCACGCTAAATCATGGAAATTAATGTTCGTGGCCAATTACACCACTGTTGATTGCGGACCCTATGGTATGTGGTTATCCAACTGCTCAGATGATATTAACACTACTATGTGTGATTATGTTATGCAAGTAACATGGAAGATTACCAACAGTTCAATGGAACATTTCCATGACAAAGGACTCCTTGGCTGGCTTGATGGTGGAATGGCACGTCCTCGTCCTCAAGTTGTCCTCAGTAAACAAATTGGGCCTGAACAATTGGACATCTGGAAACTTGCTACAAATACTGAAAAACTTGGAACTTGGACTGGATATTTCACAGGGACCATAGTCATAGTAACTATTCCTTCCATTATAATCATTCATATTTTATACAAGCTTGCATTCCCCTTCCTTTTGTTATCGCCATAGGAAACTTACAGTTTAATATGACTTTACGTTCTGTGACTTGTCTAGATTGCGAATTGTATACTTGTCTTAAATCTCTATTTCTCTAAAAAAAAACTAATCCCTTTTGATTCTTCGATCTCGATGTAGTCTGTGGTTGCCAGCAGATCTCCAACGACCCTGGAAAGAGGGTCCCATGGCAAGACATACTTTCCAGTTAGTCATTAAATTACTCTGATGATCTAAGCGATTAATTAGATGCTTGATTCTTGGCATTTTGGGGTCAATAGCCATTTTCACCACTGCCGCTGTCACAGACACTGCTTTACTAACTTCAATTCAAACACAAATCTTTATTCAAAACTGGACTAAAGATGCTCATACTATATGGGTCACTCAGGTTCAGAAAGATGAAAAAGTTCAAGATAAAATTCAGGAATTAAAAACAGCCATCCAATGGGCTGGAGATCAATTAATAGATTTACAAAAACAAGTTATTATGAAATTGTGATTGGAATTCTACTCAATTTTGTGTCACTCCTCTTCGGTTCAACCATAGTGCTTACAATTGGGAAAAAAAATCAAATTTCATTTGGAAGATATGCATAATGATGCTTCCTTTAAAGTACAGTTGTTGCAAAAGGAAATCCTTGAAACCTTCTCTAAGAGTCTACCCTCTTCCAACAATTTGGAAACCTTAGCTGAACAGCTAGCTGATCAATTATCTGGACTAGACCCTCGAAGATCAAGGCATTACACATAGTATTGGATGTGGAACTATAACGCTGATAATTATCCTGGTGATTTTATTTGTAACATACCGATGCCTTTCAACTATATTTGTTCAAACTAAACAAACTCACTTGCTCAGGGTCTTTTTCACAAAAGTAACGACAGTCATCCTCAACTATGAAAAAATAAAAAAGGGGGACCTGTCAGGGGACATTCAACTTTAAAGGATCCAACATGATATTTTCTTCTTTTGTGTGCCAATTCTCAAAGACTCTATTCTTTATCAGTTCCTGGAAAACAGGAACAAGCAGAGCTGCACGCAGTTCTCAGGACTGAGGTCATGAGAAAGAGCATCTGCTTGGAATCCATTCAGTGACTCCCTTCAGTGACCTTTTACTTGAAGGTAATCTATTCAGTTATGCCCCTCTTCCTCAGGATATGGAATACTTTCTGGCCCTTTCAATATTGTTATTTGCTTGGCTTTGTTTTTCCTCAATTTTTTTTACTGCCTAAAGCTGCCTTGTATAAAGATATATAAACATGTGCTTCTGCAAATAAAGCACCCTTGTTTCACTTGAGACTTGGGTCCCCTGCGTCCTTCTCATCGACTCCAGTCCCCAGGTCCCGCTCTAAAAAGACCGTGACAGCTCTGTCTTCAATTTCCACAAATAAGAGTAACGCTTCTTTAATCATATATACAACAGTTATTTCTATCCAATGGAGACTATGACCCTATTCCTATGCATTGTTCCTAGCACACCATCAGTCCCTGGTAAGTGTTCCTCTCCTCCTACGAAAAGCCCAGGCCCTTTAACATCTTGCCTACTCTGTTCAAGGTCAGTTGGTAGAACGTTATGTTTTATAACAGGCTGGACTATGTACAGAAGGGTTTCCTGATCCTAGTGACCATGATGAGTCATGTTCTAGTGTCACATTATTTTCTCCCCTGCCTTTTGCTAATTCACAAATACTACTGAATTTCGTAATTGAGGCTGTGTGTTTTTCCCGGAAACATGGATGTGAATGAATTGTATCTAATGAAGTCGGTCCCTTCATCTCGTTGATTCCTTCCCAGAGACCATCGTGAAACGCATGTAGCAAATGCATTTGATCAATGTATTACCAAAGCCAAGCTCTTAGAGCTCATCACACAACAGCCCAATAAACTGAGAGAATACTTGTTGGACAAGGAATAGTGACTTTATCCAGAAAGCCAGGAGACCAAAAAGATGCTGGACTACTGTCCCAAAGAATCATTTTTGCTGAGTTAGAATTCGGGTTTCTTTTACACGAAAAGATCTCTATAGCTTCTCTTCAAATATGGACTAACGGCAGTTGCTGAGTACCTGAACTAAAGTCATCAGAGAATACATATAGTGAAAAAGGCAAAGGATTTGCCACATCCACTGAGTCTGGGAAGTATGGCTCCACTATATTCCTATCTTGTGACTTTTGGGTAGGATCCTTGCCACACACATTACATTGCTGTGTGTTTTCTCCAGGATAAATACTTTGACACTACTGGTGAGATGTGAGGATAGGGTTATTATTATTTTTTAAAAAACAGCTGTGAAATTGGTGAGGAATCTTTCTAGAATGAATTCATGTTCTAAAGACCTGATTAATAAATACATATATATCTCACTTCTATCCAGTATGAATTTTCTCATGAAGCCTAAGATGTTGCCACACTCATGATATTTGTATGTTTTCTCAGTAGGATGAATTCTCTGAGCAACATTAGGGTGTAAATTTTGAACTTTGAAATCTGAAGACTTCTACCATATACCACATTCACATGAGTTTCTCTCATGTATGGATTTTCTGATGTTTAGTGAGTGCTGAGACCTGAGTAAAGGATTTTCCACAATCGAAACATTTGAAAGGTTTCTCTATATGTGTTCTCCGATGTCTTTTAAGTTGTGAATTTTGACTGAAGAACTTGCCACATTCATTACATCTGAAAGGTCTCTCTCCAGTATGAATTCTCCAGTGAAGTTGAAGATGTGGTTTTTGCCGGAAGACTTTTCCACACTCATCACATTTGTAAGGTTTCTCACCAGTATGAACTGTCTGATGCCTTAAAAGGGTTGACTTTACACGAAAGGCCTTGCCACACTCATCACATTTGAAAGGTTTCTCTCCAGTATGAACTGTCAGATGCCTTATAAGGATTGACTTTACACGAAAGGCCCTGCCACACTGATCACATTTGTAAGGTTTCTCTCCAGTATGAACTGTCTGATGCTTAATAAGGGTTGACTTTACAGGAAAAGCCTTGCCACATGCATCACATTTGTAAGGTTTCTCTCCAGTATGAACTGTCTGATGCCTTAAAAGGGTTGACTTTACAGGAAAGGCCTTGCCACACTCATCACATTTATAAGGTTTCTCTCCAGTATGAACTGTCTGATGACTTAAAAGGTTTGACTTTACACAAAAGTCCTTGCCACACTCATCACATTTGTAAGGTTTCTCTCCAGTATGAACTGTCTGATGCCTTAAAAGGGTTGACTTTACACGAAAGGCCTCGCCACACTCATCACATTTGTAACGTTTCTCTCCAGTATGAACTGTCTCATGACTTAAAAGGATTGACTTTACACGAAAGGCTTTACCACACTCATCACACTTGTAAGGTTTCTCACCAGTATGAACTGTCTGATGACTTAAAAGTGTTGACTTTACACGAAAGGCCTTGCCACACTCATCACATTTGTAAGGTTTCTCTCCAGTATGAACCGTCTGATGACTAGCAAGGTTTGAATTTCGGCCGAAGACTTTGTCACATATATCACATTTAAACAATTTCTTTCCTGTATGAATTTTCTTATGTCTCCTGAGGTGTGAGCTGTGAGTAAAGGCTTTGCCACACTCATCACATTTGTAAGTTTTCTCTCCAGTATGACCTGTCTGATGACTTAAAAGGGTTGACTTTACACAAAAGGCCTTGCCACACTCATCAGATTTGTAAGGTTTCTCTCCAGTATGAACTGTCTGATGACTTAAAAGGGTTGACTTTACACGAAAGGCCTTGCCACACTCACCACATTTGTAAGGTTTTTCCCTTTGTGCTTTGAGTTCTTGTGTTATTATTGAAGGATTCATAAAATCATTCCCATATGTATTAGAAACACTGGTTTGGACACAAGGAGGAATTCTTTGAAGTGGTGAAAATGAGAAACTGTTGTTGACAGAACTCTTAACTTCATTATACTCAGAGATTATCCTGCCAGTTTGAAATATCTGCAGTTTATTCTCAAAGTTACATCCAAACCTCTTTCCAAAGGGCTTGATTACTGCATCCTTTCTATCATGTGAATATCTTCCATCAGGCACATTTCCATTAACGCTTACAGGTGTCCCTTTGTAATTTCTTTTGTCATCTCTCCCTTGATACTCAAAGTCACACATATTTTTCTGACTTTCCCAAAGATGAAAATGTTTCATTTCACAGCTTTCAGGTCTTCCCTGCATCAATTTTTGGAATGTTTGTTTATCACTGTTCACTTTGGGTTGTAAAAGCTTGATCACATGTGTAGGAGCGATATCTACAAGATAAAAAGAATCGTAGTTATCCTGCTCACAATAATTCAAAAATAAATGTTTCATGTTGAATATATATTACACCAAAAGTAATACTTACATCAAGTTATGAAACACCACAATGATGACCTTAAGTGTTTAGAAACACTAAGGGAATAGAATTCTTAACTTAAGAAAGTATAAATTCACCGTTAAGGTAGACTAGTTTTAAAAAACATACGCCAAACACACACTCACACTGGACAATGTTATGCCAACTCTCAAAAGGAGAGTGTTTTTCTACCAGTACCCTTAGGAATGTCTCAACAGTTGTCTCAAATTGAAAAGAAAAATAATGCACTATCATTGTATTCTGCAAACTTACTGTACATAAATAAATTCTAAACAATATATTATATATTCTAACAGTCAATAATCCAAAACCAAGCTTACCCAATTAATAATTAACTATTCGTAATCGCTTGTTTACAACTGAAAACAAATGAGAAGATGAAGAATATGAATAAAACAATTTTTTGGAAACAACATAGTTTTCTAAATCTGCTATCGTATAACTATGTTCCTAAAAAGAAAAGGCATTTTACAACATTAACAAGTAGTATGTGTCAGCTGTATTGCAGAATACATGCTAAAAGACCATCATCTGTAAATGACACATAAATTAAGATGTAAAATAGTCACCAGTTTTCTGACAGCCAATAAACAAAGCAATCCCTACCTATGTTGTTGTTGTTCAGTCGCTCAGTCAGGTTTGCCTCTTTGCAACACTATGGACTGTAGCTCACTCCACTCCTCTGTCCTGGGATTTCCCAGGTAAGAATAGTGGAGTGGGTTGCCATTTCCTTCTCCATGGGATCTTCCTGACTCAGGGATCAAACCTGCATCTTCTGCATGAGCAGATGAATTCTTTACTACTGAGCCACCAAGGAAGGCTAATCTCTAACCATGCACTATTCTTAATTACCTAGTTTAATGGCATCAAAATATAATAAATAAAAAGTGAGTGCTTTGTGTATTTATTGACTAGGGTCAGATACAATATTGCTGAAAAATATTGCAAGTGAAACACATACAAGATATAATGTAGTTGAGGTATGACAGAAAACAAAATTTGGTAAAGCCATTATCATTCAATTAAAAAATAAATAAAATGTTAGAGAAGATATAATGTAAACCTAGAACAAATAATTTCACAATTTGTATGGAAATACAAAAAACCTCGAATAGCCAAAGCAATCTTGAGAAAGAAGAGTGGAACTGGAGGAATCAACCTGCCTGACTTCAGGCTCTACTACAAAGCCACAGTCATCAAGACACTATGCTACTGGCACAAAGACAGAAAATAGATCAATGGAACAAAATAGGAAGCCCAGAGATAAATCCACGCACCTATGGACACCTTATCTTTGACAAAGGAGGCAAGAATATACACTGGATTAAAGGCAATCTCTTTAACAAGTGGTGCTGGGAAAACTGATCAACACTTGTAAAAGAAGGAAACTAGATCACTTTCTAACACCATACACACAAATAAACTCAAAATGGATTAAAGATCTAAACGGAAGACCAGAAACTATAAAACTCCTAGAGGAGAACATAGCCAAAATACTCTCCGACATACATCACAGCAGGATGCTCTATGACCCACCTCCAGAATATTGGAAATAAAAGCAAAAAGAAACAAATGGGACCTATTCAAACTTAAAAGCTTCTGCACAACAAAGGAAACTATAAGCAAGGCGAAAAGACAGCCTTCTGAATGGGAGAAAATAATAGCAAATGAAGCAACTGACAAACAACTAATCTCAAAAATATACAAGCAACTCCTGCACCTCAATTCCAGAAAACTAAACAACCCAATCAAAAAATGGGCCAAAGAACTAAATAGACATTTCTCCAAAGAAGACATACAGATGGCTAAAAAACACATCAAAAGATCCTCAACATCACTCATTATCAGAGAAATGCAAATCAAAACCACCATGAGGTACCATTTCACCTCAGTCAGAATGGCCGCGATCCAAAAGTCTATAAGCAATAAATGCTGGAGACGGTGTGGAGAAAAGGGAACCCTCTTACACGGTTGGTGGGAATGCAAACTAGTACAGCCACTATGGAGAACAGTGTGGAGATTCCTTAAAAAACTGGAAATTGAACTGCCTTATGACCCAGCAATCCCACTGCTGGGCATACACACCAAGGAAACCAGAATTGAAAGAGACACGTGTACCCCAATGTTCATCGCAGGACTGTTCATAATAGCCAGGACATGGAAGCAACCTAGATGTCCATCAGGAGATGAATGGATAAGAAAGCTGTGGTACATATACATAATGGAATATTACTCAGCCATTAAAAAGAATTCATTTGAATCAGTTCTAATGAGGTGCATGAAACTGAAGCCTATTATAGAGAGTGAAGCAAGCCAGAGAGAAAAACACCAATACAGTATACTAATGCATATATATGGAATTTAGAAAGATGGTAACGATAACCCTGTATGTGAGACAGCAAGAGACACAGATGTATAGACAATCTTTTGAACTCTGTGGGAGGGAAAGGATGGGATGATTTGGGAGAATGGCATTGAAGGATGTATAATATCATATATGAAATGAATCACCAGTCCAGGTTCGATGCATGATACTGGATGCTTGGGGCTGGTGCACTGGGACGACCCAGAGGGATGCTATGTGGAGGGAGGAGGGAGAGGGGTTCAGGATGGGGAACACGTGTATACCTGCGGTGGACTCATGTTGATGTATGGCAAAACCAATACAATCCTGTAAAGTAATTAACCTCCAATTAAAATAAATAAATTTATATTTAAGAAAAGATATAAAGTCATATCATAAAGAACATGACAGAATATAGATATTACCTTTTTTAAACAAAAATAAATTTTGAATATTTCCTACAAAACATTTACTACTGACAGCACTAATTTGCTTTAAAAGGCTTGAGGTAAATTAATATGCTTTTTCTCTAATCAGAGCAGGAGACACACCCAATTGGACCACAAAGTGGTAAGAGAACCAGGATATGAATCTGAACCTACAGACTGAGAAAACTTATTTGAAAACATGACCACCCACTGAATGAATAAACTAGAAAATATTTTTTAAAAAATACACGGAACTTAGAAAATATCAAGGAAAATACAAGACAGAAGTAGTCTGTTTAACTATTATTCAACCATCCCATCTCAAAATGGGCTGTGAGTCATCATGGATGCACAGTGTGATTTAGGTCATGTCCTGAAAAACGTGTTCAATAAATTATCAGAGATTATCTTTACAGTGAGAGTATGTAGAAGGTAGAGGGATGTGATAGGTAAGAACAATGTTTCCATCCATATCAAGGTACTATGTGAGGACTGGTCAGGACTAAGAAAGGGCCTGCGTGGAGCATAAGATACACAGGTTTATGTTAGGTATCAGCTTGTGACTTCATGTCTTTGTGAAAATAACTGAGCGCACAAACTAATATACTGACCTTAAAAGAAAAGAACTAGTTCAGCAAGTTTATGGGCATTATACTATCGGCATGGGGCAGAAACAAGAGAAATTTTTAAAGTGACTGTGATATTTGCAGAAAGCAGGATAATACCTGTTATACTATTTACAATGTAATGTATCCAACTCTGATTTTATAACTTACAATGGAATGCTTATATTCAAGAAAAGCATACACAATATTCCAGGATATTGTGTAAGAATCTTATTAGCAGAAATCAGAAGGAAAATCCAGGAAAAGGCTATCTAAACCTGCGTTCCTCTGCCAAGTATGATTAACCTCTCTATTGGACATTTATTTCATTTCTTCTTCCACACATGTTCATCTCAAGATCGAGGAGTATCAAAGGAAAGGAGGGATTGACACTGACTCTGGAAGACCTTCCCAGTTACAAAAGCCTTTCTGAGGCATCCAACTCTTTTTTGTAGAAAAAGGCTTTATTTTCCTAGACCTTCCCTGAGTTCAAAAGAGCAGATTCAAACAGTTACTAATACATTAAAGGACATTCAAGGATCATACCATGATCAAGTGGGATTTATTTCAGGGATGCAAGATTCCTCAATATCCACAAGTTAATCACTATGATACACCACAGTAACAGTTGAAGACTCAAAGCCGTATGATCATCAATAGAAGCAGAAAAGGTTCTGACAAAATTCAAGTGCCATTTATGATAAAAAAACTCTTGAGAATGTCAGCACAGATGGACCCTACCTCAACATAATTAAGACTGTATATGTCAAACACACAGCTAGCATCATACTCAACAGGGAAAAACTGAAAGCACTCCCCTTAGCAACATGAATAAGACAAGAATGTTCACTATTGCCACTTTGATTGAACATATTTTTGAAAGTCCTAGCCACAACAATCAGAAAAGAAAAAGAAATAAGAGGAAATCAAGGTTAAAAAAAAATAAAGAAGTAAAACTGTCACTATGATGCTACACACAGAAAATTCCGAAGATGCCACCAGATGACTACTAGACCTCATCAATGAACAGAGTAAACTTGCTGGATACAAAATATATACAGAACTGCTGCATTTCTATACACTAATAATGATATATCAGAAAGTGAAATTAATGAAACAATCCCATTCACCATCTCAGATAAAACAATACAATTCTAAGGAATAAACCTACCTAAAAAGTCAAAAGAACTGTACTCATGAAACTAGAAGATGCTGATGACTGATACCAAAGATGACACAAACAGATGGCACAAACATATACCATATTCTTGGATTGAAAGAAGTAACACTGTCAAAATGACCATACAATCCAAGGCAATCTACATATTCAATGCACCCTTATCAAATTAACAATGACATAATTCATAAAACAAAGAAAAACTTAATTTCTACCAAAGTACAAGACCCTAATATCTAAAATGATCTTGAGAAAGAACAGAGCTGGAGGAATCATGTTCCCTGAGTTCAGACTATACTACAAACTGACAGTCAACAAAGTCAAAGTGAAGTCGCTCAGCTGTGTCCAACTCCTTGTAACCCCATCAACTGTAGACTACCAGGTTCCTCTGTCCATGGGATTTTCCAAGCACGAATACTGAAGTGGGTTGCCATTTCCTTCTCCAGCAGATCTTCCTGACCCAGGGATTGAACCTGGGTCTCCTGCATTGTAGGCAGATGGCTTTACCATCTGAGTCACCACGGAAGTGGTATGATGATGGCACAAAACAGAAACACACATCAGTAGAACAGGACAGAAAACCCAGAAATAAACCAACTTACTTAGAGTCAATTATTCTATAACAAAGGAGGAAAGAATACAGAATGAAGAAGTCTCTTTAATAAGTGATGCTGGGATAAATGGATAGTTACATGAAAAAGAATGAAATTCCAACATTCTCTAATACCACATACAAAAATAAACTCAAAATGTCTTAAACATCTAAATGCAAGACCAAATACTATAAAATTCATAGTGGAAAACAAATGCAAAACACTGACATAAATGTCAGCAAAATTTTTTTGAATCTATCTCTTAAGAGTCATGGTAATAAAAGCAAAATCAAACAAATGAGGCCTAATTAAATTTAAAACCTTTTTGCAAAGCAAAGGAAACCAAAAAAAGAACAAAAATTCAACTTTTGCACTAGGAGACTATATATGCAAATAATGCTACCTATAAGGGATTTATTTCCAAAATATAGAAACAGTTCATACAGCTTAATATCAAAACAAACAAGCCAATCAAAAACTGGGCAGAAGATCAAAACAGATACTTCTCCAACGGAGACAAACAGATGGCCCACAGTCACCTGAAAAGATGTTTGACGTCTCTACTTAGGAGAGAAATGCAAATCAAAACCACAAAAATGTATCACCTCACACTGGTCAGAATGACCACCATCAAAAAGCCTACAAACAATAAATGCCTTGAGAGGGTGTGGAAAAAAGAGAACCCTCCTACCCTGTTGGAAGGAACATAAATTGGTACTGCCACTTGGGAGAATAGCATGGAGGTTCCATAAAGAACTAAAAATACAGCTATCACATGAACCAGCAATTCCAATCCTGGGCATATATCCAGAAAGGATGAAAACTAATTCAAAATGATACATGCACCCCAATGATATTAGCAGCACTATTTATACCAGGCAAAACATGGCAGCAACCTAAATGTTCACTGACAGACAAAGGGATAAAGAATATGTGGTGCATATATACAGGGAAATATTGTGAAGTGAACGTAGCTCAGTCGTGTCCAACTCTTTAAGACCCCATGACCTGCAGCTGCCAGACTCTGCTGTCCATGAAATTCTCCAGGCAAGAACACTGGAGTGGGTTGCCACCCCCACAGCATAAAACACAACGAAGTAACACATTTTGCAGCAATATAGACAGACTTGGGGATTATTCTAAGTGAAATCAGACAGAGAAAGATAAGTATCATAGGATATTATATGTTGAACTGAAATAAATGATACAAATGCACTTATTCACAAAATAAACTCACCAGCATAAAACACAAACTTATGGTTACCAAAGGGGATAGTACAGGATGGTGATAGGGACAGGAAAGGGAGAGATAAATTAGGAGTCTGGATATATACAAACTAATGTATTTACAAAATAGATAAACAACAGGAACCTATGATATAGCTCAGGGAACTGTATTGAGTATCTTGTAAACTGCTGTATACCTGAAACACAACCTTGTTAATTAACTATACTTAAAAAGTGGAGAAGGAAATGGCAACCCAATCCAGTATTCTTCCCTGGAGAATCCCACAGACAGAGGAGCCTGGTGGGCTGCCGTCTATGGGGTCGCACAGAGTCGGACACAGATGAAGTGACTTGGCATGCATGCATGTATGCATGCACTGGAGAAAGAAATGGCAACCCACGCCAGAGTTTCTGCATGGAGAATCACAGGGACAGAGGAGCCTGATGGGCTGCCGTCTGTGGGGTCGCACAGAGTCAGACACGACTGATGCGACTTAGCAGCAGCAGCACCAGCATACCTAAAAAGAATGATTAAAACAAAAAAAAAAACACCTCTTGCGGAGATGTTCAAAAGATGTTTCACAAGGGTGTAAAAACTACTAAATGGGGGAAGCAGTCTATGAAACAAAATATGTTGACAAAACTGAATACCCACCAGCGAGAGAATTTACTTGGAACACTATCTTACACTAAAGACAAAAACAAACTCAAAAGGGTTCAAAACCTAAACCTAAGTCCCAAATGTATAAAACTCCTAGAAGTAAACGTGCAGGAAATGTTTCTGGAAACTGGACTCACAAATGATTTACCAGATATAACACCAAAAGCACAGGCCACAAAATAAAACCAGATATTAATAAATTGAACTATATCAAAATTATAAACTACTCTGCATTAAAGTGCAGTGAGTTTGAAAAGACAATCAACAGTAAAAGAGAAAAGATGTGGAAATCATACATTTGATAGTAAATGAGTACAAAGAATATATAAAGAATTTTAAGAGGGACTGATCACCAGTTCCACCATAGGGACCATTCCCCAATCAACCATCCAACGCATTGCAAATACAAAATAGAAACACTAAAAGTAACATAGAAATTTGAACTCAGTGATAAAATAAAATACCTACAATGGATAGAACAGCAGCGCAGCCAACAGCCCCATAGATATGAGAATGTGAACTTGGACAAAGTTGTCCTAGGATAAATTCCCATACCATTTACAGAGGCTAAAATATATGGTCCTTGATACACATCAACAACACTGTCATGGTGCCCTTGACAGAGTCTCCAAAGCCAGAAAATAACCTGGAAAGATGTATCAGGCTCTCGTGATACTTTCTCTCTCATCATCCTAGAACATACTGATCACTCTACTGGATAGCTTCAAGTGGTGACTTTGTACAGAGCAGGAAAATAACATTAGGAATAGTGTCTCCATCACAGTTTTCTGTTACCTACTAAATCCACTACACAAGACTCACCAGAGGCTGCCAATAAAACATAGGTGGATTATCACAGCCAGGAAACCAGATAAAATTTCAGACCTTCAGGAATATATTTCAAAGAAATTGAAGAGGTAAAATGATACAAAGTAAGGAGAATGGAACATCAGGAACAGTTGACATTCCCAGACTGGGTAGAGCAGCACAAGAGTAAAACTAATACAACATGAAGGTCAGACATTACAGGATCTTGAGATGGGACCATGCACTCGACCTACAGATGGCAAGCTAAGAGCCCCTGAGATTCACATATGCTCCCCTCGTAGGATCTAGGATCAAAAAGACGATCTCTCTACCCACTCTTACATTTTCCTAAGTAACAATCACAGAGGATCCAACCCACCGTCTTGTCCCACTCCTAAACAGAAAAAAATAGCCCTTTAGAGATACTCGTTTTTCTTTATATGTTGTAGTTTTGGCTACTTTTACATCACTCCCCACTGTCCAGAGCTTTTTCTCAGGCTCCAATGTGGAGATAATATTCAGATCAGAAACAGAAATTCTGGGACTCCCCTGGTGATCCAGTGGTTAAGACTCTGCATTTCCAATGCAGGGGGTGCAGGTTTGATCCTTAGGGAACTAGGATCCCACATGCAGAATGGTGCAGCCAAAAAAAAGTAAACAAGCAAGGGAAAACAAATAAATATTCAGCGTTATCAAAACAAAGAAATCTAAAGTGCTGTGGATTTTTTAAAACACTGAGCCAAAAGTCAAAAGGTAGAAAATAGGAAATCGGGTTTTTTGTTTTTTGGGTTTTTTTTAACATTTGCCAGTGAGCTTTGTACATAATTAAGCTCTGGGACAACCTCAGATATGACATGAAACAGACACAGCATCTGAAGAGGGTCCGTTTAACCTTCTGAAGCTGTGTCATGCCCCAGTCACCAGAACTCTCAGATGAAAGACATCAGGGCCTCCCAAGGGGCACACAGGGAAAATGAAGATACCCAAGGGCAGCTCTGGAAGGAAGTTATCCTCACCCACAGACAGCAGGTTCCTGTAGGTCTCCAGCATCACATCCCTGTACAAGGCCCTCTGAGCACGGTCTAGGAATTCCCACTCCTCCTGAGTGAATTCGATGGCCACATCCTCAAAGGTCAGTTGTTCCTGAAATGAAACCATATGTCACCAAAAGGGCCATGAAAAGTTCTCATTTTCATGCAAAAGAGAAGGGTAGTAAGGGGTAAGGATTTATGAGATCCTCCAATTAATATGGATTTTTCATCATTGTTCAAAATCCATGAAATATATAAAGATAAAACTCAACACTGTTTTGGCTATACAGAAGTGTCAGATATTATGTTCTACCCAGTGAGTGCAACTCATTATCCTGATGAGGTACAGCATGAGTGGTGTCTTCAGAGATGACAAACTCCACGGCACTCTTAATGGAAAGGTCAAACTTTTCAGGTATGATGTTGATAACAGCAGCAAGGACCAAAAGTGTCTGAGGGCTTCCTGTTGCTCTAAATTACTGTAGTATTACTCTGAACATTAAATAAGTACTTTACAGGCAAGAACCTGTCATCAATATAACAGCTCATTAAAGAATCATCTGTTCTCACCTTAGAGAAGAAATCCTGGGTCACAGACACTCTGAGAAACTTGACTCAGATCAAGAAGGGAAATGTTACATGAAGCACCTGAACTCAGAAGCTTGGGCTCAGCAACTGAAGCTTAAGCATCTAACACTGAAGTAATACCGAGAACATTGCAAGTCCTTTGACAGAGGGCTCCTAAAGAAAACTTGAAAGAAGTCCAAGGTGAACCTCCTCCCTGCCCCTGTCTTCTCTGCAGGGGGAGCAGCTCTTGGGCCTCGGGCCTTCATCCCTTGAAAATGGACACCTGTGACAAATTAGTCTCTACCCACTCCCTGATTGGGAGAACCTCCCCCCTGTTGAGTGATCACTGTCTGCAGTGGTGGTGAAGGACTGGAGACACTGACCAATGAGAGCCACAGCAGCTTGGCAGACCCAGGTCCCCAGACCATCTCACTTATTCCTAGCCACAGCTTCCAAACCAGTGCCATTTCAAAGCACTCTGACACAGCAGCCAAGTTCCCTGGAGCTGGAGCTGCCACAGCAGGGGTGGCTGGCTCCAGGGCTGGAAGTGGGACTGTGTTTGGGAGCTTCATCACTGTTATGCCAGGAACCCTTCTCTGAAACAGTAGCTCTTCTACGCCATGGGCTTGGCCCTCTCAAAGGCCATAGGGCTCTTTTGCCTGATGGTGGTCTAGCTCATCTTCTTCACCACAGGAAGGAGCTGTTTCCACCTCTCATAGTTCTTTCTCATGTGTCTGCCCTGTATGTTCCCTTTCCTGGAACTCCCCAGGCAGCCTGGGGAAAGTGTGGGCTCAAGGTTTGACAGAAGGTAAACAAATAAATATTGTATTAATATGAAAAAAAAAAAATCCAAGGTGAACAATGTGGAACGGCAAAAAAAGGTCACTATAGATGTGGATACAGAAACACAACTGTTGGTAATATACTACTTAAAACACAAACAGGCTTGTTTAGAAAATTCCAAGGCCACAGATTATACTGATAACATAATTTCAGCTGGAAAAGAAAGGTGATAAGTAGTTTTTAAATCATGATGTCCTCTACCTAAACCACAAACTTGCACATGCATGCATGCTTATCATTAAAAAATTAACTGACATGAGAGGATTCGTCTTTTCACAGATTTTTTTGGACAATTTTATATCATCCTTTTATTCACATGTATTTCAGCATCTTTCAGATGATAAAAATGTATCCTCTGTACTCAGCTGACTTTGTCAACAGGATTGTATACTAGGCTACCAAAAGAAAACTCGTAAAAACATTAAAAAAAAAAAAAGAATACTTGAACTCAAAATAAAATTACCATATACAAAGATACAAATACAATTTTATCCAATTAAATTTACAAAGCAAGGCATTAACAGAAGCCAAAGACTTTCTTTGCTTTTTTCCATTAATAAGACACTGATTTGAAATTAGAAGAGTCATTAGATTATGACCAAAAAAAATTATCACAATAGCAAAGTAATAAAGCTTCTTGGAGAATTAAAAATCATGGCAAAAAAAAGAATATGGAAAAAAATATAATTATTAAGCAAGACTATCTCAAGAAACATCATGATAGGAAGGAAACTTTCAATACATTCCTTCTGAAATTATAGTGGCATGAAAGGAGCTGTCCAGGGTGCCTGTCTTTTACCACCATACGATGCACATGAGCAGGGGCCACTAGAAGTAACAGGAGGAAAAAAACAGGGCAAGAGACACAGAGTTTGTCAGAGAGTTGAAACAGGTAGTACTCACAAACCTAAGGACATGGAAAGGTGAAAAGTGAAAGGATGGAAAAAGACAGTCCATCCTAAAGAGAGCAGGGGAGACTGTTATATCAGACAAAATAAACTGAAGAAAAGAAAAGTGCAATGAGATAAATATTGTATAATGGTAAAACAGTCAATTTACTAAAAAGCTGTAACAAGCAAAAATATATATACATCTAATATTAGATATCTCAGAAAAATGAAGCAAACATTGGACAGCCATGTACAGATCACACAGCCCAACAAAAGCAGAAAACACACGTATCTCAAGGACACATAAAACATTCTCTATGAGAGACCACATGCTAGGCCAAAATTAACCATTTAAGAGACTGATACCATAAAAGTATCTTTCCTAACAACAACGAAATAAACACAAGAAAAAAAGAAAATTCCTCACATGTGGACATTAAACAACTCACTCTTACACCACAGATGAGTCTAAGAAAAAATCACATGGAAATTTTTAAATACATGGATGAAAACGAAAGACAATATTACAAAATTTATAACACACAGAGAACACTGTAGGAAAAGAAAGTCTGAACTGTTAAATGCTTATAGTAAAAAAAAGAAAAGATCTTAAATCTGAAATCCATTTTTAGATCTCTAGGAAGCCGAAAACAGAAAACAAACTAAACTCAAGTTTAGCAGAAGGATACATGTAAATAAGAAAGATAAACCAGAGACAATAGAAAGAAGAAAAACATAAAAATCAACAAGCCAAGAGTTGGTGTTTTGAAAAACCTGTATAGGAAAAACCCATCTAGAGTAAGGAATTAGAATGAAAACTGACCTTTTGTAGTCCTGTGGCCACTGCTGAGTTTTCCAAATTTGCTGGCATATTGAATGCAGCACCTTCACAGCATCATCTTTCAGGATTTGAAATAGCTCAACTAGAATGCCATCACCTCCACTAGCTTTGTTCGTAGTGATGCTTTCTAAGACCCACTTGACTTCACATTCCAAGATGTCTGGCTCTAGATTAGTGATCACATTACCATGATTATCTGGGTCATGAAGATCTTTTTGTACAGTTCTTCCATGTATCCTTGCCACCTCTTCTTAATATCTTCTGCTTCTGTTAGGTCCAGACCATTTCTGTCCTTTACCGAGCCCATCTTTGCATGAAATGTTTCCTTGGTATCTCTAATTTTCTGGAAGAGATCTCTAGATTTTCCCATTCTGTTATTTTCCTCTAATTCTTTGCACTGATCACTGAAAATGGCTTTCTTATCTCTTCTTGCTATTTTCTGGAACTCTACATTCAGATGCTTATATCCTTCCTTTTCTCCTTTGCTTTTTGCCTCTCTTCTTTTCACAGCTACTTGTAAGGCCTCCACAGACAGCCATTTTTCTTTTTTGCATTTCTTTTCCATGGGGATGGTCTTGATCCCTGTCTCCTGGACAATGTCATGAACCTCATTCCATAGTTCATCAGGCACTCTATCTATTAGATCTAGGCCCTAAAATCTATTTCTCACTTCCACTGTATAATCATAAGGGATTTGATTTAGGTCACACCTGAATGGTCTAGTGGTTTTCCCTACTCTCTTCAATTTGAGTCTGAATTTGGCAATAAGGAGTTCATGATCTGAGCCACAGTCAGCTCCTGGTCTTGTTTTTGTTGACTGTATAGAGATTCTCCATCTTTGGCTACATGGAATATAATCAATCTGATTTTGGTGTTGACCATCTGGTGATGTCCATATGTAGAGTCTTCTCTTGTGTTGTTGGAAGAGGGTGTTTGCTATGACCAGGGCATTTTCTTGGCAAAACTCTATCAGTTTTTACCCTGTTTGATTCTGCATTCCAAGGCCAAATTTGCCTGTCATTTCAGATGCTAGTAAAGTAATGCTCAAAATTCTCCAAGTCAGGCTTCAGCAACACGTGAACCATGAACTCCCTGATGTTCAAGTTGGTTTTAGAAAAGGCTGAGGCACCAGAGATCAAACTGCCAACATCTGCCACATCATGGAAGAAGCAAGAGAGTTCCAGAAAAACATCTATCTCTGCTTTATTGACTATGCCAAAGCCTTTGCCTATGTGAATCACGAGAAACTGTGGAAAATTCTGAAAGAGATGGGAATACCAGACCACCTAACCTGCCTCTTGAGAAATCTGTATGCAAGTCAGGAAGCAACAGTTAGACCTGGACATGGAATAACAGACTGGTTCCAAAGAGGAAAAGGAGTACGTCAAGGCTGTATATCGTCACCCTGCTTATTTAACTTATATGCAGAGTACATGATGAGAAACGCTGGACTGGAAGAAACACAAGCTGGAATCAAGATTGCTGGGAGAAATATCAATAACCTCAGATATGCAGATAACACCACCCTTATAGCAGAAAGTGAAGAGGAGCTAAAAAGCCTCGTGATGAAAGTGAAAGAGGAAAGCAAAAAAGTTGGCTTAAAGCTCAACATTCAGAAAACTAAGATCATGGCATCCGGTCCCATCACTGCATGGGAAATAGATGGGGAAACAATGGAAACAGTGTCAGACTATTTTTTTGGACTCCAAAATCACTGCAGATGGTGAGGGCAGCCATGAAATTAAAAGACGCTTACTCCTTGGAAGAAAAAGTATGACCAACCTAGATACCATATTCAAAAGCAGAGACATTACTTTGCTGACTAAGGTCTGTCTAGTCAAGGCTATGGTTTTCCTGTGGTCATGTATGGATGTGAGAGTTGGACAGTGAAGAAGGGTGAACGCCGAAGAATTGATGCTTTTGAACTGCGGTGTTGGAGAAGTCTCTTGAGAATCCCTTGGACTGCAAGGAGATCCAACCAGTCCATTCTGAAGGAGATCAGCCTTGGGATTTCTTTGGAAGGAATGATGCTAAAGCTGAAACTCCCGTACATTGGCCACCTCATGCGAAGAGTTGGCTCATTGGAAAAGACTTTCATGCTGGGAGGGATTGGGGGCAGAAGGAGAAGGGGACGACAGAGGATGAGATGACTGGATGGCATTATGGACTCGATGAACGTTAGTTTGAGTGAACTCCGGGAGATGGTGATGGACACGGAGGCCTGGCATGCTGCGATTCATGGGGTCGCAAAGAGCAGGACACGACTGAGCGACTGAACTAAACTGAGACTATGGAAAAGAGAAAAAAAGATTCAAATAACTAAAAACAGATATAAAACAGGAGTGATTACAACTGAGATTAAAAAGATAAGGAAGTTCTATGACCGATAATGCCTATAAATGACAGAGTATCAGCGATACTCGCAAATTCTCAGAAACATACAAACTATTTTACTTATTAAGAAATAAAAAAAAATGAGACATGTTGAAAGTGGAAGTGTTGGCCACTCAGATGTGTTTGACTCTTTGTGCCCTCATGGACTGTAACCCACATGGCTCCTCTGTCCATGGAATTTCTCCAGACAAGAATACTGGACTAGAGAGCCATTCCGTTCTCCAGGAATCTTCCAACCCAGGGATAGAACCTGCGTCTCCCGCATTGTAGGCAGATTTTTTATGATTTGAGTCATCAGGGAAGCCCGTTATAACTAGAGAGACTTAAAAAGTAGTCAGAAACCTCTAAGAAAAATACAGGACCAAATTTGTCTGTTTTTATACCAGTACCACATCACCTTGATTACCGTGTAAGAGGTGTTGAAATAGAAAGACCTCCATCTTCCTGCTTCAAGAGGTTTGCTGTTTGCTCTTTGAATAGTTCTATGGCTTTCACCATGTTTTATTCTGCTTCTACAAAGGTTGTCATGGCAGTTTTGATAATGAATTGATTGGTTTACTGACCCTTTGTGTGGTTATTAACAGTTATTAAATGTTTGGTAGTACAGCTCTACCAAACATTTACAAAAGAATTACCACTTATCCTGCTAATTCTATGGAGCAAGCATGGTTCTAATAGTTTGCTGATTTCCCAAAGACACAAGAAAGGAAAACTAGTAACCAACAACCCTGACGAATACTGATGCAAAATTAAAAGACTTGCAAACCCACTTCAACACATATTAAAAAGATCTGGAGAAACAGACACAGAGAACAGACGGAGAGGGGAGGGGAGGAAGGAGAGGGTGAGATGTATGGAGAGAGTAACATGGAGACTTACATTACCATAAAGTAGAGAGCCAATGTGAATTTGCTGACTGACTCAGGGACTCAAACAGGGGCTCACTAACAACCTACAGGGGTGGGATAGGGAGGAAGTTGGAGGGAGGGGACATATGTATACCTATGGCTGATTCATGTTGGTATTTGGCAGAAAACAACTTCTATAAAGCAATTATCCTTCAATTAAAATAAGTTAAAGAAATAAATAAAAAGATCTGTTACCATGACCAAGTGGATTTTATTTATATAAGGCAAGGAGACGTCAACATACAAAAATCAATTAATATGACACACTACATTAACAGGTTTAAGGGGGGTAAAAAAACAGGATCAACTCGATGCAGAAAAAAACCATTCGACAAAAATTTGACAACCTTTCAAGATGGAACACTCAACAAACTACAAACAATAAATTATACCAACATCAACATATAAATGCCATTATGAAAAGAGTATAGCAATGGGGAAGGAATGAAAGCTTTTCCTCTGAGGTCAAGAAGGAGGCAAGGATGCACACTCTGCACTACAGTTCAACAAAGCACTGAAACCCTTAGAGCAATTACATCAGAAAAAGAAATCAAGGTCCCCAAATTAAGACAAAAGTAAATGTATCTTCTTTCCCACAGGACAAGGTTTCATCAGTAAAAATCATAGATTATAAGAGAAACATGCTATATCAAAAAAGATTCTTTAATAACCACACAAAGGGTCAGTAAACCAATCAATTCATTATCAAAACTGCCATGACAATCGTTGTAGAAGCAGAATAAAACATGGTGAAAGCCATAGAACTATTCAAAGAGCAAACAGCAAACCTCTTGAAGCAGGAAGATGGAGGTCTTTCTATTTCAACACCTCTTACAAGGTAATCAAGGTGATGTGGTACTGGTATAAAAACAGACAAAGAAAAAAACTGAACAGAACACAGTACTCAGAAATAATTCTTTGTGTATATGTTAGGTATATGCACAAGAATGTCAAGAAACACAAAAGGGAAAAGACAGGCTCAACTGATCTGATTTCCAGATTTTACCAGCTATTGTGCATACTAACACCTGACTTCCACGTGCAGTTTCCTTACCCTGATTGACAAAGCAGACAGCGCATCCACATGGGCGCTAAGCAATCCCTGTTGCCCAACAGCACTGAGACCCCATCTTAGTGGGTGAGAAGCCAGGCCCAGGACGGTCTCCAGGGGCGCCTCCTCACAAGCGTCAGGTCACCGGGTCATGGGGAGACGGGATCTAAGTGGAGATGACAGGCCCTGAGGGAAGGCCCCGGGTGAGTGTGCATGTACAGGAGTCACACTGGACACTCCAGAGTCACACACGATTAGTGAATCCAGAGAAGGGCATTTCAGGAAGGACAGACTAAATATGATCTTACCTGACAAAGAGCCATGCCTCACTCCTTTTCTCTCCTCTTTCTTAACTTCAGGGCTTCCTCAGGCAACACGAGTCTTCAGAGGTCTATCATAAAAGTTTAAAACATGCTGTTTAATGCTTAGAGTCAACACATCCACTTCCTGAGCCCCATCCCACACACACAGGGAACCCTCACCATGAGGAACAGACAGTCCCCTGTGGCCACTTGTCTCAGGAGGGACTCAGGACAGTCAACTTCCGCAGAGAGACCAACATGGGACTTTTCCACACTTTCCCTCGGATCACACTCCCCTCCTGCTGAGGCCTCATGTACACAGCAGCAGGAGGCACCTCCGCTGACCAGGTAGTCTCGTTCAGGTCACACAGCAGGCCCTGATCCATCCCCACTCAGAACAGAGCACCCCCTCCTCAGCCCAGATCTCAGCCCTCAGGACTGGGAGGACTCAGAGTCCTGATGCTCAGTGAGGGATCCAGACTGGAATCAACTGGGGCATCTTAAACATTCTCGAGCTGTGGACCAACACAAACTACCTGAAGGGGAATCTTCAGTCAGAGGGTACAAAAATGTATGTCAGGAGCTGCATTAGGCATTACTGACAAAATGGAGGCACGGCCCCAACCCCCACTCCTTGTCCCGCAGGCATGGACCCGGGATGAAGGAGTTAGGTCTTATGATCTGACTTGTTTTCCCCTTTCCTCGGTTAAGTTGACTGAAAAGAATGTTAAGGTGCTTATTGTTCTTGAGAGGGGCATGAGAAGGTACAAAGCCTTCTGCAGTTGTGCCGAGAGAATAATCCATAAAGTTAACCACTGACTGATATTTGTTCAAGAATCCTTACAAACAGTGTTCCAGGAGGAGCACGTAGGCCGCAGCTTGAGGCCATGGGAAGGATTGTCATCTGAGACCTATTTGTGAGGGAAATGATTATGGCAAAGGAAGTTTGCCAAATTTAGGATTTAGGAATAGTTAAGAATAGTTCATGCAAACATGGGCCTGATAAAGGACAGAAATGGTCTGGACCTAACAGAAGCAGAAGATATTAAGAAGAGGTGGCAAGAATACACAGTAGGAATGTAGAAAAAAGATCTTCACGACCCAGGTAATCATGATGATGTGATCACTCATCTAGAGCCAGACATCTTGGAATGTGAAGTCAAGTGGGCCTTAGAAAGCATCACTACAAACAAAGCTAGTGGAGTTGATGGCATTCCAGTTGAGCTGTTTCAAATCCTGAAACATCATGCTGTGAAAGTGCTGCACTCAATATGCCAGCAAGTTTGGAAAACTCAGCAGTGGCCACAGGACTGGAAAAGGTCAGTTTTCATTCCAATCCCAAAGAAAGGCCATGCCAAAGAATGCTCAAACTACCGCACAATTGCACTCATCTCACACGCTAGTAAAGTAATGCTCAAAATTCTCCAAGCCAGGCTTCAGCAACATGTGAACCGTGAAATCCCTGATGGTCAAGCTGGTTTTAGAAAAGGCAGAGGAAGCAGAGATCAAATTGCCAACATCCGCTGGATCATGGAAAAAGCAAGAGTTCCAGAAAAACATCTATTTCTGCTTTATTGACTATGCCAAAGCCTTTGACTGTGTGAATCACAATAAGCTGTGGAAAATTCTGAAAGAGATGGGAATACCAGACCACCTAACCTGCCTCTTGAGAAATCTGTATGCAGGTCAGGAAGCAACAGTTAGACCTGGACATGGAACAACAGACTGGTTCCAAATAGGAAAAGGAGTATGTCAAGGCTGTATATTGTCACCATGCTTATTTAACTTACATGCAGAGTATATCACAAGAAACGCTGGACTGGTAGAAACACAAGCTGAAATCAAGATTGCTGGGAGAAATATCAATAACCTCAGATATGCAGATGACACCACCCTTATGGCAGAAAGTGAAGAGGAGCTAAAAAGCCTCTTGATGAAAGTGAAAGAGGAGAGTGAAAAAGTTGGCTTAAAGCTCAACATTCAGAAAACGAAGATCATGGCATCCGGTCCCATCACTTTATGGGAAACAGATAGGGAAACAGTAGAAACAATGTCAGACTTAATTTTGGGGGACTCCAAAATCACTGCAGATGGTGACTGCAGCCATGAAATTAAAAGACGCTTACTCCTTGGAAGAAAAGTTATGACCAACCTAGACAGTATATTCAAAAGCAGAGACATTACTTTGCCGACTAAGGTCCGTCTAGTCAAGGCTATGGTTTTTCCTGTGGTCATGTATGGATGTGAGAGTTGGACGGTGAAGAAGGCTGAGCGCCGAAGAATTGATGCATTTGAACTGTGGTGTTGGAGAAGACTCTTGAGGGTCCCTTGGACTGCAAGGAGATCCAACCAGTCCATTCTGAAGGAGATCAGCCCTGGGATATCTTTGGAAGGAATGATGCTAAAGCTGAAGCTCCAGTATTGTGGACACCTCATGCGACAAGTTGACTCATTGGAAAAGACTATGATGCTGGGAGAGATTGGGGGCAGGAGGAGAAGGGGACGACCCAGGAAGAGATGGATGGATGACATCACGGACTCGATGGACGCGAGTCTGAGTGAACTCCGGGAAATGGTGACGGACAGGGAGGCCTGGCATGCTGCGATTCATGGGGTCGTGAAGAGTTGGACACGACTGAGCGACTGAACTGAACTGAAGAATAGTTAGAAGCTAAAAATTTAAGCAATGTGGTAGTGCTAACATGTTTTACTATAGCTTATACAGATTAGGAATTTCAGAGATATTAATAGCTATAAGCCTTTTTAGGAGATAGTGAGCTTAGGATGCTAGGGGCAAACAGGATTTAGAAAGATAAACAAACTTAGCAATGTGGTATGCAGCCCAGACAAGTAAACAGGATTCTGAAAGAATCGCTAAGCAGAAACTCTGTTTGAAGGCAACAATGTTTCATGGAGACAATAAATCTGGGTGAGGGGAAACTGAAAATGCCAAACCTCTGACCTAGTGCTTTTGTCACAGTATAAAAGAGAACCTGAAGCTTGACATAAACATGCAGCCCCGTACCTTGAGTCAGAGGCTGCATCATTCTCCACCGACACTGCTCATCTCTTCAGGCTGATTCCCTGGCTGCTGGAGCTGGACTCTGGCACGTGTATGCAAAATGCATCATCAATGACTCGTGAAGCCTGGACTAAGCACCATTCAGAGGAGAAAAGCACTGCCCCCCCAACTCTCTTTTTCTTTCGCAGCCTTACAAAGGTGTAACTAACAAAAATGGTATAAACGTACTGTGTACAAAGTGATCATGTGATAGACTCATACACTGAACAATTAATATAGTCGAGTAAGTTACACTTCCACCTATGACTACACTGTATTATTTCTCTCTGGGCGAATTTCAAGGATATAGAAACACTACCGGCAGCACGCAGTACCTCAGATCCCCAGAACTTATTTTACAGCGGAAAATCTCTACTCTTTGACTACCAGTGTCCCATTTCCCCCTCCACCCAGCTCCTGCTAACAGCCTTATTACTCGATGGCTCTATGAGTTTGACAATTCTAGTTTCCACATAGTGTCTGTCCTCCTTTGTCAGGCTTATTTAACTTGGCATAATGTTCTCTAGGTTCATTCATTCTGGCATAAATGCAGGACTCTTGATTTTTATATTTATATACAGAGAAAAAATAGTTCATGAACATACAGTATATAATAAATATTTCTATACCACACTTTTGTAACCTATTCTTTTGTCAAGAGACATCTGGGCTTTGTCTATGCCTTGGCTACTGCAAATGCAGTCACACTCATGGGACTGTGGACATATCTCTGAAAAACTGATTGCTCTTCCTTTGGATATCTGTCAGAAATGGGTTTGACAGACTGTAGGCCTGTTCTATGTTAATTTGTTAAGGAACATCCATTTTATTTTCCAACATAGTAGTACCATTAACATTGCCACCAACAGTGCAGTTAAGGTTCCCTGTTTTCTGTACTCTGCTTATGTGTGCTTATTTTGGGAGGGACAGCAGTGGACAACACAGCACCCAGCCTGGCAGCAAACAGTTGCAGCTGCATCTTCTAGAGGACAAGCCTCCAGGCTGCAGATCACTGTGGCATCGCTGCCCTCTGATTTTTTGGAGCCATCCTCCCCTATGTCACAGGACTTTATGACTCTTCTCAGGTTGGGCCCAGAGATCCCTACCAAGCAGGACCACCTTATAACAAGCATTCTGTGATCTTAACCTTAATACTCCTATTTTCCCAGCGGGACTCAAACAAACTTACAAACTTTAATGGTGTCCAACAGAGTGTCCACAGAGCCCATAATGAGCCTCTAACCCTCTTACACAAACACAAAGCATTCCAAGCCCTGATAGCTCATGCATGAGGCAAAATACAAAAGAGGACACCCAAGGATCCACAGACACAAGACACCATATTTTCATTTACAGAGAGTGATCCAAGTCAAACATCGACATCTCCAAAGACTATGAAAAAAAGGGATAATCACAATGATGCAATGGCCCACTGAGACCTCAGGATCTTCCAAGGAAACACTCTAGATTCTCTTGGCATCGTCTCAAATGCACATGAACCTTTCTGCATCGGCAACTCCAAGTACACAATGATACCAAAGTTGATGCAAAAGATGACCTGAGATTTTCCCTGTTACTCTACAGTGCCTGCCTGCTAAAAGAGCCAACAAAAGCCAGGGAGTGGAGTGGATGCTGGGGGCACTTGCTAGAACCAGACCCTCAAGCCCAAGACTCCCATCCTTCTGCACCGTCGGCTGCCTGCGGGCTCAGCCCAGGCCACAGTTCTAACAGTGGAAAACACTTCTCTTGGCTGAATTCCATATCCTTCATTGCTGCTCACGTGTGGTCATGAGTTGTCAAATCAAACCTGTGCAGGCACATGTCAGCCTCAGCACTGCTGTCCTGGGGAACACGAGCTCAGGCAGTAGAACCTCAAACCACTCCATGTGGGCTCTCCAACAAACCCACTTCCAGGTTCTCCAGCCTGAACGGAGACATTCTCTTCCAACAGATCCACACACCCCTGGTCCCTGCAACTACACTTGGGATGGGTGCACATTCCATTCACTGGGCTCACCTTGATGGCCCCACATACTGCCACAACCCTCTTGCAGACCACTCCAGGTTCCCTCCGCTTTCCCCATTTGTCTCCCTCTCCTCCCTGATGACTGGACTAAGCAGGACTAAAGCGCACAGGGGTTCCTTGGCAAAGGGGATCACAAGAGGAGTGCCCACAAGCTACCACCCAAAGGACACTGCACATGTAGTATGAAAATCAAGAGACTGGCCCTCTGGGAAAGTGTGCCACCACCTGGGGACATTATGGAGTCCACATACAAAGGCATTTGAGATGAGGAAGTCTCAAAGCAAGGGTCTCCAGGTCTCACTATCTCCTGTTTTCTCCACCCACACCTACTTGGAAGATACTCCAGCTCTTGGGGTGGGGGTGGGGAGGGAACATCTCCTTCCTGCCCCATTAGGTTTTGGATTTCTGCTCATCCTCAGTGCACTGAAATCACAATCGCTAACACTGAGCACATGAACTCCTAATGGCAAAGCTGCTGTCCACGATGGTGACTGGTCCTGGATGGACAAAGCTTAGATCTAGGGGCTGCAGAGGACTAAACCCAACAGACTAAAGGAGGGGACATCTTAGCCAGCTGCTTGAGGACTCCAGTTTTGTAGGGCTTTTCAGGACTTCCTATATTTCTTGGATCATCTTTTGAGTAATTAAGTAGCCACATAGGGTAAAGATCAATTACAGCTGAAATGTCCAGAACATGGGAAACATCTTCATCACCTGCCCTGTTCTCTTGGTCTTCCCTGAGGATTATTCAGCCCAACCCATACTCCTGTCATCTAAAGACATTTCCAGTAACAGGTACTGCAGCCACGCTGGGAAGAAGAGGAATACAATGAGCCCTAAAAAAGGGGAACCAGGAAGGACTCAAAATAACCCATGAAGAAGGGCATTAATTTCTGCTGATGGCAACTGATACACAGGCAATAAACCTGGGTAACATGAGAGAGACTGTTGGGGGGGGATGGGGAGACCTCTCTGAGCCTAGACTTAAAGGGTGACAAAGGGCCTAAGGCACGGTGACGTGAAGGTGAGAAAAGGAACTACAATGTCAGACAGAAATGGTTTGGGTATTTGGAAACAGAGAAAAGGTAAATGAGACCAGGACAGGCTGAACCATGAGCAAAGGGTCAACTCCCAGGATGAGGCTGGAGATACTGACAGGGCCCTGAGCTTGACAGAGGGCTGTGGAGAAACAGCGAGGAGTCAAGCTTTTGACCCAAGAACAAATGAAAGGCAGTGGAGGTCTGAATATCAGGACTGAAAAAAAAAAAATCTCCCTTCAGATTCAGCCTTGGTCATAGAAGTCATCTAATTCTGAGCCTGTGATCCTGCCTCCATCCTAGTTTTCCTTTTCTTTTTCATTCAGGGAGGACTGGGATCTATTTAAAATTCTCATTACCACAAGAAACTCCCTCCAAACCAAAACTGCACATACAGACACACAGCCAACTCATTAAGCATTTCAGGGGTCAGTGTTGCTCACGCTGAGAGTTTCTGGTCTAGTCTCTCACCTCCATATTACAAGTGGGCTCCCTCAGGCCCAGAGAGAAGCCGTTTATGAGAAGGTCTGAGCTGAGTGAAGAGAACCAGGTATAACTGAATAATGAAAAGGGAGGCTGAAGGGCAAGTGGGCCAAGTTTGTCCTTATTGCCCAGCCCATTTAAGACCAGGAACATCTGTCATGTATCTGAGCAAAAGAAACTTTTCTTTCAAGATTGGGTCAAACTGATAACAAGGAGGTAATTCTTTATTATACGATTGCAGTAAAATATTTTAAAAATACAGAATTGCAAATATATATCCACTGGTACAAAAAACATTGTAAGGGGTCAGCTTGGAAGTAGGATCTGAGCAATCTTTTTCATTATGAAGAGAGAGGCTCTGTTGGAAGGTACCAGGTCAATCCAGCCCATCCTTCCTCATTTGCACAGAAAAGTCACAAAGGGACCTGAGGGAAACATCTCCATATCACTGCACAGCTCACTTTTTTTCACTGATCATAGAAAATGGAGAAAACAGACCATTAGACTAACCAGTTAAACTAGGTGTCTTCTTTCTCTTTTTGAAAGGGAAGAATGAAGCATTTTCTTGGTTTTATCATGTTAAATGTCCTTTTATTTTCCCATTTCTCAAAGAAATGCCTTTGATTTCACAAGATTTAATGTCATACCTCCGTTATTCTCTGGTGAAGAGCTGAGACCAGAAATATCCATTTGTGTGTGCACACATAAACTCATACACACAATTCATGTCTTTGGTAAAACCACAGTCGAAAATATGTCTATTTTATTACACGATGTTCAGAGGGTAACAGGCAGGATGGCCAGGGTCTCCAAATGGAGGAAATAGGCTGCAAGTGTCAGACATTTCTCTCTCTCTTAAGCAGCAGGAGTAAACAAACTGGCGATATTTTTTTCCTTCTCTATACAAATTTAAAAGGAGGTTTTTCTTAAAATACTGTGTTGTCATAATGACACCTGGGGTCAGACTCTCAAGATAATCAGGACTACAGGTGCCTGGGGGTCCCCACACAAGCTCCTGTCCCAATTACACCTGAGGAACCCCGGATATTAATAACTGTGGGGGGCCAATCCGTCAATTTCCTTTTAGATACTGGGGCAACTTACTCCGTGCTTACTGAAGCCCCCTGGCCCACTTCTTTCCCGATCCGCTTCCACAATGGGACTGTCTAGACGAGCCAAAGGGTATTATTTCGGTTATTATGTTGTAACTGAGATTCTGCGCTACTTTCACAAGTGTCCGATTGTGCCAGTCTCCCTCACCCCTTTTGAGGAGGAATATACTGAACCTCTATTTTCATAAATATGGAGCCCTCCCTTTCTCTCCCTTTAGTTGAACAAAATGTAATCCTAGAGTATGGGCTGATGGAATATCTGTGACTCAAGCACAAAATGCTATTCCTCCAGTGGTCAAGCTCAAAGACCCACACTTATTTCCACATAAGAAGCAGTATCCACTGAAACCTCAGGTTAAGGAAGGGTTAATGCCCACCATCGAAAATTTAAGGGAGCAGGTACTATTCGTTCACTGTTAACAGTCCATACAACACTCTTATTTTGGGTATAAAGAAATCAAAAGGTAATGGAGACTAGTCCAAGATTTACAAATAATAAATGAGGCTGTAGTTCCTTTACAGCCCGTGGTGCCTAATCCTTATACTCTATTGTCTGAAATTCCTGAATGAGCCAAATATTTCTCAGTAATTGATTTGAAAGATGCTTTCTATTCTGTGCCTTTGGCGGAGGAAAGTCAATTTCTATTTGCCTTTGAAGACCCTATGCAGCCAGCTTCTCAGTTAACCTGGACAGTTTTGCCCCTGGGATTTCGTGACAGTCCTCGCTGATTTGGACAAAGTTTGTCACGGGATCTACAAAACTTTAATAGCTCTGAAGCAGTAGTGTTACAATATGTAGATGGTATTTTGCTCTGTGCTGAGACAGAGGAAGCTTGTTCAGGAGCCTCAGAAGATTTCGTAAACGTTCTGGCAGGCTGCAGTTATAAGGCATCAGGAGAAAAGGCTCAGCTTTGTCAACAATCTGTTAGATATCTGGGCCTAATCATATCAGAAGGGACTAGGGCCATAGGCCCTGAGAAAATTAAACCCATACTAAATCATCCCCTACCTATGACTTTAAGACAATTGAGAAGATTTCTGGGAATCACAGGCTACTGTCATATTTGGATTTCAGGTTATGGGGAACTTGCCCGGCCTTTATATAAACTTATAGCTGAAACTTAGCAGGCCCAAACAGACAAATTGCTTTGGTCTCCAGATACTCAAAAGGCTTTTAAGGTTCTTCAGACTGCCCTCCTGCAAGCTCCTGCTTTGAGCTTGCCCACAGGGTCAGGATTTGTTTGTCACTGAAAGAAAAGGTACGGCCTTGGGAATTTTGTCGCAAGCCTGAGGGACTCACCAGCAACCTACTGCTTATCTAAGCAGAAAATTAGATGTAATTTCACGTGGGTGGCCCCACTGCCTAAGAGTAACTGGGACAGCAACTTTATTAGCACCTGAAGCTTTAAAAACAATTAATCAACGAAATCTTACTGTCCTGACTTTTCAAGATGTGAGTGGAATCTTAAATTCTAAGGTTAATATTTGGATGACAGACAGTAGGCTTCTTAAATATCAGTCATTGTTGTTAGAAGGACCAGTAACTAAGCTTAAAGTCTGTGGACATTTAAATGCTGCCACTTTCCTTCCTGAGAAGGAAAATGAAACACCTGATCACGATTGTTCCCAATTCCTAACTTTAAACTATGCAGCTTGGGAGGATCTAATGGATACCCCATTAGACAACCTTGACATGGAAATATTTACAGATGGCAGTTCTTTTCTTCGGGATGAAAAGCATAAAGCAGGTTACACCATGGTGACTGGTGAACACGTTTCAGAAACAAGATCTCTCCCACGGGGAACCAGTGCTCAGTTAGCAAATCTTGTGGCTCTGACCCGAGCTCTAGAGTTAAGCAAAGGGCAGAGAGTAAATATCTACATGGATTCTAAGTATGCTTATTTGACTTTACATGCTTATGCTGCAATATGGAAAGAAAGACAGTGTAAAACAGCAACAGGAGAACCTATTATGCATCTCAGAGAGATCAAGAGACTTTTAACTGCTATATATTGTGTAGCTGTTATGCACTGCAAAGGGCACAGCAGGGATGGGAGTAAAGCAGCTGAAGATAATCAGCTGGCTGACTGTCAAGCCAGAAAATCAGCACTTTATGAAACCCCTTCACTACAGATGCCTTTGATCTGGACAGGTCCTGTGGAAGAGGAAAAACCACAATATACTGAGGAAGACTTAGAAAGATGAGAAAAGAGGAACTAAGATTACAAATAAAGCATGGTTATAGCCCGAGGATAGAAGATTAATAATTCCTGAAAATGCTCAATGGAAAACTCTTAAGGGTTTACACCAGAATTTTCATTTGGGTGCAGAGCGTACTTACCAGATGGCTTCTCGTTTGTTTGAAGGTAAAAATGTAATGAAAACTTTAAAGAACATTATCAAAAGGTGTGAGGTTCGTCAGAAACATAACCCAAAGACTGAGAAGCTAGCAATATCTGGATTACAATGAAGTGGAAAGTATCCTGGAGAGGGCTGGGAAATTGATTTTACTCATATGCCAAAAGCTAATTGATATTCTTGCTTACAAGTTTGGGTAGATACTTTTACTGGATGGATTGAGGCTTTACCCTGTCATAGTAAGCAGGCTAAGGAGGTTATAAAGATTTTAACCCATGAAATTATCCCCAGGATTGGGCTGCCACGGAGCCTTCAGAGTGACAATGGCTCCACATTTAAAGCTGCTGTAACTCAGGGGGTATCTAAAGCTCTAGAAATAGAATATCACTTACACTGTTCCTGGAGACCCCAATCTTCAGGAAAGGTTGAAAAATCTAATGACATTATCAAAACACATCTGTGCAAATTAACTCAAGAAACGCAGGACAACTGGATTAAAGTCCTACCCATAGCTTTAATGAGGGCTTGAACTGCCCCAAAAAAGGAGGGACTGTCCCGCTTTGAAGATATTTATGGAAGGCCTTTCTTATGCACAGACATCGTTATAGACCCTGAAGCCTTGGAGTTCACTAGTTATGTAACTCAGCTCTCAGCTTTTCAACAGGCATTAACAGAACTCTGGGAGATGACTCCTGACCCAGTCTCTGAGTCAAGCAAGCCTCTGTTTGAGCCAGGAACCGAGGTCCTCAGAAAAACATTGGAATCTGGGGGCCCATCCCTCGAGCCCCTCTGGGAAGGCCCTTACCAGGTTATTCTTTCTTCTTCCACAGCTGTCAAAGTGCCAGGAATTGATTCATGGATACATCACAGTTGAGTTAAGAGGTGGCACCCTGACCAGAACTAAGGGACTTCATTTTATGTCTTTATTTTCTATGCTCTGACTTTGTACTTTTCAGATGGGCCTGATAATCTATGTGAGCCTACTTCTGCTGACTCCAAATATCCTGAGTGTGCTGTTTGATCCTCAAGACAATGCCTTCCTGTCCTGGGCTCACTCCGCTGCATTCCACAATTGGTCTAACTGCTGGGTCTGCAGAGCACTCCCCTCTTCATCATGAAAGGCTTCCTGTGGCAGACATCTCCACTTCAAGAAAAAGACTTTCTCCAAGTCTGCAAATACCTTCGACAACAATCATATGTGATGCCTCTTCTACATCTGATGGCATCTACCAACCCTAAAATGGACTGGTGCAACACTTTGTACTTTAACTATGGACATAATGTGACTTTTAATTTTGATTATACATTGTCTCGGTTTCATGACTATTTCGCTACACATAAGGCAAATAGGTCTGGATCTAATGGTTTTTTATGCGACATTTATCAAATATAGAATGAGGTTATATGGATAACTCCTGAAAAAGGACGTCTAGTATCTACTGCCCCTATATGCTACGAGCAAACAGAGCCATCCCCAAAAGTCAGCCAACAACTTCATTACAATGATTGGAAACAACTGGGGTTTTTGCCTCAGGATGTATGCAACGTAATCATTCCCGTGTTTTCCAACCCCAATTCAGGTCCTCCCTTTGTCTGGCCAGGCACTAACTGGGACTGGATATCTCAGCTGGCTTGCTACAAACAGGACCTATCGGCTATGTGGCTCTTACCTATGGGCATGTCTTCCCCTTGGTTGGATAGGGAGATGCACCCTGGGTCTAGCCTTTACTCACGGCTTTATATTTTCAGAGCTCCCAAGAAAGCCTGCTAATTTACCCACCTTAAAACTCAGTGGGCAAGGTCTGTATTTCACTGGTATGATTATTTGGCTGCAGCCTTTGTTCCCTCTTTGGGAACTACAGGTGTTATGCTACGAGTGGATGCTTTGACTAATTTTACTCAACAGGCATTACAAGATTCTCAAAAAGCTATTTCAGCTCTTAATGCTGAGAAAGCACAAATTAGAAAGGTAGTTTTACAAAACAGATTGGCTTTAGATATTCTGACAGCTGCACAAGGAAGAACTTGTACCATTATTCATACCCATGTTTCAGTGCTATTCTCTCAAATCATCCCACCCTCACCTTCTCCCAGAGTCCAAAAGTCTATTCTTTACATCTGTGTCTCCCTTTATGCCCTGCATGTAGGATCACTGGTACCATCTTTCTAAATTCCATATATATGCATTAATATACAGTATTTGTCTTTCTCTTTCTAACTTATTTCACTCTGTATAATAGGCTCTAGGTTCATCTACCTCATTAGAACTGATAAACGAGGTGACATTTTTGCTAAGTATGGCACAAAATAACCTAAGATGATTGACTACTAAGAAAGATGACTACCAAAGAAAATTTCAAATGTATGAGATGAAGGGAAGAAAGCACTCAGGCAAGGAATGAATCTGAGAAAAGTTTGAAAAAAAGAGAAAAACTGAATTATTTTTAATCTATAAATCTGGTGTCAAACTTTAAAAAAATGTGGAGAATAATATTTAGAAAAGGATGATAAGACTAGAATACTGGAAACTAAAAAAGCTTATTTCTGAAGTTAAAAATGAGTACAGAAACGGAATGAATTAAGACCTATTCCAAGCTACAAAAAGCACCATACATAAAGAAAGGAGAAAATGTGAATCCGTGTTTTTTTTTTTTTTTTTAAAGTGTTCCTTTAAAAATGCTACCCAATAATGATACAGTGGATAAGAATCTGCCTGACAATGCAGGGGACATGGGTTCTATCCCTGGTTCAGGAAGATCCCACAAGTACAAGCAACTAAGCCTGTGCACAACTACTGAGCCTGTGCTTTAGACCCTGGGAGCCGCAACTCCTGAGCCCACGGCACAGCACAGCCCAAAAAGATTCATTAAAAAAAAAAGAAAAAAGCTACCACAGAGTGACACTTTAGAGTCAGTCATTTCTTGTCCCACATCTCTTCTTCCTTGACCTCTATCTCATGATAGGATGAGGGAAGGGGGTCTCTCACAACTCAACAGGGTTTGCAAATGAAAGTCATCTTCTGCCACAACTAATAAAACTAAGACACAAGCCTTATTCGACAGGAGTTTTGAAATTCTCATCCTCCTCTGTATAACTAAAAAAATCATCTGTATCCAGACAACTGGCCACAGCTGGATCGAGCTTACCCCTCTGTTCACCTATCTCCCTATTTCATCTGGGTTTCGGTGTCTCTTTTTGTCCCCCTCTGCTCTCCTGCTGTTCCCGTCCTATTTCCTCCCTCACACGTGTCCTTGTCCCAGGCTGCTACAATTCGTTCCCCCTCCAAATGCTCTCTCTCCAACCTTCCTGAGTCTTTCCAAAATCCATACTTAAGTCTGCCTCTTTCTTCCCCCATTTCGGCTCCCTCTCTGCGCTCCAGATTACTCCACTTCTCTCGCTGTGACTCTCCCTTCCTCCCCACTCTCTGGCAGGCCATGTGGCTATGCTTCCTTCCAGCCCTTTCTTCCTCTGCTCCTTACCTTTCTCTGCCAGCACCATAAAACCGGCCACCTCAGATTGAGACTTGAACCCATGTGGCGGGACTCCAACCGGGTAAAAACACAACTCGGGACTCTAACCGAAGAGGCCTGGACTCAAACCCGGCTGAAACCCAGTTAGGGACTCTCCACCTCTGACGTCCCTCATCGCCCTTCACCTCCCCGCTCCCATCACTGAGACAGGGCAGTTCTCCCTGTGCTGTTTCCCAGTCCCTGGAGATCTGGCTTTCTGATTTATTAATACTTCTCTATTTTACTCACCTGGCTATTTTCAAGGCTTAACCTCTTTGACTTGACTATCCCTTTGCAAATCCCTCAGCCAGTCTCAGTTTTCCCACTTGTTCTCCCTGATGCTTTTCTCCTCGCTTTCAGTTATTTCTCTCAGTCCTTCTGAGTCTGCTCCTCCTGATCCTCCTGCCTCCTGAATTTACCGAGTGGGCGACAAAACGTATCGCCCCCGGACCGGAGGATCACCGTTTCCGACGGAGTTGAATTGGGAATGGAACAGCACTGGCTGTCACAGGTCACCTACCCTATGCGGGCTGAGGGGACGGGCTGACAGGAAAGGGGGCTGCTGCGGGGCAGAAGGACCGGCCTCAGGAGACCCGAGGACAGAGGACTGGGAGGGAGGGGGCTCGGGAGCGGGGCGGCCTCTCCGGAATCCCGGGAATCGGGAGAGGGCGCGCGGCCTATCAGGGCTCTGCCTCCAGCGGTCGAGAAGGCGACGTGGCGGGCGCGACTCCAACTCGCGAGAGAGGGCTTTACTTGGCGAGGCAGAGGTAAACAAGGGTTTTAAGCAGGAAAATGTCGCCAGAGGCGGTGTCTACGCAAACCGAGGGCCGAAACCGCCTCAGCAACACTTAAAACCCAAACGAAAAGACAACTGGGCCGCAACGGCAGCGGCAGCGTTTATTCCGGGCCGAGCACCGGGTGCCAGGGTGTTCAGGTCGCTGGCAATTCCCACACCAAAAGAGTCGGACACGACTGAGCGACGGAACTGAACTGAACTGAGGACGAGTGAGCGGGGGCGGAGGTGGGGATTGGAGGGGTGACGAGCTCTGCAAACTTACTCTAGAAGGAAGCTTAGGCGCCGCTCGGGAACCTCGGCTCCGCGCTCTCCAACTTCCGGCTCTGTGTGAAACGGCTTTTGGTTTTAGAGCCGCAGCTTCCGACCAGGGGCGGGGCGAGCACCCGCTGTGCACAGAGTTCGTGGGAGGGGCGGGGCGCGGAGGGGGCGGGGCCTGTTACCTTGACAGCATTAAGTTACCGCCTGTAACACTGCTCAGGTAAAAGCTTCAAGTTATGTCCGAAGCCAAGATACTTCCTCTTAAGACTAAAAGGGTTTATTCTCAATTAAAAAAACTGTTTTTCACAGCATGTTGTGCTCAGATCCTGCTAGTGAGGCTGAAGCAATTCAGGGATCTGGGGGCTTCGGCAGTTTTAAGAAACAAGAATGGGACTAGTCTCTATATTACAAATACAAAACTCTGCCTGGGTAGAAATGGGCTTTTCCCTACTCATACCCTACAAAACAGCAAACTTAGCATAGTGCTGAGTTCAACAAACTCAGGGTCAGTACCTGGGTGTCTGAGATGGAGGACTTAAGGGATGTGATCATTTGGGTCACTAAGCACAGCCTTTTAAGAGCAAGACACTTTAAATGATTATAAACTGCGTTTTTGTTTCTTTTATCTAACGTGTTTTAATTATTTCCCCTTTCTAAACCCAACTCTTTAAACAGTGACATAAAGGGGGTTGTATAAGCAACTCTTACAATGACAAATATCATTGTGTAAGTTTAAGCTACAGAGAAAAGATTAACTGATAGGTATAATGTGAAACAATTATCACAGTAAGTTTGTCTAGCATCCATAATTTCGTATAGATAACCTAAAAATGATTCTTGACAGTGCATTCACCAATGATTTATCAGATACAACACCAAAAGCTCACGCCAACAAAATAAAAAGAGGTAAATTGCACACATCCTAATTATCAAATATTGTGCAGTAAACCATCCTCAGCAGTGAAAAAACAATGTACACTATAATACCAAAAATTACCAAGCATATATTCAATAATAGTTTAACATCAAGAATAGATAAAGAACTCTAAAAAGTACCGATCACCAATTCCACCATAGGGGTGGGGAGCTTTCTTAACCAACCAGCCCACATATTGCAAATAAAAGACAAACAGAAACATCAAAAAGAAACTTAATGACAAAAATAAAAGACAATCATTTACAATGCATAAAATATAAAAACAGGAAAGTAGCTATGCCTTGAAAAAAAACAAATGATGGTTCATCACTGAAGTTATCACTCCACTACATAAGCTCTGTCATTAAGTTGCTACAAAATTAAGTGTGGAGGCAGAATGATCAATAGCACCCAGGTGACAAGCATGCAGCATCAGCAACAGTTTAGTCAACAGCCTCACAAGTATGAGGGTGTGAACCTGGACAGTACCCTTGTCAGGAGAAGTTCCTACACCTCTTGGTGAGGCTCAAAGGGCATGGTGATAGTACACATGAACAACACTATCACAGTGGCCTTCAGGCAGGCTTTTCTAACATCACTCAAAGCCAGGAAAAGATGTACAGGTCAAGGTCTTCAGATACTTTCTCATATCACAGAACACGCTGACCACTATACTAAGTAGCTTCAAGTGGTAATTCTGTATGCAGCAGGAAAATATTACAACCAATAAGGGAAAGGATTCTCCTTTAAAAATTTTCTCTTACCCAGTAAACCCACACCACAGAGAGTCCATGAGGAGCTGCCCCTTAAACACAGGTGGATTACCACAGCAAAGAAACTGGACATGACTTCAGACCCTAGGGCCACATACTTCAAAATCAAATTTAAAAGGAAAAATAATACAAACTAACGGGAAAGCAAAGTCAGGAAGAGTCTACACTCCCAGACTAGATAGACCAGTACAAGAGCGGAAAACTATGACATGTGGGGGTCTCATATCCTAAGACCTTGAGATGGGACTATTTGGTCCACCCAGAGATGCCAAGCTAAGAGCCTGAAAGATTCACACATATTCCCTTTCTTGGACTGCTGTCCTTACAGTTTTCCTAAGTAACAGGCACAGAAGATCCAATCCACCAGCCTATTTCACACACCCTGACATGTACGGCAGCAAAAGGAGAACAGCAGAAATGGCTGAGCGATCTCAAGAGGCAGACAGGGACTAAGACAGTTCATTACAGGTACTGAGGTGCCAGATAAAATTAAAGAGCAGCCAGTACTTTCCCATTTTCCAATTCTATCTCCCAAATATGACAACTGTGATGCAACCAGCACTGGATCAGGGGTTAGACGCTTGGGGCATCAGCTCTGATCTATATGGACTAAGAATTGAGTAGCCAATACATCCAAGCCCACAAAGAGAAGAGGGGGCAAGGCAGCCCACCTCATGCTCCTCACACTCGAGAACAACCAGCTCACAGCAGGGAGATGGCAACTGTTGTGGATACAAACCTTGCCTTTGTGTCTGATGGAGCTGCAGCACCATGGGCGGGTGAAAGAATACATGATACATGTTGAAGGACAGGCTGAGAACTCGGGGAAAGGTTAAGCTTCCTCTGGGACTTTAATAAACAAACTTCTCTTTGGCCAAAGAGCTGAGAGAGTCAATTCCTAGGTAGGTTGAGAAGTCCTCGGTAACCGAGGAGGAGAAAGGGGTCTGGGACCCTCGAGGACGAGAAAGGGGTCTGGGGCTTTCGAGAAGGACAGATACTGTTCTGGACTTCTCAAGGAGAAGAAAAGGACAAACTTTTTTCTTTAAGCCCAGAGCTGATGATTACACAACACAACAACTCCGCTTAAACTCTGTACTAAGCAGAGACATTACTTTACCAAATAAGCTCCGTCTAGTCAAGGCTATGGTTTTTTCAGTGGTCATGTATGGATGTGAGAGTTGGACTGTGAAGAAAGCTGATTGCTGAAGAATTGATGCTTTTGAACTGTGGTGTTGGAGAAGACTCTTGAGAGTCCCTTGGACTGCAAGAAGATCCAACCAGTCCATTCTAAAGGAGATCAGTCCTGGGTGTTCTTTGGAAGGAATGATGCTAAAGGTGAAACTCCAATACTTTGGCCACCTCATGTGAAGAGCTGACTCACTGGAAAAGACTCTGATGCTAGGAGGGATTGGGGGCAGGAGAAGAAGGGGACAACAGAGGATGAGATGGCTGGATGGCATCACTGACTCGATGGACATGAGTTTGAATGAACTCCAGGAGTTAATGATAGACAGGGAGGCCTGACATCCTGCAATTCACGGGGTCGCAAAGAGTTGGACACAACTGACTGACTGCACTGAACTGAAGATAATACAAAAACAATGTATCCTGCTTGAGGACAGGTTTCTCCTTCTTGAGAAACTTCTGACTATCCTGTCATCTTGAAACGGAAATTCTGGGCATGAGTCTGGTAAGACCTTTACAACCTTGAGACATTCTTTTGAGTTACTGTAATAACCAATTGAGAAACTATAAAGCTCCCTTGCTAAGACTAGCAAGGGGGGGCATTCTCCATCCCCCTTCTGATGTCTATGTTAGAAGCTTTCTCTGTCCTATTTCATACTTTAATAAAACTCTGCTACACAAAAGCTCTTGAGTGATCAAGCCTGGTCCCTGGTCCCAAAGCTATATCTTCTTCTTTAGAGATCATGAATCTGACGTTGTTCACCATAAGCTCTCATCTTTATGTACCATTACAAGAGGTTTCCAACCACTATTAATGATGTGCTTTCCTCTCTGTCCTGAGAGCTCATCACTGTTCACACTTTGATACATTCCCGTCCATTTAGGGGTTTTGTTTTGTTTTCAAAACAAGTATCTCAATAAAATATATGATGTATGAAAAGACCACACCTAACACTGCTTTCAATGGTGAAAGACTGAAAACTTTTCCTCTGATATCGGAAAGAAGGCAAGGATGCACAATCCGCATCACTGTTCAACAGAGGACTGAAACTCCTAACCAGAGCAATTACACAACAAAAAGAAATCAAAGCTTCCCAAAGTGAAAAATTAGAAACTTACCTTCTTCCCTAGAGGACAACGTCTTTTATGTATAAACTGTAGATTCCACACAGACACAAAAAACCCCCTGCCACATCAAATAGCAACTTTAGCAAACGTGCAGGATACAAAAGTCAATGTGCAAATCAGCTGCATTTCTATACACAATGAACAATGTTAAAAGAAAATCACAAAACAATTTTATTTACTATTGTATTAAAAACGGATGAAACATTTAAGAATAATTCACCAAGGAGGTGAAACATATACACTAAAAACTACTTAACCATTTCTAAAAGAAACCCAAAATAAACAAATAAATCTAGTAGTCACAGAGTGGAAATCTCAGCACTCTATATTACCAAGTTACTCAAAATGTTCCACAGATTTAATGAATTCATTATGAAACGTACAACAGAAATGTTGGCAGAAATAGAAAAAACTTGCCAGAAGTCATAAAGAATCTCAAGGGGACCACACACTGCAAAAATACTCTTCAATAAGTACAAAGATGAAAGAGGAAGGTCACCCTTTTTAAAACTTCAAGCCATATCACAATTTAATCCAGACGGTGTAGTACTGGCATAAACACGGATTTATACACCAAGAGAACAGAAGAGCATGTTCAGAAATAACCATTTGCATATATTTAAAATCTAAAGACAAAGATACTAAGAAAATCTAGTGGAAAAAAGACAGTTGCCATAACAAATGGTGAATCTATGGGTTAAACAATGAAGAGGAAACCCCACCTGCATCAAAAGTAAAAATATCTCTGTGCCAAACCACAAAATGAACACAGTGAAGACAAAATCTCAAGAATGAAGGCAATGACAGTGAATTTCCAAATCTCAGAGACTTAGATTCATGTCACAGTTTCAAACAGATGAATGGAATAGCACACTCTCTATCACTGATACCTGACTCTGAACTTTCCATCCCATCTCCAATCAAGATTTTGAAGTCAGTGACTCACTCACTTAGCTTCAATTACCTTACAACAAATTTCCCTTTTTAGGTCTACTTCCAGATTTTACCAGGTACTGTGCATGTTAATAACTGACTTCCACCCACAGCTTCTTAATCCTGATTGACAGAGAGCAGACTGCACATCCAGGACCCGAGGCAATCCCTGCTACCCAAAAGCACTGAGACCCCTTCTCAAACCTGTGGGTGTGATGCCCTGCCCAGGATGGTGCCCTCCACACAAGGTCCAGGCCACTGGGTCATGCGGAGTTGGCATCTAAGCGGAGATGACAGGCCCTGAGGGAAGTTCCCTGGTGAGTGTGCATGTACAGGTGTCAGGAAGGATACTTCAGAGTCAGAGATGATCAGTAAGTCCAAAGAAGGGATTTCAGGAAGGACAGACTGAGAATCAACTGAGAATATGATTTTACCTGAGAAAGAGCCATTCCTCTTTTCTTGCCTTTTTTCCTCCTCTTCCCAGCTTCTTCCTCAGACAATCTAAGTTTTTAGAAGTTGATCTGGCAAGTGGAAAACAGGCTGCTTCAGGCTTAGAATCAAAGTCCCCCCTTCATTTGCCACAACCACAAAAACAGGAAGACCTCACTATGTGGAACAGTCCTTTGGTGTCCACTGCCTCAGGTGGGATGCTGTTTCTGCCCTCCTATTTCTTCCCTCACACCTGTCCTGCCCTCCTCGGCAACTTGTTTCTCCTCTTGCTGCTCTTCTCCCCACGCCAACCCTTTAAACTGTCCTAAACATCTATACATCTGTCTCTTTCTTTCTCCAACTCTGCTCCCTCTCTGCCTTCTAGTCACACCCCTTCTCTCCCTGTTACACTCCCACTCTGGGGCACTCCAGGTGTCTAGGGTTACTTCCTTCTCTTCTCTTCTAGTCAACACCTATCCCTGTTTCTCTCCTAGGATCATCCCTGTCAGCCCTCCTACCGCAGACGCGGGGCCCCTGGGAAAAAAAAACTCAAGGGCCGCCGGGCTACCTTCTCTCGCGGCCTTCCGCTTCCGCAGGAAACTGCGCACGAGCGGATTCCTAGGCGGAGCTTCCGGGTCGGGGGCTGGGCGGATCGCTGCAGGAGAGGGGCGGGGCGAGGAGCGTCCAGGTCCCCAGGGCTAGAGCAAGGCGGGGCAAGGGGCCGGGAGGTGTTTAACAGTCCTGTGATGCCCCATAAATTACAGCCTGTTTTTTTTAATTTGTTGCCTTTAACATCTAAATAGATAGCATATTCTTCTATAATTACAATATGGAAATGTCGATGAACAAAATGAACTTTTTGTCATGTGTTGAGGAAAGAACGGTGCTAGTAGTGAAAGTCGCTCAGTCGTGTCCGACTCTGCGACCCCATGGTCTATACAGTCCATGGAATTCTCCAGGCCAGAACACTGAAGTGGGTAGTCTTTCCCTTATGCGTGGGATCTTCCCAAGCCAGGGATCTAAGCCAGGTCTCTCGCATTGCAGGCGGATTCTTTAACAGCTGAGCCACAAGGGAAGCCCCTATTAGTAAGATTCATCCAGTGTTCTAGCAACAACATTTAAGCAGCCAGGGTATGGTCAATATTTGGGGACAGACATAAAAATCTGCAATCGGGGCCTACCTTTGATTTCTTCTTTTAGTGCCTGTTGGCTGCTAGACAGTTCCCTTCTCCTTAAATTCTTCTGATTTAATTTGAATTTTACACATTCCCCCACAGCCTTCTGTAAGTTTTGAGGATTTGGGTTACTTTGAGCTCCCGCCTCGGGATGCGAGGAAAACATGCACTGGGTACACTTGAGAGGAGGAAGCTGGTGGGTTCCGCGGACCAGAGGCACTGCTGCAGCGGGGCTCCACGCCGCCATGCAGGCAGAGGATGCCGGCCTTCCCAGGTCGCTGTGTCACCCCGTTACACTTTTAAGGCAGAAGCTTGTAACTTTGTAGACCAGTATGTTGGAAACTAGGCTATGTCCTCCTAACAAGTAGAAAAGTTTCAATAAAGATTTTATTTTCCTTTTTAAAATTTTTTGAAATTACGAAAGTATGACAACACATTTACATGAGGCTTTGAAAGTAGTTAGTTCCACTATATACTACAATTTTTTACGTAGACAAATTAAGATTTTTAGTAGGAATTTCAATATTAAACTCTCAAAAATTAATAAAATGGACAGGAAAGTAGGATATACTAGACCTGAAAAGAATTGTGAACAAATTCAACATAATTAAGACTTAAACAATTTTCACAGAGCAGGATACAAATTGTATTCAAGTTCCCATGGACTATTAACCAGGAGACACTGGAATATGACATAAAACAAGGTGCAAAAGTTTCATGGCCTAAATAAAGAGTATTGAAATCATACAGGGCCTGCTCTCTTATTGCTGTGAAACTCTGTGAGAATCAATACCAAAAGGTATTTGAAAATAACCCACATATTTTCAAGTGCAATAAATAAATCAATCAATGGTTTTGTCAGCAGGTTCTTGCCTGTCCTGGAACTTGGGTCTCTGAAGAGTTCCTGTAGGGTAGTAATTGGATGCAGAACATTTCCTGCCATTAGAATAATTTAACCATCTTAAGAAAACAAGAAATTTTTCAGGATTTCTCTCTGTACTGCAAACTAAAATAAGAAATACAAAACTATCCCTGGGGAAAACATGCCATTCTACAGTGACATCCTGTATCACAACTTTTCCTCTTTGCTCTTCATTCAGCTGGAAGGCCAAACTCCACATGGCTCAGTTCCAGAGACACAAGGTCAAAACCTACAGTCTGAGACTGGAGGACTAAGGTATGTGATGGGAACTTCCGTCAGTACCTTTTTTATTTTGAAATTGACAGAGTTTACTAACCATTACTTTTAAAAGAGCAATTTTCATTGATCAGTTGCTAAGTCGAATCTGAGTCTTTGCAACTCCATGAAGTGCAGCACACCAGGCTTTCCTGTTCTTCACTATCTCCCAGGATTTTCTCAAACTTGTCTTCATTGAGTGAGTAATGCCATCCAACCATCTCATCCTCTGTCACCCTCTTCTCCTGCCCACAATCTTTCCCAGCATCAGGGTCTTTTCTATTGAGTCCGCTCTTTGCATCATGTGGCCAAAAAGAGCAATACATCTTTAAAAATTGATGAAAACCGCATTGTTCCTTTAGTATACATTCTACGCTTCTACTGCTCTCCACACGACAGGTCAATAATTGAGAGATAAGTTGCCGGGGCAAGAATAACGACTTTATTCAGAAAGTCAGCGAACTGAAAATATGGTGGACTGTACCCCCCAAACCATCTTATCTGAATTAGACCTCAGTCCCTTTTTATACTAAAAGAGGAGGGAATCAAGTCAAGTCAAATTCCTTTGAACCTAAGGAATCAAACAGTTAAGTAACAGAGCATAAAAGTCCATCAATAAGAGTTCCCTGAGAAACCTCAAATAACATCAAGGAATTTGAAGAGCAATGGAAGGCCTTAAAAGGTCATTGTATAGGGTCACTCCTCAACCCCTCCCCCACACACAATATCAGTAATCTTATTACTATTTAAATCATTCCTGTGCTGAGGTAGAAAAAATTTGCGGGTACATAATATATTTAAGATATAATTTCAACTGTTAAAAATTACAAAGCTTATTTATGAGATGATGTTTTGTAATAAAACCATGGAGTTGCATATCCATGCACATATGCATGCACATGTAAATACACAATTGACTGAAATGAAGAGTTGCCTCTTGTCACATTTTTAAATCATTTTCCCATGATTACTTTTAGTCATATGTATTTCAGCATCTCTGGGGCCATGAAAATGAATCAACTGTACTTAAGTGTCGCAATATTACCTTTTTTACAAACCTTGGTTAATTATTTAGATTGTGCTGGTCTTTGTTACTTTGTGTGGCTTTTTCTAGTTGCTCTGAGGGGGAGATACTCTGTAGTTGTGGTGAGTGGGCTTCTCACCACAATGACATCTTTTGTTACAGAGAACAGGTTGTAGGTGAACTGCAGGCACAAGGCTTCTGTAGTTGCAACACATGGGGTCTGCAGTTTTGGCTCACAGGCTCTCGAACATGGGCTCAGTAGTTGTGGTGGATGGGTTTAGTTACTCCTGGGCATGCGGAATCTTCTTGGACCATGGAGATCAAACCCATATCCCCTGCATTGGCAGACACATTCTTATCCACTGTACCAATGCAGAAGTCTCAACTCTAATACTATATTGGTTTTAAAAAAAAGAAAAAGTAGTAGACGTATAAAAAACATATATAGAATACTTTGAGTCCAATCTCTATAAAATACCTGTCTTCACAAATAATATGAGGGCATCTCTCCTGGCACAATGGTAAAGAATCCACCCGCAAATGCGGAAGACATGGGTGTTGCTCCAGGATAGTGCCACATGCCTCGGGGCAACTAAGACCAAGTGACACAACTACTGAGCCTGTGCTGTAACGCCCAAGAGCCCAAAAAAACAGGCCCACGTGCTGAAGCTACTGAAGCCCAAGCATCATACAGCCCATGCTCTGCAACAAGACACCACAATGGGAATCGCATGCACCACGACTAGAGAACAGCCCCCACGGCTGGCAACTAGAGAAAAGACCAAGCAGCAACAAAGACCCAGAACACCTAAATAAATAATTTTTATAAAAAAATGATTTTATCTACAGTTAATTTTAGGTATATAGTTATTAACAAAAACCAAAGTTTATTTGTTAATTCCACAATAGAACAATGAACCAAGGTTAGTAAAGTGGGGACTTCCCTGGCAGTCCCGTGGTTAAGACCTCGCACTTCCATTTCTGGAGTTTCAGGTTCAATCCATACTCAGGGAACTAAGATTCTACAAGCTGCACCATGTGACAAAGAAGACAAAAAAATACCAGTAAACTTGGATTTCATAGTGAAAAATAGATGATGGAATGAAAAGCCCCCTCGCCCTGTTAAACATGCTGTTTAATACCTACAATCAACATTCCCCCTTCCTGAGCCCCAACTATACATGCAGGGAAGCCCTCCATGGGGAACAGACAGTCCTCTGTGCCCACTGTCTCAGGAGGGACTCAGGACAGTCAATTCTGGCACAGAGACCGACACAGGAGCTTTCCCACACTTTCCCTCGGATCACACTCCCCTCCTGGTGAGGCTTCATGTACCCAGCAGCAGGGGGCACCTCCGCTGACCCCATGATCCCCTTCAGGTCACACAGCAGGCCCTGGTCCATCATCACTCAGAGCAGAGTGGCCTCCTCATCCCTGGGGCTATTCTCAGTCTCAGAAGTGGAGCCTAAGAGCCTTGGTTCTCAATGTAGGATCCAGATCAGATTTGCTGCACTGTGAACGTACCTGGGACTAGGACCCACACAAGTGTCTGAGGACGTCTGATAGGGCAGGGGGTACCATACATGGTTTTGCAAAATGCATCATGGATCTCATGGGAAACATGGGTTGAACACCATTAAAGGTGGAAAACCCAGCCCACCTCCTACTTTCTCCTTTTCCAGCCTTACTGAAATAGAACTAATGAAATGGATATGTGTATACTTATCATGCATGATATGACCATTTGACAGATGTATACACTGTGAAATATCTATCACAATCCAGTCATCAATACATCCATCAACTCCCAGGTTCCATGTTTTGTATGGTGAGAACACTTAAGATTTACTCTACTGGCAAATTTAAAGTATGTAGTAACACAGAAGAATTTACTGCAGTTAGAATGCTGCACATAGCTCCCCAGAACTTACTCATTTTCCAACTCAAAGTTCATACATTAACATCTTCCCATGTATAGATTCCTTTGGGTAGAATACTCATTTTCACTATATTGATTCTTCCAATCCACGAACATGGTATATTGCTCCATCTATTTGTGTCATCATTTTCACTAGTCTTTTATAGTTTTGTACATGTAAGTCTTTTTGTTTCTTTAGGTGAACTTATTCATAAGTACTTTATTCTTTTCATTGCAATGGTGAATGGGATTTTTTCCTTAGTTTCTCTTTTTTCGTTGTTAGTATATAGGAATGCAAGAGATTTCTAAGTATTAATTTTATATCCTGAAACTTTACTATATTCATTGATTAGCTCTAGTAATTTTCTGATGCTATCTTTAGGGTTTTCTATGTAGAGGATCGTGTCATCTGCAAACAGTAAGAATTTTACTTCTTTCCCAATCTGGATTCCTTTTATTTCCTTTTCTTCTCTCACTGCTAGGACTTCCAAAACTATGTTGAATAGTCGTGGTGAGAGTGGGCACCCTTGTCTTCTTCCTGATTTTAGAGGAAATAGCATGCACAACTTTTGTGTGGTTTCTTTGAAAGACATATATTTTTAAGTCTAAAACACTCTGATGTCTTGAGAAAGCCCTTGCCTACACAGTTCATGACTGCTCTTCAATATGGACTCTTACTGTATAATACTTCAACTTAAGGGGAAACTTTTTCCACTCCAATTGCATCTGTAAGGCATTGCTCTGTTTCAGAAAATTCCTTCCTACAAACACATTTGTGTGGCTTGTTTCCAGGATATATATTCCTACATATCTAGAGAGTGAGTAGTAATTGTAAAAACTGCCATAGTCATTGCATTTCTAAGTATAAAGCATTTGATAAATCCTGAGTTTAAGGCAGCACCTAAAAGCCTTGCCACATTACATACACTTGTAAGGATCTCCCTAGTATAGATCATCTGATGATTGGTGAGATATGAGCCCCAAGTGAAGGTTTTACACATTCATTATCACTTGTAAGCTTTTTCTTCAGAATGACTTCTTATGGATTCTTAAATTGAGACTGTTGTCTATAAACTCTCTATAAGACTGTTGTCCAGACACACTCTTTACATCAACATAGCTTCTATGTATTAGAGTATGAATTTTCTCATGAAGCCTAAATGGAAACACCTGACAAAAGCCTCACCACCTCAAGGTATACTTAACAGTCCTACTATTTGTCAAAATTTAGTAGCCAAGGCTTCACATCCAATGTGGCAGCAATTCCCTCATGCATATATCATTAATAATATACTGTAACTACAAAAAGGTGAAGTGATATTTTTGACACTGAATGGCCATGAGATTCTTTAGACTCCAGAAAAAACTGATTAAAATAAAATCTTTTCTCAAATTGGAAAACCAGTTCTTCTTACATGTGTAGTTAGGAAAAGGTTAATGTTAAAATACTTTTTTGGAGCACCAATTCTGCCTGGGAAACAAAAACAGGCTTAAGAAGAAACCTAAAGTTAATTCTTATCATGTTTCTTGGGATACACAGCCCACTCTATCTGGGATTCCAGCCATAAACAAATTGGTGGAACTCAGAAAAAAAAAAAAATATATATATATATATATAAGATATTTTAAATTTGAAGTGGAAAACTATATCTGTCTATCTAAAATTATCTGTGTCTCAGTGTATGTCTTTGTTTTTGGATAATATGAAATTAATGAGCTCTGCTTAAATTCAAGTTCATGTGAACTGAAAAATATTCAATATTAAATGTTTATTTAAATTAAAATATAATTGTTTGCTAATATAATTGACATGTCTTAAATCATTACATAATACTTTTATTGTGCCTAGATTTAAGGTAAACTAAGTTTGTCACAAAAAGTAACTCTTTATATATATATATAAAGGATATGAAAACTTCTAGAGAAACTCTAATAAAAATAATTATATTTTCAAAATGTCTATCTAAAATAATCTCTTAGGATTGGAGTAACTTAAATTCATAAAATTGTACTAAACGAAATAATAAAAGTTTATTAAATAGCTAGGTCATTTCCAAATAAAGATTTTAAAACATTAATTACTGAACACTAACTTCCTCTTACAAAAAGTTTTTCTTACAGAAAAACTAAAGAGATTTTAGACTATTAACAAATATATAAATATATATTTATATAAAAATATATAATATAGTATAATAAATATATTTGCCAATCTATAAAATGCTAATATACAAGACACTTCATATTTGCTAAAGAAAAGATGTATGCCTTTAATAAAAAGATATAAGAAATGGCTAATAAAATGAATACAAACATATAAAAAAGGTTTCTGACAAATGAAAGAGAACTTTATGGCAAATGGATGCAACTCATTGCTCTGAACTTTCTTCCTCTTCCTTCTTACATGTCTCGATCTATACAAATTCTTCTTTTATATGGGCCACACCTCTCTGAGGTGAAATACACGACATGATATAATCCTCCTGTTAGCTTACTTTGCAATAATCAGAACACCTAATTCTATAAAAACAGACATTGGCCCTGCCTATATTTCTAAGCAGTTCAAACAGTTTTTACATTCATTCTCTATTAAACAGATTACAGACATTTCTTATAATCCACAAATACAAGACACAGTTAAACAAACACATTACACACTGAAACTAGAAATAAAAAATTAAATACGGGGGAATACCCAGGAACACTTTTATCTTCCTTATCCAGAGCAGACTTTACTAGATTCCAACGCAATATGTTCTTTAAGCCTATAACTATTATTCTATAGCTTTATTTGTTTAAATTTTTTTAACTTACCACAGGGAGATATGGAGAAGGCAATGGCACCCCACTCCAGTACTCTTGCCTGGAAAACCCCATGGATGGAGGAGCCTGGTAGGCTGCAGTCCATGGGGTCACCAAGAGTCAGACGCGACTGAGTGACTTCACTTTCACTTTTCACTTTCATGCATTGGAGAAGGAAATGGCAACCCACTCTGGTGTTCTTGCCTGGAGAATCCCAGGGACGGGGGAGCCTGGTAGGCTGATATCTATGGGGTCAGAGTCGGACACAACTGAAGAGACGCAGCAGCAGCAGCAGCAGCAGCAGCAGCAGCAGCAGCAGCAGCAGCAGCAGCAGCAGCAGCAGCAGCAGCAGCAGCAGCAGCAGCAAGGAGATATCTTGACATGAACAGAAAAACATTTCGAGGAACTGAAGGACTCTTCTCTTCCTCTTCCCATTTGGTACCAAGACAGGTTGAATAAACAATGGAAATCTGGGAAATTAATCTTATAGGGAAAGGGGTATGCTTGTATTTCCCCAGATGGATCCAACGAACTCACATGGCTTCCTCTTTGGAAGAGCCAACCCAAGGGGGCCCCTGGCCTTCAACATAGAGGCAAGACAACAATAACCCCAGGAGGAAGAAATTCCAATACAGGCCATGGCAGCTCTAAAGATCTCCAGAAAGCACCGCCCTCAGCGGCATCAACCTTATGATCTCCCCTCTTGGCGACAAATAAAAACCCTTACTCATCAAGCTGAAAATCCGGTCTCTCAATAGAGAATGCCTTGGAGTCCTGAAAATATTTTTTTGCCCTGTTTGCTTTGCTTGCTTGCGCCTCCCACCCCGCCCCCCCACCCCCTCACCATGCCCACCCCCCCACCCCCTCACCATGCCCGCCCCCCCACCCCCTCACCATGCCCGCCCCCCCACCCCCTCACCATGCCTGCCCCCTGCGCCCGCTCAAGCTGAACTAATCAATCACACTACTGGGCTTACATACCCAATCCCTTTACTTCAGGTTGTAGAATGGACGGAGAAAGTACCAATCATATTAACCAATGACTCCATACATATGCCTTCTCCCTGGAACCTTAAAGGGCCATCACACCCTGAAGAAGGGAAACTAACATCTCTTTAGGTTATGAAGTCCTTCCTTTGTGTATGGGCCCAGCAAAATTATGCATAAACATTAGCAGACAAACTTGGGCTTTTGCCCTGCCTCCAAAAGAGGACTTTCAGACATTGCTTGGATTATTTACTGCCCTTTCTTTGTCCGTGAACCATGTTTATACTACTGAAACTTTAGGGAAAGAACAAAGAACACTATGCAAAGGGCTTACTAATAAGAACTTTAGATATACTCCGGTTCATTGAGACAAATGTCAGGCCAAATCAGGAAAACTAATGTTTGTGGTTAATCATACAATTGTCGACTGGGGACCCCATGGTATGTGGTTATCTAACTGCTCAGGTGATATTAACAACATTGTATGTGATTATGTTACTCAAGCAGCGTAGTAGTAACACTACAATGGAACATTACCATGAGAAAGGACTCCTTGGCTGGCTTGATGGTGGAATGGCACCCACCTCGTCCTCCAATCGTCCTCGATAAACAGATTGGGCCTGAACAATGGGACACCTGGAAACTTGCTGCGAGCACTGAAGAACTTCGGACTTGGACTGGACATTTCACAGGGACCAATCGTAGTCATAGAGACTATTTCTTTCATTATAATCAATCATATTTCATACACGCTTGTGTTCCCCTTCCTTTTGTTCTAGCTATAGGAGGTTTACAATTCAATAAGACATTACGTTCTGTTACTTGTATGAACTGCAAATTATATACTCGTCTTAACTCTTCTGTTTCCTTAAGAAGTGAATCCTTTTTGATTCTTCGATCTCAATGTAGTCTGTGGTTACCAATAAATCTCCAGCGGCCCTGAGAAGGTCCCATGGCTGGACTTGCTTCCCGATTACTTATTAAACTGCTCCAGTGATCTAAACCATTCATTGGATGGGTGATTCTTGGCATTTTGGGATTAATAGCTATTTGCACCACTGCTACCGTCACTGGCATTGCTTTACAAACCTCAATTCAAACACATAACTTTATCCAAAATTGGACTAAAGATGCTCATACTATGTGGGCCACTCAGGCTCAGATAGATGAGGATATTCAAGATGAAATACAGGAACTAAAAAGTCATCAAACGGGTTGGAGATCAATTAATAGATGTACAAAATCAGGTGATGCTAAAATGTGATTGGAATTCTACTCAGTTTTGTGTTACTCCTGTTCAATTCAATAATAGTACCTACAAATGGGAACAAATCAAATTTCATTTACCAAATAAACATGATAATTCCTCTCTGAATGTACAATTATTACAAAAAGAAATCTTTGGAACCTTTTCTAAAAATCTGCCCTCTTCCACTAATTTGGAAACTTTAGCTGAACTAGCTGATCAATTATCCGGGTTAGACCCACGCGGATGGTTTCAAAGCATTACTCACAGCACTGGGTTTGGAACTGTAATTTTTGTGATTGTCTTGACAATTATATTTGTCATTCACCATTGCCTTCATGAAAAAAATTGTTAAAACTAAACAAACTCAAATGGTCAGAACCCTTTTTACAAATATTATAAATAAGGGGGAATTGTCAGGGAATGTTTAACAGGAGGATTCCTGTGTGCTATTCCTCATAAATCCTATTCCTTATCAGTTTCTGTTGTGAGAAACCAGTGGAGCAGCACGCTGCTCCCAGGACTGAGGTCATAGGATGAGACAGGCTTGAAACGACTTCAGTAAACATTCTCCTCATGACAAAACTGCTTAGTCTCGATCCTCTTTCTTAAGATATGGATTGTCTCCTGACCTTGTGATCATTACTAATCCCTTGGTAATGGTTGCTGTACGTTTGGTTTTCTGATCTTTATCATCATCAAAAGAAATTTCTTGTACAACAGCCTATATATACTCACAAAAAGATCATTAAAGCACCTTTGCTCCATCAGAGCTTGGGTCCCAATGTCTTTCACTTTCTTATCGTCGACTCTGGACCACCAGGTTCCGGTCCATTAAAGGATCCCAACAGATTCTAATGCAACATATTCTTTAATCCTGTAACTATTGTTAATACAGCTTTGTTTAAATTTTTTAAACTTGCCACAAGGGGATATTTTGACAAAGCAGAAAAACATTTTGACCCATTGAAGGATAACTCCCTTCCTCTGCCCATTTGGTATCAAGTCAGGCTAACTAAACAATGTAAATCTGGAAAATTAATATTTCAGGGAAAGAGGTATGCTTGTATTTCTCCAGATGGACCCAACGAAATCAGTTGGCTCCCTCTTCGGAAGATCCGCCCCAGGGGAGCCACCAGCATTCAAGATAGAGAAGAAACGGCGAAATCCCCAGGAGGAGGAGTTTCCAGTACAAGCCATGGCAACTTTAAAAATTTCCAAGAAACGCCACACTCGAGGTCATCAACCTTATGATCTCCCAACCTGGGGACAGATAAAAACCCTTATTAATCAAGCTGAAAATCTGGTTTCTCAGCAGGGAATGCCTCGGAATCCTGAAAATACTTTTGTCACTATGCTTGCTTTTGCTTCCCCTGCTTAGGCTGACTTGATTAATCACACTTATTGGGCTTATATACCTAACTCCCCTTTATTGCAGGTCGTAGAATGGACAGATATAGGACCAGTTGTATCCACTAATGACTCAGTACATATGCCTCCTCCTTGGAGCTTGGAGGGGCCCTCTCATCCTGAGGAAGAAGGAAGATTGATTAACATTTCTCTAGCTATAAAATCCTTCCTTTATGCATGGGCCCAGCAGAATTATGTATTAATGTTAGTTGACAAACGTGGGCTTTCATTCTGCCTCCAAAAAAGAACTTCCACACATTGTTTAGACTGTTTACTGCCCTGTCCTTTTATGAGAACCATGTCAATACTATCAAAACTCTAGGACAAGGACAAAAGTTAGAATGTAAGGGGTTTACTTATAAGGATTTTAAATATACTCCTGTTTATTGAGATAGATGTCAAGCTAAATCATGGAAATTCATGTTTGTGGCCAATTACACCACTGTTGATTGGGGATCCTATGGTATGTGGTTATCTAACTGCTCAGATGATATTAACACTACTATGTGTGATTGTTACTCAAGTAACATGGAAGATTACCAACAGTTCAATGGAACATTTCCATGATAAAGGACTCCTTGGCTGGCTTGATGGTGGAATGGCACCTCCTTGCCCTCAACTTCTCCTCAAAAGACAAATTGGGCCTGAACAATGGGACATCTGGAAACGTGCTACAAATACTGAAAAACTCGGAACTTGGACTGGATATTTCACAGGGACCCATCATAGTCATAGTTACTCCTTCCATTATAATCATTTATATTTTATACAAGCTTGTGTTCCCCTTCCTTTTGTTATTACCATAGGAAACTTACAATTTAATAAGACTTTACGTTCTGTGACTTGTATAGATTGCAAATTGTATACTTGTCTTAATTCCTCTATTTCTCTAAAGAAATGAATCTCTTTTGATTCTTCGATCTTGACGTAGTCTGTGGTTGCCAGCAGATCTCCAACGACCCAGGAAAGAGGGTCCCATGGCAAGACTTACCTTCCAGTTACTCACTAAATTACCCTGACGATCTGAACGATTTAGTGCTTGATTCTTGGCATTTTGGGTTTAATAGGCATTTGCACCACTGCCGCTGTCACAGACACTGCTTTACAAACTTCAATTCAAACACAAAACTTTATTCAAAATTGGACTAAAGATGCTCTTATTATATGGGTCACTAAGGTTCAGATAGATGCAAAGTTCAAGATAAAATTCAGGAATTAAAAACAGCCATCCAATGGGCTGGAGATCAATTAATAGATTTACAAAAACAAGTATTAAATTGGATTGGAATTCTACTCAATTTTGTATCACTCCTCTTTGGTTCAACCATAGTGATTACAATTGGGAAAAGTCAAATTTCATTTGGAAGATATGCATAATAATGCTTCCTTAAATGTACAATTGTTGCAAAAGGAAATCCTTGAAACCTTCTCTAAGAGTCTACCCTCTTCCAACAATTTGGAAACCTTAGCTGAACAGCTAGCTGATCAATTATCTGGGCTAAACCCTCAAAGATGGTTTCAAGGCATTACACATAGTATTGGATCTGGAACTATAACGCTGATAACTATCCTGGCGATTATATTTGTAATATACTGATGCTTTTCAACTAAAATTGTTCAAACTAAACAACTTCACTTGGTCAGGGCCTTTTTCACAAAAGTATCTAGAGTCATCCCCAATTATGAAAAAATAAAAAAGAGGGAACTGTCAGGAGATATTCAACTTTAAGGGATCCAACCTGATATTTTCTTCTTTTGTGTGCCATTTCTCAAAGACTCTATTCCTTACCAGTTCCTGGAAAAAGGAACAAGCAAAGCTGCTCATAGTTCTCAGGACTGAGATGATGAGAAAGGGCATCTGCTTGGACTCCTTTCAGTGATTCCCTTCATTGACCTTTTACTTGAAGGTAATCTGTTCAGTTATGCCCCTCTTCCTCAGGATATGGGATGCTTTCTGGCCCTTTCAATATTGTTATTTGCTTGGCTTTATTTTTCCTCAATTTTTTTTTACTGCCTAAAGCTGCCTTGTATGAAGACATATAAACGTGTTTCTACAAATAAAGCATGTGTTTCACTCGAGACTTGGGTCCCCTGCTTCCTTCTTCTCATCGACTTCAGTCCCCAGGTCCCAGTCTACCAAGACTGTGACAGCTCTGTCTTCAATTTCCACAAATAAGAGTGACTCTTCTTTAATCATACATACAACAGTTATTTCTGTCCAATGGAGAACATGACCCTATTCCTATGCATCTTTCCTAGCACACCATCAGTCCCTGGTAACTGTCCCTCTCCTCCTACAAAAAGCCCAGGCCCTTTAACATCTTGCCTACTCTGTTCAAGGTCAGTTGGTAGAACGTTATGTTTTATAACAGGCTGGACTATGTACGGAAGGGCTTCCTGATCCTACTGACCATGATGAGTCATGTCCTAGTTTTACATTATTTTCCACCCTCCCTGTTGCTAATTCACACACACTACTGAATTTCGTAATTGAGGCTGTGTGTTTTTCAAGGAAACACGGATGTGAGTGAATTGTATCTAATGAAGTCAGTCCCTTCATCTCACTGATTCCTTCCTATAGAATATCATGAAATGCATGTAGCAAATGCATTTGATCAATGTATTACCAAAGCCAAGCTCTTAGAGCTCACCACACAAAACTGAGAGACTACTTGTTGGGCAAGGAATAGTGACTTTATTCAGAAAGCCAGGACCAAAAAGATGGTGGATTACTCTCCCAAAGAATCTTCTTTGCTGAGTTAGAATTCAGGTTTCTTTTACACGAAAAGATCTCTATAGCTTCTCTTCAAATATGGACTTACTGCTGAGTACCTGAACTAAAGTCATCAGAGAATACATACAGTGAAAAAGGTAAAGGATTTGCCACAACCACTGAGTCTGGGAAGTATGGCTCCACTATATTCCTATCTTGTGACTTTTGGGTAAGATCCTTGCCACACACATTATATTACTGTGTGTTTTCTCCAGGATAAATACTCTGGTACTACTGGTGAGATGTGAGGATAGGGTTTTTTGTTTTTTTTTTTAAACATCTGTGAAATTGGTGAGGAATCATTCTAGAATGAATTCACGTTCTAAAGACCTGACTAATAAATACATATATATCTCAGTTCTATCCAGTATGAATTTTCTCATGAAGCCTAAGATGTTGCCACACTCATGATATTTGTATGTTTTCTCAGTAGGATGAATTCTCTGAGCAACAGTAAGGTGTGAAGTTTGAACTTTGAATTTTGAAGACTTCTACCATATACCACATTCACATAAGTTTCTCTCATGTATGGATTTTCTGATGTTTAGTGAGTGCTGAGACCTGAGTAAAGGATTTTCCACACTCATAATATTTTAAAGGTTTCTCTATATGTATTCTCCGATGTCTTTTAAGGTGTGAATTTTGACTGAAGAACTTGCCACACTCATTACATCTGAAAGGTCTCTCTCCAGTATGAATTCTCCAGTGAAGTTGAAGATGTGGTTTTTGACCGAAGACTTTTCCACACTCATCACATTTGTAAGGTTTCTCACCAGTATGAACTGTCTGATGAGTTAAAAGGGTTGACTTTACACGAAAGGCCTTGCCACACTCATCACATTTGTAAGGTTTCTCTCCAGTATGAACTGTCTGATGCCTTAAAAGGATTGACTTTACACGAAAGGCCTTGCCACACTCATCACATTTGTAAGGTTTCTCTCCAGTATGAACTGTCTGGTGCTTTAAAAGGATTGACCTTTCATGAAAGGCCTTGCCACACTCATCACATTTGTAAGGTTTCTCTACAGTATGAACTGTCTGATGAGTTAAAAGAGGTGACTTTACACGAAAAGCCTTGCCACACTCATCACATTTGTAAGGTTTCTCTCCAGTATGAACTGTCTGATGCATTAAAAGGGGTGACTTTACATGAACGGCCTTGCCACACTCATCACATTTGTAAGGTTTCTCTGCAGTATGAACTGTCTGATGCCTTAAAAGGATTGACTTTACACGAAAGGCCTTACCACACTCATCACATTTGTAAGGTTTCTCTCCAGTATGAACTGTCTGATGCCTTAGAAGGATTGACTTTTCATGAAAGGCCATGCCACACTCATCACATTTGTAAGGCTGGTCTCCAGTATGAACCCTCTGATGACCAGCAAGGTGTTCATTTCGGCTGAAGACTTTGTCACATATATCACATTTAAATAATTTCTTTCCTGTATGAATTTTCTGATGTCTCCTGTGGCTTGAGCTGTCAGAAAAGGCCTTGCCACACTCATCACATTTGTAACGTTTCTCACCAGTATGAATTGTCTGATGACTTAAAAGGGTTGACTTTACACGAAAGGCCTTGCCACACTCATCACATTTGTAAGGTTTCTCTCCAGTATGAACTGTCTGATGCCTTAAAAGGATTGACTTTTCATGAAAGGCCTTGCCACACTCATCACATTTGTAAGGTTTCTCTCCAGAATGAACCCTCTGATGACTTATGAACTGTGAAGCCCGAATAAATTGCTTGCCACACTCGTCACATTTGTAAGGTTTCTCTCCAGTATGAACCCTCTGATGACCAGCAAGGTGTTCATTTCGGCTGAAGACTCTGTCACATATATCACATTTAAATAATTTCTTTTCTGTATGAATTTTCTGATGTCTCCCAAGGTTTGAGATGTCAGTAAAAGCCTTGCCACACTCATCACATTTGTAAGGTTTCTCTCCAGTATGAATTGTCTGATGCCTGAAAAGTATTGACTTTACACGAAAGGCCTTGCCACACTCATCACATTTGTAAGGTTTCTCTCCAGTATGAAATCTCTTATGACTTATGAACTGTGAAGGTTGACTAAAGTGCTTGCCACCCTCATCACATTTATAAAGTTTCTCTCTAGCATGAAATCTCTTATGACTTGTGAAATGTGAAGGTTGACTAAAATGCTTGCCACACTCATCACATTTGTAAGGTTTCTCTCCAGTATGAACCCTCTGATGAACAGCAAGGTGTTCATTTCGGCTGAAGACTTTGTCACATACATCACATTTAAATAATTTCTTTCCTGTATGAATTTTCTTATGTCTCCTGAGGTGTGAGCTGTGAGTAAAGGCTTTGCCACACTCATCACATTTGTAAGGTTTCTCTCCAGAATGAACCCTCTGATGACCAGCAAGGTGTTCATTTCGGCTGAAGACTTTGTCACATATATCACATTTAAATAATTTCTTTCCTGTATGAATTTTCTTATGTCTTCTGAGGTGTGAGCTGTCAGTAAAGGCCTTGCCACACTCATCACATTTATAAGGTTTCTCTTCAGTATGAACTGTCTGATGACTTAAAAGGGTTGACTTCAGGCGAAAGGCCGTGCCACACTCATCACATTTGTAAGGTTTTTTGCTGTGTACTTTGAGTTCTTGTGTTATTCCTGAAGGATTCATAAAATCATTCTCATATATATTAGAAACACTGGTTTGGACACAAGGAGGAATTCTTTGAAGTGGTGAAAATGAGAAACTATTGTTGACAGACCTCTTAACTTCATTATATTCAAAAATTATCCCACCAGTTTGAAATATATGCAGCTTATCCTGAAAGTTAAATCCAAGCCTGTTTCCAAAGGGCTTGATGCCTGCATCCTTTCTGTCATGCGAATCTCTTCCATCAGGCACATTTCCATTAAGGCTTACAGGTGTGCCTTTGTAATTTCTTTTGTCATCTCTCCCCTGACACTCAAAGTCACACATATTTTCCTGACTTTCCCAAAGATGAACACGTTTGATTTCACAGCTTTCAGGGCTTCCCAGCATCAATGTTTGGAATGTTTCTTGTTTATCACTGTTCACTTTGCATTGTAAATGCTTGATCACAAGTGTAGGAGAGATACCTACAAAACAAAAAGAATCATAGGTATCCTGCTCACAATAATTCAAAAATAAATGTTTCATGTTGAATATATACTACACCAAGAGTAATACTTACACCAAGTTATGAAACACCACAATGATGACCTTAAGTGTTTAGAAAAACTAAAGGAATAGAATTCTTAACTTAAGAAAGCATAACATAAATTCACCGTTAAGGTAGCCTAGTTTTAAAAACCATATGCCAAACACACTCACATCGGACAATCTTATGCCAACTCTCAAAAACAGTATTTTTCTACCAGGACCCTTAGGAATCTATCAATCAACAGTTGTCTCAAATTGAAAAGAAAAATATTATACTATCATTGTATTCTGCATACTTAATGTACATAAATAAATTCTAAACAATATATTATATATTGTAACAGTAAATAATCCAAAACCAAGCTTACCCAATTAATAATTAACTAGTCATAATTGGTTGTTTACAATTGAAAACAAATGAGAAAATGAAGAATATGACAAAAACAATTTTTTGGAAACAACATAGATTTCTAAATCTGCTATAGAATTATGTACCCAAAAAGAAAAAGCATTTTACAATGTTAACAAGTAGTATGTGTCAGCTGTATTGCAGAATACACGCTAAAAGACCATCATCTGTAAATGACACATAAATTAAGACGTAAAGTAGTCACCAGTTTTCTAACAGCCAATAAACAAATCCCTACCTATGTTGTTGTTGTTGTTCAGTCGCTCAGTCGTGTTTGCCTCTTTGTGACACCGTGGACTGTAGCCCACTGGACTCCTCTGTCCATGGGATTTCCCAGGCAAGAATAGTGGAGTGGGTTGCCATTTCCTTCTCCATGGGATCTTCCTGACTCAGGGATCAAACCTGCATCTTCTACATTAGCAGGTTAATTCTTTACCACTGAGCCACCAAGGAAGGCTTCTCTCTAGCTATGCACTATTCTTACCTGGTTTAATGGCACCAAAATATAATAAATAAAAAGTGAGTACTTTGCATATTCATTGATTAGGGTCAGACACAATATTGCTGCAAAATGTTGTAAGTGAAAAGCATACAAGATATAATGTAGTTGAGGTTTGACAGAAAACAAAATTCTCTAAAGCCATTATCCTTCAATTAAAAAATAAATAAAATTTTAAAAAGATATAATGTAGATAAAGTCACATCATAAAGAACATGACAGACTACAGATATTACTTTTTTTAAACAAAAATACATTTTGAGTATTTACTAAAAAACACGTACTATTGTAAGCCAACTGACAGCACTAATTTGCTTTAAAAGGCTTGAGGTAAATTAACATGTTTTTCTCTAATTAGAGTAGGAGACACACCCAGTTGGCATACAAAGTGGTAAGAGAACCAGGACATAAATCTGAACCTACAGACTGAGAAAACTTATTTGTAAACATGATCACCCACCAAACGAAAGATTAGAAAGGATTAGAAAATATTAAAAAAAAAATACAAAGAACTTAGAAAGAAATATCAAAGAAGATACAAGACAGAAGTAGTCTGTTTAACTATTATTCAACCATCCCATCTCAAAATGGGTTGTGAGTCATCATGGATGCACAGAGTGATTTAGGTCATGTCCTGAGAAACTTGTTCAATAGATGACCAGACATTATCTTTACGGTGAGAGTATGTAGAAGGTGCAGGGATGTGATAGGTAAGAACAATGTTTCCATCCATATCAAGGTAGTACGTGAGGAATGGTCAGGACGAAGAAAGGGCCTGCGTGGAACATAGGGTACACAGGTTTATGTCAGGTATCAGCTTGTGACTGCATGTCTTTGTGAAAATAACTGAGAGCGTAAACTAATATACTGACCTTAGAAGAAGAGAACTCGTTCAGCAAGTTTATGGGCATTATACTATGGGTATGGGACAGAAACAAAAGAGATTTTTAAAGTGACTGTGATATATGGAGAAAGCAGGATAATACCTGTTATACTATTTACAATGTAATGTATCTAACTGTGAATTTTGTAAGTTACAATGGAATGCTTATATTCAAGAAAAACATACACAATATTCCAGGATATTGTGTAAGAATCTTATGAGCAGAAATCAGAAGGAAAATCCAGGAAAAGGCTATCTAAACCTGGGTTCCTCTGACAAGTACGATTAATCTTTTATTGGACATTTACTTTGTTTCTTCTTCCACACATGGTCATCTCAAGATCGAGGAGTATCAAAAAAAAGGAGGGATTGAAACTGACGCTGGAGGACCTTCCCAGTTACAAAAGTCTTTCTGAGGCATCCAACTCTTTTTTGTAGAAAAAGGCTTTATTCTCTTAGACCTTCCCTGAGTTCAAAAGAGCAGATTCAAACAGATACTAATACATAAAAGGACATAAAAGGATCATACCATGATCAAGTGGGATTTATTGCAGGGATGCAAGATTCCTCAATATCCACAAGTTAATCACTATGATGCACCACAGTAACAGTTGAAGACTAAAAGCCATATGATCATCAATAGACGCAGAAAAGGTTCTGACAAAATTCAAGTTCTATTTATGATAAAAACCCTTCAGAAAGGGAGCACAGATGGAACCTACCTCAACATAATTAAGACTTTATATGTCAGACACACAGCTAACATCATACTCAACAGGGAAAAAGTGAAAGGATTCCCCTTAACAACATGAATAAGACAAGAATGTTCACTATTGCCACGTTTATTGAACATACTTTTGGAAGTCCTAGCCACAACAATCAGAAAAGAAAAAGAAATAAAAGGAACTCAAGTTTAAAAAAAAAAAAAAGAATAAGTAAAACGTAACCATAATGCTACACACAGAAAATCCTGCAGATACCACCAGATGACTACTAGACCTCATCAATGAACACAGTAACTTGCTGGATGCAAAATATATAGAAAGCTGCTGCATTTCTATACACTAATAATGATATATCAGAAAGTGAAATTTATGAAACAATCCCATTCACCATCTCATAGAAAAGAATAAAATTCTAAGGAATAAACCTACCTAAAAAGTTAAAAGAACTGTACTCATAAAACTCTGAGAAGTAACACTGTCAAAATGACCATACTATCCAAGGCAATCTACATATTCAATGCAACCTTTATCAAATTAACAATGACATATTTCATAAAACAAAGATAAACTTAATTTGTACCAAAACATAAGACTCTGATATCTAAAATGATCTTGAGAAAGAAAAACAGAGCTGGAGGAATCATGTTCCCTGAGTTCAGACTATACTACAAACTGACAGTCAACAAAGTCAAAGTGAAGTCACTGAATCATGTCCAACTCTTTGTGACCCCATGGACTGTAGACTACCAGGTTACTCTGTCCATGGGATTTTCCAAGCAAGAATACTGAAGTGGGTTGCCATTTTTTCTCCAGGAGATTTTCCTGACCCAGGGATTGAACCTGGGTCTCTAGCATTGAAGGCAGATGGCTCTACTGTCTGAGCCACCAGGGAAGTGGTATGATGATGGCACAAAACAGAAACACACATCAGTAGAACAGGATAGAAAACCCAGAAATAAACCAATTTACTTAAAGTTAATTATTTTATAACAAAGGAGGAAAGAATATAGAATGAAGAAGTCTCTTTAATAAGTGATGCTGGGATAAATGGATAGTTACATGAAAAAGAATGAAATTCCAACATTCTCTAACACCACATACAAAAATAAACTCAAAATGTGTTAAACATCTAAATGCAAGACCAGACACTACAAAATTCATAGTGGAAAACAAATGCAAAACACTGACATAAATGTCAGCAAAATTTTTTTGAATCTGTCTCTTAGAGTCATGGTAATAGAAGCAAAATCAAACAAATGAGACCTAATTAAATTTAAAACCTTTTTGCAAAGCTAAGGAAACCAAAAGAAGAACAAAAATTCAACTTTTGGACTAGGAAACTATATATGCAAATGATGCTACCTATAAGGGATTTATTTCCAAAATATACAAACAGTTCATACAGCTTCATATCAAAACAAACAAGCCAATCAAAAACTGGGCAGAAGATCAAAACAGCTATTTCTCCAAAGGAGACAAATAGATGGCCAACAATCACCTGAAAAGATGTTTGATGTCTCTACTTATGAGACAAATGCAAATCAAAACCACAAAAATGTATCACCTCACATTGGTGAGAATGACCACCATCAAAATGTCTACAAACAATAAATGCTTGGGAGGGTGTGGAGAAAAGAGAACCCTCCTACACTGTTGGAAGGAACATAAATTGGTACTGCCACTTTGGAGAATAGCATGGATGTTCCATAAAGACCTAAAAATAGAGTTATCAAATGAACCAGCAATTCCAATCCTAGGCATATATCCAGAAAGGATGAAAACTAATTCAAAACGATACATGCACCCCAATGTTTTTAGCAGCACTATTTATACCAGCCAAAACACGGCAGCAACCTAAATGTTCACTGACAGACAAAGGGATAAATAATATGTGGTACATATATACAAGGGAATATTGTGAAGTGAAAGTAGCTCAGCAGTGTCCAACTCTTTAAGACCCCATAGCCTGCAGCCTGCTAGACTCCCCTGTCCATGAAATTCTCCAGGCAAGAACACTGGAGTGGGTTGCCACCTCCACAGCATAAAATACAACAAAGTAATGCCTTTTGCAGCAATATAGACAGACTTAGCAGAGGAGGCAATGGAACCCCACTCCAGTACTCTTGCCTGGAAAATCCCATGGATGGAGGAGCCTGGTGGGTTGCAGTCCATGGGGTCACTGAGGGTCGGACACGACAGAGTGACTTCACTTTCACTTTGCACATTCATGCATTGGAGAAGGAAATGGCAACCCACTCCAGTGATCTTGCCTGGAGAATCCCATGGACAGGGGGAGCCTGGTGGGCTGCCGTCTACAGGGTCGCACAGAGTCGGACACGACTGAAGTGACTTAGCAGCAGCAGACAGACTTAGGGATTATTCTAAGTGAAATAAGACAGAGAAAGACAAATATCATAAGATATTATATGTTGAACTGAAATAAATGATACAAATGAACTTATTCACAAAATAAACTCACCAGCATAAAACAAAAACTTATGGTTACCAAAGGGGATAGTAAAGGGAGAGATAAATTAGGAGTCTGAATATATACAAACTAATATATATACAACATAGATAAACAACAAGAACCGACTATAGCTCAGGGAACTATATTGGGTATCTTGTAAACTGCTATATACCTGAAACTCAACATTATAAATTAACTATACCTAAGAAGTGGATTCCACGTTGAAAGTCAGGAAGGGCGGCAGTGAGGAGATACCCCTCATCCACGGTAAGGAGGAGCGGCTGCGCTTTGCTGGAGCAGCCATGAAGAGATACCCCACGCCCAAGGTAAGAGAAACTCAAGTAAGATGGTAGGTGTTGCAAGAGGGCATCAGAGGGCAGACACACTGAAACCATACTCACAGAAATCTAGTCAATCTAATCACACTAGGACCACAGCCTTGTCTAACTCAATGAAACTAAGCCATGCCCCCGGAGCAACCCAAGACAGGTGGGTCATGGTGGAGAGGTCTGACAGAATGTGGTCCACTGGAGAAGGGAATGGCAAACCACTTCAGTATTCTTGCCTTGAGAACCCCATGAACAGTATGAAAAGGCAAAATGATAGGATACTGAAAGAGGAACTCCCCAGGTCAGTAGGTGCCCAATATGCTACTGGAGATCAGTGGAGAAATAACTCTAGAAAGAATGAAGAGATGGAGCCAAAGCAAAAACAATACCCAGCTGTGGATGGGACTGGTGACAGAAGCAAGGTCCGATGCTGTAAAGAGCAATATTGCATAGGAATCTGGAATGGCAGGTCTATGAATCAAGGCAAATTGGAAGTGGTCAAACAAGAGATGTCAAGAGTGAACGTCGACATTTTAGGAATCAGTGAACTAAAATGGACTGGAATGGGTGAATTTAACTCAGATGACCATTATATCTACTACTACGGGCAGGAATCCCTCAGAAGAAATGGAGTAGCCAACATGGTCCACAAAAGGCTCTGAAATGCAGTACTTGGATGCAATCTCAAAAATGACAGAATAATCTCTGTTCGTCTCCAAGGCAAACCATTCAATATCACCGTAATCCAAATCTATGCCCCAAGCAGTAATGCTGAAGAAACTGAAGTTGAACAGTTCTATGAAGACCTACAAGACCTTTTAGAACACCCAAAACGATGTCCTTTTCTTTATAGGGGACAGGAATGCAAAAGTAGGAAGTCAAGAAACACCTTGAGGAACAGGCAAATTTGGCCTTGGAATGTGGAATGAAGCAGGGCAAAAACTAATAAGAGTTTTGCCAAGAAAATGCACTGGTCATAACAAATATCCTCTTCCAACAACACGAGAAGACTCTACACATGGACATCACCAGATGGTCAACACCGAAATCAGATTTATTATATTCTATGCATCCAAAGATGGAGAAGCTCTATACAGTCAACAGAAACAAGACCAGGAGCTGACTGTGGCTCAGATCATGAACTCCTTATTACCAAATTCAGACTCAAATTAAAGAAAGTAGGGAAAACTGCTAGACCATTCAGGTATGACCTAACTCAAATCCCTTATGATTATACAGTGGAAGTGAGAAATAGATTTAAGGGCCTAGATCTGATAGATAGAGTGCCTGATGCACTATGGAATGAGGTTCGTGACATTGTACAGGAGACAGGGATCAAGACAATCCCCTTGGAAAAGAAATGCAGAAAAGCAAAATGGCTGTCTGGGTAGGCCCTACAAATAGCTGTGAAAAGAAGAGAGGTGAAAAGCAAAGGAGAAAAGGAAAGATATAAGCATCTGAATGCAGAATTCCAGAGAATAGCAAGAAGAGATAAGAAAGCCTTCTTCAGTGATCAATACAAAGAAATAGAGGAAAAGAACAGAATGGGAAAGACTAGAGATCTCTTCTAGAAAATTAGAGATACCAAGAGAACATTTCATGCAAAGATGGGCTCGATAAAGGACAGAAATGGTCTGGACATAACAGAAGCAGAAGATATTAAGAAGAGGTGGCAAGAATACACGGAAGAACTGTACAAAAAATATCTTCACGACCCAGATAATCACGATGGTATGATCACTCATCTAGAGCCAGACATCCTGGAATGCGAAGTCAAGTGGGCCTTGGAAAGCATCAATACCAACAAAGCTACTGGAGGTGATGGCATTCCAGTTGAGCTATTTCAAATCCTGAAAGATGATGCTGTGAAAGTGCTGCACTCAATATGCCAGCAAATTTGGAAAACTCAGCAGCGGCCACAGGACTGGAAAAGGTCAGTTTTCATTCCAATCCCAAAGAAAGGCAATGTCAAAGAATGCTCAAACTACCACACAATTGCACTCATCCCACATGCTAGTAAATAATGCTCAAAATTCTCCAAGCCAGGCCTCAGCAATACGTGAAGAGTGAACTTCCTGATGTTCAAGGTGGGTTTTAGAAAAGGCAGAGGAACCAGAGATCAAAATGCCAACATCCGCTGGATCATGGAAACAGCAAGAGAGTTCCAGAAAAACATCTATTTCTGCTTTATTGACTATGCCAAAGCCTTTGACTGTGTGGATCACAATAAACTATGGAAAATTCTGAGAGAGATGGGAATACCAGACCACCTGACCTGCCTCTTAAGAAATCTGTATGCAGGTCAGGAAGCAACAGTTAGAACTGGACATGGAACAACAGACTGGTTCCAAATAGGAAAAGGAGTACGTCAAGGCTGCATATTGTCATCCTGCTTATTCGACTTCTATGCAGAGTACATCATGAGAAACGCTGGACTGGAAGAAACACAAGCTGGAATCAAGATTGCCAGGAGAAATATCAATAACCTCACATATGCAGACAACACCACCCTTATGGCAGAAACTGAAGAGGAACTAAAAAGCCTCTTGATGAAAGTGAAAGAGGAGAGTGAAAAAGTTGGCTTAAAGCTCAACATTCAGAAAATGAAGATCATGGCAGCTGGTACCATCACTTTATGGGAAACAGATGGGGAAACTGTGGAAACAGTGTCAGACTTTATTTTTGGGGGCTCCAAAATCACTGCAGATGGTGACTGCAGCCATGAAATTAAAAGACGCTTACTCCTGGAAGAAAAGTTATGACCAACCTAGACAATATATACAAAAGCAGAGACATTACTTTGCCGACTAAGGTCCGTCTAGTCAAGGCTATGGTTTTTCCTGTGGTCATGTATGGATGTGAGAGTTGGACTGTGAAGAAAGCTGAGTGCCGAAGAATTGATGCTTTTGAACTGTGGTGTTGGAGAAGACTCTTGAGAGTCCCTTGGCCTGCCAGGAGATCCAACCAGTCCATTCTGAAGGAGATTAACCCTGAGAGTTCTTTGGAAGGAATGATGCTGAAGCTGAAACTCCAGTACTTTGGCCACCTCATGTGAAGAGTTGACTCATTGGAAAAGACTTTGATGCTCGGAGGGATTGGGGTCAGGAGGAGAAGGGGACGACAGAGGATGAGATGGCTGGATGGGATCACTGAATCGATGGCCGTGAATCTGAGTGAAGTCTGGGAGTTGGTGATGGACAGGTAGGCCTGGAGTGCTGCGATTCATGGGGTGGCAAAGAGTCGGACACGACTGAGCGACTAAACTGAACAGACTGAAGAAGTAGAGAAGGATATGGCAACCGACTCCGATATTCTTGCCTGGAGAATCCCAGGGACAGAGGAGCCTGGTGGGCTGCCGTCTGTGGGGTCGCACAGAGTCAGACACGACTGACGCGACTCAGCAGCAGCAGCAGCATACCTAAAAAGAATGGCTAAAACAAAAACAAAAACACCTCTTGCGGAGATGTTCAAAAGATGTTTCACAAGGGTGTAAAAACTACTAAATGGGGGAGGCAGTCTATGAAACAAGACATGTTGACAAAACTGAATACCCACCAGCAAAAGAATTTACTTGGGACATTATTTTACACTACAGACAAAAATGAACTCAAAATGGGTCAAAGACCTAAACCTAAGTCCCAAATGTACAAAACTCCTAGAAGTAAATGTGCAGGAAATGTTTCTGGAAATTGGACCCACAAATCGTTTATCAGATATAACACCAAAAGCACAGGCCACAAAATAAAACCAGATATTAATAAATTGAACTATATCAAAATTATAAACTACTCCGCATTAAAGTGCAAGGAGTTTGAAAACACAATCAACAGTAAAAGAGAAAATATGTGGAAATCGTACATCTGATAGTAAATGAGTACAAAGAATATATAAAGAATTTTAAGAGGGACTGATCACCAGTTCCACCATAGGGACCATTCCCCAATCAACCATCCAATGCATTGCAAATACAAAATAGAAACACTAAAAGTAACACAGAAATTTGAACTCAATGATAAAATAAAAAGACACCTACAATGCATAGAACAACAGTGCAGCCAATAGCCTCATAGATATGAGAATGTGAACTTGGACAAAGCTGTCCTGGGATAAATTCCCATACCATTTACAGAGGCTAAAATATATGGTCCTTGATACACATCAACAACACTGTCTTGGTGCCCTTGACAGAGTCTCCAAAGCCAGAAAATAACCTGGAAAGATGTATCAGGCTCTCGTGATACTTTCTCTCTCATCATCCTAGAACATACTGACCACTCTACTAGATAGCTTCAAGTGCTGACTTTGTACAGAGCAAGAAAATAACATTAGAAATAGTGTCTCCATCACAGTTTTCTGTTACCTACTAAATCCACTCCACACAGACACACCAGAGGCTGCCAATTAAACATAGGTGGATTATCACAGCAAGGAAACCAGATAAAATTTCAGACCTTCAGGAATATATTTCAAAGAAATTGAAGAGGTAAAATGATACAAAGTAAGGAGAATGGAACATCAGGAACAGTTGACATTCCCAGACTGGGTAGAGCAGCACAAGAGTAAAACTAATACAACATGAAGGTCAGACATTACAGCATCTTGAGATGGGACCACGCACTCGACCTACAGATGGCAAGCCAAGAGCCCGTGAGATTCACATATGCTCCCCTTGTAGGATCTAGGATCAAAAAGACGATCTCTCTACCCACTCTCCTTACATTTTCCTAAGTAACAATCACAGAGGATCCAACCCACCGTCTTGTCCCACTCCTAAACAGAAAAAAACAGCCCTTTAGAGATACTCGTTTTTCTTTATATGTTGTAGTTTTGGCTACTTTTACATCACTCTCCACTGTCCACAGCTTTTTCTCATGCTCCAATGTGGAGATAATATTCAGATCAGAAACAGAAACTCTGGGACTCCCCTGGTGGTCCAGTGGTTAAGACTCTGCATTTCCAATGCAGGGGGTGCAGGTTTGATCCTTACTCAGGGAACTAAGATCCCACATGTAGAATGGTGCAGCCAAAAAAAAAGTAAACAAGCAAGCAAAAACAAACAAATAGACATTCAGCATTATCAGAATAAAGAAATCTAAAGTGCTGTGGATTTTTTTAAACACTGAGCCAAAAGTCAAAAGGTAGAAAATAGGAAATTGGGTTTTTTGGTATTGTTTTGTTAACATTTGCCAGTGAGCTTTGTACATAATTAAGCTCTGGGAAAACCTCAGATATGACATGAAACAGACACAGCATCTGAAGAGGGTCAGTTTAACCTTGCGAAGCTGTGTCATGCCCCAGTCACCAGAACTCTCAGATGAAAGACATCAGGGCCTCCCAAGGGGCACACAGGGAAAATGCAGATACCCAAGGGCAGCTCTGGAAGGAAGTTATCCTCACCCACAGACAGCAGGTTCCTGTAGGTCTCCAGCATCACGTCCCTGTACAAGGCCCTCTGAGCACGGTCTAGGAATTCCCACTCCTCCTGAGTGAATTCGATGGCCACATCCTCAGAGGTCACTTGTTCCTGAAATGAAACCACATGTCACCAAAAGGGCCATGAAAAGTTCTCATTTTCATGCAAAAGAGAAAGGGTAGTAAGGGGTAAGGATTTATGAGATCCTCCAATTAATATGGATTTTTCATCATTGTTCAAAATCCATGAAATATATAAAGATAAAACTCAACACTGTTTTGGCTATACAGAAGTGTCAGATATTATGTTCTACCCAGTGAGTGCAACTCATTATCCTGATGAGGTACAGCATGAGTGGTGTCTTCAGAGATGACAAACTCCAAGGCACTCTTAATGGAAAGGTCAAAATTTTCAGGTATGATGTTGATAACAGCAGCAAGGACCAAAAGTGTCTGAGGGCTTCCTGTTGCTCTAAATTACTGTAGTATTACTCTAAACATTAAATAAGTACTTTACAGGCAAGAACCTGTCATCAATATAACAGCTCATTAAAGAATCATCTGTTCTCACCTTAGAGAAGAAATCCTGGGTCACAGACACTCTGAGAAACTTGACTCAGACCAAGAATGTAAGAAACGTTACATGAAGCACCTGAACTCAGAAGCTTGGGCTCAGCAACTGAAGCTTAAGCATCTAACAGTGAAGTAATACAGAGAACATTACAAGTCCTTTGACAGAGGGCTCCTAAAGAAAACTTGAAAGAAGTCCAAGGTGAACCTCCTCCCTGCCCCTGTCTTCTCTGCAGGGGGAGCAGCTCTCGGGCCTCAGGCCTTCATCCCTTGAAAATGGACACCTGTGACAAATTAGTCTCTACCCACTCCCTGATTGGGAGAACCTCCCCCCGTGTTGAGTGATCATTGTCCGCAGTGGTGAAGGACTGGAGACACTGACCAATGAGAGCCACAGCAGCTTGGCAGACCCAGGTCCCCAGACCATCTCACTTATTCCTAGCCACAGCTTCCAAACCAGTGCCATTTCAAAGGACTCTGACACAGCAGCCAAGTTCCCTGGAGCTGGAGCTGCCACAGAAGGGGTGGCTGGCTCCAGGGCTGGAAGTGGGACTGTGTTTGGGAGCTTCATCACTGTTATGCTAGGAACCCTTCTCTGAAACAGTAGCTCTTCTACGCCATGGGCTTGGCCCTCTCAAAGGCCATGGGGCCCTTTTGCCTGATGGTTGTCTAGCTCGTCTTCTTCACGATATGAAGGAGCTGTTTCCACCTCCCATAGTTCTTTCTCCTGTGTCTGCCCTGTATGTTCCCTTTCCTGGAACTCTGCAGGCAGCCTGGGGAAAGTGGTGAGCTCAGGGTTTGACAGAAGGAAAACAAAGAAATATTGTATTAACATGAAAAAAACACAAAGTCCAAGGTGAATAATGTGGAATGGCATGAAAGGTCACTATAGATGTGGATACAGAGACACAACTGTTAGTAATTTACTACTTAAAACACTAACAGGATTGTTCAGAAAATTCCAAGGCCACAAATTACACTGATAACATAATTTCAACTGAAAAAAAATGTGATATGTAGTTTGAAAATCATGATGTCTTCTATTGCACATGCATGCATGCTTATCTATAAAAAAATTAACTGACATGAGAGGATTCATCTTTTGGAAGATTTTTTTGGACAATTTTATATCATCCTTTTATTCACATGTATTTCAGCATCTTTCAGATGATAAAAATGTATCCTCTGTACTCAGCTGAGTTTGTCAACAGGATTCTATACTACGCTACCAAAAGAAAACTGGTAAAAACATTAAAAAAAAAAAAAAGAATACTTGAACTCAATTCATAATAAAATTACCATATACAAAAATACTAATACAATTTTATCCATTTAAATTTACATAGGAAGGCATTAACAGAAGCCAAACACTTTCTTTGCTTTTTTTTCCATTAATAAAACAGTGATTTGAAATTAGAAGAGTCCATTAGATTATGACCAAAAAAAATTATCACAATAACAAAGTAAAAAAACTTCTTGGCAAAAAAGAATATGGAAAAAAATATAGTTATTAAGCAAGACTATCTCAAAAAACATCATGATGAGACGGAAACATTCAATACATTCCTTCTGAAATTACAGTGGCACGAAAGGAGCTGTCCAGGGTGCCTGTCTTTCACCACCACAGGATGTGCATGAGCAGGGCCCACTAGAAAAAGTAACAGGAGAAAAAACCCAGGGCAAGAGACACAGAGTTTGTCAGAGACTTGAGACAGGTAGTATCCACAAACCTAAAGACATGGAAAGGTGAAAAGTGAAAGGATGGAAAAAGACAGCCCATCCTAAAGAGAGCAGGGGAGACTGTTATATCAGACAAAATAAACTGAAGAAAAAAAAAGTGCAATGAGATAAATATTTTATAATGATAAAACGGTCAATTTACTAAAAAGCTGTAACAAGTAAAAATATATATATACATCTAACATTAAATATCTCAGAAAAAATGAAGCAAACATTGAACAGCCATGTACAGATCACACAACCCAACAAAAGCATAAAACACATGCATCTCAAGGACTCATAAAACATTCTCTATGAGAGACCACATATTAGGCCAAAATTAACCATTTTAAGAGACTGATACCATTAAAGTATCTTCCCTAACAACAACGAAATAAACACAAGACAGAAAATTCCTTACATGTGGACATTAAACAACTCACTCTTACACCACAAATGGGTCTAAGAAAAAAATCTATGGAAATTTTTAAATATATGGATGAAAATGAAAAGACAACATTACAAAATTTATAACACAGAGAGAAGACTGTACTAAAAGGAAACTCTGAACTGTTAAATGCTTACAGTAAAAAAGAGAAAAGATCTGAAATCTGAAATCTATTTTTAGACCTCTACGAAGCAGAAAACAGAAAACAAACTAAACTCAAGGTTAGCAGAAGGAAACATGTAAATAAGATTAAACCAGAGCTAAAACAGAAAGTAGAAAAATATAAAAATCAACAAACCAAGAGGTGTTGTTTTGAAAAAACTGTAAAGGAAAACCCCTACCTAGACTAAGGAAAAGAGAAAAAAAATTCAAATAACTAAAAAGAGATATAAAACAGGAGTGATTACAACTGAGGTCAAAGAAAGTTTCTAAAGATAAGGAAGTACTATGACCAATAATGCCTATAAGTGACAGTATATAGGAGATAATGGCAAAGTCTCAGAAACATACAAACTATTTTACTTATTAAGAAATAAAAAAATTGAGAAGTAGTGGAAGTGAAAGTGATAGCCACTCAGTCGTCGTGTCTAACTCTTTGTGACCTCATGGACAGCCCACAAGGCTCCTCTGTCCATGGAATTCCTCCAGACAAGAAGACTGGACTAGATAGCCATTCCCTTCTCCAGGGAATCTTCCGAACCAGGGATAGAACCTGGGTCTTCTGCACTACAGGCAGATTTTTTATGATTTGAGCCACCAGGGAAGCCCATTATAACTAGAGAGATTTAAAAAGTAGTCAGAAACCTCTAAGAAAAATACAGGACCAAATTCTACCAAATATTTACAAAAGAATTACATTAATCTTGCTAATTCTATGGAGCAAGCATGATTCTAATAGTTTGCTGATTTCCCAAAGACACAAGAAAGGAAACTAGAAACCAATACCCCTGATGAATACTGATACAAAATTAAAATACTTGCAAACCCACTTCAACACATATTAAAAAGATCTGGAGAAACAGACACAGAGAACAGACAGAGGGGGGAGGGGAGGAAGGAGAGGTTGAGATGTATGGAGAGAGTAACATGGAAACTTACATTGCCATATGTAAAGTAGAGGGCCAATGCGAATTTGCTGAATGACTCAGGGAACTCAAACAGGGGCTCTCTAACAACCTACAGGGGTGGGATAGGGAGGAAGATGGGAGGGAGGGGACATATGTATACCTATGGCTATTTCATGTTGGTATTTGGCAGAAAACAACAAGTTCTGTAAAGCAATAATCCTTCAATTAAAATAAATAAATAAAAAGATCTGACACCATGACCAAGTGGATTTTATTCATGTAAGGCAAGGAGAAGTCAACATACAAAAATCAATTAATATGACACACTACATTAACAGATTAAAGGGGAGGAAAAAAAAAACCAAACCAGGATCATCTTGATGCAGAAAAAAAACATTCAACAAAAATTTGACAATCTTTCAAGATGGAACACTCAACAAACTACAAACAATAAATTATACCAACATCAACATAATAAATGCCATTATGAAAAGAGCACAGCAATGGGGAAAGAATGAAAGCTTTTCCTCTGAGGTCAAGAAGAAGGCAAGGACGCACACGCTGCACTACAGTTCAACAAAGCACTGAAACCCTTAGAGCAATTAGATGAGAAAAAGAAATCAAAGGTCCCCAAATTGAAAAAGAAGTAAATGTATACTCTTTCCCACATGACAAAGTTTCATCAGTGAAAATCATAAAAATACAAAAGAAACATGCTATATCAAAAAAGATTCTTTAATAACCACACAAAGGATCAATCAACCAACTAACTCATTATCAAAACTGCCATGACAATCTTTGTAGAAGCAGAATAAAAAATGGTGAAAGTCACAGAACTATTCAAAGAGCAAACAGCAAAACTCTTGAAGTAGGAAGATGGAGGTCTTTCTATTTCAACACCTATTACAAGGTAATCAAGGTGATGCGGTACTGGTATAAAAACAGACAAAGAAACCAACTGAACAGAACACAGTACTCAGAAATAATTCTTTGAGTATATGTAAGGTATATTCACAAGGATGTCAAGATACACAAAAAGGAAAGGACAGTCTCAACTGATCTGATTCCCAGATTTTACCAGCTATTGTGCATACTAACACCTGATTTCCAGGTGCAGTTTCTTTACCCTGGTTGACAGAGAGCAGACAGCACATCCAGATGGGCCCTAAGCAATCCCTGCTGCCCAACAGCACAGAGACCCCATCTCCAACCTGTGGGTGAGAAGCCCTGCCCAGGACGGTCCCCAGGGGAGCCTCCTCACAAGGGCCAGGTCACCGGGTTATGGGGAGACGGGATCTAAGTGGAGATGACAGGCCCTGAGGGAAGGCCCCAGGTGAGTGTGCGTGTACAGGAGTCACACAGGACACTCCAGAGTCAGACACAATTAGTGAGTCCAGAGAAGGGCACTTCAGCAAGGATAGACTAAATATGACCTTACCTGAGTAAGAGCCATGCCTCATTTCTTTTCTTTCCTCTTCCTTAACTTCTGGGCTTCCTCAGGCAACACGAGTCTTCAGAGGCCTATCGTGAAAGTTGAAAACATGCTGTTTCATGCTTAGAGTCAACACACCCCTTTCCTGAGCCCCAACCACACACAGAGAAGCCGTCACCATGAGGAACAGACAGTCCCCTGTAGCCACTTTCAGGAGGGACTCAGGATGGTCAACTTCCACAGAGACGAACATGGGACTTTCCCACACTTTTCCTCGGATCACACTCCCCTCCTGCTGAGGCCTCATGTACACAGCAGCAGGAGGCACCTCTGCTGACCAGGCAATCTCCTTCAGGTCACACAGCAGGCCCCGATCCACCCCCACCCAGAACAGAGCACCCCCTCCTCAGCCCAGATCTCAGCCCTCAGGACTGGGAGGACTCAGAGTCCTGATGCTCAGTGAGGGATCCAGACTGGAATCAACTGGGGCATCTTAAACATTCTCGAGCTGTGGACCAACACAAACTACCTGAAGGGGAATCTCTGGTACGAGGGTACAAAACATGGGTATGCAAAATGCCTCATGAATGAAACGTAAAGCGTGGACAGAGCACCATTCAGAGGAGAAAAGCAGCCCAGCCATACCAAGGTGTAACTAACAAAAATGGTATAAACGTACTGTGTACAAAGTGATCATGTGATAGATTCATACACTGAATAATTATTATAGTTGAGTAAGTTACACTTCCACCTATGAGTACACTGTATTATTTCTCTCTGGGCGAGTTTCAAGTATACAGAAACACTACAGGCAGATCCCCAGAACCTACTTATTTTGCAACAGAAAATCTCTACTCTTTGCCTACCAGTCCCCCATTTCCCTTTCCACCCAGCTCCTATTAACAGCCTTACTACTCGATGGCTCTGTGAGTTTGATAATTCTAGTTTCCACATACAGTATCTGTCCTCCTTTGTCAGGCTTATTTAACTTGGCATGTTCTCTAGGTTCATTCATTCTGGCATAAATGCAGGACTCTTGATTTTTATATTTATATACAGAGAAAAAATAGTTCATGAACATACAGTATATAATAAATATTTCTATACCACACTTTTGTTACCTACTCTTTAGTCAAGAGACATCTGGGCTGTGTCTATACCTTGGCTACTGCAAATCCAGTCACACTCATGGGACTGTGGACATATCTCTGAAAAACTGATCGCTTTTCCTTCGGATATCTGTCAGAAATGGGTTTGAGAGACTATAGGCCTGTTCTATGTTAATTTGTTAAGGAACTTCCATTTCATTTTCCAACACAGCAGTAGCATTTATATTACCACCAACAGTGCAGTTAAGATTCCATGTTTTCTGTACTGTGCCTGTGTGTGTGCTTATTTTGGGAGGGACAGCAGTGGATAACACAGCACCCAGCCTGGCAGCAAGACAGTTGCAGCTGCATCTTCTAGAGGACAAGCCTCCAGGCTGCAGATCACTGTGGCATTGCTGCCCTCTGATTTTTCAGAGCCGTCCTCCCCTATGTCACAGGACTTTATGACTCTTCTCAGGTTGGGCCCAGAGATCCCTACCAAGCAGGACCACCTTATAACAAGCATTCTGTGATCTTAACCTTAGTGCTCCTATTTTCCCAGCAGGACTCACAAAAACTTACAAACTTTCATGGTGTCCAGCAGAGTGTCCACAGAGCCCATAATAAGCCTCTAACCCTCTTACACAAACACAAAGCATTCCAAGCCCTGATAGCTCATGCATGAGGCAAAATACAAAAGAGGACACCCAAGGATCCACAGACACAAGACACTGTATTTTCATTTACAGAGAGTGATCCAGGTCAAACATCGAAATCTCCAAAGACTGAAAAAGAGGGATAATTCCAATGATGCACATGGACCAGTGAGACCTCAGCATCTTCCAAGGAAATACTCCAGAGTCTCTTCGTATCTTCCCAAATGCACATGAACCTTTCTGCACCGGCAACTCCAAGTACACAATGATACCAAAGTTGATGCAAAAAATGACCTGAGATTTTCCTTGTTATTCTACGGTATCTGCCTGCTAAAAGAGCCAACAAAAGCCAGGGAGTGGAGTGGATGCTGGGGGCACCTGCTAGAAACAGCCCCTCAAGCCCAAGGCTCCCACCCTCCTGTACCCACAGGTGCCTGCGGGCTCAGCCCAGGCCACAGTTCTAACAGTGGAAAACACTTCTCTTGGCTGAATTCCACGTCCTTCATTGCTGCTCACGTGTGGTCACGAGTTGTCAAATCAAACCTGTGCAGGCACATATCAGCCTCAGCACTTCTGTCCCGGGGAACAGGAGCTCAGGCAGAACCTCAAACCACTCCACGAGGGGTCTCCAACAAACCCGCTTCCAGATTCTCCAGCCTGAACGGAGACATTCTCTTCCAACAGATCCACACACCCCTTGTCCCTGCAACTACACTTGGGATGGGTGCATGCTCCATTCACTGGGCTCACCTTGATGCCCCCAAGTACTGCCATAACCCTCCTGCAGACCCCTCCAGGCTCCCTCCGCTTTCCCCATCTGTCTACCTCTCCTCCCTGATGACTGGACTAAGCAGGACTAAAGCGCACAGGGGTTTCTTGGCACAGGGGGTCACAAGAGGAGTGCCCATGAGCTACCGCCCAAAGGACACTGCACATGCAGTATGAAAATCAAGAGACTGGCCCTCCTGCGAAAGTCTGCCACCACCTGGGGATATTATGGAGTCCACGTACAAAGGCACTTGAGATAAGGAAGTCTCAAAGCAAGGGTCTCCAGGTCTCACTATCTCCTGTTTTCTCCACCCACACCTACTTGGAAGATATTCTAGCTCTTGGGGTGGGGGTGCAGGGGGTGGGGGCAACGTCTTCCTGCCCCATTAGGTTTTGGATTTCTGCTCATCCTCAGTGCACTGAAATCACAATCACTGACACTGAGCACATGAACTCTTAGATGGCAAAGCTGCTGTCCACAATGGTGACTGGTCCTGGATGGACAGAGCTTAGATCTGGGGGCTGAAGAGGACGAAACCCAGCAGACTAAACATGTGGACATCTTAGCCCACTGCTTGAGGACACCAGTTCTGTAGGGCTTTTCAGGACTTCCTATATTTCTTGGATCATCTTTTGAGTAATTAAATAGTCACATGGGGTAAAGATCAATTACAGCTGAAATGTCCAGAACATGGGAAACATCTTCATCACCTGCCCTGTTCTCTTGGTTTTCCCTGAGGATTATTCAGTCCAACCCATAGTCCTGTCATCTAAAGACATTTCCAGTATCAGGTACTGCAGCCACGCTGGGAAGAAGAGGAACACTATGAGCCCTAAAAACAGGGGAACCAGGAAGGACTCAAAATAACCCATGAAGAAAGGCATTAATTTCTGCTGATGGCAACTGACACACAGGCAATAAACCTGGGTAACATGAGAGAGACTGTTAGGAGGGGATGGGGAGACCTCTCTGAGCCTAGACTTGAAGAATGACAAAGGGCCTGAGGCACGGTGACCTGAAGGTGAGAAAAGGAACTACAATGTCAGACAGAAATGGTTTTGGTATTTGGAAACAGAGAAAAGGTAAATGAGACCAGGACAGGCTGAACCATGAGCAAAGGGTCAGCTCCCAGGATGAGGCTGGAGACACTGACAGGGCCCTAAGCTTGACAGAGGGCTGTGGAGAAACAGCGAGGAGTCAAGCTTTTGACCCAAGAACAAATGAAAGCCAGTGGAGGTCTGAACATCAGGACGTAAAAAAAATCTCCCTTCAGATTTAGCCTTATTCATAGAAGTCATCTAATTCTGAGCCTGTGATCCTGCCTCCATCCTAGTTTTCCTTTTTTTTTTTTTTCATTCAGGGAGGACTAGGATCTATTTAAAATTCTCATTACCACCAGAAACTCCCTCCAAACCAGAACTGCCACACAGACACACAGCCAATTTGGCTAATCATTTCAGGGGTCAGTGTTGCTCACGCTCAAAGATTCCAGTCTAGTCTCTCACCTCCATATTACAAGTGGGCTCCCTCAGGCCCAGAGAGAGGCCGTTTATGAGAAGGTCTGAGCTGAGTGAAGAGAACCGGGTGTTACTGAATAATGAAATGGGAGGCTGAAGGGCAAGAGGGCCAAGTTTGTCCTTAATGCCCATCCCATTTAACATCAGGAACATCTGTCATGTACCTGAGAAAAGGAAACTTTTCTTTCAAGATTGAGTCAAACTGATACCAAGGAGGTAATTCTTTATTATATGATTGCAGTAAAATATTTTAAAAATACAGAATTGAAATGTATATCCACTGGTACAAAAAAACATTGTTTTAAGGGGTCAGCTTGGAAATAGGATCTGAGCAATCTTTTTCATTATGAAGAGAGAGGCTCTGTTGGAAGGTTCCAGGTCAATCCAGCCCATCCTTCCTCATTTGCACAGAAAAGTCACAAAGGGACCTGAGGGAAACATCTTCATATCACTGCACAGGTGACTTTTTTTCACTGATCATAGAAAATGGAGAAAACAGACCATTAGACTAACTAGTTAAACTAGGTGTTTTTTTTCTTTTTTTGAAAGAATGAAGCATTTTATTTTGTTGGTTTTATCGTGTTAAATGTTCTTTTATTTTCCCATTTCTCAAAAAAATGCCTTTAATTTCACAAGATCTAATGTCATACCTCCGTTATTCTCTGGTGAAGAGCTGAGACCAGAAATATCCATTTGTGTGTGCACACATAAACTCATACACACAATTCATGTCTTTGGTAAAACCACAGTTGAAAATATGTCTATTTTATTACACGATGTTCAGAGGGTAACAGGCAGGATGGCCAGCGTCTCCAAATGGAGGAAATAGGCTGCAAGTGTCAGACATTTTTATCTCTTTTAAGCAGCAGGAGGAAACAAACTAGCGATATTTTTTTCCTTCTCTATACAAACTTAAAAGGAGGTTTCTCTTAAAATACTGTGTTGTCATAATGACACCTGGGGTCAGACTCTCAAGACAATCAGGACTGAAGGTGCCCGGGGGGTTCCCACACAAGCTCCTATCCTAATTACACCCAAGGAACTGGAGTATTAATAACTGTGGGGGGGCCAATCCATCAATTTCCTTTTAGATACTGGGCAACTTACTCCATGTGTACTGAAGCCCCTGGCCCACTTCCTTCCTGATCCGCTTCTGTAATGGGACTGTCTGGACGAGCCAAAGGGTTTTATTTCAGTTATTCTTTATGTTGTAACAGATTCTGTGCTATTTTCACACGAGTTTCTGATTGTGCCAGAGTCTCCTCACCCCTTTTGGGGAGAAATATACTGAACAAGGTCCATGCCTCTGTTTTCATAAATATGGAGTCATCCCGTTCCCTTTAGCTGAACAAAATGTAAATCCTAGAGTATGGGATGATGGAAAATCTGTGGGTCGAGCACAAAATGCTATTCCTGTAGTGGTCAAGGTCAAAGACCCACACTTATTTCCACATAAGGGGCAGTATCCACTGAAACCTCAGGTTAAGGAAGGGTTAAAACCCATCATCGAAAATTTAAAGGAGCAGGGACTATTAGTTCCCTGTAACAGTCCATGCAACACTCCTATTTTGGGTATAAAGAAATCAAAAGGTAATGGAGACTAGTCCAAGATTTACAAATAATAAATGAGGCTGTAGTTCCTTTACACCCCGTGGTGCCTAATCCTTATACTCTATTGTCTGAAATTCCTGAATGAGCCAAATATTTCTCAGTAATTGATTTGAAAGATGCTTTCTATTCTGTGCCTTTGGTGGAGGAAAGTCAATTTCTATTTGCCTTTGAAGACCCTATGCAGCCAGCTTCTCAATTAACCTGGACAGTTTTGCCCCCGGGATTTCGTGACAGTCCTCACTTATTTGGACAAAGTTTGTCACAGGATCTACAAAACTTTAATACCTCCGAAGCGGTGGTGTTACAATATGTAGATGGTATTTTGCTCTATGCTGAGACAGAGGAAGCTTGTTCAGGAGTCTCAGAAGATTTCTTTAACTTTCTGTCAGGCTGCGGTTATAAGGCATCAAGAGAAAAGGCTCAGCTTTGTCAACAATCTGTTAGATATCTGGGCCTAATCATATCAGAAGGGACTAGGGCCATAGGCCGTGAGAAAATTAAACCCACACTAAATCATCCCCTATTTATTGTTGTAGCCACACATTCCGGGAAACAAACTCACTCAGAAGGACAATGCAGATAGTGGAGTGCAGTTTATTACACTGGTGGGCCCAAGGCAGTGTCTCCTCTTAGCCAAGGACCCCAACCAGCATTTGTGAAAATCTTTTATACCCCACGTGTTACGTTTCTGAACCCACCATTACAAATTCCTTGAGACTTACATAAATCAAGGAAAATACAATCCCAATAACTCCATCATTCATGTGCTATGTGCTCAAACAGTCAATTAGCCAATAATCAATAAACCCGAGGTTACACTCCAATAGATACAGAAAAATTTATGGCCTGTCTGGAGGAAGGGGTGATTAGTGTATGTTTTCTCTTAGGCGATGAGTAACCTAGATACGATCTTCAAGGTTCCCCTGTCTCGTGGGGGTTTTATCCTTCTGTTGCTGTTTTCATAGGCACTAAACACAGAGTTCAGCATCTACTGGAAAGGTGGCTGAGCATGATCAGCATGAACAGGCCTAAGATGGAGTCCAGGCCCCTATGAATTCCTTCTTCATTCCCCCCTCTTGATGCTCTTAACTCATATTATGAGCATCATTCATAGGGATATATTGCACCCTGACTCTCTGACCACCAATTTGGGAGGATGACATCAACAAAAGGTTACAAAGTTCATAATACATTGTAAAATTCAGGGTCCACAAAGCAGAACTATCAAGGCAACTATAACAGTGGTAAATATAGTTTTCCACCAATCACCCTTCACCCAAGATAGGACGGAAGTCCAGAAAAGAATGTTTTCATTTGACATTGTTTTTATCTGGTTTTTCATGTCATCCAAAGCAGTTGATACATTGCCAGATAAGTCAGGAACGTATTCACAACATTCAACTGTAATTATAGCACAGGTCCCTCCTTGAGCAGCTGTGAGTATGTCCAAAGCCATTCTATTATGAATTACCGCTTTTCTCATTTGGAGTTGCTCTTCATTTAAGGCTTGGATGGCTTTTGTTCTATCTAGGAGGACCTGTTTTGTAAAATTAGTCAAGGCCTCTACTTTAATCATGATATCTGTTGTCCCTATAGAGGGTAAAAATAAGGCAGCAATATACTCATACCACTGAAACACGGATCTTGTCCACCTAGCATATAAATAAGGTAGATTTACCAGTGGTTGTAGGTTAGGCTTTTGTTACACTGGCATTTATATTAAATGTAACCCCATGACCCGAGTCTATTGACTGTAGGTCTTACACCAAGAGAGCAAGGAGAGGTTATGATTGACAAGAGAGAGGAAAATCTCTTTTTGCCATCCAAAGAAAGAGCAGAGTGGTTTAAAATCTCCTTGGCAGAACGGTGACACCCACCAAGGAAGTCCATCCATCACTGACAAAGGCATAGCCCTACATACCCAGCAGTTGGAAGTGTTGTGGAAGTCTGCATAGGAATGTGCCCATTAGATGAAAACATTGTCCTGAGTTGAAACAGAGGTTAAATTCAAAATCATGTTGATGAGGCCAAGCAGCAGGAGTTGATTGTGAGGCTTCATCCTAAAGGGGCTCGTCCAGGATCTCATTTCCTTCTTCTTAAAGATGGTCTTAGTCTCTCAAGGATCAGCGAGGTCCCTCTGTGCAGTCCACTCAGCGTTTTTTGGGTCTGTGTAGTATGTTCTCTTCACCCTCGTATGATGGATCCAAGGGACAATACCTGCAACTTTAACTGCAGTAGGGGTAGTTAAAATAACATAAGGGCCCTTTCACCAAGGGGCTAGCAAATCATGTTTCCAATCTTTGACCTATACTTGGTCACCAAGCGTAAACTCATGAATCTGTTCCCCAAGGGGGAAGAGCACCCTTTCTTGTACAAACTTAGTTACCCGATTTATTACCTTATCCAGTTCCATCTGCTAAGAAATCTTATCTCCCCCTTGCCTGAGGCAAATTTGTTGACACCTGTTTTATTATGGGAGGGGACCTCCCATACACAATTTTGTATGGAGAATAGCCTTGGGACTGTGGGGTCATCCTGAGTCTGAACCGTTGGAAGCAAGTCCATCCAAGAGCAGTCTCTGTGATCCACTTGGAGAGTCTCTTTAATGCCTGGTTGGTTCATTCCACCATCTCAGAACTCTGGGCCTATATGCAGTGTGCAGTTTCCATTTGATGTTTAAAGTTTTGCTCACTTGTTGTATGGTTTTTCCTGGGTCATGTATGGATGTTAAGAGTTGGACTGTGAAGAAAGCTGAGCACCAAAGAATCGATGCTTTTGAACTGTGGTGTTGGAGAAGACTCCTGAGAGTCCCCTGGACCGCAAGGAAATCCAACCAGTCCATTCTAAAGGTGATCAGTCCTGGATGTTCTTTGGAAGGAATGATGCTAAAGGTGAAACTCCAATACTTTGGCCATCTCATGCGAAGAGTTGACTCATTGGAAAAGACTCTGATGCTGGGAGAGATTGGGGGCAGGAGGAGAGGGGATGACAGAAGATGAGATGGCTGGATGGCATCACAGACTCGATGGACTTGAGTTTGAGTGAACTCCGGGAGTTGGCGATGGACAGGGAGGCCTGGCATGCTGCGATTCATGGGGTCATAAGGAGTCGGACACGACTGAGTGACTGAACTGAAATGAACTGTCCTAAATCAGCTACAAAAGCCAGGTCATTTTCTGAACCAATGCTGGTAGGAAGTCCAAATATGGGAACTATTTCCCTAAGCAGGCACCAGGCTACTTCTGATGCTCTTTCAGTCCAGGTAGGAAAAGCTTCTACCCATCCCGAGAACGTACATACCAGGACCAGCAGGTAACAGTAGTGTCGGTGAGGTTTCATTTCAGTGAAGTCCGCTCCCAGGTGTTCAAAGGGCAGCATGCCTTTCAGCTGAATACCCGGAGATTTTTGTCTAAATACCCGAGAGGCAGCATTAACCTGTGAGCAGGCAGCATGGCCGAGGTGGGTCGCTTGGTGTGTTTAGCTTACCAGAGTGTGTGCGAGCTTCTCCGATACCAATAATTTGCCACTTGGCAATTCCCACCATCCCTTTTCAGTCTTGATGGCCCCTTCCACTTTGGCTAATCTGACAGCCATTGTCCTTGTTTTATCAGGCTAGTGTCATCAGTATATAGGACCCAACTAGGGTCTGGACCCTTGTGTCCTTCTTTAAAACAAACCCCAGCGACCTTACCTCCTCCTTGCAGACCTGTGCCTTCTTCGACACCCGGTAACCTGCTTCCATCAGCAGCTGGAGCAGTGCTTTTGTCCCTTTCCAGCACTTTTCCTTGGTCTCCGCAGCCAGCAGCAGGTCTTCCTCATATTGTAGGAGCCAACATTCATACTCTTCTGGATGGAATGAGTTCAGGTCAGAAGCCAAGGCTTCCCCAAAGATGGCTGGGGAGTTCTTAAACCCTTGTGGGGGAGTCCAGATGAGCTGTTGCTTGGTGCCCCCAACTAGATCTTCCCATTCGAAGGCAAAGATGGGCTGTGACGCTGGGGTGAGGCGTATGCAGAAGGCGGCATCCTTGAGATCTACACGAGTATAAACTTTAGTCCTTGGCAGGAGGAGGCTAAGTAAGGTATAGGGGTTTGGAACAGTGGGGTGTAAAGTCACAATTGCCTGGTTGACTAGCCTGAGTCCTGTACAGGCCAATAGTCCTATCATCCTTCCTTTTTGACTGGATTGGTGTATTCCAAGCTGACTGGCACTCTACTAGAATGCCCGCTTGCTTCAATCTATTGATGTGGGGCAGTATGCCGGCCCAGGCCTCTATCGGTAGCGGGTACTGGCGCTTTCTAACCGGGATGGTGCCTGGTTTGAGTTCTATTATCACTGGGGCTTGATGTTTAGCTAGCCTGGGGGGGAAGTTAGCTCTCTCTCATGCTCTTCCGGCCCACCTGGTTCTTCCTTCAGAGGCTCATGCAACCTCCACTAATCTTTGTGGAGTATTGAAAGAGAGAGCAAATAAGTCATAGTGTCCATCCGGAAGATGGGTCTCTCCTCAAGGGAGAAAGTCACTTGTGCTCCAAGTTTGGAGAGCAAGTCTCTTCCCAACAGGGGTACTGGGCACTCAGGAATGTAGAGGAATTCAAGAATCACCCCCCTACCCCCACCCCACCCCCACCATCTGACATTTTCTGGGCTGGCAAAACAATTTAATCCTCTCTTCTCCTGTCACCCCAGTTACCCTTTTTGGACAGTGGTGCCACAGGTTTTGTTACTACCAACAGTTCTGCTCCTGTATCCACCATGAAGTCAGTGTTTTGGTCCCCCACTTTTAATGTTACCATGGGTTCTCAGGGACCTGATATCTCTGAGCCCTGGCAGCCCTATTTAATTTCCAAGTCAGCAAGCCCACAACTGTGGGAACTTCCTCTTCCTTCCTTGCCTTAGGGCATTCATTCTTCCAGTGGCCACTGGTTTGGCTGTAACAGGGCCCCGGGGCCTCCACTGGGACTAGCTGAAGGACTGTCCTGTCTGTGGGGCAGAGGAAGTTTTCCAGAGGAGCCAAGATAGACTTCCCTAGAGCAGCAGCTAGCACTGTAAATCTCTTGCCTGTTCGCTCTCATTCCCTCTGGCTCTCTGGCAGAGCAGTCTCTGCTTAATTCCAAGGTCTCCCTCCCCTTCTTGTCAGTACTCACCGGGAGAGGCGGGTATAGCTTGGGCAGTTCAGCTGGAACAGGATCCTGGAAGTGTTGGCCAGAGGCTTCTGTCACCGGGTTCGGAACCTGCCGAGATGGCGGCTCTACGACCTCGGGGAGAGCTGGCAAAGGAGCAGTGGCTGCTGCAGGACTTCACCTGGCCCTGGATTGGGCATTAAGGTGGCCTCCAGTCCTGGTGGAGCACTGGGAGGCAGGTCCGCCATTATCCAGTATGGGGGAAGGGTCAGGTCATCCCCGTCCAAATCCTGTAGAATTTCCTTTTCTTATCATCAGTCAATTTTTGTGCCAATAATATTTTTCCCTTTCCCTCCTGGATACAGAACCTTGTCCAAGTAGGAGGGTCTTGAGCTCACCCTAGTTATGAGTCAATATATTGATCCAAGCGTCCTGGCTCTCCTGTGACTCCTGCATGGACTGCTTCCACTATTGGTAAGTTCACGGTGTTCTCTGGGGGCCATCCTACTCCCGTAGGGGGCCATTCGACCTCACAGAGTATGTGGAGGCGGTTAGGCTTCATCTTCACCCCACAGTCTCCTCCTAATCCCTTCTTAAAATTTTTAATCCTGCACTCCAATACAGTTGCCTTAGATTCACTTCCTCCCATCTTGCTTACCTTCTCAGACCTTCTTCTACTTTTCCTTTTCATCTGTCTACGAAGTTCTCAGTACATTATGTACTTCTGATATTTCCACTCAATGACACGTAAATTGCCATTCTGCCTCCTTCCTAATTGGGGTGAGAAGAGCCTTACCTGCCAGATCCCAGAGGGAGAAGAGGGATCAGTGTGCCTTCACCTGCCGGTCAGCAGAGCCAAACCAGAACACTATGTGGTCCAAGACTGTTTCTCCCTTAAAGTCTGTTCTGCCTTTCTGGGCTTGATCAGGTGCGGATGAAAATATACTTGGGTTAAATATCCCATGTCCCAGGCCATCTCCGGGAAAGCCAATTCATAATCACTTATGTATCCCCTTCCTTCTAGCCTAACAATTGCGAGGGGGTCGAGAATTTCACAGCAGACAGGACACCTACTGGGGGAGAGCAGAATACGAGCATACAAGGACCAGTTTCCTATCCTAAAAACCCCCTGGCGATCACTGGTAATAATTTTCCCTGAGATGGCATGGACACACCTCCTAAAAGACCTTCACAAATTTCCTTCCTAAACCGAAGTACGCTCGTCGACCTGTGTACCAAGCAATCGCTGCTGCCTGCCTATTCCAGGCCCCTGTAGGTCCGTGCCCCTTCTAGTCCCTCCCGGGGGAGTGATCAGGCCCTCCTCCACCCTGGCGGGTGGGTTCCTCCTAACCTGAGCACTCAGTTCCCTTGATCACTACCCGCCAAAGCGAAGAAACTGGGCGCTGAAAGGCTGAATTCTTCCAGAGGGGCAAGGCACCTTCTCCCTTCTAGGAAATTCAAGCCACAAAGCCTCAGGGTAGCCTCAAATGAGACCTGTCTCCTCAAAGTGAGGAGTTTCCCGGCCAATGCACCAAATGTAGCCACGCATTTTGGGAAACAAACTCACTCAGAAGGACAATGCAGATAGTAGAGAGCAGTTTATTACACTGGCGGGTCCAAGAGTGTCTCCTCTTAGCCAAGGACCCCGAGCAGCATTTGTGAAAATCTTTTATACCCCATGTGTACGTTTCTGAACCCACCATTACAAATTCCTTGAGACTTACATAAATCAAGGAAAATACAATCCCAATAACCCTATCATTCACGTGCTATTTGCTCAAGCGTTCAAACAGTCAAACAATTAGCCAATAATCAATAAAGCTGAGGTTACACTCCGATAGACACAGAAAAATTTATGGCCTGTCTGGAGGAAGGGGTGATTAGTTTATGTTTCCTCTTAGGGGATGAGTAACCTAGGTACAATCTTCAAGGTTCCTCTGTCTGGAGGGGTCTTATCCTTCTGTTGCTGTTTTCATAGGCACTAAACACAGAGTTCATGAACAGTATGAAAAGGCAAATGATAGGATACCAAAAGAGGAACTCCCCAGGTCATTAGGTGCCCAATATGCTACTGGAGATCAGTGGAGAAATAACTCCAGAAAGAATGAAGGGATGGAGCCAAAGAAAAAACAATACACAGTCGTGGATGTGACTGGTGATGGAAGCAAGGTCCGATGCTGTAAAGAGCAATATGGCATAGGAACCAGGAATGTCAGGTCCATGAATCAAGGCAAATTGGAAGTGGTCAAACAAGAGATGGCAAGAGTGAACGTCGACATGCTAGGAATCAGCGAACTAAAATGTACTGGAATGGGTGAATTTAACTCAGATGACCATTATATCTACTACTGCGGGCAGGAATCCCTCAGAAGAAATGGAGTAGCCATCATGGTGAACAAAAGAGTCCGAAATGCACTACCTGGATGCAATCTCAAAAACAACAGAATGATCTCTGTTCGTCTCCAAGGCAAACCATTCAATATCACAGTTATCCAAGTCTATGCCCCAACCAGCAACGCTGAAGAAGCTGAAGTTGAACGGTGTTATGAAGACCTACAAGACCTTTTAGAACTAACACCCACAAAGATGTCCTTTTCATTATAGGGGACTGGAGGAAGGCAAGAAACACCTGGAATAACAGGCAAATTTGGCGTTGGAATGTGGAATGAAGCAGGGCAAAAACTAATCGAGTTTTGCCAAGAAAATGCACTGGTCATAGCAAACACCCTCTTCCAACAATGCAAGAGAAGGCTCTACACATGGACATCACCAGATGGTCAACACCGAAATCAGACTGATTATATTCTTTGCAGCCAAAGATGGAGAAGCTCATACAGTCAACAAAAGCAAGACCAGGAGCTGACTGTGGCTCAGATCATGAACTCCTTATTACCAAATTCAGACTGAAATTGAAGAAAGTAGGGAAAACCGCTAGACCATTCAGGTATGACCTAAATCAAATTCCTTATGATTATACAGTGGAAGTGAGAAATAGATTTAAGGGCCTAGATCTGATAGATAGAGTGCCTGATGAACTATGGAATGAGGTTCGTGACACTGTATAGGAGCCAGGGATCAACACCATCCCCATGGAAAAGAAATGCAAAAAGCAAAATGGCTGTCTGGGGAGGCCTTACAAATAGCTGTGAAAAGAAGAGAGGCGAAAAGCAAAGGAGAAAAGGAAAGATATAAGCATCTGAATGCAGAGTTCCAGAGAATACCAAGAAGAGATAAGAAAGACTTCTTCAACAATCAATGCAAAGAAATAGAGGAAAACAACAGAATGGGAATGACTAGAGATCTCTTCAAGAAAATTAGAGATACCAAGGGAATATTTCAGGCAGAGATGGGCTCGATAAAAGACAGAAATGGTCTGGACCTAACAGAAGCAGAAGATATTAAGAAGAGGTGGCAAGAATACACGGAAGAACTGTACAAAAAATATCTTCATGACCAAGATAATCATGATGATGTGATCACTCATCTAGAGCCAGACATCCTGGAATGTGAAATCAAGTGGGCCTTAGAAAGCATCACTGCGAACAAAGCTAGTGGAGGTGATGGCATTCCAGTTGAGCTATTTCAAATCCTGAAAGATGATGCTGTGAAAGTGCTGCACTCAATATGCCAGCAAATTTGGAAAACTCAGCAGTGGCCACAGGACTGGAAAAGGTCAGTTTTCATTCCAATCTCAAACAAAGGCAATGCCAAAGAATGCTCAAACTACCACACAATTGCACTCATCTCACATGCTAGTAAAGTAATGCTCAAAATTCTCCAAGCCAGGCTTCAGCAATACGTGAACCGTGAACTCCCTGATGTTCAAGCTGGTTTTAGAAAAGGCAGAGGAACCAGAGATCAAATTGCCAACATCCGCTGGATCATGGAAAAAGCAACAGAGTTCCAGAAGAACATCTATTTCTGCTTTACTGACTATGCCAAAGCCTTTGACTGTGTGGATCACAATAAACTGTGGAAAACTCTGAAAGAGATGGGAATACCAGACCACCTGACCTGCCTCTTGAGAAACCTGTATGCAAGCCATGAAGCAACAGTTAGAACTGGACATGGAACAACAGACTGGTTCCAAATAGGAAAAGGAGTACATCAAGGCTGTATATTGTCACCCTGTTTATTTAACTTATATGCAGAGTACATCATGAAAAACGCTGGACTGAAAGAAACACAAGATGGAATCAAGATTGCCAGGAGAAATATCAATAACAGATATGCAGATGACACCACCCTTATGGCAGAAAGTGAAGAGGAACTAAAAAGCCTCTTGATGAAAGTGAAAGAGGAAAGCGAAAAATTTGGCTTAAAGCTCAACATTCAGAAAACGAAGGTCATTGCATCCGGTCCCATCACTTCATGAGAAATAGACAGGGAAACAGTGGAAATAGTGTCAGACTTTATTTTTTGGACTCCAAATTCATTGCAGATGATGACTGCAGGCATGAAATTAAAAGACACTTACTCCTTGGAAGAAAAGTTATGACCAACCTAGACAGCATATTCAAAAGCAGAGATATTACTTTGCCAACAAAGATCCATCTAGTCAAGGCCATGGTTTTTCCTGTGGTCATGTATGGATGTGAGAGTTGGACTGTGAAGAAGGCTGAGCGCCGAAGAATTGATGCTTTTGAACTGTGATGTTGGAGAAGACTCTTGAGAGTCCCTTGAACACAAGGAGATCCAACCAGTCCATTCTGAAGGAGATCAGCCTTGGGACTTCTTTGGAAAGAATGATGCTAAAGCTGAAACTCCAGTACTTTGGCCACCTCATGCAAAGAGTTGACTCATTGGAAAAGACTTTGATGCTGGGAGGGATTGGGGGCAGGAGGAGAAGGGGACAACAGAGGATGAGATGGCTGGATGGCATCATGGACTCGATGGACGTGAGTTTCAGTGAATTCCAGGAGATGGTGATGGACAGGGAGGCCTGGCGTGCTGCGATTCATGGGGTTGCAAAGAGTCAGAGACGACTGAGCGACTGAACTGAACTGAAACACAGAGTTCAGAGTCCACTGGAAAGTTGGCCAAGCATGATCAGCATGAACAGGCCTAAGATGGAGTCCAGGCCCTATGAATTCCTTCTTCACTATGACTTTAAGACAACGGAGAAGATTTCTAGGAATCACAGGCTACTGTCATACTTGGATTCCGAGTTATGGGGAACTTGCCCGGCCTTTATATAAACGTATAGCTTAAGCTAAGCAGGCCCAAACAGACAAACTGGTTTGGTCTTCAGATACTCAAAAGGCTTTTAGGGTTCTTCAGACTGCCCTCCTGCAAGCTCCCGCTTTGAGCTTGCCCAAAGGGTCAGGATTTAATCTGTTTGTCACTGAAAGAAAAGGTATGGCCTTGGGAATTTTGACAGAAGCCCGAGGGCCTCACCAGCAACCTATTGCTTATCTAAGTAGAAAACTAGATGTAACTTGATGTGGGTGGCCCCACTGCCTAAGAGTAATTGGGACAGCGGCTTTATTAGCACCTGAAGCTTTAAAAATAATTAATCGACGTAATCTTACTATCCTGACTTCTCATGATGTGAGTGGGATCTTAAATTCTAAGGTTAATATTTGGATGACAGACAGTAGGCTTCTTAAATATCAGTCATTGTTGTTAGAAGGACCAGTAACTAAGCTTAAAGTGTGTGGACATTTAAATCCTGCCACTTTCCTTCCTGAGAAGCAAAATGAAACACCTGATCACGATTGTTCCCAATTTCTAACTTTATGCAGCTTGGGAAGATCTAAAGGATACCGCATTAGACAATCCTGATATAGAAATATTTACAGATGGCAGTTCTTTTGTTCGGGATGGAAAGCATAAAGCAGGTTACACCTGTGGTGACTGCTGAACACGTTTCAGAAACAAAATCTCTCCCCCAGGGAACCCGTGCTCAGTTAGTGGAGCTTGTAGCTCTGACCCGAGCTCTAGAGTTAAGCAAAGGGCAGCGAGTAAATATCTACATGGATTCTAAGTATGTTTATTTGATTTTACATGCTCATGCTGCAATATGGAAAGAAAGACAGTGTAAAACAGCAACAGGAGAACCTATGAAGCATTTCAGAGAGATTAAGAGACTTTTAACTGCTATATATTGTGTAGCTGTCATGCATTGCAAAGAGCACAGCAAGGATGAGAGTAAAGCAGCTGAAGGTAATCAGCTGGCTGACTCTCAAGCCAGAAAAGCGGGCACTTTATGAAACCCCTTCACTGCAGACACCCTTGATCTGGACAGGTCCTGTTGAACAGGAAAAACCACAATATACTGAGGAAGAATTAGAAAGATATGAGAAAAGATGAGCAAAGACTGCAGATAAATGATGGTTACAGTCTGAGGATGGAAGATTAATAATTCCTGAAAATGCTCAAGGAAAATTCTTAAGGGTTTACACCAGAGTTTTCATTTGGGTGCACAGAGTACTTACCAAATGGCTTCTCATTTGTTTGAAGGTAAAATGTAATGAAAACTTTAAAGAACATTATCAAAAGGTGTGAGGTTTGTCAGAAAAATAACCCAAAGACTGAGAAGCTAGCATTATCTGCGTTACAACAAAGTGGAAAGTATCCTGGAGAGGGCTGGGAAATTGATTTTACTCATATGCCAAAAGCTAATTTGGTATTCTTGCTTACAAGTTTGGGTACTTTTACGGGATGGATTGAGGCTTTTCCCTGTCGTAGTAAGCAGGCTAAGTAGGTTATAAAGATTTTAATCCATGAAATTATCCCCAGGATTGGGCTGCCACAGAGCCTTCAGAGTGACAATGGCTCCACATTTAAAGCTGCTGTAACTCAGGGGGTATCTAAAGCTCTAGAAATAGAGTATCACTTACACTGTTCCTGGACACCCCAATCCTCAGGAAAGGTTGAAAAAGCTAACGACATTATCAAAAGACATCTGCGCAAATTAACTCAAGAAACACAGGACAATTGGATTAAAGTCCTACCCATAGCTTTAACGATAGACTCGAACCGCCCCATAAAGGAGAGACTGTTCCCCTTTGAATGTAGTTATGGAAGGCCTTTCTTACGCAGACATACGCAGACATTGTTATAGACCCTGAAGCTTTGGAATTAACTAGTTATGTAACTCTTTCTCAGCTTTTCAACAGGTATTAACAGAACTCCGAGAGATGACTCCTGACCCAGTCTCTGAGTCAAGCAAGCCTCTATTTGAGCCAGGAACCGAGGTCCTCATAAAAACATTGGGATCTGGGGGCCCATCCCTCGAGCCCCTCTGGGAAGGCCCTTACCAGGTTATTCCTTCTTCTTCCACAGCTGTCAAAGTGCCAGGAATTGATTCGTGGGTACATCACAGTTAAGAGGTGGCACCCTGACCAGAACTAAGGGACTTCATTTTATGTCTTTTCTTTCTATGCTCTGACTTTGTACTTTTCAGATGGGCCTGATAATCTATGTGAGCCTACTTCTGCTGACTCCAAAAATCCTGAGTGTGCCATTTGATCCTCAAGACAATGCCTTCCTGTCCTGGGCTCACTCCTACAATGCATTCCACAATTGGTCTAACTGCTGGGTCTGCAGAGCACTCCCCTCTTCATCAGTGAAAGGATTCCTGTGGTGGACATCTCCACTTCAAGAAAAAGACTTTCTCCAAGTCTGTGAATACTTTTGACAACAATCATATGTGACGCCTCTTCATCTGATGACATCTACTAACCCTAAAATGGACTGGTGCAACACTTTGTACTTTAACTATGGACATAACATGACTTTTAATTCTGATTATACATTGTCTCAGTTTAATGACTATTTTGCTACACATAAGGCAAATAGGTCTGGATCTAATGGTTTTTTACCTGATGTTTACCAAATATGGAATGAGGTTATATGGCTAACTCCTGAAAAAGGATGTCTAGTATCTACTGCCCCTATACGCTAGGAACAAACAGAGCCATTCCCAAAATTTAGCCAACAACTTAATTACAATGATTAGAAACAACTGGGATTTTTGCCTCAGGAAGTATGCAACGTAATCATTCCCGTGTTTTTCAACCCTGATTCAGGTACTCCCTGTCTGGCCAGGCACTGATTGGGACTGGATATCTCAGTCAGCTGCCTTGCTCCAAACAGGACCTATTGGATATGTGGCTCTTACCTAAGGGCATGGCTTCCCCTTGGTTGGATAGGGAGATGCACCCTGTGTCTAGCCTTTATTCACGGCTTTATATTTTCAGAGCTTCCAGAAAAGCCTGCTAATTTACCCCACCTTAAAACTCGGTGGGCAAGGTCCGTATTTCACTGGTATGATTATTTGGCTGCAGTCTTTGTTCCCTCTTTGGGAACTACAGATGTTATGCTACGAGTGGATGCTTTGACTAATTTTACTCAACAGGCATTACAAGATTCTCAAAAAGCTATTTCAGCTCTTAATGCTGGACAAGCACAAATTAGAAAGGTGGTTTTACAAAACAGATTGCCTTTAGATATTCTGACAGCTGCACAAGGAGGAACTAGTACCATTATTCATACCCAATGCTGTACATATATGCCTAATATGAGCACTAATGTTATTCATTTTACTAAACACATGAACAAGATGACTGGGGCTATGGATATTCCTGAAGCCTCAACTGCCTCATTTGGGGAGATGTTAACTAGGGCCCCATGGTGGAAAACTATCTTACTTACAATAATTCTGATTGTTTTGTTTTTGCTGTTTGCTCCCTGCATCTGTAACTGTGTAACTGGATTTGTTTCTAGTTGCATGAAAGCTTTTAAGTTACAACGGGTTGTGTTAGGGGAAGCACACTGAAACCGCCCACCCTGGCCAGGCACCATAGTAACCATTTGCATGAGTTGTTTTATGACAGGAGATCCTGATAAGGAATACGGAACTAATAAGACACCACCAACCTGAAGAGTTCGGGAAAGGTCGAAAGGAGACACCGAGTGTCTGTCCACGTCCCAGAATCCCTCTCGCTAGCATCCATCTTGGATGAGTGATGCGTGCACCACCAGGAAAGACTCCGAATTAGAATGATTGGCCAAAGACCACCTGGAAACTAATCTCATCACCATAAAACCCGAGACTGCAGGCCACGCACAGAGCAGTTCTCCTGGGTTCCCTTACCCTACTGCTCTCCACCCAAGTACCCTTCCCAATACAATCTCTTGCTTTGTCAGCACATATTATGTCTCCTTGGACAATGCATTTCCGAGTGTTAGACAAGAGCCCAGTTTCGGGCCCTGGAAGGGGTCCCCCTTCCTGCAATAGTTGCTCAAACTCCTGCTAGTGCTGCAGCTTCTTCCAAATACTATTTGCGGGCCCTGGATCAGACATCTTCGGTATGAGGGTTAGGAGAATATGTTGCCTCACCAATTTAGGGACAACGCCCCTTGTCAGCTCAGAAGCAGTTATGGAACAAGAACGATGCCCCTTCTCCCTAGGCAACATAATTCTTCTAAAAGAAAAGGGGGGAATGAGAGGGTAACAGGCAGGAAGGCCAGGGGTCTCCAAATGGAGGAAATAGGCTGTAAGTGTCAGACATTTTTCTCTCTCTTAAGCGGCAGGAGCAAACAAACTAGCGATATTTTTTTCCTTCTCTATACAAATTTAAAAGGAGATTTCTCTTTACATACTGTATTGCCATAATGACACCTGGTTTCACCTGAAGTTAACTATTCTCAAACCTTGAGGTAACCAATCCATTTTTCTTATGGAAAATGATTGTCTTAAGCTACGTTAATGGACAATGGACTACGCATTTACCCCAGACTCTATCTTCAAGTCAGTTCCGCCTGATGGCTGAGAACCTACTTCACAAACCAGTATGTTATACTCAGATATTGTTCCCCTAATCTATGTAAACAAAACTATTTGTATGGTAATCTGCCCTTCTAAAAGATTCAAGTTAATCATTTTATGGCCTGGGATGAATCATCTGGTGCAAAGATTATCCCAAAATGCATCTTACGGATGAGGGGCCTGGTGCCATTCTGAGTTTTAAAACATTCCTTTCCTTCATTAACAGACTGCTAGTGACTATAGTGGCACCCCACTCCAGTACTCTTGCCTGGAAAATCCCATGGATGGTGGAGCCTGGTAGGCTGCAGTCCATGGGGTCGCTAAGAGTCAGACACGACTGAGCAACTTCACTTTTACTTTCATGCATTGGAGAAGGAAATGGCAACCCATGCCAGTATTCTTGCCTGGAGAATCCCAGGGACAGAGGAGCCTGTTGGGCTGCCATCTATGGGGTCGCACAGAGTCGGACATGACTGACACGACTTAGCAGCAGAAGGAGCCCCCCCATTCTGAACCTTCCACCTCCCTCCTCACCAGATCTCTCTGGGTTGTTCCAGAGCACTGGCTTTGGGTGCCCTGCTTCGTGCATCCAACTTGCACTGATCATTCTGTTTTACATATGGTAATTTACATGTTTCAGTGCTATTCTCTCAAATCATCCCACCCTCACCCTCAACTTCTCCCACTGAGTCCAAAAGTCTGTTCTTTACATCTGTGTCTCCCTTTGTTGCCCTGCGTGTAGGATCACTGGTACCATCTTTCTAAATTCCATATACATGCATTAATATACAGTATTTGTCTTTCTCTTTCTGACTTATTTCACTCTGTATAATAGGCTCTAGGTTCATCGACCTCATTAGAACTGATAAACGAGGTGACACTTTTGCTAAGTATGGCACAAAATAGTCTAAGATGATTTACTACTAACCAGAGAAAATTTCAAATGTATGAGATGAAGGGAAGAAAGCACTCAGGCAAGGAATGAATCTGAAAAAAAATTGGGAAAAAAAAATTGAATTATTTTTAATCTAAAAATCTGGCGTCAAAGTTTTAAAAAAAATGGAGAATAATCATATTTAGAAAAGGATGATATGAATAGAATACTGGAAACTAAAAAAGCTTATTTCTGAAGTTAAAAATGAGTACAGAAACGGAATGAATTAAGACCTATTCCAAGCTACAAAAAGCACCATACATAAAGAAAGGAGAAAATGTGAATCCGTTTTTTTAAAAAAAGTGTTCCTTTAAAAATGCTACCCAATAATGATATAGTGGATAAGAATCTGCCTGACAATGCAGGGGACATGGATTCTATCCCTGGTTCAGGAAGATCCCACAAGTACAAGCAACTAAGTCTGTGCACAACTATTGAGCCTGTGCTTTAAATCCTGGGAGCCGCAACTCCTGAGCCCACTGCACAGAACCGAAGACAGCACAGCCAAAAAAATATAAAAAACAGCTACCACAGAGTGACTCTCTAGAGTCAGTCATTTCTTGCCCCAGGTCTCTTCTTCTGTGACCTCTGTCTCATGATAGAACAAGGGAAGGGGGTCATTCGCAACTCAGTGAATCAAGCCACTGCCCAGGCTCAACAGGATTTGCAAATGAAAGTCATCTTCTGCCACAAATAATAAAAAAAGACACAAGCCTTATAGACAGGACTTTTGAAATTTTCATCCTCCTCTGTATAACTAAAAAAATCATCTGTATCCAAACAACTGGCCACACCTGGATCAAGCTGACCCCTCTGTTCACCTATCTCCCTATTTCATCTGGGTCTTGGTGTCTCTTTTTCTCCCCCTCTGCTCTCCTGCTGCTCCTGTCCTATTTCCTCCCTCACACGTGTCCTGTCCCAGGCTGCTGCAATTCGTTCCCCCTCAAAACGCTCTCTCTCTCCAACCTTCCTGAGTCTTTCAAAAATCCATACCTATGTCTGCCTCTTTCTTTCCCCATTTCGGCTCCCTCTCTGCGCTCCAGATTACTCCCCTCCTCTCGCTGTGACTCTCCCTGCCTCCTCACTCCCTGGCAGGCCATGTGGCTATGCTTCCTTCCAGCCCTTTCTTCCTCTGCTCCTTAGCCTTTGGCCTCTTTCTCCCCTAGCACCATGATAAAACCGGCCACCTCAGATTGAGACTTGAACCCTTGTGGCGGGACTCCAACCGGGTGAAAACACAACTCGGGACTTTAACCCAAGAGGCCTGGACTCAAACCCGGCCAAAACCCAGTTAGGGACTCTCCACCTCTGACGTCCCTCATCGCCCTTCGCCTCCCCGCTCCCATCACTGAGACAGGGCAGTTCTCCCTGTGCTGTTTCCCAGTCCCTGGAGATCTGGCTTTCTAATTTACTAATACTTCTCTATTTTACAGCACTGGCTGTCACATGGCTGGCCCACGTCACCTACCCTACGCGGGGTGAAGGAACGGGCTGACGGGAAAGGGGGGCCTGCGGGGCAGAAGGACCGGCCTGAGGAGACGAGAGGACAGAGGGGCTGGGCGAGAGGGGGCTCAGGAGCGGGTGGGCTCTCCGGAATCCCGGGACCAGGCAGAGGGCGCAGCCTCTCCGCGAGCGGGGCGACGGGCTCTGCCTCCAGGGGTCGAGAAGGCGACGCGGCGGGGCGCGACTCCAACTCGCGAGAGACGGCTTTACTTGGCGAGGCCAGAGATAAAAAATGGTTTTAAGCAGGAAAATGTCGCCAGAGGCGGTGTCTCGCGCACCGAGGCCCGAAACCACCTCAGAAACATTTAAAACCCAAACAAAAAGATAACTGGGCCGCAGCGGCAGCGTCTATCCGGGGCCGAGCACCGGGTGCCGGGGATTTCAGGTCGCCGAGAATTCCCACACCCTGAGGACGAGTGAGCGGGGCGGAGGTGGGGGTTGGAGGGGTGGCGAGCTCTGCAAACTTACTCTAGAAGGAAGCTTAGGCGCCGCTCGGGAACCTCGGCTCCGCGCTCTCCAACTTCCGACTCTGTGTGAAAGGGCTTTTGTATTAGAGCTTCCGACCAGGAGCGGGAAGAGCAGCCGCCGCGCGCACTGCTCCTGGGAGGGGCGGGCCGCGGAGGGGGCGGGGCCTGTTACCTTGACAGCAATAAGTTACCGTCTGTAACAGTGCTCAGGTAAAAGTTTCAAGTTACGTCGGAAGACGAGATACTTCCTCTTAAGACTAAAAGGGTTTATTCTCAATAAAAGCTGTTTTTCACAGCATGTTGTCCTCCGATCCTGCTAGTGAGGCTGAAGCAATGCAGGGATCTGGGAACTTGGGCAGTTATAGGACTAGTCTCTATATTACAAATACAAAACTCTGCCTGGGTAGAAATGGGCCATTCCCTACTCACACCCTACAAAACAGCAAACTTTGCACAGTGCTGAGTTCAACAAACTCAGGTCAGTACCTGGGTGTCTGAGATGGAGGACTTAAGGGATGTGATCATTTGCGTCACTAAGCACAGCCTTTTAAGAGCAAGAAACTTTAAATGATTATAAACTGCATTATTGTTTCTTTTATCCAACGTGTTTTAATTACTTCCCTTTCTAAACCCAACTCTTTAAACAGTGACATACAGGGGGTTGTATAAGCAACTCTTACAAAGATAAATATCATTGTGTAAGTTTAAGCTACAGAGAAAAATTAACTGATACGTATACTGTGAAACCATTATCACAATAAGTTTGCCTAGCATCTATAACTTCATATAGATAACTTAAAAATTATTCTTGACAGCGGATTCAGTGGATTTATGAGATACAACACCAAAAGCTGATGCCAACAAAATAAAAAGAGATAAACTGCACACATCCTAATTATCAAATATTGTGCAGTAAACCATCCTCAGCAGTGAAAAAAACAATGTAAACTATAATACAAAAAAATTGCCAATCATACATTCATAATAGCTTAACATCAAGAATACATGCTGCTACTGCTGCTGCTAAGTCACTTCAGTTGTGTCCAACTCTGTGCGACCCCATAGACGGCAGCCCACCCAGGCTCCCCCGTCCCTGGAAATCTTTAGGCAAGAACACTGGAGTGGGTTGCCATTTCCTTCTCCAATGCAAGAAAGCGAAAAGTGAAAGTGAAGTCGCTCAGTCGCAACCCCATGGACTGCAGCCTTCCAGGCTCCTCCGTCCATGGGATTTTCCAGGCAAGAGTACTGGAGTAGGGTGCCACTGCCTTCTCCATAATACATAAAGAACTGTAAAAAGTACTGATCACCAATTCCACCATGGGGTGGGGGCAGTTTCTTAACCAACCAGCCCACATATTGCAAATAAAATACAAAGAGTAGGGTACTCTTTCTGCCCCCTTCTGATGCCTATGTCAGAGCTTTCTCTATCTCCTTTATTCTTTAATAAAACTTAAAAAAAAATACAAAGAGTAACATAAAATAGAAACAATGACAAAAATAAAAGACAATCATTTATAATGCATACAAATATTAAAAAAGGAAAGTAGCTATGCCTTGAAAAAAAAAATGAAGTTATCACTGAAGTTATTACTCCCTACATAAGCTCTGTCATTAAGTTGCTACAAAATTAAGTGTGGAGGCAGAATGATCAAGAGCACCCAGGTGACAAGCATGCAGCATCAGCAACAGTTTAGTCAACAGCCTCACAACTATGAGGGTGTGAACCTGGACAGTACCCTTGTCAGGAGAAGTTCCTACACCTCTTGGTGAGGCTCAAAGGGCATGGTGATAGTACACATGAACAACACTATCACAGTGCCCTTCACGCAGGCTTCTCTGACATCACTCAAAGCCAGAAAAAGATGCACAGGTCAAGGTCTTCAGATACTTTCTCATATCACAGAACACGCTGACCACTATACTAAGTAGCTTCAAGTGGTAATTCTGTATGCAGCAGGAAAATATTACAACCAATACGGGAAAGGATTCTCCTTTAAAAATTTTCTCTTATCCAGTAAACCCACACCACAGAGAGTCCATGAGGAGCTGCCTCTTAAACACAGGCGGATTACCACAGCAAAGAAACTGGACATGACTTCAGACCCTAGGGCCACATACATCAAAATCAAATTTAAAAGGAAAAATTATACAAACTAAGGGGAAAGCAAAGTCAGGAAGAGTCTACACTCCCAGACTAGATAGACCAGTACAAGAGTGGAAAACTATGAGATGTGGGGGTCTCATATCCTAAGACCTTGAGATGGGACTATTTGGTCCACCCAGAGATGCCAAGCTAAGAGCCTGAAAGATTCACACATATTCCCTTTCTTGGACTGCTGTCCTTACAGTTTTCCCAAGTGACAGGCACAGAAGACCCAATCCACCAGCTTATTCCACACACCCTGACATGTATGGCAGCAAAAGGAGAACAGCAGAAACGGCTGAGCCATCTCAAGAGGCAGACAGGGACTGAGACAGTTCATTACAGGTTCTGAGGTGCCAGATATAATTAAAGAGCAGCCAGTACTTTCCCATTTGCCGATTCTATCTCCCAAATACGACAACTGCGATGAAAGCAGCACCAGATCAGGGGTTAGACGCTTGGGGCATCAGCTCTGATCTATATGGACTAAGAATTGAGTAGCCAATACATCCAAGCCCACAAAGAGAGAAGAGGGGGCAAGGCAGCCCACCTCATGCTCCTCACACTCGAGAACAACCAGCTCACAGCAGGGAGATGGCGAGTGTTGTGGACACAAACCTTGCCTTTGTGTCTGATGGAGCTGCAGCACCACTGGAGGGTGAAAGAACACATGATACATGTTGAAGGACAGGCTGAGGACTCGGGGAAAGGTTAAGCTTCCTCTGGGACTTTAATAAACAAACTTCTCTTTGGCCAAAGATCCGAGAGAGTCAATTCCTAGGTAGGTTGAGAAGTCTGGGGTACCCGAGGAGGAGAAAGGGGTCTGGGGCTTTTGAAGGATAGATAGTGTTCTGGAATTCTCAAGGACAAACTTTTTTCTTTAAGCCCAGAGCTGATGACTACACAACAAAACAACTCCGCTTAAACTCTGTACTAAGCTGAGACACTATTTTGCCAACAAAGGTCCGTCTAGTCAAGGCTATGGTCTTTCCAGTGGTCATGCATGGATGTGAGAGTTGGACTGTGAAGAAAGCTGAGTGCAGAAGAACTGATGCTTTTGAACTGTGGTGTCCTTGAGAGTCCCTTCTGCAAGGAGATCCAAACAGTGCATTCTAAAGGAGATCAGTCCTGGGTGTTCATTGGAAGGAATGATGCTAAAGCTGAAACTTCAATACTTTGGCCACCTCATGCGAAGAGTTGACTCACTGGAAAAGACTTTGATGCTGGGAGGGATTAGGGGCAGGAGGAGAAGGGGACGACAGAGGATGAGATGGCTGGATGGCATCACCGACTCGATGGACATGAGTTTGAGTGAACTCCGGGAGTTGGTGATGGACAGGGAGGCCTGGCGTGCTGCAATTCATGGGGTCGCAAAGAGTCAGACAAGACTGAGCGACTGCACTGAACTGAAGATAATATAACAACAATGTGTCCTGCTTGAGGACAGGTTTCTCCTTCTTGAGAACCTTCTGACGAATCCTGTCATCTTGAAGTGTAAATTCTGGGCATGGGTCTCGTAAGAGCTTTACAACCTTGAGACATTCTTTTGACTTACTGTAATAACCAATTAAGAAACTATATAACTCCCTTGCTAAGACTAGCGAGGGGGGGCATTCTCCATCCCCCTTCTGATGTCTACGTCAGAAGCTTTCTCTGTCCCATTTCATACTTTAATAAAACTCTGCTACACAAAGGTTCTTGAGTGCTCAAGCCTGGTCCCTGGTCCCAAAACTATATCTTCTTCTTCCGAGATCATGAAACTGACCTTGTTCATTGAAAGCTCTCATCTCTATGTACCATTACAAGAGGTTTCCAACCACTATTAATGGTGTGCTTTCCTCTCTGCCCTGAGATCTCATCTCTGTTCACACTTTTCATACATTCCCGTTCATTTGGGGGTTTTGCTTGTTTTCAAAACAAGTATCTCAGACTAAAATATACGATGTATGAAACGAGCACACCTAACATTGTTCTCAATGGTGAAAGACTGAAAACTTTTCCTCTGAAATCGGGAAGAAGGCAAGGACATGCACTCTGCATCACTGTTCAACAAAGGACTGAAACCCCTAACCAGAGCATTTAGACAAGAAAAAGAAATCAAAGCTTCCCAAAGTGAAAAATTAGAAAGTTACCTTCTTCCCTAGAGGACAATGTCTTTTATTTATAAACTGTAGATTCCACACAGACACAAAAAACCCCTGCCACATCAAACAGCAATTTTAGCAAACTTGCAGGATACAAAAGTCAACGTGCAAATCAGCTCCATTTCTATACACAATGAACAAAGTAAAAAGAAAACCACATAACAATTTTATTTACTATTGCATTAAAAATGGATGAAATATTTAGGAACAATTCATCAAGGAGGTGAAACATATACACTAAAAACGACTTAATCATTTCTAAAAGAATTCCAAAATAAATAAATCTAGTAGTCATGGACTGGAAATCTCAGCATTCTATATTTCCAAGTTACTCAAAGTGTTCCACAGATTTAATGAATTCATTATGAAACATACAATAGAAATGTTTGCAGAAATAGAAAAAACTTGCCAGAAGTCATAAAGAATCTCAAGGGGACCACAAACTGCAAAAATACTCTTCAATAAGTACAAAGATGAAAGATGACATCTGCCCTTTTTAAAATTTCAAGCCTACCACAATATAATCCAGGTGGTGTAGTACTGGCATAAACACGGATTTATACACAAATGAACAGAAAACAATGCTCAGAAATAACTATTTGCATATATTTAAAATCTAATGACAAGGATGCTAAGAAAACACAGTGCAAAAAAGACAGCTGCCATAACAAATGGTGAATCTATGGGTTAAACAATGAAGAGGAAACCCCACCTGCATCAAAAGTAAAAACATCTCTGTGCCAAACCACAAAATGAACACAGTGAAAAGACGAAATCTCAAGAATGAAGGCAATGACAGTGAATTTCCAGCTCTCAGAGATTTAGATTCATGTCACAGTTTCAAACAGATGATGGAATAGCACACTCTCTATCACTGATACCTGATTCTGAACTTTCCATCCCATTTCCAATCAAGATTTTGAACTCAGTGACTCACTCACTTAGCTTCAATTACCTTAGAACAAATTTCCCTTTTTAGGTCTACTTCCAGATTTTACCAGGTACTGTGCATGTTAATAACTGACTTCCACCCACATCTTCTTAATGCTGAATGACAAAGAGCAGACTGCACAGCCAGAAGGACCTGAGGCAATCCCTGCTGCCCAACAGCACTGAGACCCCTTCTCAAACTTGTGGGTGTGAAGCCCTGCCCAGGATGGTGCCTTCCACACAGGCCACCGTGTCATGGGGAGATGGGATCTAAGTGGAGATGACAGACCCTGAGGGAAGTTCCCTGCTGAGTGTGCATGTACCAGGGTCAGGAAGGATACTTCAGAGTCAGAGATGATTAGTAAGTCCAAAGAAGGGATTTCAGGAAGGACAGATTGAGAATCAACTGAGAATATGATTTTACCTGAGAAAGAGCCATTCCTCTTTTCTTGCCTTTTTCCCTCCTCTTCCCAGCTTCTTCCTCAGACAATGTAAGTGTTTAGAAGTTGATCTGGCAAGTGGAAAACAGGCTGCTTCAGGCTTAGAATCAAAGTCCCCCCTTCCTTCGCCACAACCACAAAAACAGGAAGACCTCCTTATGTGGAACAGTGCTTTGGTGTCCACTGCCTCAGGTGGGATGCTGTTTCTGCCCTCCTATTTCTTCCCTCACACCTGTCCTGCCCCCCTCAGCAACTTGTTTCTCCTCTCGCTGCTCTTCTCCCCACCCCCACCCTTCTAATTGTCCTAAACATCTATACATCGGTCTCTTTCTTTCTCCAACTCTGCTCCCTCTCTGCCTTCTAGTCACACCCCTTCTCTCCCTGTTACACTCCCACTCTGGGGCACTCCAGGTGTCTAGGGTTACTTCCTTCTCTTCTCTTCTAGTCAACACCTATCCCTGTTTCTCTCCCAGGATCACCCCTGTCAGCCCTCCTAGCGCAGACGTGGGGCCCCTGTCTCCTTGTCTCCAACTCCTGGAGATCCCACGCCTTTGTCCATTATTCTTTCACCCACCCGCTGCTTTAAGGGCTAACTCTATTTCATTGTAGCATCCCTTTGCAACTGCCTCAGCCATCCTGGGCGACCCCGTCGGTTCTCATTGATTTCCACTTCTGAGTTTGCCTTTCACTCTCAGTCACTGCTTCTTCTGATCCCCCTCGCCCACGTATCTACAAAAATGATGAGTAAATGAAACGCCCGCCTATCAAAAGAGCACCTTTTCCAAAGAGACGGACTCGTGACGGAAAAACACTGGGTGTCACACGTCCAGCCCAGGGGTGAGGAAAAGGGACTGACCAGGAATGGAGGCCTGCGGGGCAGAACGATCGTCTTGAGGAGACGCGAGGGCAGAGAGGCTGGGAGCCAGAGGGGTTTCGGGCGGGGCGGGCTCTCCAGAATCCCAGGACCGGGGAGAGGACGCGGCTTCTCCGGGAGCGGGGCCGTCGACGCGACCTCCAAGGGCCGACAGGGTGAGGCGGTGGAGGTGGGTGTGCCTGAATCCCCCTCGCGCCCGGGCACAGGCGTAGGTACTAACGGTTAAGTTTTCAGCAGGAAAATATCCCGAAAGGCGGTGTCTCTGTGGCCGAAGGCCGAAAAACAAACGGCAAGGACAAGCCTCAGAGCGATTTCGAACACTCGACCAGCAACCGCAGCCTCTGGGCTTATTTGGTGTTTGCCCGCAGAACCAGCGGGACCCTGAAGATGAGCGGGGCGAGGGCGGGTTGAACAGCTAAGTGCGCTGCACACGTTTACACTAGGAGGTCCGCGACTCTCTCTCGCGGCCTTCCGCTTCCGCAGGAAATTGCGCATGCGCGGATTCCAAGGCGGAGCTTCTGGGTGGGGGGGCTGGGCGGATCGCTGCAGGCGAGGGGCGGGGCGAGAAACGTCCAGGTCTGCAGAGCGAGAACAAGGCGGGGCAAGGGTCCGGGAGGAGTTTAACAGTCCTGTGATGCCCCATAAATTACAGCCTGTTTGTTTTTTTTTTTTAATTTGTTGCCTTTAACATCTAAATAGATAGCATATTCTTCTATAATTACAATATGGAAATGTCTATGAACAAAAGAAACTTTTTGTCATATGTTGAGGAAAGAACAGTGGTAGTGAAAGTCGCTCAGTCGTGTCCGATTCTGCGACCCCATGGTGTATAAAATCCAGGGAATTCTCCAGGCCAGAATACTGGAGTGGGTAGTCTTTCCCTTCTGCGTGGGATCTTCGCAAGCCAGGGATCTAACCCTGGTCTCCCGCATTGCAGGCGGATTCTTTACCAGCTGAGCAACAAGGAAGCCCCTGTTAGTAAGATTCATCCAGTGTTTTAGCAACAAGATCTAAGCAGCCAGGGTATGGTCAGTGTTTGGGGACAGACATAAAAAAATCTGCAATCCATGAATAGCTTTGATTTCTTTTAGTGCCTGTTGTCTGCTGGACAGTTCTCTTCTCCTTAAACTCTTCCGATTTAATTTGAATTTTATACATTCCCCCACAGCCTCCTGGAAAATTTGAGGATTTGGGTCACTTTGAGCTTCCCCTCGGGGTGCTAGGAAAACATGCGCTGGGCACAGTGGGGAACTGGACACAGTGGATAAGAGGAAGCTGGCGGGTTCTGTGGACCAGAGGCACTGCTGCGGCGGGGCTCCACGCTGCCACACCAGCAGAGGCGGCTGGCCTTCCCAGGTAGCTGTGTCATCCCGTTACACTTTTAAGGCAAAAGCTTATAACATTGGAGACCAGTATATTGGAAACTGGGATATGTCCTCCTAACAGGTAGAAAAGTTTCCATGACGATTTTATTTTCCTTTTTAAAAATTTTTGAAATTACGAAAGAATGACAACACATTTACATGAGGCTTTGAAAGTAGTTACAGACAGTTCCACTACATATTACAATTTTTTAAGTAGGCAAATTAAGGTTTTTAATTGGAACTTCAATATTAAACTCTCAAAAATTAATAGAATGGACAGGGAAGTAGGATATACTAGAACTGAAAAGAATTGTGAACCAATTCAACTTGATTAAGACTTATACACTTTTCACACAAGAGCAGGATACAAATTGTATTCAAGTTCCCATAGACTATTGACCAGGAGACACTGGAACATGACATAAAACAAGGTGCAAAAGTTTCATGGCCTAAATAAAGAGTATTGAAATCATACAGGGCCTGCTCTCTTATTACTGTGAAACTATGTGAGAAATCAATACTAAAAGGTATTTGAAAATAACCCACATATTTTCAAGTGCAATAAATAAATAAATGTTTTTGTCAGCAGGTTCTTGCCTGTCCTGCTCCTGGCAATTCAGGGGTTCGGAACCTGGGTCTCCAAAGAATTCCTGTAGTCCGGTAAGTGGATGCAGACCATTTCCTCCCATTAGAATAATTTACACATCTTAAGAAAACAAGAAATTTTTCTGGATTTCTTTCTGTACTGAAAACTAAGATAAGAAATACAAAACTATCCCTGGGGAAAATGTGCCATTTTACAGTGACTTCCTGTATAACAACTTTTCCTCTTTGTTCCTCATTTAGCTGGAAGGCCAAACACCACATGGCTCAGTTCCAGAGACACAAGGTCAAAACCTATAGTCTGAGACTGGAGGACTAACGTTTTTGATGGGAACTTCCATCAGTACCTTTTTTTTGTTTTGAAATTGACAAAGTTTCTAACTACTGCTTTAAAAAGGGCAATTTTCGTTGATCTGTTGCTAAGTCGATTCTGAGTCTTCGCAACTCCATGAACTGCAGCACACCAGGCTTCCCTGTCCTTCACTATCTCCCAGGGTTTTCTCAAACTTGTGTTCATTGAGTGAGTAATGCCATCCAACCATCTCATCCTCTGTCACCCTCTTCTCCTGCCTGCAATCTTTCCCAGCATCAGGGTCTTTTCCATTGAGTTCGCTCTTTGCATCATGTGGCCAAAAAGAGCAATACATCTTTAAAAATGGATGAAAACCGCATTGTTCCTTTAGTACACATTCTAAGCTTCTACTGCTCTCCACACAACAGGCCAATAATTGAGAGACGAGTTGCTGGGGCAGGAATAATGACTTTATTCAGAAAGTCAGCAAATGGAAAATATGGTGGACTGTACCCCCAAAACCATCTTATCTGAGTTAGAACTCAGTCCCCTTGTATACTAAAAGAAGAGGGAGCAAAGTCAAGTCAAATTCCCTTGAACCTAAGGAATCAGTTAAGTAACAGAGCATAAAAGTACATCAATAAGAGTTCCCTGAGCAAACTATAATAACATCAGGAATTTGAAGAGCAATGGAAGGCCTTAAAAGGTCATTGTATAGGGTCACTCCTCAACCCCTCCCCCACACACAATATCAATAATCTTATTACTGTTTAAATCATTCCTGTGCTGGGGTAGAAAAAAATTTAAGGCTGCATAATATGTTTAAGAGATAATTTCAACTGTTGAAAAGTACAAAGCTTATTTATGAGATGATGTTTTGTAATAAAACCATGGAGTACATATCCATGCACACAGGCATGCACATGTAAACACACAACTGATTGAAATGAAGAGTTGCCTCTTGACACATTTTTAAATCATTTTCCCATGATCACTTTTAGTCATATGTATTTCAGCATCTCTGGGGCCATGAAAATGAATCAACTGTACTTAAGTGTGGTAATATTACCTTTTTGAAAAAGCTTGTTTATTTATTTAGGTGGTGCTGGTCTTTGTTACTTTGTGTGGCTTTTTCTAGTTGCACTGAGCGGGAGATACTCTGTAGTTGTGGTGAGTGGGCTTCTCACCGCAATGGCATCTTTTGTTACAGAGAACAGGTTGTAGGTGAACTGCAGGCACAAGGCTTCTGTAGTTGCAACACATGGGGTCTGCGGTTTTGGCTCACAGGCTCTCGAGCATGGGCTCAGTAGTTGTGGTGGATGGGCTTAGTTACTCCCAGGCACGCGGAATCTTCTCGGACCATGGAGATCAAACCCATATCCCCTGCACTGGCAGGCACATTCTTATCCACTGTACCAACAGGGACGTCTCAACTCTAATACTATATTAGTTAAAAAAAAAAGAAAGTAGTAGACATATAAGAATATATATATATATATATAGAATACTTTGAGTCCAATCTCTATAAAATACCTATATTCAAAAATAATATGAGGGCATCTCTCCTGGCACAATGGTAAAGAATCCACCCACAAATGCGGAAGACACGGGTTCTGCTCCAGGATAAGGCCACATGCCTCGAGGCAACTAAGACCAAGTGACACAACTACTGAGCCTGTGCTGTAGCGCCCAAGAGCCCAAACTACTAGGCCCACGTGCTGAAACTACTGAAGCCCAAGCATCATACAGCCTATGCTCTGCAACAAGACACAACGAGAATCGCATGCACCACGACTAGAGAAAGCCCCCACTGCTGGCAACTAGAGGAAAGACCAAGCAGCAACAAAGACCCAGAACACATAAATAAATAATTGTTGTAAAACAATGACTTTATTCTCAGTTAATTTTAGGTATGTAGTTATTAACAAAAACCAAAGTTTATTTGTTAATTCCACAATAGAACAATGAACCAAGGTTAGAATTGGGGACTTCCCTGGCAGTCCCGTGGTTAAGACCTCGCACTTCCATTTCTGGAGTTTCAGGTTCAATCCATACTCAGGGAACTAAAATTCTGCAAGCTGCACCATGTGTCAAAGAAGACAAAAAAAAATACCAGTAAACTTGGATTTCATAGTGAAAAATAGATGATGGAATGAAAAGCTCTCTAGCCCTGAGGTCTCTTTCTGCACTTTACATTCCATTCTCAAACACCAAGATTTTCAAGGAGGTCCTCATTTAGCTTTAAATGTACTATAAATAGTCAGGACTGATTTCCCCTTATTGGCCTCTTTTCCAGATTTTACCACGTATTCTGAGTGTTAATACCTGATGTCCACATGCAGCTTCTTAATTCTGGTTGACAGAGAGCAGACAGTGCATCCAGATAGGCCCTAAGCAAACTTGCTGTCCAACAGCACTGAGACCCTGTCTCCAACTGGTCGGTGAGAAGCCCTGCCCAGGACGGTGCCCAGGGGAGCCTCCTCACAAGGGCCGGGTCACCCGGTCATGGGGAGATGGGATCTAAGTGGAGATGACAGGCCCTCAGAGAAGGCCCCGGGTGAGTGTGCATGTACAGGAGACAGACAGGATACTCCAGAGTCAGACATGATTAGCGAGTCCAGAGAAAGCCATTTCAGGAAGGACAGACTGAGAATCACTCAGAATATGACACCTGAGAAAGAGCCATTCCTGACTCTTTTTCTCCCCTCTTCCAGGTTTTTTCTCAGGCCATCCTGCAGAGGTTGATACCGAAAGTTGAAAACATGCTGTTTAATACCTACAATCAACATTCTCCCTTCCTAAGCCCCAACTATACATACAGGGAAGCCCTCCATGGGGAACAGACAGTCCTCTGTGCTCACTGTCTCAGGAGAGACTCAGGACAGTCAATTCCAGCTCAGAAACCAATACAGGAGCTTTCCCACACTTTCCCTCAGATCACACTCCCCTCCTGGTGAGGCCTCATGTACACAGCAGCAGGGGCCACCTCCACTGACCCCACGATCCCCTTCAGGTCACACAGCAGGCCCGGGTCCATCCCCACTCACAGCAGAGTGGCCTCCTCATCCCTGGTGCTGTTCTCAGTCTCAGAAGTGGAGCCTAAGAGCCTTGGTTCTCAATGTTGGATCCAGATCAGATTTGCTGCACTGTGAACATACCTGGGACTAGGACCCACACAAGTATCTGAGGACGTCTGATAGGGCAGGGGGTACCATCCAACCATTTCATGCTCTGTCCTCTCCTTCTCCTCCTGCCCTCAATCTGTCCCAGCACCAGGGTCTTTTCAAATGAGTCAGCTCTTTGCATCAGGTGGCCACAGTACTGGAGCTTCAGCTTCAACATCAGTCCTTCCAATGAGCACCCAGGGGTGATCTCTTTTAAGATGGACTGATTCAGTTCAGTTCAGTCGCTCAGTCGTGTCCAACTCTTTGCGACCCCATGAATCACAGCATGCCAGGCCTCCCTGTCTATCACCAACTCCCGAAGTTCACTAAAACTCATGTCCATCGAATCGGTGATGCCATCCAGCCATCTCATCCTCTGCCGTCCCCTTCTCCTCCTGCCCCCAATCCCTCCCAGCTCAGGGTCTTTTCCAATGAGTCAACTCTTCACATGTCCAAAGTATTGAAGTTTCAGCTTCAGCATCAGTCCTTCCAATGAACACCTAGGACTGATCTCCTTTAGAATGGACTGGTTGGATCTCCTTGCAGTCCACAGGACTCTCAAGAGTCTTCTCCAACACCACAGTTCAAAACCATCAATTCTTCAGCACTCAGCTTTCTTAATAGTCCAACGCTCACGTCCATACATGCCCACTGGAAAAACCATAGCCTTGACTAGATGGACCTTTGCTGGCAAAGTATATCTCTGCTTTCCAATATACTATCTAGGTTGATCATCCTTCCAAGGAGTAAGCGTCTTTTAATTTCATGGCTACAATCACCATCTGCAGTGATTTTGGAGACCTACTCCCATAGTTTACACCTTTATATAATAGGATTAGCCAGAAGGTTTTTTTCCAGAGACTGTCCTCAAGCAGGATACATTATTGTTATATAATCCTAAGGAATGTAGAGGGACAAAAAAGTTTGTCCTTTCTTCCTGCTTGAGAATTCCAGACCCCTCTCTCTTTGGGGAACCCTAGACTTCTTATCAACCTGCCTAGGAAATGACTCTCTCAAACACTGCCAGTTTTGGTGTCAAAAAAACACCTTAGGAGAGTCATTGTCAGAATCATTAGGTTCTAACAAAGGAGAGGTTTCTAGATTTGTGCCTGCTGACAGAGGAGGAGCATTTGGAGCAGCTGGGGCATGGCTAGTAGGAAAATTTTGAAATATTTTATGTTGTTCTAATTGAGCCTTTTGTAAAGTTTTATCATCTACTTTATATTCATGCAATAAGTGTTCTGTCTGTTGTCGAATATTGGGAGTGCTAGAATTTACCTTGGAATAGCAGAATTACAGCTTTAATGAGAGCCCATAGGGGCCAGAAATCAACTGGAATATTTTTTCCCTACCTGGCGGCTCGTTCAACATTTTCATTGACCCGGTGCCAAATTTCTAGATCAAAACTGCCTTCATCAGGGAACCAAGGATTACATTTAACCACTGTTTGAAAGCAAGCCTCTATTCATTGGCATGAAACCAAAAGTCCCTGAGCTTTAAACAAATAGTGAAGTAAAGTAGAGAAATGATGGGGCTTTCTAGCAGTTTGACCCCTGTCTTAGTACTTACTGACCTCAATAGGCCCTGAGTCACTCCATCCGAAATGCAATGTATACCAGAGTCCCTGTTTGGGCGCCACTTGTTGAATAGTAGTGGTGAAAGTGGGCACCCTGTCTTGTTCCTGACTATAGGGGAAATGCTTTCAATTTTTCACCATTGAGGATAATGTTTGCTGTGGGTTTGTCATAGATAGCTTTTATTATGTTGCGGTATGTTCCTTCTATTCTTGCTTTCTGGAGAGTTTTTATCATAAATAAATGTTGAATTTTGTCAAAGGCTTTCTCTGCATCTATTGAGATAATCATATGGCTTTTGTTTTTCAATTTGTTAATGTGGTGAATTACATTGATTGATTTGCGGATATTGAAGAATCCTTGCATCCCTGGGATAAAGCCCACTTGGTCATGATGGATGATCTTTTTCATGTGTTGCTGGATTCTGATTGCTAGAATTTTGTTAAGGATTTTTACATCTATGTTCATCAGTGATATTGGCCTGTAGTTTTCTTTTCTTTTTCTTTGTCAGGTTTTGGTATTAGGGTGATGGTGGCCTCATAGAATGAGTTTGGAAGTTTACCTTCCTCTGCAATTTTCTGGAAGAGTTTGAGTAGGATAGGTGTTAGCTCTTCTCTAAATTTCTGGTAGAATTCAGCTGTGAAGCCATCTGGACCTAGGCTTTTGTTTGCTGGAAGATTTCTGATTACAGTTTCAATTTCTGTGCTTGTGATGGGCTGTTAAGATTTTCTATTTCCTCCTGGTTCAGTTTTGGAAAGTTGTACTTTTCTAAGAATTTGCCCATTTCTTCCAAGTTGTCCATTTTATTGGCATATAATTGCTGATGGTAGTCTCTTATGATCCTTTGTATTTCTGTGTTGTCTGTTTCCTGTGTTTTCTCCTGTAATTGAGATCTAATCTTACTGCATTGTGGTCAAAAAAGATGCTTGGAATGATTTCAATTTTTTTGAACTTACCAAGGCTAGATTTATGGCCCAGGATGTGATCTATCCTGGAGAAGGTTCCGTGTGCGCTTGAGGAAAAGGTGAAATTCATTGTTTTAGGGTGAAATGTCCTATAGATATCAGTTAGGTCTAACTGGTCTATTGTATCATTTAAAGTTTGTGTTTCCTTGTTAATTTTCTGTTTAGTTGATCTATCCACAGGTGTGAGTGGGGTATTAAAGCCTCCCACTATTATTGTCTTATTGTTAATTTCCCCGTTCATACTTGTTAGCATTTGTCTTACATATTGCAGTGCTCCTATGCTGGGTGCATATATATTTATAACTGTTATATCTTCTTCTTGGATTGATCCTTTGATCATTATGTAGTGTCCTTCTTTGTCTCTTTTCACAGCCTTTGTTTTAAAGTCTATTTTATCTAATATGAGTATTGCTACTCCTGCTTTCTTTTGGTCTCTATTTGCATGGAAAATCCTTTTCCAGCCCTTCACTTTCAGTCTGTATGTGTCCCCTGTTTTGAGGTGTGTCTCTTGTAGACAACATATATAGGGGTCTTGTTTTTGTATCTATTCAGCCAGTCTTTGTCTTCTGATTGGGGCATTCAACTCATTTACATTTAAGGTAATTATTGATAGTATGATCCCATTGCCATTTACTTTATTGTTTTGGGTTTGAGTTTATACACCCTTTTTGTGTTTCCTGTCTAGAGAAGATCCTTTAGCATTTGTTGGGGAGCTGGTTTGGTGGTGCTGAATTCTCTCAGCTTTTGCTTGTCTGTAAAGCTTTTGATGTCTCCTTCATATTTGAATGAGATCCTTGCTGGGTACAGTAATCTGGGCTGTAGGTTATTTTCTTTCATCACTTTAAGTATGTCCTGCCATTCCCTCCTGGCCTGAAGAGTTTCTATTGAAAGATCAGCTATTATCCTTATGGGAACCCTCTTGTGTGTTATTTGTTGTTTTTCCTTTGCTGCTTTTAATATTTTTTCTTTGTGTTTGATCTTTGTTAATTTGATTAATATGTGTCTTGGAGTGTTTCACCTTGGGTTTATCCTGTTTGGGACTCTGTGCGTTTCTTGGACTTGGGTGGCTATTTCCTTCCCCATTTTAGGGAAGTTTTCAACTATTATCTCCTCAAGTATTTTCTCATGGTCTTTCTTTTTGTCTTCTGCTTCTGGGACTCTATGATTTGAGTTTGGGGGCATTTAACATTGTCCCAGAAGTCTCTGAGATTGTCCTCATTTCTTTTAATTCGTTTTTCTTTTTTCCTCTCTGATTCATTTATTTCTACCATTCTATCTTCTACCTCACTAATCCTATCTTCTGCCTCTGTTATTCTACTATTTGTTCCCTCCAGAGTGTTTTTTATCTCATTTATTGCATTATTCATTATATATTGACTCTTTTTTATTTCTTCTAGTCCTTGTTAAACCTTTCTTGCATCTTCTCAATCCTTGTCTACAGGCTATTTATCTGTGATTCCATTTTGTTTTCAAGATTTTGGATCATTTTCACTATCATTATTCGGATTCTTTATTAGGTAGATTCCCTATCTCTTCCTCTTTTGTTTGGTTTGGTAGGCATTTATCCTGTTCCTTTACCTGCTGGGAATTCCTCTGTCTCTTCATCTTGTTTATATTGGTGTGCTTGGGGTGGCCTTTCTGTATTCTGGCAGTTTGTGGAGTTCTTTTTATTGTGGCATTTCCTTGCTGTGGGTGGGGTTGTATGGGTGGCTTGTCAAGGTTTCCTGGTTAGGGAAGCTTGTGTCGGTGTTCTGGTGGGTGGAGCTGGATTTCTTCTCCCTGGAGTGCAATGAAGTGTCCAGTAATGAGTTATGAGATGTCAGTGGGTTTGGAGTGACTTTGGGCAGCCTGTATATTGAAGCTCAGGGTCATGTTCCTGTGTTGCTAGAGAATTTCAGTGGTATGTCTTGTTCTGGAACTTGTTGGCCCATGGATGGTGCTTGGTTTCAGTGTAGGTATGGAGGCGTTTGATGAGCTCCTGTTGATTAATGTTCCCTGGAGTCAGGAGTTCTCTGGTGTTCTCAGGATTTGGACTTAAGCCTCCTGCTTCTGGTTTTCAGTCTTATTTTTACAGTAGCCTCAAGACTTCTCCATTTATACAGCACTGTTGATAAAACATCTAGGTTAAAGATGAAAAGTTTCTCCTGGGTGAGGGACACCCAGGGAGATTCACAGAGTTACATGGAGAAGAGAAGAGGGAGGAGGGAGATAGAAGTGACCAGGATGAGATGAGGTGGAATCAAAAGAGGAGAGAGCAAGCTAGCCAGTAATCACTTCCTTATGTGTGCTCCACAGTCTGGACCGCTCAGATGTTTACGGAGTTATACAGAGAAAAGAAGAGGGAGGAAAGAGATAGAGGAGACCAGGAGGATAAAGGGGGGAATCAAAAGGAGAGAGACAGATCCAGCCAGTAATCAGTTCCCTAAGTGTTCTCCACCGTCCAAAACACACAGATTCACAGAGTTGGGTAGAGAAGAGAAGGGGGAGGGAGGAGATAGAGGCAACCTGGTGGAGAAAAAGGAGAGTCCAAAGAGGGAGAGAGCAGTCAAGCCAGTAATTTCAGTCCCAAGTAAAAATGGGTACTGAAGATTGGGTTCTTAAAGGTACAAAATTGATAATACCAAAAAGCAAAGATTAAAAATCTAGAGTAGAGCGTGGATTTTCTAGAGTAGAGTAGAGTAGAGTAGAGGGAGTAGAGAGCAGTCAAACCAGTAATCTCACTCCCAAGTAAAAATGGGTAAAGAGATGGGAATATCAGACTACCTGACCTGCCTCTTGAGAAATCTGTATGCAGGTCAGGAAGCAACAGTTACAACTGGACATGGAACAACAGAGTACGTCAAGGCTGTATATTGTCACCCTGCTTATTTAACTTCTATGCAGAGTACATCATGAGAAATGCTGGACTGGAAGAAACACAAGCTGGAATCAAGATTGCCAGGAGAAATATCAATAACCTCAGATATGCAGATGACACCACCCTTAAAAAGCCTCTTGATGAAAGTGAAAGAGGAGAGCGAAAAAGTTGGCTTAAAGCTCAACATTCAGAAAACGAAGATCATGGCATCTAGTCCCATCACTTCATGGGAAATAGATGGGGAAACAGTGGAAACAGTGTCAGACTTTACTTTTGGGGGCTCCAAAATCACTGCAGATGGTGAGGGCAGCCATGAAATTAAAAGACGCTTACTCCTTGGAAGAAAAGTTATGACCAACCTAGACAGTATATTCAAAAGCAGAGACAGTACTTTGCCGACTAAGGTCCATCTAGTCAAGGCTATGGTTTTTCCTGTGGTCATGTATGAATGTGAGAGTTGGACTGTGAAGAAGGCTGAGCGCTGAAGAATTGATGCTTCTGAACTGTGCTGTTGGAGAAGACTCTTGAGACTCCCTTGGATTGCAAGGAGATCCAACCAATCCATTCTGAAGGAGATCAGCCCTGGGATTTCTTTAGAAGGAATGATGCTAAAGCTGAAACTCCAGTACTTTGGCCACCTCATACGAAGAGTTGACTCATTGGAAAAGACTCTGATGCTGGGAGGGATTGGGGACAGGAGGAGAAGGGGACGACAGAGGATGAGATGGCTGGATGGCATCACAGACTCGATACACGTGAGTCTGAGTGAACTCTGGGAGATGGTGATGGACAGGGAGGCCTGGTGTACTGCGATTCATGGGGTCGCAAAGAGTCAGACACGACTGAGCGAGTGAACTGAACTGAAGATTGGTTTCTTAAAGGTACAAAATTGATAACAATACCAAAAAGCAAAAATTAAAAATATAGAGTAGAGGGTGGATTTTCAAAGATTAAAAATCTAGAGTAGAGCGTGGATTAAAAATCTAGAGTAGAGGGTGGATTTTCAAAATACAATATTAAAGAAAAAAGAAAAGTCACAAAATTATATATATATATATATATATATACGAAGTTTGCTTTAAAAAATAGGGTCTCTCTTTTTTTTGCAAAGTAATAGTAGGTTATAAAAATGAAAATTAAAGGAGTAATAGAGGACTTAAAAATAAAATTTTTTTTAAATTAAGGAATGATAGTAAAAATATATCTAGGACTTTCTCTGGTGTTGCTGTGAGCAGTGGGGGGTCAGTTCATTTTCGGATAGTTTCTTGATCCGGCTTATATTTCTCAAGATCTATAGGCCCCTTCCTATGTAGTCGGCACTAACTACAGGGTTTTAATCTACTGCACCTGTCACTTCCAAGGATGTTCCCTCTGTTTTCACTTCTGTTTGCTAGTCTCTTCAGTGTCTAATTACCACCCTGACACAAGGGGGCGGTGGTGGACACTTTTCTAGGCTCACTTGTTGAATCGTGCTGTGAGGAGGGAGGGACGCTGCAAACAAATAGCACTGGCATGTGCTCACAGAGTCTCAGCCACACTGGGTTTGCCCCCCTCACGGAGTGTGTGCTTTCCCTGTCTACACTGCTTAGGCTCTAGGTTGCTCTGCCAGGAACTGTCTGAGGCCGGCCCTGGGTTGTATGCACTTCCCAGGTCTAAGCCGCTCAGGCTCAGGTACTAGGGTACTCCTCAAAGGCGCAGACTCGGTTGGGCCTGCGTTTTGTTCCCTTCCCAGGTCCGAGCAGCTCAGGTGACCAGGTGTTTGGCGAGCATGGTCGCCGCAACTTATCGCCTCCCCCATCCCTCCTGTTCAGTTTTCTGGGTGTACAACCAGTGAACCTACTCAGGCGGATGTTGACCGTCCAGAATCCCAAGAAGTCTTGGTTAGCAACAAAGCCTGTTTGCAGTTTGGTAGATAATGCCTCTCTGGGGCCATGATTGCCCCCTTCTGGGTCTGGCTGCCCTCGCCTTCCTGGAGAGAGATGGGCCAGTCTGCAGCCAGCTAACTCTGCTCAGTCCTTTGTTCTCTGAGTGGGCTTGATGGTGTCTTAGGTTAGGGCTTTTCGTGTAGCTCTAGTCAATCCTTTGTTCTGTGAGCAGACCTGGTGGTGTCTTAGGTTAGGGCTTTTCACGCGGTAGCTATCCCACAGTCTGGCTTGCTATCCCGTTAGTTCCCTCAGATTGCCCTCTGGGCATTCAGGCCCGGTCCTTACTCTAAACAATGCAGCTCACCCCTCCCTGCCCAGCACCTGCTTGCTAGCAGCGGATGCAGGTGTCTGCACTGCTTCTCCGCTGGGGGAGTTACCGTTGGGCCTGTAATCTGTGGGTTTTAATTATTTATTTATTTTTCCTCCCAGTTATGTTGCCCTCTGTGGTTCCAAGGCTCGCCACAGACTCGGCAGTGAGAGTGTTTCCTGATGTTTGGAAACTTCTCTCTTTTTTAAGACTCCCTTCCTGGGATGGAGCTCTGTCCCTACCTCTTTTGTCTCTTTTTTTTATCTTTTATGTTTTTTTCCTACCTCCTTTTGAAGACAATGGGCTGCTTTTCTGGGTGCCTGATGTCCTCTGCCAGCATTCAGACGTTGTTTTGTGGAATTTACTCAGTGTTCAAATGTTCTTTTGATGAATTTGTGGGGGAGAAAGTGGTCTCCCCCTCCCATTACTCTGCCATCTTAGGACCGCCTCCTTCTATTGGAAATTTTGTTCTTATGATTGGCGACTTTTGATAAGGGCTTTTCTTAAACCAGGAGAATATCTTCAGCTGACAATGTGGTTTTAGGATGCAGCCAGAGATCATGCCAATTCTAATGCTCGAGCTGGCACTCCCCAAAACCAAATTACTTTTGCAATGTTAACCAGTACAGGGCAATGTGATGCTATAGAAGCTCAAATACAAAGTCTTCCTTGGTGGAAAGCTATCTTGACTGGAATAATTGTAGTCCTCTTGTTCTTGCTGTTTGCTTTTCTATCTGTAACTGTATAATGAACTGTGTATCCAAGTGGCATAGGCATTTAAGTTACAGGTGATTGTTCATGCCCCTGCAGTTTCCACTGCCTCTTCTAGCTATTACTCAGGGCCCCTGGATCAGAGCCCCTCAATACAAGGGTAGGGAAAATATGTTGCCTCAACAATTTAGGGTCTATGCCCTTCCCAGCAGGAAGAAGTTACAGAACGATTTCTCCACCCCTTTCCCTGGCAACCATATTCTTCTAAAAGCAGGAGGAAATGAAAGAGTTAAACCTTAGGCAGGCAATCCAAGGCCCTATAAGGAGGAGGCAAACATTCCCACTCATGCTTTCCTTAAGCCTTGTGTAACAATGTATCTTGCCGGAGAACTGACCTTTCCTTAGGTCCAGAACTAATGATTCAATTCAGTTCAGTTCAGTTGATTCCCTCAAGACCCATTTACTTTCTTATGTGCACCAACATAATCATTAAACCAAGTTCAGTTCAGTCGCTCAGTCGTGTCCGACTCTTTGCGACCCCATGAATCGCAGCACACCAGGCCTCCCTGTCCATCACCATCTCCTGGAGTTCACTCAGACGCATGTGCATCGAGTCTGTGATGCCATCCAGCCATCTCATCCTCGGTGGTCCCCTTCTCCTGCCCCCAATCCCTCCAAGCATCAGAGTCTTTTCCAATAAGTCAACTCTTCGCATGAGGTGGCCAAAGTACTGGAGTTTCAGCTTTAGCATCATTCCTTCCAAAAGAAATCCCAGGGTTGATCTCCTTCAGAATGGACTGGTTGGATCTCCTTGCAGTCCAAGGGACTCTCAAGAGTCTTCTCCTACACCACAGTTCAAAAGCATCAATTCTTCAGCACCCAGCCTTCTTCACAGTCCAACTCTCATATGCATACATGACCACAGGAAAAACCACAGCCTTGACCAGACGGGCCTCAGTCGGCAAAGTAATGTCTCTGCTTTTGAATATTCTATCTAGGTTAGTCATAACTTTTCTTCCAAGGGGTAAGCGTCTTTTAATTTCATGGCTGCAATCACCATCTGCAGTGATTTTGGAGCCCCCAAAAGTAAAGTCTGAGACTGTTTCCACTGTTTCCTCATCTATTTCCCATGAAGTGATGGGACCAGATGCCATGATCTTTGTTTTCTGAATGTTGAGCTTTAAGCCAACTTTTTCACTCTCCTCTTTCACTTTCATCAAGAGGCTTTTGAGTTCCTCTTCACTTTCTGCCATAAGGGTGGTGTCATCTGCATATCTGAGGTTATTGATATTTCTCCTGGCAATCTTGATTCCAGCTTGTGTTTCTTCCAGTCCAGCGTTTCTCATGATGTACTCTACATATAAGTTAAATAAGCAGGGTGAGAATATACAGCCTTGATATACTCCTTTTCCTACATGGAACCAATCTGTTGTTCCATGTCCAGTTCTAACTGTTGCTTCCTGACCTGCGTACAGATTTCTCAAGAGGCAGGTCAGGTGGTCTGGTATTCCCATACACAGCAGAATCTTTCTCATGGAAATGCTTTTCTTAGGCTCTATCTTAATGATTAAAATCGTAACAAACCTTGCCTGGGAACCTATATCTCAAGACTTGTACCCCTGCTTACACAGCAACAGTATATCTTGCATAGAGACATTGTCTGGAACCTGTTCTCCCTGGCTAATCTTGTACCTAAGTTAACTCAGGATGTATGTCTTGGGAAAGGGCCTAATAGACCTATTACAACGTTGAGATATTCTTTTTATCTATTCTCAGCAGCTACTTGGGAAGTATATAAGGTCCCACTTAAACTAATGAGGTGGATACTCTTTCTACCCCCACAAACTTTCTGCCTTTTACTTGGCCGATCTAGTTTGACTTGTAAAGGAATTACTGTTCACCCTGGAATAATTGATTCAGATGATAAGGGAGAAATTCAAATTGTGATGTCGACTCAGATATTATGTCATTTCAAAAAGGGGGACAATTTTGCCCAACTACTCCTTTTACCTTACATGTCTATTAACTCCTCTAATGGCATCTGGACAGGTGGATTTGGCCGTACAGATCAAAAACAGTCCTTATGGACGTCAATAGTATGTGGATATGCATGACCCAATATAAATATCAAAATTAACGGCAAAAGATTTTCTGGTCTTCTTGATACTGGATCCAATATTACTATTATTTCGAAACATTTATGGCCCAAATCTTGGCCTATACAGAGACTTTCTTGCCAAACTGCAGGAGTTTCTCAACTCAAAGCACAAGAGTTTTATCAAAGTGTCCAAATATATCCATGTGAGGGACCATATGCCAGCCTGCAACAATACGACCTTATGTGATAGATACACCCCTCAATTTAGTAAGAAGAGATTTACTTATGCAATGGAAAACTCAAATATACATTCCACATTTTTCCTAGGGGCTACTGCTCACTTAACAATCAATGCAATTATTAAAATTACTTGGAAAAATGATGAGCCTATTTGGACAGAGCAATGGCCCCTCACAAAAGAGAAACTGGAGGTTACTAAAGAACTTATCAATACACAGTTGAAATTAAAACAAATTGAGGAATCTTATTCCCCTTGGCATTCTCCCATTTTTGTAGTAAAAAGAACTCTGGAAACTGGCATCTCTTAACAGACCTTAGAAAAGTTAATATATCTATGAAACCTATGGGTGCATTGCAACCAGGAATTCCATCACCTACCACTATCCCTCAAAACTGGCATATTATTATTATAGATTTACGAGACTGCTTTTTTACTATACCTTTACACCCTCTAGACTGAGAGAGATTTGCTTTCTCTCTTCCTTATCCTAATCATATCGGGCCTCATAAATGCTATCAGTGGAATGTATTGCCTCAAGGAATGAGAAATTCTCCCACCATGTGTCACTATTATGTAGCCAAACTTTCTTGTTATTCATTATATGGATGATATATGATTTTCAGCTGCATCTGTTTTAGAAACTCAACAAACGTTTGCCATAGCTCAACAATGCTTGAAAGACTCTGGATTAATCTTTGCCCCTGAAAACATCCAAACCTCTACTCCTTACTATTATTTAGGATCTATTGTTAATAGACAATGTATTACTCCGCAACTAACACAGATTCATGTAGATAAATTATCAACCTTGAATGATTTTCAAAAACTTATAGGTGATACAAACTGGATTAGACCCACTTTAGGCATTGCAAATGATCAACTGACTAATTTACTTAATACTTTGAAAGGAGATGCCTATCTAAATAGCCCTTGTTTAATACAAAATAAATTGCAAAAACAGTTTCTTACTCGTATTAGACTTGAATTACCTCGAGTTGTTTATGCTCCCTTCTCTCCATTCCCCCACGGGAATTCTTGCCCAACAAGAACACCCGATAGAATGGCTCTCTACCAATTTTAGAGGGACAAGGTCACTTATGCCCTATCTTCATTTGATTGCTCTAATAATTATCAATGGGAAAAATAGAACTAATACTCTAACTCGCTCGAATCCTCAGAAAATTGTAATTAATGTAATTAATAAATCTCAATTTGAGAATGAACTACAAACGTCTACCAATTTCCAGATAGACTTTCTGGAATATTTTAGAGATATTTCATTTCATTATCCTTCTAACAAATTCTGGAATTTCTTCAAAAATACTGAATTTATTATCTCTCACACTGTCACATCACAACCTATACCTCAAGCTGATGTTTTCTATATAGATGGGACTAAAAACCACGAAAGCCTCATTCTGGTCTCTCAAAGAATATGAAATCTTTTATACTAAATTTCATTCTGCTAAACAAAATGAATTATATACTCTTATTCAAGTTATACCCTTACCCTATTAATATAGTCTCTGGCTCCTTATATTCAGTTTTTATATTAGGAAATATAGGAACCTATTATAAATTCCAAACAACCTATTATTCAACAACTTTTTCTCAAACTACAGTCTCTTATTAGGGACTGCACTTCCCCCATTTATATTCAATTCAGTTCAGTGCAGTCACTCAGTCGTGTCCAACTCTTTGTGACCCCATGAATCGCAGCACGCCAGGCTTCCCTGTCCATCACCAACTCCCAGAGTTCACTCAGACTCACACCCATCGAGTCAGTGATGCCATCAAGCCATCTCATCCTCTGTCGTCCCCTTCTCCTCCTGCTCTCAATCCCTCCCAGCATTGGAATCTTTTCCAATGAGTCAACTCTTCACTTGAGGTGGCCAAAGTACTGGAGTTTCAGCTTTAGCATCATTCCTTCCAAAGAAATCCCAGGGCTGATCTCCTTCAGAATGGACTGGTTGGATCTCCTTGCAGTCCAAGAGACTCTCAAGAGTCTTCTCCAACACCACAGTTCAAAAGCATCAATTCTTTGGCACTCAGCCTTCTTCACAGTCCAACTCTCACATCCATACATGACCACAGGAAAAACCATGGCCTTGACTAGACGGACCTTGGTCGGCAAAGTAATGTCTCTGCTTTTGAATATGCTATCTAGGTTGGTCATAACTTTTCTTCCAAGGAGTAAGCGTCTTTTAATTTCATGGCTGCAGTCACCATCTGCAGTGATTTTGGAGCCCCCCAAAATAAAGTCTGACACTGTTTCCACAGTTTCCCATCTATTTCCCATGAAGTGATGGGACTGGATGCCATGATCTTCGTTTTCTGAATATTGAGCTTTACCCATATTCAAACACATTCCTGCCTTCTTGGCCCTATGACTCATGGTAATGAACAAGCTGATAAGCTTGTTGCTTTTGCTACTTCTGAGGAACAAGATACTCTATTGAACAATAATGCTGGCTTCTTACACCAAATTTACAAAATCCCATACCACCATGCTAAAGAAATCATTAATAACTGCTCTACTTGTAGACCCCTACATCTTCAACCCATTGCACAGTGTGTTAATCCTCGAGGATTACAACCCAATGAATTATGGCAAACGGGTGTAACTCGTCTTAGGTTGCCCCACTGGGCATGGCTTAGTTTCATTGAGTTAAGACAAAGCTCTGGTCCTGGTGTGATTAGATTGACTAGTTTTCTGTGATTATGGTCTCAGTTTGTCTGCCCTCTTGCAATACCTACCGTCTTACTTGGGTTTCCCTTACCTTGGACTTGGGGTATCTCTTCACAGCTGTTCCAGCAAAGCACAGCCACTGCTCCTTACCTTGGACGAGGGCTATCTCCTCACCACCGTCCCACCCGACCTTGAACGTGGAACAGCTCCTCTAGGCCCTCTGGCGCCTGTGAAGCCATCACTCCTTGGATGTGTGGTTGCTCCTCCTCCATGATTTCCCTACTTGGGGACAAATAAAAACCCCCTTACTAATCAAGATGAAAATCTGGTTTCTCAACAGGGAATGCCTCAGAATCCAGAAAATATTTTTGTTTCTATGCTTGCTTTGCTTGCTTTTGCTTCCCCTGCTCAAGCTGAATTAATTAATCATACTTACTGGGCCTATATACCCAACCCCCCATTACTGCAAGTTGTTGAATTGGCAGATAAAGGATGGATTGTATCCACCAATGACTCAGTACATTTTCCTCCTCCTTGGAGCTTGGAGGGACCCTTTCATCCTGAGGAAGAAGGGAGACTAATTAATATTTCTCTAGGGTATGAAGTCCTTCCTCTATGCATGGGTCTAGAATTATGCATTAATGTTAGCCGACAAACATGGGCTTTCATTCTGTCTCCAAAGAAGAACTTTCAAACATTGCTTGGACTGTTTATTGCCCTTTCTTTCCATGAGAACCATGCCAACACTACTGAAACTCTAGGAAAAGGACAAAAATCATTATGCAAAGTGTTTACATACAAAAACATACTCCTGTTCATTGGGACAGATGTCAAGGTAAATCAGGGAAATTAATGTTTGTGGCCAGTTACACCATTGTTGATTGGGGACGCCATGGTATGTGGTTGTCTAACTGCTCAGATGATATTAACAGCACTGTCTGTGATTATGCTACTCAAGTAGCATAGAAGGTTACTAATACTATGATGGAACATTACCATGACAAAGGACTTCTTGGCTGGCTTGATGGTGGAATGGCACCCCCTCGCCCTCGAATCATCCTCAATAAATGGATTGGGCCTCAACAATGGGATATTTGGAAACTTTCCGTGAGCACGGAAGAACTTGGAACTTGGACTGGATATTTCTTGGGGACCAGCCGTAGTCATAGTAACTATTCCTTTTGTTATAATCATTCATATTGCATACAAGCTAGTGGTCCCCTTCCTTTTGTTATAGCTTTAGGGAACTTGCAGTTTAATAAGACTTTACGTTCTGTGACTTGTATAGATTAATTCCTATGTTTATTTGAAAAACAAATCCCTTTTGATTCTTCACTCTTGACGTAATCTATGGTTTCCAGTAAATCTCCAACAACCCTGGGAAGACGGTCCCATGGCAGGACTTGCCTCCTGATTACTTACTAAATTGCTTTGATGATCTAAATGATTCACTGGATGGTTAATTCTTGGCATTTTGGGATTAATAGCCATTTGCACCACTGCCGCTGTCACTTGCTTTACAAACCTCAATTCAAACACACAACTTTATTCAGAATTGGACCAAAGATGCTCATACTATGTGGACCACTCAGGCTCAGACAAATAAGGAAGTTCAAGATGAAATACAAGAAATAAAAACAGCCATCCAATGGGTCGAAGATCAATTAATAGATTTACAAAAACAAGTTATACTAAAATGTGACTGGAATTCTACTCAGTTTTGTATTACCCCTGTTCGGCTCAACTATACTGCCTATTATTGGGAACAAAAAAAATTTCATTTGCAAGACATACATGATAATGCTTCCTTAAATGTACAATTATTAAAAAGGAAACCTTTGAAACCTTTTCTAAGAGTCTACCCTCTTCCAACAATTTAGAAACCTTAGATGAACAGCTAGCTGATCAATTATCTGGGCTAGACCCTCGAGGATGGTTTCACAGCATTATACATAGTATTGAATCTGGAGCTATAATGCTGATATTTATCCTGGTAATTATATTTATAGTACACCGATGCCTTTCAACTAAAATTGTTCAAACAAAATAAACTCAATTGGTCAGGGCCTTTTTGACAAAAGTATCTACAGTGACCCCCAATTATGAAAAAATAAAAAATTGGGAATTGTCAGAGTCCATTCAACTTTAAGGGATCCAATATGTTGCATTTTCTTCTTTTGTGTGCCATTTCTCAAAGACTCTGTTTCTTATCAGTTCCTGGAAAACAGGAACGAGCAGAGCTGCACGCAGTTCTCAGGACTGAGATCATGGGAAAGAACACCTGCTTGGATTCCCTTCAGTGACTCCCTTCAGTGACCTTTTACTTACAGGACTATCCATTTTGTTGCAACTGATGGAATTTCATTCTTAATGGCTGAGTAATAATTTTATTGAAGATATATAAGCATGCATTTCTGCAAATAAAGTACCCTTGTTTCACTCGAGACTTGGGTGCCCCGCGTCTTTCTTTTCTTTGCCTTCTTGTCGACTCCAGTCCCCAGGTCCCGGTCTGTAAAGACCATAACAGATAAGGAAGACAGAAGTGTTCCTGTGTATTCCACCTTTTCTAACTTTTTTATCTGTAGTTTCAGTGTGTGATGTGCTTGTTCAACTATGCCCTGTGCTTGTAGATTGTATGGAATACTTGTAATATGTTTAATAGAAAATTATTATAAAAATTGTTTGAATTGCCTTGAAATACAGGTAAGGCCATTGTCTGTTTTTATGGAACTATGTGTTCCCATTATTGTAAAGCAAGTTAATAGGTGGGTTATAACATGTTGTGTCATTTCACCATGGGAAGGTGTGGCCCATGTAAAAGAAGAATATGTATTGATTGAGATATGTAAGAAGGAAGAGAGAGAAAGTTCAGGGCAATGAGTTACATCCATTTGCCATAATTCATTGTGTTGTAATCCTCAGGGATTGATACTTTGTGCAATGGGTCGAAGATGTAGGGGCCTACAAGTAGAGCAATTATTAACTGATTTCTTTAGCATGTCGGTATGGAATTTTCCAAATTTGATGTAATGAGCCAGCATTATTTTGTAATAGAGTATGATGCTCTTCAGGAATAGCAAAAGAGACAAGTTTATCAACTTGTTCATTGCTGTGAGCCATACGGCCAGGAAGACAAGAATATGTTTGAATGTGGGTAATATAAATGGGGTAAGTGTGGTCCTTAACAATAGACTGTAGTTCAAGAAAAAGTTGCTGCATAGTAGATTGATTAGAATTTGTGGTCAGTCAGTTCAGATCAGTTCCTCAGTTGTGTCTGACTCTTTGCGACAGAAGTTTCTATATTTCTTAATACAAAAACTGAATATAAGGAGTCAGAAACTATATTATTAGGATAAGAATGTAGGTGAATAACCTGAATGAGAGCATATAATTCGTTTTCTTGAGCAGAGTGAAATTTAGTATAAGAGACTTTATATTCTTTGAGAGACCAGAATTAGGCTTTGGCGTTTTTAGTCCCAACTGTGGTGCTGGAGAAGACTCTTGAGAGTCCCTTGGACTGCAAGGAGATCCAACCACTCCATTTTGAAGGAGATCAGCCCTGGGATTTCTTTGGAGGGAATGATGCTGAAGCCGAAACTCCAGTACTTTGGCCACCTCATGAGAAGAGTTGACTCATTGGAAAAGACTCTGATGCTGGGAGGGATTGGTGGCAGGAGGAGAAGGGGACGATAGAGGATAAGATGGCTGGATGGAATCACTGACTTGACGGACGTGAGTGTGAGTGAAATTTGGGAGTTGGTGATAGATAGGGAGGCCTAGCATGCTGTGATTCGTGGGGTCGCAAAGAGTCGGACATGACTGAGTGACTGAACTGAACTGAACTGATATAGAAAACATCAGTTTGAGGTATAGGTTGTGATGTGACAATGTGAGAGAGAATAAACTATATTTTTGAAGAAATTCTAGAGTTTGTTAGAAGGATAATGAAGTGAAATTCCTCCAAAATATTCCAGAAAAGCTATTTGGAAATCAGCAGAAGTTTGTAGTGCATTCTCAAATTGAGATTTATTAATAGGTACTACAGTTTTATGAGGATTGGAGCCAATTAGAGACTTAGCTCTATTTCTTCCATTGATAGTGATTAGAGTGATCAAATCAAGATAAAGTGTAAGTGACTGTGTCCCTCTAAAATCGGTATAAATCCACCTCAACATAATAAAAGCTATCTATGACAAACCCACAGCAAACATTATCCTCAATGGTGAAAAATTGAAAGCACTTCCCCTAAAGTCAGGAACAAGACAAGGGTGTCCACTTTCACCGCTACTATTCAACATAGTTCTGGAAGTTTTGGCCACAGCAATCAGAGCAGAAAAAGAAATAAAAGGAATCCAAATTGGAAAAGAAGAAGTAAAACTCTCACTGTTTGCAGATGACATGATCCTCTACATGGAAAACCCTAAAGACTCCACCAGAAAATTACTAGAGCTCATCAATGAATATAGTAAAGTTGCAGGATATAAAATCAACACACAGAAATCCCTTGCATTCCTATACACGAATAATGAGAAAGTAGAAAAAGAAATTAAGGAAACAATTCCATTTACCATTGCAACGAAAAGAATAAAATACTTAGGAATATATCTACCTAAAGAAACTAAAGACCTATATATACAAAACTATAAAACACTGATGAAAGAAATCAAAGAGGACACTAATAGATGGAGAAATATACCATGTTCATGGATCGGAAGAATCAATATAGTGAAAATGAGTATACTACCCAAAGCAATTTACAAATTCAATGCAATCCCTGTCAAGCTACCAGCCACATTTTTCACAGAACTAGAACAAATAATTTCAAGATTTGTATGGAAATACAAAAACCTCGAATAGCCAAAGCAATCTTGAGAAAGAAGAATGGAACTGGAGGAATCAACTTGCCTGACTTCAGGCTCTACTACAAAGCCACAGTCATCAAGACAGTATGGTACTGGCACAAAGACAGACATATAGATCAATGGAACAAAATAGAAAGCCCAGAGATAAATCCACACACATATGGACACCTTATCTTTGACAAAGGAGGCAAGAATATACAATGGAGTAAAGACAATCTCTTTAACAAGTGGTGCTGGGAAAACTGGTCAACCACTTGTAAAAGAATGAAACTAGATCACTTTCTAACACCGTACACAAAAATAAACTCAAAATGGATTAAAGATCTAAATGTAAGATCAGAAACTATAAAACTCCTAGAGGAGAATATAGGCAAAACACTCTCCGACATAAATCACAGCAGGATCCTCTATGATCCACCTCCCACAATTCTGGAAATAAAAGCAAAAATAAACAAATGGGATCTAATTAAAATTAAAAGCTTCTGCACAACAAAGGAAAATATAAGCAACGTGAAAAGACAGCCTTCTGAATGGGAGAAAATAATAGCAAATGAAGCAACTGACAAACAACTAATCTCAAAAATATACAAGCAACTTATGCAGCTCAACTCCAGAAAAATAAACGACCCAATCAAAAAATGGGCCAAAGAACTAAACAGACATTTCTCCAAAGAAGACATACGGATGGCTAACAAACACATGAAAAGATGCTCAACATCACTCATTATTAGAGAAATGCAAATCAAAACCACAATGAGGTACCACTTCACACCAGTCAGAATGGCTGCGATCCAAAAATCTGCAAGCAATAAATGCTGGAGAGGGTGTGGAGAAAGGGAACCCTCCTACACTGTTGGTGGGAATGCAAACTAGTACAGCCACTATGGAGAACAGTGTGGAGATTCCTTAAAAAATTGCAAATAGAACTACCTTATGACCCAGCAATCCCACTGCTGGGCATACACACCGAGGAAACCAGAATTGAAAGAGACACATGTACCCCAATGTTCATCGCAGCACTGTTTATAATAGCCAGGACATGGAAACAACCTAGATGTCCATCAGCAGATGAATGGAGAAGAAAGCTGTGGTACATATACACAATGGAGTATTACTCAGCCGTTAAAAAGAATTCATTTGAATCAGTTCTGATGAGATGGATGAAACTGGAGCCAATTATACAGAGTGAAGTAAGCCAGAAAGAAAAACACCAATACAGTATACTAACACATATATATGGAATTTAGGAAGATGGCAATGACGACCCTGTATGCAAGACAGGAAAAAAGACACAGATGTGTATAACGGACTTTTGGACTCAGAGGGAGAGGGAGAGGGTGGGATGATTTGGGAGAATGGGAATTCTAACATGCATACTATCATGTAAGAATTGAATCGCCAGTCCATGTCTGACGTAGGGTGCAGCATGCTTGGGGCTGGTGCATGGGGATGACCCAGAGAGATGTTGTGGGGAGGGAGGTGGGAGGGGGGGGTCATGTTTGGGAATGCATGTAAGAATTAAAGATTTTAAAATTAAAAACAAAACAAAACAAAACAAAACAAAACAAAATAATAAAAAAATTTTTAAAAAAGTGAAAAAAAAAAATAAAATCGGTATAAATCCATTCTATTGGGTATTCTTGTTGGGTAGAAAGTCCTGTGGGAGAATGGAGAAAGGGGAGTATAAATAATTCTAGAGGTAAATCAAGTCTAATACGACTTAAGAATTTGTTTTTGCAATTTATTTTGTATTAAACAGAGTTTTTCTCCTGCCTCTTGTGAAAGTGAATGAGGGCTATTTAAATCGGGATCTCTTTCTAAAGTGTTAAATAAATTAGTCACTTGATAATTTGTAATGTCTAAAGAGGGTCTAATCCAATTTGTATCACCTAAAAGTTTTTGAAAATCATTCAAGGTTGATAATTTATTAACACGAATCTGTGTTAGTTGGGGAGTAATATATTGTCGATTAACAACAAATCTTAAGTAATAGTAAGGTGTAGCTATTTGAATCTTTTCAGGGCCAATGATTAATTTAGAAGCTTTTAAGCATTGTTAAGCTATGTCAAACATCTGTGGAGTTTCTAAAATAGATGGAGCTGAAAACAATGTATCATCCATATGATAAATAACAAGAAAGTCAGTTAATTGTTTTCTCACCGGTTCAAGGGCTTTGACTACATAATATTGACACATGGTGGGAGAGTTCATCATTTCCTGAGGCAACACAGTCCACTGATACCATTAATGAGGCCCGATATGATTATGATAAGGAAGAAAGAAAGCAAATCTCACTCGGTCTAGAGGGTGTAAAGGTATAGTAAAAAAAACAATCCTGTAAATCTATAATAATAATATGCCAGTATTGAGGAATAGTGGTAGGTGATGGAATTCCTGGTTGCAATGCACCCATAGGTTTCCTAGAGGTATTAACTTTTCGAAGATCCATTAAAAGACGGCATTTGCCAGATTTCTTTTTTATTACGAAAATGGGAGAATTCCAAGGAGAACAAGATTCTTCAATATGTTTTAGTTTCAATTGTGTATCTATAAGTTCCTTAGCAGCTTCAAATTTTTCCTCTGTAAGGGGCTACTCATGATGTACTCTGCATAGAAGTTAAATAAGCAGGGTGACAATATATAGCCTTGACATACTCCTTTTCCTATTTGGAACCAGTCTGTCGTTCCATGTCCAGTTCTAACTGTTGCTTCCTGGTCTGCATACAGATTTCTCAAGAGGCAGGTTAGGTGGTCTGGTATTCCCATCTCTTTCAGAATTTTCCACACTTTATTGTGATTCACACAGTCAAAGGCTTTGGCATAGTCAATAAAGCAGAGTTTTTCTGGAACTCTCTTGCTTTTTCCATGATCCAGTGGATGTTGGCAATTTGATCTTTGGTTCCTCTGCCTTTTCTAAAACCAGCTTGAACATCAGGAAGTTCATGGTTCATGTATTGCTGAAGCCTGGCTTGGAGAATTTTGAGCATTACTTTACTAGCATGTGAGATGAGTGCAACTGTGCCGTAGTTTGAGCATTCTTTGGCATTGCCTTTCTTTGGGATTGGAATAAAAACTGACCCTTTTCAGTCCTGTGGCCACTGCTGAGTTTTCCAAATTTGCTGACATATTGAGAGCAGCACTTTCACAGCATCATCTTTCAGGATTTGAAATAGCTCTACTGGAATTCCATCACCTCTATTAGCTTTGTTCGAAGTGATGCTTTCTAAGGCCCACTTGACTTCACATTCCAAGATGTCTGGCTCTAGATGAGTGATCACATCATCATGATTATCTGGGTCGTGAAGATCTTTTTTGTACAGTTCTTTCGTGTATTCTTGCCACCTCTTCTTAATATCTTCTGCTTCTGTTAGGTCCAGACCATTTCTATCCCTTATCGAGCCCATCTTTGCATGAAATGTTCCCTTGGTATCTCTAATTTTCTTGAAGAGATCTCTAGTCTTTCCCATTCTGTTCTTTTCCTCTATTTCTTTGCATTGATCACTGAAGAAGGCTTTCTTATCTCTTCTTGCTATTCTTTGGAACTCTGCATTCAGATGCTCATATCTTTCCTTTTCTCCTTTGCTTTTCGCCTCTCTTCTTTTCACAGCTATTCGTAAGACCTCCCCAGACAGCCACTTTGCTTTTTTGCATTTCTTTTCCATGGGGATGGTCTTGGTCCCTGTCTCCTGTACAATGTCACGAACCTCATTCCATAGTTCATCAGGCACTGTATCTATCACATCTAGGCCCTTAAATCTATTTCTCACTTCCACTGTATAATCATAAGGGATTTGATTTAGGTCATACCTGAATGGTCTAGCGGTTTTAGGTGAAAGCGGAGAGTGAAAAAGTTGGCTTAAAGCTCAACATTCAGAAAACGAAGATCATGGCATCCGGTCCCATCACTTCATGGGAAATAGATGGGGAAACAGTGGAAACAGTGGCGGACTTTATTTTTCTGGGCTCCAAAATCACTGCAGATGGTGACTGCAGCCATAAAATTAAAAGACGCTTACTCCTTGGAAGAGAAACTTATGACCAACCTAGATAGTATATTCAAAAGCAGAGACATTACTTTGCCGACTAAGGTCCATCTAGTCAAAGCTGTGGTTTTTCCCGTGGTCATGTATGGATGTGAGAGTTGGACTGTGAAGAAGGCTGAGTGCCGACAATTGATGGTTTTGAACTGTGGTGTTGAGAAAACTCTTGAGAGTCCCTTGGACTGCAAGGAGATCCAACCAGTCCATTCTGAAGGAGATCAACCCTGGGATTTCTTTGGAAGGAATGATGCTAAAGCTGAAACTCCACTACTTTGGCCACCACATACGAAGAGTTGACTCATTGGAAAAGACTCTGATGCTGGGAGGGATTGGGGGCAGGAGGAGAAGGGGACGACCGAGGATGAGATGGCTAGATGGCATCATGGACTCGATGGACATGAGTCTGACTGAACACCGGGAGATGGTGATGAACAGGGAGGCCTGGCGTGCTGCGATTCCTGGGTTCACGATGAGTCGGACACGACTGAGCGACTGAACTGAACTGAACTGCACTATCAGAGCTTGCGTCTCTGTGCCTTTCTTTCTTTCTCTCTCTCTTTTTCTCTCTTCCACTTTCTTATCATAGACTCCAGACCACCAGGTTCCGGTCCATTAAAGGACCCAAAGTGGCGTCCGAACATGGACTCTGGTATACATGGCATTTCGAACAGAGGGACTCAGGGCCAATTGAGGTTGGGACCTATTGAGGTCGGTAAGTACTAAGACACGGGTCAAACAGCTGGAAAGCCCCATCTTTTCTCTACTTTATTTTATCATTTGTTTAAAGCTCAGGGACTTTTGGTTTGGTGCCAATGAATAGAGGCTTGTTTTCAAACAGTGGTTAAATGAAATCCTTGGTTCCCTAATAAAGGTCGTTTTGATTTAGAAATTTGGCACCGGGTCAAAGAAAATGCTGAACGAGTCACCAGGCAGGGAAAAAATATTCCAGTTGATTTCTAACCCCTATGGGCTCCCATTAAAGCTGTAATTCTGCCATTTCAAGGTAAATTCTATCCCTCCCAATACTCGACAACAGACAGAACACTTATTGCATGAATATCAAGTAGATGATAAAACTTTACAAAAGGTCCAAGTAGAATATAAAATATGTCAAAATTTTCCTACTAGTCCTGACCGGCTGCTTCAAATGCTCCTCCTCTGTCAGCAGGCACAAATCCAGAAGTCTCTCCTTTGTTAGAACCTAATGATTCTGACAACGACTCTCCTACGTTTTTAAAGGTTCTTCAGACTGCCCTCCTGCAAGCTCCTGCTTTGAGCTAGCCCACAGGGTCAGAATTTAATGTTTGTCACTGAAAGAAAAGGTGTGGCCTTGGGAGTTTTGCCACAACCCAGAGGGCCTCACCAGCAACCTATTGCTTATCTAAGTAGAGAATTGGATGTAACTTCAGGTGGGTGGCCCCACTGCCTAAGAGTAATTGGGACAGCAGCTTTATTAGCACCTGAAGCTTTAAAACTAATTAATCGATGAAATCTTACTCTCCTGACTTCTCATGATGTGAGTGGAATCTTAAATTCTAAGGTTAATATTTAGATGACAGACAGTAGGCTTCTTAAATATCAGTCATTGCTGTTAGAAGGACCAATAACTAAACTTAAAGTCTGCGGACATTTAAATCTTGTCACTTTCCTCCTGAGAAGGAAAATGAAACACCTGAACACGATTGTTTCCTATTTCTAACTTTAAACTATCCAGCTTGAGAGGATCTAATGGATACCCCATTAGACGATGCTGACATGGAAATATTTACAGATGGCAGTTCCTTTGTTCGGGATGGAAAGCATAAAGCAGGTTAGACTGTGGTGACTGCTGAACAGGTTTTGGAAGCAAAATCTCTCCCCCAGGAAACCAGTGCTCTGTTAGCGGAGCTTGTGGCTCTGACCCGAGCTCTAGAGTTAAGCAAAGGGCAGCGAGTAAATATCTACATGGATTCTAAGTATGCCTTTTTGACTTTACATGCTCATGCTGCAATATGGAAAGACAGTTTAAAACAGCAACAGGAGAACCTATTAACCATTTCAGAGAGATTGAGAGACTTTTAACTGCTATATATTGTCCTAAAGAAGTAGCTGTTATGCGTTGCAAAGGGCACAGCAGGGATGGGAGTAAAGCAGCTGAAGGTAATCAGCTGGCTGACTGTCAAGCCAGGAAAGCGGCACTTAAAGAAACCCCTTCACTACAGACACCCTTCATCTGGACAGGTCCTGTAGAACAGGAAAAACCACAATATACTGAGCAAGAATTAGAAAGATATAAGAGGAACTAAGATTATGGATAAAGGATGGTTACAGTTCGAGGATGGACGATTAATAATTCCTGAAAATGCTCAATGGAAAATTCTTAAGGGTTTACAGCAGAGTTTTCATTTGGGTGCAGAGAGTACTTACCGGATGGCATCTCATTTGTTTGAAGGTAAAAATGCAATGAAAACTTTAAAGAACATTATCAAAAGGTGTGCGGTTTGTCAGAAAAATAACCCAAAGACTAAAAAGCTAGCAAAATCTGGATTACAACGAAGTGGAATGTATCCTGGAGAAGACTGGGAAATTGATTTTACTCATATATAGAGTAATACTAGAAAAAATAATGATGGAAAACTTCCCATATTTGGCAAAAAACAAAAACCTACAGATTCAAGAATATCAGAGAACTCCAAACGGGAAAAACACAAAAAATGCATGACTAGACATATCATACAGAGAAGGCAATGGCAACCCACTCCAGTACTCTTGCCTGGCAAATCCCATGGACGGAGGAGCCTGGTAGGCTGCAGTCCATGGAGTTGCTAGGAGTCAGTCACGAATGAGCGACTTCACTTTCACTTTTCACTTTCATGCATTGGAGAAGGAAATGGCAACCTACTCCAGTGTTCTTGCCTGGAGAATCCCAAGGGTGAGGGAGCCTGGTGGGCTGCCATCTCTGGGGTCACACAGAGTCGGACACAACTGAAATGACTTAGCAGCATATGCCAAAAGCTAATGGGTATTCTTGCTTACACGTTTGGGTGGATACTTTTACTGAATGGATGTTTTCGTGGTTCAGCAACGACCTTTCATGGTCTTCTGAACAAAAAGTCCTTGGCACAGACTCATATTTGCAAAAAATCAGCACTTACTCTCCCCCGCAACAGAGGCTCTCTGAATTACAGGCTTTGCTATGACAAGTTTCCGACGCCAATGGTTTCTCCATCTTTCCAGTTTTAAGAAATCCTGACGCTCAAGGGCACATAATACCTCAATATGACGGCATTAATATTTTCTTACATGCAACAAATGAAAAAGGCTGTAACTATGTACAGTCCACATTCGCCTGTCACTAAAGAGCTTCTAAATGTTGTGGCATCTTCTATTGGAAATGTTATTCCCTATGACTGGCGAACTTTAATAAAAGCTCTCCTTAAACCAGGAGAATATCTTCAATGGACAATGTGGTTTCATGATACAGCCAGAGATCATGCTAACAAGAATGCCCGAGCTGGCACTCCCCCAAACCAAATTACTTTTGAAATGTTAACTGGTGTCAGACAATTTGATACCATAGAAGCTCAAATACAAAGTCCTCCCTTCTTGCATGAACAATGGAAAACAGTGGTCCTTGAAGCTTGGGATTGAATTACTCCTCAAAGAGAGCCTACAGGTAGCTACACTAAAATATTACAAGGACCTAATCAACGTTATGCTGGTTTTTTTAGCTCGATTAGAAACTGCTATTTCCCGTACTGTAATCAGAGAAGAAGCCAAAAAACAGCTAGAGAAATTACTTGATTATGAGAATGCAAATCAGGAATGTCAAAGAGCTATCGTTCCAATTCGTGAGACTGGGACTATTATTGATTATTTGAAGGCTTGTCACAATCTAGAATCAGAAACTCAAAAGATGCAAATGCTAGCTAAGACAATGGCTGCTGCCTTCTAGAAAGGGAAATGAAGGATACTTTACATGTGGAGATAAAAACCATTTAGAAAGGGACTGCCCTAAGAAGGCTAATGAAAAACTTCGAAGAATCTGCCCTCGCTGCCATAGAGGAATGCACTGGGCCAAAGACTGTAAATCTAAATTTGATATTGAAGGAAAACCTATTCCGGGAAACTCCAAACAGGGGACAGCCCCCCCCCCCCCCCCGGCCACGTCCCCTACAACAAAAACGAGGGGCAACTTCTATCTTTTCCCTCAAACCCTCAACATCCGGCAGTGTTGCCGTCGATATACCAGCCCTAAATGATTTTTCCCTTTACCCTCAAGCAGTCTCTTCTAGAGTACCTACCGGACTTTTTGGACCCCTGCCCCCACAAACCTTCAGTCTCTTGCTTGGCGAACCTAGTTTGACTTCTAAAGGAATTACTGTTCACCCTGGAGTAATTGATTCAGATTATAAAGGAGAGATTCAAATTATGATGTCATCTCAGATTCTATGGCAATTCAAAAAGAGGGACAAAATTGCTCAATTACTTCTTTTGCCTTACATTTCTATTAACTCCTCTAATAATGTACGGACAAGCAGATTCGGCAGATCTAAAACAATCCTTAAGGACATCATTGGTATCTCAATATGCCCGACCAAATATAAATATCAAAATTAATGGTTCAAGATTTTCTGGTCTCCTCGACACTGGATTTGAAATTACTATTATTTCCAGACACTTATGGCCACAAACCTGGCCTATACAAAAAATCTCTTGCCAAATTGCAGGAATTTCTCAAACCAAAGTACAAGAAATTTATCAAAATATTCAAATCTACCCATATGAAGGACCAAAAGGCCAGCCTGCAACATTAAGATTTTATGTGATAGATGCACCCCTTAATCTAATAGGAAGGGACTTACTTATGCAATGGTAAACTCAGATATACATTCCACATTTTGCTCATTTAACAAACAAAGCAATGATTACAATAACTTGGAAGAATGATGAGACTGTTTGCACAGAACAATGGCCCCTCATGAAAGAAAAATTACAGGCTACTAAAGAACTTATAGATACACAATTAGAATTAAAACATATTGAGGAATCTTACTCTTCTTGGAACTCTCCTATTTTTGTAATAAAAAAGAAATCTAACAAATGACATCTCTTAACAGACCTTAGAAAAGTTAATGCGTCTCAAAACTGGCACATTATTATTATTGATTTACAAGATTGCTTTTTAAATATACCTTTACACCCTTTTACACCCTTTGACTTCCCTGGTGGCTCAGACAGTAAAGTGTCTGTCTACAATGAGGAAGACCTGGGTTCGATCCCTGGGTCGGGAAGATCCCCTGGAGAAGGAAATGGCAATCCACTCCAGTACTCTTGCCGGGAAAATCCCATGGACAGAAGAGCCTGGTAGGCTACAGTCCATGGGGTCACAAAGAGTCAGACATGACTGAGTGACTTCACTTTACACCCTTTAGACCGAGAGAGATTTACTTTCTCTCTCCCTTTTCCTAATCACATCAGGCCTCATAAAAGATTTCAATAGACTGTGTTACCTCAAGGTATACTTAACAGTCCTATTTGTCAAAATTTTGTAGCCAAGACTTTACATCCAATGTGACAGCAATTCCCTCATGCATATATCATTAATAATATACTGTAACTACAAAAAGGAGAGGCTTCCCTGGTGGCTCAGAGGTTAAAGCGTCTGCCTCCACTGCAGGAGACCTGAGTTCAATCCCTGGGTCGGGGAGATCCCCTGGAGAAGGAAATGGCAATCCACTCCAGTATTCTTGCCTGGAGAATCCCATGGATGGAGAAGCATAGAAGGTTACAGTCCACAGGGTCGCAAAGAGTCGGACATGACTGAGCGACTTCACCTTACAAAAAGGAGAAGTGATATTTTTGACACTGAATTGCCATGATATTCATTCTTTAGACTCCAGAAAAAATTGATTAAAATAAAATCTTTTTTGAAATTGCAAACCGGTTCTTCTGACATGTGCAGTTAGGAAAAGGTTAACTTGTTAAAATACTTTTTTGGAGCTCCAATTCTGCCTGGGAAACAAAAATGGGCCTAAGAAAAAAAATCTAAAGTTAACTCTTATCATGTTCTTGGGATACACAGCCCACTCTATCTGGGACTCCAGCCATAAACAAATTGGTGGAACTCAGGAAAAAGAAAAAAAAAAAAAAATATATATATATATATATATATACACACACACACATACATACACATATATATATATCAAAAAGATATTTTAAATGTCAAGTGGAAAACTATATGTGTCTGTCTATCTAAAATTATCTATGTCTCAACGTATGTCTTTGTTTTTGGATAATATGAAGTTAATGAACTCTATTTAAATTCAAGTTCATGTGAACTGAAAAATATTCAATATTAAATGTTTATTTAAATATAATTGTTTGCTAATCTAATTAAGACATGTCTTAAATCATCGTTATATAATACTTTCATTGTGCCTAGATTTAAGGTAAACTAACTTTGTCAACAAAAATGTAACTCTTTGTGTATATACATATATATATAAATATATAAATGAGATGAAAACTATTAGATAAACTCTAATAAAAATAATTATATTTTCAAAATGTCTACCTAAAGTAATCTCTTAGGACTGGGTTAAGTTAAATTCATAAAATTGTACTAAATGAAATAATAAAAGTTTATTAAATAGCTAGGTGATTTCTTAATAAAGTAAGATTTTAGAACATTAATTACTGAACACTAACTTCCTCTTACAAAAAGTTTTTCTTACAGAAAAGCTAAAGAGATTTTAGACTATTAATAAATGTATAGTTTATTTGCCATAATGATGAATACAAACATATAAATAAGGTTTCTGACAAATGAAAGAGAATTTTATGGCAAATGGATGGAACTCACTGCTCTGAACTTTCTTCCTCTTCCTTCTTACATGTCTCGATCTATACAAATTCTTCTTTTACATGGGCCACAGCTCTCTGAGATGAAACTACACGTTATAACCCACCTGTTAGCTTACTTTGCAATAATGAGAACACCTAATTCTATAAAAACAATGACCCTGCCTGTATTTCTAAGCATTTCAAACAATTTTTACATTCATTCTCTATTAAACAGATTACAGACATTTCTTATAATCCACAAACACAAGACACAGTTAAACACACACATTACACACTGAAACTACAAATAAAAAATTAAACACGGGGGAATACACAGGAACACTTTTATCTTCCTTATCCAGAGCAGACTTTACTAGATTCCAACACAATATATGCTTTAAGCCTATAACTATTGTTAATATAGCTTTGTTTTAAATTTTTTAAACTGACTGCAAGGAGATATCTTGACACGAGCAGAAAAACATTTCAAGGAATTGAAGGACTCTTCTCTTCTTCTGCCCATTTGGTACCAAGACAGGATGAAGGAACAATGGAAATCTGAGAAATTAATCTTACAAAAAGAGGAGTATGCTTGTATTTCCCCAGATGGATCCAAAAAACTCACATGGCTTCCTCTTTGGAAAAGCCGACCCAAGGGGGCCCCGGGCCTTCAACATAGAAATGAGACAACAAAAACCCCAGGAGGAAGAAACTCCAATACTGGCCGTGGTGGCTCTAAAGATCTCCAGAAAGCACCGCCCTCAGCGGCATCAACCTTATGATCTCCTGTCTTGGGGAACAAATAAAAACCATTACTAATCAAGCTGAAAATCCGGTTTCTCAATAGAGAAATGCCTCGGAGTCCTGAGAATATTTTTGTAGCCCTGCTTGCTTTCCTTGCTGGTGCCTCCCCCCAACTCAAGCTGAACTAATCAATCACATTGGGCTTACATACCCAACCCCCCTTTACTTCAGGTCGTAGAATGGACTGAGAAAGGACCAATTGTATTAACCAATGACTCCATACATATGCCTTCTCCCTGGAGCCTTAAAGGGCCCTCACACCCTGAAAAAAAAGGGAAACTAATATCTCTCTAGGTTATGAAGTCCTTCCTTTGCGTACGGGCCCAGCAAAATTATGCATTAACGTTAGCAGACAAACGGGCTTTTGCCCTGCCTCCAAAAGAGGACTTTCGGATGTTGCTTAGATCACTTACTGCCCTTTTTGTCCGTGAACCATATTTATATACTACTGAAACTTTAGGGAAAGAGTTAGAGAAAGAACAAAGAACACTATGCAAAGGGTTTACTAATAAGAACTTTAAATATAATCCGGTTCATTGGGACAAGTGTCAAGCCAAATCAGGAAAATTAATGTTTGTGGCTAATCACACAATTGCCAACTGGGGACCCCATGGTATGTGGTTATCTAACTGCTCAGATGATATTAACAGCACTGCGTGTGATTATGCTTCTCAAGTAGCATAGAAGGTTAGTAGCACTATAATGGAACATTACCATGACAAAGGACTTCTTGGGTGGCTTGATGGTGGAATGGCACCCACCTCATCCTCGAGTCCTGGATAATCAGATTGGGCCTGAACAATGGGACACCTGGAAACTTATGTGAGCACCAGCACCTAAGAATTTAGGACTTGGACTGGACATTTCACAGGGACTAATCCTAGTCACAGAAACTATTTCTTTTGTTATAATCAATCATATTTCATACAAGCTTGTGTTCCCCTTCCTTCTGTTCTAGCTATAGGAAGTTTACAATTCAATAAGACTTTACGTTCTGTAACTTGTATAAATTGCAAATTATATACTTGTCTTAACTCTTCTGTTTCCTTAAGAAACGAATCCCTTTTGATTCTTCGATCTCGACGTAGTCTGTGGTTACCAATAAATCTCCAGCGGCCCTGGGAAGAAGGCCCCATGGCTGGACTTGCTTCCCAGTTACTTACTAAACTGCTCCAGTGATCTAGACGATTCACTGGATGGCTGATTCTTGGCATTTGGGGATTAATAGCTATTTGCACCACTGCTGCCATCACTGGCATTGCTTTACAAACCTCAATTCAAACACATAATTTTATCCAAAATTGGACTAAAGATGCTCATACTACGTGGGTCACTCAGGCTCAGATAGATGAGGATATTCAAGATGAAATACAGGAACTAAAAACAGTCATCAACTGGGTTGGAGATCCAATTAATAGATGTACAAAAACAGGTGAAGCTAAAATGTGATTGGAATTCTACCCAATTTTTTGTTACACCTGTTCAATTCAACAATAGTACCTAGAACTGGGAACAAGCCAAATTTCATTTACAAAACATACATGACAATGCTCTCTGAACGTACAATTATTACAAACTGAAAATTTTGAAACCTTTTCTAAAAAATCTGCCCTCTTCCACTAATTTGGAAACTTTAGCTGAACAAATAGCTGATTATCTGGGTTAGACCCACGCGGATGGTTTCAAAGCATTACTCCCAGCACTGGGTCTGGAACTGTAATTTTGGTGATTGTCTTGACAATTATATTTGTCGTTCTTCGTTGCCTTCATGCAAAATTATTAGAACTAAACAAACTCAAATGGTCAGAACCCTTTTTACAAATATTATAAATAAATGGGAATTGTCAGGGAATGTTTAACAGGAGGATTCCAACGTGCTATTCCTCATAAATCCTCTGTTCCTTATCAGTTTCTATTGTCAGAAACCAGTGGAACAGCACGCCACTTCCAGGACTGAGGTCATAGGATGAGACAGGCTTGAAATGCCTTCAGTAAACATTCTCCTTATGACAAAACTGCTTAGTCTCGATCCTCTTTCTTGAGATATGGATTGTCTCCTGAGCTTGTGACCATTATTAATCCCTTGTTCCCTTGGTAATGTGCCGGGGGCCAGCGTGAGGAATTCCGCCCATGGCAAAGGTCATGAGGAAGGAGGCTTGGCATACGCAAAGGCATGATCAAGCCTCAGGAAACCCCCTGTTCCCGAGCATCTAACCCCAAAACCAGAGTCTGTTTCATGCTCTCACCTACACCTCTGACTTTACGGGGGGCTCTCCCCGATAACCATTTCTCTCTGAGAAGGAGTTAACTTGAAGCTCCAAGTCAATAAAAATTCCTGGGCGTGACCAGAGTGTTTCAACTTACGGACTCCTCTAAAGGTTATCTAGCCCACCTGTATAGGTTCGTCCACCCACGTGATTGTTTACAGCCTCCCAACCTGAGAGGCACCAGATGTTTTAGACTTACTAAAGGCAAATTCTTTTGGGGAGTTAGAAATTATTAGTATAGTGGGTTGGTTAGGAATTATATTGGTGAAGGGTTTTTCATTTTTTGTGCCAATAACTACTGCTAATTCCCTGCCCTGGGTGTGACAAGGTTGTCTCAGGTCAAACCTCTCTGCTGACAGACTAGCTTGTGTGAAAGGATTATCCATACTCCTGCCACTACTCACATGATTGTTTACTACCTCTCAACCATAAACAGCACAGAGTTTTGGAGTATTTTGAGAGTCTTAATTAGCATAGGGCTTTTCTCATTGTTGAGTCAATGATCGCTGCCAGGCCTCCATATCCTTAGGCACCTGGGAATATATTAATCAATGTATTTGGAATATAGAAAAGGAAATATAGTAGTTTTTAAGGTTAGCAATACTAGACTTTTTGAGTTAATGAATTTTCTCTTTTGTAATAGATCACTGTACTTTGTTATAAATCACTGTGTCCTTGCTATGTAAAAATGTAACTTTATCACTACCTTAAGACTAAATAGAGGAGAGTGAAAAAGTTGGCTTAAAGCTCAACATTCAGAAAACGAAGATCATGGCATCTGTCCCATCAATTCATGGGAAATAGATGGGGAAACAGTAGAAAGTGTCAGACTTTATCTTTTTGGGCTCCAAAATCACTGCAGATGGTGACTGCAGCCATAAAATTAAAAGACGTTTAAAGTAAAAATAAAAATTAAAAAAAAAACTTACAACTAAAAAATAAATAAAATTAAAAAAATTAAAAGCAGAGACATTACTTTGCCAATAAATAAATAAATAAAATGTATGTAGGATACATATATATATAATTACAACTGATTCACGTTGATGTATAGCAGAGACCACTGCAACATTGTAAAGCAATTATCCTCCAAAAAAGAATAAAAGAAAAAAGTATGTATAAATGGATAAAATAAAAATATATATATAAAAGACGTTTACTCCTTGGAAGACAAGTTATGACCAACCTAGACAGTATATTTAAAAGCAGAGACATTACTTTGCCGACTAAGGTCCGTCTAGTCAAGGCTATGGTTTTTCCTGTGGTCATGTATGGGTGTGAGAGTTGGACTGCGAAGGCTGAGCGCCAAAGAATTGATGCATTTGAACTGTGGTGTTGGAGAAGATTCTTGAGAGTCCCTTGGTCTGCAAGGAGATCCAACCAGTCCATTCTGAAGGAGATCAACCCTGGGATCTCTCTGGAAGGAATAACGCTAAAGCTAAAGCTCCAGTACTTTGGCCACCTCATGCGAAGAGTTGACTCATTGGAAAAGACTCTGATGCTGGGAGGGACTGGGGGCATGAGGAGAAGGGGACGACTGAGGATTAGATGGCTGGATGGCATCACGGACTCAATGGACGTGAGTCTGAGTGAACTCCAGGAGATGGTGATGGACAGGGAGGCCTGGCGTGCTGCGATTCATGGGGTCGCAAAGAGTAGGACACAACTGAGCAACTGAACTGAAGACTAAATAGATCTTAAGGAGAACATTGGTGAAAGGATTTTCATTTGTTGGGCTGATGTTTGCTGCTAAATCTCCATATTCCCTGCCCTTATAATGAATGTAACTAGCATATAGGAGAAATAAGTATTAACCTTTAAGATTAATCATGTTAACCTTGGGTTAAATAAATTCCTTTCTTGATTGTAACTGGCTACACCCTCACCCTATAGGAATGCAACTTTATTTGGAGGCTGGTTCGTGGTTTAAGAAAAAACACCCCTGGGAAAAATAAGTTTTTTGGTTATCAGAAAGAAAGGGTCTTAAAATGTCAGCAGGTCTCATGGCCAGAAGATGATGTAAAACCCTTAAGCCTTTTTTTTTTTTAATAATTTATGTAAAGCACCTGATTTTGATAAAGCTCAGGACTGCTGACCCCCACGTGACTCTGTATTCATCCCTATGTGCAACAAAAGGTATATAAGCAAACCCAAAAATAAAGAAATCGGATCAGTTTCCAGAAAAACTGATACCCCCATGTCACTTCTTTCTTGCTCTCCATTTTTCTGGCAGAATTCCCATTTGGTGCATGGGTACCCACCAAGGCTGCCTGGGCTTCTAAGATTGGACTGGGGTGGGGTGGGGTGGGGGGAGGGGAGCCTCAGTGCCTCCTCTCCTTCCGGAGAACGGGAAGACGCCTGCGGCCTATGAAGGTGGTGATTGGTATTCCATGTAAACCAAGTCATTCAGCCTCTTTTTCTCTGCTAATTTTCTAATACCTCTCTATCTGTAATTAAATAAGTTATTTCCAAGGACGCCAACTCCGTCCCCACCTTCAAATCACCCTGGATCCACCGGCAGTAATGGTTGCTGTATGTTTAGTTTTCTGATTTTTATCGAAAGAAATTTCTTGTACAACAGCCTGTATACACTCACAGAAAGATCATTAAAGCACCTTTGCTCCATCAGAGTTTGGGTGCCAGTGTCTTTCTTTCTCTTTCTCTTTCTTATCACCGACTCTGGACCGCCAGGTTCCGGTCCATTAAAGGACCCCAACAGATTCCAACACAATATACTCTTTAATCCTATAACTATTGTTAATACAGCTTTATTTGCTTAAAACTTTTAAACTTGCCGCAAGCGGATACTTTGACAAAGCAGAAAAACATATTGAGGCATTGAAGGATACCTCTCTTCCTCTGCCCATTTGGTATCAAGACGGGTTGACTAAACAATGGGAATTGGAAAATTAATATTACAGGGAAAGTGGTATGCTTGGATTTCTCCAGATGGACCCAACGAAATCAGTTGGCTCCCTCTTCGGAAGATCCAGCCCAGGGGAGCCACCAGCATAAAAGATAGAGAAGAAACGGCGAAATCCCCAGGAGGAGGAGTTTCCAGTACAAGCCATGGCGACTTGAAAATTTCCAAGAAACGCTACACTCAAGGTCATCGACCTTACGATTTCCCCACTTGGGGACAGATTAAAAACCCTTACTAATCAAGCTGAAAATCTGGTTTTTCAACAGGGAATGCCTCGGAATCCTAAAAATATTTTTGTCACTATGCTTGCTTTTGCTTCCCCCGCTCAGGCTGACTTGATTAATCACACTTATTGGGCTTATATACCTAACCCCCCTTTACTGCAGCTTGTAGAATGGACAGATGTAGGACCGGCTGTATCCACTAATGACTCAGTACATATGCCTCTTCCTTGGAGCTTGGAGGGGCACTCTCATCCTGAGGATGAAGGAAGATTAACATTTCTCTAGGCTATAAAATCCTTCCTTTATGCATGGGCCTAGCAGAATTATGTATTAATGTTAGTCGACAGACGTGGGCTTTCATCCTGCCTCCAAAAGAGAACTTCCACACATTGTTTAGACTGTTTACTGCCCTGTCCTTTTATGAGAACCATGGCAATACTACCAAAACTCTAGGACAAGGACAAAAGTTGGAATGTAAGGGGTTTACTTATAACGATTTTAAATATACTCCCGTTTATTGAGATAGATGTCAAGCTAAATCATGGAAATTCATGTTTGTGGCCAATTACACCATTGTTGATTGGGGACCCTATGGTATGTGTTTATCTAACTGCTCAGATGATATTAACAGTACTATGTGTCATTATGTTACTCAAGTAACATGGAAGATTACCAACAGTTCAATGGAACACTTCCATGACAAAGGACTCCTTGGCTGGTTTGATGGTGGAATGGCACCTCCTCGTCCTCAAATTGTCCTCAATAAACAAACTGGCCCTGAACAATGGGACATCTGGAAACTTGCTACAAATACTGAAAACTGGGAACCTGGACTGGATATTTCACAGAGACCAGTCATAGTCACAGTAACTATTCCTTCTGTTATAATCATTCATATTTTATACAAGCTTGTGTTCCCCTTCCTTTTGTTATCGCCATAGGAAACTTACAACTTAATAAGACTTTACATTTTGTGACTTGTATAGATTGCAAAGTGTATACTTGTCTTAATTCCTCTATTTCTCTAAAAACACGAATCCCTTTTGATTGTTCAATCTTGAAGTACTCTGTGGTTGCCAGCAGATCTCCAACGACCCTGGAAAGAGGATCCCATGGCAAGACTTACGTCCCAGTTACTCATTAAATTACTCTGATGATCTAAGCAATTAGAAGCTTGATGCTTGGCATTTTGGGTTAATAGCCATTTTCACCACTGCAGCTGTCACAGACACTGCTTTACTAACTTCAACTCAAACACAAAACTTTATTCAAAATTGGACTAAAGATGCTCATACTATATGGGTCACTCAGGTTCAAAAAGATGAAAAAGTTCAAGATAAAATTCAGGAATTAAAAAACAGCCATCCAATGGGTTGGAGACCAATTAGTAGATTTACAAAAACAAGTATTATTAAATTGTGATTGGAATTCTACTCAATTTTGTATCACTCCTCTTCGGTTCAACCATAGTGCTTACAATTGGGAAAAAAATCAAATTTCACTTGCAAGATATGCATAATAATGCTTCCTTAAATGTACAATTGTTGCAAAAGGAAATCCTTGAAACCTTCTCTAAGAGTCTACCCTCTTCCAACAATTTGGAAACCTTAGCTGAACAACTAGCTGATCAATTATCTGGGCTAGACCCTCAAAGATGGTTTCAAGGCATTACACATAGTATTGGATCTGGAACTATAACGCTCATAATTATCCTGGGGATTATAATTTTAACATACCAATGCCTTTCAACTAAAATTGTTCAAACTAAGCAAACTCACTTGCTCAGGGTCTTTTTCACACAAGTATCTACAGTCATCTCCAATTATGAAAAAGTAAAAAAGGGGGAACTGTCAGGGGACATTCAACTTTAAAGGGTCCAACATGATATTTTCTTCTTTTGTGTGCCGATTCTCAAGGACTCTATTCTTTATCAGTTCCTGGAAAACAGGAATGAGCAGAGCTGCACGCAGTTCTCAGGACTGAGGTCATGAGAAAGAGCATCTGCTTGGAATCCAATCGGTGACTCCCTTCAGTGACCTTTTACTTGAAGGTAATCTGTTCAGTTATGCCCCTCTTCCTCAGGATATGGAATGCTTTCTGGCCTTTTCAAGACTGTTATTTGCTTCGCTTTGTTTTTCCTCAATGTTTTTACTGCCTAAAGCTGCCTTGTATAAAGATATATAAACATGCGTTTTGGCAAATAAAGCACCCCTGTTTCACTCGAGACTTGGGTCCCCTGCTTCCTTCTTCTCGTCGACTCCATTCCTCAGGTCCCGGTCTACAAAGACCATGACAGCTCTGTCTTCAATTTCCACAAATAAGAGTAACTCTTCTTTAATCATACATACAACAGTTATTTCTATCCAATGGAGAATATGACCCTATTCCTATGCATTGTTCCTAGCACACCATCAGTCCTTGGTAACTATCCCTGTCCTCCTACAAAAAGCCCAGGCCTTTAAACATCTTGCCTACTCTGTTCAAGGTCAGTTGGTAGAACATTATGTTTTATAACAGGCTGGACTATGTACAGAAGCGCTTCCTGATCCTACTGACTATGAGTCATGTCCTAGTTTTACATTGTTTTCCACCCTCCCTGTTGCTAATTCACATACACTATTGAATTTTGTAATTCAGGCTGTGTGTTTTTCTAGGGAACATGGATGTGAATAAATTGTATCTAATGACGTCAGTCCCTTCATCTCATTGATTCCTTCCCAGAGATCATCGTGAAACGCATGTAGCAAATGCATTTGATCAGTGTATTACCAAAGTCAAGCTCTTAGAGCTCACCACACAACACGCCAATAAACTGAGAGACTACTTATTGGGCAAGAATAGTGATTTATTCAGAAAGCCAGGAGACCAAAAAGATGGCAGACTACTATCCCAAAGAATCATCTTTGCTGAATTCGGGTTTCTTTTGCACGAAAAGATCTCTATAGCTTCTCTTCAAATATGGACTTACTGCAGTTCCTGAGTACCTGAACTAAAGCCATCAGAGAAGACAAATAGTGAAAAAGGTAAAGAATTCGCTACAACCACTGAGTCTGGGAAGTAGAGCTCCACTACATTCCTATTTTGTGACTTTGGGGTAAGATCTTTGCCACACATATTACACTGCTGTGTGATTTCTTCAGGATAAATAGTCTGATACTACTGGTGAGATGTGAGCATAGGGTTATTTATTTTTTTAAAACATTTGTGAAATTGGTGAGGAATCTTTCTAGAATGAATTCATGTTCTAAAGACCTGACTAATAAATACATATATATCTGGCTTCTATCCAGTATGAATTTTCTCATGAAGCCTAAGATGTTGCCACACTCATGATATTTGTATGGTTTCTCAGTAGGATGAATTCTCTGAGCAACAGCAGGGTGTGAATTTTGAACTTTAAATTTTGAAGACTTCTACCATATACCACATTCACATGAGTTTCGCTCATGTATGGATTTTCTGATGTTTAGTGAGTGCTGAGACCTGAGTAAAGGATTTTCCACAGTTGAAACATTTGAAAGGTTTCTCTATATGTATTCTCCAATGTTTTTTAAGGAGTGAACTTTGACTGAAGAACTTGCAACACTCATTACATTTGAAAGGTCTCTCTCCAGTATGAATTCTCCAGTGAAGCTGAAGATGTGGTTTTTGACCGAAGACTTTTCCACACTCCTCACATTTGTAAGTTTTCTTACCAGTATGAACTGTCTGATGAGTTAAAAGGGTTGACTTTACATGAAAGGCCTCGCCATTCTCATCACATTTGTAATGTTTCTCTCCAGTATGAACTGTCTGATGCCTTAAAAGCGTTAACTTTAGACGAAAGGCCTTGCCACACTCATCACATTTGTAAGGTTTCTTTCCAGTATGAACTGTCTGATGACTTAAAAGGCTTGACTTTATATGAAAGGCCTTGACACAATCATCACATTTGAAAGGTTTCTCTCCAGCATGAACTGTCTGATGACTTAAAAGGGTTGACTTTACACAAAAGGTCTTGCCACACTCATCACATTTGTAAGGTTTCTCTCCACTATGAACTGTCTGATGACTTAAAAGGGTTGACTTTACACGAAAGGCCTTGCCACACTCATCACATTTGTAAGGTTTCTCTCCAGTATGAACTGTCTGATGACTTAAAAGGGATGACTTTACACGAAAGGCTCTACCACACTCATCACATTTGTAAGGTTTCTCACCAGTGTGAACTGTCTGATGAGTTAAAAGGTTTGACTTTACAGAAAAGGCCTTGTCACACTCATCACATTTGTACGGTTTCTCTCCAGTATGAACTGTCTGATGACTTAAAAGAGATGACTTTACACGAAAGGCTTTGCCACACTCATCACATTTGTAAGGTTTCTCACCAGTATGAACTGTCTGATGACTTAAAAGGTTTGACTTTACAGCAAAGGCCTTGTCACACTCATCACATTTGTAAGGTTTCTGTCCAGTATGAACTGTCTGATGACTTAAAAGGTTTGCCTTTAGACGAAAGGCCTTGCCACACTCATCACATTTGTAAGGTTTCTCTCCAGTATGAATTGTCTGATGCGTTAAAAGGATTGACTTTTCACGAAAGGCCGTGCCACACTCATCACATTTGTAAGGTTTCTCTCCAGTATGAACTGTCTGATGCCTTAAAAGGGTTGACTTTACACGAAAGGCCTTGCCACACTCATCACATTTGTAAGGTTTCTCACCAGTATGAACTGTCTGATGCCTTAAAAGGGTTGACTTTGCACGAAAGGCCTTGCCACACTCATCACATTTGTAAGGTTTCTCTCCAGTATGAACTGTCTGATGACGAGCAAGATTTGAATTCTGGCTGAAGACTTTGTCACATATATCACATTTAAATAATTTCTTTCCTGTATGAATTTTCTTATGTCTCCTGAGGTCTGAGCTGTGAATAAAGGCCTTGCCACACTCATTACATTTGTAAGGTTTCTCACCAGTATGAACTGTCTGATGAGTTAAAAGGGTTGACTTCAGGCGAAAGGCCGTGCCACACTCATCACATTTGTATGGTTTTTCTCCAGTATGAACCGTCTGATGACGAGCAAGGTTTGAATTTTTGCTGAAGACTTTGTCACATATATCACATTTAAATAATTTCTTTCCTGTATGAATTTTCTTATGTCTCTTGAGGTCTGAGCTGTGCATAAAGGCCTTGCCACACTCATCACATCTGTAAGGTTTTTCCCTGTGTGCTTTGAGTTCTTGTGTTATTCCTGAAGGATTCATAAAATCCTTCCCAGATATATTAGAAACACTGGTTTGGACACAAGGAGGAATTCTTTGAACTGATGAAAATGAGAAACTGTTGTTGACAGAACTCTTAACTTCATTATATTCAGAACTTATCCCGCCAGTCTGAAATATCTGCAGTTTATCCTGAAAGATAAATCCAAACCTCTTTCCAAAGGGCTTGATGACTGCATCCTTTCTATCATGCGAATCTCTTTCATCAGGCACATTTCCATTAAGGCTTACAGGTGTCCCTTTGTAATTTCTTTTGTCATCTCTCCTCTGATGCTCAAAGTCACACATATTTTCCTGACTTTCCCAAAGATGAAAATGTTTGATTTCACAGTTTTCAGGGCTTCCCAGCATCAATGTTTGGAATGTTTCTCGTTTATCACTGTTCACTTTGGGTTGTAAATGCTTGATCACATGTGTAGGAGAGATATCTACAAGATAAAAAGAATCATAGGTATCCTGCTCACAATAATTCAAAAATAAATGTTTCATGTTGAATATATATTACACCAAAAGCAATACTTACATCAAGTTATGAAACACCACAATGATGACCTTAAGTGTTTAGAAACACTAAGGGAATAGAATTCTTAACTTAAGAAAGCGTAACAGTAATTCACCGTTAAGGTAGCCTACTTTTAAAAACCATATGCCAAACACACTCACACACTCACATCGGACAATCTTATGCCAACTCTCAAAAACAGTATTTTTCTACCAGGACCCTTAGGAATCTATCAATCAACAGTTGTCTCAAATTGAAAAGAAAAATATTACACTATCATTTATTCTGCAAACTTACTGTACATAAATAAATTCTAAACAATATATTATATATTGTAACAGTAAATAATCCAAACCAAGCTTACGCAATTAATAATTAACTATTCACAAGTGGTTTACAATTGAAAACAAATGAGAAATTGAAGAATATGACTAAAACAATTTTTTGAAACAACAGTTTTCTAAATCTGCTATAGAACTACGTACCCAAAAAGAAAAGGCATTTTACAATGTTAACAAGTAGTATGTGTCAGCTGTATTGCAGAATACACACTAAAAGACCATCATCTGTAAATGACACATAAATTAAGATGTAAAATATTCACTGGTTTTCTAACAGCCAATAAACAATGCAACCCCCACCTATGTTGTTGTTCAGTCGCTCAGTCGTGTTTGCCTCTTTGTGACACTATGGACTGTAGCGCACCAGACTCCTCTGTCCGTGGGATTTGCCAGGCAAGAAAAGTAGAGTGGATTGCCACTTCCTTCTCCATGGGATCTTCCTGACTCAGGGATCAAACCTGCATCTTCTGCATTAGCAGATGCTTTACCACTGAGCCACCAAGGAAGGCTAATTTCTGCTGCTGCTGCTGCATTGCTTCAGTCGTGTCCGACTCTGTGTGACCTCATAGATAGCAGCCCACTAGGTTCCTCTGTCCCTGGGATACTCTGGGCAAGAATACTGGAGTAGGTTGCCATTTCCTTCTCCAATGCATGAAAGTAAAAAGTAAAAGTGAAGTCACTCAGTCTCTTAGCGACCCCATGGACTGCAGCCTACCAGGCTCCTCCATCCATGGGATTTTCCAGGCGGGATTTCCCAGGCAAAAACAGTGGAGTGGGTTGCCATTTCCTTCTCCATGGGATCTTCCTGACTCAGGGATCAAACCTGCATCTTCTGCATTAGCAGGTGAATTCTTTACCACTGAGCCACCAAGGAAGGCTAATCTCTAGCCATGCACTATTCTTAATTACCTAGTTTAATGGCACCAAAATATAATAAATAAAAAGTGAGTGCTTTGTGTATTTATTGACTAGGGTCAGACAAAATATTGCTGAAAAATGTTGCAAGTGAAACGCATACAAGATATAATGTAGTTGAGGTTTAACAGAAAACAAAATTTGGTAAAGCCATTATCCCTCAATTAAAAAATAAATGAAATTTTAAGAAGATATAATGTAGACCTAGAACAAATAATTTCACAATTTGTATGGAAATACAAAAAACCTCGAATAGCCAAAGCAATCTTGAGAAAGAAGAATGGAACTGGAGGAATCAACCTGCCTGACTTCAAGCTCTACTACAAAGTCACAGTCATCAAGACAGTATGGTATGGGCACAGAGACAGAAACATAGATCAATGGAACAAAAGAAAGCCCAGAGATAAATCCAGGCACCTATAGATACCTTATCTTTGACAAAGGAGACAAGAATATACAATGGATTAAAGACAATCTCTTTAACAAGTGGTGCTGGGAAAACTGGTCACCACTTGTAAAAGAAAGAAACTAGATCACTTTCTAACACCATACACAAAAATAAACTGACAATGGATTAAAGATCTAAACAGAAGACCAGAAAGAACATAGGCAAAACACTCTCTAACATACCTCACAGCAGGATCCTCTATGACCCACCTCCCAGAATATTGGAAATAAAAGGAAAAATAAACAAATGGGACCTAATTAAACTTAAAAGCTTCTGCACAACAAAGGAAACTATAAGCAAGGCGAAAAGACAGCCTTCAGAATGGGAGAAAATAATAGCAAATGAAGCAAATGACAAACAACCAATCTCAAAAATATACAAGCAACTCCTGCAGCTTAATTCCAGAAAAACAAACGACCCAATCAAAAAATGGGCCAAAGAACTAAACAGACATTTCTCCAAAGAGCACATACAGATGGCTAACAAACACATGAAAAGACGCTCAACATCACTCATTATCAGAGAAATGCAAATCAAAACCACAATGAGGTACCATTTCACGCCAGTCAGAATGGCTGCAATCCAAAAGTCTACAGGTAATAAAATGCTGGAGAGGGTGTGGAGAAAAGGGAACCCTCTTACACGGTTGGTGGGAATGCAAACTAGTACAGCCACTATGGAGAATGACCCAGTAATCCCACTGCTGGGCATACACACTGAGAAAACCAGAACTGAAAGAGACACGTGTACCCCAATGTTCATCGCAGGACTGTTTATAATAGCCAGGACATGGAAGCAACCTAGATGTCCATCAGCAGATGAATAGATAAGAAGGCTGTGGTACATATACACAATGGAGTATTACTCAGCCATTAAAAAGAATTCATTTGAACCAGTTCTGATGAGATGGATGAAACTGAAGCCTGTTATACAGAGTGAGTAAGCCAGGAAAAAAAAACAATACAATATACTAGCGCATATATATGGAATTTAGAAAGATGGTAACGATAACCCTGTATGCAAGACAGCAAGAGACACAGATGTATAGAACAGGCTTTTAGACTCTGTGAGAGAGGGAAAGGGTGGGATGATTTGGGAGAATGGCATTGAAACATGTATAATATCATATATGAAACGAATCACCTGTCCAGGTTCAATGCATGATACTGGATGCTTGGGGCTGGTGCACTGGGATGACCCAGAGGGATGGTACGGGGAAGGAAGAGGGAGGGGGGGGTTCAGGATGGGGAACACGTGTATACCTGTGGTGGACTCATGTTGATGTATGGCAAAACCAATACAATATTGTCAAGTAATTAACCTCCAATGAAAATGAATAAACTTATATTAAAAAAAGATATAATGTACATAAAGTCATATCATAAAGAATATGACAGAATATAGATATTACCTTTTTTAAACAAATAAATTTTGAGTATTTACTATAAGACATTTATTACTGACAGCACTAATTTGCTTTAAAAGGCTTGAGGTAAATTAACATGTTTTTCTCTAATCAGAGCAGGAGACACACCTAATTGGCCCACAAAGTGGTAACAGAACCAGGATATGAATCTGAACCTACTGGGATGACTGAAAAAACTTATTTGTAAACATGACCATCCCCCGAATGAATAGACTAGAAAATATTAGACAAAAAAAAAAAAAAATACAAGAAACATAGAAGGAAAATATCAAGGAAGATACAAGACAGAAGTAGTCTGTTTATTATTCAACCATCCCATCTCGAAATGGGTTGTGAGTCATCATGGATGCACAGTGATTTAGGTCATGTCCTGAGAAATGTGTTCAATAAATGATCAGACATTATCTTTACAGTGAGAGTATGTAGAAGGTGGAGGGATGTGATAGGTAAGAACAATGTTTCCATCCATATCAAGGTACTACGTGAGGACTGGTCAGGACTAAGAAAGGGCCTGCGCAGAGCACAGGGTACACAGGTTTATGTCAGATATCACCTTGTGACTGCATGTCTTTGTGAAAATAACTGAGAGTGCAAACTAATATACTGACCTTAAGAGAAAAGAACTGGTTCAGCAACTTTATGGGCATTATACTATGGGTATGGGACAGAAACAAGAGAGATTTTAAAAGTGACTGTGATATATGGAGAAAGCAGGATAATACCTGTAATACTATTTACAATGTAATGTATCTAACTGTGAATTTTGTAAGTTACAATGGAATGCTTATATTCAAGAAAAACATACACAATATTCCAGGATATTGTGTAACAATCTTATTAGCAGAAATCAGAAGGAAAATCCAGGAAAAGGCTATCTAAACCTGGGTTCCTCTGCCAAGTATGATTAACCGCTCTACTGGACATTTACTTCGTTTCTTCTTCCACACATGGTCATCTCAAGATCGAGGAGTATCAAAGGAAAGGAGGGACTGACACTGACTCTGGAAGACCTTCCCAGTTACAAAAGCCTTTCTGAGGCATCCAACTCTTTTTTGTAGAAAAAGGCTTTATTCTCCTAGACCTTCCCTGAGTTCAAAAGAGCAGATTCAAACAGTTACTAACACATTAAAGGACATTCAAGGATCATACCATGATCAAGTGGGATTCATTTCAGGGATGCAAGATTTCTCAATATCCACAAGTTAATCACTATGATACACCACAGTAACAGTTGAAGACTAAAAGCTGTATGATCATCAATAGACGTAGAAAAAGTTCTGACAAAATTCAAGTGCCATTTATGATAAAAACCCTTCAGAAAGTCAGCACAGATGGTCCCTACCTCAACATAATTAAGACTGTATATGTCAAACACACAGCTAACATCATACTCAACAGGGAAAAACTGAAAGCACTCCCCTTGAGTGCAACATGAATAAGACAAGAATGTTCACTACTGCCACTTTTATTGAACATATTTTTGGAAGTCCTAGCCACAACTATCAGAAAAGAAAAAGAAATAAAAGGTATTCAAAGTAAAAAAATAAAGAAGTAAAACTGTCACTATGATGCTACACACAGAAAATTCCGAAGATGCCCCCAGATGACTACTAGACCTCATCAATGAACAGAGTAAACTTGCTGGATACAAAATATATAGAAAACTGCTGCATTTCTATACACTAATAATGATATATCAGAAAGTGAAATTAATGAAACAATCCCATTCACCATCTCAGAGAAAACAATACAATTCTAAGGAATAAACCTACCTAAAAAGTCAAAAGAACTGTACTCATGAAACTAGAAGATGCTGATGACTGATACCAAAGATGACACAAACAGATGGCACAAACATATACCATGTTCTTGGATTGAAAGAAGTAACACTGTCACAATTACGATACTATCCAAGGCAATCTACATATTCAATGCAACCCTTATCAAATTAACAATGACATATTTCATAAAACAAAGAAAAACTTAATTTGTACCAAAATACATAAGACTCTGATATCTAAAATGATCTTGAAAAAGAACAGAGCTGGAGGAATCATGTTCCCTCAGTTCAGACTATACTACCAACTGACAGTCAACAAAGTCAAAGTGAAATTGCTCAGCCGTGTCCAACTCTTTGTGACCCCCATCGACTATAGACTACCAGGTTCCTCTGTCCATGGGGTTTTCCAAGCAAGAATACTAAACTGGGTTGCCATTTCCTTCTCCAGCAGATCTTCCTGACCCAGGGATTGAACCTGGGTCTCCTGCATTGTAGGCAGATGGCTTTACTGTCTGAGCCACCAGGGAAGTGGTATGATGATGGCACAAAACAGAAACACACATCAGTAGAACAGGATAGAAAACCCAGAAATAAACCAACTTACTTAAAGTCAATTATTCTATAACAAAGGAGGAAAGAATACAGAATGAAGAAGTCTCTTTAATAAGTGATGCTGGGATAAATGGATAGTTACATGGAAAAGAATGAAATTATAACATTCTCTAACACCACATACAAAAGTAAACTCAAAATGTCTTAAACATCTAAATGCAAGACCAGATACTATAAAGTTCATAGTGGAAAACAAATGCAAAACACTGACATAAATGTCAGCAAATTCTTTTTGAATCTATCTCTTAGTCATGGTAATAAAAGCAAAATCAAACAAATGAGACCTAATTAAATTTAAAACCTTTTTGCAGAGCAAAGGAAACCAAAAAAAGAACAAAAATTCAACTTTTGGACTAGGAGACTATATATGCAAATGACCACGGACTTGATGGACCTGAGTCTGAGTGAACTCCGGGAGATGGTGATGGACAGGGAGGCCTGGCATGCTGCGATTCATGGGATCGCAAAGACTCGGACAGGACTGAGCGAATGACCTGAACTGAACTGAACTGATAAGGGATTTATATCCAAAATATACAAACAGTTCATACAGCTTAATATCAAAACAAACAAACAAACAACCCAATCAAAAACTGGGCAGAAGATCAAAATAGATACTTCTCCAAAGGAGACAAACAGATGACCCACAGTCACCTGAAAAGATGTTTGACGTCTCTACTTATCAGAGAAGTGCAAATCAAAACCACAAAAATGTATCACCTCACACTGGTCAGAATGATCACCATCAAAGTTTACAAACGATAAATGTTTGAGACGGTGTGGAGAAAACAGAACCCTCCTACACTGTTGGAAGGAACATAAATTGGTACTGCCACTTTGGAGAATAGCATGGAGGTTCCATAAAGAACTAAAAATAGAGCTATCACATGAACCAGCAATTCCAATCCTGGGCATATATCCAGAAAGGATGAAAACTAATTCAAAATGATACATGCACCCCAATGTTTTTAGTAGCACTATTTATACCAGCCAAAACACAGCAGCAACCTAAATGTTCACTGACAGACAAAGGGATAAAGAATATGTAGTACATATATACAAGGGAATATTGTGAAGTGAAAGTAGCTCAGCCATGTCCAGCTCTTTAAGACCCCATGACCTGCAGCTGCCAGACTCCCCTGCCCATGAAATTTTCCACGCAAGAACACTGGAGTGGGTTGCCACCTCCAGAGCATAAAACACAATGAAGTAACGCCTTCTGCAGCAATATAGACAGACTTAGGGATTATTCTAAGTGAAATCAGACAGAGAAAGACAAATATCATAGGATATTATATGTTGAACTGAAATAAATGATACAAATGAACTTATTCACAAAATAAACTCACCAGAATGAAAAACAAACTTATGGTTACCAAAGGGGATAGTACAGGATGGTGATGGGGGCAGGAAAGGGAGAGATAAATTAGGAGTCTGTATATTTACAAACTAATGTATATAGAAAATAGATAAAACAACAAGAACTTACGATATAGCTCAGGGAACTATATTGAGTATCTTGTAAACAGCTGTATACCTGAAACACAAAATTGTAAATTAACTATACTTAAAAAGTGGAGAAAGAAATGGCAATCCACTCCAGTATTCTTGCCTGGAGAAACCCAGGGACAGAGGAGCCTGCTGGGCTCCCATCTGTGGGGTTGCACAGAGTCAGACATGACTGACACGACTTAGCAGCAGAAGCAGCAGCATACCTAAAAAAGAATGGTTAAAACAAAAACAGCTCTTGCAGAGATGTTCAAAAGATGTTTCACAAGGGTGTAAAAGCTACTAAATGGGGGAAGTAGTCTATGAAACAAGACATGTTGACAAAACAGAATACTCACCAGCAAAAGAATTTACTTGGAACATTATCTTACACTACAGACAAAAACGAATTCAAAATGGTTCAAAGACCTAAACCTAAGTCCCACGTGTATAAAACTCCTAGAAGTAAACGTGCAGGAAATGTTTCTGGAAATTGGACCCACAAATGATTTACCAGAAATAACACCAAAAGCAGAGGCCACAAAATAAAACCAGATATTAATAAATTGAACTATATCAAAATTATAAACTACTCTGCATTAAAGTGCAGGGAGTTTGAAAAGACAATCAACAGTAAAAGAGAAAATATGTGGAAATCATACATCTGATAGTAAGTGAATACAAAGAATATATAAAGAATTTTGAGAGACTGATCACCAGTTCCACCATAGGGACCATTCCCCAATCAACCATCCAATGCATTGCAAATACAAAACAGAAACACTAACAGTAACACAGAAATTTGAATTCAATGATAAAATAAAAAATACCTACAATACACAGAACAACAGTGCAGCCAATAGCTTCATAGATATAAGAATGTGAACTTGGACAAAGTTGTCCTGGGATAAATTCCCATACCATTTACAGAGGCTAAAATATATGGTCCTTGATACACATCAACAACACTGTCATGGTGCCCTTGACAGAGTTTCCAAAGCCAGAAAATAACCTGGAAAGATGTATCAGGCTCTCATGACATGTTCTCTCTCATAACCCTAGAACATACTGACTACTCTACTGGATAGCTTCAAGTGGTGACTTTGTACAGAGCAAGAAAATAACATTAGGAATAGTGTTTCCATCACAGTTTTCTGTTACCTACTAAATCCACTACACAAGACTCACTAGAGGCTGCCAATAAAACATAGGTGGATTATCACAGCAAGGAAACCAGATAAAATTTCAGACCCTCAGATATATATTTCAAAGACACTGAAGAGGTAAAATGATACAAAGTAAGGAGAATGGAACATCAGGAACAGTTGACATTCCCAGACGGGGCAGAGCAGCACAAGAGTAAAACTAATACAACATGAAGGTCAGACATTATAGCATCTTGAGATGGGACCACGCACTCGACCTACAGATGGCAAGCTAAGAGCCTGCGAGATTCACATGTGCTCTCCTCGTAGGATCTAGGATCAAAAAGATGATCTCTCTACCCACTCTTATATTTTCCTAAGTAACAACCACAGAGGATGCAATCCACGAACTTGTCCCACTCCTAAACAGAAAAAACCAGCCCTTTGAGATACTCATTTTTCTTTATATGTTGGTAGTTTTGGCTATTTTACATCACTCTCCACTGTCCAGAGCTTTTTCTCAGGCTCCAATGTGGAGATAATATTCAGACCAGACACAGAAATTCTGGGACTCCCCTGGTGATCCAGTGGTTAAGACTCTGCATTTCCAATGCAGTGGGTGCAGGTTTGATCCTCACTCAGGGAACTAAGATCCCACAAGCAGAATGGTGCAGCCCAAAAAAAGTAAACAAGCAAGCAAAAACAAACAAGTAGATATTCAGCATTATCAGAAGAAAGAAATCTAAAGTGCTGTGGATTTTTCTAAACACTGAGCCAAAAGTCAAAAGGTAGAAATTAGGAAATCAGGTTTTTTGGTATTTCTTTTAACATTTGCTACTGAGCTTTGCAGACAACCTCAGATATGACATGAAACAGACACAGCATCTGAAAAGGGTCAGTTTAACCTGATGAACCTGTGTCATGGCTGAGTCACCAGAACTCTCAGATTAAAGACATCAGGGCCTCCCAAGGGGCACACAGGGAAAATGCAGATACCCAAGGGCAGCTCTGGAAGGAAGTCATCCTCACCCACAGACAGCAGGTTCCTGTAGGTCTCCAGCATCACGTCCCTGTACAAGGCCCTCTGAGCAGGATCCAGGAATTCCCACTCCTCCTGAGTGAATTCGATGGCCACATCCTCAGAGGTCAGTTGTTCCTGAAATGAAACCACATGTCACCAAAAGGGCCATGAAAAGTTCTCATTTTCATGAAAAAGAGAAAGGGTGGTAAGGGGCAAGGATTGACTTGGTTGAAGTATGTGTTCTAACAGACCCCTGCAGGGGTATCTGGAGAAAGTATGGATCTCTAATTTTAATTTCTTATGCTTTTTCCTAAGACCTTATGAGATCCTCCAATTAATATGGATTTTTCATCATTGTTCAAAATCCATGGAATATATAAAAATAAAGCTCAACACTGTATTGGCTATACAGAAGTGTCAGATATTATGTTCTACCCAGTGAGTGCAATTCATTATCTTGATGAGGTACAGCATGAGTGGTGTCTTCAGAGATGACAAAGTCCACAGCACTTTTAATGGAAAGGTCAAAATTTTCAGGTATGATGTTGATAACAGCAGCAAGGACCAAAAGTGTCTGAGGGCTTCCTGTTGCCCTAAATTACTGTAGTATTACTCTAAACATTAAATAAGTACTTTACAGGCAAGAACCTGTCATCAATATAATAGCTCATTAAAGAACCATCTGTTCCCACCTTAGAGAAGAAAACCTGGGTCACAGACACTCTGAGAAACTCGACTCAGATCAAGAAGGGAAATGTTACATGAAGCACCTGAACTCAGAAGCTTGGGCTCAGCAACTGAAGCTTAAGCATCTAACAGTTAATACAGACAACATTAAAAGTCCTTTGACAGAAGGCTCCTAAAGAAAACTTGAAAGAAGTCCAAGGTGAGCCTCCTCCCTGCCCCTCTGTCTTCTCTGCAGGGGGAACAGCTCTCGGGCCTCGGGCCTTCATCCCCTGAAAATGGACACCTGTGCCAAATTAGTCTCTACCCTCTCCCTGATTGAGAGAACCTCCCCCCTGTTGAGTGATCACTGTCCACAGTGGTGGTGAAGGACTGGAAACACTGACCGATGAGAGCCACAGCAGCTTGGTAGTCCCAGGTCCCTGGACCATCTCACTTATTCCTAGCCACAGCTTCCAAACCAGTGCCATTTCAAAGCACTCTGACACAGCAGCCAAGTTTCCTGGAGCTGGAGCTGCCACAGCAAGGTTGGCTGGCTGCAGGGCTGGAAGTGGGACTGTGTTTGGGAGCTTCATCACTGTTATGCTAGGAACCCTTCTCTGAAACAGTAGCTCTTCTACGCCATGGGCTTGGCCCTCTCAAAGGCCATGGGGCTCCGTTGCTTGATGGTGGTCTAGCTCATCTTCTTCATGATGTGAAGGAGCTGTTTCCACCTCCCACAGTTCTTTCTCCTGTGTTGGCCCTGTATGTTCCCTTTCCTATAACTCCCCAGGCAGCCTGGGGAAAGTGGTGAGCTCAGGGTTTGACAGAAGGAAAACAAATAAATATTGTATTAATGTGAAAAAAAAAAAAAAAAGTCCAAGGTGAATAATGTGGAATGGCATGAAAGGTCATTATACACGTGGATATAGAAACACAAGTGTTAGTAATTTACTACTTAAAACACTAACAGGATTGCTTAGAAAATTTCAAGGCCACAGATTATACTGATAACATAATTTCAACTGAAAAAAAAAGGTGATATGTAGTTTTTAAATCATGATGTCCTCTATCTAAACCACAGACTTGCACATGCATGCATACTTATCTATAAAAAATTAACTGACATGAGAGGATTCATCTTTTGGCAGATTTTTTGGACAATTTTATATCATCCTTTTATTCACATGTATTTCAGCATCCTTCAGATGATAAACATGTATCCTTCGTACTCAGCTGAGTTTGTCAACAGGATTCTATACCAGGCTACCAAAAAACTGGTAAAAATATTAAAAAAGAAATACTTGAACTCAATTGATAATAAAATTACCATATACAAAGATACAATTTTATCCATTTAAATTTACACAGCAAGGCATTAACAGAAGCCAAAGACTTTGCCTTTTTTCATTAATAAAAGTGATTTGAAATTAGAAGAGTCATTAGATTAGTCATTAGATAGTCAAAAGAATTATCACAACAGCAAAGTAAAAAAAACTTCTCGGAGAATTAAAAATCATGGCAAAAAATAATATGAAAAAAAATACAGTTATTAAGCAAGACTATCTGAAGAAACATCATGATAGGAAGGGAACATTCAATACATTCCTTCTGAAATTACAGTGGCACAAAAGGAGCTGTCCAGGGTGCCTGTCTTTCACCACCATACGATGCACAGGAGCAGGGGCCACTAGAAGAAGTAAGAAGAGGTAAAACACAGGGCAAGAGACACAGAGTTTGTCAGAGAGTTGAAACAGGTGGTACTCACAAACCTAAGGACATGGAAAGGTGAACAGTGAAAGGATGGAAAAAGACAGTCCATCCTAAAGAGAGCAGGGGAGACTGTTGTATCAGACAAAATAAACTTTAGAAAAAAAAAAAGTGCAATGAGATAAATATTATATAATGATAAAATGGTCAATTTACTAAAAAGCTGTAACAAGTAAAAAAATATATATATCTAACATTAGATCTCTCAGAAAAATGAAGCAAACGTTGAAAAGGCATGTACAGATCACACGGCCCAACAAAAGCAGAAAACACATGTATCTCAAGGACACAGAAAACATTCTTTATGAGAGACCACATGTTAGGCGAAAATTAACCATTTTAAGAGATTGATACCATAAAAGTATCTTTCCTAACAACAACGAAATAAACACAAGAAAAAAAGAAAATTCCTCAAATGTGAACATTAAACAACTCATTCTTACACCATAAAAGGGGCTAAGAAAAAAATCACATGGAAATTATAAAATACATGGATCAAAACGAAAAGACAACATTACAAAATGTGTAACACAGAGAGACCACTGTACTAAAAGGAAAGTGTGAAAGGTTAAATGCTTACATTAAAAAAGAGAAAAGATTTTAAACCTGAAATGTATTTTTAGACGTCTAGGAGGTAGAAAACGGAAAACAAACTAAACTCAAGTTTAGCAGAAGGAAACATGTAAATAAGAAAGATTAAACCAGAGATACAATAGAAAGTAGAAAAATATAAAATATCAACAAACCAAGAGTTGATGTTTTTAAAAAACTGTATAGGAAAACCCCCACCTAGACTAAGGACAAGAGAAAAAACTAAAAACAGATATGAAACAGGAGTGATTACAACTGATGTCAAAGAAAGTTTCTAAAGATAAGGAAGTACTATGACCAATAATGCCTATAAATGACAGTATATAGGAGATACTGGCAAATTCTTAGAAATATACAAACTATTTTACTTATCAAGAAACAAAAAAATTGAGAAGTTTTGAAAGTGAAAGTGTTAGCCACTCAATTGTGTCTGATTCTTTGTGACCTCATGCACTGTAGCCCACAAGGCTCCTCTGTCCATGGAATTTCTCCAGACAAGAATATTGGACTAGAGAGCCATTCCTTTCTCCAGGGAATCTTCCAACCCAGGGATAGAACCTGGGTCTCCCACAATGCAGGCAGACTCTTTATGATTTGAGCCATCAGGGAAGCCCATTATAACTAGAGAGATTTAAAAAGTGGTGAGAAACCTCTAAGAAAAATACAGGACCAAATTCTACCAAACATTTACAGAAGAATTACCACTAATCCTGCTAATTCTATGCAGCAAGCATGATTCTAATAGTTTGCTGATTTCCCAAAGACACAAGAAAGGAAAACTAGAAACCAATACCCCTGATGAATACTGATGCAGAATTAAAATACTTGCAAACCAACTTCAACACATATTAAAAAGATCTGGAGAAACAGACACAGAGAACAGATGGAGGGGGAAGGGGAGGAAGGAGAGGGCGAGATGTATGGAGAGAGTAACATGGAAACTTTCATTACCATATATAAAGTAGAGAGCCAATGCGAACTTGCTGACTGACTCAGGGAACTCAAACAGGGGCTCCTAACAACCTACAGGGGTGGGATAGGGAAGAAGATGGGAGGGAGGGGACATATGTATACCTATGGCTGATTCATGTTGGTATTAGGCAGAAAACAACAACTTCTGTAAAGCAATTATCCTTCAATTAAAATAAATAAATAAAAAGATCTGACACCATGACCAAGTGGATTTTATTCCTATAAGGCAAGGGGAAGTCAACATACAAAAATCAATTAATATGACACACTACATTCAGAGATTAAAGGGGAAAAAAAACAGGATCATCTCGATGCAGGAAAAAAAAAACATTCGACAACAATTTGACAACCTTTCAAGATGGAACACTCAACAAACTACAAACAATAAATTATACCAACATCAACATAACAAATGCCATTATGAAAAGAGCACAGCAATGGGGGAATAATGAAAGCTTTTCCTCTGAGGTCAAGAAGAAGGCAAGGCCGCACACTCTGCACTACACTTCAACAAAGCACTGAAATCCTTAGAGGAACTAGATGAGAAAAGGAAATCAAAGGTCCCCAAATTGAAAAAGAAGTAAATGTATCTTCTTTCCCACATGACAAAGTTTCATCAGTAAAAATCATAAAGATTACAAAAGAAACATGTAATATCAAAAATGACTCTTTAATAACCACACAAAGGGTCAATCAACCAATTAACTCATTATCAAAACTGTCATGGCAATCTTTGTAGAAGCAGAATAAAATATGGTGAAAGTCAGAACTATTCAAAGAGGAAACAGCAAAACTCTTGAAGAAGGAAGATGGAAGTCTTTCTATTTCAACACCTATTACAAGGTAATCAAGGTGATGTGGTACTCGTATAAAAACAGATAAATAAACCGACTGAACAGAACACAGTACTCAGAAATAATTCTTTGTGTATATATATATGCAAGGTATATTCACAAGGATGTCAAGATACACACAAGGGAAAGGACAGGCTCAACTGATCTGATTCCCAGATTTTACCAGCTATTGTGCATACTAACACCTGACTTCCATGTGCAGTTTCCTTACCCTGGTTGACAGAGCAGACAGCGCATCCAGATAGGCCCTAAGCAATCCCTGCTGCCCAACAGCACAGAGACCCCAGCTCCAACCCGTGGGTGAGAAGCCCTGCCCTGGATGGTGCCCAGGGGAGCCTCCTCACAAGGGCCAGGTCACCGGGTCATGGGGAGACAGGATCTAAGTGGAGACTACAGGGCCTGAGGGAAGGCCTCGGGTGAGTGTGCATGTACAGGAGTCACACAGGACACTCCAGAATCAGACACGATTAGTGAGTCCAGAGAAGGGCATTTCAGGAAGGACAGACTAAATATGACCTTACCTGAGAAACAGCCATGCCTGACTCCTTTTCTTTCCTCTTCCTTAACTTCAGGGCTTCCTCAGGCAACACGAGTCTTCAGAGGCCTATCATGAAAGTGGAAAACATGCTGTTTAATGTTTACAGTCAACACATCCCCTTCCTGAGCCTCAACCACACACACACAGGGAAGCCCTCACCATGAGGAACAGACAGGCCCCTGTGGCCACTGTCTCAGAAGGGACTCAGGACAGTCAACTTCCGCAGAGAGACCAACATGGGACTTTCCCACACTTTCCCTCTGATCACATTCCCCTCCTGCTGAGGCCTCATGTACACAGCAGCAGGAGGCACCTCTACTGACCAGGCAGTCTCCTTCAGGTCACACAGCAGGCCCTGATCCATCCCCACTCAGAACGGAGGACCCCCTCCTCAGCCCAGATCTCAGCCCGCAGGACTGGGAGGACTCAAGAGTCCTGATGCTCAGTGAGGGATCCAGACTGGAATCAACTGGCCATGTTAAACATTCTCAAGCTGTGGACCAACACAAACTACCTGAAGGGGAATCTCTGGTCAGAGGGTACAAAACTTGTGTGCCGGAGCCACGTTACGCATTACTGACAAAATGGAGGCACGGCCCCAACCCCCTCTCCTTATCCCGCAGGCACGGCCCCAGGATGAAGGAGTTAGGTCTTGTGATTCTGACTTTTTTCCGTTCCTCGGTTGAGTTGACTGAAAAGAATCTTAAGGTGCTTACTGTCCTTGAGAGGAGCAGAAGGCACAAAGCCTTCTGCAGTTGTGCCCAGAGAATCCATAAAGTTAACCATTGATATTTGTTCAAGGGTCTTTACAAAGAGTGTTCCAGGATGATCATGTAGGCTGCAGCTTGAGGCCTTGGGAAGGACTGTCATCTGAGACCTATTTGTGAGGGAAATGTTTATGGCAAAGAAAGTTTGCTGAATTTAGGGTTTAGGAATAATTAAGAATAGTTAGAAGCTAAAAACTTAAGGAATGTGGTAGTGCTAGCATGTTTTACTATATCTTATACAGATTAGGAATTTCAGAGATACTAATAGCTGCTGCTGCTGCTAAGTCGCTTCAGTCGTGTCTGACTCTGTGCGACCCCATAGACGGCAATCCACCAGGCTCCGCCGTCCCTGGGATTCTCCAGGCAAGAACACTGGAGTGGATTGACATTTCCTTCTCCAATGCATGAAAGTGAAAAGTGAAAGTGAAGTCACTGAGTCATGTCCAACTCTCAGCGACCCCATGGACTGCAGCCTACCAGGCTCCTCCGTCCATGGGATTTTCCAGGCAACAGTACTAGGCTGGGGTGCCATTGCCTTCTCCTTATTAATAGCTATAAGTCTTTTTAGGAGATAGTGAGCTTAGGATGCTAGGGGCAAACAGAATTTAGAAAGATAAGAAACAAACTGAGGACTGTGGTATGCAGCCCAGAAATAAGCATGAGTTACAATGTAATCACAAGTTAAAGTAACCAGGATTCTGACAGAATTGCTGAAGCAGAAACTCTGTTTGAAGAGCAACAATGTTTTATGGAGACAATAAATCTGGGTGAGGAGAAACTGTAAATGCCAAAGCTCTGACCTAACGCTTTTGTCAAAGTATAAAAGAGAACCTGAAGCTTGAAATAAACATGCAGTCCCGAACCTTCCATCAGAGGCTGCATCATTCTCCGCCAACACCGCTCATCTCTTCAGGCTGATTCCCTGGCTGCTGGAGCTGGACTCTGGCAAAATGCATCATCAGTGAAACGTGAAGCCTGGACTGAGCACCACTGAGAGGAGAAAAGCACCCCCCAATTCTCTTTTTCTTTCCCAGCCTTACTAAGGTGTAACTAACAAAAATGGTATAAACGTACTGTGTACAAAGTGATCATGTGATAGACTCATACAATGAATAATTATTATAGTGGAGTAAGTTACACTTCCACCTGTGACTACACTGTATTATTTCTCTCTGGGCGAATTTCAAGGATATAGAAACACTACCGGCAGCATGTGGTATCTCAGATCCCCAGAACTCACTTATTTTACAACTGAAAATCTCTACTGTTTGACTACCAGTGCCCCATTTCCCCCTCCACTCAGCTCCTGGTAACAGCCTTATTACTTGATGGCTGTATGAGCTTGACAATTCTAGTTTGCACATAGGGTCTGTCCTCCTTTGTCAGGCTTATTTAAGTTGACATGATGTTCTCTAGGTTCATTCATTCTGGCATAAATGCAGGATTCTTGATTTTTATATTTATATACAGAGAAAAAATAGTTCATGAATATACAGTATATAATAAATATTGCTATACCACACTTTTGTAACCTATTCTTTTGTCAAGAGACATCTGGGCTTTGTCTATGCCTTGGCTACTGCAAATCCAGTCACACTCATGGGACTGTGGACATATCCCTGAAAAACTGATTGTTTTTACTATGGATATCTGTCAGAAATGGGTTTCATAGACTGTACGCCTGTTCTATATTAATTTGTTAAGGAACTTCCATTTTATTTTCCAACATAGTAGTACCATTAACATTGCCACCAACAGTGCAGTTAAGATTCTGTGTTTTCTGTACTGTGCCTGTATTTGTGCTTATTTTGGGAGGGACAGGAGTGGATAACACAGAACCCAGCCTGGCAGCAAGACAGTTGCAGCTGCATCTTCTAGAGGACAAGCCTCCAGGCTGCAGATCACTGTGGCATTGCTGCCCTCTTGATTTTTCGGAGCCATCCTCCCCTATGTCACAGAACTTTATGACTCTTCTCAGGTTGGGCCCAGAGATCCCTACCCAGCAGGACCACCTTATAACAAGCATTCTGTGATCTTAACCTTAGTACTCCTATTTTCCCAGCAGGACTCACACAAACTTACAAACTTTCATGGTGTCCAACAGAGTGTCCACAGAGCCCATATGAGCCTCTAATGCTCTTATACAAACACAAAGCATTCCAAGCCCTGATAGCTCATGCATGAGGCAAAATACAAAAGAGGACACCCAAGGATCCACAGACACAAGACACCATATTTTCATTTACAGTGAGTGATCCAGGTCAAACATTGAAATCTCCAAAGACTATGAAAAAAAGGGATAATTCCAATGATGCACATGGCCCACTGAGACCTCAGCATCTGCCAAGGAAACACTCCAGATTCTCTTGGTATTTTCCCAAATGCACATGAATCTTTCTGCACCAGCAACCCCAAGTACACAATGATATGAAAGTTGATGCAAAAAAATGACCTGAGATTTTCCGTTACTCTACGGTGCCTGCCTGCTAAAAGAGCCAACAAAAGCCAGGGACTGGAATGGATGCTGGGAGCACCTGCTAGAACCAGCCTCTCAAGCCCAAGGCTCCCATCCTCCTGCACCCACAGGTGCCTGCGGGCTCAGCCCAGGCCACAGTTCTAACAGCGGAAAAGACTTCTCTTGGCTCAATTCCACGTCCTTCATTGTTGCTCACGCGTGGTCACACAAGTTGTCAAATCAAACCTGTGCAGGCACACGTCAGCCTCAGCACTGCTGTCCCAGGGAACACGAGCTCAGGCAGTAGAACCTTAAACCACTCCATGCAGGCTCTCCAACAAACCCGCTTCCAGTTGCTCCAGCCTGAATGGAGACATTCTCTTCCAAAAGATCCACACACCCCTTGTCCCTGCAACTACACTTGGGATGGGTGCACACTCCATTCACTGGGCTCACCTTGATGCTCCCAAGTACTGCCACAACCCTCCTGCAGACCCCACAAGGCTCCCTCCGCTTTCCCCATTTGTCTACCTCTCCTCCCTGCATGACTGGACTAAGCAAGACTAAAGAGCACAGGGGTTTCCGGGCAAAGGGGGTCACAAGAGGAGTGCCCACGAGCTACCACCCAAAGGACACTGCACATGCAGTATGAAAATCAAGAGACTGGCGCTCCTGTTAAAGTCTGCCACCACCTGGGGACATTATGGAGTCGACGTACAAAGGCATTTGAGATGAGGAAGTCTCAAAGGAAGGGTCTCCAGGTCTCACTCTCTCCTGTTTTCTCCACTCACACCTACCTGGAAGATATTCTAGCTCTTGGGGGGCGCAGGGGGCAGTATCTCCTTCCTGCCCCATTAGGTTTTGGATTTCTGCTCATCCTCAGTGCACTGCAATCACAACGCTGACAGAGAGCACATGAACTCCTATATGGCAAAGCTGCTGTCCACGATGGTGACTGCTCCTGGATGGACAGAGCTTAGATCTGGGGGCTGCAGAGGATGAAACCCAGCAGACTAAACATGGGGACATCTTAGCCCACTGCTTGAGGACACCAGTTCTGTAGGGCTTTTCAGGACTTCCTATATTTCTTGGATCATCTTTTGAGTAATTAAGTAGTCACATGGGGTAAAGATCAATTACAGCTGAAATGTCCAGAACATGGGAAACATCATCACCTGCCCTGTTCTCTTGGTCTTCCCTGAGGATTATTCGGCCCAACCCATAGTCCTGTCATCTAAAGACATTTCCAGTAACAGGTACTGCAGCCATGCTGGGAAGAAGAGGAACACTATGAGCCCTAAAAAGAGGGGAACCAGGAAGGACTCAAAATAACCCATGAAGAAGGGCGCTAATTTCTGCTGCTGGCGACAGTCAATAAACCTGGGTAACATGAGAGAGACTGTTAGGAGGGGATGGGGAGACCTCCCTGAGCCTAGACTTGAAGGGTGACAAAGGGCCTGAAGCACAGCGACCTGAAGGTGAGAAAAGGAACTACAATGTCAGACAGAAATGGTATTTGGAAACAGAGAAAAGGTATTTGGTATTTGGAAACAGAGAAAAGGTAAATGAGACCAGGACAGGCTGAACCATGAGCAAAGGGTCAACTCCCAGGATGAGGCTGGAGACACTGACAGGGCCCTAAGCTTGACAGAGGGCTGTGGAGAAACAGCGAGGAGTCAAGCTTTTGACCCAAGAACAAATGAGAGCCAGTGGAGGTCTGAACGTCAGGATGTAAAAAAAAAATCTCCGTTCAGATTTAGCCTTAGTCATAAAAGTCATCTAATTCTGAGCCTGTGATCCTGCCTCCATCCTAGTTTTCCTTTCTGGTTTTCATTCAGGGAGGACTGGGATCTATTTAAAATTCTCATTACCACCAGAAACTCCCTCCAAACCAGAACTGCCACACACAGACACACAGCCAATATAGCTAATCATTTCAGGGGTCAGTGTTGCTCACGCTTAGAGATTCCGGTCTAGTCTCTCATCTGCATGTTACAAGTGGGCTCCCTCAGGCCCAGAGAGAAGCCATTTATGAGAAGGTCTGAGCTGAGTGAAGAGAACCGGGTATAACTGAATAATGAAATGGGAGGCTGAAGGGCAAGGGGGCCAAGTTTGTCCTTATTGCCCATCCCATTTAAGACCAGGAACATCTGTCATGTATCTGAGCAAAAGAAACTTTTTTTTTCAAGACTGGGTCAAACTGATACCAAGCAGGTAATTCTTTATTATAAGATTGCAGTAAAATATTTTAAAAATACAGAATTGTAAATATATATCCACTGGTACAAAAAACATTGTAAGGGGTCAGCTTGGAAATAGGATCTGAGCAATCTTTTTCATTATGAATAGAGAGGCTCTGTTGGAAAGTTCCAGGTCAATCCAGCCCATCCTTCCTCATCTGCACAGAAAAGTCACAAAGGGACCTGAGGGAAACATCTTCATATCACCACACAGCTCACTTTTTTTCACTGATCATAGAAAATGGAGAAAACAGACCATTAGACTAACCAGTTAAACTAGGTGTTGTTTTTTTTTTTTTCTTGTTTTGAAAGGAAAGAATGAAGCATTTTGTTGCTTTTATCATGTTAAATGTTCATTTTTCCATTTCTCAAAGAAATGCCTTTAATTTCACAAGATCTAACGTCATACCTCCGTTATTCTCTGGTAAAGAGCTGAGACCAGAAATATCCATTTGTGTGTGCACACATCAACACATACACACAATTCATGTCTTTGGTAAAACCACAGTCGAAAATATGTCTATTTTATTACAAGATGCTGAGAGAGTAACAGGCAGGATGGCCAGGGGTCTCCAAATGGAGGAAATAGGCTGCAAGTGTCAGGCATTTTTATCTCTCTTAAGCAGCAGGAGGAAACAAATTAGCGGTATTTTTTTCCTTCGCTATACAAATCTAAAAGGAGGTTTCTCTTAAAATACTGTGTTGTCATAATGACACCTGGGGTCAGACTCTCAAGACAATCAGGACTCAAGGTGCCCAGGGGTCCCCACACAAGCTCCTGTCCTAATTACACCTGAGGAACCCCAGGTACTAATAACTGTGGGGGGCCAATCCATTGATTTCCTTTTAGATACTGGGCAACTTACTCCATGCTTACTGAAGCCCCTGGCCCACTTTCTTCCTGATCCGCTTCTGTATTGGGACTGTCTGGACAAGTCAAAGGGTATTATTTCAGTTATTCTTTATGTTGTAACTGAGATTCTGGGCTATTTTCACACGAGTTTCTGATTGTGCCAGTCTCACTCACCCCTTTTGGTGAGGAATATACTGAACAAGGTCCATGCCTCTGCTTTTATAAATATGGAGCCCTCCCTTTCTCTCCCTTTAGTTGAACAAAATGTAAATCCTAGAGTGTGGGATGATGGAAAATCTGTGGGCCAAGCACAAAATGCTATTCCTGTAGTTGTTAAGCTCAAAGACTCACTTATTTCCATATAAGCAGTATCCACTGAAACCTGAGGTTAAGGGTTAAAGCACATCATCGAAAATTTAAAGGAGCAGGGACTATTAGTTCCCTGTAAAAGTCCATGCAACACTCCTATTTGGGGTATAAAGAAATCAAATGATAAATGGAGACTAGTTCAAGATTTACAAATAATAATTGAGGCTGTAGTTCCTTTACACCTCATGGTGCCTAATCCTTATACTCTATTGTCTGAAATTCCTCAACGAGCCAAATATTTCTCAGTAATTGATTTGAAAGATGCTTTCTATTCTGTGCCGTTGGTGGAGTAAAGTCAATTTCTATTTGCCTTTGAAGACCCTATGCAGCCAGCTTCTCAGTTAACCTGGACAGTTTTGCCCCCGGGATTTCGTGACAGTCCTCACTTATTTGGACAAAGTTTGTCACGGGATCTACAAAACTTTAATACCTCCGAAGCGGTGGTGTAACAATATGTAGATGGTATTTTGCTCTGTGCTGAGACAGAGGAAGCTTGTTCAGGAGCCTCAGATTTCATAAACGTTCTGGCAGGCTGCAGTTATAAGGCATGAAGAGAAAAGGCTCAGCTTTGTCAACAATCTGTTAGATATCTGAGCCTAATCATATGAGAAGGGACTAGGGCCATAGGCCCTGAGAAAATTAAACCCATACCAAATCATCCCCTATGACTTTAAGACAATTGAGAAGATTTCTGGGAATCACAGGCTACTGTCATATTTGGATTCTGGGTTATGGGGAACTTGCCCGGCCTTTATATAAACTTATAGTTGAAACTCAGCAGGCCCAAACAGACAAATTGCTTTGGTCTCTAGATACTCAAAAGGCTTTTAAGGTTCTTCAGACTGCCCTCCTGCAAGCTCCAGCTTTGAGCTTGCCCACAGGGTCAGGATTTAATTTGTTTGTTACTGAAACAAAAGGTATGGCCTTGGGAATTTTGACACAAGCCCGAGGGTCTCACCGGCAACCTATTGCTTATCTAAGCAGAAAATTAGATGTAATTTCACATGGGTGGCCCCACTGCCTAAGAGCAATTGGGGGCAGAGGCTTTATTAGCACCTGAAGCTTTAAAACTAATTAATCAACAAAATCTTACTGTCCTGACTTCTCATGATGTGAGTGGAATCTTAAATTCTAAGGTTAATATTTGGATGACAGACAGTAGGCTTCTTAAATATCAGTCTTTGTTGTTAGAAGGACCAATAACTAAGCTTAAAGTCTGTGGACATTTAAATCCTGCCACTTTCCTTCCTGAGAAGGAAAATGAAACACCTGATCACGATTGTTCCCAATTCCTAACTTTAAACTATGCAGCTTGGGAGGATCTAATGGATACCCCATTAGACAATCCTGACATGGAAGTATTTACAGATGGCAGTTCTTTTGTTCGGGATGGAAAGCATAAAGCAGGTTACGCCATGGTGACTGCTGAACAGGTTTCAGAAACAAAATCTCTCCCCCGAGGAACCAGTGCTGAGTTAGCGGAGCTTGTGGCTCTGACCCGAGCTCTAGAGTTAAGCAAAGGGCAGCGAGTAAATATCTTCATGGATTCTAAGAATGCTTATTTGACTATACATGCTCACGCTGCAATATGGAAAGAAAGACAGTTTAAAACAGCAACAGGAGAATCTATTAAGCATTTCAGAGAGATTGAGACACTTTTAACTGCTATGCTGCTGCTGCTGCTGCTAAGTCGCTTCAGTCGTGTCTGACTCTCTGCAACCCCATAGACGGCAGCGCACCAGGCTCCCGACCCTGGGATTCTCCAGGCAAGAGTACTGGAGTGGGGGGCCACTGCCTTCTCTGTTTAACTGCTATATATTGTCCTAAAGAAATAGCTGTTTTGCATTGCAAAGGGCACAGCAGAGATGGGAGTAAAGCAGCTGAAGATAAGCAGCTGGCTGACTGTCAAGCCAGAAAAGCTGGCACTTTATGAAACCCCTTCACTGTAGACGCCTTTGATCTGGACAGATCCTGTGGAACAGGAAAAAACACAATATACTGAGGAAGAATTAGAAAGACATGAGAAAAGACGAGCAAAGATTACAGATAAAGGATGGTTACAATCTGAGGATGGATGATTAATAATTCCTAAAACTGCTCAATGGAAAATTCTTAAGGGTGTACACCAGAGTTTTCATTTCGGTGCAGAGAGTACTTATCAGATGGCTTCTAGTTTGCTTGAAGGCAAAAATGTAATGAAAACTTTAAAGAACATTATCAAAAGGTGTCAGGTTCATCAGAAACATAACCCAAAGCCTGAGAAGCTAGCAATATCTGGATTACAATGAAGTGGAAAGTATCCTGGAGAGGGCTGGGAAATTGATTTTACTCATATGCCAAAAGCAAATAGATATTCTTGCTTACAAGTTTGGGTAGATACTTTTACTGTATGGATTGAGGCTTTTCCCTGTTGTAGTAAGCAGGCTAAGTAGGTTATAAAGATTTTAATCCATGAAATTATCCCCAGGTTTGGGCTGCCATGAGCCTTCAGAGTGACAATGGCTCTGCATTTAAAGTTGCTGTAACTCAGGGGGTATCTAAAGCTCTAGAAATAGAATATCACTTACACTGTTCCTGGAGTTCCCCTCTTCATCATGAAAGGATTCCTGTGGTGGACATCTCCACTTCAAGAAAAAGACTTTCTCCAAGTCTGTGAATACCTTCGACAACAATCATACGTGATGCCTCTTCTTCATCTGATGACATCTACCAACCCTAAAATGGACTGGTGCAACACTTTGTACTTTAACTATGGACATAATGTGACTTTTAATTTTGATTATGCATTGCCTCAGTTTAATGACTATTTCGCTACACATAAGGCAAATAGGTCTGGATCTAATGCTTTTTTACCTGACGTTTGTCAAATATGGGATGAGGTTATATGGCTAACTCCTCAAAAAGGACGTCTAGTATCTATTACCCCTATATGCTGGGAACAAACAGAGTCATCCCCAAAAATCAAACCAACAACTTCATTACAATGATTGGAAACAATTGGGATTTTGACCTCAGGAACTATGCAACGTAATCATTCCCGTGTTTTCCAACCCCAATTCAGGTCCTCCCTTTGTCTGGCCAGGCACTAATTGGGACTGGATATCTTAGTCAGCTGGCTTGCTCCAAACAGGACCTATTGGATATGTGGCTCTTACCTATGGGCATGGCTTCCCCTTGGTTGGATAGGGAGATGCACCCTGGGTCTAGCCTTTACTCACGGCTTTATATTTTCAGAGCTTCCAGAAAAGCCTGCTAATTTACTCCACCTGAAAACTCAGTGGACAAGGGCTGTGTTTCACTGGTATGATTATTTGGCTGCAGTCTTTGTTCCCTCTTTGGGAACTACAGATGTTATGCTACGAGTGGATCTTAGACTAATTTTACTCAACAGGCATTACAAGATTCTCAGAAAGCTATTGCAGCTCTTAATGCTGAACAAGCACAAATTAGAAAGGTGGTTTTACAAAACAGATTAGGTTTAGATATTCTGACAGCGGCTCAAGGAGGAACTTGTGCCATTATTCAGACGCAATGCTGTACATATAAACCTGATATGAGCACTAACGTTATTCACTTTACTAAACACATGAACAAGATGACTGGGGCTATGGATATTCTTGAAGCCTTAACTGCCTCATTTTGGGAGATGTTAACTAATGCCCCATGGTGGAAAACTATCTTATTTACAATAATTTTGATTGCTCTGTTTTTGCGGTTTGCTCCCTGCATCTGTAACTGTGTAACTGGATTTGTTTCTAGTTGCTTGAAAGCTTTTAAGTTACAAATGGCTGTGTTAGGGGAAGCACACTGATTGAAACCGCCCACCCTGGCCAGGCACCATAGTAACCATTTGCATGACTTGTTTTATGACAGGAGATCCTGATAAGGAATACGGAACTAATGAACCACCACCGGCCTGAAGAGTTTGGGAAAGGTCAAAAGGAGACACCGAGTGTCTGTCCACGTCCCAGAATCCCTCTCACTAGCATCCATCTTGGCTGAGTGATGCGTGTGCCACCAGGAAAGACTCCAAATTAGAATGATTGGCCAAAGACCACCCGGAAACTAATCTCATCACCATAAAACCCGAGACTGCGACCCACGCGGCAGAGCAGTTCTCCTGGGTTCCCTTACCCTACTGCTCTCCACCCAAGTACCCTTCCCAATACAATCTCTTGCTTTGTCAGCACATGTGTCTCCTCAGACAATGCATTTCCGAGTGTTAGACAAGAGCCCAGTTTCGGACATTGGAAGGGGTCCCCCTTCCTGCAATAGATGCTCAAACTCCTGCTTCTGCTGCAGCTTCTTCCAACTACTATTTGGGGGCCCTGGATCAGACATCTTCGGTATGAGGGTTAGGAGAATATGTTGCCTCACCAATTTAGGGACAACACCCCTTGTCAGCTCGGAAGCAGTTATGGAACGAGAACGATGCCCCTTGTCCCTAGGCAACATAATTCTTCTAAAACAAAAGGGGGGAATGAGAGGGTAACAGCCAGGAAAGCCAGGGGTCTCCAAATGGAGCAAATAGGCTGCAAGTGTTAGACATTTTAATCTCTCTTAAGCGGCAGAAGCAAACAAACTAGCGATACTTTTTTCCTTCTCTATACAAATTTAAAAGGAGGTTTCTCTTAACTTACGTGTTGCCATAATGACACCTGGTTTCACCTGAAGTTAACTATTCTCAAACCTTGAGGTAACCAATCCATTTTTCTTATGGAAAATGATTGTCTTAAGCTACGTTAATGGACAATGGACTACGCATTTACCCCAGACTCTGTCTTCAAGTCAGTTCCGCCTGATGGCTGAGAACCTACTTCACAAACCAGTATGTTATACTCAGATATTGTTCCCCTAATCTATGTAAACAAAACTATTTGTATGGTAATCTGCCCTTCTACAAGATTCAAGTTAATCATTTTATGGCCTGGGATGACTCATCTGGTGCCAAGACTATCCCAAAATGCACTTTATGGATGAGGGCCCTGGTGCCATTTTAAAACCTTCCTTTCCTTCATTAACAGACTGCTAGTGACTATAATGGCACCCCACTCCAGTACTCTTGCCTGGAAAATCCCATGGATGGTGGAGCCTGGTAGGGTGCAGTCCATGGGGTCGCTAAGATTCTAAGAGTCAGAAACTACTGAGGGACTTCACTTTCACTTTTCACTTTCATGCACTGGAGAAGGAAATGGCAACCCATGCCAGTATTCTTGCCTGGAGAATCCCAGGGACAGAGGAGCCTGTTGGGCTGCCGTCTATGGGGTCGCACAGAGTCAGACACGACTGAGAAGACTTAGCAGCAGGAGCAGCCCCTCCATTCTGAACCCCCTTCCACCTCCCTCCTCACCAGATCTCTCTGGGTTGTTCCAGAGCACTGGCTTTGGGTGCCCTGCTTCGTGCACTGAACTTGCACTGATCATTCTATTTTACATATGGTAATTTACATGTTTCAGTGCTATTCTCTCAAATCATCCCACCCTCAACTTCTCCCACTGAGTCCAAAAGTCTGTTCTTTACATCTGTGTCTCCCTTTGTTGCCCTGCATGTAGGATCACTGGTACCCTCTTTCTAAATTCCATATACATGCATTAATATACAGTACTTGTCTTTCTCTTTCTAACTTATTTCACTCTGTATAATAGGCTCTAGGTTCATTGACCTCATTAGAACTGATAAACGAGGTGACACTTTTGCTAAGTATGGCACAAAATAGTCTAAGATGATTTACTACTTACCAAAGAAAATTTCAAATGTATGAAATGAAGGGAAGAAAGCACTCAGGCAAGGAATGAATCTGAAAAAAATTTGAAACAAAAACCTGAGAATTATTTTTAATCTAAAAATCTGGTGTTAAAGTTTAAAAAAATGTGGAGAATAATCATATTTAGAATAGGATGATAAGAGTAGAATACTGGAAACTAAAAAAGCTTATTTCTGAAGTTAAAAATGAGTACAGAAACTGAATGAATTAAGACCTATTCCAAGACACAAAAAGCACCATACATAAAGAAAGGAGAAAATGTGAATCCGTTTTTTAAAAAAAGTGTTCCTTTAAAAATGCTACCCAATAATGATACAGTGGATAAGAATCTGCCTGACAATGCAGGGGACATGGGTTCTATCCCTGGTTCAGGAAGATCCCACAAGTACAAGCAACTAAGCCTGTGCACAACTACTGAGCCTGTGCTTTAGAACCTGGGAGCCACAACTCCTGAGCCCACCGCACAGCACAGCCAAAAAAATTCATTAAAAAAGAAAAGCTACCACAGAGTGACACTTTAGAGTCAGTCATTTCCTGCCCCAGGTCTCTTCTTCCCTGACCTCTATCTTATGATAGGGCAAGGGAAGAGGGTCACTCACATCTCAGTGAATCAAGTCACTGCCCCAGGCTCAACAGGGTTTGCAAATGAAAGTGATCTTCTGCCACAACTAATAAAAAAAGACACAAGCCTTATAGACAAGAGTTTTGAAATTCTCAGCCTCCTCTGTATAACTGAAAAAATCATCTGTATCCAAACAACTGGCCACACCTGGATTGAGCTTACCCCTCTGTTCACCTATCTCCCTATTTCATCTGGGTCTCCGTGTCTCTTTTTCTCCCCCTCTGCTCTCCTGCTGCTCCTGTCCTATTTCCTCCCTCACAGTGTCCTGTCCCAGGCGGCTGCAATTCGTTCCCCCTCGAAATGCTCTCTATCTCCAACCTTCCTGAGTCTTTCAAAAATCCATACCTATGTCTGCCTCCTTCTTTCCCCATTTCGGCTCAGGAGAAGCGAGGACAGAGGGGCTGGGAGGGAGGGGGCTCGGGAGCGGGGCGGCCTCTCCGGAATCCCAGGACCGGGAGAGGGCGCGCGGCCTATCTGGGCTCTGCCTCCAGCGGTCGAGAAGGCGACGCGGCGGGCGCGACTCCAACTCGCGAGAGGGCTTTACTTGGCGAGGCCAGAGGTCAAAAGGGGTTTTAAGCAGGAATATGTAGCCAGAGGCGGTGTCTACACTCACCGAGGGCCGAAACCGCCTCAGCAACACTTAAAACCCAAACGAAAAGATAACTGGGCCGCAACGGCAGCGGCAGTGTTTATTCGGGGCCGAGCACCGGGTGCCAGGGTGTTCAGGTCGCTGGCAATTCCCACACCATGAGGACGAGTGAGCGGGGCGGAGGTGGGGATTGGAGGGGTGGCGAGCTCTGCAAACTTACTCTAGAAGGAAGCGTAGGCGCCGCTCGGGAACCTCGGCTCCGCGCTCTCCGACTTCCGCCTCTGCGAGAAAGGGCTTTTTGTATTAGAGCCGCGGCTTCCGACCAAGAGCTGGGCGAGCACCCGCTGCGCGCAGAGTTGGTGGGAGGGGCGGGGCGCGGAGGGGGCGGGGCCTGTTACCTTGACAGCATTAAGTTACCCTCTGCTCAGGTAACGGCTTCAAGTTTTGTCGGAAGCCAAGATACTTCCTCTTAAGACTAAAAGGGCTTATTCTCAATAAAAAGCTGTTTTTCACAGCATTTTCTGCTCAGATCCTGCTAGTGAGGCTGAAGCAATTCAGGGATCTGGGGACTTGGGCAGCTTTAAGAAACAAGAATGGGACTAGTCTCTATATTACAAATACAAAACTCTGTTCAGTTCAGTTCAGTCGCTCAGTCGTGTCCGACTCGTTGCAACCCCATGAATCGAAGCACGCCAGGCCTCCCTGTCCATCACCAACTCCCGGAGTTCACTCAGACTCGCGTCCAAGGAGTCAGTGATGCCATCCAGCCATCTTATCCTCTGTCGTTCCCTTCTTCTCCTGCCCCCAATCCCTCTCAGCATCAGTCTTTTCCAATGAGTCAACTCTTCGCATGAGGTAGCCAAAGTACTGGAGTTTCAGCTTTAGCATCATTCCCTCCAAAGAAATCCCACGGTTGATCTCCTTCAGAATGGACTGGTTGCATCTCCTTGCAGTCCAAGGGACCCTCAAGAGTCTTCTCCAAAACGACAGTTCAAAAGCATCAATTCTTCAGCGCTCAGCCTTCTTCACAGTCCAACTCTCACATCCATACATGACCACAGGAAAAACCATAGCCTTGACTAGACGGACCTTAGTCGGCAAAGTAACGACTCTGCTTTTGAAAAAGCTATCTAGGCTGCTCAAAACTTAGAAATGGGCTATTCCCTACTCATACCCTACAAAACAGCAAACTTAGCATAGTGCTGAGTTCAATAAACTCAAGGTTAGTATCTGGGTGTCTGAGATGGAGGACTTAAGGGATGTGATCATTTGGGTCACTAACCACAGCCTTTTAAGACCAAGACACTTTAAATGATCACAAACTGCATAATTATTTCTTTTATCCAACACGTTTTAATTATTTCCCCTTTCTAAACCCAACTCTTTAAACAGTGACATAAAGGGGGTTGTATAAGCAACTCTTACAATGACAAACATCATTGTGTAAGTTTAAGCTACAGAGAAAAAATTCACTGATATGTATACTGTGAAATGATTATCACAATGTTTGCCTAGCATTCATAATTTCATATAGATAACTTAAAAGTGATTCTTGACAGTGGATTCACCAATGATTTATCAGATACAAACCAAAAGCTCACACCAACAAAATAAAAAGAGGTAAATTGCACACATCCTAATTATCAAATATTGTGCAGTAAACCATCCTCAGCAGTGAAAAAACAATGTACACTATATTACCAAAAAATTGCCAAGCATATATTCAGTAATAGTTTAAATCATCAAGAATAGATAAAGAAAATAGTTTAAATAGTTTAAATCATCAAGAATACATAAAGAACTCTAAAATGTACTGATCACCAATTCCACCATGGAGTGGGGGAGCTTTCTTTGCTTTTTTTGCCATCCTACACATGGCAAATAAAATACAAAGAGTAACATAAAATAGGAACTTAATGACAAAAATAAAAGACCATCATTTATAATGCATACAAATATAAAAAAAAAAAGGAAAGTAGCTATGCCTTGAAAAAAAACAAATGATGGTTCATCACTGAAGTTATCACTCCACTACATAAGCTCTGTCATTAAGTTGCTACAAAATTAAGTGTGGAGGCAGAATGATCAAGAGCATCCAGGTGACAAGCATGCAGCATCAGCAACAGTTTAGTCAACAGCCTCACAAATATGAGGGTGAACCTGGACAGTACCCTTGTCAGGAGAAGTTCCTACACCTCTTGGTGAGGCTCAAAGGGCATGGTGATAGTACACGTGGACAACACTATCACAGTGCCCTTCATGCAGGCATCTCTGACATCACTCAAAGCCAGAAAAAGATGTACAGGTCAAGGTCTTCAGATACTTTCTCATATCACAGAACACGCTGACCTCTATAGTAGAGTAGCTTCAAGTGGTATTTCTGTATGCAGCAGGAAAATATTACAACCAATAAGGGAAAGGATTCTCCTTTAAAAATTTTCTCTTACCCAGTAAACCCACACCACAGAGAGTCCATGAGGAGCTGCCCCATAAACACAGGCGGATTACCACAGCAAAGAAACTGGACATGACTTCAGACCCTAGAGCCACATACTTCCAAATCAAATTTAAAAGGAAAAATTATACAAACTAAGGGGAAAGCAAAGTCAGGAAGAGTCTACACTCTCTAGTCTAGTCTCCCAGACTAGATAGACCAGTACAAGAGTGGAGAACTATGAGATATGGGGGTCTCATATCCTAAGACCTTGAGATGGTACTATTTGGTCCACCCAGAGATGCCAAGCTAAGAGCCTGAAAGAGTCACACATATTCCCTTTGTTGGACTGCTGTCCCTACAGTTTTCCTAAGTAACAGGCACAGAAGATCCAATCCACCAGCTTATTCCACACACCCTGACATGTATGGCAGCAAAAGGAGAACAGCAGAAATGGCTGAGCGATCTCAAGAGGCAGACAGGGACTAAGACAGTTCATTACAGGTTCTGAGGTGCCAGATAAAATTAAAGAGCAGCCAGTACTTTCCCATTTGCCGATTCTATCTTCCAAATATGACAACTGTGATTAAAGCAGCAGTGGATCAGGGGTCAGATGCTTGGGGCATCAGCTGTGATCTATATGGACTAAGAATAAAGTAGCCAATACATCCAAGCCCACAAGGAGAAGAGGGGGCAAGGCAGCCCACCTCATGCTCCTCACACTCAAGAACAACCAGCTCACAGCAGGGAGACCGCGAGTGTTGCAGATACAAACCTTGCCTTTGTGTCTGATGGAGCTGCAGCACCACTGGCGGGTGAAAGAACACATGATACATGTTGAAGGACAGGCTGAGGACTCGGGGAAAGGTTAAGCTTCCTCTGGGACTTTAATAAACAAACTTCTCTTTGGTCAAAGAATTAAGAGAGTCAATTCCTAGGTAGGTTAAGAAGTCCAGGGTACCCAAGGAAGAGAAAGGGGTCTGGGGCTCTCAAGGAGTATAGAAAGTGGCCTGGAATTCTCAAGGAGGAGAAAAGGACAAACTTTTTTCTTTAAGCCCAGAGCTGATGATTACACAACAAAACAACTCCGCCTAAACTCTGTACTAAGCAGAGACATTACTTTGCCAACAAAGGTCCGTCTAGTCAAGGCTATGGTTTTTCCAGTGGTCATGTATGGATGTGAGAGTTGGACTGTGAAGAAAGCTGAACGCTGAAGAATTGATGCTTTTGAACTGTGGTGTTGGAGAAGACTCTTGAGAGTCCCTTGGACTGCAAGGAGATGCAACCAGTCCATTCTGAAGGAGATCAACCGTGGGATTTCTTTGGAGGGAATGATGCTAAAGCTGAAACTCCAGTACTTTGGCCATCTCATGCGAAGAGCTGACTTATTGGAAAAGACTCTGATACTGGGAGGGATTGGGGGCAGGAGGAGAAGGGGACGACTGAGGATGAGATGGCTGGATGGCATCACCGACTCGATGGACATGAGTTTGAGTGAACTCCGGGAGTTGGTGATGGACAGGGAGGCCTGGCGTGCTGCGATTCATGGGGTCGCAAAGAGTCAGACACGACTAAGCCACTGCACTGAACTGAAGATAATATAACAACAATGTGTCCTCCTTGAGGACAGGTTTCTCCTTCTTGAGAACCTTCTGACTAATCCTGTCATCTTGAAATGTCAATTCTGGGCATGGGTCTGGTAAGACCTTTACGACCTTGAGACATTCTTTTGACTTACTGTAATAACCAGTTGAGAAAGTATATAGCTCCCTTGCTAAGACTAGTGAGGGGGGGCATTCTCCATCCCCCTTCTGATGTCTATGTCAGAAGCTTTCTCTGTCCTATTTCATACTTTAATAAAACTCTGCTACACAAAAGCTCTTGAGTGATCAAGTCTGGTCCCTGGTCCCAAAACTATATCTTCTTCTTTGGAGATGATGAATCTAACGTTGTTCACTGTAAGCTCTCATCTCTATGTACCATTACAAGAAGTTTCCAACCACTGTTAATGTTGTGCTTTCCTCTCTGCCCTGAGATCTCATCTCTGTTCACACTTTTGATACATTCCCATCCATTTGGGGGTTTTGTTTTGTTTTCAAAACAAGTATCTCAAACTAAAATATATGATGTATGAAAAGAGCACACCTAACATTGTTCTCAATGGTGAAACACTGAAAACTTTTCCTCTGAGATTGGGAAGAAGGCAAGGACGTGCACTCTGCATCACTGTTCAGCAAAGGACTGAAACCCCTAACCAGAGCAATTAGACAAGAAAAAGAAATCAAAGCTTCCCAAAGTGAAAAATTAGAAAGTTACCTTCTTCCCTAGAGGACAAGGTCTTTTGTGTATACACTGTAGATTCCACACAGACACAAAAAACCTCCTGCCACATCAAATAGCAATTTTAGCAAACTTGCAGGATACAAAAGTCCACGTGCAAATCAGCTGCATTTCTATACACAATGAACAATGTAAAAAGAAAATCACATAAAAATTTTATTTACTATTGTATTAAAAATGGATGAAATATTTAGGAACAATTCACCAAGGAGGTGAAACATATAACTGAAAACTACTTAACCATTTCTAAAAGAAATCCAAAATAAACAAATAAATCTAGTAGTCATGGACTGGAAATCTCAGTACTCTATATTTCCAAATTACTCAAAGTGTTCCACAGATTTAATGAATTCATTATGAAACTTACAATAGAAATGTTTGCAGAAATAGAAAAAACTTGCCAGAAGTCATAAAGAGTCTCAAGGGGACCATAAACTGCAAAAGTACTCTTCAATAAGTACAAAGATGAAAGATGAAGGCCAACCTTTTTAAAATTTCAAGCTGTACACAATATCATCCAGATGGTGTAGTACTGGCATAAACACGGATTTATACACCAAGGGAACAGAAGTGAATTTTCAGAAATAACCATTTGCATATATTTTCCTATATTTAAAATATAACCATATGCATATAAATATTTGCATATATTTAAACTCTAATTACAAGGATGCTAAGAAAACCCAGTGGAAAAAAGACAGCTGCCATAACAAATGGTGAATCTATGGGTTAAACAATGAAGAGGAAACCTCACCTGCATCAAAAGTAAAAACATCTCTGTGCCAAACCACAAAATGAACACAGTGAAAAGACAAAATCTCAAGAATGAAGGCAATGTAAGTGAATTTCCAGCTCTCAGAGATTTAGATTCATGTCACAGTTTCAAACAGATGATGGAATAGCACACTATCACTGATACCTGACTCTGGATTTTCCATCCCATTTCCAATCAAGATTTTGAAGTCAGTGACTCACTCACTTAGCTTCAATTACCTTAGAACAAATTTCCCTTTTTAGGTCTGCTTCCAGATTTTACCAGGTACTGTGCATGTTAATACCTGACTTCCACCCACAGCTTCTTAATCCTGATTGACAGAGAGCAGACTGCACAGCCAAAAGGACCCGAGGTAATCCCTGCTGCCCAAAGGCACTGAGACCCCTTCTCAAACCTGTGGGTGTGAAGCCCTGCCCAGGATGGTGCCCTCCACACAAGGTCCAGGACACTGGGTCATGGGGAGATGCGATCTGAGTGGAGATGACAGGCCCTGAGGGAAGTTCCCTGGTGAGTGTGCATGTACCAGGGTCAGGAAGGATACTTCAGAGTCAGAGATGATTAGTAAGTCCAAAGAAGGGATTTCAGGAAGGACAGACAGAATCAACTGAGAATATGATTTTACCTGAGAAAGAGCCATTCCTCCTTTCTTGCCTTTTTTCCTCCTCTTCCCAGCTTCTTCCTCACACAATCTAAGTTTTTAGAAGTTGATCTGGCAAGTGGAAAACAGGCTGCTTAAGGCTTAGAATCAACGTCCCCCGCTCCTTTGCCACAACGAGAAAAACAGGAAGACCTCACTATGTGAAACACTCCTTTGGTGTCCACTGCCTCAGGTAGGATGCTGTTTCTGCCCTCCTATTTCTTCCCTCAAACCTCTCCTGCCCCCCTCAGCAACTTGTTTCTCCTCTTGCTCCTCTTCTCCCCCTACCCTTCTAATTGTCCTTAACATCTATACATCTGTCTCTTTCTTTCTCCAACTCTGCTCCCTCTCTGCCTTCTAGTCACACCCCTTCTCTCCCTGTTACACTCCCACTCTAGGGCACTCCAGGTGTCTAGGCTTCCTTCCTTCTCTTCTCAGTTCAGTTCAGTTCAGTTCAGTCGCTCAGTCCTGTCCGAATCATTGCGAACCCAGGAATCGCAGCACGCCAGGCCTCCCTGTTCATCACCATCTCCCGGAGTTCACTCAGACTCATGTCCATTGAGTCCGTGATGCCATCCAGCCATCTCATCCTCGGTAGTCCCTTTCTCCTCCTGCCCCCAATCCCTCCCAGCATCAGAGTCTTTTCCAATGAGTCAACTCTTTGCATGAGGTGGCCAAAGTACTGGAGTTTCAGCTTTAGCATCATTCCCTCCGAAGAAATCCCAGGGTTGATCTCCTTCAGAATGGACTGGTTGAATCTCCTTGCAGTTCAAGTGACTCTCAAGAGTCTTCTCCAAAACGACAGTTCAAAAGCATCAATTCTTCAGCACTCATCCTTCTTCACAGTCCAACTCTCACATCCATACATGACCGCAGGAAAAACCAAAGCCTTGACTAGACGGACCTTAGTCGGCAAAGTAATGTCCCTGCTATTGAATATGCTATCTAGGTTGGTCATAACTTTTCTTCCAAGGAGTAAGCGTCTTTTAATTTCATGGCTGCAGTCACCATCTGCAGTGATTTTGGAGCCCCCCAAAATTAAGTCTGACACTGTTTCCACTGTTTCCCCATCTATTTCCCATGAAGTGATGGGACCGGATGCCATGATCTTCCTTTTCTGAATGTTGAGTTTTAAGCCAACTTTTTCACTCTCCACTTTCACTTTCATCAAGAGGCTTTTTAGCTCCTCTTCACTTTCTGCCATAAGAGTGGTGTCATCTGCATATCTGAGGTTATTGACATTTCTCCCGGCAATCTTGATTACAGCTTGTGCTGTTTCTCTTCTAGGATCACCCCTTTCAGCCCTCCTACCGCAGACGCGGGGACCCTGTTTCCTTGTCTCCAACTCCTGGAGATCCCACGCCTTTGTCCATTATTCTTTCACCCACCCGTTACTTTAAGAGCTAAGTCTATTTCATTTTACCATCCCTTTGCAACTGCCTCAGCCATCCTGGGCGACCCCGTGGGTTCTCTCATTGTTTTCCACTTCTGAGTTTGCCTTTCACTCTCAGTCCCCGCTTCTTCTGATCCCCCTCGCCCACGTATCTACAGAAATGATGAGTAAATGAAACGCCCGCCTAACAAAAGAGCACCTTTTCCAAAGAGACGGACTCGTGACGGAAAAACACTGGGTGTCACACGTCCAGCCCAGGGGTGAGGAAAAGGGACTGACCAGGAAGCGAGGCCTGCGGGGCAGAGCGATCGGCCTGAGGAGACCGGGGGGCAGAGAGGGTGGGAGCCAGAGGGGTCTCGGGCCGGGCGGGCTCTCCAGAATCCCAGGACCGGGGAGAGGACGCGGCTTCTCCGGGAGCGGGGCTGCTGAAGCGACCTCCAGGGGCCGACAGGGTGAGGTGGTGGAGGTGGACGTGCCCGAATGCCCCTACGCCCGGGGACTTTACAGGGCACAGGCGTAGGTACTAACGGTTAAGTTTTAAGCAGGAAAATATCCCGAAAGGCGGTGTCTCTGGGGCCGAAGGCCGAAAAGCAAACGGCAAGGACAAGCCTCAGAGCGATTTCGAACACTCGACCTGCAACCGCGGCCTCTGGGTTTATTTGGGGCGGACGGCGGGGTGTTGGGATATTACTGCCGCGGAACCACCGGGACCCTGAAGATGGGCGTGGCGAGGGCGGTTGGACGGCTCAGCGCGCAGCACACCTTTACACTGGGAAAAAAAACCTCAAGGGCCGCCCGACGACCTCCTCTCGCGGCCTTCCGCTTCCGCAGGAAAGTGCGCACGCGCGGATTCCGAGGCGGAGCTTCCGGGTCGGGGGCTGGGCGGATCGCTGCAGGCGAGTGGCGGGGCGAGACAAGACGGGAGAAGGGTCCGCGAGGTGTTTAACAGCCATGTGATGCCCCATAAATTACAGCCTGTTTTTTTAAGTTTGTTGCCTTTAACGTCTAAATAGATAGCATATTCTTCTATACTTACAATATGGAAATGTCTATGAATAAAATAAACTTTCTGTCAAATGTTGAGGAAAGAACAGTGGTAGTAGTGAAAGTCGCTCAGTCCTTCCGACTCTGCGACCCCATGGTCTATACAGTCCACGGAATTCTCCAGGCCAGAACACTGGAGTGGGTAGTCTTTCCCTTCTGCGTGGGATCTTCCCAAGCCAGGTATCTAACCCAGGTCTCCCGCGTTGCAGGCAGATTCTGAGCCACAAGGGAAGCCCCTGTTAGTAAGATTCATCCAGTGTTTTAGCAACAAGATCTAAGCAGCCCAGGGTATGGTCAGTGTTTGGGGACAGACTTAAAAATCTGCAATCCGTGCCTAGCTTTGATTTCTTCTTTTAGTGCCTGTTGGCTGCTAGACAGTTCTCTTCTTAAATTCTTCCGATTTAATTTGAATTTTATACATTCCCCCACAGTCTCCTGGGAATTTTGAGGATTTGGGTCACTTTGAGCTCCCCTTCGGGATGCGAGGAAAACATGCACTGGGCACAGTGGAGAGGAGGAAGCTGGTGGGTTCCGCGGAGCAGAGGCACCGCTGTGGTGGGGCTCCACGCAGCCGTGCAGGCAGAGGCGGCCGGCCTTTCCAGGTCGCTGTGTCCCCCGATACACTTTTAAGGCAAAACCTTATAACTTTGGAGACCAGTATGTTGGAAACTAGGCTATGTCCTCCTAACAAGTAGAAAAGTTTCAATAAAGATTTTATTTTCCTTTCTAAAATTTTTTGAAATTACGAAAGTATGACAACACATTTACATGAGGCTTTCCAAATAGTTAGACAGTTCCACTATATATTACAATTTTTACGTAGACAAATTAAGATTTTCAGTTGGAATTTCAATATTAAACTCTCAAAAATTAATAGAATGGACAGGAAAGTAGGATATACTAGACCTGAAAAGAATTGTGAACCAATTCAACCTGATTAAGACTTATACACTTTTCACACAAGAGCAGGATACAAATTTTATTCAAGGTCCCATAGACTATTAACCAGGAGACACTGGAACATGACATAAAACAAGGTGCAAAAGTTTCATGGCCTAAATAAAGAGTATTGAAATCATACAGGGCCTGCTCTCTTATTGCTGTGAAACTATGTGAGAAATCAATACCAAAGGGTACTTGAAAATAACCCACATAGTTTCAAGTGCAATAAATAAATAAATGTTTTTGTCAGCAGGTTCTTGCCTGTCCTGTTCCTGGCACTTCAGGGGTTGGGAACCTGGGTCTCTGAAGAGTTCTTGTAGGGCGGTAATTGGATGCAGAACATTTCCTGCCATTAGAATAATTTAACCATCTTAAGAAAACAAGAAATTTTTCTGGATTTCTTTCTGTACTGAAAACTAAAATAAATATAAAACTATCCCTGGGGAAAATATGCCATTTTACAGTGACATCCTGTATCACAACTTTTCCTCTTTCCACATGGCTCAGTTCCAGAGACACAAGGTCAAAACCTATAGTCTGAGACTGGAGGACTAAGGTATGTGATGGGAACTTCCATCAGTACCTTGTTTTTTTGTTTTTGGTTTTGTTTTTGAAATTGACAAAGTTTACTAACCATTGCTTTTAAAAGAGCAATTTTCGTTGATCAGTTGCTAAGTCGAATCTGACTCTTTCCAACTCCATGAACTGCAGCACACCAGGCTTCCCTGTCCTTCACTATCTCCCAGAGTTTTCTCAAACTAGTCTTCATTGAGTGGGTAATGCCATCCAACCATGTCATCCTCTGTCACCCTCTTCTGCTGCCTGCAATCTTTCCCAGCATCAGGGTCTTTTCCATTGAGTCCACTCTTTGCATCATGTGGCCAAAAAGAGCAATACATCTTTAAAAATTGATGAAAACCGCATTGTTCCTTTAGTACACATTCTAAGCTTCTACTGCTCTCCACACAACAGGCCAATAATTGAGAGACAAGTTGCTGGGGCGGGAATAATGACTTTATTCAGAAAGTCAGCAAACCAAAAATATGGTGGACTTGTAGCCCCCAAACCATCTTATCTGAGTTAGAACTCAGTCCCCTTGTATACTAAAAGAAGAGGGAGCAAAGTCAAGTCAAATTCCTTTGAACCTAAGGAATCAAACAGTTAAGTAACAGAGCATAAAAGTCCATCAATAAGAGTTCCCTGAACAAACTAAAATAACATCAAGGAATTTGAAGAGCAATGGAAGGCCTTAAAAGGTCATTGTATAGGGTCACTCCTCAACCTCTCCCCCCCAACATAATATCAGTAATCTTATTACTATTTAAATCATTCATGTGCTGGGGTAGAAAAAATTTAAGGCTACATAATATATTTAAGATATAATTTCAACTGTTAAAAATTACAAAGCTTATTTATGAGATGATGTTTTGTAATAAAACCATGGAGTTGCATATCCATGCACACAGGCATGCACATGTAAACACACAACTGACTGAAATGAAGAGTTGCCTCTTGACACATTTTTAAATCATTTTCTCATTATCACTTTTAGTCATATGTATTTCAGCATCTCTGGGACCATGAAAATGAATCAACTGTACTTAAGTTTGTCAAACTACTTTTTTTTTAAAAACATGTTTATTTATTTAAGTTGTGCTGGTCTTTGTTACTTTGTGTGGCTTTTTCTAGTTGCACTGAGCAGGGGATACTCTGTAGTTGTGGTGAGTGGGCTTCTCACTGCAGTGGCATCTCTTGTTACAACAGGTTGCAGGTGGACTGCAGGCACAAGGCTTCTGTAGTTGCAACACATGGGGTCTGCAGTTTCCGCTCACAGGCTCTTGAGCATGGGCTCAGTAGTTGTGGTGGATGGGCTTAGTTACTCCTGGGCATGCGGAATCTTCTCGGACCAGGGAGATCAAACCCATATCCCCTGCATGGGCAGACACATTCTTATCCACTGCACCAATGCGGAAGTCTCAACTCTAATACTATATTAGTTATAAAAAAAAAAAGAAAAGGTAGTATACGTATAAAAAACATATATAGAATACTTTGAGTGCAATCTCTATAAAATACCTATATTCAAAAATAATATGAGGGCATCTGTCCTGGCACAATGGTAAAGAATCCACCCACAAATGCGGAAGACATGGGTTCTGCTCCAGGATAATGCCACATGCCTCGGGGCAACTAAGACCAAGTGACACCACTACTGAGCCTGTGCTGTAACGCCCAAGAGCCCAAACTACTAGGCCCATGTGCTGAAGCTACTGAAGCCCAAGCATCATACAGCCATGCTCTGCAACAAGATACCACAACGAGAATTGCATGCACCAGGGCTAGAGAACAGCCCCCACGGCTGGCAACTAGAGAAGAGACCAAGCAGCAACAAAGACCCAGAACACCTAAATAAATAATTTTTGTAAAAAAATAATTTTATCTGCAGTTAATTTTAGGTATGAAGTTGCTAACAAAATCCAAAGTTTATTTGTTAATTCCACAATAAAACAATGAACCAAGGTTAGTAAAGTTGGGGACTTCCCTGGCAGTCCCGTGGCTAAGACCTCAGGCTTCCATTTCAGGAGTTTCAGGTTCAATCTATACTCAGGGAACTAAGATTCTGCAAGCTGCACCATGTGACAAAGAAGACAAAAAAAATATCAGTGAACTTGGATTTCATAGTGAAAAATAAATGATGGAATGAAAAGCCCCCTAGCCCTGAGGTCTCTTTCTGTACTTTCCACTCCATTCCCAAACAGCAAGATTTTCAAGGAGGTCCTCATTTAGTTTTAAATGTACTATAAATAGTCAGCACTGATTTCCCCTTATTGGCCTCTTTTCCAGATTTTACCACATATTCTGAGTGTTAATACCTGATGTCCACGTGCAGCTTCTTTACCCTGGTTGACACGGAGCAGACAGTGCATCCAGATGGGCCCTAAGCAATTCCTGCTGCCCAACAGCACTGAGACCCCATCTCCAACCCGTGGGTGAGAAGCCCTGCCCAGGACGGTGCCCAGGGGAGTATTCTCACAAGGGCCAGGTCACCGGGTCATGGGGAGACAGGATCTAAGTGGAGACTACAGGCCGTGGGGGAAGGCCCCGGGTGAGTCTGCACATACAGGAGTCAGACAGGATTCTTCAGAGTCAGACACAATTAGCAAGTCCAAGTAAGGGCATTTCAGGAAGGACAGACTGAGAATCAACTGAGAATATGACCTTACCTAAGAAAGAGCCATTCTTGACTCTTTTTCTCCCCTCCTCCAAGTTTCTTCTCAGGCATCCTGCCGAGATTGATACTGAAAGTTGAAAACATGCTGTTTAATGCCTACAATCAACATTCCCCCTTCCTGAGCTCCAACCACACATACAGGGAAACCCTCACCATAGGGAACAGACAGTCCTTTGTGGCCACTGTCTCAGGAGGGACTCAGGAAAGGCAATTCCCACACAGAGACCAACCTGGGAGCTTTCTCACACTTTCCTTCAGATCACAGTCCCCTCCTGGTGAGGCCTCATGCACACAGCAGCAGGGGGCACCTCAGCTGACCCAACAAGTCCCTTCAGATCACAGAGCAGGCCCTGGTCCATCCCAACTCAGAACAGAGTGGCCTCCTCATCCCTGGGGCTGATCTCAGTCTCAGAAGTGGAAGCTAAGAGCCTTGGTGCTCAATGCAGGATCCCGATCAGATTTGCTGCACTGTGAACGTACCTGGGACTAGGACCCACACAAGTATCTGAGGACGTCTGATAGGGCAGGGGGTACCATACATGGTTTCACAAAATGCTTCATGGATCTCATGGGAAACACTGGGTTGAACACCACTAAAGGTGGCAAACCCAGCCCACCTCCTACTTTCTTCTTTTCCAGCCTTACTGAGATAGAACTAATCAAATGGATATGTGTATTCTTATCATGCATGATGTGACCATTTGAGAGATGTATATACTGTGAAATATTTATCACAATCCAGTCATCAACACATCCATCAACTCCCAGTTCCCATGTTTTGTATAGTGACAACACTTAAGATTTACGCTACTGGCACATTTAAAGTATTTAGTAACATAGAAGAATTTACTACAGTTAGAATGGTGCACATAGCTCCCCAGAACTTACTCATTTTACAACTCAAAGTTCATACCTTAACATCTTCCCATCTTCCCCAACTCCCAGATCCAGAAAACCACCATCCTATTGGCTGTTACTGACTTTCACTCTAGTAGATTCTACATGTAAGTGAGATCATACAATAGCTGTCTTTCTCTGCCTTAGTTCACTTAGCATAATGTTCTCTACATTCATCCAGGTTATCCTAAGTGGCAAAAATCTTCATTTTTTAATGGCTCAATAATATGTCATCTACTACTCCTTCAGTGACTATTCTAAAGCCTTTGACTGTGTGGACCTCAACCCACTATGGGAATTTATTAGAGATGGGAGTACCAGACCACCTTACCTGTCACCTGAGGAACCTGTATGCAGATGAAGGAACTGAACTAGAATTGGAACAGCTGGCTGGTTTAAAATTAGGAAAGCAGTAAGTTGTCACTCGGCTTATTTAACTTATATGCAGAGTGCATCATGAGAAATGCTGGGCTGGATGAATCAAAAGCTAGAGTCAAGAGTTCTGAGAGAAATCTCAACAACCTCAGATATGCAGATGATGCCATCCTAATGGCAGAAAGTGAAGAGGAACTAAAGAGCCTCATGATGAGGGTAAAAAGAGGAGAGTGAAAAACCTGGCTTAAAACTCAACATTCAAAAAACTAAGTTCATGGCATCTGATCCCATCAATTCATGGCAAATAGATGGGTACAAAGTGGAAACTGTGGCAGATTTTATTTTCTGAGGTTCCCAAGTCACTGTAGATGGTGACTGCAGCCTATGACAAACCTAGACAGCAGATTTAAAAGCAGAGATATTACTTTGGCGCCAAAAGTATCTGTAGTCAAAGCTATGGTTTTTTCCAGTAGTCATGTACAGATGTGGGAATTGTACCATAAAGAAGGCTGAGCACCAAAGAATTGATGCTTTTGAATTGTGCTAGAGAAGACGCTTGAAGAGTCCCTTAGACTGCAAGATCAAACCAGTCAATCCTAAAGGAAATCAACCTTGAATATTCATTGTAAAAACTGATGCTGAAGGTGAAACTCCAATACTTTGGCCACCTGATGCAAAGAGCTAACTGACTGGAAAAGACCCTGATGCTAGAAAAGATTGAAGGAAAAAGGAAAGGAGACAGAGACCATCACTTAGCTAGCATCACTCACTCAATGGACATGAATCTGAGCGAACTCCAGGAGATAATGGAGGACAGAGGAGCCTAGCATGCTGCAGTCCATGGGGTCACAAAGAGTTAGACACAACTTACCAACTGAACAACAAAAAGCAGCAGCTTGCAGAATTTTATTTCTCCAAACAACTATTGAATTCCAGCCCCTGGGGAATAAAAGATCAGTCTAACCACTGGATTGCTAGAGCATTATCTAGGTGATTTATTTATAAGTTATAAAGATATAGTCATGGAGAGGAGTAATGCATTACTCACACCTTATTTGGCAAAAGAGTTCTCATGGCCTTGTATAGCGGCACAGTGGCTGTGAAATTAAGAACACACATTGCTATGTATTAGGAATGAAGAAAGTCATTACACTGTAGTGATCTTCAGTGTGAATTTATATGTGGATATAAAAATGAATGAAAGAACTGAAAATAGCAAGAAAAAACTACTTCATGTCTTTGAGACAAACTTAAGTTCAAATATTGAAATAATAATTTAAAATAATTTCACAACTATAAACCGTTTATATATCTATTCCTCAGGCTCAGGTAGGGTGGTATGTATGACATCCTAAAATGGATTTTTTTTTTCATTTACCTACTTTGATGCTAGAATCAGAATATTTATATTAAAACTTAGAGACTCATTTTAGCTTGTTAAGATTCAGAAAAAAATCAAAAGGGAAACAAATCTGTGAGTTTAAAAAAAAAACACACAAAGGCCTCATTTAATTTTAAACACTCATTTGGGACAAGGAAGAGACTGGCCATGGGTTACATGGGGTATTTTACACTGAGGATAGACAGTGGGTTGGTTTATCTCTTTGAATAATTTTCCTTGACTGCCTTGTTATTTGGGGCTTCCAAGATGGCTCACAGAAGTTCAAGCTGGTTTTAGAAAAGGCAAAGGAACCAGAAATCAAATGGCCAACATCTGCTGGGTCATGGAAAAAGGAAGAGAGTTCAAGAAAAACATCTATTTATTGACTATGCCAAAGCCTTTGACTGTGTGGATCACAAGAAACGGTGGAAAATTCTGAAAGAGATGGGAATACCAGACCACCTGACCTGCCTCTTGAGAAACCTATACACAGGTCAGGAAGCAACACTTAGAACTGGACATAAAAAAACAGACTGGTTCCAAATAGGAAAAGGAGTACATCAAGGCTGTATATTGTCACCCTGCTTTTTTAACTTATATGCAGAGTACATCATGAGAAACCCTGGGCTGGAAGAAGCACAAGCTAGAATCAAGATTGCTGGGAGAAATATCAGTAACCTCAGATATGCAGATGACACCACCCTTATGGCAGAAAGTGAAGAGGAACTAAAAAGCCTCTTGGTGAAGGTGAAAGAGGAGAGTGAAAAAGTTGGTACCTCATTGTGGTTTTGATTTGCATTTCTCTGATAATGAGTGACATTGAGCATCTTTTCATGTGTTTGTTAGCAATCTGTATGTCTTCCTTGGAGAAATGTCTGTTTATTTCTTTGGCCCACTTTTTAATTGGGTTGTTTATTTTCCTGAAATTGATCTGCATGAAGTGTTTGTATATTTTGGAGATCAACTGTCAGTTGTTTCATTTGCTATTATTTTCTCCCATTCTGAAAGCTGCCTTTTCACCTTGCTTATAGTTTCCTTTGTTATGCAAAATCTTTTAAGTGTAATTAGGTCCCATCTGTTTCTTCTTGTTTTGATTTCCATTACTCTGGGAGGTGGCTCATAGTGGATCTTGCTGTGAGAGTGTTCTGCCTATGTTTTCCTCTATGAGTTTATGGTTTCTGGTCTTACACTTAGCTCTTTAATCCATTTTGAGTTTATTTTTGTGTATGGTTTTAGAAAGTGTTTCATTGTTTTACCAGGTTTCCCAGCACCACTTGTTAAAGAGATTGTCTTTTTTCCATTGTATATTTTTGCCTCCTTTGTCAAAGATAAGCTGTTCATAGGTCCATGGATTTATCTTTGGGCTTTCTATATTGTTCCAATGATCTATATTTCAGTCTTTGTGCCAGTGCCATAATGTCTTGATGACTGTAGCTTTGCAGTGCAGTCTGAAATCAGGAAGGTTAATCCCTCCAGTTGCATCCTTCTTTCTCAAGGTTGCTTTGGCTATTTGAGGTTTTTTGTGTTTCTCTGACATTATTTGTTCTAGCTCTGTGAAAAATACTATTGGTAGCTTGACCAGGATTGCATTGAATCTCTGGCTTGCTTTGCATAGAATACTCATTTTCACTATATTGATTCTTCCAAGCCATAAACATGGTATATTGCTCCATCTATTTGTGTCATCTTTCTTTCATTAGAGTCCTATAGTTTTATATACGAAAGTCTTTTTGTTTTTTTAGGTGAATTTATTCCTAAGTACTTTACTCTTTTCACTGCAAAGGTGGATGGGATTGTTTCCTTCGTTTTTCTTTCTGTTTTTCATTGTTAGTATATAGGAATGCAAGGGATTTCTGAGTATTAATTTTATATCCTACAACTTTACTATATTAACTGATTAGTTCTGGTAAGAAAAGGAGAAAAGGAAAGATATAAGAATCTGAATGCAGAGTTGCAAAGAATAGCAAGAAGAGATAAGAAAGCCTTCCTCAGTGATCGATGCAAAGAAATAGAGGAAAACAAGAGAATGGGAAAGACTAGAGATCTCTTCAAGAAAATTACAGATACCAAGGGAACAAATCATGCAAAGATGGGCTCGATAAAGGACAGAAATGGTAGGGACCCAACAGAAGCAGAAGATATTAAGAAGAGGTGCCAAGAATACACAGAAGACGTATACAAAAAAGATCTTCATGAGCTGGATAATCACAACGGTGTGATCACTCACCGAGAGCCAGACATCCTGGAATGTGAAGTCAAGTGGGCCTTAGAAAGCATCATTACGAACAAAGCTAGTGAAGGTGATGAAATTCCAATTGAGCTGTTTCAAATCCTCAAAGATGATGCTGTGAAAGTGCTGCACTCAATATGTCAGCAAATTTGGAAAACTCAGCAGTGGCCACAGGATTGGAATAGGTCAGTTTTCATTGCAATCCCAAAGAAAGGCAAAGCCAAAGAACGCTCAAAGTACTGCACAATTGCACTTATCTCACATGCTAGCAAAGTAATGCTCAAAATTCTCCAAGCCAGGCTTCAGCAATACATGAACCATGAACTTCCAGATGTTCAATTTGGTTTTAGAAAAGGCAGAGGAATCAGAGATCAAATTGCCAACATCTGCTGGATCATGGAAAAAGCAAGAGAGTTCCAGAAAAACATCTATTTCTGCTTTATTGACTATGCCAAATCCTTTGACTGTGTGGATCACAAGAAACTGTGGAAAATTCTGAAAGAAATAGGAATACCTGACCTGCCTCTTTAGAAACCTTTATGCAGATCAGGAAGCAACAGTTAGAACTGGACATGGAACAACGGACAGGTTCCAAATAGGAAAAGGAGTCCGTCACCCTGCTGTATATTGTCCCCCTGTTTATTTAACTTATATGCAGAGTACATCATGAGAAACGCTGGCTGGAAGAAGCACAAGCTGGAATCAAGATTGTTGGGAGAAATATCAATAACCTCAGATATGCAGATGACACCACCCTTCTGGCAGAAAGTGAAGAGGAACTAAAAGCCTCTTGATGACAGTGAAAGTAGAGAGTGAAAAAGTTGACCTAAAGCTCAACATTCAGAAAAAGAAGATCATGGCATCCGGTCCCATCACTTCATGGGAAATAGATGGGGAAACAGTGGAAATAGTGTCAGACTTTATATTTGGTGACTGCAGCCATGAAATTAAAAGACACTTACTTCTTGGAAGGATAGTTATGACCAACCTAGATAGCATATTCAAAAGCAGAGACATTACTTTGCCGACTAAGGTCCGTCTAGTCAAGGCAATGGTTTTCCAGTGGTCATGTGTGGATGTGAGCGTTGGACTGTGAAGAAAGCTGAGCGCCAAAGAATTGATGCTTTTGAACTGTGGTGTTGGAGAAGACTCTTGAGAGTCCCTTGGACTGCAAGGAGATCCAACCAGTCCATTCTAAGGAGATCAACCCTGGGATTTCTTTGGAAGGAATGATGCTAAAGCTGAAACTCCAGTACTTTGTACACCTCATGCGAAGAGTTGACTCTTTGGAAAAGACTCTGATGCTGGGAGGGATTGGGGGCAGGAGAAGGGGACAACAGAGGATGAGATAGCTGGATGGCATTATTGACTCATTGGACGTGAGTCTGAGTGAACTCTGAGAGTTGGTGAAGGACAGGGAGGCCTGGTGTGCTGCGATTCATGGGGTTGAAAAGAGTTGGAGACGACTGAGAGACTGAACTGAACTGAAGTGAACTGAGTAATTTTCCGGTGGTATCTTTAGGATTTTCTATGTAGAGGATTGTGTCATCTGCAAACAGTAAGCATTTTACTTCTTTTCCAATCTGGATACATTTTATTTCTTTTTCTTCTCTGACTGCATGGCTAGGACTTCCATAACTATGTTGAATACCAGTGGTGACAGTGGCACCCTTGTCTTGTTCCTGATTTTAGAGGAAATAGCATGCACAACTTTTGTGTGGTTTCTTTGAAAGACATAGGTATTTAAGTCTAGTACACTCTAAAGTCTTGAGAAAGCCCTTGCAGACACAGTTCATGACTTCTCTTCAATATGGACTCTTATTGCATAATACTTCAACTCAAGCTGAAATTTCTTGCACTCCAGTTACATCTATAAGGGAGATGCAATTGCTCTAGTATTGTCCCCAAAATTTGCTGTTTCAGAAAATTCTTTCCCGCAAACATATTTTTGTGGCTTGTCTCCAGAGAGTGAGAGAGTGAGTAGTAATTGTAAAAACTGCCATAGTCATTGCATGTCTAAGTATAAAGTATTTGATGAATCCTGAGTTTAAGGCAGCACCTAAAAGCCTTGCCACATTATATACACGTGTAAGTATCTCCCTAGTATGTATCATCTGATGATTGGTGAGATATGAGCCCTGAGTAAATGTTTTACAAACTCATTATCACTTGTAAGCTTTTCCTTCAGAATGACTTCTTAAGGAATCTTAAATTCAGACTGTTGTCTAAAAACCTTGACACACTCGTTACATCAACATCAGTTCAGTTCAGTTCAGTCACTTAGTCGTGTCTGACTCCTTGCAAACCCATTAATCGCAGCACGCCAGGCCTCCCTGTCCATCACCAACTCCTGGAGTTCACTCAGACTCACGTCCATCGAGTCAGTGATACCATCCAGCCATCTCATCCTCTGTCGTCCCCTTCTCTTCCTGCCCCCAATCTCTCCCAGCATAAGAGTCTTTTCCAATGAGTCAACTCTTCGCATGAGGTGGCCAAAGTACTAGAGTTTCAGCTTTAGCATCACTCGTTCCAAAGAAATCTCAGGGTTGATCTCCTTCAGAATGGACTGGTTGGATCTCCTTGCAGTCCAAGGGACTCTCAAGAGTCTTCTCCAACACCACAGTTCAAAAGCATCAATTCTTTGACGCTCAGCTTTCATCACAGCCCAACTCTCACATCCATACATGACCACTGGAAAAACCATAGCCTTGACTAGATGGACCTTTGTTGGCAAAGTAATGTCTCTGCTTTTGAATATGCTATCTAGGTTGATCATAACTTTTCTTCCAAGGAGTAAGCGTCTTTTAATTTCATGGCTTCAGTCACCATCTGCAGTGATTTTGGAGCCCCCAAATATAAAGTCTAACACTGTTTCCCCATCTATTTCCCATGATGTGATGGGACCGGATGACATGATCTTGGTTTTCTGAATGTTGAGCTTTAAGCCAACTTTTTCACTCTCCTTTTTCACTTTTATCATGAGGATATTTAGTTCCTCTTCACTTTCTGCCAGAAGGGTGGTGTCATCTGCATATCTGAGGTTATTGATATTTCTCCTGGCAATCTTGATTCCAGCTTGTGTTTCTTCCAGCCCAGTGTTTCTCATGATGTACTCTGCATAGAAGTTAAATAAGCAGGGTGACAATATACAGCGTTGATGTACTCCTTTTCCTATTTGGAACCAGTCTGTTGTTCCATGTCCTGTTCTAACTGTTGCTTCCTGGCCTGCATACAGATTTCTCAAGAGGCAGGTCAGGTGGTCTGGTTTTCCTATCTCTTTCAGAATTTTCCACAGTTTCTTGTGATCCACACAGTCAAAGGATTTGGCATAGTCAATAAAGCAGAAATAGATGTTTTTCTGGAACTCTCTTGCTTTTTCCATGATCCAGCAGATGTTGGCAATTTGATCTCTGGTTCCTCTGCCTTTTCTAAAACCATATTGAACATCTGGAAGTTCATGGTTCATGTATTGCTGAAGCCTGGCTTGGAGAATTTTGAGCATTATTTTACTAGCATGTGAGATGAGTGCAATTGTGTGGTAGTTTGAGCATACTTTGGCATGGCCTTTCTTTGGAATTGGAATGAAAACTGAACTTTTCCAATCCTGTGGCCACTGCTGAGTTTTCCAAATTTGCTGACATATTGAGTGCAGCACTTTCACAGCATCATCTTTGAGGATTTGAAACAGCTCAATTGGAATTTCATCACCTCCTCTAGCTTTGTTCATAGTTATGGTTTAAGGCCCACTTGACTTCACATTCCAGGATGTCTGGCTCTAGGTGAGTGATCACACCATCGTGATTATCCAGGTCATGAAGATCTTTTTTGTACAGTTCTTCTGTGTATTCTTGCCACCTCTTCTGAATATTTTCTGCTTCTGTTGGGTCCCTACCATTTCTGTCCTTTATCGAGCCCATCTTTTCATGAAATGTTCCCTTGGTATCTCTGATTTTCTTGACAAGATCTCTAGTCTTTCCCATTCTGTTCTTTTCCTCTATTTCTTTGCATTGATCACTGAAGAAGGCTTTCTTATATCTTCTTGCTCTTCTCTGGAACTCTGCATTCAGAGGCTTATATCTTTCCTTTTCTCCTTTGCTTTTCGCCTCTCTTCTTTTTCACAGCTATTTGTAAGGCCTCCACAGACAGTCAGTTTGCTTTTTTGCATTTCTTTTCCATGGGGATGGTCTTCATCCCTGTCTCCTGAACAATGTCACAAACCTCCGACCACAGTTCATCAGGCACTCTATCTATCAGATCTAGGCCCTTAAATCTATTTCTCACTTCCACTGTATAATCATAAGGGATTTGATTTAGGTCATAGCTGAATGGTCTAGCGGTTTTCCTACTTTCTTCAATTTCAGTCTGAATTTGGTAATTAGGAGTTCATGATCTGAGCCACAGTCAGCTCCTGGTCTTGTTTTTGTTGACTGTATAGAGCTTTTCCATCTTTGACTGCAAAGAATATGATCAATCTGATTTCAGTGTTGACCATCTGGTGATGCCCATGTGTAGAGTCTTCTCTTGTGTTGTTGGAAGAGGGTGTTTGCTATGACCAGTGCATTTTCTTGGCAAAACTCTATTAGTTTTTGCCCTGCTTCATTCCACATTCCAAGGCTAAATTTGCCTGTTACTCCAGGTGTTTCTTGACTTCTTCTTTTTGCATTCCAGTCCCCTATAATGAAAAGGACGTCTTTTTTGAGTGTTAGTTCTAAAAGGTCTTGTAGGTCTTCATAAAACTGTACGACTTCAGCTTCTTCAGCGTTACTGGTTGGGACATAGACTTGGATAACTGTGCTATTGAATGGTTTGCCTTGGAAATGAACAGAGATCATTCTGTCTTTTTTGAAATTTCATCCAAGTACTGCATTTCGGCCTCTTTTGTTGACCATGATGGCTACTCCATTTCTTCTGAGGGATTCTTGCCTGCAGTAGTAGATATAATGGTCATCTGAGTTAAATTCACCCATTCCAGTCCATTTTAGTTCGCTGATTCCTAGAATGTGGACGTTCACCCTTGCCATCTCTTGTTTGACCACTTCCAATTTGCCTTGATTCATGGACCTGACATTCCAGGTTCCTATGCAATATTGCTCTTTACAGCATCGGACCTTTCTTCTATCACCAGTCACATCCACAGCTGGGTATTGTTTTTGCTTTGGCTTCATCCCTTCATTCTTTCTGGAGTTATTTCTCCACTGATCTTGCGAAGCATATTGGGCACCTACTGCTCTGGGGAGTTCCTCTTTCAGTATCCTATCATTTTGCCGTTTTGTACTGTTCATGGGGCCCTGAAGGCAAGAATACTGAGTGGTTTGCCAATCCCTTCTCCACTGGAGCACATTCTGTCAGACCTCTCCACCATGACCTGCCCGTCTTGGGTTGCCCCGCAGGCATGGCTTGGTTTCATTGCATTTGCCCCACTCATTACATTTGCTTTCTCTGCGTTATGAATTCCCTGATGATGTAACTAATGAGACTTGTATTGAAGCACTAGTCACATATATTACATTTACATCCTTTCTTTCATGTACAGGTTACCTTATGGTCCCTTTAAGATTTACTGCCTTCTAAATGTGTGGCTTCTTTTCAGTATGCTTTTTTTCCCCATGATTTGTAACGTTTGAATGACTTCTAGAACACTTGCGCCAATCACTGCATGGGTAAGGTCTCAGAATTCATTATATGACGGTTAGTTAGGTCTGAACTCAGAATCCAAAGCTTTGCCACACCCACCATTATTTGTGCAGTTTTCTTACAGTTTGACTTTTCTGAAGGTCAAAAGGATGATATACTTTACTGCATTTATTACATCTATAAGGTTTCACTCCATTATGGATTCACTGATTATCTGCAAAATGATTCCTGTGACTGAAGGCTTTGACATATAAATTACATTTATGTGGTTTTGCCTAATGTGCAATCGAAGCTTTGCCAAATTATATTTGTATGATTTCTCTCTGGTATGAGTTCTCTGATGAATTAGAAGGCCAGAAACCTGACTAAAGACTTTGTCACACATGTTACATTTGTAAGGTTTCTCTCCAGTATTAATTCTCTGATGACTTCCAAGGTTTTCATTTTGAGTAAAGCACCAGCCACAAATATCACATTTATATGGTTTCTCTCCAGTATGATTCTCTGATGTACTGTAAGGTGTGCATTATGACTAAAGGCTTTGCCACATACATCACATTTAGATGGTTTTTCTCCAGCATGAATTCCAAGGTGTGCATTTTGAGTAAAGCACTGGTCACACACATCACGTTTATATGGTTACTCTCCAGTATAAATTCTCCAATGAACCGTAAGATAAAACCTGTAAAGGAAGGCTTTGCCACATAAATTATATTTATATGATTTCTTTCCTGTAGGAACTGCTTGATGCTTGGTTAGAGCTGAATGTGCATTAAAATCTTGGTCACACTCATTACATTTGTAAGTTTTCTCTCTAGTATGAATTCTCGGAAGAATTCCAAGGCTCGCATTTTGAGTAAAGCACTGGCCACAAACATCACATTTATACGGTTTCTCTCCAGTATGAATTGTCTGGTGAACTAGAAGGCGTGCAGTCTGACTACAGGCCTTGCCACATATGTCACATTTATATGGTTTCTCTCCAGTATGAATTCTCTGATGAACTCAAGATTGGCATTTGGACTAAAGGCCTTGCAACATACATCACATTTATAGGGTTTCTTTCCAGCATGATCTCTCTGATGAATTCCAAGGTGTGAATGTTGATTAAAGCATTAAAGATGGAAAGAAAAATACTTCACAAATTCATTCAGTCTCTGCCTCCTTCTGATGCATAAGGAATAGTACAATATGAAAATATCTATTACTTTTAAAGAACTACTAAACCAAGACTATAGGGGTAGAAAATAGGAAATTGGATATTTCAAAAGGTTGAAATCAGCTTTATAAATACTTAAGCTCTGGAAAAACTCCTGTGTATCATGTAGTGGACAGATCACTGAAGAAAGGACAAGTTTAAATTCCTAATGCCAATCATGAAGCTTTTCCTGTCTGAGTCAACAGGGCTTTGACCTAGGTCACAAAAAACGGGCTACCAAGAGGCATGGAGAGAAAATGCAGACACACCCCAGGGCAGATCCCAAACTTCAGAGGCAAGTTATCCTTACCCACAGAGAGCACATTTCTGAGGGTCTCCAACATCACATCCCTGTACAAGGCCCTCTGAACAGGGTTCAGGCATTCCCATTCCTCAGGAGAGAATTTGATGGCCACATCCTTGAAGGTCAACTGTCCCTGAAATGAAAATACATTTCACCAATAGGCCCTGAGCAGTTTTTATTTTCACACAAAAGGAGAAGAAGAAAAAGAGGGAAAGATCATTTCAGTAGAAATAATATTCTGATAAATCCATGGAAAGCTATTTGGAGCAAATTCTTGGTCTCTAATTCCCTACATTAAATATTGTTTCTGAAATAAATAATGAATCAAAATTAATAAAGTTGGGACTTCCCTGGTGGTCCAGTGGTTAAGATCCTGCATTTCCACTGCAGGGGTTTTAGGTTCAATTCCTCCTCAGGAACCAATATCCTGCAAGATGCAACTTGCAACCAAGAAGAAAAGACAAAAAATATTAGTAAACTTGATTTCATGGTTTAAATAGACAATGGAAAGAATTTTAAAAGAAAAAAAAAAGAAAACTGAAAAAGAAGAAAAAAGATAAAACAGACAATGATATGAAACACCATCTAGTCCTGAGATCTCTTTCTGAACTTTCCATTCCATTCCCAAACACTACGAAATTGAAGTAGGTCCTCATATAGTTTTAAATGTACTATAAAATGTCAGAACTGACTTCCCGTTTAGTTGCGTTTCCAGATTTTTCAGGTACTGGGCATGTTAATAACTGACTTCCAGATACAATTTCATTACCCTGGTTGACAGAGTGCAGACAGTTCATCCAGCTGGGCCCTCAGAAATCCCTGCTGCCCAACAGCACTGAGACCACAGTCCCAACCCATGGGTGTGAGTGAAGTCATGCCTAGGACGGTGCCCAGGGGAGCCTCCTCACAAGGTGCAGGTCATTGGGTCATGGGGAGATGGGATCTAAGAGGAGATGACAAGCACTAAGACAAGGTCTCAGGTGAATGTGTATAGAAAGCTGTCAGGTAGGATACATCAGCGTCAGAATGATTAGTTAGCAGAGAGAAGGGCATTTCAATAAGTGAGAATAAATTTATAATATGACTTTACCTGAGAAAAACCCATCCCTGACTTTTCTTTCTTCTTCTTCATCTTTTGAGCTTTTCCCTCAGGTATCATGAGTCTTTAGAGGTCTGTCATGCAAGTTGAAAAAAATTTTGTTTAATGCTTACAATTAAATGGTATGGACCTAACGGAGCAGAAGATATTAAAAAGAGATGGCAAGAATACACAGAAGAACTGTACAAAAAAGATCTTCACAATCCGGATAACCACAATCGTGTGATCACTCATCTAGAGCCAGACATCCTGAAATGTGAAGTCAAGTGGGCCTTAGAAAGCATCACAATGAACAAAGCTAGTGGAGGTGATGGAATTTCAGTAGAGCTATTTCAAATCCTGGAAGATGATGCTGTGAAAGTGCTGCACTCTATATGCCAGCAAATTTGGAAAACTCAGCAGTGGCCACAGGACTGGAAAAGGTCAGTTTTCATTCCAATCCCAAAGAAAGGCAATACCAAAGAATGCTCAAACTACTGCACAACTGCACTCATCTCACATGCCAGTAAAGTAATGCTCAAAATTCTCCAAGCCAGGCTTCAGCAATATGTGAACCATGAACTTCCAGATGTTCAAGCTGGTTTTAGAAAAGGCAGAGAAACCAGAGATCAAATTGCCAACATCTGCTGGATCATGGAAAAAGCAAGAGAGTTCCAGAAAAACATCTATTTCTGCTTTATTGACTATGCCAAAGCCTTTGACTGTGTGGATCACAAGAAACTGTGGAAAATTCTGAAAGAGATAGGAATACCAGACCACCTGACCTGCCTCTTGAGGAATCTGTATGCAGCTCAGGAAGCAACAGTTAGAACTGGACATGGAACAACAGACTGGTTCCAAATAGGAAAAGGAGGACGTCAAGGCTGTATATTGTCACCCTGCTTATTTAACTTCTATGCAGAGTACATCATGAGAAACGCTGGACTGGAAGAAACACAAGCTGGAATCAAGATTGCCAGGAGAAATATCAATAACCTCAGATATGCAGATGACACCACCCTTATGGCAGAAAGTGAAGAGGAGCTAAAAGCCTCTTGATGAAAGTGAAAGTGGAAAGTGAAAAAGTTGACTTAAAGCTCAACATTCAGAAAACCAAGATCATGGCATCCGGTCCCATCACTTCATGGGAAATAGATGGGGAAACAGTGGAAACAGTGGCAGACTTTTTTGGGGGGGGCTCCAAAATCACTGCAGATGGTGATTGCAGCCATGAAATTAAAAGATGCTTATTCCTTGGAAGAAAAGTTATGACCAATCTAGATAGCATATTCAAAAGCAGAGACCTTACGTTGCCGACTAAGGTCTGTCTAGTCAAGGCTATGGTTTTTCCTGTGGTCATGTATGGATGTGAGATTTGGACTCTGAAGAAGGCTGAGCGCCGAAGAATTGATGCTTTTGAACTGTGGTGTTGGAGAAGACTCTTGACAGTCTCTTGGACTGCAAGGAGATCCAACCAGTTCATTCTGAAGGAGATCAACCCTGGGATTTCTTTGGAAGGAATGATGCTAAATCTGAAGCTCCAGTACTTTGGCCACCTCATGCGAAGAGCTGACTCATTGGAAAAGACTCTGATGCTGGGAGGGATTGGGGGCAGGAGGAGAAGGGGATGACGGAGGATGAGATGGCTGGATGGCATTACGGACTCGATGGACGTGAGTCTGAGTGAACTCCGGGAGATGATGATGGACAGGGAGGCCTGCCGTGCTGCGATTCATGGGGTCACAAAGAGTCAGACACGACTGAGCGACTGAACTGAACATAACACATTTCCTTCCTGTGCCCCAACCATACACACAGAGAAGACCTCACCATGTGGAACAGACAGTCCTCTACTGCCCACTATCACAGGAGGAACTCAGAACAGTAAACACCCACACTGAGAAAAACAAGGAGTTTTTACACACTTTCTTCAACCATACTTCCTTCCAGATGAGGTCACACATAAACAGCAGCGCTGGGGACCTCAGCTGAGCCAATAATTCCTTTGAGGTCATAGACCAGGCCCTAGTCCATCCTCATGCAGAGTGGAGCACCTTAGCCTTCAGGAGTGAAGGACTCAAAAGTCCTGATGCTCAAGGTTAGATGCACTGGGGCCCCTTAAATATCACTGGGAATCAGCCCCACCCAGACTTTCTGAAGGAAAATCTCTAATCAGGGTGCAAAGGTATTTGCAAAATGCCTCACTGCCATAATTTACAGCCTGGATGAGCAGCACTCAAGAAATCAAGCCCTGCATACTGCCCACTTTTCCAGTTTTATTGACTTGAATTGTCTAATGAAAAGGGTATGTGTACATATAACATGTGATGATATGATATATGCACACTGTGAAATATTTATCACAATCCAGTAATCAAAATGGGCTTCTGGGGTGGCTAAGTAGCAATTTGCCTGCCAGTGCAGGAGTTTTGGGTTCAACAACCCCCTCAAAAAGATCTCCTAGAGAAGGAAATTGCAACCATACCAGTATTCTTCCTGGGAAAACCCATGGAGAGAGGAGCCTGGCGGGCCACAGTCCATTGGGTCGCAAAAGAGTTGCACATGAGTTAGCAACTCAAAACACACATCAACTCCCAATTCCCATGTTTTTTTTTGTGTGTGTGTGTGCAGTGAGAACACAAGATTTCCTCTCTCGGCAAATTTCAAGCTGTTGTAACAAAGTAGGATTAACTATAGTCAGCAAGCTGCACATAGCTCCCCAGAACATACTCATTTTATGTCTGAAAGTCTCTACCTTTGGACCAAGATCTCCCATATATCTTCACCATGTCCCGCTTCCAGATAACTACCATCCTACTGTCTGGTACTACTAAGTGTCACTTCTTCATATTCCACATGTAAGCTAGCACATATGTGTTTTCCTCTGTCTTAATTCACTTAGAATAATGTTTTCTACATTCATTCCACTTGTCTTAAGTGACAAAAATCTACATTTTTATGGCTGAATAATATGTCCATATATATATATAATATATATACGCACATACATGTATATGTGTGTGTGTTTGTACATAACTTACCTGGAACCTTGGGGTCTTTAATAACTGGAAATAATTAACAGACCAGAGGACAAATTCAGACAAGGCTTCATTGGGGCTCCTGCCGCAGTAAGAGCAAGAAAAAGTAGCTGCCGTTGCTGTTTTCCAACAGGTGGGAGTGGGAGGTAGGCCGGTCCCCTAAATGGGGTGAGGGTAGGGGGAGATTGGTGGGTTGGGCAGGACGGAAGCTGAGGTGATCTGCCCCTCCACTCCACTCCCTTTGGGGCTGTTGTGGGCAGAGATCATGGGCACACCCCTGCTTTTGCTTCTGGACCCGCAGAAATAGCAGCTGGTCTGTGGCCTTTTAACTTCTTATCGTTCAGAATTGCCCTGACTGTGCATGTGGGTGACTATAGTTTCTTTGGTCCCTTCTAGTGTCTTTGTGTTCTGTTGCCCAAGAAGCCTGTCATACACACGTTTTTATAATTGACTTATTTGTCAACAGACATTTAGTTTATTTCTACAACAAATGATTGTTGTGAATAAAGAAATATTGGTTATATGAATGCAGGTAACTCGTTCAAATCACTGATTTTTCACAGGACATTCCTGGTGGTCACAGGAATTCTAGCTTAAGAATCTGCCTTGCAGCAAAGAGAACTCGTGTTCAATCCTTCATAAAAGCAGGGCACACCCCTGCTTTTGCTTCTGGAGCCTCAGATATAGCAGCCTCAGAAATAACATGGGGATGTAAGATCCCACATGAGATGGAGGAACTAAGCCCAGGCACAACAAAGACAGAGGCTGCATACTCCAGAGACCCCATGCCACGATAAAACGTCCTGTGTGACGCAATGAAGATCCCATGATCCACAACTAAGACCCACTAGAGTCAAATAAATGAACAAATATTCTTTAAAAATATACTGATTCTGCTTCCTTTGGATGTAATAATCAGAAGTGAGACTGTGAGGTCCTATGCATGTTCTATTTGTAGTATTTGAGGAAACTCCGTACTGTTTTCCATGTACTATTTACATTCTCACCAACCATTCACAAGAGTTCCTGTGTATCTGTATTGTGAAGGTATGTGGTACATGCACATGATTTGGAAAGACATGGAGAGAACCCCACTGCCCTGGCAGCAAGAAATAGCAGCTGCATCATCTCCAGAATAAGCCTTTGTACTACAGATTGCTATGGAGCTGATGGTCCTCGGAGACTATGAATAATCCTTCCCTGTGCCTGTGAGCTAAGTCGCTTCAGTCATGTCTGACTCTTTGCGACCCTATGGACTGTAGTCCACCAGACTCCTCTGCCCATGGAGTAGGTTGCCATGCCCTCCCCCCGAGTCAGGCATCAAACCCGAGTCTCTTATGTCTCTGCCTTGGCAGGTGATTCTTTATCACTAGCACCACCTGGGGAGCCCGATCCTTCCTTACATCCTGAGATTTTTTTATGGCCCCTCCCTCACAAAATCCCTCTGCCATCAAAGTTTAGCATCATTTTCCATCTAGGTTGAAAGACCCTTATGAAATTTCATCTGGTTCAACACACAATCCACACATGCAGTAATAATCCATCCATCGTGCTATGCAATCCCCAGAAAGATTCCAAGGTTTAACAACTCATGCATTTACGATGGAATAATACACAAGAAGGCGCCCAAGCAGCAAACCGGTTTCAAGACAGCTTCTTATCAGTCACAGTGACCTCAGCCAGCCCAAAAACTGTCATCTCCAAACTCTAATAATAAAAAGTACCTGTGTACGCTGATGTACATGCTCCAGTGAGACTTCAACATCTAACAAGGATACACTCCAAGGTCTCTTTTGTTGTCCTTCCAAATGCACCAGAAACCTTCTTCATTACAACTCAAAATAACAGAAAATACTAAACGGAAGCAACAAAATCATCTCCGGGATTTTCACTTCAGTTAAGTTCAATCACTCAGTCGTGTCCGACTCTTTGCAACTCCATGAATAGCAGCACACAAGGCCTCCCTGTCAATCACCACTTCCAGAGTTTACCCAAACCCATGTCCATCAAGTCAGTGATGCCATCCAGCCATCTCATCCTCTGTCATCCACTTCTCCTCCTGCCCCCAATCCTTCCCAGCATTAGGGTCTTTTCTAATGAGTCAACTCTTGCATGAGGTGGCCAAAGTATTGGAGATTTAGCTTCAACATCAGTCCTTCCAATGAACACTCAGGTCTGATCTCCTTTAGGATGGACGTGTTGGATCTCCTTGCAGTCCAAGGGACTCTCAAGAGTCTTCTCCAACACCACAGTTCAAAAGCATCAACTCTTTGGCGCTCAGCTTTTTTCACAGTCCAACTCTCAATCCATACATGACCACTGGAAAATCTATAGCCTTGACTAGACAGACCTTTGTTGGAAAGGTAATGTCTCTGACTTTAAATATGCTATCTAGATTGGTCATAACTTTCCTCCCAAGGAATAAGCTTCTTTTAATTTCATGGCTGCAATCACCATCTGCAGTGATTTTGGAGCCCCCCAAATAAAGTCTGACACTATTTCCACTGTTTCCCATCCATTTCCCATGAAGTGATGGGACCAAAGGCCATGATCTTCGTTTTCTGAATGTTGAGCTTTAAGTCAACTTTTTCAATATCCTCTTTCACTTACATCAAGAGGCTCTTTAGTTCCTCTTCACTTTCTGCCAGAAGGGTGGTGTCATCTGCATATCTGAGGTTACTGACATTTCTCCCTGCAATCTTGATTCCAGCTTCTGCTTCTTCCAGCCCAGCATTTCTCATGATGTAATCTGCATATAAGTTAAAAAAGCAGGGTGACAATATACAGCCTTGACATACTCCTTTTCCTATTTGGAACCAGTCTGTTTTTCCATGTCCAGTTCTAACTGTTACTTCCTGACCTGCATAAAGGTCTCTCAAGAGACAGGTCAGATGGTCTGGTATTGGGATCGAACCCAGGTCTTCCGCATTGTAGGCGGATTCTTTAACAACTGAGCTATGAGGGAAGCCCCTCTGGGATTTTACCAACAGTTATTTTAGAGGTTGCATAATGATTCTTGCACTTCCAAAAGACATCACAAAATCTACTCCATGGAGTCAATGCTGTGGGGAACCTTCTGGATCCCACCTCCAGGACCAATGCACCCATCCCTCCCTGTGGGCTCAGCTCAGGCCTTGATTCTAAACACACTGCAGGGTAATAGTCCTCTTCCCAACTCCACTTTCTTCCTTCCTTCTCAAATGTGATCATGACTTTCCCAATCAACCGAAGCACACAAACCTCAGTCATAGCATCTGTGTCCCAGGGAAACTGAGCTAAGACACTGTGGCATGCCCACCCTTCCAGGCAACCCATAATTAGCCATGAGCCCACATCCAGGTCCTCCAGTCAAAACTGAGACCACCCTTGTCAACAGTTCCACACAACGTGATCCCACAACTGTTGCAGGGAAGAGCCAATGCTGATTCCAAGTTGGAACGGTTTCTTTGCCTTGCTTCTCACTGCTGTGGTTACTGTAATCATCCATAAAGCTGGCCTCAGAGGACCCTACCTCTTGGCCTGACTGTTAAATTAAAGTGCCTTTGTTGAGCTCACAGGGAGATACTCTGACTTCCCAAAGTGTGAATGCCTGCAAGGAAGAAGAGATGAACACAGAAGGCTGGCTGTCCCTGAGATGTATTGCAAGACTGATGGCCCTTTACTGATGGCACATTTTACCTTACTTCCCCAATGCCTCTCCCTCTCGATCCTCCCTTCTGACTTTATTTCCTCACTGCTTCTTTAGTTTCATAAAAGAATCTGGCATCCAGACACCAACAAGATGGCTATTTTAGGATATTAGTTAGCCATCTTCTTGGTCAGCTGGTTTTCAAAATGAAATCCGATTATTTGCCTCAAGAAGTCATCTTCCCGAAGCACTGGCCTCTCTCACAGGTGGCAGAGCGAGCTTGCACTGGGTCACACCACTATGCTTGCAACACACGCATATACCATTCATAAGGCTCCTTTTGCCTCCTCTCTCAACTCTCCTAGACCCCCAATAGCTTCCTCTTCACTTTCCCACATGTTTTTGCCACTATTCTGTGCTCTGTTGAACAACAGGGCTAAACAGCAGAGACCACTGGGCCTGGGCAACACACAGAAATATACAAGGCACAAATGCAAGGGCACTGGGCACTCAGTATGCTGCTGCTGCTGCTGCTGCTAAGTCGCTTCAGTAATGTCCGACTCTGTGCGACCCCATAGACGGCAGCCCACCAGGCTCACCTGTCCCTGGGATTCTCCAGGCAAGAACACTGGAGTGGGTTGCCATTTCCTTCTCCAATGCATGAAAGTGAAAAGTGAAAGTGAAGTCACTCAGTCGTGCCCGACTCTGCGACCCCACGGACTGCAGCCTACCAGGCTTCTCCATCCATGGGATTTTCCAGGCAAGAGTACTGGAGTGGGTTGCCATTGCCTTCTCTGATGGAGACCAAGAAACGGTCCCTCCTGGGAAAACATGCCAGGAACTGGGATATCACAGAGTTTTAAAGGTCTTTGAGATTTGGCTCGATTGAGTTCAGTGAAGAAGTCATAGGAAAGGCCACAATCTCACTGCCATCTGTGGTCCCTGAGTGAGCTAAATGGAAGATAACCCAGCTCTTTAAGGAAGCCGGGCCTCCTTCACAGCCCCTTAGATTCCAAAGCTTCTGGCCATTCTAACCACAGTAAAATCAGTATCCCCCACTCTGAGTAGATAAACCGCTGAAAGCAATGCATTTCCCCACTACAGCCCTCATTAGGAAGTCACCCATTAACAGGATTACCAATCATCACAGGCTTCAATTCTTAAGATCTTATTATCCAATCACCCCAAATGCTGCACACCAAGACCTAATTAATAACCTATTAATAACCCTGTCTAACCTAATTAATAACCTATTATAAACCCTGTCTAACCAAATTATTAACCTATTAATAACCCTGTCTAACCTAATTAATAACCTATTAATAACCCTGTCTCTACATCCCACACAGCTGTGTACAGCACTCGTGCCACTGGCTTCACAATTCTAGGACAAACTCCCTTCGCCGATTAATTTTAACTAATGAAGACAACCCACTCCTACTCAACTCTTATCAAACGTCTGTTAGCTAGAAGCATTTTCAAACTTCTTTTTTTTTAATCTCTGAAAATATTCCACCAACAGTTCAGTTCAGTTGCTCAGTCGTGTCCGACTCTTTGCAACCCCATGCAGCGCATCAGGCCTCCCTGTCCATCACCAACTCCCGGAGCTCACTCAAACTCACATCCAGCAAGTCGGTGATGCCATCCAGCCATCTCATCCTCTGTCGTCCCCTTCTCCTCCTGCCCCCAATCCCTCCCAGCATCAGAGTCTTTTCCAGTGAGTCAACGCTTCACATGAGGTGGCCAAAGTACTGGAGCTTCAGCTTTAGCATCATTCCTTCCAAAGAATACATCAGGACTGATCTCCTTTAGAATGGACTTGTGGATCTCCTTGCAGTCCAAGGGACTCTCAAGAGTCTTCTCCAACACCACAGTTCAAAAGCATCAATTCTTCAGCGCTCAGCTTTCTTCACAGTCCAACTCTCACATCCATACATGACCACTGGAAAAACCATAGCCTTGACTAGACGGACCTTTGTTGGCAAAGTAATGTCTCTGCTTTTTAATATACCTTCTAGGTTTGGTCATAACTTTCCTTCCAAGGGGTAAGTGTCTTTGAATTTCATGGCTGCAAACAGCATCTGCAGTGATTTTGGAGCCCAAAAAGATAAAGTCTGACACTGTTTTCATTGTTTCCCCATCTATTTCCCATGAAGTGATGGGACCAAATGCCTTGATCTTGGTTTTCTGAATGTTGACCTTTAAGCCAACTTTTCCACTCTCCTCTTTTACTTTCATCAAGGGGCTTTTTAATTCTTCACTTTCTGCCATAAGGGTGGTGTCATCTGCATATCTGAGGTTATTGATATTTGTCCTGGCAATCTTGATTCCAGCTTGTGTTTCTTCTAGCCCAGCGTTTCTCATGATGTAATCTGCATATAAGTTAAATAAGCAGGGTGGCAATATACAGCCTTGACGTCCTCCTTTTCCTAATTGGAACCTGTCTGTTGTTCCATGTCCAGTTCTAACTGTTGCTTCCTGAGCTACATATAGGTTTCTAAAGAGGCATGTTAGGTGGTCTGGTATTCCCATCTATTTCAGAATTTTCCAGTTTCTTGTGATCCACACAGTCAAAGGATTTCACATAGTCAATAAAGCAGAAATAGATGTTTTTCTGGAACTCTCTTGCTTTTTCCATGATCCAGCAGATGTTGGCAATTTGATCTCTGGTTTCTCTGCCTTTTCTAAAACCAGCTTGAACATCTGGAAGTTCATGGTTCACGTATTGCTGAAGCCTGGCTTGGAGAATTTTGAGCATTATTTTACTAGCATGTGAGATAAGTGCAATTGTGCAGTAGTTTGAGCATTCTTTGGTATTGCCTTTCTTTGGGATTGGAATGAAAACTGACCTTTTCCAGTCCTGTGGCCACTGCTAAGTTTTCCAAATTTGCTGGCATATTGAGTGCAGCACTTTCACAGCATCATCTTTCAGGATTCGAAATAGCTCAACTGGAATTCCATCACCTCCACTAGCTTTGTTCATAGTGATGCTTTCTAAGGCCCACTTGACTTCACATTCCAGGATGTCTGGCTCTAGGTGAGTGATCACATCATCGTGATTATCTGGGTCATGAAGATCTTTTTTGTATACATCTTCTGTATATTCTTGGCACCTCTTCTTAATATTTTCTGCTTCTGTTAGGTCCATACCATTTCTGTCCTTTATCGAACCCATCTTTGCATGAAATTTTACCTTGGTATCTCTGATTTTGTTGATGGGATCTCTAGTCTTTCCCATTCTGTTCTTTTCCTCTATTTCTTTGCATTGATCACTGAGGAAGTCTTTCTTGTCTCTTCTTGCTATTCTTTGGAACTCTGCATGCAGATGCTTATATCTTTCCTTTTAGCTTCTTTTCTTTTCACAGCTATTTGTAGGGCCTACCCAGACAGCCATTTTTCTTTTTTGCATTTCATTTCCATGGGGATGGTCTTGATCCCTGTTTCCTGTACAATGTCACGAACCTCCGTCCGTAGTTCATCAGGCACTCTATCTATCAGATCTAGGCCCTTAAATCTATTTCTCATTTCCACTGTATAATCATAAGGGATTTGATTTAGGTCATGGATGAATGGTCTAGTGGTTTTCCCTACTTTCTTCAATTTAAGTCTGAATTTGGTAATAAGGAATTCATGATCTGAGCCACAGTAGGCTCCTGGTCTTGTTTTTGCTGACTGTATAGAGCTTCTGCAATCTTTGGCTGCAAAGGATATAATTAATCTGATTTCAGTGTTGACCACTGGTGATGCCCATGTGTAGAGTCTTCTCTTGTGTTGTTGGAAGAGGGTGTTTGCTATGACCAGTGCATTTTCTTGGCAAAACTCTATTAGCCTTTGCACTGCTTCATTCCATATTCCAAGGCCAAATTTGCCTGTTACTCCAGGTGTTTCTTGACTTCCTACTTTTGCATTCCAGTCCCCTATGATGAAAAGGGCATATTTGGGGGGTGTTAGTTCTAAAAGTTCTTGTAGGTCTTCATAGAACCGTACAACTTCAGCTTCTTCAGCATTACTGGTTGGGGCATAGGCATGGATCACCGTGACACTGAATAGTTTGCCTTGGAAATGAACAGAGATCATTCTGTCTTTTTTGGGATTGCATCCAAGTACTGAATTTTGGACTCTTTTGTTGACCATGATGGCTACTCCATTTCTTCTAAGGGATTCCACAGCCTGGTCTAACTCAATGAAACTAAGCCATGCCCTGTGGAGCCACCCAAGATGGGCGGGTCATGGTGGAGAGGTCTGACAGAATGTGGTCCACTGGAAAAGGGAATGGCAAACCACTTCAGTATTCTTACCTTGAGAACCCCATAAACAGTATGAAAAGGCAAAATGATAGGATACTGAAAGAGGAACTCCCCAGGTTGGTAGGTGCCCAATATGCTACTGGAGATCAGTGGAGAAATAAATCCAGAAAGAATGAAGGGATGGAGCCAAAGGAAAAACAACACTCAGTTGTGGATGCGACTGGTGATAGAAACAAGATCCGATGCTGTAAAGAGCAATATTGCATAGGAACCTGGAATGTTATGTCCATGAATCAAGGCAAATTGGAAGTGGTCAAACAGGAGATGGCAAGAGTGAATGTCGACATTCTAGGAATCAGCAAACTAAAATGGACTGGAATGGGTGAATTTAACTCAGATGACCATTATATCTACTACTGCGGGCAGGAATTCCACCAACTTTCCCACAAATAACCAGGCCTCATTACTTGAAGCCACCTGCCCCACATAATCATCTTAGGTTTAGTGTCTCACTGACAGTCATCCTTGATGCACAAAAGCTAAAATTATCCCTCAACTGTCTTCAGATTCTCCAATTTCTTAAGATATTTCCCCACTATTATATGCCACTTTCCACTGCACCTGTCAGCAATCCATAATTCAACATTATCTACACTGAGTCTCATTGACTGGAAAACTACCAACCAAAACTCTCACTTCTTTAATTCAAATAAAAAACTAGTATCACATCAAAGAGGCTTCCCAGGCGGCTCAGTGGTAACAATCCTCCTGCTAATGCAGATGCAAGAGATGGGGGTTTTATCCCTGAGTCAGAAGATCCCTAGGATTAGGAAATGGCAACTCACTCCAGTATTCTTGCCTGGGAAATCCCATGGACACAGCAGCCTGCCGGGTCGTGGGGTCTCAGTCAGAGATGTCTGAGCAGAGAGACTACTTTATATTTTCTTTGATTCTAGAGCTCATACCAGTAACCAGCATCACTGGAAATTATCTCCTAAAATGAAGAGTCTCTGTAGTCAATTTATTACCCTGGTCATATAAACCAGAAAAGGACAGTAATATACCTCCCTAAGACTTGAGAAAGAACTCCAGCTCCACCACCAGTTGCAAAGATCAAATTCTAAGCTAGTTCCTGAACAAGAGTTTTGGTATATTAACAAAATTATCAAGCATCATGTCTCAATTATAATGACTTTCTCCCTATAAATTACTATATATTTCATGCACGATATATGTTACCTCAGGATTTTACACTGAAAGGAAATTAGACCACGGGCCTCTCAAGGTAACAATTGAATTTACTTGGGGAGGAAAGGCTGGAGGATTAGGAAGGTCCTAAGTGACCTGAGACCAGAGATATGGAGTAGAGGAGACCCTACACGCAGACCTTAACGAGACTAAAAAGCAAAAAATTACCTCACTATTCCTGGGGCAACCGCACCTACCACGTTTCGGCTTCAGGAATTGCTGTAAACTCACGTCTGAGTGGAGATAGCAGAGACTTCCAAGCAGTAGGTTCCAAAGGAAAGGGAGAATGAGGGTCAGAGCCTAGGACACAGGCCTGCGTCTGGACGTCAGAGGGGCGGGGGCGGGCGGAGCATACACCTACCTGCTTGTTCCTCCCTTTGGATCCAGAGGTGTCTTGTCAGGGTTAAGTAGTACTTGAGGGTCTCTCACATCTTGTCATACCATTGATTGCTCATTAGTTTAAGTAACTGTACCACTTTTAATAAAACCTTAATATTCTGTGGGGTAGTCACAATGGAAAGAAAGGTTTTGGCATATCATTTGGAGTCCTGCATGTCCAACGACAGAGGATGAGATGGTTGGATGGCATCACCAATACAATGAGTTTGAGTAAACTCTGGGAGTTGGTGATGGACAGGGAGGCCTGGCGTGCTGCAGTCCATGGGGTCACAAAGAGTCGGACATGACTGAGCAACTGAAACAAACTGTACTTGGAGTCCTACTGATGAGGCTGAAGTGATTCAGAGGCCTGGGAAGTGAAACCTGGTCTGCTGTCCAGGTTGGGGTTGGGTGCGAGTTGATGTAGGGGGACTGGTGGGGTGGGGCTGGATGTGGTGTGCTAGCTGAACGCATGAATATTCCTGTAATTAGAATTAATCTAAGCAGTTTAAGTAAACAAGAACTGGCTTCGTGTACAGATGACAAGCTAGAATGTGAAACACACAACTCTTAGAAAGGGCTACTTCATACTAACACTTTTAAGGAGAAAAATGGCTTGACATTTCACTTCTTCAAGGATCAAGCTTATTAGTCACTGCAGTGGCCCAGCGACAGTGCACCCTGAGGGGAATGCAGGATGGAGAAAAGCAGACCTTATACTGTGTTTTGGACATTCTGGCCTTGATATTTCAGGAAGGGTCTCTTGGGTCCATCCACTTCTTCAGCGAGTCCAGAGAAGTTTGGGGTAGTCTCTCCTGGTTTTCAGATCTCCTAGTTATTGGTTGATGACCCCCATTTTGTTTGGCAGTGTATTAACATACATAGCGCCCAGTTAAAAGACACTGAGTAGAACTTCCCTGGTGGTGCAGTGGTAAATAATCTACCTGCCAACGCATAGGACCCGGGTTTGATCCTGGTCTGAGAGGATGCCATGTGCCTCAAGCAACTAAGCCCGTGCTACACAAGTACTGAGCCTGTGCTCTGCAACAAGAGTAGCTACAGCATGAGAAACCTGCACACAAGTAACTAGAAAGTCACTTCTGCCTGCTGCAACTAGAGAAAGCCTACGTGTAGCAAAAAAAGAAAAAAAAAGGCTCAGCACAACCAAAAAAAGAAAAAAAGACATTGAATCCTCTGGACTGACCAAAAGAAGCATTAAAATGCCAGTCTCCAACCATACCCCAGCCAAGTTTATGTGCAGAATTCATACCCTGATTGCTGCAAAAAGAAAGATGCCAGCACAATGAAGACGTAGCATAGCCAAAAATAAATTTTAAAGATTATTAGAGAGAAAAAAACTTTTAATGAGAAATGCATTCTTCTTGATAAAAGTTTCTGTTCCATGCTTATGATGAGAAAACTTCAAATACTTATATGACGAAAACTTGTTTACATCATAATATGTAATACTTAAGCCAATACTTCAATGTAATATTCAAATAATATTTCTAAAAATCAAATATCTTGTCACATAGTAACATAGGTAATTGTGAGAGTCATGTACAGAGTAGAAAGCCATGTACTACCAGGGAATACAGAGAAGTAAAGACACAGCCCAAGCTTAAGGCGTCAACAAAAGAAGTAAATATCCAAGAAGAAATGCTGTAGGGGAGGTAAGATTACTTCTTGTTGGCTGGATCAGGAAAGACCTTAGAGGGCAGAGGTAGTGAGTTATACCTTAAAAAATAAGTATAATTTTGAACTGAGAAATAGACACATGGAGAGAATACTCTTCAGGATGGAAATGATAAGCAAAAGAAGAGAACAGGAAATTACAGAGCTTGGAAAGAACTTACCCTCAGAACTCTGGAAAGATACAGCTCCTACCCAGCTCTAAAAGGCTAGCAGCCAGGCTTACATTTATCACAAAGGAAACTTGAGAAAATCAACCATACAAAATGATACCGACATTTATGTTCCCCCATTACCATTTCCGGAAAAGGCAATGGCAACCCAGTACAGTACTCTTGCCTGAAAAATCCCATGGATGGAGGAGCCTGGTAGGCTGTAGTCCATGGGGTTGCTAAGAGTCAGACAGAACTGAGCAACTTCACTTTCACTTCAATTTCAATGTAATGGAATGTCAAATTACTAGATGATCACTTGACGGTAATTAGGCAATTTACTTCTTGCTGAAAATTGTAATATATTTTCTCTCATTTCTTTGTTGTCTGTTTCTGAAAGATCTGTCAGTTGTGGACAACAAAGCACACTGTAAAATATGAAATCTTAAGAAGACACTAGAATTTATTTTCACCAAAATTATTAACTTGGCACTATTTATAAATATTTCTATGTGTACAAATTGATTGAACTCAAGTCCTAAAGGAACTGTCTTTCTTTACATTTACAGGGCACCTACTATGTTCCCTGCCATTGTCTACGTGCATTTTAATGTTACAAAAGTCTCATAATAACCCACTGACTTAAGGCAGGAAAAAAATGTAAATTAAACAAAAATCTGGGTCATAACGTGGATAGAAAAAGTAACGCTAAGGAAAAACTATTGAAAAAAAGAAAAGAAATAGGATGGCAGGATTTAAGATATTACCACTGAAACGTATATATTATCATAAGTAAAAGAGCCAGTGGGAGTTTGATATAAGAGCGAGTGCTCTGGGACAATCTGGAGGGATACGGTGGTGAGAGAGGTGGGTTCAGGAGGGAGGGGACGTATGTATGCCTATGGCCTACTCATGTTGATGTACAGCAAAAACCATCACAATATTAAAAAAAAAAAAATTTAAGTGATGATGTTAGGCCTGAACACTAACTAAAGGCTTTGTTACACTCATGACATTTGCACTAACATGTTTTGCCACATAATTCTCATTTATATGGTTTCTCTCCAGTATGAATTCTCTGATGAACTGCAAGGCTTGTAGTTCTACCAAATGCCTTGCCACATACATCACATTTATAGGGTTTCTCTCCAGTATGAACTCTCTGATGAAAAGCAAGGTTTCCAGTATGACTAAACGCCTTGCCACACACATCACATTTATAGGGTTTCTCTCCAGTATGAATTCTCTGATGAAGAGCAAGGCCTGTTGCTTGAATAAAGGCCTTGCCACATACATCACATTTATATGGTTTCTCTCCAGTATGAACTCTCCGATGAACAGCAAGTTGTCCAGTACGACTAAATGCCTTAGCACACACATCACATTTATATGGTTTCTCTCCAGTATGAACTCTCTGATGAACTGCAAGGCTTGAACTTACACTGAAAGCCTTGCCACATATACCACAATTATATGGTTTCTCTCCAGTATGAACTCTCTGATGAACTGCAAGGTTTGAAGTTCGATTAAAGGCCTTGCCACATACACCACAATTATATGGTTTCTCTCCAGTATGAACTCTCCGATGAACAGCAAGGCTTCCAGTATGACTAAATGCCTTGGCACACACATCACACTTATATGGTTTCTCTCCAGTATGAACTCTCTGATGAACAGCAAGGTGTCCAGTATAGTTAAATGCCTTGCCACACACATCACATTTATATGGTTTCCCTCCAGTGTGAATTCTCTGATGAACAGCAAGGCCTGTTGTTCGAATAAAGGCCTTGCCACATACATCACACTTATATGGTTTCTCTCCAGTATGAACTCTCCGATGAACAGCAAGTTTGCCAGTACGATTAAATGACTTGCCGCACACATCACATTTATATGGTTTCTCACCAGTATGAACTCTCCAATGAACTGCAAGCCTTGAAATTTCACTAAAGCCTTTACAACATTCATCACATTTATATGGTTTCTCTCCCTTATGAGTTCTCTGATGAACTTCAAGTTCTGAGTTCTGAGTAAAGCATAGGCCACATACATCATGACATTTATATGGTTTCTTTCCAGTATGAAGTCTCTGATGAACTGCATGGCTTGCATTTTGACTAAAAGCTTTTCCAGAAACATCACATTTAGATGGTTTCACTCCAGTATGAGTTCTCTGATGATTTTCAAGGTGTGTACTTTGTTTAAAGCAGTGACCACACACATCACATTTATATCGTTTCTCTCCAGGATGAATATTCTGATGAACTGCAAGGTTTCCAATTTGAATAAAAGCCTTGTCACATACATCACATTTATGTGGTTTCTCTCCAGTATGAATTCTCCAGTGAATGGCAAGTTTGGTAGTTTGATCAAAAGCCTTGCTACACACGTCACATTTATATGGATTTCCTCCTATATGGATTCTTTGATGTCCAGTGAGTTCTGAGTCCTGAAGAAAGGTTATGTCACATTCATTACATTTGTAAGGTCTTTTTTTGTGTGTTTCATGGTCTTGGAACAGTTTTGAAGGATGCATAACAGCATTCTCATGTTTATGAGAAAAGCCTTTGCAGACATTACAAGTTCTGTGAGGTGGTAAACCTGAGGCGCTGACGTTTGTCACAACTTGACTACATTCAAAAATTATCCTTTCAGACTGTACCATCTGCAATTCATCCTGAAAGCTTGATCCGTGCCTTTCAAAAGGTCCATTTCCTGCATCACTTCTACTATGATGATCTCTTCCATCAGTGAGATTTTTGTTATAGGATGTAGACATTTCCTTGTCATTTCTTTCATCATCTGTCCACAGACAGTCAAAGTCATGTATATTTTCCTGAATCTTCCTGAGGCGAAAATCTCTGATTTCAAGGATTTCAGCTCTTCCAAACATCACTCTTTGAAAAATTGCCCCTTTCCCACTGTTTGCTTTGGCCTGTAATTTCTTGGTCATATGTATATGAGACATATCTACAAGACATAAAGAACCACAGATATTCTATTAATTACAATTCATAAATAAATTATTTCCTGTTGAACACATGATATTATACCAAAGGTCATATCCATCCTGAAGAGAATTATGAATCTTCACAATGATGATCTTAAAACGATACAACACTAAAGGAATATAACTCTTTAAAAAAGAGTGATCATAGGTAATTCAAATTAATTTTAGGGTAGTATAGTTTCCAACACAATCAGAAAACATTCATTTTATGCAAACTCATGTCAGTTCACAAAGAAAATGTATTTTCCCACCACGACCTCAAAGCTCACCCTACTTTGTACTAAACACATTGCTGTCTCATAATTGAGGAGAAACTAATGGTATATTGTACACACTTTATGCACACTTATACTTATTTAAATGGTAAAGAACATACAGGCCTAGAGAGGTGACTCAGTGGTAAAGAAACTGCCTGCCAATGGAGAAGACATGGCACAGGGGGATATAAACCCTGGATAGGAAAGATCCCCTGGAGCAGGAAATCAAAACCCAGTGCACTATTCTTGTCTGAAAAAAATTCCATTGACGGGAAAGCTTGGTGGGCTACAGTTCATGAGATCACAGAGTCAGACAGGACTGAGCAACTGAGCAAACAAGCGTCAATCAGGCAATACATGGGAATGGTAAACAAGGCAAAAGAAACATTCTAATGAATAATGTGAAAAATAAATGGCAATTAGTAATTGTTCCACAAATACTGCATTGAGAAAATAAAGAATTCCGTAAAGTATATATATAAGTTGATGAGCCACAGATACTGAGCTTGCATTGTAAAATTACTCAAGCCCGTGTGCCAGGGGCCTGTGCTTTCCAACAAAAGAAGCCACCACAATGAGAAACCATGTTTCCTGCAACTAGCGAGTAGCCCTCTGTCATCTCAAACAGACAAAAGACCACAACAGCAAAAAAGACCCAGTACAAGCCAAAGGAAAAAAAAGACTTTGCCTTCATCTCTGTGGGTGCTACAGCACCACTGGAGGGTGCTGTACATTTCACATGTCAAAGAACACAGCCGTAAGTTAGGGAGAAGAAAACTCTCTTGTGAGAGTTCACAAACATTAAACATCTGTTTTCTCACAGAACTCTCCCACTTGGAGAGTTTCCCAAACACTATGAATGGTGTGGCTTCCTCTCTGTCCTTCTGACAGTTGACCTGTGATCACAGTGTGGATACTTTCCCACTCATCTGGATGTTTGCTATTAGCACCTCATTCTCCACAATCCAGGGGTCTTCTTCCTTGTGCCACAAGAATGGAAATAACGTTCAGATCAGAAACAGAACTTCCTACTCAGAAGTAATGCCATATACTGTGGCTTCTTCCAGAATCCAACCTTTCTTTTTTAAATAAATGCTTCTGTTACTCTCTGCCGCCTTCTGAATGCACAGGGAACAGTATAATATACAGTATAACATGCAGCAGGGATCCAGTTCCTGTCTAAGAACTACTGAACCAAGAACACAAGGCTAGAAAACAGGCAACTGGAGATTTCACAGTTTGAAATCAGCTTTATAAACACCTGAGTTGTGGAGAAACTCCTTGTGCATCACACAGTGGGCAGGTCACCTGAAGGAAAGTCAAGTTTAAACGCCTGATGCCAATCAGGAAGCTTTACATGTGTGAGTCAACAAGGTTTTGAGCTTAGTCAAGAAAAACAGGGGATCTCAAAAGGTACAGAGGGAACATGCAGAGATACCCCAGGGCAGATCCCCACTTCAGGGGGAAGTGACCCTCACCCACAGACAGCAGGTTCCTGAGAATCTCCACCATCACGTCCTTGTACAAGGTCCTCTGGGCAGGGTCCAGGCATTCCCACTCCTCAGGAGTGAAATCTAGGAACACATCCTTGAAGGTCAATTGCGCCTGAAATGAAAACAGATTTCACCAAAGGGCCCTGAGGAGGATTCTTAGTTTCACACAAAATGAGAAGAGGTGAGAGGGGTAAAGCTCAATTCACTTGAAGTAATATACTTTCTGATAGATCCATTAAAAGCTGCTTGAAGCAAACTGTTGGTCTCTAATCTAATGTATAATTTCCTCTTTTTCCCTAAGATTATGATATCCTGCAATCAACATGAATTTGTCATGTATGTGGAAAACACATGAAAAATACACAAAGTAAAACCAAGACTGGGTTTTCTATGCAGAAGTGTTCCATTCAACACAGTGAGTGACACAGTGTCACTATCTAGGTGAGTTACAGCAAGACTGGTGTCTTCAGAGACGACAAAGTCCACAGTGACTTTAAAAGAACATACATTGTGATGATGATGACACCATCACACTGACGACAGGTGTTTCAGCATGTCCTACACACTAAGCATTACTCTAAAGACTTCACACGGATGAACTTGTCATCAACATAACAGCACGTTAGAGAAAGATCTGTGTCCACCTTACTGGGGAGAAAACTCTTGTCACTCTAAGAAATCGCTCAGATCAAACAGTTAAGAAATGAGGCAACAGCACCTGAGCTCAGGTGGTCGGGAGAGACAACTGAACCTAAGGAATCAACCAGTTAACTAGCAGAGAAGGAAAGAGCATCCACAGAGAGTTCCCTGAGAATACCTGAAACAAGTTCAAGGTAGCTGAACTACAATAGAACAGCATAAATGGTCACAATACAGGGTCACACCCTCTCCATGGCAACCCTCACAACGTCAATAATCTTACTTCAATCTACATCATTCATGTGATGATGTAGAAAAATCAACACCATGAAATACACTTAAGAGACAACTGAAACTGCTACAAAGCATACACCATAATTTATAAGCTGATGTTTTTGTAATAAAACCATGGAGTTACATATCCATGCATTCATGCATGCATGTGTAAACACACGATTGAAAAAAGAAGAGTTGTCTTTATTTTTTTTCTTTCATTCTATCAAAATGCATTCAGCATCAGCTTTGTGCTTGAAATACAGCAGTGAACATGATGGAGCTTACAATCTAGCAGCCAGCCAGCCAATTTCATCCACAATTTTGATGTTACTACTGAAATCAGTGCTCTGACACAGGCCTGGTGCTAGGACAAGATTAAACAGAAAGTCTTCACCTACATTGAGAAATCAGACAAGGTCTCTGTGAGGAAGAAACATTTAGGACTGGCAAGGTGGGAAATGGAAGAGTGTTGCAAGCAGAGAGAACAGCCTGTGTGCCGGCTCTGAGGCAGGAAGATATTTACTGAACAGAAAGTCAGTCAGTGTGACTGGGACACAGGGAATGCAGATGGGGTGATGCCAGGTAGAGATAATTTATGCAAGATCTATGGATTTTGGACTTTATTCCAAAAGCTAATGGAAGTCACTGAAGAATGTCCAGGAGGAACGTTAGATGCTTAGATTTGTTTTTCAGAGCTCAATCTACTGTGTGTGGAAGTTGTTGTTTACCTGCTTACTCATGCCAGACTCTTCGAACCCTGCTGAGGGCAGCTCACCAGCTCCTCTATCCATGGAATTCTCCAGGCAAGAATACTGGAGTGGGTTCCCGTTCTCTTCTTTCATTGTACTTCTTCCTTCAGTAACTTTGTCAACATTCTATTTCTTTTTCAAAGTTTATTTATTTTGCTTATGTTGGGTCTTTGTTACTGTGAGTGGGCTTTCTCTAGTTCCAGCTGCAGTGCCCGGGCTTCTCCTAGCAGTGGCTTCTCTTGTTTTGGAGCACAGGCTCTAGAGAGTGCGGGCTTCCATAGTAATGGCTCCCAGGCTCTAGGGCACAGGCTCAGTAGTTGTGGCCCATGGGCTTAGTTGCTCTGAGGCATCTTCCCGGACCTGGGATGGAACCCATGCACCCAACACTGGCAGGCACATTCTTAGCTACTGTACCACCAGGGAACTCCTCAACATTATCTTATTCTAGTTCAAAAACTAATAATAATAATAATAATAATACAAGCAGAAAATAACATACAGGAGATTTCTTCCAATCTTTATAAAATACCTGTATTTAACAATATGTGGCCCTCCCTAGGGGTAAATGGTTAAGAATCCACTGGGCAATGCAAGAGATGTGGGTTGTTGCCTGGTCTGAGATCCCACTTGCTAAGGGGCAACTAAGCCTGTGAGTCTCAATTCCTGAGCCAGAGTTGTAGAGCCCAGGAGGTGAAACTACTGAAGCTGGTGTGCTCTAGAGCCTGGGCTGCAAGACAACAGAAGCCACCACAGTGAGAAGTGTGCACACTGCATCCAGAGAGTGGCCACCACTCGCCAGAACTAGGGAAAAGACACTGAAGCAATGAAGTCAGAGTACAGGAAATAAATGTATTTTAAAATTAATAATGTGATTTTTATCCTTAGTTTTAGCTATGTACTTATTAACAAACTCCAAGTTTATTATTTTATTTCATTAGGAAAATACTGAATCAAGATTAGTAAAGTTGGAGAATTCCCTCATGGTCCAGCGGTTAAGATTCCTCACTTCCTGCATGGTTTCAGGTTCGATCCCTACTCATCAAACTAAGACCCTGGAAGCTGTATCATGTGGTCAAAAAGAAAGAAAAAAAATTAGTAAGCCTGATTTCACAATTTAAATTAGATGGTGTAACAAACCACTCTCTAGCTCTGACATCGCTTTCTGAACATTCCATTCCATTCCATTCCCAAACACTTAAGTTTTCAAGGAGGTGCTCATTTAGTTTCAAATGTGCTATAAAAAGTTATAACTGATTTCCACTCATTGGCCTCTTTTGCAGATTTTCCCGTGTACTGTACATGTTAATACCTGTGGTCCACGTACAGCTTCTTTACCATGGTTGACTGAGAGCAGACAGCACATCCAGATGGGCCCTCAACAGTCCGTGTGCCCAACAGCACTGAGACCCCGTCTCCAACCCGTGGGTGAGAAGCCCTGCCCAGGATGGTGCCCAAGGGAGCCTCCTCACAAGGGCCAGGTCACCGGGTCATAGGGAGACCAGACCTAAGTGGAGTTGACAGGGCCTGAGGGAAGGCCCCGGGCAAGTGTGCTTATACAGGAGTCACACAGGACACTCCAGAGTCAGACACGATTAGCGAGTCCTGAGAACGGCACTTCAGGAAGGCAGTGTGAGAATCCACTGAGAATATGACCCTACCTGAGAAAGAGCCATGCCTGACTCCTGTTCTTTCCTCTTCTGGGCCTCTTTGTCCATGAGTCTTCACAGTTCTATCATGAAAGTTGAAAATATGCTGTTTAATGCTTAGAGTCAACACATCCCTCCTTTCCTCATCCCCAACCACACACACAAGGAAGCCCTAACCATGTGGAACAGACAGTCCTCTGTGGTCACTGTCTCAGGAGGGACTCAGCACAGTTAACTCCTGCAGAGAGTCCAACACGGGACTTTACCACAATTTCCTTGGATCACACTCCCCTCCTGGTGAGGCCTCATGCACACAGCAACAGGGGGCACCTCTGCTGACCCCATGATGCCCTTCAGGTCACACAGCAGACCCTGGTCCAGCCCCACTCGGAGCAGAGCACCCTTCCCTCTCCCAGGGCCTGATCTCAGTCTCAGAAGTGGAGGCTAAGAGCCCTGGTGCTCACTGCAGGATCCAGATCGGAATCATCTGCGGCCTGTGCACATTCCTGGGGCGAGGCCCCACACGAGAACCTGAGGAGCCTGTCTGACTGGGGAGAACCGACTAACCAAAGGAGTATGTGTATACATACCATACACCCTGTGAGCATGTGACACATGTGTATAGTGTGAAATATTTATCACAATCCACTAATGAACACACCCATCTCCTCCAAATTCCCATGTTCTGTGTGTGGTGAAATCATTGATGACGTACTCCCCTTGACAAATTCCCAGCATGAAGTAACAGAACAGGATTAACTATAGTTAGCATGCTGCACATACCTCCCCAGGACGCACTCATTTCACAACTCAAAGACTATACCTTTTGACCAACATCCCCCCATCTTCCCCACCCCCCAGCCCCAGATGACCACCATCCTATCCTCTGGTACTAGTGAGTTTCATTTTTTTAAATATTCCATATAATGGAAGGACATATAATACCAGTCTTTCCCTGTCTGTCTTAATTCACTTACCATAATATTCTCTACATTCATCCAAGTTGTCCCAAGTGAGACAAATCTCCATAATTGTTTACAAGAAAGTCGCTATTGAATGAACGAATCTTTATCCCAAGCTACAAAAATAATTAAATGTAAAGAAAGCAGAAAGCCAAAAGTAAAACCTACACAAAGAACATGTTGAAAGTTCCTTGAAAAGGCATCATGTAGTAAGTGAATCAGTTCTTGCCCCATTTTTTCTCTCGCATAACCTCTACTCCGCATCAGGAAGAGCGAAGGGGGTGACCCACAGCTGAGAGAATCAAGTCACTGCCACAGCCCCCACCTCAACTGGCTCTAAAAATGCATGCACTTTTAATACAAATAATTACAAAATACACATGCCTCACAGACAGAAGTTTTGCAATTCTCATTCTGATCTGTATAATTTAAAGAAGCAAGATTTGCATTAGATTTTAAAGACAAGAATCAATGTATAACGACTTAATAATTCTTACCCAACTGATTCAGCACTCTTCTGGATCTAGTCCCCACCATCACCTGCACACTAGCTGTTTTCACTTCATTTGGTTGATCTATTTCCCTGCTTCTTTCTACATCTCCCTTTCTCTGCTTGCATCTCTGCTCTCCTGCTGTGCCTGTCCTCCTCTCTACTTCTTCCCTGCCTCCCATCCCGCCTCTCTCTGCCATCTGTTCGCCTTCAAGTTGCTTTCTCTCCAACCTCCCTGGTGATCCTCAGTCTCCATGGATTTCTGCTTTTCTTCTTCCACCTCTGCCCTCCCTTCCTCCCAACTCTCTGGCACTCCCAAGTGGCTATGCTTCCCTTCAACTCGCTTTTTCTCTCAGCTCCTCCAATCACTAGGAGTCCCCTTTCTCTCCCACCAGGATATTGTTGCTCTGGTTCCAGCTCTTGTATCCCCTTTGCGGGCTGTGTGAACTGCCTCTCCACTGTCGCCCTCTTTGGGACCCCTGATTTACAGACGCTCTCCCTTGAAGGCTACAGAAGGGGGCGGTAGAAGATGAGATGGTGAGATACCATCCCTGGACTCAACAGACCTGGATTTGAGAAAACTCTTGGAGATACAGGGCTTCCAAAGAGTCGGAATGAACAACCACACCTCCCTATGTTGCTCACCCTTAACTCTACGGAGACCCTGCTTTGCTCTGAATTTCTCTCCTTTCCCCACTCGCTCCCTTCAAAGCTCATTCTCTTTCATGAAGCTGTCTCTTCCAAGTTCCTCACAATCCTCTTCACTGCCATCTCTTGTCCCACAGGCTTTTCTCAATTTTCCATTTCTCTAGGAGTCGCTGTCTCTGCTTCTTCTGATCCCGCCTTCCGCCCACTATTTACAGGATAGGAGACTGAATAAAAAAGGCCCTCCCGCAAGAGCCAAATTCCAGCGGGTGGTATTTGGGGCCTAAGAACCATGGGTGTCACGTGGCTGGCTCAGGTCACCTTCCCCACCAGGGATCAGGGGAAAAGTCACTCTGGAGGGCAGAAGGACCTGCCTAGGAGACGTGAGGACAGACGGCTGGGAGAGAGGGGATCTCAGGAGCGGGGCAGGCTCCCCAGAATCCCAGGACCGGGGAGAGAACGCTGCCCCTCCGGGGGCGGGGCGGCCGGCGAGGCCTCCAAGGCCCGAGAAGGAGAGGCTGAAGAACGTGGAGCGAATAAACCACCTCACCTAATAGAATTGTATGTGGTGCAGAAAGGGTAGAGGGGTCAGTGAGGTCAGTAAACGGTTTTTAGCCAGAAAAAGGTGCGAAACGCAGCGTTTCAGTGTTCCAGAAGCAGAAACCGGCTTCAATGCAGAGTTCAACCAAATGGCAGGCGCCCCTTCGCCGCTTACGGAGACGTTTGAATTTGCTGGGGGTGGTGGGGCGGGAGCGGGGATTTAGAGTCATGCTCAGAGGTTAAAGCGTCTGCCTCCAACGCTGGGAAACCCGGGTTCGATTCCTGGGTCGGGAAGATCCCCTGGAGAAGGAAATGGTAACCCACTCCAGTATTCTTGCCTGGAGAATGCCATGGACGGAGAAGCCTGGTAGGCTACAGTCCACGGGGTCGCAAAGAGTTGGACACGACTGAGCGACTTCACTTCAGAGTCAGTAGCGACCCTCAGATCCGGGGTACAAGGAAGAGGAGACGCGAGAGGCAGGTTTGACTCCAAAGACAGAAACTCACGCCGCGATGGGACCTCCAGTCGCCGCTCTCGGCCTCCGCGTGGGTCACAGTGCGCGCACGCGCAGACAAATAGCTGACCGGCCTGCAGGCGGGGCCAGGCCGTCAAGGGTGGGTGGTGGAGAGAAGCCGGACCAACATAAGGTATTTGAAAGGTGAGGCGGAAACTCGCTGCGTGGCGGGGCGGAGCGTCCTGGCGCGGAGCAGGGGCTACTCGACGCGGAGGGACTGGGATACTCGGCGCGGGGCGGACGCGTCGGGGCGGGGCGGACGCGTCGGGGCGGGGCGGACGCGTCGGGGCGGGGCGGACGCGTCGGGGCGGGGCGGACGCGTCGGGGCGGGGCGGACGCGTCGGGGCGGGGCGGACGCGTCGGGGCGGGGCGGACGCGTCGGGGCGGGGCGGACGCGTCGGGGCGGGGCGGACGCGTCGGGGCGGGGCGGACGCGTCGGGGCGGGGCGGACGCGTCGGGGCGGGGCGGACGCGTCGGGGCGGGGCGGACGCGTCGGGGCGGGGCGGACGCGTCGGGGCGGGGCGGGGCGGCTCGGCTCAGGGTGGCGAAGTGTCGCGGCACAGAAGGCGGAAGTGAAGTGAAGTGAAGTGAAGTGGCTCAGTCGTGTCCGACTCTTTGCGACCCCGTGGACTTTAGCCTACCAGGCTCCTCAGTACATGGGATTTTCCAGGCAAGAATACTGGAGTGGGTTGGCATTTCCTTCTTCAGGGGATCTTCCCGACCCGGGGATCGAACCTGGGTCTTCCGCCTTGTAGGCCGGCGCTTTACCGTCTGAGCTACCAGGGGGGCAGAGGAAACTGTAATTCAATATTGTAATCACTGCTAAAGGGGACTGCAGCCAGGAGACTGCTCCTTGGAAGTAAAGTTATGATAGAACTACATGGTGTATTAAAAAGCAGAGGAATGACATTGCCAACAAAGGTCCCTATAGAGAAACTATGGTTTTTCCAGTAGTCAGCTAGTTCAGTTCAGTTCAGTCGCTCAGTCGTGTCTGACTCTTTGCACCCCATGAATCGCAGCATGCCAGGCCTCCCTGTCCATCACCAACTCCCGGAGTTCACTCAAACTCACGACCATGGAGTCAGTGATGCCATCCAGCCATCTCATCCTCTGTCATCCCCTTTTCCTCCTGCCCCCAATCCCTCCCAGCATGAGAGTCTTTTCCAATGAGTCAGCTCTTCGCATGAGGTGGCCAAAGCTAGGGATGTGATTAAAAGAGGGATGTGAGAGTCGGTCCATAAAGAAGGCTGAGCATAGAAAAATCGATGCTTTTGGATTGTGGTGCTGGAGATTAGTGTTGAGAGTCCCTTGGAGAGCAAGGAGATCAAAGCAGTCAACCCGAAAGGAGACCAACCATGAATAGTCATTGGAAGGACTGATGCTGGAGCTGAGGCTCCAATACTTTGGCCACATGATGCAAATATCGGACTCACTGGAAAAGACTTCGAGGCTGGGAAAGATTGAAGGCAGGAGGAGAATGGAATGACAGAGGATGAGACGGTTAGATGGCATCACCAACTCAATGGACATGAGTTTGAGCAAACTCCAGGAGATGGTGAAAGACAGGGAAGCCTGGCATCCACGAGGTTGCAGTGAGTCAGTCATGACTGAGCGACTAAACAACAACAACAACAACAACAGCACATCACTGATAGGGCATAGACTGGGAATTTGTGGAGGGTGTGTCTGTTTTTTCCCAGGGAAACAGGGGGCCTAGTGGGGGTCTCAAATCAGTGATAATGGGGAAGGGTGGCTCTTGGCAGTAACCCTTTTCCTGGAAGTGAAGTGGCAGAATTCTTTAATCTTTGCTCTTTTCCATAATTACAGGATCCGAAGTAAGCTTCAACTCTGTCATCAGAAGCTATAATACCAAGAAAAGTCAAAGAAGATAAATACACATGTAATAGTTAAAAATGGAACCTTAGGAATATTAACCCAATAATAATAAAAACAACAAGGAAGACCTGAGAACCTTGGTGTATGTACCTTAGAATATTGGTGAGGGGCCCTGCGTGTTCCTTTGGGCTGTGTTGTGTCTGGTCCTGTCACATCTTAGAGACATCAGTACGTGTTGGACGACGTTCCTCTGAATAAACAAGTCAAAGGTCTGGGTTGAACCAGAACCCAGAGGTTATATTGATGCCAAAATCTTGGCTCTCTGTGCAGAAATGCCAAACCGAAATATAAGAAATACAAACACAGAGACAGGGTTATGGAGGATAAACAGTGGCTTTATATATGTGCGAGGCTAAAAGGGAACACTTTAGGCCCCCTCCCTGGTGAGTAGGGAGATGTTATATCATCCGCTAGGGATATATGCTAAGGATCAAGGCAGTAACAGTCTTGTATTCGTTTCCTCTGCAAAGTTGTAAAAGGATGGGGTTGGTGACAAGATGAAGTTGTGTGCAGGGTCTTAGGTGGTCTGGTGTCCTAATCAGTGCAGTGGTAAAGAATCCACCTGCCAGTACAGGAGACTTGGGTTCGATTCCTGGGTCATGAAGATCCCCTGGAGGAGGAAATGACAACCTATTTTGTGTCCATTGAGTCACAAAAGAGTTGGACACGATTGACCCGGTGTCAGCATCCTTCTTTGATTAGCAACTGTTCTGCCCTTTGGAACTCACAGAAGGTCATGGAGGCTGCAGGCCTGTCTTTAAGAAATGGGAACCAAAAAGGCCTCTGTGCCTGGGAGCACCACAGGGCCCTGCTCTGCAGCCTCAATACTAGGAAAAATATTTTCCATTTTGCCATTTCTCTGGTGATCACGGAAAAAAAAGTCCTTGCACAGCATCCTGCATATTATGTGTATGATTAGACAGTGACGAAATATCATACTGATGTAACTAAATTATCCCCTCATCTCTTGTTACCAGCTGTGCTCTGGTGAAGAAATTGCTGGTGGGAATAAGCCTTTCTTCATTAATAAAGTGAAAAAGCAGTCAGTTGTTTTCTGTGTTCTGAGAAAAAAGCTGGATGTGAATTGTCCACGTTCCACATGCAGCCAGAAAACTCGGATGTGGATAGATGTGGTCTTACCTTAAAATGGTTTCACCCAGACACCTGGGGGAAAGTCTTCACGGAATTCCAAGAGTAGATGTACTGAGGATTTAGCACATATGAGGCAGTAAACACAAACTGAATGGAATTATCCAAGACAAATGCAACATTGTTGGGAAAACAAAACTAAACACCAAAGTGAATGGCCTGGAAATTATCATACTGAGAGGGTAACACACAGGAAGGTCAGGGGTCCCCACATGGAGGATATAGGCTGCAAGTGTCAACATTTGTCTTTCTGAAGATTTATTTATTCCTCGAATTCTCTCTTTTGTGATCTGCTGTAAGAACTGTCATAAAAAATGGCCAAATTCATTAAAATTGTAAGGATTCCCTCCAATATGAGTTTTTTGGGGGGAGGAATCTTGAGGAAATATTGTTTTCTTAAACATGTTTCCAAATTCAGTATAGTGTACCGTTTCTGACACACATGAATCACTTCATTATGCCCATGGTGTGAATATTTCATGGAACAAACTACACAATATTCATTACCTGTCCAAGTTTGCTTTCCATATATATCCTCTCACGTTCCACAGTTTTGATCTTTGAGTTAAAGCTTCAGTGTGCACACTACTTTTGTATGGTTTCTCGGAAAAACATATATTCTGAATTCTACACCCCACTCCAGTACTCTTGCCTGGAAAATCCATGGACGGAGGAGCCTGGTGGGCTGCAGACCACGGGGTCGCTAAGAATTGGACACAACTGAGCAACTGCACTTTCACTTTTCACTTTCATGCATTAGAGAAGGAAATGGCAACGCACTCCAGTGTTCTTGCCTGGCGAATCCCAGGGAAGGGAAGCCTCGTAAGCTGCCATCTACGGGGTTGCACAGAGTCGGACACGAATGAAGCGACTTAGCAGCAGCAGCAGGAGCAGCAGTGTACTCTGAACCCTCCAGAAAGCCCTTGCCAGTCCATTTCCAAGACTCCTCTTCACTATGGAGTCTTGTCTAACACTTCAACTCAAGGTGAAATTTTTCCCACTCCCATTGCATTTGAGCATTGCTCCAGAATGTTCCTGAATTTGGATGTTTGGTAAAATCCTTCCCACAAATATTACATTTGTGTGGTTTAACTCCAGGATATGTATTCTTACACACCTAAAGAGTGAGCAGTAACTATAAAACTTCCATAAAGCATAAAATAAAGTATAAAACTGCCAAAGTATAAATTATTTAGTGAATCCTGAGTTTAAGCCACTACCTAAAGGTCGTGCCATATTCTGTACACTGGTAAGGTTCTCTCTAGTATGGATCATCTGATGACTAGTGCAATGTGAGTCCCAAGTAAAGGTTTTACACACTCATGTCATTTGTAAGCTTTCTCTCCAGAATGACTTCTTTACTGCATCCTGACTTAGGATTGTTGTCTAAAAGCCCTGACACACTCATTACACTGATATAGTTTCTATCCATTGTGAATATTCTCAAGAAGCCTTTTGACCCTCAGAAAAGTCAAACTAGAAGAAACCTCACAAAAGCTTTGGTTCTGTGTTCAGACATAACTAACCATCACATAATTAATTCTGAATGGAAATCGTACACACATAGTGCATGTGGTGTCTTTTGGAAGGCATTCAGTATTTACAAAACATGAGAAAATTCATACTGGTGAGAATCCATACATTTGGAGCACAGTCCGTCCCTCCAATCTTAAGATTGGAGGAAATCATGTAAATATAATGTGTGTGGCCAGGGCTTCAATAACAGGTCTCACCTTTCCCATCAGCAGAGAATTCGTAATGCAGAGACACAAATGTAAGAGTGGGGCAAATCCTTCAGGTGGCATTCAGGCCTCAAGAGACATCAGGTGACGGACTGGAGAGACCATCCGAATGCAGTCAGTGTGTCCAGGCTTTTGTCAGGTGTGTTTACACCTTAGGATTCTTGAGAATATTCACACTGGATAGAAACTATATCAATGTAATGAGTGTGCTTTTAGAAAACAGTCCTAAGTCAGGATTCAGTAAAGGAGTCATTCTGGAGAGAAAGCTTACAAGTGACATGAGTGCGTAAAACCTTTACTTGGGGTTCACATTGCACTAGCCATCAGATGATCCATACTAGAGAGAACCTTACCAGTGTACAGAATATGGCACGACCTTTAGGTGGTGTCTTAAACTGAGGAGTCACTAAATAATTTATACTTTGGCAGTTTTATACTTTGTTTTAGAGGACTTTCATGGTGGCTCAGATGGTAATTTGTCTGTCTACAATGCAAGAGACCTTGCTTCGATCCCTGGGTTGGGAAATGCCCTGGAGAAGGAAATGGCAACCCACTCCAGTACTCTTGCCTTGAAAATTCCACTTATGTGGTTTCCCTCCTGTATGACCTGCCCAACAGTCAGCTGAGGCTGAACATGCACTAGAAGCTTTACCATATTTCTTTCATTTGTATGGTTTCTATACAGTATGAATTCTTTGATTAATTATAAGGCCTGAACTCTGACTAAAAGCTTTGCTACACTCATTATATCTGCACTAAAACGTTTCTCATAATTTTTGTATTTATAACATTTTTCTCTACTATGAATTATCTGATTTCTTAGATGGTCATTTCAAGCACTGCCCACATACATCACATCTCTATGCTGTCTCTCCTGTATGAACTGCATGATGGTGAGGCTAACTGTGCAGTAAAACTTCTGTCAGAATGGTTACATTTGTAAGGTTTCTCTCCAGTATGAATTCTCCAATGAACTGCAAGGTTTGCATTTAAAGGCCTTGCCACTGAGATCACATTTATATGGTTTCTCTCCAGTATGAATTCTCTGATGAATTCCAAGCTGTGGGTTTCCAGTAAAGCATCAGCCACACATAGCACATTTACACAGTTTCTCTCCAGTATGAATCCTCTGATGAAATGCAAGGTTTCCCATTTGACTGAAGGCCTTGCCAGATAGATCATTATTGATATGGCTTCTCCCCAATATGCTTCCAATGAACTGCAAAGACCTGCAACTGAAGACTTTGCCACATAAATTACCTTTCTACACTTTTCCTCCTGTATGAACTGCCTGATGGCAATTTAAGGATGACTGTGCACTGAAATGTTTGTCCTAATTGTTATATTTGTAAGGTTTCTCTCCAGTATGAATTCTCTGATGAATTACAAGAATTGTATTTCGACTAAAGGCCTGTCCACATACATCACATTTATATGGTTTCTCTCCAGTATGAACTCTCCGACGAACTACCAGCCTTGAATTTACACTAAAGGTCTGCCACACACATCACATTTATATGGTTTCTCTCCAGTATGTACTCTCCAATGAACTACAAGCTGTGAATTTAGACTAAAGGCCTTGCCACATAGATCACATTTATATGGATTTTCTCCAGTATGAAATCTCCAATGAATTACAAGTATTGACTTTCGAGTATAGCCACATACATCACATTTATATGGTATGAATTCTCCAGTGAATTAAAAATATTGACTTTTGAGTATAGCCACGGCCACATACTTCAGATGTATATGGTTTCTCTCCACTATGAAGGGTCTGATGAACTGTACACCTTGCTTTTCGACTAAAGGCCTTTCCACACACATCACATTTGTATGGTTTCTCTCCAGTATGATTTCTCTGATGAATTATAAGGGTCAATTTATCATTAAACACCTTACAACATATGTTACATTTATATGCTTTTCTTCCTGTATGCATTCTTTGATGTCTAGTAAGTTCTGCGTACTGAAGAAAAGTTATGTTACACTCATTACAACTGTAACTTTTTTTCTTGTGTGCTTCCTAGTCTGGTACCAGTTCTGAGGGATGTATAACAGCACTCTCTTGTTTATGAGAACTGTCTTTACAGACACTACAAGTTCTCTGAGGTGGTAAACCTGAGGCGCTACTGTTGATATTCGCCACAACCTGACTACATTCAGAAACTGTCCCTTCAGATTCAAGTATCTGCAACTGATCCTGAAAGCTTGATCCATGCCTTTCAATGGGCTTATTTCCTGCATCACTTCTACTATCATGAGCTCTTCTATCGGTGAGATTGTTGTTATGGATATAGAGGTTCCTCTGTCATTTCTTTCATCATCTGTCCACAGACACTCAAAATCATACATATTTTCCTGTATCTTTCTGAGGAAAAACATCTTCAATTTCATGGCTTTCAGCTCTTCCAAACCACTCTTTGAAAAATTTCTTCTTTACCACTGTTTCCTTTTGCCTGTAATTTCTTGATCATATGTATTTGAGACACATCTACAAAATATGAAAAACAAATGCATTCTATCAATTACAATTCATAAATAAATTGTTTCATGCTGAATACATGGTATTATACCAAAAGGCATATTCATGCTGAACGGAATTACACATCTTCCCAATGATGATCTTAAAAATATTTGAAATGCTAAACAAATAGAATTGTTTAAAAATGAAAGAGCAATCACATGTAATCCAAATTAACTTTAGGGTAGCCTAGCTTCAAAGATACAGTCAGAACATATTAATTTTTTCCAAACTCATGTCAGTTTTCAAAGAAAAGGATATTTTTGCACCATGACTTCTAAACTCATTCTACTTGGTAGTAAACACACTGCTGTCTCATAATTGAGGAGAAAATATAGCATATTGTACACATTTTATGCATACTTACACATAAGTAAATGGTAAAGAAGAGACAGGGCTATGTAGGTGATTTGGTAGTAAAGAATTAGCCTGCCAATGCAGGAGACATAGGCTAGGGAGCTTCAATCCCTTGGTGGGGAAGATCCCCTGGAGGAAGAAATGGCACCCACAGAACTATTCTTGCCTAAAAAGAATTCCATGGATAAGGAGCTTAGCAGGCTACTATCCATGAGATCACAAAGAATCAGATAGGACAATCAACTGAACAAGCATTCATTAACAGGCAATACACTGCAATGGTAAATAATCCCAAAGAAGCACTTTAACAAATAATGGAAAACATAAATAGTAGTTGACAACTGTTCAGGAAATTCCCGACAATAATGGGGAGGAAGAAAAGAAAACTTTTCTAAATACCTCTTATAAATGTATCAGTAGATAGACGTATAGGCATTTTATGACATTGACAAGTGGTTCACGTCAGTTACATTGTGTAATACATAAAGACCATCTTTAAATTAAAAATATTAATAAATGAAACATTGTCTACTTAAAGAACAGTCATTCAGTAGAGCAATTCCCTATCTATACAGTAACTTTAACTTATTCAGTTCATTGGTTCCAGGATACATGTCAAGGAACAAGCTTTGGGGCCTCCCTTCTGGCTCAGAGGTAAAGAATCCACCTGGTAATTAACACAGGGCACAAGGGTTCCATCCCTCATCCGGGAAGTTCCCACATACCTTGGAGCAACGAAGCCTGTAGGCCACAACTCTGTGTTCCAGAGTTAGGGAGTCACAACTACTGGGCACAGGCATAGAGCCCACACACGGTAACAAGAGAAGGCATTAGAATGAGAAGCCCGTGCACTGCAAGTAGAGAGTAACCCTTGCCTGCCACAAGTGGCGAAAAGCCCCTGAAGCAACAAAGACCCAGTGCAACCAAAAATAAAAAACATTTTAAAAATGTAATGTATTGGTATGAAGAAAACCAATATTATTTGAAAACTTATTAACCAGAGTCAGAGACAACACTCATAAAAATGAAAAGTAAAATAAAAAACATACAAGATATAAAGTAGACAAAGAGATGTCACCATAAGCAAGACAGGAAGGAAATATATTCTTTAAACAAAAGTATGACCCAGATAATCTTCATGACCCAGATAATCATGATGATGTGATCAATAATCTAGAGCCAGACATCTTGGAATGTGAAGTCAAGTAGGCCTTAGGAAGCATCACTATGAACAAAGCTAGTGGAGGTGATGGAATTCCAGTTGTGCTGTTTCAAATCCTGAAAGATAATGCTGTGAAAGTGCTGCACTCTATATGCCAGCAAATTTGGAAAACTCAGCAGTGGCCACAGGATTGGAATAGGTCAGTTTTCACTCCAATTCCAAAGAAAGGCAATGAGAAAGAATGCTCAAACTACCGCACAATTGCACTCATCTCACATGCTAGTAAAGTAATGCTCAAAATTCTCCCAGCCAGGCTTCAGCAATACATGAACCGTGAACTCCCTGATGTTCAAGCTGGTTTTAGAAAAGGCAGAGGAATCAGAGATCAAATTGCCAACATCTGCTGGATCACGGAAAAAGCAAGAGAGTTCCAGAAAAACATCTATTTCTGCTTTACTGACTATGCCAAAGCCTTTGACTGTGTGGATCACAAGAAACTGTGGAAAATTCCGAAAGAGTAGGAAATACCAGACCACCTAACCTGCCTCTTGAAAAATCTATATGCAGGTCAGCAAGCAACAGTTAGAACTGGACATGGAACAACAGACTGGTTCCAAATAGGAAAAGGAGTACGTCAAGGGTGTATATTGTCACCCTGCTTATTTAACTTCTATGCAGAGTACATCATTAGAAATGCTGGACTGGAAGAAACACAAGCTGGAATCAAGATTGCCAGGAGAAATATCAATAACCTCAGATATGCAGATGACACCACCCTTAAAAAGCCTCTTGATGAAAGTGAAAGAGGAGAGCGAAAAGTTGGCTTAAAGCTCAACATTCAGAAAACGAAGATCATGGCATCCAGTCCCATCACTTCATGGGAAATAGATGGGGAAACAGTGGAAACAGTGTCAGACTTTATTTTGGGGAGCTCCAAAATCACTGCAGATGGTGATTGCAGGCATGAAATTAAGGACGCTTACTCCTTGGAAGAAAAGTTATGACTAACCTAGATAGAATATTTAAAAGCAGAGACATTATTTTGCCGACTAAGGCCCGTCTGGTCAAGGCTGTGGTTTTTCCTGTGGTCATGTATGCATATGAGAGTTGGACTGTGAAGAAGGCTGGGCGCCGAAGAATTGATGCTTTTGAACTGTGGTGTAGGAGAAGACTCTTGAGAGTCCCTTGGACTGCAAGGAGATCCAACCAGTCCATTCTGAAGGAGATCAGACCTGATGTATTCTTTGGAAGGAATGATGCTAAAACTGAAACTCAAGTATTTTGTGCACCTCATGTGAAGAGTTGACTCATTGGAAAAGACTCTGATGCTGGGAGGGATTGGGGGCAGGAGGAGAAGGGACGACCGAGGATGAGATGGCTAGATGGCATCATGGACTCAATGGACGTGAGTCTGAGTGAACTCCAGGAGATGGTGATGAACAGGGAGGCCTGGCGTTCTGCGATTCATGGGGTCGCAAAGAGTCGGACACGACTGAGGGACTGAACTGAACTGAAACAAAAGTAATCTTTGAAGCAAATTCCCTGATGGTCCAATTGTTAGGACTATGCACATACCCTGGAGGGGGCACAGATTCCATCCAGCAATGGGGAACTAAGATACCACCTGCCACATGGGACAGCAAAAAAAAAAAAGAGTAACTTCTGACTTTTTCTGTAAAACAGGCAACATTCCATGCAACCAAATAAAGGTAGTGGATTCACAGGGTTCCTGTACACAACTCCATGGAACATGAAAGTAAATGAGCAAAAGCAGGACTGAAACAGAGACTTACAGATTCATCCATGCTCTGAACCACCAGGGCCTACTTGGGCAAAATAGAGGACAAAAAGTTACAATGAACCCCAGGAGTGTAAAAAGGAAACTTCAGATCAGACACAAGAACTGACCTGTGTAATTGTGTTACTCTTGGAAATTGTTCCCAAGGCACCAACAACACATCAATTCAGGTCCTGTCTAAGAGAGGACCTCAATGTGCACTGTCCTTACAGGTTTCCTGAGTTACAATCACAGAAGATCCAAACCACATTCCTGTTACACACACCCCTGAAGGATCTGGCAAAAGTAGTAACAAAAGAACAGCTGAGGGCTCTGAACAGAAAGACAGGTTGAAGGCAGCTCTGTGTAGGATCTGAGACACCAAATGCGGTCGAAGAGCTGCCAGTCTTCCCCTTCTTCCAGTGAGGTCTCCCAAGTGCAGCAAACAGGAAGAGAACCAGGCTGGGTCTGAAATAATCTCTGGAGGTGTCAGTGATGTTCTACACGGACCAAAAAGCAGGCATCCGATGGAATCCAGCTCAGAAGGGGGACAAAGAGGAAATAGATCCCTTTGAAACACCTCATCACATGCTTCCCATAGTCGAGCAACAACACTGACAGGAGTCAAATGACAGATTGTTACAGATCATATAAAGACTTTGCCTCTTGGGACCTCTTTTCTTGGAGGTCCACTTTGCATAAAAACTCTTTTTTTTTCCTAATTAAATCATTTTCTTAATTTAGCAACAGCCACCTGTAAGTCAGACCAACTTTCTTTCTCCCTAATAAAATGTAATTTTCTCATAGTTGACTGATGGGCTCCATGTTAAATGTCTTGAATGTGTCATCTTCCCCTTTGCATTCCCTGAGATAAGAGATAGGTAGGATCCAGTTGAGGAATTTACACCCAACAAAAATGGTAAATACACAGTCATTCTCTAATCTCAGGGAATAATTATGGCAAGGACAAAGAAAGGAAAAAACCCTGTTTGTTAAGGGAGACACTACACATGCCCAGAAAGGCTGCTTGGAGTCAAAACTCACAGGATAATCCCAGGCCATAATGAGTCCTGCTCCTCCCAGAAGCCTTCACTTTGAGATCTAACTTGGCTAAGGTGTGCATGCACACTCCAGGAGGGTCCTGAGACAAATTAGCCAGGGCCAATAAACAAGGTGATGGGCCTGAGGGAAGATGAAGACCTGGAAAACTGCCCCTTTGTAAAGAATTTACACTTCTCAAAGGCATCTCTCTCTCTCTGAGGCTGCCCTTGTGCCTCGCCACATGTACTTTTCCTTTCAATAAACTTTTTCCTTTACTCTTTATCTTCTGCCTCATCATCTGAATTTGTTCTTGACTAGGCAGGTCAGACTAGGGACCTTAGCCCTAAATGTTGGCTCCTGTGGTCGAGGGGTTAGGAGTCTCGATCTGGGAAATTAAGAACTTGCTTCCAGCTTCTGCTTGCTTCCAGCTTCTGCTTGCTCCCACTCACTGCTATGAGCAACCCAAATCAATTTCACTGTTCATACCTTTTGTTACTAAAAACACAGATCTTACTTTCCTTAAGCAACCATGAACTGTCCTTTATATTAGCATTTTGTAGAATGGTGACCATAAATACCAGTGATAACTTCTAAAAACATTTGCTCTCTTATGGAGAACATCTCAGAGTAGCAGCAAACATATTCATTAATAATCCAAAATGTCTTTAGTGTCGGGAGCCAGCGTGAGGAATCCCACCCATGACAAAGTCATGCGGAAGGAAGCCTGACAAAACACAAGGACATGTTCGGCTTCAGGGATCCCCCCTGGAAATTCCTGAGCATCCACCCCCCAAGACCAGAATCTGCCTGCTTTACTATGTTATGCTTTCCACCTACTCTTCTGTCATTAACAGGGGACTGTCCTCCCACCACCTTTTTCTGGAAAAAATTAGAGCTTCTAGATAATAAATCTCCTGGGCATAATAACAAGTGTTTCAATCCAAAAACCCGTCTGATGGCTTTCTAGCCTGCCTGCAGGACTCGTACAGCTGCACATGTGATTGTTTGAGGCCTCCTGACCGCAGGAGGCACAGGAAGCTTAAAAGATCCTAGGAATGTCGGGGCTTCCGAGGAGTCAAAATCATTAGAATAGGACTTATTAAAGGTTTCATTTGTTGAGCCAATACTTGCTGCCAAATTTTCGTATCTTTTATTTTTAGGTATAGTTGGTATATAGAAAAACAGGTAGTAGACCTGGTATTAGCAACACTAGATCTTTGAGTTAAGTACTTTCTTTGTTATAACCCACTGCACCTTTGTTCTATAGGAATGTAACTTTTTTGTACTTTGAGGGTGATGCAGAGTAAAGAAAAAACACTTCTAGGGAAAAGGAGTTTTCTGGACAATTATCCAGGAAGAGAGCCATAAAAATGTTAACAAGCCTCTTGGCCAGAAGATAATGTAAACCACCTGAGACCTTTTGTATACGGGAGGGTATGCAAAAAGAAAGTCTTGTCTCAATGAGGGTCACGACTGCTGCCCCTGCATAACTCTATTTCTTTATGTACAACTTGGGGTATATAAGCTGATTTTGAAAAATAGTTTTTGGAGTCTTGCACCGCTGCTGGGCTTCCCCATGTCATTCTTTTCTTTTTCCGGCTGAATCCCCATCTGGAGCAGGGAGGTTCATCATGTCTACTTATTTGTCCCGGCTTCTAAGATCCCTAAGAGAGAGAGCCCAAGGCGGGGCACTCTCCAATATTCAAACGGATGCCGGTGGCCTAACGTAGATGGTGCAAGTTCCTTGTCTGGAACTTTATTGGTCTTCCACATAATCCAAGTTATTCAGCCCTCTTTCTCTATTTAATTTTCCTACTATACTATTGTTTCTTAATCTAATCTTATATTAATAAACAAATAAGTTTTTCTCATGCCAATGCAGTCCCCGCTTCGAATTCCCTGGATCCACCGGGGCAGGACCTCGGCACTTTAGTTTCTCTATGAGAGGAAATTATCAATAATCAGTGCCTATGTGTGTGCTAAGTCGCTTCAGGAATGTAAGACTTTTTCCAAACCCATGGACTGTAGCCTGCCAGCTCCTCCATCCATGGGATTCTCTAGGCAAGAATACTGAAGTGGGTTGCCATTTACTTCTCCAGATCTTTCCGACACAGGGATTAAGCTCTCAATTCAATCAATTCAAAAGGTTGAGGCCTCAGGCAAAGTGAGTAGTGTATTTCAAGGACTTGGTAAAGGTTCTAAATAATCCATCTACTCACACTGATATTTCCTGATTCGAGTTCCAGGCTGTTGGAATCCCTGGCGTGGTGACAGGAGGCTGGAAGTTTCTGGCTCAGAGGGGTACATGAAACTCTTCCTACCAGGCCCCCTTCCTTGGAGATTCACGCATGCTGTGCTAAGCTGCTTCAGTTACGCCCTATCTGCAATCCCATGGACTGTATCCTGCCACGCTCCTCTTTCCATGGGACTCTCCAGGTAAGAACACTCTGATGGGTTGCTATTCCCTCCTCCAGGGGATCTTCCTAACCCAGGGATCAAACCCACCTTTCCCACACGTGCAGGCATGTTCTATACCATTAGAGTCATCTAATAGTAATACAAGCAGAAAATAATACACAAAATACTTTAATGCCAGTCTGTATAAAATACCTGTATTTAAAAATAATATGAGGGCATTCCCAGTGGCTCACTGGTAAAGAGTCCACTGACCAATATATGAAACACAGGTTGTTGCCTGGTCCGGTAAGATCACACTTGCTGTCAGGGAATGTTTGATAGGAGGATTCCTACGTGGTGTTTCTCACAAGTTCTTTGTTTCTTTTCAAGAGAAGCAGCACACTGCTCCCAGGACTGAAGTCATTGTGTGAGACAAGCTGGAATCTCCTTTAGTAAACATTCTCTTTACTACAAAACTGCTTAGTCTCGATCCCCTTTCTTGAGATATGGATTGTCTCCTGACCTTGTGACCATTATTAATCCCATTATTAATTCCCTTGTTAACAGTTGCTGTACGTTTGGTTTTCTGATCTTTATCACAGTCGTAAGAAACTTCTTGTACTACAGCCTATATATATGCACAGAAAAATCATTAAAGTGCCTTTGCTCCATCAGAGGTTAGGGCCTCATGACGTTTTTGTTTCTCTCTCTCCCCCGCTAGTTCTCTGGATGTAGAGACCCATCGAGCTCACTCCTGCAGGAGAGTGAGGCGCACCGTGTGAAGGCGCACTGTGCCTTCACCCCCTCGAGAGGGCGTCTGGTGCTTTTGCGAGCGACGCAAGGCCTGTGTCAAGGATTTTATTGGTTTTCTGCGTAAACCACGGAATATCAGCCTCTTTCTCTCTTTCACGTTCTGATCATTGACTCTGGACCACCAGGTTCCAGTCCGTTAAAGGACCCCAACAAGTGGCACCCAGAACAGGGACACTGGTATACGTGGCATTTCGGACGGAGTGACTCCAGACTCCTATTGAGGTCGGTAAGTACTAATACTAAGACACTGGTCAAAAGGCTAGAAACTATTTGTCTATTTTACTTTACTATTTGTTTAAAGCTCAGGGACTTTCGGTTTAGCCCAATAAATAGAGGCTTACTTTCAAACAGTGGTTAAAAGTAATCCTTGTTTCTTTGATAAAGGCAGTTTTGATTTAGAAATTTGGCACCAGGTCAAAGAAAATGTTGAATGGGCTGCCAAACAGGGAAAACATATTCCAATTGATTTCAGGCCCCTATGGGCTCTCATTAAAGTTGTAATTCTGCCATTTCAAGGTAAATTCTAGCCCTCCCAATATTCAACAACAGACAGAACACTTATTGCATGAATATCAAGTAGATGATAAACTTTATAAAAGGCCCAATTAGAACATAAAATATTTCAAATTTTTCTTACTAAACCTACCCCAGTTACTCCAAATGTTCCTCCTCTGCCAACCAGTGCAACTCCAAAAGTCTCTCCTTTGTCAGATGTTTTTTGACACCAAAATTGGCAATGCTCTTCTGGACAATAATGATAAGTCCTTGGCACAGACTCATATTTGCAGAAAACCAGCACTTATTGCTCTCCTCCGAGAATGAGACTCTGAATTACTGGTTTTGCAAGCACAAGTTACTAACACCAGTGCTTTCTCCATCCTTCCAGTTTTAAGAAATCCTGATGCTCAAGTGCACATAATACCTCAATATGACGGTATTAATCTTTTTCACATGCAACAAATGAAAAAGGCTATAACTATGTATGGCCCACATTTGCCTTTTACTAGAGAGCTTCTAACGCAAAAGTAGGAAGTCAAGAAACACCTGGAGTAACAGGCAAATTTAGCCTTGGAATACGGAATGAAGCAGGGCAAAGACTAATAGAGTTTTGCCAAGACAATCCACTGGTCATAGCAAACACCCTCTTCCAACAATACAAGAGAAGACTCTACACAAGGACAACACCAGATGGTCAACACCGAAATCAGATTGATTATATTCTTTGCAGCCAAAGATGGAGAAGCTCTACACAGTCAACAAAAACAAGACTAGGAGCTGACTGTGGCTCAGATCATGAACTCCTTATTACCAAATTCAGACTTAAATTGAAGAAAGTAGGGAAAACCGCTAGACCATTCAGGCATGACCTACATCAAATCCCTTATGATTATACAGTGGAAGTGAGAAATAGATTTAAGGGACTAGATCTGATAGATAGAGTGACTGATGAACTATGGAATGAGGTTCGTGACATTGTACAGGAAACAGGGATCAAGACCATCCCCATGGAAAAGAAATGCGAAAAAGCAAAATGGCTCTCTGGGGAGGCCTTACAAATAGCTGTGAAGAGAAGAGAGGTGAAAAGCAAAGGAGAAAAAGAAAGATATAAACCTCTGAATGCAGAGTTCCAAAGAATAGCAAGAAGAGAAAGAAAACCTTCCTCAGCGATCAATGCAAAGAAATAGAAGAAAAGAATAGAATGGGAAAGACTAGAGATCTCTTTAAGAAAATCAGAGATGCCAAGGGAACATTTCATGCAAAGATGGGCTCGATAAAGGACAGAAAAGGTATGGACCTAACAGAAGCAGAGATATTAAGAAGAGGTGGCAAGAATACATAGAAGAAGTGTACAAAAAAGATCTTCATGTCCTGGATAATCACGATGGTGTGATCACTCACCTAGAGCCAGACATCCTGAAATGTGAAGTCAAGTGGGCCTTAGAAACCATCACTATGAACAAAGCTAGTGGAGGTCATGGAATTCCAGTTGAGCCGTTTTAAATCCTGAAAGATGATGCTGTGAAAGTGCTGCACTCAATATGCCAGCAAATTTGGAAAACTCAGCAGTGGCCACAGGACTGGAAAACGTCAGTTTTCCTTCCAATCCCAAAGAAAGGCAATGCCAAAGAATGTTCAAACTACCGCACAATTGCACTCATCTCACATGCTAGTAAAGTAATGTTCAAAATTCTCCAAGCCAGGCTTCAGCAATACGTGAACCATGAACTTCCAGATGTTCAAGCTGGTTTTCGAAAAGGCAGAGGAACCAGAGATCAAATTGCCAACATCCGCTGGATCATGGTAAAAGCAAGAGAGTTCCAGAAAAACATCTATTTCTGCTTTATTGACCTTGCCAAACCCTTTGACTGTGTGGATCACAAAAAACTGTGGAAAATTCTGAAAGAGTAGGGAATACCGGAGCACCTGACCTGCCTCTTGAGAAATCTGTATGCAGGTCAGGAAGCAACAGTTAGAACTGGACATGGAACAACAGACTGGTTCCAAATAGGAAAAGGAGTACGTCAAGGGTGTATATTGTCACCCTGCTTATTTAACTTCTATGCAGATTACATCATGAGAAACGCTGGACTGGAGGAAACACAAGTTGGAATCAAGATTGCCAGGAGAAATATCAATAACCTCAGATATGCAGATGACACCACCCTTATGGCAGAAAGTGAAGAGCAACTAAAAAGCCTCTTGATGAAAGTGAAAGTGGAGAGTGAAAAAGTTGGCTTAAAGCTCAACATTCAGAAAACGAAGATCATGGCATCCCGGAAATAGATGGGGAAACAGTGAAAACAGTGAGGGGTGAAGGGGGTGAAGTCACTCAGTCGTGTCCGACTCTTGGCGATCCCATGGACTGTAGTCTAGCAGTCTCTGTTCATGGGAATTTCCAGGCAAGACTACTTGAATGGGTTGCCATTTCCTTCTCCAGGGGATCTTCCTGACCCAGGGATCGAACCCAGGTCTCCTGCATTGCAGGCAGACTCTTTACCCTCTCAGCCACCAGGGACAGTGAAAACAGTGTCAGACTTTATTTTTCTGGGCTCCAAAATCACTGCAGATGGTGACTGCAGCCATGAAATTAAAAGTCACTTACTGCTTGGAAGAAAAGTTATGACCAACATAGATAGCATATTGAAAAGCAGAGACATTACTTTGCTGACCAAGGTCTGTCTAGTCAAGGGTATGGTTTTTCCTGTGGTCATGTATGGTTGTGAGAGTTGGACTGTGCAGAAAGCTGAACGCTGAAGAATTGATGCTTTTGAACTGTGGTGTTGGAGAAGACTCTTGAGAGTCCCTTGGACTGCAAGGAGATCCAACCAGTCCATTCTAAGGAGATCAACCCTGGGATTTCTTTGGAAGGAATGATGCTAAATCTGAAACTCCAGTACTTTGTGCATCTCATGCGAAGAGTTGACTCATTGGAAAAGACTCTGATGCTGAGAGGGATTGGGGGCAGGAGGAGAACGGGACAACAGAGGATGAGATGGCTGGATGGCATTACGGACTCGATAGACGTGAGTCTGAGTGAACTCCGGGAGTTGGTGATGGACAGGGAGGCCTGGCATGCTGCGATTCATGGGGTCGCAAAGAGTCAGACACGACTGAGCGACTGAACTGAGAGAGCTTCTAAATGTTGCGGCATCTTCTAATGGAAACATTTTCCCCTATGATTGGCGAACTTTAATAAAAGCTCTCCTTAAACCAGGAGAATATCTTCAATGGACATGTGATTTCATGATAGAGCCAGAGATCATGCTAACAAGAATGCTCGAGCTGGCACTCCCCAAAACCAAATTACTTACGAAATGTTAACTGGCTCCAGACAATTTGATACCACAGAAGCTCAAATACAATGCCCTCCTTTGTTGTATTAACAATTAAAAACAGTGGCCTTTGAAGCTTGGGATCGAATTACTTCTCAAGGAGAGCCTTCAGGTAGTTACACTAAAATATTACAAGGGCCTAATGAAAGTTATGCTGGTTTTTTAGCTCGATTAGAAACTGCCATTTCCTGTACTGTAATCGGAGAAGAAACCAAAAAACAGCTAGAAAAATTACTTGCTTATAAGAATGCAAATCAGGAATGTCAAAGAGCTATCACTCCAATCCGTGAGTTGGGACTATTATTGACTATTTGAAGGCTTGTGGCAATCTAGGATCAGAAACTCAAAAGATGCAAATGCTAGTTGAGACAATGGTTGCTGCCTTTAGAAAGGGAAATGAAGGATCCTTTACATGTGGAGATAAAAACCATTTAGAAAGGGACTGCCCTAAGAAGGCTAATAAGAAACCTCCAAGAATTTGCCCTCTCTGCCTTAGAGGAATGCACTGGGCCAAAGACTGTAAATCTAAATTTGATATTGATGAAAAACCTATTCCAGGAAACTCCAAACAGGGGACCCCCCCACCCAGGTCCCCTACAACAAAAACCAGGGGCAACTTCTATCTTTCCCTTCAAACCCTCAATATCTGGCAGTGCTGCCGTCAATATACCAGCCCTAAATGATTTTTCCCTTTACCCTCAAGCAGTCCTTTCCAGAGTACCTACCGGACTTTTCAGACCTCTGCCCCCACAAACCTTCAGTCTCTTGCTTGGCCAATCTAGTTTGACTTCTAAAGGAATTACTGTTCACCCTGGAGTAATTGATTCAGATTATAAAGGAGAGATTCAAATGATGATGTCATCTCAGATTCTATGGCAATTCAAAAAGGGGGACAAAATTGCTCAATTACTTCTTTTGCCTTACATTTCTATTAACTCCTCTAATAATGTACGGACAAGCAGATTCGGCAGTACAGATCAAAACCAATCCTTATGGACATCATTGATATCTCTATGTGCCCAACCAAATATAAATATCAAAATTAATGGTACAAGATTTTCTGGTCTCCTCGACACTGGATCTGACATTACTATTATTTCCAAACACTTATGGCCCAAATCTTGGCCTATACAAAAGGTCTCTTGCCAAATTGTGGGAATTTCTCAAACTAAAGTACAAGAAGTCTATCAAAGTGTTCAGATACACCCATGTGAGGGACCAGAAGGCCAGCCTGCAACATTAAGAGCTTATATGATAGATGCACCCCTTAATCTAATAGGAAGGGACTTACTTATGCAATGGCAAACTCAGATATACATTCCACACTTTTCCTAGGGGCCACTGCTCATTTAACAAACAAAACAATTATCAAAATAACTTGGAAGAATGACGAGCCTAGCTGGACAGAGCAATGGCCCCTTACAAAAGAAAAATTACAGGCTGCTAAAGAACTTATAGACACACAATTTGAACTGAAACATATTGAGACATCTTGCTCTCCTTGGAACTTTCCTATTTTTGTTATAAAAAAGAAATTTAACAAATGGTGCCTTTTAACAGACCTTAGAAAAGTTAATGCATCTATGAAACCTATGGGTGCGTTACAACCAGGAATCCCATCACCTACTGCTGCTGCTGCTGCTAAGTCGCTTCAGTCGTGTCCAACTCTGTGCGACCCCATAGACGGCAGCCCACCATCCCTGGAATTCTCCAGGCAAGAACACTGGAGTGGGTTGCCATTTCCTTCTCCAATGAATGAAAGGGAAAAGTGAAAGTGAAGTCGCTCAGTCGTGTCCCACTCTTAGAGACCCCATGGACTGCAGCCTACCAGGCTCCTCCGTCCATGGGATTTTCGAGGCAAGAGTACTGGAGTGGGTTGCCATTGCCTTCTCCCATCACCTACTACTATTCCTCAAAATTGGCATATTATTATTATTATTGATTTACAAATTGCTTTTTAAATATACCTTTACACCCTTTAGACCAAGAGAGATTCACTTTGTCTCGCCCTATTCCTAATCACACTGGGCCTCATAAAAGATTTCAGTAGAGTATGTTACCTAAAGGTATGCTTAGCAGTCCTACTATTTGTTAAAATTTTGTAGTCAAGGCTTTACATCCAATGTGACAGCATTTCTTTCATGCATATATCATGAATATATTGTAACTACAAAAAGGAGAAATTATATTTTTGACACTGAATGGCCAGAATATTCTTTAGACTCTAGAGAATACTGATTAAAATAAACTCTTTTGAAACTGCAAAACCGGTTCTTCTTACACATGCAGTTAGGAATGGGTTAACTTGTTAAAATACTTTTTTGGAGTTCCAGTTCTGCCTGGGAAACAAATCAGGCCTGAAAATACCTTAACTCTTATCATGTCCTTGGGATACACAGACCACTCTATCTAGGACTCCAGCCGTAAACAAACTGGTGAAACTCAAAAATAATAATATGACACAAAGATATTTTAAATTTCAAGCAGAAAACTATGCCTATCTATCTAAAATTATCTATGTCTCAATATATGTCTTTGTTTTTGGATAATATGAAGTTAATGACCTCTATTTAAATTCAACTTCACGTGAACTGAAAAATATACAATATTAAAAATAATGTTTATTTAAATTTAACTGTTTGCTAATCTAATTAAGACACATCTTAAGTCATCAACATTGTATAATACTTTTATTATGCCTAGTTTAAGGTAAACTAAATTTGTCAGCAAAAATATAACTTTATATATATATAAATATATAATGATATAATAAATATATTCAATCTATAAAATGCTAACATACAATACACTTCATAATTGCTAAAGAAAAATAAAATATATGCTTTTAATAAAAAGATATGAGAAATGGCAAATAAAATGATAAATATAAAAATATAAAAAGGGTTTATGATAAATAAAAAGAATTTTATGACAAATGGATATAACTCATTGCCCTGAACTTTCTTCCTCTTCCTTCTTATATGTCTGAATCGATACACATTCTTTTATAGGGGCCACACCTCTCTGGAATGAAACTACATGATATGTTATAACCCACCTATTACCTTACTTTGCAATAACACCTAATTCGATAAAGACAGACAATGGCCCTGCCTATATTTCTAAACAATTCAAACAATTTTTAAATTCATTCTCTATTAAACAGATTACAAACATTCCTTATAATCCACAAACACAAGACATAATTAAACTAACACATTATACACTAAAACTACAAATACAAAATTAAATAAGGAGATCTACACAGGAATACTTTTATCTTCCTTATCCAGAGCAGACTTTACTAGATTCTAATGCAATATATTCTTTAAGCCTATAACTATTGTTAATATAGCTGAATTTCTATTTCCAGTCTGTAAGATTCTTAAAACAAAATAACATCAACTTTAATGCCTGTTTCACAATACAAAACAAAAACAAAATAAAAAAGACACCATTTGCGAAATAAGTTATTTGTTCTTAAGAGTATCAAAAATGCAAACTATTCACCTTCTTTTCAGGTCTGTCTTGAAACTATAATCATCTTCCTTAACACACTGAACAGAGAGATTCAACAGCTGCCAGACTACGTTTCTTTTCCGGGAAAAGGTCAGGTATTTGGATGTGAGCAGCGTTTCATTTATCAAGTTGTTCTCCATCAGCTTTTCAATAATTTCACTTAGGAAAAAATGTTTGACTGTTTGCTCCTAATCCTTTGCCACAAATAACACAAACCACTTAAAACAGAGTCAGATCCCATTTCTTTTTATATCAGAAAAAATGTATGTACGGAATGAGGAAGAAATCAACACATTAATTCAATTTGGGCTGGAGGAAGGGATCAAGGAATAGCGAGGTGCGAAGTGACAGGAGACCACGGATAGGGAGGAGAGGGGACGCCACAGGCACAGCTTAACAACGACAAAAATGAACAAACAAAAAAAGTACCTCAGGTTTCCAGTGGTCGGCCGCACCTACCAAGTCTCCGTTTGCGGAATTGGCTGTAGAATCGCTTTCGAGGAAGCAGAGACTGGAGACTCCTCAGCCATTGGTATCAGAAGAATGCCACAGCGAGGGGCGGGCATAGGGCACACTCCTGCCCCTGGGTGAGTGAGGGGCGCAGGGTGCGACACAAGCCTGCGCGCATGTGAGGGGCAGAGCCGAGCAGGGCCAAGCAGGGCCCAGGGGAGCCGAGGGGGGCCGATCAGGAACAAGAGGACACCTGCTGGGTTCTTCCTTTTGATCCCTAGGTATCTTGTCAGGGTTTAGAAGTACATGAGGGTTTTTCCCGTCTTGTGTTGCATCATTGATTGCTCATAACTTTAACAGTTTTAAGTAAAAACTTAAAATTCTGTGGGATAATTGCGTTGGAAAGAAAGGTTTCCTCTTAACAGGATTCCTGCTGATGAGGCTGAAGCAGTTCAGTACGGGAACTGAAACCTGGTGTGGTGGCCGGGCTGGGGGTGGGTAGGGGTGGGTGGGGGTTGATGTGGGGTGGTGGCTGGACCCAGAAATATTCCTGCTGTAGGGAACAAGGTATAAGGAAGGTTGGGAAGTGCTTGCAAACAAGACTCTCAACCAGGGCTGAACATTCTTGCAAACGAGATGTTCTGCCCAGAATCCTCTATTTGTTCCCGTGGGAAAAGAACATTTCTTGCACACAAGGATGTTTCTCTGATTCCTCAAAAGGAACAGACCCAGGGACAAAACGGATTCTAAGTTGATAACGAAGTTCTCAAAACAAAGTCTTAGCTGCAGTAAATAAGTTAGGTAAAGGTTATCTCGCCCCGCGCCTGCGCACTGTATAGTCACTGAATTATGGTGTTTGGCAACTTGCCCCACAGGTTGTTGTGCAAAAGATATAAAATAAAGCAGCTGCAAGAAGCAAGAGAAAGATTCAAACCACTCTGCAGTGTTGGTGTTTCATTCCGTCGCTAGCATCTGGCGCCCAGCTCGGGGGCTCTACGGAACCTAAAGGGTAAGCACCCCGGGGCGGGACGCTGAAAGGGGGACTATCGGGGAAAAAGAAAAAAAAAAAGAGAAAAAGAAACAAAAAAGAGAAGAGAAAGAAAAAAACCATGGGGAATTCCCCGTCTTTAAAGTCACAATATATGGAGCTGGTCACAATATATGGAGCCCCTGCATTCTATAGGAATTAAAACATCTACTCGCCGCTTGAGTGAGTTGTTTCGCCTTATAGAGCAGCATTGCTATTGGTTTCAATATCAAACAAAAGTACAGCTAAATTTGAGGGAATGAAAAGTGATACAAAAGGAGTTAAGAAGGCAGCATCAAAAAGGAAATGTGATTCCTTTAAAGCTGTGGACTCTATGTAGTGCTATAACGCAGGCTTTAAAATTAAAGGCTGCTGATGGTGAGGCCGTCTCATGTTCTCTTAAGAAGGATGATCCCCTGTATGAGGATGTGCCTGTGAGTGAGGAGAAGGAAGGCGAATGTGAGTGGGGGCTTCACCTCGGCCTCCGCCCAAACCTCCGGATGATAGTACAGATTCATCCACTGAGACAGATAGAGATGTGAATTCGGGGGAGGATTCAGATTCTGTAGAGAGTCGGTGGTTTGGGAAGTACGGGACAAAGCATATTTTGGGAAATGCTTATTAATGACTCTCGTCCTTTAATGTCACTGATTATTGAAGATAGACAGTTTGAAGGATTAGTGGATACAGGAGCAGATGTTTCAGTTATTTCTCTCCAGCAGTGGCTTAATGACTGGAAAAAAGAAAAAATTCCTCGTTTTAACAGGCTTAGGATCTATAGCAAATGTGTGGAGAAGCGCTCAACCTTTGTCATGCCAATTGTCTAATGGAAAAAAAGTATTTATTTTTTTACATTGTTAATATACCTATTACTATCTGGGGAAGAGATCTTTTACTTTCTTTAGGAACAACACTCACCATCTCGTCGGAAAACTTGTAGCCACTGCTCAGATTCCTGGAGCTCTCCCATTGAAATGGTTAACTGATGTCCCTAAATGGGTTAAGCAGTGGCCGCTTCCAAGAGTGAAGCTCGAGGCTTTAGAACAATTCGTAGAAGAACAGCTTCAATCTGGCCATATGGAACCTTCCACCTCTGCTTGGAATTCCCCTGTTTTTGTCATTAAGAAAAAATCTGGTAAATGGAGAATGTTGACTGATTTAAGGGAAGTTAACAAATGTTTACAACTTATGGGAACTTTGCAATTAGGTCTCCCTTCTCCTGCCTTGATTCCACAAAATTGGTCTTTGATGGTTTTAGATTTGAAGGATTGCTTTTTTACTATTCTTTTACAAATAAAAGATAGAAATAAATTTGCTATTACTATTCCAGTGTATAATCATGGGCAGTGTCAGGTAACCTTACTTTATGGATGGGAAACTTTACTTTGAATATTAATGATCCTAGAGGGCCATTTCAAGTTCATTTGCATATTAATAAATCTTACTCTGCTATAGCATGTGCAAAATTTCCTTATTCTTTACTGTATGGGCAATGGATTTGGAATGAAATTTTGGGAGTTTTATCGTGTTCTGATTGTAATTTGACTCAATGTATAAACCGTTCCTGGTGGGAAAATGTTGAAAACAAGATGGTCCATTCCAGTAATTACTCTTTGGTTATTGTGAAAGCACGGACTGAACTCTGGTTACCTGTTAATCTTACTTGGCCTTTGGTCAGACTTTTTTGCTGTCACTCATCTTGTGAATGCTGTACAAACTCTCCTCCATCAATGCTTGGCATTGTCATCGCATCAATTCTCACTGTGGCTTCAGTAACAGCAACAGCAACTGTAGCAGGTCTTGCTTTGCATCAGGGCATACAGACTGCTGATTTTGTCAGGGAGTGGCATAAGGATGCTTATTTATTGTGGCAACAACAGCATGATTTGGACGCTCAATTGGCTACTGATGTATTGAATTTACAACACACTGTTTCCTGGTTAGGAGATCAAGTGACTGTGTTAGCTACAAGGAGTGTGTTAAAATGTGATTGGAACTCATCTCACCTATGTGTAACCCCTGTTCCCTTTAATATGAGTGAGGGTTGGGAAAAGGTGAAAAGGTATTTGATGGGACACCAGAATTTAACTGCTTAAATTATGAAACTGGAGCAAACTATATTGTCAACTTTTAGTAAGATGCTGCCTGATATTATTGGTTCTGATACACTAAAGAGTCTTCAAGAAGGATTAGATAACCTTAATCCTTTAGGGCATGTATCTACATTGTTAACAACATCCTTTGTGAATTCTTTGTTAATTGTTGCTTTATGTTTCATTGCTTTTATAGTCTACCACCACTGGGAAAAAGGGAAACAACTGAAAGCTTTGCATATTCAAGCGCTTATTCAGCACCTGCAAGAAAAGAAAGGGGGAGATGTAGGGAACAAGGTATAAGGAAGGTTGGGAAGTGCTTGCAAAGGAGACTCTCAACCAGGGCTGAACATTCTCGCAAAGGAGATGTTCTGCCCAGTGTAGGGAACAAGGTATAAGGAAGGTTGGGAAGTGCTTGCAAACAAGACTCTCAACCAGGGCTGAACATTCTTGCAAACGAGATGTTCTGCCCAGAATCCTCTGTTTGTTCCCATGGGAAAAAACATTTCTTGCACACAAGGATGTTTCTCTGATTCCTCAAAAGGAACAGACCCAGGGACAAAAGGGATTCTAAGTTGATAAGTTCTCAAAACAAAGTCTTAGCTGCAGTAAATAAGTTAGGTAAAGGTTATCTCGCCCCGCGCCTGTGCACTGTATAGTCGCTGAATTATGGTGTTTGGCAACTTGCCCCGCAGATTGTTGTGCAAAAGATATAAAATAAAGCAGCTGCAAGAAGCAGCAGACAGATTCAAACCACTCTGCAGTGTTGGTGTTTCATTCCATCACTAGCACCTGCAATTAGAATTAATTTAAGCTGTTTAAGTAAACAAGAACTGGCTTTGTGTAGGGATGACAAGCTGGAATGTGAAACACACAGCTCTTAGTAACACCTCATAGTAACACCTAGAAGGAGAAAAATACCTTGACATTCCACTTCTTCAAAGATCAAGCTTATTACTCACTGCAGCAGCCCAACGACAATGCACCCTGAGGGGAATGCAGGCTGGAGCAAAACAGGTACTGAAGAATCAAAGCTACTCCATTTTGTAAAGTTCCGGGAAAAGAGCCTTTGGAAATCCCCTGACCTCACCCCACCACCTGCGAACCAATCAGAACCCTTGGCTAGCCCAGGAAATTTGAGTCAAGCCCGGGAAAGGAGAACCAATCAGAACTCAACACCTAACCCTTCACCAGAAGGTGACCAATCAGACCCGGAGACTCCCGTTTTTGAATTTTTTGCGCCGTAATACCCTATATAAGCAATGTAACCTAGAGCTCAGGGCTCCTCCCTATAGCTGCTGCGTCAGTATCGGTGGGAGCCCCAGCTCGAGCTTGGTAGTAAAAACTCTCTTGCTTTTGCATCGGATATTGACTCCCTGGTGGTCATTGGGAGATTTTGCGACTTGGGCATAACAGTACCATTCTGAGCTTCCAACATAGTAGCCTTGGTAAATCAGAAACAGCCTCTTGGGCCCATCGTCCTCCTCAGGAAGTCCAAGTAAGTTTTGGGGAGTCTCTCCTGGTTTTCAGATCTCCCAGTTATGGGGTGATGACTGCAAATTTTATTTGGAAGGGTATTAACAGTTAAAAGACACAGGAGGATCCTGGTTGAAAGATACTGGGATTTGCTCAGTTGAAAGCCACTCAGTGACACTTCCCTGGTGGTCCAGAGATAAAGAATCCACCTGCCAATGCATGGGACACAGGTTTGATCCCTGGTCTGGGAGGATACCACGTGCCTTAGAGCAACTAAGCCCGAGCAACACAAGTACTGAGCCTGTGCTCTAAAGCTTGTGCTCTGCAACAAGAGTAGCTACAGCAGTGAGAAGCCAGCACAGCAATTAGAGTAGTTCCTGCTTGCTGCACCCAGAGAAAGCCCACGTGTGGCAAAAAAAGGCTCAGCACAGGCAAAAGAAAAAAGACATTGAGTGATCTGGACTGACCAAAAAAGGAGATTCAGAATGCCAGTCTCCAACCAACCAGCCACGTTTATGTATTTTATGTACAGAATGTATAGCCCCTGCCTGCCGCAAGGAGAGAAAAGCCAGGAGCACAGTGAAGACCCAGAACAGCCAAAAATAAATTTTAAAGTTATTAAATAAGAGAGAAAAAATTTCCTATAATGAGAACTGCATTCTTCTTTATAGAAACTGTTTGTGTTCCATGCTTATGATGACAAAGCTTCAAATACTTTTGAGAAAAACTTGTTTACATCATAATATATAATACATAAGTGAATACTTCCTCAATGTAACGGAATGTCAACAATTACTAGATAATCATTTGACGGTAATCAGGCAGTTTTAATTTTTGTTCTCTCTTTGCTGTGCTGTTTCCAAAAGCTCTGTCAGATATGGACAACAAAGCAGACTACAAAACATCATCTTGAGAAGACATTACAATTTCTTTTTACCAAAATTATCACCAACTTTGCACTATTTATAAATATTTCTGTGTGTATTAACTGACTGAACTCAAGTCCTAAAGGAACTTTCTTCATGTTTATAGGGCAGCTGCTATGTTCCCTGTCATTGTCTTCTGTGCATTTTCACATTACAAAAGTCTCAAAATAACCCACCGACTTATGTATTTGTTAGTGTAAGGCAGAGAAGAAATGTAAATTAAACTTTAAACCTCGGTCACAACATGTGGACAGAGAAAATAACGCTAAGGAAAAACTTGAAAAAAAAACAAAAGAAATAGGGTAGCATGATTTGAGAGAATCGCATTGAAACATATATATTCAGTTCAGTTCATTTCAGTCGCTCAGTCGTGTCCGACTCCTTGCAACTCCATGAATCGCAGCATGCCAGGCCTACCATATGTAAAATAGATAGCCGGGGGAGTTTGATATATGACTGGGCATCCAGAGCCACTGCTCGGTGACAACTTGGAGGGATAGGGTGGGGAAGGAGGTTGGGGACACATGAATGCCTATGGCCGATTCGTGTTGTGGAATGGCAAAAACCATCACAGTATTTAAAAAAAAAAAAAAAACAACTCAAGAAAAAGGAAATTCTACCACAGCTGACAATGAACTATGGAGCATATTTATTAATTCTATAATGTTACATCAACATTTTAATATGCATTGGAAAACTAGACTTCTATTTTTTATTAATTATTTCTAAACATTACTGTTCATTAGGCTAGTGTAAAAATATCTTAGGCAATAGATAGTAAATAGTAATTTTTCTGTTTAGTAAAACAGATAAATAGTAATTTACTACCATCTTCAACAACCAGATAGAACAATGGGACATATCTGCACAGCAGGAAAAGGAATGTAACAAATTCATAGCATGAGTAAACATTCAGTGTTTTGTTAAACAGTCTCACTGTGGTTTCTCCGATGTTTGACTACTGATACCTCTAGACTTTAAACCAACCAATTCCTATGCTGCCTATTTGGGCATGCCAAAAATTGCCAAAAGATTGGAAGTCTATAGTGCTCCAACTAGAAAGCTTCATCAGTTAACAAATATTCTCATAACATATCATCTGTCCCAGTATCCAAACAATACTTTGGGTTTGGTTCCATCTTGTGCTTTCAGTGACTTCAAAGTAATAAGAACAAAAAAGTTGGGATTGAATCTATGAAATTTCTAGTTTATCAAACAAACAAACAAAAATGCCAGCATGTAGTGTGCATTCTCAATGATTTCCGGACTTCCCTGGTGACTCAGGGATAAGGAATCGGCCTGCCAATGCAGGAGACGAGGGGTCAATGCCTGGTCCAGGAAATTCCCACATGCTGTGGAGCCACTAAGCCCCTGAGCCACAAGTGTTCAGCCAATAATACATAAATAATCAAAAATAAATTGCTTACGAATTCTCCAAGGTCAAAAAGAGATACCATTTTTAACCTTAGTTCCTGAAGTTTATTTCCTAATAGTTTACATGTTTATTTTTCTATTTTCACTTTATGTAAATCAGGTGCATCAGTTCAGTTCAGTTCAGTTCATTCGCTCAGTCGTGTCCTACACTTTGCGACCCCATGAATCGCAGCACGCCAGGCCTCCCTGTCCATCACCAACTCCCAGATTCACTCAGACTCAGGTCCATCAAGTCAGTGATGCCATCCAGCCATCTCATCCTTTGTTGTCCCCTTCTCCTACCCCCAATCCCTCCTAGCATCAGAGTCTTTTCCAGTGAGTCAACTCTTCGCATGAGGTGGCCAAAATACTGGAGTTTCAGCTTTAGCATCATTCCTTCCAAAGAAATCCCAGGGCTGATCTCCTTCAGAATGGACTGGTTGGATCTCCTTGCAGTTCAAGGGACTCTCAAGAGTCATCTCCAACACCACAGTTCAAAAGCATCAATTCTTCGGCACTCAGCTTTCTGCACAGTCCAACTCTCACATCCATACATGACCACAGGAAAAACCATAGCCTTGACTAGACGGACCTTTGTTGGCAAAGTAATGTCACTGCTTTTCAATATGCTATCTAGGTTGGTCATAACTTTCCTCCCAAGGAATAAGCTTCTTTTAATGTCATGGCTGCAAACACCATCTGCAGTGATTTTGGAGCCCAGAAAAATAAAGTCTGCCACTGTTTCCACTGTTTCCCCATCTATTTCCCATGAAGTGATGGGACCAGATGTCATGATCTTCATTTTCTGAACGCTGAGTTTTAAGTCAACTTTTCACTCTCCTCTTTCAGTTTCATCAAGAGGCTTTTTAGTTCCTCTTCACTTTCTGCCATAAAGGTGGTGTCATCTGCATATCTGAGGTTATTGGTATTTCTGTTGGCAATCTTGATTCCAGTTTGTGCTTCTTCCAGCCCAGCCTTTCTCGTGATGTACTCTGCATATAAGTTAAATAAGCAAGGTGACCATACACAGCCTTGATGTACTCCTTTTCCTATTTGGAACCAGTCTGTTGTTGCATGTCCAGTTCTAACTGTTGCTTCCTGACCTGCACACAAATTTCTCAAGAGGCAGGTAAGGGGGTCTGGTATTCCCATCTCTTTCAGAATTTTTCACAGTTTATTGTGATCCACACAGTCAAAGGCTTTGACATAGCCAATAAAGCAAAAATAGACGTTTTTCTGGAACTCTCTTGCTTTTTCAATGATCCAGCGGATGTTGGCAATTTGATCTCTGGTTCCTCTGCCTTTTCTAAAACCAGCTTGAACATCAGGAAGTTCACAGTTCACGTATTGCTGAAGCCTGGCTTGGAGAATTTTGAGCATATGACAGTAATCCAAGCCTATGCCCCAACCAGTAATGCTGAAGAAGCTGAACATGGACATGAGTTTAAGTGAACTCAGGGAGTTGGTGATGGACAGGGAGGCCTGGGGTGCTGGGATTCACTGGGTCGTAAGGAGGCGTACACGACTGAGCGACAGAACTTACTGAACTGACAAGCTAGAATGTGAAACACACAATTCTTAGAAAGGGCTACTTCATACTAACACTTCCAAGGAGAAAAATGTCTTGACATTCCACTTCTTCAAGGATCAAACTTATTAGTCACTGCAGTGGCCCAGCGAAAGTGCACCCTGAGGGAATGCAGGATTGAGAAAAGCAGGGACCATACTGTGCTTTGGACATTCTAGCCTTGGTATTTCAGGACGGGTCTTTTGGGTACATTCACCTCTTCAGCAAGTCCAGAGAAGTTTGGGGGAGTCTCTCCTGGTTTCAGATCTCCCAGTTATTGGTTGATGACCCCAATTTTGTTTGGCAGTGTATTAACATACATAGCACACAGTTAAAAGACAATGAGCAGAACTTTCCTGGTGGTCCAGTTGTAAATAATCTACCTGCCAATGCATAGGACCCGGGTTTGATCCCTGGTCTGAGAGGATGCCACATACCTTGGAGGAACTAAGCCCGTGCAACACAAGTACTGAGCCTGTGCTCTAAAGCCTGTGCTCTGCAACAACAGTAACCCCAGTAATGAGAAGCCTGTACACAAGTAACTAGAAAGTCACTTCTGCTTGCTGCAACTAGAGAAATCCCACGTACAGTTTAAAAAAAAAAAAAAAGGCTCAGTACAGCGGAAAGAACAAAGAGACATTGAGTCCTCTGGACTGACCAAAAGAAGCCTCAAAATGCCAGTCTCCAACCATACCCCAGCCACGTTTATGTGGAGAATTCATTGCCTGATTGCTGTAAAAAGAGAAAGAAGCCAGCAAAATGAAGACTTAGCATAGCCAAAAATAAATTTTAAAGATTATTAAAGAGAGAAAAAAACTTTTAATGAGAAATACATACTTCTTTATAAAACTTTCTGTTCCATGCTTAGGATGACAAAGTTTCAAATACTTATATGAGAAAAAGTTGTTTACATCATAATATATAATACTTAAGCGAATACTTTAATGTAATGGAATGTCAAATTACTATATGATCACTTGACGGAAATTAGGCAATTTACTTCTTGTTGAAAAGCTGTAATATATTTTCTATCATTTCTTTGTTGTCTGTTTCTGAAAGACCTGTCAGTTGTGGACAACAAAGCTCATTGTAAAACATAAAGTCTTAAGAAGACACTAGAATTTCTTTCACCAAAATTATCAACTTGGCACTGTTTGTAAATGTTTCTATGTGTATTATCTGACTGAACTCAAGTCGTAAAGGAACTGTCTTTCTTTACATTTACAGGGCACCTACTATGTTCCTGGTCATCGTCTATGTGCATTTCAACGTTACAAAAGTCTCAAAATAATCCACTGACATGTATTTTTTAGTGTAAAGCAGGAAAGAAATGTAAACTAAACATTAAAACTGGGTTACAACATGTGGATAAAAAAGTAACGCTAAGGAAAACCTATTGAAAAAAAAACAACAAGAAATAGGATGGCAGAACTTAAGAGATTAGCACTGAAACATATATATTACCATATGTAAAAGAGCCAGTGGGAGTTTGATGTTCTAGCGAGTGCTTTTGGACAACCTGGAGGGATATGGTGGGGAGAGAGGTGGGTTCAGGCAGGAGGGCACATAAGTACGCCTATGGCCTATTCATGTTGATGTACAGCAAAAACCATCACAATCTTGTAAAAAAAGAAAAAAAATTAACGGATGGTGAGTTAGGATGAACAGATAATCAAAGCTTTCCCACACCTAACACATGTGTGTAGTTTTCCTACAGTTTGAATTTTCTGAGGGTCAAAAACTTGATATATTTTACTGCTTTCTCTACATGCGTAAGCTTTCCCTGCAGAATGGATTCTCAGATGATCTGCAATGTCATTTCTTGTGACTGAAGGGTTTGCCACATAAATAACATTTACGTGGTTTCTCTTATGTATGAACTGCCTAATGGGCAGTTAATGCTGAACATGCACTAGAAACTCTGACACATTCATTTCACTTCTATGTTTTTTAATACACTATGGATTCTCTGATGAATTATAAGGCCAGGACACTTGACTAAAGGCTCTGTCACACTCACGACATTTACACTAAAATGTTTCTCACAACTGTCACATCTCTAATGTTTCTCTCTAGTATCAATTCTCCAATGGTTTCTAAGTTCATCATTTCAAGTAAAGCACCGGCCATATACATCATATTTATATGGTTTCTCTCCTGTCTGAACTGCCTGATGAGTTATGGATGACTCTGCCTAAATGGTTTGTCACAATTGAATTTTCTGATGAACTGCAAGGTTTGCATTCACACTGAAAGCCCTGCCACATATACCTCATTTATATGGTTTCTCTCCAGTATGAACTCTCTGATGAACAGCAAGGCTTGAACTTACAGTGAAAGCCTTGGCACATATACCATAATTACATGGTTACTCTCCAGTATGAACTCTCCGATGAATAGCAAGGGTTCCATTATGACTACTTACAGGTGGCTTTTTAGGATCGAAGAACAAAGTAATGGGTGCAGAAAGTGATAAGGTTTGTGAAAAGTGAACCATGAGAAGTGAACTTTGTACATGGTTTAAAAGAAGTGTAAAATAAATTTAATTAAGTTTGCCTTTTAAATTAAGTAAAACTTATTTAGCTTTGAATTTTGCTTTTCTGTCTGTTACAAAATATGAATTTAGCTTTTCTGCCTGTTAAGATGACACCTTTTCTTCAGATGGTGAACTGCCTTTGATAACAGATTAAAGTTTCTTTATCTCTTAAATGATCTGTTCTGAAATCTTTCATTGTTACTTTGGCTATATGAATAGCTATTGTTTCAAAATGACCTATAATCCTATCTGACTGAGTGTTCTAAACCTATTTGATATTTGTTGACAAAACTTCCTAAGTCATTGTAATGAAGAACTTGATTTCTAGCTAACTTTGGGATGCTTCAGAGGGCCCTGAAACACCCCAAAGAGAGATATTACACTAATTAGGCTCATTTTTTATACAGAATGACATGGGAAGTATTGTCAAGTGAGGAATAAGTCTCGGGTTATACTGTATGGTAAATGTTACTAACATAGATATCAGAGAAACCATATGGTGCTGCTAAAATTCTGATATGTTTGGGTAAAGTGTTATCAGGCTTAATTCTAATTACTATTTCAAAATATTGTCATAGCACTAATCAAGTTTTGCAAAAATACTTGCTCTTCAAGAATATTTATAGAAAGGACTTTCGGATAAATACCAGTTTCTAAAATGGGTAAGGATTCTGAAAGAAAACCTGATGACTTCACAAAGCTTAACAGAAGGACTGATGAATATGCTTATAACTTTTATGGTTTATATCCAAAAAATCATTGGTTTGAATATGTGTCATCCAGGTGTAAGGAAAAGAAACCTTCCTCTGCAACTAATTATGACAGCAATTTGGTAAAATTATATTTTATACACAAATTGAAACATTTCTCTTTTCTATCTGAACCCTTCTAGAATGCAAAAGTAGGAAGTCAAGAAACACCTGGAGTAACAGGCAAATTTGGCCTTGGAGTACCAAATGAAGCAGGGCAAAGGCTAACAGAGTTATGCCAAGAGAACGCACTGGTCATAGCAAACACCCTATTCCAACTACACAAGAGAAGACTCTACACATGGACATCACCAGATGGTAAACACTGAAATCAGATTGATTATATCCTTTGCAGCCAAAGATGAAGAAGCTCTATACAGTCAGCAAAGCAAGACTGGGAGCGGACTGTGGATCAGATCATGAACTCCTTATTGCCAAATTCAGACTGAAATTGAAGAAAGTAGGGAAAACCACTAGACCATTCAGGTATGACCTAAATCAAATACCTTATGACTATACAGTGAAAGTGAGAAACAGATTTAGGGGACTAGATCTGATAGACAGAGTGCCTGATAAACTATGGATGGGGGTTCGTGATATTGTACAGGAGACAGGAATCAAGACCCTCTCCAAGAAAAAGAAATGCAAAAAAGCAAAATGGCTGTCTGAGGGGGCCTTACAAACAGCTGTGAAAAGAAGAGAAGTCAAAAGCAAAGGAGAAAAGGAAAGATATACCCATTTGAATGCAGAGTTCCAAAGAATAGCAAGGAGACATAAGAAAGCCTTTCTCAGGGATCAATGCAAAGAAATAGAGGAAAACATGTAGGGAACAAGGTATAAAGTAGGTTGAGAAGTGCTTGCAAACGAGACTCTCAACCAGGGCTGAACATTCTTGCAAACGAGATGTTCAGCTAAGAATCCTATTTGTTCCCGTGGGAAAAGAACATTTCTTGCACACAAGGATGTTTCTCTGATTCCTCAAAAGGAACAGACCCTGGGACAAAACGGATTCTAAGTTGATAAGGAAGTTCCCCAAAACAAAGTCTTAGCTGCAGTAAATAAGTCAAGGTAAAGGTTATCTCGCCCTGCGCCTGCGCACTGTATAGTCTCTGAATCATAGTGCTTGGCAGCTTGCCCTGTAGGTTGTTGTGCAAGGGATATAAAATAAAGCAGCTGTAAGAAGCAAGTGTTAAAATATAAAGATTCAAACCACTCTGCAGTGTTGGTGTTTCATTCTGTCGCCAGGATCTGGTGCCCAGCTTGGGGCACGATGGAACCAAAAGGGTAAGCACCCTGGGGCAAAAGGCTGAAAGGGGGACTTTTGGGAAATAGAGAAAAAGAGAAAAGAATAAAAATCCGAAAGGGTGAGCACCCCGGAGCGAAACGCTGAAATGGGGACTTTCGAGAAAAAGAAAAATAAGAGAAAAAGAACAGAAAAAAGAGAAGAGAAAAAGAAAAAACTATGGGGAATTCCCCGTCTTTAAAGTCACAATATATGGAGCTGGTTAAGGGGCTCCTGCATTCTATAGGAATTAAAAGGTCTACTCGCCGCTTGAGTGAGTTGTTCTGTCTTATAGAGCAGCATTGCTATTGGTTTCAATATCAAACAAAAGTACAGCTGAATTTGAAGGAATGGAAAGTGGTGCAGAAAGAGTTAAGAAGGCAGCATCAAAAAGGAAACGTGATTCCTTTAAGGCTGTGGACTCTATGTAGCGCTATAACACAGGCTTTAAAATTAATGGCTGTTGATAGTGAGACCGCCTCATGTTATCTTGAGAAGGGGGCTTCACCTCGGACTCCGCCCAAACCTCCGGATGATAGTAAAGATTCATCCACCGAGACAGATAGAGATGTGAGTTCTGGGGAGGATTCAGATTCTGTAGAGGCAATGACTACTGCCTTTTAAAAGGTTTTATTAAATAGAAAACGAACTTCCAAGGCTGTTAACCCTTCGGCACCACCTTACGCATCCCTATTTCCAGTAGCCGCCGACAAGGCTGAGGTAGGGAGAGAGAGTCAATGGTTTTGAAAGTACGGGAAAAAGTATATTTTGGGAAATGCTTATTAATGACTCTCATCCTTTAATGTCACGGATTATTGAAGGTAAACAGTTTGAAGGATTAGTGGATACAGGAGCAGATGTTTCAGTTATTTCTCTCCAGCAGTGGCCTAATGACTGGAAAAAAGAAAAAATTCCTCTTGTTTTAACAGGCTTAGGATCAATAGCAGATGTGTGGAGAAGCGCTCAACCTTTGTCATGCCAATTGTCTAATGGAAAGAAAGTATTTATTTCTTTAATAAAGTATTAATATCTGGGTAAGGGATCTTTTATTTTCTTTAGGAACAATGCTCACCATCTCATCGAAAACTTGTAGCCACTGCTCAGATTCTTCGAGCTCTCCCATTGAAATGGTTAACTGATGTCCCTAAATGGGTTGAGCAGTGGCCGCTTCCAAAAGTGAAGCTCGAGGCTTTAGAACAATTAGTAGAAGAACAGCTTCAATCTGGCCATATTGAACCTTCTACATCTCCTTGGAATTCCCCTGTTTTTGTCATTAAGAAAAAATCTGGTAAATGGAGAATGTTGACTGATTTAAGGGAAGTTAACAAATGTATAGAACCTATGGGAGCTTTGCAACTAGGTCTCCCTTCTCCTGCCTTGATCCACAGAATTGGTCTTTGATGGTTTTAGATTTGAAAGATTGTTTTTTTAATATTCCTTTGCAAATATAAGATAAAAATAAATTTGCTTTTACTATTCCAGTGTATAATGATGGGCAGCCCGTAAAACGTTATCAATGGACAGTGTTGCCTCAAGGAATGATTAATAGCCCTACACTTTGTCAGGAGTTTGTTGATCGTGCTCTTATTACTGTGAGACAACAATTTTCTAATTGTCTTCTTTATCATTATATGGATGATCTTCTATTGGCAGCTCCTAGTAAAGAGGAATGAGATAAATTTTTTATTCATGTGAAGAAAGCTTTAAGTGATTTTAATCTTCAAATTGCTCCTGAAAAAATTCAAACTGAATTTCCTATTTCATATTTAGGTGCTATTTTGGAAAGACAAAGAATAAAACCTCAAAAAGTCCAAATTAGACGAGATAATTTGAAAACTCTTAATGATTTTCAGAAGCTTTTGGGTGATATTAACTGGTTACGTCCTATGTTAGGGATTCCTACACATCAATTGCGTCATTTATTTTCTACTTTGGAGGGTGATACTGCTCTTAACAGTCCTCGATCTCTTACTTCTCAAGCAATAGAGGAATTACACTTTGTAGAGCAACGGTTGAATGAAGGGTTTCTTACTTATCTACAACAGGATCAACCTATATATTTTATAGTGTTCCATACTCCCTATTCTCCTACTGGAGTTATTGCTCAATCTGCAGGGTTGATTGAGTGGGTATTTTTACCCAATAACTATACAAAAAAGCTTGCTACTTATATGGATAAAATTGCTTTCCTTATTTTGAAAGGTCAAGGCCGTATTACTCAGTTAATTGGAAGTGACCCTCAAACAATTATTACTCAACTTACTTCCACCCAAATTTCTAATTGCTTACAGTTTAATGAAAATTGGCAGATAGCTCTTGCATCTTATTCAGGGACTTTTGCTAATCAATATCCTCAATCTAAAATGATAGATTTTCTTCAACATACATCAATGGTTTGTAAATCTCCTATATCTAATATTCCGGTTGAAGGGAAAACTATTTTTACAGATGCCAGTAAAAATACTGCTGGCTATTGGACTGATACTACTTCTAAAGTTGTTCCACATTCCTTTTCTTCTGTGCAGCCTGCTGAACTTTGGGCCATTTGTTTGGCATTACAGGATTTTTTTGATATTCCTATTAATATTGTTTCTGATTCTAAATATGCAGTCTTTTCATGTATTTATCTTCCTGAAGCCACTCTACCAGTAACTTTAAAAACTAATATTGATAAATTATTTTTTCAGGTTCAACAATTATTAATTAGGTGAACTAACCCTGTCTTTTTTACTCATATTCGAGCTCATTCTTCTCTCCCCGGACCATTATCTCAAAAAATGCAAATATAGATGCCTTACTTTATCCTTTACAGTCTGCAACACAAGAACATTGCTTACATCATACTAATTCTAAAGGGTTACAAAAAGCTTATTCGTTAACATGAAAACAAGCTCAATGCATTGTTCGTTCTTGTTCCATATGTGCACCATTTATTTTGCCCTTTGCCCCTCCTGGAGTAAATCCCAGAGGACTACAATCTAACCAAATCTGACAAATGGATGTTGTTTTTATTTCTTCATTCGGTAAACAGAAATATGTTCATCATACTATAGATACTTATTCTCATTTTCAATGGGCTGCAGCTTTAAGTTCAGAAAAGGCAGATTCTGTTATCACTCATTTACTATTTTGTTTTGCTATTATGGGCATACCTATAGAATTAAAAACTGATAATGCTCCTGCATATCAATCCTCTAAATTATCTCAATTTTTAGAAAATATCATGTTAAGCACACTTTTGGTATTCCTTATAATAGTCAAGGACAAGCTATAATTAAAAGAGCTAATCGGACTCTTCGAAAATACATTGAAAAAATAAAAGGGGGAGAAAGGTGTGATATCACCAAGGGATGTATTAAATAAAACACTATTAACTCTTAACTTTTTGAATGTCTGGGGAAAAAGTAAGATGACTCCAGCAGAACAGCATTTTGGCAGTTCAGAAGAGAAGACAAAAAGCTTTGAACATTCCCAGGTATGGTATAAGGATGAGATTAAGGGATGGATTCCAGCAGTACTTCACTTCTTGGGGCGAGGGTGTGCTTTTATTTCTGTGAATAATTCCAGGATCTGGGTTCCATTGAGATTGGTGAAGTTGCAGGATGAGCGACCCATTCGTGCGCCAGTTTCAGGAACTGTCAATGCAGAGGACTTTCACCTTTGCGACAAGACAGGCAGGCCCACCGACATGGGGACAGTTGAAAAAACTGACTCAAGAAGCTGAGAGAACATTGCAGGGATCATGACCCTCGTCTAGTTATGAATTTTTCAAATCATGTAATTGTAGATTGGATTCCTACTCATGGAGAATTTTTAGAAAAATGGTCTAATCGATCTTTAAAATGGCATCGCATAAATGGTACCCTGAATGGTCAAGGAAATGAAACTGTAAAATGGCAACATTTTGCATTGGTTCCACCTCAGTTACAAATGGATGGGCACCCTCAATTACAAGGAGACATATGGAAATTATGGGCAGTGTCAGGTGACCTTACTATATGGACGGGAAACTTTACCTTAAATATTAATGATCCTAAGGGGCCATTTCAAGTTCATTTGCATATTAATAAATCTTACTCTGCTATAGCATGTGTAAAATTTCCTTATTCTTTACTGTATGGGCAATGGATTTGGAATGAAATTTTGGGAGTTATGTCATGTTCTGATTGTAATTTGACTCAATGTATAAATCGTTCCTGGTGGGAAAATGTTGAAAACAAGATGGTCCATTCCAGTAATTATTCTTTGGTCATTGTGAAAGCACGGACTGAACTTTGGCTGCCTGTTAATCTTACTCGGCCTTGGTCGGACTCTTTTGCTGTCACTCATCTTGTGAATGCTGTACAAACCCTTCTCCATCGATCTCGAAAAATGCTTGGCATCGTCATCACATCAATTCTCGCCGTGGCTTCAGTAACAGCAACAGCAACTGTAGCAGGTCTTGCTTTCATCAGGGCATACAGACTGCTGATTTTGTCAGGGAGTGGCATAAAGATGCTCATTTATTGTGGCAACAACAGCATGATTTGGACGCTCAATTGGCTACTGATGTACTGAATTTATAACACACTGTTTCCTGGTTAGGAGATCAAGTGACTGTGTTAGCTACAAAGAGTGTGTTAAAATGTGATTAGAACTCATCTCACCTATGTGTAACCCCTGTTCCCTTTAATATGAGTGAGGGTTAAAAAAAGGTTAAAAGGTCTTTAGTGGGACACCAGAATTTAACTGCTAAAATTATAGAATTGGAACAAACTATATTGTCAATTTTTAGTAAGATGCTGCCTGATATTATTGGTTCTGATATACTGAAGAGTCTTCAAGAAGGATTAGATAACCTTAATCCTTTAGGGCACGTATCTGCATTGTTAACAACATCCTTTGCGAATATTTTGTTAATTGTTGCTTTATGTTTTATTGCTTTTATAGTCTACCGGCGCTGGCGAAAAGGGAAACAATTGAAAGAAGAAGCTTTGCGTATTCAAGCGCTTATGCAGCATCTACAAGAAAAGAAAGGGGGAGATGTAGGGAACAAGGTATAAAGAAGGTTGAGAAGTGCTTGCAAACGAGACTCTCAACCAGGGCTGAACATTCTTGCAAATGAGATGTTCAGCTAAGAATCCTGTTTGTGCCCGTGGGAAAAGAACATTTCTTGCACACAAGGATGTTTCTCTGATTCCTCAAAAGGAACAGACCCTAAGACAAAACGGATTCTAAGTTGATAAGGAAGTTCCCCAAAACAAAGTCTTAGCTGCAGTAAATAAGTCAAGGTAAAGGTTATCTCGCCCTACGCCTGCGCACTGTATAGTCTCTGAATCATAGTGCTTGGCAGCTTGCCCTGTAGGTTGTTGTGCAAGGGATATAAAATAAAGCAGCTGTAAGAAGCAAGTGTTAAAATATAAAGATTCAAACCACTCTGCAGTGTTGGTGTTTCATTCCATCGCCAGCAAAAACAACAGAATAGGAAAGACAAGACATATAAATTTTTAATGCTGCACATAATATGCCAGCAAATTTGGAAAACTCAGCAGTGGCCACAGGACTGGAAAAGGTCAATTTTCATTCCAGTCCCAAAGAATGCTCAAACTACCACACAATTGCACTTGTCCCACATGCTAGTAAAGTAATGCTCAAAATTCTCCAAGCCAGCCTTCTGCAATACGTGAACTGTGAACTTACAGATGTTCAAGCTGGTTTTAGGAAAGGCAGAGGAAACAGAGATCAAATTGCCAACATACGCTGGATCATCAAAAAAGCAAGAGAGTTTCAGAAAAACATCTATTTCTGCTTTATTCACTATGCCAAAGCCTTCGACTGTGTGAATCACAATAAACTGTGGAAAATTCTGAAAGAGATGGGAATACCAGACTACCTAATCTGTCTCTTGAGAAATCTGTATGCAGGTCAGGAAGCAACAGTTAGAACTGGACATGGAACAACAGACTGGTTCCAAATAGGAAAAGGAGTACGTCAAGGCTGTATATTGTCACCCTGCTTATTTAATTTTTCCCTCAAACATTCAACATCCGGCAGTGCTGCCGTCAATATACCAGCCCTAAATGATTTTTCCCTTTACCCTCAAGTCCCTTCCAGAGTACCACTGGACTTTTTGGACCCCTGCCCCCACAAACCTTCGGTCTCTTGCTTGGCCAATCTAGTTTGACTTCTAAAGGAATTACTGTTCACCCTGGAGTAACTGATTCAGATTATAAAGGAGAGATTCAAATGATGGTGTCATCTCAGATTCTATGGCAATTCAAAAAGGAAGACAAAATTGCTCAATTACTTCTTTTGCCTTACATTTCTATTAACTCCTCTAATAATGTATGGACAAGCAGATTCGGCAGATCAAAAATAATCCTTATGGATATGCCGGGAGCCAGCGTGAGGAACTCCACCCATGGCAAAGGTCATGAGGAAGGAGGCTTGGCATACGCAAAAGCGTGATCAAGCCTCAGGAAACCCCCTGTTCCCGAGCATCTAACCCCAAAACCAGAGTCTGTTTTATGCTCTCACCTACACCTCTGACTTTACGGGGGGCTCTCCCCCATAACCATTTCTCTCGGAGGAGTAAACGTGCAGCTCCAAGGCAATAAAAATTCTTGGGCATGACAAGAGTGTTTCAGCTTACGGACTCCTCTGAAGGTTATCTAGCCCGCCTGTATAGGTTTGTCTGGCCACATGTGATTGTTCATAACCTCCCAACCTGACAGGCATGAGATGTTTTAGACTTACTAAAGGCAAATTCTTTTTGGGAATTAGAAATTATTAGTATAATGGGTTGGTTAGGAATTATATTGGTGAAGGGTTTTTTCATTTGTTGTGTCAATAATTGCTGCTAATTCCCTGCTCTGGGTGGGACAAGGATGTCTCAGGTCAAACCTCTCTGCTGACAGACTAGCTTGTGTGACAGGATTATCCATACTCTTGCCACATGATTGTTTACTACCTCTCAACCATAAACAGCACAGAGAATTTTGGAGTATTTTGAGAGTCTTAATTAGCATAGGGCTTTTTCTTCTTGTTGAGTCAATGATTGCCGCCAGGCCTCCATATCCTTAGGCACCTGGGAATATATTAATCAATATATTTGGACCATAGAAAAGGAAATATAGTAGTTTTTAAGGTTAGCAATACTAGACTTTTTGAGTTAATGGATTTTCTCTTTTGTAATAGATCACTGTACTTTGTTATAAATCACTGTGCCCTTGTTATGCAAAAACATAACTTTATAACTATCTTAAGACCAAATAGATTTTAAGGAGAACATTGGTGAAAGGATTTTCATTTGTTGGGCTGATGTTTGCTGTTAAATCTCCATGTTCCCTACCCTTATAATGAACATAACTAGCATATAGGAGAAATAAGTATTAACCTTTAAGCATATAGGAGAAGTAAGTATTAACCTTTAAGATTAATCCTGTTAACCTTGGGTTAAATAAATTCCTTTCTTGATTGTAACTCACTACACCCTCACCCTATAGGAATGTAACTTTATTTGGAGGGTGGTGCCTGGTTTAAGAAAAAACACCCTTGGAAGAAATAAGTTTTTGGTTATCAGAAAGAAAGGATCATAAAATGTCAGCAGGTCTCACTCATGGCCAGAAGATGATGTACCTTTTTTACATTTATGTGAAACACCTGATTTTGATAAAGGTCAGGGCTGCTGACTCCCGCATGATTCTGTATTCATCCCTATGTGTAACACAAGGTATATAAGCAAACCCCAAAATAAAGAAATCGGATCAGTTTCTGGAAAGACTGATTCCCCTGTGTCGCTTCTTTCTTGCTCTCGTTTTTCTGGCTGAATTTCCATCTGGAGCGTGGGTGCCTCCAAATCAACTTATTTGCCCTGGTTTTCAAGCCCACGCGAGAAGGAGCCCAAGGAGGGGCACCTTCCGATATTCAAGTGGCACCGGTGGCCCAACGTAAATGGTGCAAATTCCTTGTCTTGGAATTTTATTGGTATCCCACGTAAACCAAGTTATTTAGCCCCTTTTTCTCTCCTACTATTTTCTGGCTGAATTCCCATCTGGTTCATGGGTACCCACCAAGCCTGCTAATTTTGCCTGGGCTTCTAAGATCGGACCAGGGGGGCCTCAGTGCCTCCTCTCCTTCAGGAGAACGGGAAGACGCCTGCAGCCTGCGTAGGTGGTGATTGGTATCCCATGTGAACCAAGTTATTCAGCCTCTTTTTCTCTGCTAATCTTCTAATCCCTTCCTATCTGTAATTAAGTAAGCCATTTCCAAAGACGCCGTGCTGTCCCCACGTTCAAATTCCCTGGATCCACTGGGGCTGGACCCCGGCATGGATATCACTGGTATCTCAATATGCCCGACCACATATAAATATCAAAATTAATGGTTCAAGACTTTCTGGTCTCCTCGACACTGGATCTGATATTACTATTATTTCCAAACACTTATGGCCCCAAACCTGGCCTATACAAAACATCTCTTGCCAAACTGCAGGAATTTCTCAAACCAAAGTACAAGAAATTTATCAAAATATTCAAATCTACCCATAAGAAGGACCAAAAGGCCAGCCTGCAACATTAATACCTTATGTGATAGATGCACCCATTAATCTAATAGGAAGGGACTTACTTATGCAATGGCAAACTCAGATATACATTCCACATTTTTCCTAGGGGCCACTGCTCATTTAACAAAGCAATTCTTAAGATAACTTGGAAGAATGACGAGCCTATTTGGACAGAACAGTGGCCCCTTACTAAAGAACTTATAGACACACAATTAGAATTAAAATATATTGAGGAATCTTACTCTCCTTGGAACTCTCCTATTTTTGTAATAAAAAAGAAATCTGGCAAATGACATCTCTTAACAGACCTTAGAAAAGTTAATGCATCTATGAAATCCACGGGTGCACTACAACCAGGGATCCCATCCCCTACTACTGTTCCTCAAAATTGGCACATTATTATTTCTGATTTACAAGATTGCTTTTTAAATATACCTTTACACCCTTTAGACTGAGAGAGATTCACTTTCTCTCTCCCTTTTCCTAATCATATCAGGCCTCATAAAAGATTTCAATAGACTGCGTTGCGTTAACTCAAGATATACTTAACAGTCCTATTTGTCAAAATTTTGTAGCCAAGGCTTTACATCCAATGTGACAGCAACTCCCTCATGCATATATCATTAACTGTAACTACTGTAACTACAAAAAGGAGAAGTGGTATTTTTGACACTGAATGGCCATGATATTCATTCTTTAGACTCCAGAGAAAACTGATTAAAATAAAATCTTTTTTGAAATTGCAAAACCGGTTCTTCTTACATGTGCAGTTAGGAAAAGGTTAACTTGTTAAAATACTTTTTTGGAGCTCCAATTCTGCCCGGGAAACAAAAAGAGGCCTAAGAAAAAACCCAAAGTTAACTCTTATCATGTACTTTGGATACACAGCCCACTCTATCTGGGACTCCAGCCATAAAAAAATTGGTGGAACACAGGAAAAAAAAAAAAAAAATATATATATATATATATATATATCAAAAAGAGATTTTAAATTTCAAGCAGAAAACTATATCTATCTAAAATTATCTATGTCTCAATGTATGTCTCTTTTTTGATAATATAAAATTAATGGGCTTTATTTAAATTCAAGTTCACATGAACTGAAAAATATTCAATATTAAATGTTTATTTAAATATAAATATAATTTAAATATAATTGGTTGCTAATCTAATTAAGGCATGTCTCAAATCAACATTATATAACACTTTTATTGTGCCTAGATTTAAGGTAAACTAAATTTCTCAACAAAAAAGTAACTCTTTATATATATAAATATATAAATGAGATGACAACTTTTAGATAAACTCTATTAAAAATAATTATATTTTTTAAATGTCTATCAAATAATCTCTTAGGGTTGGGGTAACTTAAATTCATAAAATTGTACTAAATAATAAAAGTTTATTAAATAGCTAGGTCATTTCCAAATAAAGTAAGATTTTAAAACATTAATTACTGAACACTAACTTCCTCTTACAAAAAGTTTTTCTTACATAAAAACTAAAGAGATTTTACAACTATTAATAAATACATATAAATGTATATATAATAAATATAATATATAATACATATATTCACCAATCTATAAAATGCTAATATATAAGACGCTTCATAGTTGCTAAAGAAAAGATGTGTGCTTTTAACAAAAAGATATAAGAAATAGCTAATAAAATGATGAATACAAACATATAAAAAAGGTTTACAACAAATGAAAGAGAATTTATGCCAAATGGATGTAACTCATGGCCCTGAACTTTCTTCCTCTTCCTTCTTACATGTCTTGATCGATACAAATTCTTCTTTTATATGGGCCACACCTCTCCGAGGTGAAACTACACAACATGTTACAACCCACCTGTTAGCTTACTTCGCAATAATGACAACACCTAATTCTATAAAATCAGACAATGGCCCTGCCTATATTTCTAAGCAGTTCAAACAATTTTTACATTCATTATCTATTAAACAGATTACAGACATTCCATGTAATCCACAAACACAAGACATAGTTAAACAAACACATTACACACTGAAACTACAAATTAAAAATTAAATAAGGGGGAATACACAGGAACACTTTTATCTTCTTTACCCAGAGCAGACTTTACGAGATTCCAATGCACTATGTTCGTTAAGCCTATAACTGTTAATATAGCTTTATTTGTTTTAAATTTTTTAAACTTACTGCAAGGAGATATCTTGACAAGAGCAGAAAACCATTTCCAGGAATTGAAGGACTCTTCTCCTCTGCCCATTTGGTACCAAGACAGGTTGAATAAACAATGGAAATCTGGGAAATTAATCTTACAGGGAAAGGGGTATGCTTGTATTTCCCGAGATGAATCCAATGAACTCACATGGCTTCCTCTTCGGAAGATCTGACCCAATAGGGCCTCCAGCCTTCAAGATAGAGGCGAGACAACAAAAACCCCAGGAGGAAGAAATTCCAATACAGGCCATGGTGGCTCTAAAGATCTCCAGAAAGCACCGCCCTGATGGCATCACCCTTATGATCTCCCCTCTTGGGGACAAATAAAAACCCTTACAATAATCAAGCTGAAAATCTGGTTTCTCAACAGAGAATGCCTCGGAGTCCTGAAAATATTTTTGTTGCCCTGCTTGCTTTGCTTGCTTGTGCCTCCTCGCCCGCTAAAGCTGAACTAATTAATCACACTTGCTGGGCTTACATACCCAATCCCCCTTTACTTCAGGTTGTAGAATAGACGGAGAAAGGACCAATCGTATTAACCAATGACTCTATATATATGCCTTCTCCCTGGAGCCTTAAAGGGCCCTCACACCCTGAAGGGAAACTAATTAATATCTCTCTAGGTTATGAAGCAGAAAAGGCAATGGCACCCCACTCCAGTACTCTTGCCTGGAAAATCCCATGGATGGAGGAGCCTGGAAAGCTGCAGTCCATGGGGTCGCTGAGGGTCGGACACGACTGAGCGACTTCACTTTTACTTTTCACTTTCATGCATTTCGTGTTCTTGCCTGGAGAATCCCAGGGACAGGGGAGCCTGGTGGGCTGCCGTCTATGGGGTCGCAGAGTCGGACACGACTGAAGTGACTTAGCAGCAGCACCAGCAGGTTATGAAGTCCTTCCTTTGTGTATGGGCCCAGCAAAATTATGCATAAACGTTAGCTGACAAACTTGGGCTTTTGCCCTGTGTAGCTTATTTACTGCCCTTTCTTTGTCTGTGAACCATGTTTATACTACTGAAACGCTGGGGAAAGAACAAAGAACACTAAAGGGTTTACGAATAATAACTTTAAATATACTCCGGTTCATTGGGACAAATGTCAGGGCAAATCAGGAAAATTAATGTTTGTGGCTAATCATACAATTGTCGATTGGGAACCCCATGGTATGTGGTTATCTAACTGCTCAGATGATATTAACAGTATTGTGTGTGATTATGCTACTCAAATAGCATAGGAGATTACTAACACTACAATGGAATATTACCATGACAAAGGACTTCTTGGGTGGTTGACAGTGGAATGGCACCCCCTCCTCCTCGAATCGTCCTTAATAAACAGATTGGGCCTGAACAATGGGACATCTGGAAACTTGCTGCATCCACCCAAGAACTTGGGATTTGGACTGGACATTTCACAGGGACCAACTGTAGTCTCAGAAACTATTTCTTTCATTATAATCAGTCATATTTTATACAAGCTTGTGTTCTCCTTGCTTTTGTTCTAGCTATAGGAAGTTTACAATTCAATAAGACTTTACATTCTATAACTTGTATAAATTGCAAATTATATACTTAAATCTTCTGTTTCCTTAAGAAATGAATCCCTTTTGATTCTTTGATCTCGACGTAGTCTGTGGTTACCAATAAATCTCCAGCGTCCCTGGGAAGAAGGCCCCATGGCTGGACTTGCTTCCTGGTTACTTACTAAACTGCTCTGGCAATCTAAACGATTCATTGGATGGCTGATTCTTCGCATTTTGTGATTAATAGCTATTTGCACCACAGCCGCCGTCACTGGCATTGGTTTACAAACTCAATTCAAACACATAATTTTATCCAAAATTGGACTAAAGATGGTCATATTACGTTGGCCACTCAGGATCAGATACATGAAGATATTCAAGATGAAATACAGGAACTAAAAACTGCCATCAAATGGGTTGGAGACCAATTAATAGATGTACAAAAACAGGTGATGCTAAAATGTGATTGGAATTCTACTCAATTTTGTGTTACACCTGTTCAATTCAATAATAGTACCTGCAACTGGGAACAAATCAAATTTCATTTACAAAACATGCAGATAATGCTTCTCTGAATGTACAATTATTACAAAAAGAAATCTTTGAAACCTTTTATAAAAATCTGCCCTCTTCCACTAATTTGGAAACTTTAGCTGAACAACTAGCTGATCAATTATCTGGGCTAGACCCACACAGATGGTTTAAAAGCATTACTTATAGCATTGGGTCTGGAACTGTAACTTTTGTGATTGCCTGGACAATTATATTTGTCCTTTACTGTTGCCTTCATGCAAAAATTGTTAAAACTAAACAAACTCAAATGGTCAGAGCCCTTTTTACAATTATTATAAATAAATAAGGGGGAATTGTCAGGGAATGTCTAACAGGAGGATTCCTACATGCTGTTTCTCTTAAATCCTTTGTTCCTTATCAGTTTCTGTTGTCAGAAACCAGTGGAATGGCACACTGCTCCCAGGACTGAGGTCACAGGATGAGACAGGCTTGAATCTCCTTCAGTAAACATTCTCCTTATGACAAAGCTGCTTAGTCTCAATCCTCTTTCTTGAGATATGGATTGTCTCCTGACCTTGTGACCATTATTAATTCCTTGTTCCCTTGGTAACAGTTGCTGTACGCTTGGTTTTCTGATCTTTATCATTATCGAAAGAAATTTCTTGTGCAACAGCCTATATATACTCACAGAAAGATCATTAAAGCACCTTTGCTCCACCAGAGCTTCGGTCCCTGTGTCTTTCTTTCTTTCTCTCTCTCTGTTTCTCTTTCTTATTGTCAACAACAGACCGCCAGGTTCCGGTCCATTAAATGACCCCAACAGATTCCAACACAATATGTTCCTTAATCCTGTAACTACCGCTAATACAGCTTTATTTGTTTAAAAACTTTTTTAACTTACTGCAAGGGGATATTTTGACAAAAGCAGAAAAACATTTCGAGGCATTAAAGGATACCTCCCTTCCTCTGCCCATTTGATATAAAGATGGGTTGACTAAACAATGGAAATTGGAAAATTAATATTACAGGGAAAAGGGTATGGTTCTATTTCTCCAGATGGACCCAACGAAATCAGTTGTCTTCCTTTTTGGAAGATCCGCCCCAGGGGAGCCACCAGCATTCAAGACAGAGACGAAACGGTGAATGCCGGGAGCCAGCACGGGAGATCCCACCCATGACAAGGTCATGTGGAGGAGACCTGATGAGCAAGGCTGATCAGGACTCGAGGGACCCCCCGGACCTGTGCCGGGAGCCAGTGTGAGGAATCCCGCCCGTGACAAGGTCATGAGGAAGGAAGCTGACATACGCAAGGCGTGCTCAGACTTCAGGGGCCCCTCTGGAAATTCCTAAGCATGTACCCCAACAAAAATCTGCTGGGTTTTGTGCTCTGTTCTTCCACTCCTCTGACATTCTCTGGAAAAAGTCAATTCAGGGCTTTAGTCTTCTGCATTTCAAAGAGTGTTTCAATCCAAAAACCCCCCTGATGGCTTTCTAGCCTGCCTGCAGGACTCCTACAGCTGCACATGTGATTGTTTGAGGCCTCCTGACCGCAGAAGGCACAGGAAGCTTAAAACATCCTAGGAATGTAGGGGCTTCCAAAGAGTCAAAATCTTTAGAATAGGACGGATTAAAGGTTTCATTTGTTGAGCCAATGCTTGCTGCCAAATTTTCATATCCTTTATTTTTAAATATAGTTGGTATATAGAAAAACAAGTAGTAGACCTGGTATTAGCAACATTAGATCTTTGAATTAAGTACCTTCTTTGTTATAACCCACTTGTGCCTTTGTTCTATAGAGACGTAACTTTAGGACTTTAAGGAGATGTAGATTAAAGAAAAACACTTCAGGGGAAACGAAATTAACATTCATTAAGGAAGAGAGCCAAAAAGTGTTAACAAGCCTCTTAGCCAGAAGATAATGTAAATCACCTGAGACCTTTTGTATACAAAGATATACAGAAAAGAGTCTGGGCTGCGAATGCTACATAATTTTGTATTACCCATTGATCTCTATGTATAATCAAAAGTATAAAAGGCCTTGAAGGACAATAGAAGGAGAGCCAGTCGCTGGACTGGTTCCCCCTGTCTCTCTCTCTCTTTCCCTCCCTCTGCTCTTTACTTTAATTTCAGGCTGAATTTCCACCTGGGGTGCAGAGGCCCGCCAGGTCTACTTACTTGCCCTGGCTGTTAAGACCCGCGCTAAAGGGAGCCTAAGGCGAGGCACCCTTAGATATTCAAGCGAGCGCTGGTGGCCCAACATAGATGGTGCAAATTCCTTGTCTGGAATTGTATTGGTCTTCCGCATAACCCAAGCTATTCAGCCCTCTTTCTCCACTTAATCTCCCTACTACACTATTTCTTCCTAATCTAATATTAATAAATAAACAAGTATTTCTCATGCCAACGCCATCCACCCTTCGAATTCCCTGGATCCACCGGGGCTGGACCCCGGCAGACCAGCTTGAGCATCTACCCCAAAACCAGAAACTGTCTATTTTATGCGTTTCATCAACTCTTCTGACATTAACAGGGGACTATCCCCGACCACCTTTCTCTGGAGAAAGTCAACTTAGGGCTTTAGCTAATAAGTCTCCCGGCCATGATAGGAGTGTTTCAATTCAAACCCCTCTGATGGCTTCCTAGCTTGCCTGACAGGTTTATCCAGACTCTTGCAGCTAAGCATGTGATTGTTCACAGCCTCCCAATCGTGAGAGGCACGAGAAGCCTAAAACATTCTAAAAATATGGAGCCTTTCAAAGAGTTATAAATTATTAGAATAGTGCTGGTGTAGGATTTCATTGTTGAGCCAATGCTTGCTGCCAACTTCCCATATCCCTTATCCACTGTGTACCTGCAATAGTTAATGCAGTTGGAATGTAAGTAAAACAAGTAGTAGCCTTGGAATTAACCACATCAGATCTTTGAGCTAATTGGTTCTTTCTTTGTTGTAACTCATTGCACCTTTGCTCAGTGAGAATGTAACTCTGTTTAGCACTTTTTGAGGCTGACATAGATTAGAAATATAAAGAAAAAACACTTCAAGGGAAAATAAGTTTTCTGGTTGAGCAGGCTTTATCAAAAGAGGGTCATAAAATGCCCATAGGCCTCCAAGGCCAGAAGATAATGTACACAACATTGTTTATGGGAAAGGTATGCAGAAAAAATCCTGGTTTCAATAAGGGCAAAACTGCTGGAATGTTTGGGCTAACTCTGCATGACTTTGCATTTTTCATTTCCCTCTATGTACAAGTCAGAGTATAAAAGTTCCTTTTGAAAATAAAGTTATGGGCCTTGCTCACCAAAGCTTGGTCTCCCCGTGTCATTCTTTCTTTCTCTTTCCCTTTCTCCCTTTCCCTCCCTCTTTTTCAGGCTGATCCCTTGGAGCACAGGGGCTCTCTGAGTTCACTTTTCTGCCTGGGCTTCTAAGACCCAATCAAGAAGGCACTCTGCGTCTTCACTCTGGCGAGAGGGTGCCTGCGGCCTCCGTGAACAGAGCAAGTCCCTTGTCTGGGGCTTTATTGGCTTTCTTTGTAAACCAAGGAATATCAGCCTCTATTCTTTCTTCTCTCTCTCTCCTCCCCCCTCGCCGACGCCGTTCATCCTGAGGATATCCCTGGATCCTGCCGGGGCTGGACCCCGGTAGGTGAAATCCCCAGGAGGAGGTTTCCAGTACAAGCCATAGCAACTTTAAAATTTTCTAAGAAATGCCACACTCAAGGTCCTTGACCTTATGATCTCCCCACTCGGAGACAGATAAAAACCCTTACTAATCAAGCTGAAAATCTAGTTTCTCAACAGGGAATGCCACAAATCCAGAAAATATTTTTGTTGCTATGCTTGCTTTGCTTGCTTTTCCTTCTCCCGCTCAGGCTGCCTTGATTAATCATACTTATTGGGTTTATATACCTAACCCCACTTTACTGCAGGTTGTAGAATGGACAGATATAGAACCGGTCGTATCCACTACTGACTCAGTACATATGCCTCCTCCTTGGAGCTTGGAGGGGCCCTCTCATCCTGAGGAAGAAGGAAGATTAATTAACATTCCTCTAGGCTATAAAATCCTTCCTTTATGCATGCGCCCAGCAGAATTATGTATTAATGTTAGTCGACAAACGTGGGCTTTCATCCTGCCTCCAAAAAAGAACTTCCACACATCGTTTAGACTGTTTACTGCCCTGTCCCTTTATGAGAACCATGTCAATACTACCAGGACTCTAGGAAAAGGACAAAAGTTGGAATGCAAGGGGTCTATTTATAAGGACTTTAAATATACTCCTGTTTATTGAGATAGATGTCAAGCTAAATCATGGAAATTAATGTTTGTGGCTAATTACAGCATTGCTGATTGGGGACCCTATGGTATGTGGTTATCTAACTTCTCAGATGATATTAATAGTACTATGTGTGATTATATTACTCAAGTAACATGGAAGATTACCAACAGTTCAATGGAACACTTCCATGACAAAGGACTCCTTGCCTAGCTTGACGGCGGAATGGCACCTCTTCACCCTCAAATAAATGAATTGGGCCTGAACAATGGGACATCTGGAAATTTGCTCCAAATACTGAAAAACATGGAAGTTGGACTGGATATTTCACAGGGACCATAGTAACTATCCTTTCCATTATAATCATTCATATTTTATACAAGTTTGTGTTCCCCTTCCTTTCGTTATAGCCATAGGAAACTTACAATTTAAAAACACTTTACGTTCTGTGACTTGTATATTTGCAAACTGTATACTTAATTCCTCTATTTTTCCAAAAGAAAGAATCCCTTTTGATTCTTCGATCTCGACACAGTCTGTGGTTGCCAGTAGATCTCCAATAACCCTGGAAAGAGGATCCCATGGCAAGACTTGTCTCCCAGTTGCTCTCTAAATTACTCCGAAGATCTAAGCGATTCATCAGATGGTTGATTCTTGGCATTTTGGGGTTAATAGCCACTTGTACCACTGCCGCTGTCGCAGACATTGTTTTACAAACTTCAAACACGAAACTTTATTCAAAATTGGACTAAAGATGCTCATACTATTATATGGGTCACTCAGGTTCAGATAGATGAAAAAGTTCAAGATAAAATTCAGGAATTAAAAACAGCCATCCAATGGGTTGGAGATGAATTAATAGATTCACAAAAACAAGTATTATTATATTGTGATTGGAATTGCACTCAATTTTGTATCACTTGTCTTCGGTTCAACCATAGTACTTACAATTGGGAACAAATCAAATTTCATTTGCAAGATATGGATAATTATGCTTCCTTAAATGTACAATTGTTGCAAAAGGAAATCCTTGAAACCTTCTCTAAGAGTCTACCCTCTTCCAACATTTGGAAACCTTAGCTGAACAGCTAGCTGATCAATTATATGGGCTAGACCCTCAAAGATGGTTTCAAGGCATTACACATAGCATTGGATCTGGAACTATAATTATCCTGGTGACTATATTTGTAATATACTGATGCCTTTCAACTAAATTGTTCAAACTAAACAAACTCAATTGGTCAGGGCCCTTTTTCACAAAAGTATCTACAGTCATCTCCAATTATGAAAAAATAAAAAGGGGGAACTGTCAGGGGACGTTCAACTTTAAGGGATCCAATATGTTAGTTTCTTCTTTTGTGTGCCATTTCTCAAGGACTCTCTATTCCTTACCAGTTCTTGGAAAACAGGAACGAGCAGAGGTGCAGGCAGTTCTCAGGACTGAGGTCATGAGAAAGGGCACCTGCTTGGATTTCTTTCAGTGACTCCCTTCCATGACTTTTTACTTAAAGGTAATCTATTCAGTTATGCCCCTCTTTCTCAGGATATGGAATGCTTTCTGGCCCTTTGAAGATTGCTATTTGCTTGGCTTTGTTTTTGCTCAATACTTTTTACTGCCTAAAGCTGCCTTGTATGAAGATATAATAAACACGTGTTTCTTCAAATAAAGCACCCGGTTTCACTCGAGACTTGGGTCCCCTGCATCCTTCTTCTCGTCGACTCCAGTCTCCAGTTCCTGGTCTACAAAGACCGTGACAGCTCTGTCTTCAATTTCCACAAATAAGAGTAACTCTTCTTTAATCACACATACAACAGTTATTTCTATCCAATGGAGCACATGACCCTTTTCCTATGCATCATTCCTAGCACACCATCAGTCCCTGGTAACTGTCCCTCTCCTCCGAAGAAAAGCCCAGTCCTTTTAACATCTTGCCTACTCTGTTCAAGGTCAGTTGGTAGAACATTATCTTTTATAACGGGCTGGACTATGTATGGAAGGGCTTCCTGATCGTACTGACCATGAGTCATGTCCTAGTTTTACGTTATTTTCTGCCCTCCCTCTTGCTAATTCACACACACCATTGAATTTCGTAATTCAGGCTGTATGTTTTTCCAGGAAACACGAAAGTGAATGAATCATATCTAATGAAGTCGGCCCCTTCATCTCACCGATTCCTTCCCAAAGAGCATCATGAAAAGCATGTAGCAAATGCGTTTGATCAATGTATCACCAAAGCCAAGCACTTAGAGCTCACCACACAACAGCTCAATCAACTGAGAGACTACTTGTTGGGCAAGGAAGAGTGACTTTATTCAGAAAGCCAGGAGACCAAAGAGATGGTGGACTACTGTCCCAAAGAATCATCTTTGTTGAGTTAGAATTTGGGTTTCTTTTACACGGAAAGATCTCTATAGTTTCTCTTCAAATATGGACTTACTGCAGTTGCTGAGTACCTGAATTAAGTCATCAGAGAATACATATAGTGAAAAAGGTAAAGGATTTGCCACAACCACTGAGTCTGGCTCCACTATGTTCCTATTTTGGGTAAGATCCTTGCCACACACATTACATTGCTGTGTGTTTTCTCCAGGATACTCTGATACTAATGGCGAGATGTGAGCTGTGAGGATAGGGTTGTTTTTTTTTTTTTTTCACACTTGTGAAATTGGTGAGGAATCTTTCTAGAATGAATTCATGTTCTATAGACCTAATAAATACATATATATCTGGCTTCTATCCAGTATGAATTTTCTCATGAGGCCTAAGATGTTGCCACACTCATGATATTTGTATGGTTTCTCAGTAAGACGAATTCTCTGACCAACAGTAGGCTGTGAATTTTGAACTTTGAATTTTGAAGACTTCTACCATATACCACTTTCACATACATTTCTCTCATGTATGGATTTTCTGATGTTTAGTGAGTGCTGAGACCTGAGTAAAGGATTTTCCACACTTGAAACATTTGAAAGCTTTCTCTATATGTATTCTGTGATAACTTGTAAGCTGTGACTTTCGACTGAAGAACTTGCCACACTCATCACATCTGAAAGGTCTCTCTCCAGTATGAATTCTCTAATGAAGTCGAAGATGTGTTTTTTGACCAAAGACTCTTCCACACTCAGCACATTTGTAAGGTTTCTCTCCAGTATGAACTGTCTGATGACTTAAAAGGATTGACGTAACATGAAAGGCCTTGACACACTCATCACATTGGTAAGGTTTCTCTCCAGTATGAACCCTCTGATGACCAGCAAGGTGTGCATTTCGGCTGAAGACTTTGTCACATATATCACATTTAAATAATTTCTTTATTGTATGAATTTTCTGATGTTTCCTGAGGTTTCAGCTGTCAGTAAAGGCTGCAGGCGACAGAATGAAACACCAACACTGCAGAGTGGTTTGAATCTTTTTACAACTGCTGCTTCTTGCAGCTGCTTTGCATCTTTTGCACAACAATCTACAGGGCAAGTTCCCAAAAACCATAATTCAGCGACTATACAGTGCACAGGCATGGGGCGAAATAACCTTTACCTTAACTTATTTACTGCAGCTAAGACTTTTTCGGGAACTTCCTTATCAACTTAGAATCCATTTTGTCCCTGGGTCTGTTCCTTTTGAGGAATCAGAAACATCCTTGTGTGTAAGAAATGTTCTTTTCCCAAGAGAACAGAGGATTCCTGACTGAACATCTCATTTGCAAGAATATTCAGCGCTGGTTGAGAGTCTCGTTTGCAATCACTTCTCAACCTACCTTATACCTTGTTCCCTACATCTCCCCCTTTCTTTTCTTGAAGGTGCTGAATAAGCACTTGAATACTCAAGCTTCTTCTTTCAATTGTTAGCAACAATTAACCAAGTATTCACAAAGGATGTTGTTAACAATGTAGATACATGCCCTAAAGGCTTGAGGTTATCTAATCCTTCTTGAAGACTCTTCAGTATATCTGAACCAATAATATCAGGCAGCGTCTTACTAAAAGTTGACAATATAGTTTGTTCCAATTCCATAACTTTAGCAGTTAAATTCTGGTGTCCCACTAAAGATCTTTTCACTTTTCCCCAACTCTCACTCATATTAAAGGGAACAGGGGTTACACATAGGTGGGATGAGTTCCAATCACATTTTAACACATTTTTTGTAGCTAACACAGTCACTTGATCTCCTAACCAGGAAACAGTGTGTTGTAAATTCAATACATTAGTAGCCAATTGAGAGTCCAAATCAGGCTGTTGTTGCCACAATAAATGACCATCCTTATGCCACTCCCTGACAAAATCAGCAGTCTGTATGCCCTGATGAAAGCAAGACCTGCTACAGTTGCTGTTGCTGTTACTGAAGTCACAGTGAGAATTGATGCGATGATGATGCCAAGCATTTTTCGAGATCGATGGAGAAGGGTTTGTACAGCATTCACAAGATGAGTGACAGCAAAAGAGTCCGACCAAGGTCGAGTAAGATTAACAGGCAACCAGAGTTCAGTCCGTGCTTTCACAATGACCAAAGAGTAATTACTGGAATGGACCATCTTGTTTTCAACATTTTCCCACCAGGAATGGTTTATACGTTGAGTCAAGTTACAATCAGAACATGATATAACTCCCAAAATTTCATTCCAAATCCATTGCCCATAGAGTAAAGAATAAGGAAATTTTACACATGCTATATAGCACAGTAAGATTTATTAATACACAAATGAGTTTGAAACGGCCCTCTAGGATCATTAATATTCAAAGTAAAGTTTCCCGTCCAAATAGTAAGGTTACCTGACACTGCCCGTGATTATACACTGGAATAGTAAAAGCAAATTTATTTCTATCTTTTATTTGGAAAGGAATAGTAAAAAAGCAATCCTTCAAATCTAAAACCATCAAAAACCAATTCTGTGGAATCAAAGCAGGAGAAGGGAGACCTAATTGCAAAGTTCCCATAGGTTCTATACATTTGTTAACTTCCCTTAAATCAGTGAACATTCTCCATTTACCAGATTTTTTCTTAATGACAAAAACAGGAGAATTCCAAGCAGAAGCGGAAGGTTCGATATGGCCAGATTGAAGCTGTTCTTCTACGAATTGTTCTAAACCCTCGAGCTTCACTTTTGGAAGCGGCCACTGCTCAACCCATTTAGGGACATCAGTTAACCATTTCAATGGGAGAGCTCCAGGAATCTGAGCAGTGGCTACAAGTTTTCTGACAAGATGGTGAGTGTTGTTCCTAAAGAAAGTAAAAGATCTCTTCCCTAGATATTAATAGGTGTATTAACAATGTAAAAAGAAAAAACTACTTTTTTTCCATTAGACAACTGGCATGACAAAGGTTAGCACTTCTCCACACATCTGCTATAGATCCTAAACCTGTTAAAACAAGAGGAATTTTTTCTTTTTTCTAGTCATTAGGCCACTGCTGGAGAGAAATAACTGAAACATCTGCTCCTGTATCCACTAATCCTTCAAACTGTCTATTTTCAATAATCAGTGACATTAAAGGACGAGAGTCATTAATAAGCATTTCCCAAAATATACTTTGTCCCGTACTTCCAAAACCACTGACTCTCTCTCCATAACTCAGCCTTGTCGACAGCTACCGGAAATCGGGATGCGTAAGGTGGTGCAGAAGGGTTAACAGCCTTGGAATTTGTTTTCTATTTAATAAAACCTTCCAAAAGGCAGTGGTCATTGCCTCTATAGAATCTGAATCCTCCCCCAAACTCACATCTCTATCTGTCTCTGTGAATGAATCTGTACTGTCATCCGGAGGTTTGGGTGGAGGCCGAGATGAAGCCCCCTCCTCACATTTGCCTTCCTTCTCCTCACTCACAGGCACATCCTCATACAGGGAATCATCCTTAAGAACATGAGATGGCCTCACCATCAGCAGCCATTAATTTTAAAGCTTGCATTATAGCACTACATAGAGTCCAGAGCCTTAAAGGAATCACATTTCCTTTTTGATGTTGCTTTCTTAAGTCCTTCTTTACCACTTTCCATTCCTTCAAATTCAGCTGTACTTTTGATACTGAAACCAATAGCAATGCTGCTCTATGACACAGAACAACTTACTCAAAGGGCGAGTAGACGTTGTAATTCCTATAGAAAGCAGAAGCCCCTTAACCAGCTCCATATATTGTGACTTTACAGACGGGGAATTTCTCCAAGGTTTTTTCTTTTTCTTTTCTCTTTTTTCTGTTCTTTTTCTCTTATTTTCTTTTTCCCAAAAGTCGCCCTTTCAGCATCTCGCCCCGGGGTGCTTACCCTTTCGGTTCTTTTCTTTTTTTCTTTTTGCCGAAAGTCCCCCTTTCAGCGTTTTGCCCGGGGTGCTTACCCTTTTGGTTTAGTCGGGCCCCGCGCTGGGTGCCAGATGCTGGCGACGGAATGAAACACCAACACTGCAGAGTGGTTTGAATCTTTTTACTTTACAACTGCTGCTTCTTGCAGCTGCTTTACTTTATATCTTTTGCACAACAATCTACAGGGCAAGTTGCCAAACACCATAATTCAGCCACTATACAGTGCCCAGACACAGGGTGAGATAACCTTTACCTTATGTACTGCAGCTAAGACTTTTTCGGGAAGTTCCTTATCAACTTAGAATCCGTTTTGTCCCAGGGTCTGTTCCTTTTGAGGAATCACAGAAACATCCTTGTGTGCAATAAATGTTCTTTTCCCACGGGAACGGAGGATTCTTGACTGAACATCTCGTTTGCAAGAATGTTCAGCCCTGGTTGAAAGTCTCGTTTGCAAGCACTTCTCAACCTTCCTTATATTTTGTTCCTTACACTGGGCAGAACATCTCGTTTGCAAGAATGTTCAGCCCTTGTAGAGAGTCTCGTTTACAAGCACTTCTCAACCTTCCTTATACCTTGTTCCCTACATCAGGCCTTGCCACACTCATCACATTTGTCCTTGTTTCTCTCCAGTATGAACTGTCTGATGACTTAAAAGCATTGACTTTACATGAAAGGCCTTGCCACACTCATCACATTTGTAAGGTTTCTCTCCAGTATGAACTGTCTGATGCCTAAAAACGGTTGACTTTAGACGGAAGGTCTTGCCACACTCATCACATTTGTAGGGTTTCTCACCAGTATGAACTGTCTGATGACTTAAAAGGAAGGTTTTAAGACGAAAGGCCTTGCCACACTCATCACATTTGTAAGGTTTCTCTCCAGTATGAATTGTCTGATGCCTTAAAAGGACTGACTTTACACAAAAGGCTTTGCCACACTCATCACATTTGTAATGTTTCTCTCTAGTATGAACCCTCTGATGACCAGCAAGGTGTACATTTCGTCTGAAGATTTTGTCACATATATCACATTTCAATAATTTCTTTCTTGTATGCATTTTCTTATGGCTCCTCAGGTATGAGCTGTGAGTAAAGGCCTTGCCACACTCATCACATTTGTAACGTTTCTCTTCAGTATGAACTGTCTGATGCCTAAAAATGGTTGACTTTAGACGAAAGGCCTCGCCACACTCATCACATTTGTAAGGTTTCTCACCAGTATGAACTGTCTGATGACTTATAAGGAAGGTTTTAACACGAAAGGCCTTGCCACACTCATCACATTTGTAAGGTTTCTCTCCAGTATGAAGTCTCTTATGACTTATTAACTGTGAAGAGTAACTATACTGCTTGCCACACTCATTACATTTGTAAGGTTTCTCTCCAGTATGAACCCTCTGATGAACAGCAAGGTCTGCATTTCGGCTGCAGACTTTGTCACATATATCACATTTAAATAATTTCATTCCTATATGAATTTTCTGATGTCTCCTGAGGGTTGATCTGTGAGAAAAGACTTTGCCACACTCATCACATTTGTAAGGTTTCTCTCCAGTATGAATCCTCTGATGACCAGCAAGGTTTTCATTTCGGCTGAAGACTTTGTCACATGTATCACATTTAAATTTCTGTCCTGCATGAATTTTCTGATGTCTCCTGAGGTTTGAGCTGTGAGTAAAGGCCTTGCCACACTCATCACATTTGTAAGGTTTGTCTCCAGTATGAACTGTCTGATGACTTAAAAGGACTGACTTTACACGAAAGGCCTTGCCACACTCATCACATTTGTAAGGTTTTTCCCTGTGTGCTTTGAGGTCTTGCGATACTACTGAAGGATTCATAAAATCATTTCCATATGTATTAGAAACACTAGTTTGGACACAAGGAAGAATTCTTTGAAGTGGTGAAAATGAGTAACTGTTGTCGACAGACCTCTCAACTCTATTATATTCAGAAATTATCCTGCCAGTTTGAAGTATCTGCAGTTTCTCCTGAGACTTAAATCCAAGCCTGTTTCCAAAGGGCTTGATTCCTGCATCCTTTCCATCATATGAATCTCTTCCATCAGGCACACTTCCATTAAGGCTTACAGGTGCGCCTTTGTAATTTCTTTTGTCATCTCTCCCCTGACACTCAAAGTCACACATATTTTCCTGACTTTCCCAAAGATGAACATGTTTGATTTCACAGCTTTTAGGTCTTCCCAGCATCAATGTTCGGAATGTTTCTCGTTTATCACTGTTCACTTTGGGTTGTAAATCCTTGATCACATATGTAGGAGAGATATCTACAAGATAAAAAGAACCACAGGTATCCTGCTCACAATAATTCAAAAATAAATCTTTCATGGTGAATACAGATTACACTAAAAGTAATACTTAACACCAAGTTATGAAACACCACAATGATGACCTTAAGTTTTTAGAAACACTAAAGGAATAGAATTCTTAACTTAAGAAAGCATGATAACATAAATTCACTGTTGAGGTAGCTTAGTTTTAAAAACCATATGCCAAACACACTCACATTGGACAATCTTATGCCAACTCTCAGAAACAGGAGTATTTTTCTACCAGGACCCCTAGGAACCTATCAATCAACAGTTGTCTCAAATTGAAAAGAAAAACATTACACTATCATTGTATTCTGTATACTTACAGTACATAAATAAATTCTAAACAATATATTACATATTGTGATAGTAAATAATCCAAAAGCAAGCTTACCCAAGTAACTATACATAATTGGTCGTATACAATTGAAAACAAATGAGAAAATGAAGAATATGACTAAAACAATTTTTTGGAAACAACATAGTTTTCTAAATCTGCTATAGAACTACATACCCAAAAAGAAAAGGCATTTTACAATGTTAAGAAGTAGTATGTGTCAGCTGTATTGCAGAATATATGCTAAAAGACCATCATCTGTAAATGACACATAATTTAAGATGTAAAATAGTCACCAGTTTTCTAACAGCGAATAATCAAAGCAATGCATACCTATGTTGTTGTTCAGTCGCTCAGTCGTGCCTGACTCTTTGCGACCCTGTGGGCTGTAGCCCACCATACTCCTGTGTCCATGGGATTTCCCAGGCAAGAATAATGGAGTGGGTTGCCATTTCCTTCTCCATGGGATCTTCTTGACTCAGGGATCAAACCTGCATCTTCTGCATTAGCAGGTGAATTCTTTACCACTGAGCCACCAAGGAAGGCTTCTCTCTAGCCATGCACTATTCTTAATTACCTGGTTTAATGGCACCAAAATATAATAAATAAAAAGTGAGTGCTTTGGGTATTTATTGACTAGGGTTAGACACAATATTGCTGAAAAATGTTGCAAGTGAAACGCATACAAGATATAATGTAGTTGAGGTTTGACAGAAAACAAAATTCTGTAAAGCAATTATACTTCAATTATAACATTAATAAAATTTTAAAAAGATATAATGTAGATAACATCATATCATAAAGAACATGACAGAATATAGATTATTACATTTTTTAAACAAAAGTAAATTTTGAGTATTTACTATAAAACATGCACTACTTGTAAGCCAACCAACAGCACTAATTTGCTTTGAAAGGCTTGAGGTAAATTAACATGTTTTTCTCTAATCAGAGCAGAAGACACACCCAATTGGTGCACAAAGTGGTAATAGAAACAGGATATGAATCTGAACATACAGACTGAGAAAACTTATTTGTAAACATGACCATCCACTGAATGAATAGATTAGAAAATATTTTTAAAAAATACAAGGAACTTGGAAAGAAAATATCAAGGAAGATACAATATAGAAGTAGTCTGTTTAACTATTATTCAACCATCCCATCTAGAAATGGGTAGTGAGTCATCATGGATGCACAGAGTGATTTAGGTCATGTCCTGAGAAACTTGTTCAATAAATGACCAGAGATTATCTTTACAGTGAGAGCATGTAAAAGGTGGAGGGATGTGGTAGGTAAGAACGATGTTTCCGTCCATATCAAAGTACTATGTGAGGAATGGTCAGGACGAAGAAAGGGTCTGCGTGGAGCATAGGGTACACAGGTTTATGTCAGATATCAGCTTGTGCCTGCCATGTCTTTGTGAAAATAACTGAGAGCACAAACTAATATCCTGACCTTAAAAGAAAAGAACTGGTTCAGCAAGTTCATGGGCATTATACTATGGGTATGGGACAGAAACAAGAGAGATTTTAAAAGTGACTGTGATATATGGAGAAAGCAGGATAATACCTGTTATACTATTTACAATGTAATGTATCCAACTGTGAATTGTGTAAGTTACAATGGAATGCTTATATTCAAGAAAAGCATACACAATATTCCAGGATATTGTGTAAGAATCTTATTAGCAGAAATCAGAAGGAAAATCCAGGAAAAGGCTATCTAAATCTGGGTTCCTCTGCCAAGTATGATTAACCTCTCTGTTGGACATTTATTTTGTTTCTTCTTCCACACATGTTCATCTCAAGATCGAGGAGTATCAAAGGAGGGACTGAAACTGACTCTGGAGGACCTTCCCAGTTACAAAAGCCTTTCTGAGGCATCCAACACCTTTTTGTAGAAAAAGGCTTTATTCTCCTAGACCTCCCCTGAGTTCAAAAGAGCAGATTCAAACACTTACTAATACATAAAAGGATCATACCATGATCAAGTGGGATTTATTGCAGGGATGCAAGATTTCTCAATATCCACAAGTTAATCACTGATACACCACAGTAACAGTTGAAGACTTAAAACCATATGATCATCAATAGATGCAGAAAAGTTTCTCACAAAATTCAAGTGGCATTTATGATAAAAACCCTTCAGAAAGTCAGCAGAGATGGTCCCTACCCCAGCATAATTAAGACTGTATATGTGAAACACACAGCTAACATCATACTCAACAAGGAAAAACTGAAAGGATTCCCCTTAACAACATGAATAAGACAAGAATGTTCACTATTGCCACTTTTACTGGACAAATTTTTCGAAGTCCTAGCCACAACAATCAGAAAAGAAAAAGAAATAAAAGGAATTCAAGTAAAAAAAAAAAAAAAAAAAGAAGAAGAAAGAAGTAAAACTGTCACTATGATGCTATACACAGAAAATCCCAAAGCCACCAGATGACTACTAGACCTTATCAATGAACAGAGTAAACTTGCTGGATACAAAATATATAGAAAACTGCTACATGTCTATACACTGATAATGATACATCAGAAAGTAAAATTAATAAAACAATCCCATTCACCATCTCAGAGAAAAGAATAAAATTCTAAGGAATAAACCTACCTAAAAAGTCATAAGAACTGTATTCATGAAACTATAAGATGCTGATGACTGATAGCAAAGATGACACAAACAGATGGAAACATATACTGTGTTCTTGGATTGAAAGAAATAACAGTCAAAATGACCATACTATCCAAGGCAATCTACATATTCAATGCAACTCTTATCAAATTAACAACGACATATTTCATAAAACAAAGAAAAACTTAATTTGTACCAAAATACAAAAGACTCTGATATCTAAATCGATCTTGAGAAGGAAGAACAGAGCTGGAGGGATCGTGTTCCCGGAGTTCAGACCATACTACAAACTTATAGTCATCAGAGAAAAAGTGAAGTTGCTCAGACGTGTCTGACTCTTTGCGACCCCATGGACTGTAGCCTACCCATGGGATTTTCCAGGCAAGAATACTGAAGTGAGTCGCCATTTCCTTCTCCAGAGATCTTCTGGACCCAGGGATTGCACCTGGGTCTCCTGCATTGTAGGCAGACACATTACCATCTGAGCCACCAGGGAAGTGGTATGATGATGGCACAAAACAGAAACACAGATCAGTAGAACAGGACAGAAAACCCAGTAATAAACCAATTTACTCAGAGTCAATTATTCTATATAAAAAGGAAGAAAGAACATAGAATGAAGAAGTCTCTTTAATAAGTGATGCTGGGATAAATGGATAGTTACATGAAAAAGAATGAAATTACAACATTCTCTAACACCACATACAAAAATAAACTCAAAATGTATTAAACATCTAAATGCAAGACCAGATACTATGAAATTCATAGTGGAAAACAAATGCAAAACACTGACATAAATGTCAGCAAAATTTTTTTGAATCTATCTCTTAGAGTCATGGTAATAAAAGCAAAATCAAACAAATGACACCTAATTAAATTTAAAACCTTTTTGCAAAGCAAAGGAAACCAAAAAAAAAGAACAAAAATACAACTTTTGGACTATGAGACTATATATGCAAATGATGCTACCTATCAGGGATTTATTTCCAAAATATGCAAACAGTTCATACAGCCTAATATAAAACAATGAACAAACAAGCCAATCAAAAACTGGGCAGAAGATCAAAACAGATATTTCTCCATAGGAGACAAACAGATGACCGACAGTCACCTGAAAAGATGTTTGATGTCTCTACCTAGGAGAGAAATGCAAATCAAAACCACAAAAATGTATCACCTCACACTGGTCAGAATGACCACCATCAAAAAGTCTACAAACAATAAATGCTTGAGAGGGTGTGGAGAAGCGAACCCTCCTACACTGTTGGAAGGAACATAAATTGGTACTGCCACTTTGGAGGATAGCATGGAGGTTCCATAAAGAACTAACTATAGAGCCATCACATGAACCAGCAATTCCAATCCTGGGCATATATCCAGAAAGGATGAAAACTAATTCAAAATGATACATGCACCCCAATGTTTTAGTAGCACTACTTACATGAGGCAAAACATGGCAGCAACCTAAATGTTCACTGACAGACAAAGGGATAAAGAATACGTGGTACCTACATACAAGGAAATATTGTGAAGTGAAAGTAACTCAGCCATGTCCAACTCTTTAAGATCCCATGGCCTGCAGCCTGCAAACTGCCCTGTTTATGAAATTCTCCAAGAAAAAACAGTGGAGTGGGTTGCCACCTCCACAGCATAAAACACAATGAAGTAATGCCTTTTGCAGCAATATAGACAAACTTAGGGATTATTCTAAATGAAATCAGACACAGAAAGACAAATATCATAGGATATTATATGTTGAACTGAAACAAATTATACAAATGAACTTATTCACAAAATAAACTCACCAGCATAAGAAACAAACTTATGGTTACCAAAGGGGATAGTGCAGGATGGTGGCTGGGGCAGGAAAGGGGGAAATAAATTAGGAGTCCGAATATATACAAACTAATATATATTCTGCAAGCCAGGCTTCAGCAATACGTGAACCGTGAACTTCCTGATGTTCAAGCTAGTTTTAGAAAAGGCAGAGGAATCAGAGATCAAATTGCCAACATCCGCTGGATCATGGAAAAGCAAGACAGTTCCAGAAAAACATCAATTTCTGCTTTATTGACTATGCCAAAGCCTTCGACTGTGTGGATCACAATAAACTGTGGAAAATTCTGAAAGAGATGGGAATACAGACCACCTGACCTGCCTCTTGAGAAATCTGTATGCAGGTCAGGAAGCAACAGTTAGAACTGGACATGGAACAACAGACTGGTTCCAAATAGGAAAAGGAGTACATCAAGGCTGTATATTGTCACCCTGCTTTTTTAACTTCTGTGCAGAGTACATCGTGAGAAACGCTGGACTGGGAGAGGCACAAGCTGGAATCAAGATTGCCAGGAGAAATATCAATAACCTCAGATATGCAGATGACACCACCCTTCTGGCAGAAAGTGAAGAGGAGCTAAAAGCCTCTTGATGAAAGTGAAAGAGGAGAGCGAAAAAGTTGGCTTAAAGCTCAACATTCAGAAAACAAAGATCATGGCATCCGGTCCCATCACATTATAGGAAATAGATGGGGAAACAGTGGAAAACAGTGTGAGACTTTGTTTTTTGGGGCTCCAAAATCACTGTGGGTGGTGACTGCAGCCATGAAATTGAAGGACGCTTACTCCTTGGAAGAAAAGTTATGACCAACCTAGATCACATATTCAAAAGCAGAGACATTACTTTGCTGACTAAGGTCCGTCTAGTCAAGGCTATGGTTTTTCCTGTGGTCATGTATGGATGTGACAGTTGGACTGTGAAGAAGGCTGAGTGCCGAAGAATTGATGCTTTTGAACTGTGCTGTTGCAAATGACTCTTGAGAGTCCACTGGACTGCAAGGAGATCCAACCAGTCCATTCTGAAGGAGATCAACCCTGGGATTTCTTTGGAAGGAATGATGCTAAAGCTGAAACTCCAGTACTTTGGCCATGTCACGAGAAGAGTTGACTCATTGGAAAAGACGCTGATGCTGGGAGGGATTGGGGGTGGGAGGAGATGGGGACAACCGAGGATGAGATGGCTGGATGGCATCACAGACTCGATGGATGTGGGTCTCGGTGAACTCCAGGGGATAGTGCTGAACAGGGAGGCCTGGCGTGCTGCAATTCATGGGGTCGCAGAGTCGGACATGACTGAGTGACTGAACTGAATTGAATATATGTATACAATAGATAAACAACAAGAACCTACGATATAGCTCAGGGAACTATATTAAGTATCTTGTGAATTGCTGTATACCTGAAACACAACATTGTAAATTAACTATACCTAAAAAGGGGAGAAGGAAATGGCAACCCACTCCATCATTCTTGCTTGTAGAATCCCAGGGACAGAGGAGGCTGGTGGGCTGCTGTGTATGGTGTCGCACAGAGTCGGACATGGCTGAAGTGACTTAGCGTGCATACATGCATTGGAGAAGAAAATGGAAACCCACTCCAGAATTCTTGCCTGGAGAATCCCAGGGACAGAGGAGCCTGTTGGGCTGCCGTCTGTGGGGTTGCACAGAGTTGGACAGGACTGACGCGACTTAGCAGCAGCATACCTAAAAAGAATGGTTAAAACAAAAACAAAAACACCTCTTGCGGAGATATTCAAACAATGTTTCACAAGGGTATAAAAACTACTAAATGTTGGAAGCAGTCTATGAAATAAGACATGTTGACAAAACTGAATACCCACCAGCAAAAGAATTTACTTGAAACATTATCTTACACTATAGACAAAAATGAATTCAAAATGGTTTAAAGACTTAAACCTAAGTCCCAAATGTATAAAACTCCTAGAAGTAAACATGCAGGAAATGTTTCTGGAAATTAGACCCACAAATGATTTACCAGATGTAACAACAAAACCACAGGCCACAAAATAAAACCAGATATTAATAATTTGAACTATATCAAAATTATAAACTACAGCCATGAAATTAAAAGACGCTTACTCCTTGGAAGGAAAGTTGTGACCAACCTAGATAGCATATTCAAAAGCAGAGACATTAACATTACTTTCCCAACAAAGGTCCATCTAGTCAAGGCTATGGTTTTTCCAGTGCTCAGGTATGGATATCAGAGTTGGACTGTGAAGAAAGCTGAGTGCCAAAGAATTGATGCCTTTGAACTGTGGTGTTGGAGAAGACACTTGAGAGTCCCTTGGACTGCAAGGAGATCAAACTAGTCATCCTAAACAAGATCAGTCCTGGGTGTTCATTGGAAGGACTGATGCTGAAGCTGAAACTCCAATACTTTGGCCACCTCAGGCGAAGATTTGACTCACTGGAAAAGACTCTGATGTGGGGAGGGATTGGGGGCAGGAAGAGAAAGGGACGACAGAGGCTGAGATGGCTGGATGGCATAACCAACTCGATGCACGAGTTTGAGTAAAGTCTAGGGGTTGGTGATGGACAGGGAAGCCTGGTGTGCTGCGATTCATGGGGTAACAAAGAGTCAGACACGACTGAGCAACTGAACTGAACTGAACTATATATTAAAGTGCAGTGAGTTTGAAAAGACAATCAACAGTAAAAGAGAAAATATGTGGAAATCATACATCTGATAGTAAATGAGTATAAAGAATATATAAAGAATTTTAAGAGGGACTGAGATCACCAGTTCTGCCGTAGGGATCATTCCCCAATAAACCATCCAACGTGTTGCAAATACAGAACAGAAACAGTAAGAGTAACACAGAACTTTGAACTCAATGATAAAATAAAAAAATACTGACAATGCACAGAACAACAGTGTAACCAACAGCCCAATACATATGAGAATGTGAACTTAGACCAAGCTGTCCTGGGCTAAATTCCCATACCATTTACAGAGGCTAAAATATATGGTCCTTGATATACAGGAACAACACTGTCATGGTGCCCTTGACAGAGTCTCCAAAGCCAGGAAATAACCTAGAAAGATGTAACAGGCTCTCGTGATACTTTCTCTCTCATAATCTTAGAACATACTGACCATTTTACTGGATAGCTTCAAGTGGTGAGTTTGTGCAGAGCAAGAAAATAACATTAGGACTAGTGTCTGTTAGTAAATCCACTCCACAGAGACTCAGCAGAGGCTGCCAATTAAACATAGGTGGATTATCACAGCAAGGAAACCAGATAAACTTTCAGACCCTCAGGGATATATTTCAAAGAAATTTAGGTGGTAAAATGATACAAAGTAAGGAGAATGTAACATCAGGAACAGCTGACATTCCCAGGCTGGGTAGAGCAGCACAAGAGTAAAAATACAACATGAAGGACAGACATTACAGCATCTTGAGATGGGACCATGCGCTCGACCTACAGACGGCAAGCTAAGAGCCTGTGAGATTCACATATGCTCCCCTCGTAGGATCTAGGATCAAAAAGACAATCTCTCTACCCACTCTCCTTACATTTTCCTAAGTAACAACAACAGCGGATCCCATCCACCAGCTTGTCCCACTCCTAAACAGAAAAAAAACAGCCCTTTTGAGATACTCATTCTTCTTTATATGTTGTATTTTTGGCTATTTTTACATCACTCCCCACTGTCCAGAGCTTTTTCTCATGCTCCAATGTGAAGATAATATTCAGATCAGAAACAGAAATTCTGAGACTCATCTGGTGATCCAGTGGTTAAGACTCTCACTTCCAATGCAGGGGGTGCAGGTTTAATTCTTAGGGAACTAAGATCCTACTTGCAGAATGGTAGAGCCAAAAAAAAGGCAAGCAAAAACAAATAAAAAGAAATAGATATTCAGGGTTATCAGAAGAAACAAATCTAAAGAGCTGTGGATTTTTTAAAACACAGAGCCAAAATCAAAAGGCAGAAAATAGGAAATCGGGTTTTTTGGTGTTTTTTTTTTTTTAACATTTGCCAGTGAGCTTTGTACATAATTAAGCTCCGGGACAACCTCAGATGTGACAGGAAACAGACACAGCATCTGAAGAGGGTCAGTTTAACCTTGTGAACCTGTGTCATGCCCGAGTCACCAGAACTCTCACATGAAAGACATCAGGGCCTCCTAAGGGGCACACAAGGAAAATGCAGATACCCAAGGGCAGCTCTGGAAGGAAGTCATCCTCACCCACAGACAGCAGGTTCCTGTAGGTCTCCAGCATCACGTCCCTGTACAAGGCCCTCTGAGCAGGATCCAGGAATTCCCACTCCTCTTGAGTGAATTTGATGGCCACATCCTCAGAGGTCAGTCGTTCCTGAAATGAAACCACATGTCACCAAAAGGGTCATGAAAAGTTCTCATTTTCATGCAAAAGAGAAAGGGTGATAAGGGGTACGGATTGACTTGGTTGAAGTATGTGTTCTAACAGATCCATGCAGGGGTATCTGGAGAAATTATGCATCTCTTAATTTTAATTTCTTATGTTTTTTCATATGGCGTTATGAGATCCTCCAATTAATATGGATTTTTCATCACTGTTCAAAATCCATGAAATATATTTGAATAAAGCTCAACACTGTTTTGGCTATACAGAAGTGTCAGATATTATGTTCTACCCAGTGAGTGCAACTCATTATCTCGATGAGGTACAGCATGAGTGGTGTCTTCAGAGATGACAAAGTCCAAGGCACTTTTAACGGAAAGGTCAAAAGTTTCAGTTATGACGTTGATAACAGCAGCAAGGACCAAAACTATCTGAAGGCTTCCTGTTGCTCTAAATTACTGTAGTATTACTCTAAACATTAAATAAGTACTTCACAGGCAAGAACCTGTCATCAATATAATAGCTCATTAAAGAACCATCTGTTCCCACCTTACAGAAGAAAAACTGTGTCACAGACACTCTGAGAAACTCGACTCAGATCAACAAGGTAAGAAATGTTACACGAAGCACCTGAACTCAGAGGCTTGGGCTCAGCAACTGAAGCTTAAGCATCTAACAGTGAAGTAATACAGAGAACATTGAAAGTCCTTTGACAGAGGGCTCCTAAAGAAAACTTGAAAAAAGTCCAAGGTGAGCCTCCTCCCTGCCTCTCTGTCTTCTCTGCAGGGGGAGCAGCTCTAGGGCCTCAGGCCTTCATCCCCTGAAAATTGACGCCTGCGCCAAATTCGTCTCCACCTCCTCCCTGATCAGAACCTCCTCCCTCTGTTGAGTGATCACTGTCCACAGTGGTGGTGAAGGACTGGAGACACTGACGAGAGCCACAGCAGCTTGGCAGCCCCAGGTCCCCAGACCATCTCACTTACTCCTAGCCACAGCTTCCAAACCAGTGCCATTTCAAGGGACTTTGACACAGCAGCCAAGTTCCCTGGAGCTGGAGCTGCCACAGAAGGGGTGGCTGGCTCCGGGGCTGGAAGTGGGACTGTGTTCGGGAGCTTCATCACTGTTCAGCCAGGAATCCTTCTCTGAAACAGTAGCTCTTCTACGCCATGGGCTTGGCCCTCTCAACGGCTATGGGCTGTTTTGCCTGATGGTGGTCTAGCTCATCTTCTTCACGATGTGAAGGAGCTGTTTCCACCTCCCATAGCTCTTTCTCCTGTGTCTACCCAGTATGTTCTCTTTCCTGTAACTCCTCAGGTAGCCTGGGGAAAGTGATGGGCTCAGGGGTTGACAGAAGGAAAACAAATAAATATTGTATTAATGTGAAAAAAAAAAAAAAAGTCCAAGGTGAACAATGTGGAATGGCATGAAAGGTCATTATAGACGTGGATATAGAAACACAACTGTTAGTAATTTACTACTTAAAACACTAACAGGATTGCTTAGAAAATTTCAAGGCCACAGATTATACTGATAACATAATTTCAACTGAAAAAAAAAAAGGTGATATGTAGTTTTAAAATCATGATGTCCTCTATCTAAACCACAGACTTGCACATGCATCCATGCTTATCTATAAAAAATTAACTGACATGAGAGGATTTGTCTCTTGACATATTTTTTTGGACAATTTTATGTCATCCTTTTATTCACATGAATTTCAGCATATTTCAGATGATAAAAATATATCCTTTGTATTCAGCTGAGTTTGTCAACAGGATTCTATATTAGGCTACCAAAGGAAAACTATTAAAAATATTAAAAAAAAAAAAACTTGAACTCAATTCATAAGAAAATTACCATATACAAAAGTACAAATACAATTTTATCCATTTAAATTTACATAGCAAGGCATTAACAGAAGCCAAAGACTTTCTTTGCTTTTTTTTCCATTAATAAAATAGAGATTTGATATTAGAAGAGTCCTAGATTATGACCAAAAAAAATTATCACAATAGTAAAGTACAAAAACTTCTTAGAGAATTAAAAATCATGGCAAAAAAGAATATGGAAAAAAATAAAGTTATTAAGCAAGACTATCTCAAGAAACATCATTGCTGGGAGCCAGTGTGAGGAATCCCGCCCGTGACAAGGTCATGAGGAAGGAAGCTGACATACGCAAGGCGTGCTCAGACTTCAGGGACCCCTCTGGAAATTCCTAAGCATGTACCCCAACAAAAATCTGCCGGCTTTTGTGCTCTGCTTTTCCACTCTTCTGACATTTTCTGGAAAAAGTCAATTCAGGGCTTTAGTCTTCTGCATTTGAAAGAGTGTTTCAATCCAAAAAACCCTCTGATGGCTTTCTAGCCTGCCTGCAGGACTCCTACAGCTGCGCGTGTGATTGTTTGAGGCCTCCTGACCGCAGGAGGCACAGGAAGCTTAAAACATCCTAGGAATGTAGGAGCTTCCGAGGAGTCAAAATCTTTAGAACAGGACTGGTTAAAGGTTTCATTTGTTGGGTCAATATTTGCTGCCAAATTTTCACATCCTTTAGTTGTAGATATAGTTAGAAAAACAAGTAGTAGACCTTGTGTTAGCAACATTAGATCTTTGAGTTAAGTACCTTCTTTGTTGTGTCCCGCTGCACCTTTGTTCTATAGAGATGTAACTTTAATGTTAATGCTTTAAGGAGATGTAGATTAAAGAAAAACACTTCAGGGGAAACAAGATTAACATTCATTAAGGAAGAGAGCCAAAAGTGTTAACAAGCCTCTTGGCCAGAAGATAATGTAAATCACCTGAGACCTTTTGTATACCAAATGATGTATAGAAAGAGCCTGAGCTGCGAACGCTACATAATCTTGTGTTACCCATTGATCTCTGTGTTTTATCAAAAGTATAAAAGGCCTTCTGAACAATAAAAGACGGGGGCCAGCTTCCCGGGGCCAGCTTCCCGGGGCCAGCTTCTGGGGCCGGGGGCCAGCTTCTGGGGCCGGGGGCCAGCTTCTTTGACCAGCTTCTCTAACTAGTCTCCCGGCCTGGTTTCTAGGCACTCTGGCTCCCCCCGTGTCTCTCTCTCTCTTTCTTCTCCTCTCTCTTTCCCTCTCTCTGCTCTTTACTTTAATTTCGGGTTGAATTTCCACCTGGAGCGCGGAGGCCCACCAGGTCTACTTACTTGCCCCGGCTGTTAAGACCCGCGAGAAAGGGAGCTTAAGGCGAGGCACCCTTAGATATTCAAGCGGGCGCCGGTGGCCCAACGTAGATGGTGCAAATTCCTTGTCTGGAATTTTATTGGCCTTCCGCGTAAACCAAGCTATTCAGCCCTCTTTCTCCACTTAATCTTCTTACTACACTATAGTTTCTTAATCTAATCTTTCATTAATAAATAAACAAGTCTTTCCACGCCGACGCCGTCCACCCTTCGAATTCCCTGGATCCACCAGGGCTGGACCCCGGCACATCATGATGGGAAGGAAACATTCAATACATTCCTTCTGAAATTACAGTGGCATGAAAGGAGCTGTCCAGGGTGCCTGTCTTTCGCCACCATATGATGCGCATGGGCAGGGGCCACCAGAAGAAGTAAAAGGAGGAAAACTACAGGGCAAGAGACGCAGAGTTTGTCAGAGAGTTGAAACAGGTAGTACTCACAAACCTAAGGACACGGAAAGGTGAACAGTGAAAGGATGGCAAAAGACAGTCCATAGTAAAGAGAGCACGGGAGACTGTTATATCAGATAAAATAAACTGAAGAAAAAAAAAGTGCAATGAGATAAACACTGTGTAATGATAAAACGGTCAATTTACCAAAAAGCTGTAACAAGAAAAATATATATACAGCTAACATTAGATATCTCATAAAAATGAAGCAAACATTAAAGGAAAGGAAGACCGAAATAGCGGCACAGGAGTAGTACAAGTTTTCAATGCCCAAGTTGAACAGGCATGCACAGATCACACAGCCCAACAAAAGCATGAAACACATGCATCTCAAGGACACATAAAACATTGTCTATGAGAGACCACATGTTAGGCCAAAATTAACCATTTTAAGAGACTGATACCATAAAAGTATGTCCCCTAACAATGAAATAAACACAAGAAAAAAAGAAAATTCCCCAAATGTGGACATTAAACAACTCACTCTTACACCGCAAAGGGGTCTAAGAAAAAAATTACATACAAATTCATGGGAAATTTTTAAATATATGTATGAAAATGTAAAGACAACATTGCAAAATTTATAACACACAGAGAAGACTGTACTGAAAGGAAAGCTGAAAAATATAAAAATCAACAAACCAAGAGTTGATGTTTTGAAAAAACTGTATAAGAAAGCCCCGACCTAGACTAAGGAAAAGAGAAAAAAAGATTCAAACAACTAAAAACAGATATGAAACAGGAGTGATTACAACTGAGGTTAAAGGAAGTTTCTAAAGATAAGGAACTACTATGACCAATAAATAGATCTTCATGACCAAGATAATCACGATGGTGTGATCACTCACCTAGAGCCAGACATCCTGGAATGTGAAGTCAAGTGGGCCTTAGAAAGCATCACTACGAACAAAGCTAGTGGAGATGACGGAATACGAGTTGAGCTGTTTCAAATCCTCAAAGATGATACTGTGAAAGTGCTGCACTCAATATGCCAGCAAATTTGGAAAAGTCAGCAGTGGCCACAGGACTGGAAAAGGTCAGTTGTCATTCCAATCCCAAAGAAAGGCCATGCCAAAGAATGCTCAAACTACCGCACAATTGCACTCATCTCACCTGCTAGTAAAGTAATGCTCAAAATTCTCCAAGCCAGCCTTCAGCAATACATGAACCATGAACTTCCTGATGTTCAAGCTGGTTTTGGAAAAGGCAGAGGAACCAGAGATCAAATTGCCAACATCCACTGGATTATGGAAAAAGCAAGAGAGTTCCAGAAAAACATCTATTTCTGCTTTATTGACTATGCAAAGCCTTTGACTGTGTGGATCACAAGAAACTGTGGAAAATTCTGAAAGAGAAGGGAATACCAGACCACCTGACCTGCCTCTTGAGAAACCTATATACAGGTCAGGAAGCAACAGTTAGAACTGGACATGAAACAACAGACTGGTTCCAAATAGAAAAAGGAGTACGTCAAGGCTGTATATTGTCACCCTGCTTATTTAACTTATATGCACAGTACATCATGAGAAATGCTGGGCTGGAAGAAGCACAAGCTGGAATCAAGATTGCCAGGAGAAATATCAATAACCTCAGATATGCAGATGACACCACCCTTGTGGCAGAAAGTGAAGAGGAACTAAAAAGCCTCATGATAAAAGTGAAAAAGGAGAGTGAAAAAGTTGGCTTAAAGCTCAACATTCAGAAAACTAAGATCATGGCACCTGGTACCATCACTTCATGGGAAATGCATGGGGAAACAGTGGAAATAGTGTCAGACTTTATTTTTTTGGGCTCCAAAATCACTGCAGATGGTGACAGCAACCATGAAATTAAAAGACGCTTACTGCTTGGAAGAAAGTTATGTCCAACCTAGATAGTATATCAAAAGCAGAGATATTACTTTGCCCACAAAGGTCCCTGTAGTCAAGGCTATGATTTTTTCAGTGATCATGTATGGATGTGCGTGTTGGACTGTGAAGAAAGCTGAGTGCCAAGGAATTGATGCTTTTGAACTGTGGTGTTGCAGAAGACTCTTGAGAGTCCCTTGGACTGTAAGCAGATCCAACCAGTCCATCCTAAAGGAGATCAGTCCTGGGTGTTCATTGGAAGGACTGATGCTAAAGCTGAAACTCCAATACTTTGCTCACCTTGTGTGAAGGGTTGACTCATTGGAAAAAACCCTGATGCTGGGAGAAACTGAGGGCAGGAGGAGAAGGGGACGACAGAAGATGAGATGGCTGGATGGCATCACCGACTTGATGGACATGAGTTTGACTAAACTCCAGGAGTTGGTGATGGACAGGGAGGCCTGGTGTGCTGTGATTCATGGGGTCGCAAAGAGTCAGACACTACTTAGAGACTGAACTGAACTGACTGACTGATGACCAATAATGCCTATCAATGACAGTATATAGGAGATACTGGCAAATTCTCAGAAACATGCAAACTATTTTACTTATTAAGAAATAAAAAAATTGAGAAGTGTTGAAAGTGAAAGTGTTAGCCACTTAGTTGTGTCTGAATCTTTGTGACCTCATGGACTGTAGCCCACAAGGCTCCTCTGTCCATGGAATTTCTCCAGACAAGACTGGACGAGACAGCCATTCTTTTTTCCAGGGAATCTTCCAACCCAGGGACAGAACCTGGGTCTCCCTCACTGCAGGCAGATTCTCTATGATTTGAGTCACTAGGGAAGCCCATTATAACTAGAGAGATTTAAAAAATAGTCAGAAACCTCTAAGAAAAATAGAGGACCAAATTCTACCAAACATTTACAAAAGAATTACCACTAACCCTGGTAATTCTATGGAGCAAGCATGATTCTAATAGTTTGCTGATTTCTCAAAGACACAAGAAAGAAAAACTGGAAACCAATACCACTGATGAATACTGATGCAAAATTAAAATACTTGCAAACCAACTTCAACACATATTAAAAAGATCTGGAGAAACAGACATAGAGAACAGATGGAGGGGGGAAGGGAGGAAGGAGAGGGCGAGATGTATGGAGAGAGTAACATGGAAACTTACATTACCATATATAAAGTAGAGAAGAGAGCCAATGCAAATTTGCTGACTGACACGGAACTCAAAGAGGGGCTCCTAACAACCTACAGGGGTTGGATAGGCAGGAAGATGGGAGGGATGGGACATATGTATACCTATGGCTGATTCATGCTGGTGTTTGACAGAAAATAACAACTTCTGTAAAGCAATAATCCTTCAATTAAAATTATTTAGATAAATAAATAAAAAGATCTGACATCATGACCAAGTGGATTTTATTCACATAAGGCAAGGAGAAGTCAACATATAAAAATCAATTAATATGACACACTACATTAACAGATTAAAGGGAAAAAAACCAGGATCATCTAGATGCAGAAAAAAATATTTTTCTTCCTTCCCACATGACAAAGTTTCATAGGTAAAAATCATAAAGACTACAAAAGAAACATGCTATATCAAAAGAGATTCTTTAATAACCCCACAAAGGATCAATCACCCAATTAACTCATTATCAAAACTGCCATGGCAATCTTTGTAGAAGCAGGATAAAACATGGTGAAAGTCACATAACTATTCAAAGAGCAAATAGCAAAACTCTTGAAGAAAGAAGATGGAGGTCTTTCTATTTCAAAACTTATTACAAGGTAATCAAGGTGATGTGGTATTGGTATAAAAAGAGACAAATAAACCAACTGAACAGAACACAGTACTCAGAAATAATTCTTTGTGTATATGTAAGGTATATTCACAAGGATGTCAAGATACACAAAAGAGCAAGGACAGTCTCAATAACCATGATACTGAGAAAATAGATATCTACCAGCAAAAGAGTGAAGCTGGAATCTTGCTTGCATTCAAGGTTAAAACATCTCTGTGTCAAAGGATTCAATCCACAGAGTGAAAGGACAACCTCTGAAGAACGGAGGTGATGAAAATTTCCACCTGCCACACTTAGATCCATTTCATAGTTTAAATCTGACGATAAACTAAAAAACCCTGTATCACTGATGTCTATTTCTGAACTTTCCATTCTATTAACAAGAAGGATTTAAAGAGATTGACCCACATCTTTAGTTTGAACTGCCTTAAAAAAGTCAGAACAAACTGTCCCTAATTGATCTGGTTCGCAGATATTACCAGCTATTGTGCATATTGATACCTGACTTCCACGTGCAGTTTCCTTACCCTGGTTGACAGAGAGCAGACAGCACATCCAGATGGGCCCTAAGCAATCTCTGCTGCCCAACAGCACTGAGACCCCGTCTTCAACCCGTGGGTGAGAAGCCGTGCCTGGGACGGTGCCCAGGGGAGCCTCCTCACAAGAGCCAGGTCACCAGGTCATGGGGAGACGAGATCTAAGTGGAGATGATGAGCCCTGAGGGAGGGCACCAGGTGAGTATACGTGTACAGGAGCCAGACAGGATACTCCAGAGTCAGACACGATTAGCAAGTCCAGAGAAGGGCATTTCAGGAAGGACAGACTAAATATGACCTTACCTGACAAAGAGCCATGCCTCACTCCTTTTCTTTCCTCTTCCTCAACTTCAGGGCTTCCTCAGGCAACACAAGTCTTCAGAGGTCTATCATGAAAGTTGAAAACGTACTGTTTAATGCTTAGAGTCAATACATCCCCTTCCTGAGCCCCAACCACCCACATGGGAAGCCCTCACCGTGTGGAACAGACAGTCCCCTGTGGCCACTGTCTCAGGAGAGACTCAGGACAGTCAATTCCAGCACAGAGACCAACATGGGACTTTCCCACACTTTCCCTTAGATCACACTCCCCTCCTGGTGAGGCCTCATGCACACAGCAGCAGGGGCCACCTCTGCTGACCCTACGATCCCCTTCAGGTCACACAGCAGGCCCCTGTCCAGCCCCAGTCCGAGCAGAGCACCCCCTCCTCAGCCCAGATCTCTGCCCTCAGGACTGGGAGGACTCAGAGTCCTGATGCTCAGTGAGGGATCCAGACTGGAATCAACTGGAACACCTTAAACATTCTCGTGCTGTGGACCAACACAAACTACCTGAAGGGGAATCTCTGGTCAGAGGGTATAAAACATGGGTATGCAAAACGCCTCATCAATGAAGCGTGAAGCCTGGATTGAGCACCATTCAGAGGAGAAAAGCTCCTCCCAACTCTCTTTCTTTCCCAGCCTTCCTAAGGTGTAACTAACAAAAATGGTATAAACGTACTGTATACAAAGTGATCATGTGATAGATTCATATATTGAATAATTGTTATAGTCGAGTAAGTTACACTTCCACCTATGAGTACACTTTTTTATTTCCCTCTGGGTTAATTTAAGTATATAGAAACACTACAGGCAGCATGCAGTACCTCAGATCCCCAAAACTTACTTATTTTACAAAGGAAAATGTCTACTCTTTGACTAACAGTGCCTCATTTCCCCCTCCAAACAGCTCCTGGTAACAGCCTTATTACTCGATGGTTCTATGAGTTTGACAAGTCTAGTTTCCACATAGCGTCTGTCCTCCTTTGTGAGGCTTATTTAACTTGGCATAATGTTCTGTAGGTTCATTCATTTTGGCATAAATGCAGGATTCTTGATTTATATATTTATAGATAGAGAAAAAATAGTTCATGAATATACAGTATATAATAAACATTTCTATACCACACTTTTGTTACCTATTCTTTTGTCAAGAGACATCTGGCCTGTGTCTATGCCTTGGCTACTCCGAATCCAGTCACACGCATGGGACTGTGGACATATCCCTGAAAAACTGATCGCTTTTTCTTTGGATATCTGTCAGAAATGAGTTTGACAGACTGTAGGCCTGTTCTATGTTCATTTGTTAAGGAACTTCCATTTTGTTTTCCAACATAGCAGTACCATTTACATTACCACCAACAGTGCACTTAAGATTCTGTGTTTTCTGTACTATGCCTGTGTGTTTGCTTATTTTGGGAGGGAGAGGGGTGGGTAACAGAGAACCCAGCACTGGCCAGGCAGCAAGAGAGTTGCAGCTGCATCTTCTAGAGGACAAGCCTCCAGGTAGCAGATCACTGTGCATCACTGCCCTCTGATTCTCTGAGCCATCTTCCCCTACGTCACAGGACTTTATGACTCTTCTCAGGTTGGGCCCAGAGATCCCTACCGAGCAGGACCACCTTATTAACAAGCATTCTGCGATCTTAACCTTAGTACTCCTAATTTCCCAGCAGGCCTCAAACAAACTTACAAACTTTCACGGTGTCCAACAGTGTTCATAGAGCCCATAATGAGCCTTCAACCCCCTTACACAAACACAAAGCATTCCAAGCCCTGATAACTCATGCATGAGGCAAAATACAAAAGAGGACACCTAAGGATCCACAGACACAAGACACTATATTTTCATTTACAGTGAGTGAGGTAGGTCAAAGATTGAAATCTCCAAAGACTATGAAAAAGAGGGATAACTCCAATGATGCACATGGCCCAGTGAGACCTCACCATCTTCCAAGGAAACACTCTAGAGTCTCTTGGTATCTTCCAAAATGCACATGAAACTTTCTTCACCGGCAACTCCAAGTACACAATGATACCAAAGTTGATGCAAAAAATGACCTGAGATTTTCCCTGTTACTCTATGGTGCCTGACTGCTAAAAGAGCCAACAAAAGCCAGGGTGTCGAGTGGATGCTGGGGGCACCTGCTAGAAACAGCCCCTCAAGCCCAAGGCTCCCATCCTCCTGCACCCACAGGTGCCTGTGGGCTCAGCCCAGGCCACAGTTCTAACAGTGGAAAAGACTTCTCTTGGCTGAATAACACGTGCTTCATGGCTCCTCACGTGGGGTCACCAGCTGTCAAATCAAACCTGTGCAGGCAAGAGTCAGCCGCAGCACTGCTATCCCGGGAACACGAGCTAAGGCGTTGGAACCTCAAACCATTCCATGCCAACAAACCCGCTTCCAGGTTCTCCAGCCTGAACTGAGACATTCTTTTCCAAAAGATCCACACACCCCTTGTCCCTGCAACTACACTTGGGATGGGCGCACACTCCATTCACCGGGCTCACCTTGATGCCCCCAAGTACTGCCACAAGCCTCCTGCAGACCCCACCAGGCTCTCTCCGCTTCCCCATTTGTCTCCCTCTCCTCCCTGCATGACTAGACTAAGCAAGACTAAAGTGCACAGGGGTTTCTTGGCAAAGGGGATCACAAGAGGAGTGCCCACAAGCTACCACCAAAAGGACACTGCACATTCAGCATGAAAATCAAGAGACTGGCCCTCCTGCGAAAGTCTGCCACCACCTGGGGACATTATGGAGTCCACGAACAAAGGCACTTGAGATGAGCAAGTCTCAAAGCAAGGGTCTCCAGGTCTCACTATCTCCTGTTTTCTCCACAGACACCTCCTTGGAAGATATTCTAGCTCTTGCGGGGGCACAGGGGGCAGCTTCTCGTTCCTACTCCATTAGGTTTGGGATTTCTGCTCATCCTCAGTGCGATGAAATCACAATCGCTGACACTGAGCACATGAACTCGTAGATGGCAAAGCTGCTGTCCACGATGGTGACTGGTCCCTGGATGGACAGAGCGTAGATCTAGGGGCTGCAGTGGACTAAACACAGCAGACTAAACATGGGGACATCTTAGCCCACTGCTTGAGGATACCAGTTCTGTAGGGCTTTTCAGGACTTCCTATATTTCTTGGCTCATCTTTTGAGTAATTAAGTAGTCACATGGGGTAAAGATCAATTACAGCTGAAATGTCCAGAACATGAGAAACATCTTCATCACCTGCCCTGTTCTCTTGGTCTTCCCTGAGGATTATTTCAGCCCAACCCATAGTCCTGTCATCTAAAGACATTTCCAGTAACAGGTACTGCAGCCATGCTGGGAAGAAGCGGAACACTATGAGCCCTAAAAAGAGAAGAACCAGGAAGGACTCAAAATAACCCATGAAGAAGGGCATTAATTTCTGCTGATGGCAACTGATACACAGACAATAAACCTGCGTAACAGGAGAGAGACTGTTAGGAGGGCATAGGGAGACCTCTCTGAGCCTAGACTTGAAGGGTGACAAAGGGCCTCAGCCAGGGTGACTTGAAGGTGAGAAAAGAAACTAAGATGTCAGACAGAAATGGTTTTGGTATTTGGAAACAGAGAAAAGGTAAATGAGACCAGGACAGGCTGAACCATGAGCAAAGGGTCAACTCCCAGGATGAGGCTGGAGACACTGACAGGGCCCTGAGCTTGACAGAGGGATGTGGAGCCACAGCAAAGAGTCAAGCTTTTGTCCCAGGAAAAATTGAAAGCCAGAGGAGGTCTGAACGTCAGGATGTAAAAGAAATCTCCCTTCAGATTTAGCCTTATTCATAGAAGTCACCTAATTCTGAGCCTGTGATCCTGCCTCCATCCTACAGTTTTCCTTTTCGTTTTTCATTGAGGGAGGACTGGGATCTATTTAAAATTCTCATTACCACCAGACACTCCCTCCAAACCAGAACTGCCACACACAGGCACACAGCCAATTTGGCTAATTATTTCAGGGGTCAGTGATGCTCACGCTCAGAGTTTCCGGTCTAGTCTCTCATCTCCATGGTACAAGTGGGCTCCCTCAGGACCAGAGAGAAGCCGTTTATGAGAAGGTCTGAGCTGAGTGAAGAGAACCGGATGTAAGTGAATAATGAAATGAGAGGCTGAAGGACAAGAGGGCCAAGTTTGTCCTTATTGCCCATTCCATTTAAGACCAGGAACATCTGTCATATATCTGAGCAAAAGAAACTTTTCTTTCAAGATTGGGTCAAACTGATACTAAGCAGGTAATTCTTTATTATGAGATTGCAGTAAAATATTTTAAAAATACAGAATTGCAAATATATATCCACTGGTACAAAAAACATTGTAAGGGGTCAGCTTAGAAATAGGATCTGACCAATCTTTTTCATCATGAACAGAGAGGCTCTGTTGGAAGGTTCCAGGTCAGTCCAGCTCATCCTTCCTCATTTGCACAGAAAAATCCAAAAGGGACCTGAGGAAAACATCTTCATATCACCTCACAGCTCACTTTTTTCACTGATCATAGCAATGGAGAAAACAGACCATTAGACTAACCAGTTAAACTAGGTGTGGTTTTTTTTCCCCTTTTTTTTGAAAGGAAAGAATGAAGCATTTTATTTTGTTGCTTTTATCGTGTTAGATGTTCTTTTATTTTTCCCATTTCTCAAAGAAATGCCTTTAATTTCACAAGATCTAATGTCATACCTCTGTTATTCTCTGGTAAAGAGCTGAGACCAGAAATATCCATTTGTGTGTGCACACATAAACACATACACACTATTCATGTCTTTGGTAAAACCACAGCTGAAAATATGTCTGTTTTATTACACGATGTCCCATACATAAAACCCTCCAAGATGTATTTCTCTTTGAATTCAGAGAAAGAGAAGGGAAGTGATCTTTGCTTATTAACTTTTATTTTTTCAACTTCCTCATTTTTAATTTTTAATTATTTTAATTGGAGGATAATACTTTATAATATTATGATGGCTTTTGCCATACATCAACATGAATTGGACATGTGTCTTCCCCATCCTGAACCCCCTTCCACCTTCCTCCTCACCAGATCTCTCTGGGTTGTTCCAGAGCACTGGCTTTGGGTACCCTGCTTCATGTATCGAACTTGCACTGATCATTCTATTTTACATATGGTAATATGCATGTTTCAATGCTATTCTCTCAAATCATCCCACTCTCGCCTTCTCCCACTGAGTCCAAAAGTCTGTTCTTTACATCTGTGTCTCCCTTTGTTGCCCTGCATGTAGGATCACTGGTACCATCTTTCTAAACTCCATATATACGCATTAATATGCAGTATTTGTCTTTCTCTTTCTGACTTATTTCACTCTGTATAATAGGCTCTAGGTTCATCTACCTCATTAGAACTGATAAACGAGGTGACACTTTTGCTAAGTATGGCACAAAATAGTCTAAGATGATTTACTACTTACCAAAGAAAATTTCAGATGTATGAGATGAAGGGAAGAAAGCACTCAGGCAAGGAATGAATCTGAAAAAAATTTGAAACAAAAACCTGAGAATTATTTTTAATCTAAAAATCTGGTGTTAAAGTTTAAAAAAATGTGGAGAATAATCATATTTAGAAAAGGATAAGAGTAGAATACTGTAAACTAAAAATGCTTATTTCTGAAGTTAAAAATCATTACAGAAACGGAATGAATTAAGACCCATTTCAAGCCACAAAAAGCACCATACATAAAGAAAGGAGAAAGTGTGAATCCATTATATTAAAAACAGTGTTCCTTTAAAAATGCTACCCAACAGTGATACAGTGCATGAGAATCTGCCTGAAAATGCAGGGGACATGGGTTCTATCCCTCCTTCAGGAAGATCCCACAAGTACAAGCAACTAAGCCTGTGCACAACTACTAAGCCTGTGCTTTAGAACCTGGGAGCCACAACTCCTGAGTGCACGGCACAGAACTGAAGACAGCCCAGCCAAAAAAAGTCATTAGAAAAAAAAAAGCTACCACAGAGTGACAGAGTCAGTCATTTCTTGCCCCAGGTCTCTTCTTCCCTGACCTCTGTCTCATGATAAGACAAGGGAAGGGGGTCACTCACAACTCAGTGCCACTGCCACTGAGTTGCCACTGCCCCAGGCTCAACAGGGTTTGCAAATAAAAGTCATCTTCTGCCACAACTAATAAAAAAAGACACAAGCCTTATAGACAGGAGTTTTGAAATTCTCATCCTCCTCTGTATAACCAAAAAAATCATCTGTATCCAAACAACTGGCCACACCTGGATCGAGCTTACCCCTCTGTTCACCTAGCTCCCTATTTTATCTGGGTCTCAGTGTCTCTTTCTCTCCCTCTGCTCTCCTGCTGTTCTTGTCCTATTTCCTCCCTCACACGTGTCCTGTCCCAGGCTGCTGCAATTCGTTCCCCCTCGAAATGCTCTCTCCAACCTTCCTGAGTCTTTCAAAAATCCATACCTAAGTCTGCCTCTTTCCTCCCCCTTTTTGGCTCCCTCTCTGCGCTCCAGATTACTCCCCTTCTCTCGCTGTAACTCTCCCTTCCTCCCCACTCTCTGGCAGGCCATGTGGCTATGCTTCCTTCCAGCCTTTTCTTCCTCTGCTCCTTACCTCTTTCTCTGCCAGCACCATGATAAAACCGGCCACCTCAAATTAAAACTTGAACCCATGTGGCGGGACTCGAACCGGGTGAAAACACAACTCGGCACTCTAACCCAAGAGATCTGGACTCAAACCCGGCCAAAACCCAGTTAGGTTTTCCACCTCTGACGTCCCTCATTGCCCTTCGCCTCCCCGCTCCCATCACTAAGACAGGGCAGTTCTCCCTATGCTGTCCAATCCCTGGAGATCTGGCTTTCTAATTTACTCACTTGGCTATTTTCAAGGCTTAACCTCTTTGACTTGACTATCCCTTTGCAAATCCCTCAGCCAGTCTGTTTTCCCATTGGTTCTCCCTGATGCTTTTCTCCTCAGTTTCAATTATTTCTCTCAGTCCTTCTGACTCTGCTTCTCCTGATCCTCCTGCCTCCTGAATTACTGAGTGGGCGACAGAACGAGACGCCCCCGGATCGGAAGAGCACCTTTTCCGACCGAGTTGAATTGGGCATGCAACAGCACTGGATGTCACACGGCCCTATGAGGGGTGAGGGGACGGGCTGACAGGAAAGGGGGCTGCTGCTGGGCAAAAAGACCGGCCTCAGGAGACGCGAGGACAGTGGGGCTGGGAGAGAGGGGGCTCAGGAGCGGGCGGGCTCTCCGGAATCCAGGGACCAGGGAGAGGGCGCGGCCTCTCAGGGAGCAGGGGCGACCGGCTCTGCCTCCAGCGATCGAGAAGGCGACGCGGCGGGGCGCTGCTCCAACTAGCGAGAGGGCTTTACTTGGCGAGGCCAGAGGTAAACAAGGGTTTTAAGCAGGAAAATGTCGCCAGAGACAGTGTCTACGCGCACCGAGGGCCGAAACCGCCTCAGCAACACTTAAAACCCAAACGAAAAGATAACTGGGCCGCAACGGCAGCGGCAGCGTTTATTCGGGGCCGAGCACCGGGTGCCAGGGTTTTCAGGTCGCTGGCAATTCCCACACCATGAGGACGAGTGAGCGGGGCGGAGGTGGGGACTGGAGGGGTGGCGAGCTCTGCAAACTTACTCTAGAATGACGCTTAGGCGCCGCTCGGGGACCTCGGCTCCGCGCTCTCCAACTTCCGGCTCTGTGTGAAGGGGCTCTTGCTTTTAGAGCCGCGGCTTCCGACCAGGGGCGGGGCGAGCACCCGCTGTGCGCACTGTTCCTGGGAGGGGCGGGGCGCGGAGAGGGCGGGGACTGTTACCCTGACAACATTAAGTTACCTTCTGTAACACTGCTCAGGTAAGCTTCAGGTTATGTCGGAAGCCAAGATACTTCCTCTTAAGCCTGAAAGGGTTTATTCTCAATAAAAAGCTGTTTCTCACAGCATGGTGCGCTAAGATCCTGCTAGAGAGGCTGAAGCAATTCAGGGATCTGGGTACTTGGGCAGTTTTAAGAAACAAGAATGGGACGAGTCTAAATTCCAAACACAAAACTCTCCCTAAGTAGAAATGGGCTATTCCCTACTGACACACTACAAAACAGCAAACTCAGCATAGTGCTCAGTTCAACAAACTCAGGGTCAGTACCTGGGTGTCTGAGATGGAGAACTTGAGGGATGTGATCATTTGGGTCATTTACCACAGCCTTAAAAAGAGCAAGACACTTTAAATAATTATAAACTGTGTTATTGTTTCTTCTATTCAACGTGTTTTAATTATTTCCCTTTCTAAAATTATTTCCCTTTCTAAACCTTATATGCAGAGTACATCATGAGAAACGCTGGGCTGGAACAAGCACAAGCTGGAATTAAGATTGCCGGGAGAAATATCAATAACCTCAGATATGCAGATGACACCACCCTTATGGCAGAAAGTGAAGAGGAACTAAAAAGCCTCTTGATGAAAGTGAAAGAGGAGAGTGAAAAAGTTGGCTTAAAGCTCAACATTCAGAAAACGAAGATCATGGCATCTGGTCCCATTGCTTCATGTGAACTAGATGGGGAAACAGTGGAAACAGTGTCAGACTTTATTTTGGGGGGCTCCAAAATCACTGCAGATGGTGACTGCAGCCATGAAATTAAAAGACGCTTACTCCTTGGAAGGAACGTTATGACCAACCTAGATAGCGTATTGAAAACCAGAGACATTACTTTGCCAACAAAGGTCCGTCTAGTCAAGGCTATGGTTTTTCCTGTGGTCATGTATGGATGTGAGAGTTGGACTGTGAAGAAAGCTGAGCGCCGAAGAACTGATGCTTTTGAACTGTGGTGTTGGAGAAGACTCTTGAGAGTCCCTTGGACCGCAAGATCAAACCAGTCAATCTTAAGGGAGATCAATCCTGAATATTCACTGAAGGGTTGATGTTGAAGCTGAAGCTCCACTACTTTGGTCACGTGATGTGAAGAGCCGACTCATTAGAAGAGACCCTGATGCTGGGAAAGATTGAAAGCGGGAGAAGAAGGAAAGACAGAGAATGAGATGGCTGAATGGCATCATCAACTCAATGGACAGGAGTTTCAGCAAGCTCTGGGAGATGGTGAAGGACAGGGAAGGCTGGCATGCTGCTGTCCACAGGGTTGCAAAGAGTCGGACATAACTGTCCAAATGAACAACAACAATGTTCTCTCAAATGTGGGTAACAAAGTCTGAAAAATATAGTCTTCTGAAGATTTGGGATTTATGGATGAGCACCATACCCCCATCAAATCATGGAATCTAACAACATTTTCAGAACATTCAAAAATGGCAGATTAGACGTTATTTTCCAAAACACATGTCAAAATATTTCAATCTTAGCAATATCTTCTTAGATGCCCTTCTAGTAGCCAACTCCCACGCTTAGGTTTGTTTCAGAGCAGGCTGATTCGAAATCTCATAGGCATTCTTTTCCTCATTCAGTTCAGTCACTCAGACGTGTGCAACTCTTTGCGACCCCATGAATCCTAGCATGCCAGGCCTCCCTGTTCATCACCAACTCCCGGAGTTCACTCAAACTCACATCCATCAAGTCTGTGATGCCATCCAGCCATCTCATCCTGTCATCCCCTTCTCCTCCTGCCCCCAATCCCTCCCAGCATCAGAGTCTTTTCCAATGAGTCAACTCTTTGCATGAGGTGGCCAAAGTATTGGAGTTTCAGCTTTAGCATCAGTCCTTCCAATGAACACCCAGGATTGATCTCCTTTAGAATGGACTAGCTGGATCTCCTTGCAGTCCAAGGGACTCTCAAGAGTCATCTCCAGCACTACAGTTCAAAAGCATCAATTCTTCGGCGCTCGGCTTTCTTCACAGTCCAACTCTCACATCCATACATGACTACTGGAAAAACCATAATCTTAACTACATGGACCTTTGCTGTCAAAGTAATGTTTCTGCCTTTTCATATGCCATCTAGGTTGGTCATAATGTTCCTTCCAAGGAGTAAGCATCTTTTAATTTTATAGCTGCAGTCACCATCTGCAGTGATTTTGGAGCCCCCCAAAATAAAGTCTGACACTGTTTTCCACTGTTTCCCCATATATTTCCCATGAAGCGATGGGACCAGATGCCATGATCTTCATTTGCTGAATGTTGAGCTTTAAGCCAACGTTTTCACTCTCGTCTTTCACTTTCATCAAGAGGCTTTTTAGCTCCTCTTCACTTTCTGTTAGAAGGGTGGTGTCATCTGCATATCTGAGGTTATTGATATTTCTCCCGGCAATCTTGATTCCAGCTTGTGCTTCTTCCAGCCCAGCGTTTCACATGATGTACTCTGCATATAAGTTAAATAAGCATGGTGAAATATACAGCTTTGACATACTCCTTTTCCTATTTGGAACCAGTCTGTTGTTCCATGTCCAGTTCTAACTGTTGCTTCCTGACCTCCATATAGGTTTCTCAAGAGGCAGGGTCAGGTGGTCTGGTATTCCCATCTCTTTCAGAATTTTCCACAGTTTATTGTGATCCACACAGTCAAAGGCTTTGGCATAGTCAATAAAGCAGAAATAGATGATATTCTGGAACTCTCCTGCTTTTTCAATGATCCAGCGGATGTTGGCAATTTGATCTCTGGTTCCTCTGCCTTTTCCAAAACCAGTTTGAACATCAGGAAGTTCACGGTTCACGTATTGCTAAAGCCTGGCTTGGAGAATTTTGAGCATTACTTTACTAGCATCTGAGATCAGTGCAATTGTGTAGTAGTTTGAGCATTCTTTGGCATTGCCTTTCTTTGGGATTGGAATGAAAACTGACCTTTTCCAGTCCTGAAGCCACTGCTGAGTTTTCCAAGTTTGCTGGCATAGCATGATTAGAAGCTCCCATCACTATGACTTGGCGCCTGGGATCCATATCCAGTCCATCCCAAAGACTCATAAACTGAGCTTTCATCATGGCTAGGCTTCATGGTCAGAAAGTGAACATTCTCATGATCAGATGGCTCAAGTCCTGATACCTGAACTCAACGTAAAGCTTTTCCCATACTCATTGCATTTGGGAGGTGTTCCTCCAGTAGTTCCCCCAACTTGTGATCTTTGGGTAAAAGCCTTGCCACACACTTTACATCTGTGTGCTTTCTCTTCAAGATGAACATTCTGCCATCTAGTGATAAATGAACAAGAACATGAAGCTTTGCCATATTCACTGCAATTTAAGTCATGATATATTTGGTAAGTTTAAGGCCCAAGACGGCAAAGGCAATGGCACCCCACTCCAGTACTCTTACCTGCAAAATCCCATGGATGGAGGAGTCTGATGGGCTGCAGTCCATGGGGTCGCTAATAGTCGGACACGACTGAGCGACTTCACTTTCACTTTTCACTTTCATGCATTGGAGAAGGAGATGGCAACCCACTCCACTTTTCTTCCCTGGAGAATCCCAGGGACGGGGGAACCTGCTGGGCTGCCATCCTTGGGGTCGCACAGAGTCAGACACGACTGAAGCAACTTAGCAGTAGCAGTAGCACCAGGCAGAAGCTAAAAGCTACTCAAAATCCAGTACATTAGTACTGTTTGGTGCAGTACAAACAACTTGATTACTGGTGCAAGTGGGACCAATGAGAAAAGACTGCTCACATTCCTGGCACTGGTGATAAACTTTTTGAGAATGACTAGATTTTCAACGGCCTGACCACATTCAATATCATCTGCACTCGGTCCAGTGTGAATATTCTCATGAAGCATAACATATGAACCATTGCCAAAAGCACTGCAACCTCAATTATATTTTCAAGGGCTCTCACCTCTGTACATCATTTGATGGTGAGTTAGGCTTGAAAGTACACTGAAGAATTTACCACACTCATTACATTTTTAATGTTTCTTTCTAATATGGATCATAAGGTATCCATGCAGACTAAGTACTCTGAGACACTCACTACATTTGTAATGTTCCACTCTTCTATGAATTATCTGATCGTGAGGCTTCCACTCACAAAAGTTTTGCCACACTCATGACATTTGTATAGTTTCTTTTGAACTCTGACAGTTAAAGATCAGCATATATCACACTTGGATGATGTCTCCCATTTGTGGATTTTCTGATGTTTAGTGAGGTGTGAGACCTAAGTAAAGGATTTTTCCCACTCAAAACATCTGAAAAGTCTCTCTACAAAACGTACTCTCCGATGACTTGTAAGGTGTGATTTTCAACTGAAACACCTGCCACACATTACATTTGTAAGGTTTCTCTCCCATAGGTATTCTCCAATGAAGCTGAAGATGTGCTTTTTGACTAAAGGCTATTCCACACTCATTACATTTGTAAAGTTTCTCTCCAGTATGAATTCTTTGATGCTTTGCAAGGGTTGCCTTTTCACTAAAGTCCTTTCCACATTGATTACATTTGTAGGGTTTCTCTCCCATGGGGATTTAAAAGGTTGTTGCTGACCAACAAGATGCCAGGATTCTTGGCCTCTGGAGGAAAAGAATTCAATCTGGGGCGAGACACGAGGCTTGATCACTCAGAGCTTTTGTGTAATAAAGTTTTATTAAAGTATAAAGTAGATAGAGAAACCTTCTGACATCGGCATCAGAAGGGGGCAGAAAGAGTACCCCCCTGCTAGTCTTCAGCTGGATGTTATATAATCACTACCAGTCTGTTAATGAAAGAAAGGAATGTCTTAAAACTCAGAATGGCACCAGGCCCCTCATCCATAAGATGCATTTCGGGATAATCTTGGCACCAGACAATTCATCCCGGGCCATAAAGTGATTGACTTGAATCTCGTAGAAGGGCAGATTACCATACAAATAGTTTCATTTACATAGATTAGGGGAACAATATCTGAGTATAACATACTGGATTGTCAAGTAGGTTCTGAGCCATTAGGCAGAACTGACTTGAAAACGGAGTTTGGGGTAAATGCGTAGTACATTAACATAGCTTAAGACAAACATTTCCATTAAAAGAAAAATGCATTGGTTAACTCAAGGTTTGAGAATAGTTAACTTCAGAAGAAACCAGGTGTCATTGTGGCAACACAGTATTTTAAGAGATACCTCCTTTTAAATTTATATACAGAAGGAAAAAAATATCGCTAGTTTGTTTCCTCCTGCCGCTTAAGGGAGATTAAAAATGTCTGACACTTACAGCCTATTTCCTGTTTGCAGACCCAATTTGTTTCCTACTGCAGCTTAAAAGAGATAAAAATGTCTGACACTTGCAGCCTGCTGCTGCTGCTGCTAAGTCGCTTCAGTCATGTCCGACTCTGTGGACCCCATAGACGGCAGCCCACCAGGCTCCCCCCATCCCTGGGATTCTCCAGGCAAGAACACTGGAGCGGGTTGCCATTGCCCTCTCCAACGCATGAAAGTGAAAAGTGAAAGTGAAGTCGCTCAGTCGTGTCTGACTCAGCGACCCAATGGACTGCAGCCTACCAGGCTCCGCAGTCCCTGGGATTCACCAGGCATTTTCAGCCTAGTTCCTCCATTTGGAGACCCCTGGCCTTCCTGCCTGTTACCCTCTCAGATTCTCTAAAGAATTAAAAGGTATGAACTGTAACTAAAAAGCTTACCACAAAAATTACAGTTATAACCTTCTCCCACTTTTCTTCGCTCTACTCCACTATGAACTCTGATGATCTGAGGTTTGGTTTTCGACTAAAGACACTGCCACATACCTCACATTTATATAATATACATCCTATATGAATTATCTGGTGTCTAGAGAGATTTGCTTCAGTATGCTTACCTGGAAAATCCCATGTATGGAGGAGCCTGGCGGGCTGCAAGTCCATGGGGTCGCTAACAGTGGGACATGACTGAGCTACTTCATGTTCACTTTTCACTTTCAGGCACTGGAGAAGGACATGGCAACCCACTCCAGTGTTCTTGCCTAGAGAATCCCAGGGACAAGAGAGCCTGGTGGGCTGCTGTCTGTGGGGTCGCACACAGTCGGATACGACTGAAGTGAATTAGCAGCAGTAGCAGCAGCAGAGAGATCTGAGCAGTGATTAAAGCTTCTGCCACACTCATTACATTTGAAAGGTTTCTCTCCAGTATGAATTCTTTGATTATTTGCAAGGGTTGTTTTATGACTGAAGACCTTGCCACACTCATCACATTTGTAAAGTTTCTCTCCCTTATGAATTCTTTGATGAACTGCAAGGTGTGAATTTGTACTGAAGACCTTGACACATATGTCACACTTATGTAATATCTCATCTGAATAAATTATCTGATGATTCCTGAGAGCTGAGACATGACTAAAGGTTTTCCTACACGCAATACACTTGGAAGCTCTTTCCTGGTATGCTGTTGGATCTTGTGTCAGTAACAAAGGATGCAAATAATCATTCCCAAATATATTAGAAACGTTAGTTTGGACACCAGGAGATATTCCTTGAAATGGTGAAGGTGACAAACTACTGTTGACTACCTCATAACTTTATTACATTCAGAAACTATCCCGTCAGTTTGAAATATCTGCAGTTTATCCTGCACATTTAATCCAAGCCTATTTACAAAAGGCTTGATTTCCACATCCTTTCTACACTGTTGACCTCTGCCATCAGTGAGATTTCCATCATGAGTTATATGCGTTCCTTTGTTATTTCTTCCACCACTTCTCCAATGACACTCAACGTCATACATGTCTTCCTGAAGTTCTCTGAGGTAAAAATGTTTGATTTCATGACTTTTAGGTCTTCCCAAAATTGCTGTTTGGAATACTTCTCCTGTATCACTGTCTGTTTTGGGTTGTAATTGGTCGACCACATGTTTCAGATAGATAGATCTACAAGACATAAAGAATCTATTCACTAAAATTCATCAATAAGTGTCTCAGTGTCTATTACACCAAAAGCAATACATCTATCACAGTTATAAAACTTTTCCCAACTATGTAATATTTTTCATTTTCAAAAATTTTTGAATCTTTCCAAATATGATCTTAAAATTCTTAGAAACACTAGAGCAATAAGCTTGTTTCCTAAAAAAAAAAAGAGTTGTAAAAGACAATTAAAATTGATTTTAGGGAAGAATACTTGCAAACAGCCTATGACAAAAACACTTGCACTAGTAAAACATGTCAGCTCACACAAAAACACAATTTTTCCACCATGACTTCAAAGCATGTACCAGTTAACAGTAAATGTATTACAGTCTCATAATTGAGGAGAAAAATGTATTCTACTATAGATATATTCTGCATACTTACTGTACACAAATAAATGCTAACGAACACACAATATATTGTAATGCTAAAGAATCTAAAATGAGTTTATCTAATAATATGTTGCTATTTAGAACTTTAATATATATACCATAGAGAAAAAAATTCAATAGTACTGTTTTTATGAAACAAAATATCTTTCTAAATATGTCCTACAAGATGACACACCCATAATAGGCATTCTGCAACATTAACAAGTTAAAAAAATATATAGAAATAATGAAAGACTTCAACGCAATTATAAGATACAATATCAACATGCAAACCCAATTGGGTTTCTAAACATTAAAAATGAAAAATCAAAGTAATTCAATTGACAAGAAAATTAAAAAAAGAATACTTCATCATAACATTATATAAGAAGGGAAGAATTTTTATACTGCAAACTAATGACTTCTGAAAAATATTAGAGAAGACACAAATAAATGTAACACCCTATGCTTCAGAGATATTGTGAGGCTGATATTGTCAAGATGTCAATAATAGTCAAAGTTAACAAAAGATTCAAAACAATACCTAGTGAAATCCAAACTCTGCTTAAGAAACAGATGAATCTATCCTACAGTTCCTATGGAATCACAGAAGCCAATGAACAGCAAAAACAAACTAGAAAGCAAAGTCAGAAGTCTCACATGTCTTGAATTATTTCAAAACTGATTCCCAAACTACACTAATCAAAGCAGTATGGTACCGATATAAGGACAGACACCTGAGGAACACAACAGATTCAGAAAAATACTTTAGTGTGTAAGGTCACATATTGTTACACAATTGTTTCCAGACTAAGTAAAGGGGGAAGGGCAATCTATGGAACAAAGGTGTTGTGAAAACTGGATATTCATATATAGAATTTAGCTGGAGCATTATTATACACTATACACAAAACTTAACTCAAAATGCTTCAAAGACCTAAACCTCAGTCCCTAGTGTATAAAGCTCCTATAAGTAAATGAACAAAAAATGATTCTTGACAGTGGACTCACCAATGATTTAACAGATACAACAACAAAAGCTCATGCCAACAAAATAAAAAGATAAACAGAACACATCCTAATTATCAAGTACTGTGCACTAATCTATTCTCAGCAGAGTGAAAAAACAATGTACACTATAATACAAAATATTTGCCAAGCATATATTCAATAATAGCTTAACATCAAGAATACATAAAGAATTCTAAAAAGTACTGATCCCCAATTCCATCATAGGGGTGGGGGCACTTTCTCAACCAACCATCCCACCATAATGCAAATAAAACACAAAGAGTAACACAAAATAGAAACTTAATGATAAAAAAATAAAAGACATTCATTTATAACACATAAAAATTTTTTAAAAAGAAAGTAGCAATGCCTTGAAAAAAAACAAATGATGGTTCATCACTGAACTTATCACTCCACTACCTAAGCTCTGTCATTAAGTTACTACAAAATTAAGTGTGGAGGCAGAATGATCAATAGCACCCAGGTGACCAGCATGCAGCAACAGCAACAGTTTAGTCAACAGCCTCACAAATATGAGGATGTGAACCTGGACAATACCATTGTTAGAAGTTCCTACACCTCTTGGTGAGGCTCAAAGAGTATGGTGATAGTACACATGAACAACATTATCACAGTGTTCTTCACACAGGCTTCTCTGACATCACTCAAAGCCAGAAAAAGATGTACAGGTCAAGGTCTTCAGATGCTTTCTCATATCACAGAACACGATGACCACTATACGAAGTAGCTCAAGTGGTAATTCTGTATGCAGCAAGAAAATATTACAACCAATAAGGGAAAGTATTCTCCTTTAAAAATGTTCTCTTACCCAGTAAACCCACACCACAGAGAGTCCATGAGGAGCTGCCCCATAAACACAGGCGGATTACCACAGCAAAGAAACTGGACATGACTTCAGACCCTAGAGCCACATACTTGAAAGTCAAATTTAAAAGGAAAAATTATACAAACTAAGGAGAAATCAAAGTCAGGAAGAGTCTACACTCCCAGACTAGACAGACCAGTACAAGAGCAGAAAACATATGATGTGGGGGTCTCACATCATAAGACCTTGAGATGGGACTATTTGGTCCACCCAGAGATGCCAAGCTAAGAGCCCAAAAGATTTACACATTTTCTGTTTGTTCGACTGCTGTCCTTATGGTTTTCCTAAGTAACAGGCACAAAGGATCCATTCCACAGGCTATTCCACACACCCTGACATGTATGGCAGCCAAAGGAGACCAGCAGAAACGGCTGAGCGATCTCAAGAGGCAGACAGGGACTGAGACAGTTCATTACAGGTTCTGAGGTGCCAGATAAAATTAAAGAGCAGCCAGTATTTTCTCATTTTCCGATTATATCTTCCAAATAAGACAACTGTGATGAAAGCAGCACCGGATCAGGGGTTAGACACTAGGGGCGTCAGCTCTGATCTACACGAATTAAGAATTGCATAGCCAATAGATCCAAGCCCACAAAGAGAAGAGGGGTCAAGACAGCCCAGTAAGGCAGCCCACGTCATGCTCCTCAAACTCAAGAACAACCAGCTCACAGCAGGGAGATGGCGAGTGTTGTGGATAAAAACCTTGCCTTTGTGTCTGATGGAGCTGCAGCACCACTGGAGGGTGAAAGAATACATATGTTGAAGGACAGACTGATAGCTCGGGGAAATGTTAACTTTCCTCTAAGAATTTAATAAACAAACTTCTCTTTTGTCAAAGATCTGAGAGAGTCAATTCCTAGATAGGTTGATAAGTCCAGGGTACCCGAGGAGGAGAGAGGGGTCTAGGGCTCTCAAGGAGGATAGATAGGGGTCTGGAATTCTCAAGGAGAAGAAAAGGACAAATGTTTTCTTCCTTAAGCTCAGAGCTGATGATTACACAACAAAAAAACTAAGTTTAAACTCTGTACTAAGATTCAGTTCAGTTTAGTTCAGTCACTCAGTCGTGTCCGACTCTGCGACCCCATGAATCGCAGCACGCCAGGCCTCCCTGTTCATCACCATCTCCCGGAGTTCACTCAGACTCACGTCCATCAAGTCCGTGATGCCATCCAGCCATCTCATCCTCGGTCGTCCTCTTCTCCCCTTGCCCTCAATCCCTCCCAGCAACAGAGTCTTTTCCAATGAGTCAACTCTTCGCATGAAGCGGCCAAAATACTGGAGCTTCAGCTTCAGCATCATTCCTTTCAAAGAAATCCCAGGGTTGATTTCCTTCAGAATGGACTGGTTGGATCTCCTTGCAGTCCAAGGGACTCTCAAGAGTCTACTCCAACACCATAGTTCAAAAGCATCAATTCTTCGGCACTCAGCCTTCTTCACAGTCCAACTCTCACATCCATACATGACCACAGGAAAAACCATAGCCTTGACTAGATGGACCTTAGTCGGCAAAGTAACGTCTCTGCTTTTGAATATACTATCTAGGTTGGTCATAACTTTCCTTCCAAGGAGTAAGCGTCTTTTAATTTCATGGCTGCAGTCACCATCTGCAGTGATTTTGGAGCCCCCCAAAATAAAGTTTGACACTGTTTGCACTGTTTCCCCATCTAGTTCCCATGAAGTGATGGGACTGGATGCCATGATCTCCGTTTTCTGAATGTTGAGCTTTAAGCCAACATTTTCGCTCTCCTCTTTCACTTTCATCAAGAGGCTTTTTATATAACAATGTATCCTGCTTGAGGACAGGTTTCTCCTTCTTGAGAACTTTGTGACTAATCCTGTCATCTTGAAATGTAAATTGTGGGAGTCGGTCTGGTAAGACCTTTACAACCTTGAGACATTCTTTTGACTTACTGTAATAACCAATTGAAAAAGTATATAGCTCCCTTACTAAGACTAGTGAGAGGGACACTCTCTGCCCCCTTCCGATGTCTATGTCAGAAGCTTTCTCTGTCCCCTTTCATACTTTAATAAAACTCTGCTACACAAAACCCTTGCATGTTCAAGCCTGGTCCCTGGTCCCGAAGCTAAATCTTCTTCAGAGATCACGAATCTGACATTGTTCACTGTAAGCTATCATCGTTGAGGCTCATCCCGGATCTTCAGGACAAGGTAAGAACGCTCAGAGCTCTAGCCTCTCTGCTTCTCAGTATACATGTTTTCTGCTTTACTAACTCTACAGGGTGCTTGTGTGAATGAATGACATGCCCTGTGCGAAGCAATTGATGAGCCCTGCTCTATGGTTTTGGGGTGCCTCATAATGACTGAAGGCAGCCCCCCAAAGGGGAGTCTTGCCAGGGGGTTATACCAACCTGCCAATGCCAAGAGACACCGAATGTCCCTGCGAGGGGAATGGCCAGAAATGGGTGAAGTGTGTGGACTGAGCTTTCCTTTCTTGGTCACCTTTTCCTGATCCCTTTGACCATTTCCTAATTGCGTGGGAAATTAGAACTCCTAACCTAACCTGTCAGATTATAAACTTTCAAGGGACTTGTGATCCATGCTATTCAGTTCAGTTCAGTTGCTCAGTCGTGTCTGACTCTTTGCAACTCCATGGACTGCAGCATGCCAGGCCTCCCTGTTCATCACCAACTCCCAGAGTTTACCCAAACTCATCTCCACTGAGTCAATGATGCCATCCAACCATCTCATCCTTGTAGTCCCCTTCTCCTCCTGCCCTCAATCTTTCCCAGCATTAGGGTCTTTTCAAATGAGTTGGCTCTTTGCATTAGGTTGCCAAAATATTGGAGTTTCAGCTTCAGCATCAGTCCTTCCAATGAATATTCAGGACTGATTTCCCTTAGGATGGACTGGTTGGATCTCCTTGCAGTCCATGGGACTCTCAAGAGTCCTCTCCAACAACACAGTTCAAAACAATCAATTCTTTGGCACTCAGCTTTCTTTATAGTCCAACTCTCACATCCATATATGAATACTAGAGAAACCATACCTTTGACTAGATGGAACTTTGTTGGGAAAGTAATGCCGTTGCTTTTTCATATGCTGTCTAGGTTGGTCATAACTTTCCTTCCAAGGAGTAAGCATCTTTTAATTTCATGGCTGCAGTCACCATCTGCAGTGATTTTGCAGCCCAAGAACATAAAATCAGCCACTGTTTCCACTGTTTCACCATCTATTTGCCATGAAGTAATGGGACCGGATGCCATGATCTTAGTTTTCTGAAAGTTGTTAAGCCAACTTTTTCACTCTGCCCTTTCACTTTCATCAAGAGGAAGAGGCTCTTTAGTTCTTCTTCACTTTCTGCCATAAGGGTGGTATCATCTGCATATCTGAAGTCATTGATATTTCTTCCAGAAATCTTGATTCCAGCTTGTGCTTCATCCAGCCCAGCGTTTCTCATGATGTTTTCTGCATATAAGTTAAATAAGCAGGGTGACAATATACACCCTTGACGTACTCCTTTTCCTATTTGGAAGCAGTCTGTTGTTCCATGTCCAGATCTAACTGTTGCTTCTTGACCTGCATATAGGTTTCTCAAGAGTCAGGCCTGGTGGTCTGGTATTCCCATCTCTTTTAGAATCTTCCATAGTTTTTTGTGATCTACACAAAGGCTTTGGCATAGCCAATAAAGCAGATATAGATCCATGCTGTTACTATGGACTTTTACTTAGACCCCAAGTGTGGAAGCGCCTAGCCCTGCTAGGAGCCAAAATTTACAACAGCACGTTTGGGATTGAGGCAGAGCCCTAACTCCAGGAACGTCCCTCAAGTCCCTCAAGCTAGCGGTCACTCTCTTGCCTGCCTGCCTCAGGGGCCAGTCATCTGAAAATGATTCTTTGTTACAGTTGTGTCTCCAAACTTTATGGATGGACGTACTGATAGCAGGCATGAAGTTTCAAAGAACATATGTTCAGAATCTCAGGTTAAAAGTACAGTGGTCTTCTTCCTTTGGTGGTGCTAGCTGTTAGCAGACCAGAAAAAGCTCTCCAGTGGCTTCTGTCTCAACTCTTCTTATATATTCCTTCTGTGGAATCTGTGGAAATGAACGGGAAGAATTGGCCCTAGTAGCTTAAGGACAAAAATCACTTTCTCCTTGCTGGCCAACCCTTTTGCTACTACATATCCTGGTGTGGTGACACTCAGAAGAGACACCTTGGGTTTTCTGTTCATCCCTTGATAACTCAACGCTTCTATTGTGGTCAGCACTGTACTCAGGAATGTGGAAAGGCACACATAAGATGGATGCTTCCTCTAGTATTCCTAGCTTGGGAAACATTCTGGGAAAGCTACGCTGCTCCACCCCAGGGGGCATCAGAGGAAAAGGACAAATCAAACAATGCCTTGGTGGTAAGAAACTAGAAATCAATTTGGGATGCCATCAGGTCTACTCCTAGTGCATCTCCACCCCACCTAGGTGATATAACCAGGAGGGATGAACAAGGCACCTGTGTCAGTAAGGGACAGACTAAGTCCAACCACAGAAGGAAAGCTTTGGTGCAAGTCTGTCTACACCCCCATCTAGAAGAGGGAGGGACATTTCTGGTGGAAAAAAGCCACAGCTGTGGATGTAGCTTTCTTCTCTCTTATACATGGGAGCTAGCAGTTCCAAGAACCACTCCTTCAAATTTTCTGTAGAAAACAAGAGAAATGAGTAGAAGTGTAACAGGAGGCAAAGCAGCAGGGCACAACTATGTCAAAGGATGACATAGCCCAAGGACACAACATAAACCGATTAGAATCAAATGGGACCAAGATGGCAGACAAGACTAGACCTTAATCCTCAATCAGAAAGTGAAGTGACACACCCAGAGGTGCCATGACAGTTCCAACCACTGTTAAAAGACCAAAGTGAAAGTGAAGTCACTCAGTCGTGTCTAATTCTTTGAGACCCCATGGACTAGTAGGCTACCAGGCTCCTCCCTCCATGGGATTCTCCAGGCAAGAGTACTGGAGTGGGTTTGCCGTTTCCTTCTCCAGGGGATCTTCCCAACCCAGGGATCGTACCCGGGTCTCCTGCATTCCAGGCAGACGCTTTAACCTCTGAGCCACCAGGGAAGCGTGGCCCAAATCCTGACAGTCTCCACTCCTGCCCAAAAACAGTTGGAATAATCCTCCCAATCATTAGCATAAGAAATTACCCAGTCTATAATAACCATATCAAATTTCACTGGCTATATTTGCCCTCTGCGATGGCCCACACTCTGTCTGTGGAGTGCGCTTCTTTCTGTATCTGAATAAATCCATTTCTTACCTTTCACTCTGTCTCACTGAATTCTTTCTGTGATAAGACATCAAGAACCTGAGCTTCATCAGGTCCTGAAAACAGTACTGTGGGTTTTGGCTGGGATCAAGTCCCTACCACGTAGGTTCAAGTCCCAAGCAGGGTTTTGGCTGGGTTCGAGGCTTAGCCACATGGGTTCAAGTCCCAATCAGGGTTTTGTCTGGGCTTGGGTCCAGTCCCAGCCATGGGGATTCAAGTCCCAAACTGGGTTTTGGCTGGGTTCGAGTCACAGGCTGTGGTAAACGGTATCAGCTGGTGATGCAGATGGGGCAGTGATAAGGTGAGAAAAGTTTTAGAGTCAGGTCTTGGTCCTAAAGAGGTCCCTGGGACATTGAGTCAGGTATGCTGAGGAAAATACTTGCTGTTGTCTGCTTATTTGTGACGGGCACATGTAAGGCTCGGAGAACCGCACTCTGAAAGGAACACTCAGGGACAGCCTCTAGTGGACTGACAAAGTTTATTATCCAGCTGCGCAGTTTTATGGTCTCAGGGAACAGAGCATAAAGCAGACTTGCAAGTAGCCTTTCTTGATAAACATCAAAGCATTCAAGCATAAAATACAGTTCCCACCACCCGAGACATAACATAGCTTTGGCGAAACTCTAAAGGGAGTCTTATCAAGAAACAACAGCCCTTGCTCCAAGAAATAGGTGGTCAAAATGAAGCCTTTGAACGCTTCAAGGCAGGGCGTATGACCCTTCGTCATCCGTTCCCAGCCTCAGGCACTCGATGAACGCTCATAACCCTTTGTTATGCTCATTCCAACTTCCAACTTTCCTCAAGAGTGGAGCAAATACATTTTCAGTATTTGCTCAAAGCCTTCCAGCTCCTCCACAGGCACGTCAATCCTGTATTCTTACACATGTCCAACAGCAGGTCCAAGACATAATTATACTGTTTGACTCTGAGGTTTTTCTGTTCTTGCTCATTTCTGCTTTGTTTCTTCCGTTCACCTCAGAAGATTGCTTTTATCCCCTCTCTCTAAGCTTTACAAGTGTTGACCCTTTATTCCCAACTTATAGCCAAATTACCTCCAGCTCATCATCAACACCATTGGGGAAGTCTTTGTGCCGATTTTTTGTGACAACTTTTGGGCACTAACAACTGGTTGGGAGACTCCCTTGGAAGGGATAGCATATAAAATCATTAGTGCAAATCTTAATCAAATAGTGTGGTAGATTCTGATTTAAGGGTAAAATTTTGAATAGAACAGGAGTTACAGACATCATCTCCGGTTTGGGTTTGAAATGGGTCAGGCTGCATCAACCCCAACAAATACCCAGGCTTGAGTCCCAGCCATGTGGGCTCAAGTTCTGACCTGAGGTAAACAGTTCCGGAAGTGCCATAACTTGTGTCCTAAGGCTGCATATTTGGGTGTGAAACCTTCAGCTCCCTCCTGTCGTCTTACTTTGCCCCTGTATCTGGGACTCCTAACTGAACAGGCTGAGAGTCAAGGCACTCTTCCAAGAGGGGTTGCCTCAGTCTCAGCAGAATTTCAAACAGTCCCAACTGTGGTCAAGACTATTTAGAGGATCCAAGAAGTACACAGGAGGCTTTACAGGACCTACTTTACCTTACGAGATGAATGGCTTGAATGTGGGACAAGGGGAAAGAGGGAACACAAAATAGCCCTCCTCCCTACTAGGAGCCAAGCAGTTTCTGTAACAGAGCCACTTTGCTGGATGCATTCTTGAAGGACTGAAGCGAGCACATATTAAGACTTTAAACTATGCTAAGTTGGCTGACAGAAAAGGGGGAAAAGAAGCTCCTGGTAAATTCCTAGATAGACTACAGGAAGCTCTCTGCAAGTTTACTGACATTGATCCTGAAAGTGCAGAGGGAGGAATGATCTTAAAAGATAGATTTCTCACTTATTCAGCTCCAGATATCCACTGTAAGCTACTAAAACAGGTGTTCAGACCAAATCAGTCTCTAAGCCACCCCTAACTCCCTGTCCAGTCTACAAAGGACTACATTGGAGAAGACACTGCCCTATGAGGCATAGGTCCCAGGGGTCAGACTCTCAGGACAATCGAGACTGAAGGTGCCCAGGGGTCCCCACACAAGCTCCCATCCTAACTACACCTGAGGAACCCCAGGTATTAATAACTGTGGGAGGCCAATCAGGTGATTTTCTTTTGGACACTGGGGCAACTTTCTCTGTGCTCACTGAAGCCCATGGTCTGCTTTCCTCTCAATCCACTACCATAACAGGACTGCCTGGACAAGCCAAATGCTATTATTTCAGTCATCCTTTAAGCTGCAACTGGGACTCTACTATTTTCTCACAATTTTCTAATTGTGCCAGAGTCTCCCTCACCCCTTTCAGGGAGGGATATACTGAATAAGGTTGAAGTCTCTGTTTTCAGGACTATGGAATTCACTCATTTTAACTGAACAAAATGTAAATCCTAGAGTGTGGGCTGATGAAAAAATTGTGGGTCGAGCACAAAATACTGTTCCTATCGTTATCAAGCTCAATGATAGATGATATCTTATTGTACTGACTTCTCTTATTGTACTTCTTCTTATTGTACTGCTGTAAGTGGGATCTTAACTCCAAAGTGCAGAGTGACAATGGCTCCATCTTTAAAGCTGCTGTAACTCAAGGGGTGTCAAAAGCTCTAGGAATATGGTATCACTTACACTGTTCCTAGAGACCCCATCTTCAGGAAAGGTTGAAAAGGCTAATGACATTATTAAGGGACATCTGCATAAGCTAACTCAGAAAACACAATACAGTTGGTTTAAAGGTTAATCCATGGCTTTCATGCCCATAAGAAAAAGGGATTGTCTCCACAGAAGACCATTTTTGTGTACAGATATTCTCATAGATCCTGAAGCCTTAGAATGAACTATGTGACTCAGCTTTCAGCTTTTCAACCTCCTCATCAACTGAAGGCTTCACATGGTGGGTTTCTTTGCTTTAAGGAAAGGACTTTTTTCAACTCTGCAAATCTGATGACATCTAGCAACCATAAGATGGACTGGAATAACACATCATACCTTAACTATGGACATAACGTGACTTTTCATTTTGATTATATTTTAACTTGGTTTAATGACTATTTTGCTGCATATAAGAAGGTAAATGGGTCTAGATCTGATGGTTTTCAACCTGATGTTTATCAAATATGGGATGAGGTCATATGGCTAACTCTTGAAAAAGGATGCCTACTATTTACTGCCCCCATATGCCAGGAACAGACAGAGCCATCCCCAGAAGTTAGCCAACAACTTAATTATAATGGCTGGAAACAATTGGGAGTTTTGCCTCAAAAAAATATATAATGTAATCATTTCTGTGTTTGTCAATCCCAGTTCAGGTTCTTCTTTTGCCTGGTCAGGCACTGACAGGGACTGGATCCCTCAGTCATGATGGCTTGCTCCAAGCAGGACCTACTGGATATTATCCATGGGTGGCTCTCACTTATGGGTGTGGCTTCCCCCTGGCTGGATAGGGAGATACCTTCTAAGTCTAGCCTTTACTCATGGCTTCATATTTTCAGAGCTTTCAGAGAAGCCTGCTAATCTTCCACACCTTAAAACTTGCTGGGCAAGGTCTGTATTTCGGTGGTATGATTATTTGGCTACAATATTCATTCCCTCTCTGCGAACTATAGACATTATACTACGAGTTGATGCTCTGATTAACTTTACTCAAGAGCCTTTACAAGATTCTCATAAAGCTATTTCAGCCCTTAATGCTGAACAAATACAAATTAGAAAGGTGGTTTTACAAAAACAGATTGGCCTTACATATTCTAAGTGCTGCACAAGGAGGAACTTGTGCCATTATGCAAACCCTATGTTGTACACATATACCAGAGATGAGCATTAATGTTACTCACTTTACTAAACACATGAACAAAATGATTCAGGCTACAGATACTCCTGAAGCCTGTCACCTCAGTCACTGTGGGAAACATCAACTAGCTTCCCATGGGGAAAAACTACCTTAATAGTATTAATCCTAATTGTTCTGTTTTTACTGTTTGTTCCCTGCATCTGAAACTATATAGCTGGATTTGTTTCTAGCCCTCTGAAAGCTTTTAAGTTACAAATGGTTGTTTAGACTCCTACAAGTACCACAGCCTCCTCCAACTATTACTTGGGGCCCCTGGATCAGAGACCCTCAATATGAGAATTAAGACAATAAGTTCCCTCAACAATTTAGGCACAATGCCCCTCAAGAGCAGAAAGTAGTTATGTTATGAAAACAACACCCCTTTCCCTTGGCAACATAATGCTCCTGAAAGAAAAGAGGGGGATGAGAGAGTCAATTCCTAGGTATGTTGATAAGAAATCCAGGGTCCCCGAGGAGGAAAGAGGAGTCTGGGGCTCTTGAGAAGGAGATAGGGGTCTGGAGTTCTCAAGCAGGAGAAAAGGACAAACTTTTTTTTTCTACATTCCTTAGTGTTAGTCACATAAAAGGGTTTTTCTTTAAGCTCAGAGCTGGTCACACAACAAAGCAACTGAGCTTAAACTGTGTACTAAGGATTATATAACAATGTATCCTGCTTGAGGACATGTTTCTCCTTCTTGAGAACTTTCTGACTAATCCTGTCATCTTAAAATGTAAATTCTGGGCAAAGGTCTGTAAGACCTTTACAACCTTGAGACATTCTTTTGACTTACTGTAATAACCAACTGAAAAAAAGTATATAGCTCCCTTGCTAAGACTAGCGACGGGGGGCATTCACCGTCTCCCTTCTGATGTCCGTGTCAGAAGCTTTCTCTGTCCCATGTCATACTTTAATAAAACTGTGCTACACAAAAGCTCTTGAGTGATCAAGCCTGGTCCCTGGTCCCAAAGCTATATCTTCTTCGGAGATCATGAATCTGACATTGTTCACCATACGCTATCACCTCTACGTACCATAAGAAGAGGTTTCCAACCACTATTAATGTTGTGCTTTTCTCTCTGCCCTGAGATCTCATCTCTGTTCACACTTTTGATACATTCTCGTCCATTTGGGGTTTTTGCTTTGTTTTGTTTGCTGCTTTCACACCACTCATCACAGTACTAGGCTCTTTCTCTTGCACCTAAACGGAGATGATGTTTAGATCAGGAATAGAAAATCATGCTTATCAGAACAAGGAAATGTAAAGTGCTATGGTTTTTCCAGAATCACAGCTCTTTGTTCAGCTGAGTAGTAAGAACAGTACAGGTGGGTCTGGAAAAATATTCCACAAATTCTTCCACTGCTTTGCCTCCTTCTAAATACACGGGGAAGAATGTAATATATGTATCTAACACCCTTCCAAGAAATACCGAGTCAAAAGTAAAGGACAGAAAACAGAAAATTGGGTATCTTTTAAAATTTGGCATTCAGTTTTATACATAATTAAGCTCTGATGCTGGGGGCAAAAGGAGAAGGGGACGACAGAGGATGAGATGGCTGGATGGCATCACAAAACTCAATGGATGTGAGTTTGAGTGAACTCCGGGAGTTGGTGATGGACAGCGAGGCCTGGCATGCTACAATTCATGGGGTTGCAAAGAGTCAGAGCGACTGAACTGAACTTAAGCTCTGGGAAAACCTCTGATGTAACATGAAATGGGCAGATCATTGGAAGAAAGGGTCATTTTAAATTCGTGATGCCACATCATGTCTGTGTCAACAGGGCTCTAAGATCATGCAATGAAAACAGGCCTCCTAAGAGACACATAGGGAAAAATGCAAAATACTCAAGAGGAGATCTTAACGTCCAAAAAGCAGCTATCCTCACCCCGGGAGAACAGGTTCTTCTAGGTCTCCAGCATCATGTCCCTGTACAAGGCCCTCTGAACAGGGTCCCAGTATTCCCACTTCTCCTGAGAGAATTTGATCACCACATCCTTGAAGGTTAACCATCCCTGAAATGAGAATATATTTCACCAATGGATCCTGAGACAACTTCTTATCTTCATAAAAACTGAAAAGATGATGAGAGAGTAAGGATTGATTCAGATATGTTCTGAAAGAGTTGTGTTAAGGTATTTGGAGGGCATCCCTGGTGCCTCAGAAGGTAAAGAATCTACCTTTACCTGGGTAGAAGAGACCTGGGTTCACTCCCTGGGTCAGAAAGATCTCCTGGAGAAGGGAATGGCTACCCATTCCAATATTCTTGCCTGGATTAGAGGAACTGGTGGGCTACAGTCCATGAGGTAACAAAGAGTTGAACACAATTAACCAGAGAGACTAACATACATTGTGTCCCTTAAATTCTTCTGTATTTTCATAAAAGATTTTTATATCTTCCAGTAAATTTGTATTTTTCACTTTTTGTGAAGAATCCATGAAAAATAGTTAATAACAAAGAGTTGTCTATGCAGAAGTGTCAGATACTATGCTCTACATATTGAGAGATATTCAATACCTAAATGAGTTACACTCTGAGTGGTGGCTTCAGAGATGACAAAGTCCAGCAACGGCTTTAAAGAAAAATCAAAATCATCAATCATGATAATAACAGAAATAGCAATGACTGAAAGTGTTTGAATACTCTAAGTCAAGAAGCTAAGCAATGACACTTATGGCTCAAAGAAATCAAGAAAAGTTTTGAACATCTCCATGAAACTCAAAGTACAACATTCCAAAATTTATAACATGCAGTGAAACATATTAAAAAGCAGAGACATTACTTTGGCGACAACGATCCATCTAGTCAAGGCTATGGTTTTCCAGTGGTCATGAATGGATGTGAGAGTTGGACTATAAAGAAAGCTGAGCACCGAAGAATTGATGCTTTTGAACTGTGGTGTTGGAGAAGACTCTTGAGTGTCCCTTGGACTGCAAGAAGATCCAACCAGTCCATCCTAAAGGAGATCAGTCCTGGGTGTTCATTGGAAGGACTGATGTTGAAGCTGAAACTCCAATACTTTGGCCACCTCATGCGAAGAGCTGATTCAATGAAAAGACCCTGATGCTGGGAAAGATTGAGGGCAGGAGGAGAAGGGGATGACAGAGGATAAGATGGCTGGATGGCATCACCAACTCGATGGACATGGGTCTGGGTAGACTCCAGGAGTTGGTGATGGACAGGGAGGACTGGCATGCTGTGATTCATGGAGTCACAAAGAGTTGGATACGACTGAGCGACTGAACTGAACTGAGTGAAGGACATAATAAAAGAGAAGTCTACATGGCTAAGAAACTTCTCAGGTGGTTCAGTGGTAAACAACATGCTTGCCAATGGAGGACACCCAGGAAATTCAGGTTTGATCCCCAGGTTGGGAAGATCCCCTGGAGAAGGAAATGATGACTCACTTAAGTATTCTTTCTTGGGAAATCCTACGAACAGAAGAGCCAGATGGGCTACAGTCCATGGGATGCAAAGAAACTGACAAGATAGAGCACGCACACACACACATGGCTAAATGGTTACCACAAAAAGGAAAAAGAAGTCCAATTAGGAAACTATTTTTACATCTCAAGGAAGGAGAAAGAGAACAAACTAAATCCAGCTTTGGCAGAACAAAAGAGTTAAATAAGAAAGATTCAGATCCTGCAAACCCACTCCTGGGCATTTATCTGAAGAAAACCATAATTCAAAAAGAAAATGCACCCTAATGTTCACTGCAGCACTATTTACAATAGGCAAGGCATGGAAACAATCTAAATGCTCAGCAACAGAGGAATGGATAAAGAAGACGTACATATATACAAGAATATCAGTCGTGTCTGACTCTTTGTGATCCCACAGACTATACAGAATACTGGAATGGGTAGCCTTTCCCTTCTCCAGGGGATCTTCCCAACCCAAGGATCAAACACAGGTCTCCTGCATTGCAGGCAGGTTCTTTACCAACTGAGCTATCAGGGAAGCCCGAATGAAATATTAACTTCTGCATTAAAAAAAAAAAAAAAAAAAGGAAGAATCCCATTTGCAGCTACATGAATGGAATTAGAGATTATCATACTAAGTGAATAAGCCAGACAAAGACAAATTATCACTTATATGTGAAATTTTAAAAAAGATCTAATTGAACTTACGTACAAAACAGAAACAGACCCAGAAACGCAGAAAACAAACACAGAAGTGACCAAAGCAGAAGGTAGGAGGGATAAATCAGGATTTGGGATTAATACAGACACACTCCTAGGTATAAAACCGATACCCAACAAGGAGCTACTACACAGTACAGGGAACTATACTTCATAGTTTGTAATAGCCTATAAGGGAAAAGGATGTGTCAAAGAATATATATAAATAAAACTGAATCACTTTGCTCCATACCCAAAATTAACTGAACATTGTAAATCAACAACTTCAATAAAAAATTTCTAAGTAATAATACCTACAAATTACATATCATAAAATAAACAGGCAAATTTATAGAAACATACTATCTAATCCTTAATCATAAAGCCAATAAAAATGTGAACCAAATTATAACTAGAAAGATTCAAGCAGTAATTAAAATCCTCAAACTAAGAAAAACCTAGGGTCAGATGCCATCTGTGAAATTATACTAAACCTTTACAAAAGAAGCACCTCTAATCCTGCCAAAAATATTACAAAGAGTTGAAGATGCAACACTGACAAACTCACTGAATGGAGCCAACATGATTCTGAAATCGACCCAAAAAAGATAAAAGAACAAAAAAGTAAAATCCAATACTCCCTGATGAATATTGATGCAAAATCCTTAAAAAAAACCACCAGCAAACCAACTTCAACACCACATTAAAAAGATCTGAATTCATGACCAAGTGAATTTTATTCATATAAAGTAAAGAGGACTCAACAAACAAAAATCAATTTATACATCACATTAACAGAATAAAGGGAAAAAACAACAGATGACCACCTCAATTGATACAGAAAAAACGCATATTACAAAATTCAACAACCTTTAAATATATACACACAATCTAGAAAAAATAAAGTTATCTCAAAGTAAAATATACCCTGTATGAAAAGAGCACACCTAACATTGTTCTCAATGCTGAAAGACTGAAAACTTTTCCTCTGAGATCAGGAAGAAGGGAAGGACGCACAATCTGCATCACTGTTCAACAAAGGACTGAAACCCCTAACCAGAGCAATCAGACAAGAAAAAGAAATCAAAGCTTCCCAAAGTGAAAACTTAGAAAGTTACCTTCTTTCTTAGAGGACAAGGTCATTTATGTATAAACTGTAAAGACTCCGCACAGACACAAAAAAACTCCTGCCACATCAAATAACAATTTTAGCAAACTGGCAGGATACAAAAGTCAACATGCAAATCAGCTGCATTCCTATACACAATGAACAATGTCAAAAGAAAATCAATAACAATTTTATTTACTATTATATTAAAAATGGATGAAATATTTAGGAATAATTCACCAAGGATAACTGAAAACTACTTAACCACTTCTAAAAGAAATCTAAAATAAACAAATAAATCTAGTAGTCATGGACTGGAAATCTCAGTACTCTTTAAATTTCCAAGTTACCCAAAGTGTTCCACGGATTTAATGAATTCATTATGAAAATTACAATAGAAGTGTTTGCAGAAATAGAAAAAAACTTACCATAAGTCATAGAGAATCTCAAGGGACCACACACTGCAAAAATACTCTTTAGTAAGTAGAAAGATGTTGAGGTCCTTTAATGGACCAGAACCTGGTGGTCCGGAGTCAACCGGTAAGAAAATTAAGGAGAGAGAAAGGCTGATATTCCTTGGCTTACCCAAGAAGCCAATAAAGCCCCTGCAGAGGGCTTGCTCTGTTCACAGAGGCCTCAGGTGCCCTCTCAATGGGCTGAAGGCACAGTGCACCTTCTCGAGAGGGTCTTAGAACCCCGGGCAGGAAAGTGAATGCAGAGAGCCTCTGTGCTCCAAAGAAATAGCTTGAGAGAGAGAGCGAGTGAGACATGGGGACCAAAGCTCTGATGGAGCAAAGGTGTTTTACTCAACATTGTGTAGGTGTTTATACTGTCTTACAAGATAGCTATTTTCAGCAGAGATAAAATCAAAACTTACAAGGAAACATGAGTTCATCCATGTGAAAGAGAGAGGGTTGTAAATAATTACTTTTACCATATGGTTCATAAAAAGGAAGAGGGTACTTATCCCCATATAGAAAAACTAATGAAGGAAATGCCTGGGTTCCTCAGCCCCCAGGGGAGGCTTGCCTCTTCTCTTAATTCCTGATTCAGGAATTAATAAGGAACAGAGAATTCCTGATAGATCCAAAAGGGCACACAGGAAGCCTCCTGTTAACAGAAAGAAGAAAGATGAAGGCCACCCTTTTTAAAATTTCAAGCCATATCACAATATAATCCAGATGGTGTAGAACTGGCATAAACACGGATTTATACACCAAGGGAACAGAAGAGAATGCTCAGAAATAACCATTTGCATGTATCTAAAATCTATTGACAAGGATGCTAAGAAAATCCAGTGGAAAAAAGACAGTTGCCATAACAAATGGTGAATCTATGGGTTAAACAATAAAGAGGAAACCTCACCTGCATCAAAAGTAAAAACATCTCTGTGCCAAACCATAAAAAGAACACAGTGAAAAGACAAAATCTGGAGAATGAAGGCAATGAAAGTGAATTTCCAGCTCTCAGATTTAGATTCATGCTACAGTTTGAAACAGATGATGGAATAGCACACTCTCTATCACTGATACCTGATTCTGAACTTTCCATCCCATTTCCAATCAAGATTTTGAACTCAGTGACTCACTCACTTAGCTTCAATTACCTTAGAACAAATTTCCCTTTTTAGGTCTACTTCCAGATTTTACCAGGTACTGTGCATGTTAATAACTGACTTCCACCCACATCTTCTTAATGCTGAATGACAAAGAGCAGACTGCACAGCCAGAAGGACCCGAGGCAATCCCTGCTGCCCAACAGGACTGAGACCCCTTCTCAAACCTGCGGGTGTGAAGCCCTGCCCAGGATGGTGCCCTCCACACAAGGTCCAGGCCACTGGGTCATGGGGAGATGGATCTAAGTGGAGACGACAGGCCCTGAGGGAAGTTCCCTGGTGAGTGTGCATGTACCAGGGTCAGGAAGGATACTTCAGAGTCAGAGATGATTAGTAAGTCCAAAGAAGGGATTTCAGGAAGGACAGACTGAGAATCAACTGAGAATATGATTTTACCTGAGAAAGAGCCATTCCTCTTTTCTTGCCTTTTTTCCTCCTCTTCCCAGCTTCTTCCTCAGACAATCTAAGTTTTTAGAAGTTGATCTGGCAAGTGGAAAACAGGCTGCTTAAGGATTAGAATCAACATTCCCCCTTCGTTTGCCACAACCAGAAAAACAGGAAGACCTCCCTATGTGGAACAGTGCTTTGGTGTCCACTGCCTCAGGTGGGATGCTGTTTCTGCCCTCCTATTTCTTCCCTCACACCTGTCCTGCCCCCCTCGGCAACTTGTTTCTCCTCTTGCTACTCTTCTCCCCACTCCCACCCTTCTAATTGTCCTAAATATCTATACATCTGTCTCTTTCTTTCTCCAACTCTGCACCCTCTCTGCCTTCTAGTCACACCCCTTCTCTCCCTGTTACACTCCCACTCTGGGGCACTCCAGGTGTCTATGCTTAGCCCCTTCTCTTCTCTTCCAGTCAACACCTACCCGTTTCTCTCCCAGGATCACCCCTGTCAGCCCTCCTACCGCAGACGCAGGGCCCCTGTCCCCTTGTCTCCAACTCCTGGAGATCCCACGCCTTTGTCCATTTCTCTTTCACCCACCCGCTACTTTAAGGGAGGGCTAAATCTATTTCATTTTACCATCCCTTTGCAAGTGCCTCAGCCATCCTGGGCCACTCCCTCTGTTCTCTCATTGTTTTCCACTTCTGACTTTGCCTTTCACTCTCAGTCACTGCTTCTTCTGATCCCCCTCGCCCACGTATCTACACAAATGATGAGGAAATGAAACGCCCGGCTATCGAAAGAGCATTTTCCAACGAGACGGACTCGCGGCGGAAAAACACTGGGTGTCACACGTCCAGCCCAGGGGTGAGAAAAAGGGACTGACCGGGAAGGGAAGCCTGCGGGGCAGAACGATCGGCCTGAGGAGACGCGAGGGCAGAGAGGGTGGGAGCGACGGGGTCTCGGGGGCCGGCCAGGCTCTCCAGAATCGCAGGATCGGGGAGAGGACGCGGCTTCTCCGGGAGTGGGGCTGTCGACGCGACCTCCAGGGGCCGACAGGGTGAGGCAGAACCAGCGGAACCCTGAAGATGGGAGTGGCGAGGGCGGGTTGGACAGCTAGGCGCGCAGCACCCCTTTACGCTAAGAGAAAAAAACTAGGGGGCCGCCGGGCGACCTTCTCTCGTGGCCTTCCGCTTCCGCAGGAAACTGCGCACGCGCGGATCACGAGGCGGAGCTTCCGGGTCAGGGGGTAGGCGGATCGTTGCAGGCAAGGGGCGGGGCGAGGAGCGTCCAAGTCTGCAGAGCGAGAGCAAGGCGGTGCAAGGGGCAGGGAGATGCTTAACAGTCCTATGAAAGTGAAGTAGCGCAGTCGTGTCCGACTCTTTGCCATCACACGGACTGTGGCCTATCAGGCTCCTCCCTCCATGGGATTCTCCAGGCAAGAATACTGGAGTGGGTTGCCACTTCCTTTTCCAGGGGATCTTCTCGACCCACGGATCGAACCCTGCTCTCCCGCATTGCAGTCAGATGCTTTAACCTCTGAACCACCAGGGAAGCTCCGTAACAATCCTGTGAGACCCCATAAATTACAGCCTGGTTGTTTTTTTTTTTTTTTAATCTGTTGCCTTAAATAGATAGCATATGCTTCTATAATTACAACATGGAAATGTCTATGAACAAAATAAACTTTTTGTCATATGTTGAGGAAAGAACGGTGGTAGTGGTGAAAGTCGCTCAGTCGTGTCCGACTCTGCCACCCCATGGTCTATACAGTCCATGGAATTCTCCAGGCCAGAACACTGGAGTGGGTAGTCTTTCCTTTCTGTGTCAGATCTTCCCAAGCCAGGGATCCAATCCAGGTCTCCCGCATTGCAGGCGGATTCTTTACCAGCTGAGCCACAAGGGAAGCCCCTGTTTAGTAAGATTCATCCAGTGTTTTAGCAACAACATCTAAGCAGCCAGGGTTTCGTCAGTGTTTGGAGACAGACTTAAAAATCTGCAATCTGTGCATACCTTTGATTTCTTCTTTTAGTGCCTGTTGTCTGCTGGACAGTTCTTTTCTCCTTAAATTCTTCCGATTTAATTTGAATTTTATACATTCCCCACAGCCTCCTGGAAATTTTGAGGATTTGGGTCACTTTGCGCTCCCCTCTCGGGATGAGAGGAAAACATACACTGGGCACAGTGGAGAGGAGGAAGCTGGCGGGTTCCGCGGATCAGAGACACTGCTGCGGCGGGGCTCCACGCCTCCATGCCGGCAGAGGTGGCAGCCTTCCCAGGTCGCTGTGTCACCCCGTTACACTTTTAAGGCAAAAGCTTATAACTTTGTAGACCAGTTATGTTGGAAACTAGGATGTTTCCTCCTAACAAGTAGAAAAGTTTCAACAAAGATTTTATTTTCCTTTTAAAAATTTTTTGAAATGACGAAAGTATGACAACACATTTACATGGGCTTTGAAAATAGTTACAGATAGTCCTACTGTATGTTACAATTTTTTAAGTAGACAAGATAGAATTTCAATATTAAACTCTCAAAAATTAATAGAATGGACAGGAAAGTAGAATATACTAGACCTGAAAAGAATTGTGAACCAATTATACAGTTTTCACACAACAGCAGGATACAAATTTTATTCAACTTCCCATAGACTATTACCCAGGAGACACTGGAACATGATGTAAAACAAGGTGCAAAAGTTTCATGGTCTAAATAGAGCAGTGAAATCATACAGGGCCTATTCTCTTATTACTGTGAAACTATGTGAGAAATCAATACCAAAATGTATTTGAAAATAACCCACATAGTTTCAAGTGCAATAAATAAATAAATACATGTTTCTGTCAGCAGGTTCTTGCCTGTCCTGCTCCTGGCAATTCAGGGATTGGGAACCTGGGTCTCCGAAGAGTTCCTGTAGGGCGGTAATTGGATGCAGAACCTTTCCTCCCAGTAGAATAATTTAAGCATCTTAACAAAACAAGAGATTTTTCTGGATTCTCTCTGTACTGCAAACTAAAATAAGAAATAAAAAACTATCCCTGGGGAAAACGTGCCATTTTACAGTGACATCCTGTATCACAACTTTTCCTGCTTGTTCCTCATTCAGCTGGAAGGCCAGACTCCACACGGCTCAGTCCCAGGGACACAACGTCAATACCTACAGTCTGAGAATGGAGGACTAAGGTATGTGATAACTTCCGTCAGTCCCTTGTTTTTTTCATTTTAGAAATTGACAAATTTTACTAACCATTGCTTTAAAAAGAGCAATTATCGTTAATCTGTTGCTAAGCTGAATCTGACTCTTTGCAACTCCATGAACTGCAGCACACCAGGCTTCCCTGTCCTTCACTATCTCCCAGGGTTTTCTCAAACTTGTGTTCATTGACTGGATAATGCCATCCAACCATCGCATCCTCTGTCGCCCTCTTCTCCTGCCTGCAATCTTTCCCAGCATCAGGGTCTTTTCCATTGAGTCCGCTCTTTGCATCATGTGGCCAAAAAGAGCAATACATCTTTAAAAATTGATGAAAATCGCATTGATCCTTCAGTACACATTCTAAGCTTCTACTGCTCTCCACACAACAGGCCAATAATTGAGAGACAAGTTGCTGGGGCAGGAATAACGACTTTATTCAGAAAGTCAGCAAACCGAAAATACGGTGGACTTGTACCCCCAAAACCATCATATCCGAGTTAGAACTCAGTCCCCTTTTTTATACTTCCTGACCTGCATGCAGGTTTCTCAAAAGGCAGGTCACGTAGTCTGGTATTCCCATCTCTTTCAGAATTTTCCACAGTTTATTGTGACTCACGCAGTCAAAGGCTTTGGCATAGTTAATAAAGCAGAAATCGATGTTCTTCTGGAACTCTCTTGCTTTTTTGATGATCCAGCAGATGTTGGCAATTTAACCTCTGGTTCCTCTGCCTTTTCTAAAACCAGCTTGAACATCTGGAAATTCACGGTTCACGTATTGCTGAAGCCTGGCTTGGAGAATTTTGAGAATTACTTTACTAGTATGTGAGATGAGTGCAATTATGTAGTAGTTTGAGCATTCTTTGGCATTGCCTTTCTTTGGGATTGGAATGAAAACTGACCTTTTCCAGTCCTGTGGCCACTGCTGAGTTTCCCAAATTTGCTGGCATATTGAGTGTAGCACTTTCACAGTATCACCTTTCAGGATCTGCAGAGGAATGGAAGGCCATAAAAGGTGCTTGTATAGGGTACTCCTTAACCCCTCTGCTCCCACATACAATATCAGTAATCTTATTACTGTTTAAATCATTCATGTGCTGGAGTAGAACAAATTTAAGGCTACATAATATATTTAAGATATAATTTCAACTGTTAAAAACTACAAAGCTTATTTATGAGATGATGTTTTGTAATAAAACCATGGAGTTGCATATCCATGCACACATGAAGGCACATTTAAATACACAATTGACTGAAATGAAGAGTTGCCTCTTGACACATTTTTAAATCATTTTCTCATGATCACTTTTAGTCATATGTATTTCAGCATCTCTGGGGCCATGAAAATGAATCAACTATACTTAAGTTTGTCAATGTTACATTTTTTAAAAGCTTGTTTATTTATTTAGGTTGTGCTGGTCTTTGTTACTTTGTGTGGCTTTTTCTAGCTGCACTGAGCAGGAGATACTCTGTAGTTGTGGTGAATGGGCTTCTCACTGCAGTGGCATCTTTTGTTACAGAGAACAGGTTGTAGGTGAACTACAGGCACAAGGCTTCTATAGTTGCAACACATGGGGTCTGCGGCTTTGGCTCGCAGGCTCTCAAGCATGGGCTCAGTAGTTGTGGTGGATGGGCTTCATTACTCCCGGGCACGCGGAATCTTCTCGGACCAGGGAGATCCAACCCATATTCCCTGCACTGGCAGACACATTCTTATCCATTGTACCAACAGGGACGTCTCAACTCTAATACTCTATTAGTTTAAAAAAACAAAATAGTATACATATAAAAGATATGTATACAATACTTCAAGTCTAATCTGTATAAAATACCTATATTCAAAAATAATATGAGGGCATCTCTCCTGGCACAATGGTAAAGAATCCACCCACAAATGCAGAAGACATGGGTTCTGCTCCAGGATAAGGCCACATGCCTCAGGGCAACTAAGACCAAGTGACACCACTACTGAGCCTGTGCTGTAACGCCCAAGAGCCCAAACTACTAGGCCCACGTGCTGAAACTACTGAAGCCCAAGCATCATACAGCCCATGCTCTGCAACAAGACACAACGAGAATCCCATGCACCACAACTAGAGAAAGCCCCCACTGCTGGCAACTAGAGAAAAGACCAAGCAGCAACAAAGACCCAGAACACATAAATAAATAATTTTTCTAAAAAAATAATGATTTTATCCTTGGTTAATTTTAGGTATGTCACTTCAGTTCAGTTCACTCGCTCAGTCATGTCCGACTCTTTGCAACTCCATGAATTGCAGCACATCTGGCCTCCCTGTCCAATATCAACTCCTAGAGTTCACCTAAACTCTTGTCCATCGAGTAGGTGATGCCATCCAGCCATCTCATCCTCTGTTGTCTCCTTCTCCTCCTGCCCCCAATCCCTCCCAGCATCAGAGTCTTTTCCAATGAGTCAACTCTTTGCATGAGGTGGCCAAAAGATTGGAGTTTCAGTTTTAGCATCAGTCCTTCCAAAGAACACCCAGGGCTGATCTCCTTCAGAATGGACTGGTTGGATTTCCTTGCAGTCCAAGGGACTCTCAAGAGTCTACTCCAACACCACAGTTCAAAAGCATCAATTCTTTGGCTTTCTTCACAGTCCAACTCTCATATCCATACATGACCACTGGAAAAACCGTAGCCTTGACTAGACGGAACTTATTTGGCCAAGTAATGTCTCTGCCTTTTAATATGCTATCTAGGTTGGTCATAACTTTCCTTCCAAGGAGTAAGCGTCTTTCAATTTCATAGCTGCAATCACCATCTACAGTGATTTTGGAGCCCCCCAAAATAAAGTCTGACACTGTTTCCACTCTTTCCCCATCTATTTAGCATGAAGTGATGGGACCAGATGCCATGATCTTCGCTTTCTGAATGTTGAGCTTTAAGCCAACATTTTCAGTCTCCTCTTTCACTTTCATCAAGAGGCTTCTTAGCTCCTCTTCACTTTCTGCCATAAGGGTAGTGTCATCTGCATATCTGAGGTTATTGATATTTCTCCTGGCAATCTTGATTCCAGCTTTTGCTTCCTCCAGCCCAGCATTTCTCATGATGTACTCTGTATATAAGTTAAATAAGCAGGGTGAGAATATACAGCCTTGACGTACTCCTTTTCCTATTTGGAACCTGTCTGTTGTTCCATGTCTGGTTCTAACTGTTGCTTCCTGGCCTGCATACAGATTTTTCAAGAGGTAGGTCAGGTGGTCTGGTATTCCCATCTCTTTCAGAATTTTCCACAGTTTCTTGTGATCCACACAGTCAAAGGCTTTGGCATTTTCAATGAAGCAGAAATAGATTTTTTTTTCTGGAACTCTTGCTTTTCGATGATCCAGTGGATGTTGGCAATTTGATCTCTGGTTTTTCTGCCTTTTCTAAAACCAGCTTGAGCATCTGGAAGTTCATGGTTCACATACTGCTGAAGGCTGGTTTGGAGAATTTTGAGCATTACTTTACTAGCGGGTGAGATGCGTGCAATTGTGTGGTAGTTTGAGCATTCTTTGCCAGTGCCATTCTTTGGGATTGGAATGAAACTGACCTTTTGCAGTCCTGTGGCCACTGCTGGGTTTTCCAAATTTACTGGCATATTGAGTGCAGCACTTTCACAGCATCATCTTCCAGGATTTGAAATAGCTCATCTTGAATTCCTTCACCTCCACTAGCTTTGATCATAGTGATGCTTTCTAAGGCCCACTTGACTTCACATTCCAGGATGTCTGGGCTCCAGGTGAGTGATCACACCATCATGATTATCTTTGTCATGAAGATCTTTTTTGTACAGTCCTGTGTATTCTTGCCACCTCTTCTGATATCTTCTGCTTCTGTTAGGTCCATACCATTTCTGTCCTTTATCGAGCCCATCTTTGCAAGAAATGTTCCCTTAGTATTTCTAATTTTCTTGAAGAGATCTCTAGTCTTTCCCATTCTGTTCTTTTCCTCTATTTCTTTGCATTGATCCCTGAGAAAGGCTTTCTTATCTCTTCTTGCTATTCTTTGGAACTCTGCATTCAGATGCTTATATCTATCTTTCCTTTTCTCCTTTGCTTTTCGCTTGTCTTCTTTTCACAGCTATTTGTAAGGCCTCCCCAGACAGCCATTTTTCTTTTTTGCATTTCATTTCCATGGGGATGGTCTTGATCCCTGTCTCCTGTACAATATCATGAACCTCCATCCATAGTTCATCAGGCAGTCTATCTATCAGATCTAGTCCCTTAAATCTATTTCTCACTTCTACTGTATAATCATAAGGGATTTGATTTAGGTCATACCTGAATGTTCTAGTGGTCTTCCCTACTTTCTTCAATTTAAGTCTGAATTTGAGCCACAGTCAACTCCTGGTCTTGTTTTTGCTGACTGTAAAGAGCTTCTCCTTCTTTGGCTGCAAAGAATATAATCAATCTGATTTCGGTGTTGACCATCTGGTGATGTCCATGTGTAGAGTCTTCTCTTGTGTAGTTGGAAGAGGGTGTTTGCTATGACCAGTGCGTTCTCTTGGCAAAACTATATTAGCCTTTGCCCTGCTTCATTCCGTATTCCAAGGCCAAATTTGCCTGACTTCCTCCTTTTGCATTCCAGTCCCCTATAATGAAAAGGACATCTTTTTTGGGTGTTAGTTCTAAAAGGTCTTGTAGGTCTTCATAGAACTGTTCAACTTCAGCTCCTTCAGCATTGCTGGTTAGGGCATAGACTTGGATTACTGTGATATTGAATGGTTTGCCTTGTAAACAAACAGAGATCATTTTGTCGTTTTGAGATTGCATCCAAGTACTGCGTTTCTGATGCTTTTGTTGACCATGATAGCTACTCCATTACTGAATCTTAAATTCAGACTGTTGTCTAAAAGCCTTGACACATACATTACATCAACATAGCTTCTATGTATTATAGTATCAATTTTCTCATGAAGCCTGAATGTAAACACCTGACCAAAGCCTCACCACAATGATTACATTTGTAAGGTCCCTTGCGTATGGATCACCTGATGTCTTTTTAGGTCTGAATGCTACCTGATGCATTTGACCCACTCATTACATTTGCTTTCTCTACATTATGAATTTCCTGATGATGTGACTAATGAGACTTGTATTGAAACACTGGTCACATATATTACATTTACATCCTTTCTCTCATGTACAGGTTACCTTATGGTCCCCTTAAGATTTACTGCTCTCTAAATGTATGGCTTCTTTCCAGTATGATTTGTTTTCACGATTTGTAAGGTTTGAATGCCTTCTAAAACACTTGCCACAATCACTACATGGGTAAGATCTCAGAATTCATTACATGACGGTTAGTTAGGTCTGAACTCAGAATCCAAAGCTTTGCCACACCCACCGTTATTTGTGCAGTTTTCCTACAGTTTGACTTTTCTGAAGGTCAAAAGGATGATATACTTTACTGCATTTATTACATCTGTAAGGTTTCACTCCAGTATGGATTCACTGATTATCTGCAAAATGATTCCTGTGACTGAAGGCTTTGATATTTAAATTACATTTATGTGGTTTTGCCTAATGTGCAATCAAAGCTTTGCCACACTAACTATATTTGTATGATTTCTCTCTGGTATGAGTTCTCTGATGAATTAGAAGGCCAGAAATCTGACTAAAGGCTTTGTCACACATGTTACATTTGTAAAGTTTCTCTCCAGTATTAATTCTCTGATGACTTCCAAGGTTTTCATTTTGAGTAAAGCACCACCCACAAATATCACATTTATATGGTTTCTCTCCAGTATGATTCTCTGATGAACTGTAAGGTGTGCATTTTGACTAAAGGCTTTGCCACATACATCACATTTATATTTCTTTCCAACATGAATTCCCAGATGAATTCCAAGGTGTGCCTTTTGAGTAAAGCACTGGACACACACATCACATTTATATGGTTTCTCTCCAGTATGAATTCTCCAATGAACTGTAAGATAAAACGTGTAACAGAAGGCTTTGCCACATAAATTATATTTATATGATTTCTTTACTGTAGGAACTGCATGATGGTTGGTTAGAGCTGAACGTGTGTAGAAATCTTGGTCACACTCATTACATTTGTAAGTTTTCTCTCTAGTATAAATTCTCTGAAGAATTCCAAGGCTGGCATTTTGAGTAAAGCACTGGCCACACACATCACATTTATACGGTTTCTCTCCAGCATGAATTCTCCGATGAACTAGAAGGCTTGCAGTCTGACTACAGGCCCAGTATGAATTCTCTGACGAACTGCAAGTTTGGCATTTGGACTAAAGGCCTTGCAACATACATCACATTTATATGGTTTCTCTCCAGCATGAACTCTCTGATGAATTCCAAGGTGTGAATATTGATTAAAGCATTAAAGATGGAAAGAAAAATACTTCACAAATTCATTCAGTCTCTGCCTCCTTCTGATACATAAGGAATAGTACAATATGAAAATATCTATTACTTTTAAACAACTAATAAACAAAGACCATAGGGATAGAAAATAGGAAATTGGATATTGCAAAGTATTGAAATCAGCTTTATAAATACTTAAGCTCAGGAAAAACTCCCGTGTATCATGTAGTGGACAGATCACTGAAGAAAGGACAAGTTTAAATTCCTAATGCCAATCATGAAGCTTTTCCTGTCTGAGTCAACAGGGCTTTGAGCTCAGTCACAAAAAATGAGCTACCAAGAGACATAGAGAGAAAATGTAGAGACACACCCCCAGGGCAGATCCCAAACTTCAGAGGCAAGTTATCCTTACCCACAGAGAGCACATTTCTGAGGGTCTGCAACATCACATCCCTGTACAAGGCCCTCTGAACAGGGTTCAGGCATTCCCATTCCTCCGGAGTGAACTTGATGGCCACATCCTTGAAAGTCAACTGTCCCTGAAATGAAAATACATTTCACCAATAGGCCCTGAGCAGTTTTTATTTTCACACAAAAGGAGAAGAAGAAAAAGAGGGAAAGATCATTTCAGTAGAAATAATATTCTGATAAATCCATGGAAAGCTATTTGGAGCAAATTCTTGGTCTCTAATTTCCTACATTAAATATTGTTTCTGAAATAAATAATGAATCAAAATTAGTAAAGTTGGGACTTCCCTGGTGGTCCAGTGGTTAAGACCCTGCATTTCCACTGCAGGGGTTTTAGGTTCAATTCCTCCTCAGGAACCAATATCCTGCAAGGTGCAACTTGCAACCAAGAAGAAAAGACAAAAAATATTAGTAAACTTGATTTCATGGTTTAAATAGAATGGAAAGAATTACAAAAAGAAGGGAAAAAAAGGAAACTGAAAAAGAAGAAAAAAGATAAAACAGACAATGATATGAAACACCATCTAGTCCTGAGATCTCTTTCTGAACTTTCCATTCCATTCCCAAACACTAAGAAATTGAATGAGGTCCTCATATAGTTTTAAATGTACTGTAAAAAGTCAGAACTGATTTCCCGTTTAGTTGCTTTTCCAGATTTTTCATGTACTGGGCATGTTAATAACTGACTTCCAGATACAGGTTCTTTACCCTGGTTGACAGAATGCAGACAGTGCATCCAGCTGGGCCCTCAGAAATCCCTGCTGCCCAACAGCACTGAGACCACAGCCCCAACCCATGGGTGTGAAGTCATGCCTAGGACAGTGCCCAGGGGAGCCTCCTCACAAGGTGCAGGTCATTGGGTCATGGGGACATGGGATCTAAGAGGAGATGACAAGCACTAAGACAAGGTCCCAGGTGAAAGTGAATAGAAAGGTGTCAGGTAGGATACTTCAGGGTCAGAATGATTAGTTAGCACAGAGAAGGGCATTTCAATAAGTGAGAATAAATTCACAATATGACTTTACCTGAGAAAAACCCATCCCTGACTTTTCTTTCTTCTTCCTCATCTTTTGAGCTTTTCCCTCAGGTATCATGAGTCTTTAGGGGTCTGTCATTCAAGTTGAAAAATTTTTGTTTAATGCTTACAATTAACACATTCCCTTCCCATGCCCCAACCACACACACAGGGAAGACCTCACCGTATGGAACAGACAGTCCTCTACTGCCCACTATCACAGGAGGGACTCAGGACAGTAAACACCCACACTGAGAAAAACAAGGAGTTTTTACACACTTTGTTCAACCATACTTCCTTCCAGATGAGGTCACACATAAACAGCAGCGCTGGGGACCTCAGCTGAGCCAATAATTCCCTTGAGGTCATAGACCAGGCTCAAGTCCATCCTCATGCAGAGTGGAGCACCTCAGCCTTCAGGAGTGAAGGACTCAAAAGTCCTGATGCTCAAGGCTAGATGCACTGGGGCCCCTTAAATATCACTGGGAATCAGCCTCACCCAGACTTTCTGAAGGGAAATCTCTAATCAGGGTACAAAGGTATTTGCAAAATGCCTCACTGCCATAATTTACAGCCTGGATGAGCAGCACTCAAGAAATCAAGCCCTGCATACTGCCCACTTTTCCAGTTTTATTGACGTTGAATTGTCTAATGAAAAGGGTATGTGTACATATAACATGTGATGATATGATATATGCACACTGTGAAATATTTATCACAATCCAGTAATCAAAATGGGCTTCTATGGTGGCTAAGTAGCAATTTGCCTGCCAGTGCAGGAGTTTTGGGTTCAATCCCCACCTCAAAAAGATCTCCTAGAGAAGGAAATGGCAACCGTACCAGTATTCTTGCCTGGGAAAACCCATGGAGAGAGGAGCCTGGCGGGCCACAGTCCATTGGGTTGCAAAAGAGTTGCACATGACTTAGCAACTCAAAACACACATCAACGCTCAATTCCCATGTTTTGTGTGCGTGTGTGTGTGTGCAGTGAGAACACAAGATTTCCTCTCTTGGCAAATTTCAAGCCGTTGTAACAAAGTAGGATTAACTATAGTCAGCAAGCTGCACATAGCTCCCCAGAACATACTCATTTTACATCTGAAAGTCTCTACCTTTGGACCAAGATCTCCCATATATCTTCACCATGTCCCACTTCCAGATAACCACCATCCTACTGTCTGGTACTACTAAGTGTCACTTCTTCATATTCCACATGTAAGCTAGCACATATGTGTTTTCCTCTGTCTTAATTCACATAGAATAATGTTCTCTACATTCATTCCCCTTGTCTTAAGTGACAAAAATCTACATTTTTTTTGCTGAATAATATGTCCATATATATATAACATATATATTATTTCTGGACATATATTATATATATACACATACACGTATATGTGTGTGTGTTTGTACATAACTTACCTGGAACCTTAGGGTCTTTAATAAGTGGAAATAATTAACAGACCAGAGGACAAATTCAGACAAGGCTTCACTGGGGCTCCTGCCGCAGTAAGAGCAAGAAAAAGTAGGTTTCCCTTGCTGTTTTCCAACAGGTGGGAGTGGGAGGTAGGCCGGTCCCCTAAATGGGGTGAGGGTAGGGGGAGATTGGTGGGTTGGGCAGGATGGAAGCTGAGGTGATCTGCCCCTCCCCTCCACTCCCTTTGGGGCTACTGTGGGCAGACATCATGGGCATAGTCCTGCTTTTGCTTCTGGAACCTCAGAAATAGCAGCTGGTCTGTGGCCTTTTAATTTCTTATCGTTCAGAATTGCACTGACTGCGCATGTGGGTGACTACAGTTTCTTTGTTCCCTTCCAGTGTCCTTGTGTTCTTTTGCCCAAGGAGACATTTGTCCAGGAGCAAGCCCTGCAGTAAAGGGCCTCAGGCCCCAGTCTGTCTCATGTGCTGTGTGCTCAGACACTTCAGTCATGTCGTACTTTTTGTGATGCTATGGACCTTAGCCCACCAGGGTCCTCTGTCCATGGGATTCTCCAGGCAAGAATGCTGGAGTGGATTGGCATGCCCCCCTTCAGGGCATCTTCCCAACCCGGGGGTCAAACCTTCGTCTCTTATGTATCCTGTAGGGGCAGGTGGTCCTTAACCAACAGTACTACCTGGGAAGCCTGTCACACACACGTTTTTATAATTGATTTATTTGTCAACAGACATTTAGTTTATTTCTACAACAAATGATTGTTGTGAATAAAGAAATATTGGTTATATGAATGCAGGTAACTCGTTCAAATCACTGATTTTTCACAGGACATTCCTGGTGGTCACAGGAATTCTAGCTTAAGAATCTGCCTTGCAACAAAGAGAACTCGTGTTCAATCCTTCATAAAAGCAGGGCACACCCCTGCTTTTGCTTCTGGAGCCTCAGATATAGCAGCCTCAGAAATAACATGGGGATGTAAGATCCCACATGAGATGGAGCAACTAAGCCCAGGCACTGCAAAGACAGAGGCTGCATACTCCAGAGACCCCATGCCACGATGAAACGTCCTGTGTGACGCAATGAAGATCCCATGATCCACAACTAAGACCCACTGGAGTCAAATAAATGAACAAATATTCTTTAAAAATATACTGATTCTGCTTCCTTTGGATATAATAATCAGGAGTGAGACTGTGAGGTCCTATGCATGTTCTATTTGTAGTATTTGAGGAAATTCCGTACTGTTTTCCATGTACTATTTACATTCTCACCAACCATTCACGAGAGTTCCTGTGTATCTGTATTGTGCAGGTATGTGGTACATGCACATGATTTGGAAAGACATGGAGAGAACCCCATTGCACTGGCAGCAAGAAATAGCAGCTGCATCATCTCCAGAATAAGCCTCTATACTCCAGATTGCTATGGAGCTGATGGTCTTCGGAGACTATGAATAATCCTTCCCTGTGCCTGTGAGCTAAGTCGCCTCAGTCATGTCTGACTCTTGCGACCCTATGGACTGTAGTCCACTAGACTCCTCTGCCCATGGAGTAGGTTGCCATGCCCTCCCCCCGAGGCAGGCATCAAACCCGCGTCTCTTATGTCTCTGCATTGGCAGGTGATCCTTTATCACTAGCACCACCTGGGGAGCCCGAGCCTTCCTTACATCCTGAGATTTTTTTATGGCCCCTCCCTCACGAAATCCCTCTGCCATCAAAGTTTAGCATCATTTTCCATCTAGGTTGAAAGACCCTTATGAAATTTCATCTGGTTCAACACACAATCCACACATGCAGTAATAATCCATCCATTGTGCTATGCAATCCCCAGAAAGATTCCAAGGTTTAACAACTCATGCATTTACGATGGAATAATACACATGAAGGCGCCCAAGCAGCAAACCGGTTTCAAGACAGCTTCTTATCAGTCACAGTGACCTCAGCCAGTCCAAAAACTGTCATCTCCAAACTCTAATAATAAAAAGTACCTGTGTACGCTGATGTACATGCTCCAGTGAGACTTCAACATCTAACAAGGATACACTCCAAGGTCTCTTTTGTTGTCCTTCCAAATGCACCAGCAACCTTCTTCATTACAACTCAAAATAACAGAAAATACTAAACGGAAGCAACAAAATCATCTCCGGGATTTTCAGTTCAGTTGAGTTCAGTCACTCAGTCGTGTCCGACTCTTTGCAACCCCATGAATAGCAGCACACAAGGCCTCCCTGTCAATCACCACTTCCAGAGTTTACCCAAACCCATGTCCATCAAGTCAGTGATGCCATCCAGCCATCTCATCCTCTGTCATCCACTTCTCCTCCTGCCCCTAATCCTTCCCAGCATTAGGGTCTTTTCTAATGAGTCAACTCTTCGCATGAGGTGGCCAAAGTATTGGAGAGGTAGCTTCAACATCAGTCCTTCCAATGAACACTCAGGTCTGATCGCCTTTAGGATGGACTTGTTGGATCTCCTTGCAGTCCAAGGGACTCTCAAGAGTCTTCTCCAACACCACAGTTCAAAAGCATCAACTCTTTGGCGCTCAGCTTTTTTCACAGTCCAACTCTCAATCCATACCTGACCACTGGAAAATCCATAGCCTAGACTAGACAGACCTTTGTTGGAAAGGTAATGTCTCTGACTTTAAATATGCTATCTAGGTTGGTCATAACTTTCCTTCCAAGGAATAAGCGTCTTTTAATTTCATGGCTGCAATCACCATCTGCAGTGATTTTGGAGCCCCCCAAAATAAAGTTTGACACTGTTTCCACTGTTTCCCCATCCATTTCCCATGAAGTGATGGGACCAAATGCCATGATCTTCGTTTTCTGAATGTTGAGCTTTACGTCAACTTTTTCAATCTCCTCTTTCACTTTCATCAAGAGGCTCTTTAGTTCCTCTTCACTTTCTGCCATAAGGGTGGTGTCATCTGCATATCTGAGGTTATTGATATTTCTCCCTGCAATCTTGATTCCAGCTTCTGCTTCTTCCAGCCCAGCACGTCTCATGATGTACTCTGCATATAAGTTAAAAAAGCACGGTGACAATATACAGCCTTGATGTACTCCTTTTCCTATTTGGAACCAGTCTGTTCTTCCATGTCCAGTTCTAACTGTTACTTCCTGACCTGCATAAAGGTCTCTCAAGAGACAGCTCAGATGGTCTGGTATTGGGATCGAACCCAGGTCTCCCGCATTGTAGGCGGATTATTTACCAACTGAGCTATGAGGGAAGCTCCTCTGGGATTTTACCAACAGTTATTTTAGAGGTTGCATAATGATTCTTGCCCTTCCAAAAGACATCACAAAATCCACTCCATGGAGTCAATGCTGTGGGGAACCTTCTGGATTCCACCTCCAGGGCCAATGCACCCATCCCTCCCTGTGGGCTCAGCTCAGGCCTTGATTCTAACACACTGCAGGGTAACAGTCCTCTTCCCAACTCCGCTTTCTTCCTTCCTTCTCAAATGTGATCATGACTTTCCCAATCAACCAAAGCACACAAACCTCAGTCACAGCATCTGTGTCCCACGGAAACTGAGCTAAGACACTGTGGCCTGCCCCCCTTCCAGGCAACCCACAATTAGCCATGAGCCCACATCCAGGTCCTCCAGTCAAAACTGAGACCACCCTTGTCAACAGTTCCACACAACATGTTCCCACAACTGTTGCAGGGAAGAGCCAATGCTGATTCCAAGTTGGACCTGTTTCTTTGCCTTGCTTCTCACTGCTGTGGTTATTGTAATCATCCATAATGGCTGGCCTCAGAGGACCCTACCTCTTGGCCTGACTGTTAAACTAAAGTGCCTTTGTTGAGCTCACAGGGAGATATTCTGACCTCTCAAAGTGTGAATGCCTGCAGGAAAGAAGAGATGAACACAGAAGGCTGGCTGTCCCTGAGATGTACTGCAACACTGATGGCCCTTTACTGATGGCCCTTTTTACCTTACTTCCTCACTGCCTCTCCCTCTCGATCCTCCCTTCTGACTTTATTTCCTCACTGCTTCTTTAGTTTCATAAAAGAATCTGGCATCCAGACACCAACAAGATGGCTATTTTGAGATATTAGTTAGCCATCTTCTTGGTCGGCTGGTTTTCAAAATGAAATCGCATTGTTTGCATCAAGAAGTCGTCTTCTCAAAGCACTGGCCTCTCTCATAGGTGGCAGAGCGAGCTTGCACTGGGTCCCACCACTATGCTTGCAACACACGGATATACCATTCATAAGGCTCATCCAGAGGCCAAAATTTGCCTCCTCTCACAACTCTCCTAGACCCCCAGTAGCTTCCTCTCCACTTTCCCACATGTTTTCGCCAGTTTTTTGTGCTCTGTTGAGCAACAGGGCTAAACAGCAGAGACCACTGGGCCTGGGCAACACACAGAAATATACAAGCCACATATGCAAGGGCACTGGGCACTCAGTATGCTGCTGCTGCTGCTGCGGCTGCTGCTAAGTCGCTTCAGTAATGTCCGACTCTGTGCGACCCCATAGACAGCAGCCCACCAGGCTCACCCGTCCCTGGGATTCTTCAGGCAAGAACACTGGAGTGGGTTGCCATTTCCTTCTCCAATGCATGAAAGTGAAAAGTGAAAGTCAAGTCACTCAGTGGTGCCCGACTTCACGACCCCATGGACTGCAGCCTACCAGGCTTCTCCACCCATGGGATCTTCCAGGCAAGAGTACTGGAGTGGGTTGCCATTGCCTTCTCCGATGGAGACCAAGAAACTGTCCCTCCTGGGAAAACATGCCCGGAACTGGGATATCACAAACTTTTAAAGGTGTTTGAGATTTGGCTCGACTGAGCTCAGTGAAGAAGTCATAGGAAAGGCCCCAATCTCACTGCCATCTGTGGTCCCTGAGTGAGCTAAATGGAAGATACCCCAGCTCTTTAAGGAAGCGGGGCCTCCTTCACAGCCTCTTAGATTCCAAAGCTTCTGGCCATTCTAACCACAGTAAAATCAGTATCCCCCACTCTGAGTAGATAAACTGCTGAAAGCAATGTGTTTCCCCACCACAGCCCTCATTATGAAGTCTCCCATTAACAGGATTACCAATCCTCACAGGCTTGGATTCTTAAGATCGTATTATCCAATCACCCCAAATGTTGCACACCAAGACCTGAGCCTATTAATAACTCTGTCTCTACATCCCAGAGAGCTGTGTTCAGCACTCGTGCCACTGGCTTCATAATTCTAGGACAAACTCCCTTCTCCAATTAATTTTAATTAATGAAGACAACCCACTTCTACTGAACTCTATCAAAGGTCTGTTAGCTAGAAACATTTTCCAAAAAAATTTCTCTTAATCTCTGACAATATTCCACCAACAGTTCAGTTCAGTTGCTGAGTCGTGTCCGAATCTTTGCAACTCCATGCAGCACATCAGGCCTCCCTGTTCGTCACCAACTCCCGGAGCTCACTCAGACTCACGTCCATGGAGACTGTGATGCCATCCAGCCATCACATCCTCTATCGTCCCCTTCTCCTACTGCCTCTAATCCCTCCCAGCATCAGAGTGTTTTCCAATGAGTCAACTCTTCGCATGAGGTGGCCAAAGTACTGGAGTTTCAGCTTTAGCATCATTCCTTCCAAAGAACACATCAGGACTGATCTCCTTTAGAATGGACTGGTGGAACTCCTTGCAATCCAAGGAACTCTCAAGAGTCTTCTCCAACACCACAGTTCAAAAGCATCAATTCTTCAGCCCTCAGCTTTCTTCACAGTCCAAATCTCACATCCATACATGACCACAGGAAAAACCATAGCCTTGACTAGATGGACCTTTGTTGGCAAAGTAATGTCTCTGCTTTTTAATATACCTTCTAGGTTTGGTCATAACTTTTATTCCAAGGGGTAAGCATCTTTTAATTTCATGGGTGCAATCACCACCCGCAGTGATTTTGGAGCCCAAAAAAATAAACTCTGACACTGTTTCCATTGTTTCCCCATGTATTTCCCATGAAGTGATGGGACCAGATGCCTTGATCTTCCTTTTCTGAATGTTGAGCTTTAAGCCAACTTTTTCACTCTCCTCTTTCACTTTCACCAAGAGGCTTTTTAGTTCCTCTTCACTTTCCGCCATAAGAGTGGTGTCATCTGCATATCTGAGGTTATTGATATTTCTCCTGGCAATCTTGATTCCAGCTTGTGTTTCTTCCAGCCCAGCGTTTCTCATGATGTACTCTGCATAGAAGTTAAATAAGCAGGGTGACAATATACAGCCTTGACGTACTCCTTTTCCTATTTGGAACCAGTCTGTTGTTCCGTGTCCAGTTCTAACTGTTACTTCCTGACCTGCATATAGGTTTCTCAAGAGGCAGATTAGGTGGTCTGGTATTCCCATCTCTTTCAGAATTTTCCAGTTTATTGTGATCCACACAGTCAAAGGATTTGGCTTAGTCAATAAAGCAGAAATAGATATTTTTCTGGAACTCTCTTGCTTTTTCCATGATCCAGCGGATGTTGGCAATTTGATCTCTGGTTCCTCTGCCTTTTCTAAAACCAGCTTGAACATCTGCAAGTTCATGGTTCACATACTGCTGAAGCCTGGCTTGGAGAATTTTGAGCAGTATTTTACTAGAGTGTGAGATGAGTGCAGTTGTGCAGTACTTTGAGCATTCTTTGGTATTGCCTTTCCTTGGGATTGGAATGAAAACTGAACTCTTCCAGTCCTGTGGCCACTACTGAGTTTTCCAAATTTGCTGGCATATTGAGTACAGCACTTTCACAGCATCATCTTTCGGGATTTGAAATAGCTCAACTGTCCATCACATCAACTAGCTTTGTTCGTAGTGATGCTTTCTAAGGCCCACTTGACTTCACATTCCAGGATGTCTGGCTCTAGGTGAGTGATCACATCATCGTGATTATCCGGCTGGTGAAGATCTTTTTTGTACAGTTCTTCTGTGTATTCTTGGTACCTCTTCTTAATATTTTCTTCTTCTGTTAGGTCCATACCATTTCTGTCCTTTATCGAACCCATCTTTGCATGAAATGTTCCCTTGGTATCTCTGATTTTCTTGAAGAGATCTCTAGTCATTCCCATTCTGTTGTTTTCCCCTATTTCTTTGCATTGATCACTGAGGAAGGCTTTCTTGTCTCTTCTTGCTATTCTTTGGAACTCTGCATTCAGATGCTTGCATCTTTCCTTTTCACAGCTGTTTCTAAGGCCTCCCCAGACAGCCATTTTGCTTTTTCGCATTTCTTTTCCATGGGGATGGTCTTGATCCCTGTTTCCTGTACAATGTCACGAACCTCTGTCCGTAGTTCATCAGGCACTCTATCTGTCAGATCTAGGCGCTTAAATCTATTTCTCACTTCTACTGTATAATCATAAGGCATTAGATTAAGGTGATACCTGAATGGTCTAGTGGTTTTCCCTACTTTCTTCAATTTAAGTCTGAATCTGGTAAGAAGGAGTTCATGATCTGAGCCATAGTCAGCTCCTGGTCTTGTTTTTGCTGGCTGTATAGAGCTTCTCCATCTTTGGCTGCAAACAATATCATCAATCTGATTTCAGTGTTGACCACTGGTGATGCCCATATGTAGAGTCTTCTCTTGTGTTGTTGGAAGAGGGTGTTTGCTATGACCAGTGCATTTTCTTGGCAAAACTCTATTAGCCTTTGCACTGCTTCATTCCATATTCCAATGCCAAATTTGCCTGTTACTCCAGGTGTTTCTTGACTTCCTACTTTTGCATTCCAGTCCCCTATGATGAAAAGGGCATATTTGGGGGGTGTTAGTTCTAAAAGGTCTTGTAGGTCTTAATAGAACCATACAACTTCAGCTTCCTCAGTGTTACTGGTAGGGGTATAGGCTTGGACCAACGTGACACTGAATAGTTTGCCTTGGAAATGAACAGAGATCATTCTGTCTTTTTTGAGATTGCATCCAAGTACTGCATTTCGGACTCTTCTGGTGAACATGATGGCTACTCCATTTCTTCTAAGGGATTCCACAGCCTGGTCTAACTCAATGAAACTAAGCCATGCCCTGTGGAGCCACCCAAGATGGGCGGGTCATGGTGGAGAGGTCTGACAGAATGTGGTCCACTGGAAAAGGGAATGGCAAACCACTTCAGTATTCTTGCCTTGAGAACCCCATGAACAGTATGAAAAGGCAAAATGATAGGATACTGAAAGAGGAACTCCCCAGGTCGGTAGGTGCCCAATATGGTACTGGAGATCAGTGGAGAAATAAGTCCAGAAAGAATGATGGATGGAGCCAAAGAAAAAACAACACTCAGTTGTGGATGTGACCGGTGAAAGAAGCAAGATCTGATGCTGTAAAGAGCAATATTGCATAGGAACCTGGAATGTTATGTCCATGAATCAAGGCAAATTGGAAGTGGTCAAACAGGGATGGCAAGAGTGAACGTCGACATTCTAGGGATCAGCAAACTAAAATGGACTGGAATGGGTGAATTTAACTCAGATGACCATTATATCTACTACTGCGGGCAGGAATTCCACCAACAACATTCCCACAAATAACCAGGCCTCATTACTTGAAGCTAACTGCTCCTTTTCCATCTGCCCCACATAATCACCTTAGGTTTAGTGTATCACTGACAGTCAACCTTGATGCACAAAAGCTAAAATTATCCCTCAACTGTCTTCAGGTTCTCTGATTTTTTAAGATATTTCCCCACTATTATATGCCACTTTCCACTTCACCTGTCAGCAATCCATAATTCAGCATTATCCACACTGAGTCTCATTGACTGGAAAACTACCAACCAAAACTCTCACTTCTTTAATTCAAATAAAAAACTAGTATCACATCAAAGAGGCTTCCCAGGTGGTTCAGTGGTAACAATCCTCCTGCTAATGGAGATGCAAGAGATGGGGGTTTTATCCCTGAGTCAGAAGATCCCTAGGATTAGGAAATGGCAACCCACTCCAGTATTCTTGCCTGGGAAATCCCATGGACACAGCAGCCTGCCGGGTTACACTTCATGGGGTCTCAGTCAGAAATGTCTGAGCAGAGAGTCCACTTTATATTTTTCTTTGATTCTAAAGCTCATACCAGTAACCAGCATCACTGGAAATTATCTCCTAAAATGAAGAGTCTCTGTAGTCAATTTATTACCCTGGTCATATAAACCAGAAAAGGACAGTAATACACCTCCCTAACACTCGAGAAAGAACTCCAGCTCCACCACCAGTTGCAAAGATCAAATTCTAAGTTAGTTCCTGAACAAGAGTTTTGGTATATTAACAAAATTATCAAGTACCAGGTCTCAATTATAATGACTTTCCCTCTAACTATATATTTCATGCACGATATATGTTACCTCAGGATTTTACACTGAAAGGAAATTAGACCACGGGCCTCTCAAGGTAACAATTGAATTTACTTGGGGAGGAAAGGCTGGAGGATTAGGAAAGTCCTAAGTGACCTGAGACCAGAGATATGGAGTAGAGGGGACCCTACGCGCGGACCTTAACAAGACTAAAGAGCAAAAAAATTACCTCACTATTCCTGGGGCAACTGCACCTACCACGTTTCGGCTTCAGGAATTCCTGTAAACTCACGTCTGAGTGGAGACAGCAGAGACTTCCAAGCGGTAGGTTTCAAAGGAAAGGGAGAATGAGGGTCTGAGCCTAGGACACAGGCCTGAGTCTGGACGTCAGAAGGGCGGGGTCCGGCGAAGCGTACATGCTTGCTCCTCCCTTTGGATCCAGAGGTGTCTTGTCAGGATTAAGTAGTACTTGAGGGTCTCTCACGTCTTGTGTCATACCATTGATTGCTCATTAGTTTAAGTACTGTACCACTTTTAATAAAACCTTAATATTCTGTGGGGTAGTCACACTGGAAAGAAAGGTTTTGGCATAACATTTGGAGTCCTGCATGTCCAACGACAGAGGATGAGATGGTTGGATGGCATCACCGACACAATGAGTTTTGAGTAAATTCTGGGAGTTGGTGATGGACAGGGAGGCCTGGCGTGCTGCAGTCCATGGGGTCACAAAGAGTCGGACATGACTGAGCAACTGAAACAAACTGTACTTGGAGTCCTACTGATGAGGCTGAAGTGATTCAGAGGCCTGGGAAGTGAAACCTGGTCTGCTGTCCAGGTTGGGGTTGGGTGGGAGTTGATGTAAGGGGGCTCGTGGGGAGGGGCTGGATGTGGTGTGCTAGCTGAACGCATGAATATTCCTGTAATTAGAATTAATCTAAGCAGTTTAAGTAAACAAGAACTGGCTTCGTGTACAGATGACAAGCTAGAATGTGAAACACACAACTCTTAGAAAGGGCTACTTCATACTAACGCTTTTAAGGAGAAAAATGGCTTGACATTTCACTTCTTCAAGGATCAAATTTATTAGTCACTGCAGTGGCCCAGTGACAGTGCACCCTGAGGGGAATGCAGGATGGAGAAAAGCAGACCTTATACTGTGTTTTGGACATTCTGGCCTTGGTATCTCAAGAAGGGCCTCTTGGGTCCATCCACTTCTTCAGCGAGTCCAGAGAAGTTTGGGGTAGACTCTCCTGGTTTTCAGATCTCCTAGTTATTGGTTGATGACCCCCATTTTGTTTGGCAGTGTATTAACATACATAGCGCCCAGTTAAAAGACACTGAGTAGAACTTCCCTGGTGGTGCAGTGGTAAATAATCTACCTGCCAATGCATAGGACCCGGGTTTGATCCCTGGTCTGAGAGGATACCATGTGCCTCAAGCAACTAAGCCCGTGCTACACAAGTACTGAGCCTGTGCTCTGCAACAAGAGTAGCTACAGCATGAGAAACCTGCACACAAGTAACTAGAAAGTCACTTCTGCTGGCTGCAACTAGAGAAAGCCTACATGCAGCAAAAAAAAAAAAAAAAAGGCTCAGCAGAACCAAAAAAAAAAAAAAAAAAGACATTGAATCCTCTGGACTGACCAAAAGAAGCATTAAAATGCCAGTCTCCAACCATACCCCAGCCAAGTTTATGTGCAGAATTCATAGCCTGATTGCTGCAAAAAGAGAAAGGACCCAGCACAATGAAGACTTAGCACGGCAAAAAATAAATTTTAAAGATTTTTAGAGAGAAAAATACTTTTAATGAGAAATGCATTCTTCTTGATAAAAGTTTGTGTTCCATGCTTATGATGAGAAAGCTTCAAATACTTATATGACGAAAACTTGTTTACATCATTGTAATACTTAAGCCAATACTTCAATGTAATATTCAAATAATATTTCTAAAAATCAAATATCTTGTCACATAGTAACATAGGTAATTGTGAGAGTCATGTACAGAGTAGAAAGCCATGTACTACCAGGGAATACAGAGAAGTAAAGACACAGCCTAAGCTTAAGGCGTCAACAAATGAAGTAAATATCCAAGAAGAAATGCTGTAGGGGAGGTAAGATTACTTCTTGTTGGCTGGATCAGGAAAGACCTTAGAGGGCAGAGGTAGTGAGTTATAACTTAAAAAACAAGTATAATTTTGAGCTGAGAAATAGACACATGGAGAGAATACTCTTCAGGATGGAAATAATAAGCAAAAGACGAGAACAGGAAATTACAGAGCTTGGAAAGAACTTACCCTCAGAACTCTCGAAAGATACAGCTCCTACCCAGCTCTAAAAGGCTAGCAGCCAGGCTTACATTTATCACAAAGGAAACTTGAGAAAATCAACCATACAAAATGATACCGACATTTATGTTCCCCCATTACCATTTCCGGAAAAGGCAATGGCAACCCACTCCAGTACTCTTGCCTGGAAAATCCCATGGATGGAGGAGCCTGGTAGGCTGTAGTCCATGGGGTTGCTAAGAGTCAGACAGAACTGAGCAACTTCACTTTCACTTCAATTTCAATGTAATGGAATGTCGATCACTTGATGGTAATTAGGCAATTTACTTCTTGTTGAAAATTGGAATATATTTTCTCTCATTTCTTTGTTGTCTGTTTCTGAAAGATCTGTCAGTTGTGGACAACAAAGCACATTGTAAAATATGAAATCTTAAGAAGACACTAGAATTTATTTTCACCAAAATTATCAACTTGGCACTATTTATATTTCTATGTGTACTAATTGATTGAACTCAAGTCCTAAAGGAACTGTCTTTCTTTACACTTACAGGGCACCTACTATGTTCCCTGCTATTGTCTACGTGCATTTTAATGTTACAAAAGTCTCAAAATAGCCCACTGACTTAAGGCAGGAAAGAAATGTAAATTAAACATTAAATCTGGGTCATAACATGGATAGAAAAAGTAACGCTAAGGAAAAACTATTGAAAAAAAAAAAAAGAAACAGGATGGCAGGATTTAAGATATTACCACTGAAACATATATATTATCATATGTAAAGAAGCCAGTGGGAGTTTGATATAAGAGCAAGTGCTCTGGGACAATCTGGAGGGATACGGTGGTAAGAGAGGTGGGTTCAGGAGGGAGAGGACATATGTATGCCTATGGCCTACTCATGTTGATGTACAGCAAAAACCATCACAATACTGAAAAAAACAAAAAATTAAGTAATGGTGTTAGGCCTGAACACAGAATCAAAGCATTCCCACACATAAAACATTTGTGTAGTTTTCCTCCAGTTTGAATTTTCTGACGGTCAGAATATATTCTGATACATTTTACTCTACTTATGTGTAAGTTTTCACTGCGGTATGGATTTTCAGATGATCTGCAACATCATTCCTTGTGATCAAAGGGTTTGCCACATAAATAACATTTATGTGGTTTCTCTGCTGCATGATCTGCCTAATGGGCGGTTCATGCTGAACATGCACTAGAAACTCTGCCACATTCATTTCACTTGTATGTTTTTGATACAGTATGAATTCTCTGAATTATAAGGCCTGAACACTGACTAAAGGCTTTGTCACACTCACGACATTTGCACTAAAATGTTTCTCACAACTGTTGCATCTCTAATGTTTCTCTCTAGTATGGATTCTCTGATGGTTTCTAAGTTCGTCATTTCAAGTAAAGCACCGGCCATATACATCATATTTATTTGGTTCCTCTCCTGTCTGAACTGTCTGATGATGAGTTATGCAAGACTGTGCCTAAATGGTTTGTCACAATTTTTATATTTGTAAGGTTTTCTCCAGTATGAACTCTCTGATGAACTGCAAGGTTTGCATTCACACTGAAAGCCCTGCCACATATACCTCATTTATATGGTTTCTCTCCACTATGAACTCTCTGATGGACAGCAAGGTTTCCAGTACAAATAAACACCTTGCCACATACAACACATTAATATGGTTTCTCTCCAGTATGAACTCTCTGATGAACAGCAAGGCTTGAACTTACACTGATAGCCTTGCCACATATACCACAATTATATGCTTTCTCTCCAGTATGAACTCTCTGATGAACTGCAAGGCTTGAACTTTGACTAAAGGGATTGCCACATACTTCTCATTTATATGGTTTCTCTCCAGTATGAAGTCTCTGATGAACTGCAAGGCTTCTAGTTCTACTATATGCCTTGCCACATACATCACATTTATATGGTTTCTTTCCAGTATGAACTCTTCGATGAAAAGCAAGGTTTGCAGTATGACTAAACGCCTTGGCACACACATCACATTTATATGGTTTCTCTCCAGTATGGATTCTCTGATGAAGAGCAAGGCCTGTTGCTTGAATAAAGGCCTTGCCACATACATCACATTTATATGGTTTCTCTCCAGTATGAACTCTCTGATGAACAGCAAGGCTTGAACTTAGACTGAAAGCCTTGCCACATATACCACAATTATATGGTTTCTCTCTAGTATGAACTCTCCGATGAACAACAAGGTGTCCAGTACGACTAAATACCTTGCCACACAGATCACATTTATATGGTTTCTCTCCAGTATGAATTCTCTGATGAAGAGCAAGGCTTGTTGTTTGAATAAAGGCCTTGCCACATACATCACACTTATATGGTTTCTCTTTAGTATGAACTCTCCGATGAACTGCAAGGTGTCCAGTACGACTAAATGCCTTGGCACACACATCACATTTATATGGTTTTTCTCCAGTATGAACTCTCCGATGAACAGCAAGGCTTGAACTTACACTGAAAGCCTTGCCACATATACCACAATTATATGGTTTCTCTCCAGTATGAACTCTCCGATGAACTGCAAGGCTTGAAGTGTGATTAAAGGCATTGCCACACACTTCACATTTATATGGTTTCTCTCCAGTATGAATTCTCTGATGAACTGCAAGCCTTGTAGTCCTACTAAAGGCCTTGCCACATACATCACATTTATGTGGTTTCTCTCCAGTATGAACTCTCTGATGAACTGCAAGGCTTGTAGTTTGACTGAAGGCCTTGCCACATACACCACATTTACATGGTTTCTCTCTAGCATGAACTCTCCGATGAAAAGCAAGGCTTGAACTTACACTGAAAGCCTTGCCACATATACCACAATTATATGGTTTCTCTCCAGTATGAACTCTCCGATGAACAGCAAGGCTTCCAGTATGACTAAATGCCTTGCCACAGACATCACACTTATATGGTTTCTCTCCAGTATGAACTCTCCTATGAACATTAAGGTGTCCAGTATGACTAAATGCCTTGCCACACACATCACATTTATATGGTTTCTCTCCAGTATGAATTCTCCGATGAACAGCAAGGCCTGTTGTTTGAATAAAGGCCTTGCCACATACATCACATTTATATGGTTTCTCTCCAGTATGGACTCTCCGATGAACAGCAAGTTTGCCGGTATGATTAAATGACTTGCCACACACATCACATTTATATGGTTTCTCTCCAGTATGAATTCTCCGATGAACAGCAAGGCCTGTTGTTCGAATAAAGGCCTTGCCACATACATCACACTTATATGGTTTCTCTCCAGTATGAACTCTCCGATGAACAGCAAGTTTGCCAGTACGATTAAATGACTTGCCGCACACATCACATTTATATGGTTTCTCTCCAGTATGAACTCTCCAATGAACTGCAAGCCTTGAAATTTCACTAAAGCCTTTGCAACATTCATCACATTTATATGGTTTCTCTCCCTTATGAGTTCTCTGATGAACTTCAAGTTCTGAGTTCTGAGTAAAGCATAGGCCACATACATCACATTTATATGGTTTCTTTCCAGTATGAAGTCTCTGATGAACTGTATGGCTTGCATTTTGACTAAAAGCTTTTCCAGAAACATTACATTTAGATGGTTTCACTCCAGTATGAGTTCTCTGATGATTTTCAAGGTGTGTACTTTGTTTAAAGCAGTGACCACACACATCACATTTATATCGTTTCTCTCCAGGATGAATATTCTGATGAACTGCAAGGTTTCCAATTTGAATAAAAGCCTTGTCACCTACATCACATTTATGTGGTTTCTCTCCAGTATGAATTCTCCAGTGAATGGCAAGTTTGGTAGTTTGATCAAAAGCCTTGCTACACACGTCACATTTATATGGATTTCCTCCTGTATGGATTCTTTGATGTCCAGTGAGTTCTGAGTCCTGAAGAAAGGTTATGTCACATTCATTACATTTGTAAGGTCTTTTCTTTTGTGTTTCATGGTCTGGTAACAGTTCTGAAGGATGCATAACAGCATTCTCATGTTTATGAGAAAAGCCTTTGCAGACATTACAAGTTCTGTGAGGTGGTAAACCTGAGGCGCTGACGTTTGTCACAACTTGACTACATTCAAAACTTATCCCTTCAGATTGTACCATTTGCAATTCATCCTGAAAGCTTGATCCGTGCCTTTCAAAAGGTCCATTTTCTGCATCACTTCTACTATGATGATCTCTTCCATCAGTGAGATTTTTGTTATGGGATGTAGACATTTCCTTGTCATTTCTTTCATCATATGTCCACAGACAATCAAAGTCATGTATATTTTCCTGAATCTTCCTGAGGCGAAAATCTTTGATTTCAAGGATTTCAGCTCTTCCAAACATCACTCTTTGAAAAATTTCCCCTTTACCACTGTTTGCTTTGGCCTGTAATTTCTTGACCATATGTATATGAGACATATCTACAAGACATAAAGAACCACAGATATTCTATTAATTACAATTCATAAATAAATTATTTCCTGTTGAACACATGATATTATACCAAAGGTCATATCCATCCTGAAGAGAATTATGAATCTTCACAATGATGATCTTAAAACGATACAACACTAAAGGAATATAACTCTTTAAAAAAGAGTGATCATAGGTAATTCAAATTAATTTTAGGGTAGTATAGTTTCAAACACAATCAGAAAACATTCATTTTATGCAAACTCACGTCAGTTCACAAAGAAAATGTATTTTCCCACCATGACCTCAAAGCTCACCCTACGTTGTACTAAACACATTGCTGTCTCATAATTGAGGAGAAACTAATGGTATATTGTACACACTTTATGCACACTTATACTTATTTAAATGGTAAAGAACATACAGGCCTAGAGAGGTGACTCAGTGGTAAAGAAACTGCCTGCCCATGGAGAAGACATGGCACAGAGGGATATAATCCCTGGATAGGAAAGATCCCCTGGAGCAGGAAATCAAAACCCAGTGCACTATTCTTGTCTGAAAAAAATTCCACTGATGGGAAAGCTTGGTGGGCTACAGTTCATGAGATCACAGAGTCAGACAGGACTGAGCAACTGAGCATAAAAGCGTCAATCAGGCAATACATGGGAATGGTAAACAAGGCAAAAGAAGCATTCTAATAAATAATGTGAAAAATAAATGAGTTAGTAACTGTTCCACAAATACTGCATTGAGAAAATAAAGACTATATATAAGTTGATTGAGAAAATACAGTATATATATAAGTTGATGAGCCACAGATGCTGAGCTTGCATTGTAAAACTACTCAAGCCCGTGTGCCTAGGGCCTGTGCTTCACAACAAAAGAAATCACCACAATGAGACACCGTGCTTCCCGCAACTAGGGAGTAGCCCTCTGGTGTCTCAAATAGACAAAAGACCACACAGCAAAAAAGACCCAGTACAAGCCAAAGGAAAAAAAAAAACACTTTGCCTTCATCTCTGTGGGTGCTACAGCACCACTGGCGGGTGCTGTACATTTCACATGTCAAAGAACACAGCCGTAAGTTAGGGAGAAGAAAACTCTCCTGTGAGAGTTCACAAACATTAAACATCTGTTCTCTCACAGAACTCTCCCACCTGGAGAGTTTCCCAAACACTATAAATGGTGTGGCTTCCTCTCTGTCCTTGTGACCTGTGATCACACTGTGGATACTTTCCCACTCATCTGGATGTTTGCTATTAGCACCTCATTCTCCACAATCCAGGGGTCTTCTTCCTTGTGCCACAAGAAAGGAGATAACGTTCAGATCAGAAACAGAACTTCCTACTCAGAAGTAATGCCATATACTGTGGCTTCTTCCAGAATCCCACCTTTCTTTTTTAAATAAATGCTTCTGTTATTTTTAATACATTAGGGTACTCATTTCTTCTGGATCAGGTGAGTGTTCGTTGCTGCTTGGTCTTTTCTCCAAGTTCAGCAAGTAGGGGCTACACTCCAGTTGCAGTGCCCATGTTCCTCACTTGCTGCGGCTTCTCCTGGGTGCACGGGCTTCAGTAGTTGTCCCATGTGGGCTCAGTAGTTGCAGCTTCCAGGCTCTAGAGTGCTGGCTCATAGTTAAGGCACACAGGTGTAGCTGCTCTGTGACGTGTGGGATCTTCTCAGACCAAGGATCGAACCTGTGTCTCCTGCATTGGCAGGTGTAGAATCCAGCTCTTTTGTCAGCCAAGGAATGCAGACATTATAAACTGACAGAAAAACACTTCTCATTAAATTTACTCTCTGCCTCCTTCTGAATGCACAGGGAACAGTATAATATACAGTACAATATGCAGGAGGTATCCAGTTCCTGTCTAAGAACTACTGAACCAAGAACACAGGGCTAGAAAACAGGCAACTGGAGATTTCACAGTTTGAAATCAGCTTTATAAACACTTGAGCTGTGGAGAAACTCCTTGTGCATCACACAGTGGGCAGGTCACCTGAAGGAAAGTCAAGTTTAAATGCCTGATGCCAATCAGGAAGCTTTACATGTGTGAGTCAACAAGGTTTTGAACTTAGTCAAGAAAAACAGGGGATCTCAAAAGGTACAGAGGGAACATGCAAAGGTACCCCAGAGCAGATCCCCACTTCAGGGGGAAGTGACCCTCACCCACAGACAGCAGGTTCCTGAGAATCTCCACCATCACGTCCTTGTACAAGGTCCTCTGGGCAGGGTCCAGGCATTCCCACTCCTCAGGAGTGAAATCTAGGAACACATCCTTGAAGGTCAATTGCGCCTGAAATGAAAACAGATTTCACCAAAGGGCCCTGAGGAGGATTCTTAGTTTCACACAAAATGAGAAGAGGTGAGAGGGGTAAAGCTCAATTCACTTGAAGTAATATACTTTCTGATAGATCCATTAAAAGCTGCTTGAAGCAAACTGTTGGTCTCTAATCTAATTTATAATTTCCTCTTTTTCCCTAAGATTATGATGTCTTGCAATCAACATGAATTTGTCATGTATGTGGACAACACATGAAAAATACACAAAGTAAAACCAAGACTGGGTTGTCTATGCAGAAGTATTACATTCAACACAGTGAGTGACACAGTGTCACTTACTAGATGAGTTACAGCAACACTGGTGTCTTCAGAGACAACAAAGTCCACAGCAACTTTGAAAGAACACACACTGTGATGATGACGACATCATCACACTGACGACAGGTGTTTCAGCATGTCCTACACACTAAGCATTACTCTAAAGACTTCATACGGATGAACTTGTCATCAACATAACAGCACGTTAGAGAAAGATCTGTGTCCACCTTACTGGGGAGAAAACTCTGTCAGTCTAAGAAATCGCTCAGATCAAACAGCTAAGAAATGAGGCAACAGCACCTGAGCTCAGGTGGTTGGGAGAGACAAGTGAACCTAAAGAATCAACCAGTTAACTAGCAGAGAAGGAAAGGGCATCCACAGAGAGTTCCCTGAGAATACATGAAACAAGTTCAAGGAAGCTGAAATACAATAGAACAGCATAAATGGTCACGATACAGGGTCACACATTCTCCATGGCAACCCTCACAATGTCAATAATCTTACTACAATTTACATCATTCATGTGATGATGTAGAAAAATCAACACCATGAAATAAACTTAAGAGACAACTGAAACTGCTACACAGCATACACCATTATTTATGAGGATGTTTTTGTAATAAAACCATGGAGTCACATACCCATGCATTCATGCATGCATGTGTAAACACACAATTGATTGAAACAAGTAGAGCTGTCTTTATTTTTTTCTTTCATTCTATCAAAATGCATTCAGCATCAGCTTTGTGCCTCAAACTTGAAATACAGCAGTGAACATGATGGAGCTTACAATCTAGCATCCAGCCAGCCAATTTCATCCACAATTTTAATGTTACTACTGAAATCAGTGCTCTGACACAGGCCTGGTGCTAGGACAAGATTAAACAGAAAGTCTTCACCTACACTGAGAAATCAGACAAGGTCTCTGTGAGGAAGAAACACTTAGGATTGGTAAGGTGGGAAACGGAAGAGTGTTGCAAGCAGAGAGAACAGCCTGCGTGCCTGCTCTGAGGCAGGAAGATATTTACTGAACAGAAAGTCAGCCAGTGTGACTGGGACACAGGGAATGCAGATGGGGTGATGCCAGGTAGAGATAATTTATGCAAGATCTATGGATTTTGGACTTTATTCCAAAAGCTAATGGAAGTCACTGAAGAATGTCCAGGAGGAACGTTAGATGCTGAGATTTGTTTTTCAGAGCTCAATCTACTGTGTGTGGAAGTTGTTGTTTACCTGCTTACTCATGCCAGACTCTTTGCAACCCTGCTGAGAGCAGCTCAGCAGCTCCTCTATCCATGGAATTCTCCAGGCAAGAATACTGGAGTGGGTTCCCGTTCTCTTCTTTCATTGTACTTCTTCCTTCAGTAACTTTGTCAACATTCTATTTCTTTTTCAAAGCTTATTTATTTTGCTTACGTTGGGTCTTTGTTGCTGTGAGTGGGCTTTCTCTAGTTGCAGCTGCAGTACACAGGCTTCTCCTTGCAGTGGCTTCCCTTGTTTTGGAGCACAGGCTCTAGAGAGTGCGGGCTTCCATAGTAATGGCTCCCAGGCTCTAGGGCCCAAGCTTAGTAGTTGTGGCCCATGGGCTTAGTTGCTCTGAGGCATCTTCCTGGACCTGGGATGGAACCCGTGCACCCTACATTGGCAGGAACATTCTTAGCCACTGTACTACCAGGGAACTCCTCAACATTATCTTATTCTAGTTCAAACACTAATAATAATAGTAATAATACAAGTAGAAAATAACATACAGGAGATTTCTTCCAATCTTTATAAAATACCTGTATTTAACAATATGTGGCCCTCCCTAGGGGTAAATGGTTAAGAATCCACTGGGCAATGCAAGAGATGTGGGTTGTTGCCTGGTCTGAGATCCCACTTGCTGAGGGGCAACTAAGCCTGTGAGTCTCAATTCCTGAGCCAGAGCTGTAGAGCGCAGGAGGTGAAACTACTGAAGCCGGTATGCTCTAGAGCCTGGGCTGCAAGACAACAGAAGCCACCACAATGAGAAGTGTGCACACTGCATCCAGAGAGTGGCCACCACTCGCCAGAACTAGGGAAAAGACACTGAAGCAATGAAGTCAGAGTACAGGAAATAAATATATTTTAAAATTAATAATGTGATTTTTATCCTTAGTTTTAGCTATGTACTTACTAACAAAATCCAAAATTTATTATTTCATTCCATTAGGAAAATACCGAATCAAGATTAGTAAAGTTGGAGAATTCCCTCATGGTCCAGTGGTTAAGTTCCCTCACTTCCACTGCACGGTTTCAGGTTCAATCCCTACTCAGCGAACTAAGACCCTGGAAGCTATATCATGTGGTCAAAAAGAAAGAAAAAAAATTAGTAAGCCTGATTTCATAATTTAAATTAGATGGTGTAGCGAACCACTCTCTAGCCCTGACATCGCTTTCTGAACATACCATTCCATTCCATTCCCAAACACTTAAGTTTTCAAGGAGGTGCTCATTTAGTTTCAAATGTGCTATAAAAAGTTATAACTGATTTCCACTCATTGGCCTCTTTTGCAGATTTTCCCGTGTACTGTACATGTAAATACCTGTGGTCCATGTACAGCTTCTTTACCATGGTTGACTGAGAGCAGACAGCGCATCCAGATGGGCCCTCAACAGTCCCTGTTGCCCAATAGCACTGAGACCCTGTCTCCAACCCGTGGGTGAGAAGCCCTGCCCAGGATGGTGCCCAGGGGAGCCTCCTCACAAGGGCCAGGTCACCAGGTCATAGGGAGACCAGATCTAAGTGGAGCTGACAGAGCCTGAGGGAAGGCCCCGGGTGAGTGTGCATATACAGGAGTCACACAGGACACTCCAGAGTCAGACACGATTAGCGAGTCCTAAGAACAGCATTTCAGGAAGGCAGTGTGAGAATCCACTGAGAATATGACCCTACCTGAGAAAGAGCCATGCCTGACTCCTATTCTTTCCTCTTCTGGGCCTCTTTGTCCATGAGTCTTCACAGTTCTATCATGAAAGTTGAAAACATGTTGTTTAATGCTTAAAGTCAACACATCCCTCCTTTCCTCATCCCCAACCACACACATAAGGAAGCCCTAACCATGTGGAACAGACAGTCCTCTGTGGTCACTGTCTCAGGAGGGACTCAGCACAGTCAGCTCCTGCAGAGAGTCCAACACGGGACTTTACCACAATTTCCTTGGATCACACTCCTCTCCTGGTGAGGCCTCATGCACAAAGCAACAGGGGGCACCTCCGCTGCCCCCACAATGACCTTCAGGTCACACAGCAGGCCCTGGTCCAGCCCCACTCGGAGCAGAGCACCCTTCCCTCCCCCAGGGCCTGATCTCAGTCTCAGAAGTGGAGGCTAAGAGCCCTGGTGCTCAGTGCAGGATCCAGATCGGAATCATCTGCGCTCTGTGCACATTCCTGGGGCGAGGCCCCACACGAGAACCTGAGGAGCCTGTCTGATCGGGGAGAACCGACTAACCAAAGGAGTATGTGTATACATACCATACACCCTGTGAGCATGTGACACATGTGTATAGTGTGAAATATTTATCACAATCCACTAATGAACACACCCATCTCCTCCAAATTCCCATGTTCTGTGTTTGGTGAGATCACCGATGACATACTCTCCTGACAAATTCCCAGCATGAAGTAACAGAACAGGATTAACTATAGTCAGCATGCTGCACATGCCTCCCCAGGAAGCACTCATTTTACAACTCAAAGTCTGTACATTTTGACCAACATCCCCCCATCTTCCCCACCTCCCAGCCCCAGAGGACCACCATGCTACCCTCTGGTACTAGTGAGTTTCATTTTTTTTAATATTCCATATAATGGAAGGACATATAATACCAGTCTTTCCCTGTCTTAATTCACTTACCATAATATTCTCTACATTCATCCAACTTATCCCAAGTGAGACAAATCTCCATAATTGTTTACAAGAAAGTCGCTATTGAATGAACAAATGTTTATCCCAAGCTACAAAAATAATTAAATGTAAAGAAAGCAGAAAGCCAAAAGTAAAACCTACACAAAGAACATGTTGAAAGTTCCTTGAAAAGGCATCATGTAGTAAGTGAATCAGTTCTTGCCCCATTTTTTCTCTCCCATAACCTCTATTCCGCATCAGGAAGAGCGAAGGGGGTGACCCACAGCTGAGAGAATCAAGTCACTGCCACAGCCCCCACCTCACTGGCTCTACACATGGCATGCTGTTTTAATACAAATGATTACAAAATACATATGCCTCACAGACAGAAGTTTTGCAATTCTCATTCTGATCTGTATAATTTAAAGAAGAGTTGCATTAGATTTTAAAGCCAAGAATCAATGTATAACGACTTAATAATTCTTACCCAGCTGCTTCAGCACTCTTCCGGATCTAGTCCCCACCATCACCTGCACACTAGCTGCTTCACTTCATTTGGTTGATCTATTTCCCTGCTTCTTTCTACATCTCCCTTTCTCTGCTTGCATCTCTGCTCTCCTGCTGTGCCTGTCCTCCTCTCTACTTCTTCCCTGCCTCCCATCCCGCCTCTCTCTGCCATCTGTTCGCCTTCAAGTTGCTTTCTCTCCAACCTCCCTGGTGATCCTCAATCTCCATGGATTTCTGCTTTCTTCTTCCACCTCTGCCCTCCCTTCCTCCCAACTCTCTGGCACTCCCAAGTGGCTATGCCTCCCTTCAGCTCGCTTTTTTTCTCAGCTCTTCCAATCACTAGGAGTCCCCTTTCTCTCCCACCAGGATATTGTTGCTCTGGTTCCAGCTCTTGTATCCCCTTTGCGGGCTGTGTGAACTACCTCTCTACTGTCGCCCTCTTTGGGACCCCTGATTTACAACCCCTCTCCCTTGAAGGCTATAGAAGGGGGCGGTAAAGGATGAGATGGTGAGATACCATCCCTGGACTCAACAGACATGGATTTGAGAAAACTCTTGGAGATACAGGGCTTCCAAAGAGTCGGAATGAACAACCACCTCTCCTATGTTGCTCACCCTTAACTCTACGGAGTCCCTGCTTTGCTCTGAATTTCTCTCCTTTCCCCACTCGCTAACTTCAACGCTCATTCTCTTTCATGAAGCTGTCTCTTTCAAGTTCCCCACAGTCCTCTTCACTGCCATCGCTTGTCCCACAGGCTTTTCTCAATTTTCCATTTCTCTAGGAGTCGCTGTCTCTGCTTCTGATCCCGCCTTCCGCCCACTATTTACAGGGTAGGAGACTGAATAAGAAAGGCCCTCCCGCAAGAGCCAAATTCCAGCGGATGGTATTTGGGGCCAAAGTGGGTGTCACGTGGTAGGTGTCACGTGGCTGGTTCAGGTCAGCTCCCCCAATCAGGGATCAGGGGAAAGGTCACTCTGAAGGGCAGAAGGACCGTCCTGAGGAGACGTGAGGACAGACGGCTGGGAGAGAGGGGGTCTCAGGAGTGGGGCAGGCTCCCCAGAATCCCAGGACCGGGGAGAGAACGCTGCCCTCCGAGGCCGGGGCGGCCGGCGAGGCCTCCAGGGCCCGAGAAGGAGAGGCTGAAGAACGTGGAGCGAATAAACCACCTCACCTAATAGAATTGTATGTGGTGCAGAAAGGATAGAGGGGTCAGTGAGGTCAGTAAACGGTTTTAAGCCGGGAAAAGGTGCGAAACTCAGCGTTTCAGTGTTCCAGAAGCAGGAACCGGCTTCAGTGCAGACTTAAACCAAAAGGCAGGCGCCCCTTCGCCGGTGGGGCAAAAGCGGGGATTTAGAGTCAGGCTCAGAGGTTAAAGCGTCTGCCTCCAACGCTGGAGACACGGGTTCGATCCCTGGGTCGGGAAGATCCCCTGGAGAAGGAAATGGTAACCCACTCCAGTATTCTTGCCTGGAGAATGCCATGGACGGAGAAGCCTGGTAAGCTACAGTCCACGGGGTCGCAAAGAGTCGGAAACGACTGAGCGACTTCACTTGATTTCACTTCAGAGTCAGTAGCGACCCTCACATCCGGGGTACAAGGAAGAGGATACCGCGATAGGCAGGCTTGACTCCAAAGACAGAAACTCACCCCGCGCTGGGACCTCCAGCCGCCGCTCTCCGCCTCCGCGCAGGTCACAGTGCGCGCACGCGCAGACAAATAGCTGAACGGCCGGCAGGCGGGGCCAGGCCGTCAGCGGGTAGGTGGTGGAGAGAAGCCGGACCAGCATAGGGCCTTTGAACGGCAATGGGGAAACTCGCTCTGTGGCGTGGCGGGGCGGAGCGTCCCGGCGCGGAGGCGGGGCTACTCGTTGCGGAGGGACGGGGCTACGCCGCGTGGGGCGGGCGCGTCGGGGCGGGGCGGGCGCGGCGTCGGGGCGGGGCGCGCGCGGGCGTCGGGGCGGGGCGCGCGCGTCCCGGCGCGGCGGGGCGGGGCCATTCGGCGCAGCGTGGCGAAGCGTCGCGGCGCAGAGGGCGGAAGTGAAGTGAAGTCGCTTAGTCGTATCCGACTGTTTGCGACCCCATGGACTTTAGCCTACCAGGCTCCTCAGTCCAGGCAAGAATACTGGAGTGGGTTGCCGTTTCCTTCTCCAGGGGATCTTCTCGACCCAGGGATCGAACCGGGGTCTCCCGCATTGTAGGCAGATGCTTTACCGTCTGAGCTACCGGGGGGCAGAGGAAACTAATTCAATACTGTAATCACTGCTAAAGGGGACTGCAGCCACGGGACTGCTTGCTCCTTGGAAGTAAAGTTATGATAGAACTACATGGTGTGTTAAAAAGCTAAGGAATGACGTTGCCAACAAAGGTCCCTATAGACAAACTATGGTTTTTCCAGTAGTCAGCTAGTTCAGTTCAGTTCAATCGCTCAGTCGTGTCCAACTCTTTGCGACCCCATGAATCGCAGCACGCCAGGCCTCCCTGTCCATCACCAACTCCCAGAGTTCACTCAAACTCACGACCATCGAGTCAGTGATGCCATCCAGCCATCTCATCCTCTGTCATCCCCTTCTCCTGCCCCCAATCCCTCCCAGCATCAGAGTCTTTTCCAATGAGTCAACTTTTCGCATGAGGTGGCCAAAGCTAGGGATGTGATTAAAAAAGGGATGTGAGAGTCTGTCCATAAAGAAAGCTGAGCATAGAAAAATCGATGCTTTTGGATTGTGGTGCTGGAGATTAGTGTTGAGAGTCCCTTGGAGAGCAAGGAGATCAAAGTAGTCAACCCGAAAGGAGACCAACCATGAATAGTCATTGGAAGGACTGATGCTGGAGCTGAGGCTCCAATACTTTGGCCACATGATGCAAATATCGGACTCACTGGAAAAGACTTAGAGGCTGGGAAAGATTGAAGGCAGGAGGAGAATGGAATGATAGAGGATGAGACGGTTAGATGGCATCGCCAACTCAATGGACATGAGTTTGAGCAAACTCCAGGAGATGGTGAAAGACAGGGAAGCTTGGCATCCACGAGGCTGCAGTGAGTCAGTCATGACTGAGCGACTAAACAACAGCAACAACAACAACACATCACTGATAGGGCATAGACTGGGAATTTGTGGAGGGTGTGTCTGTTTTTTTTCCCAGGGAAACAGGGGGCCTAGTGGGGGTCTCAAATCAGTGATAATGGGGAAGGGTGGCTCTTGGCAGTAACCCTTTTCCTGGAAGTGAAGTGGCAGAATTCTTTAATCTTTGCTCTTTTCCATAATTACAGGATCCGAAGTAAGCTTCAACTCTGTCATCAGAAGCTATAATACCAAGAAAAGTCAAAGAAGATAAATACACATGTAATAGTTAAAAATAGAACCTTAGGAATATTAACCCAATAATAATAAAAACAACAAGGAAGGCTTGAGAACCTCGGTGTATGTACCTTAGAACTTTGGTGAGGGGCCCTGCGTGTTCCTTTGGGCTGTGTTGTGTCTGGTCCTGTCACATCTTAGAGACATCAGTACGTGTTGGAAGATGTTCCTCTGAATCGACAAGTCAGAGGTCTGGGTTGAACCAGAACCCAGAGGTTATATTGATGCCAAAATCTTGGCTCTCTGTGCAGAAATGCCAAACCGAAATATTTGAAATAGAAACACAGAGACAGACTTATGGAGGATAAACAGCAGCTTTATATATGTGGGAGGCTAAAAGGGAACACTTTAGGCCCCCTCCCTGGTGAGTAGGGAGATGTTATATCGTCCGCTAGGGATATATGCTAAGGATCAAGGCAGTAACAGTCTTGTATTCTTGTTTCCTCTGCAAAGTTGTAAAAGGATGGGGTTGGTGACAAGATGAAGTTGTGTGCAGGGTCTTAGGTGGTCTGGTCTCCTAATCAGTGCAGTGATAAAGAATCCACCTGCCAGTACAGGAGACTTGGGTTTGATTCCTGGGTCGGGAAAAACCCTGGAGGAAGAAATGGCAACCTATTTTGTGTCCATTGGGTCACAAAAGAGTTGGACACAATTGACCCGGTGTCAGCATCCTTCTTTGATCAGCATCTGTTCTGCCCTTTGACTCACAGAAGGTCATGGAGGCTGCAGTCCTGCCTATAAGAAATGGGAACCAAAAAGGCCTCTGTGCCTGGAAGCCCCACAGGGCCCTGCTCTGCAGCCTCAATACTAGGAAAAGTATTTTCCATTTTGCCATTTCTCTGATGATCACGGGAAAAAAAAGTCCTTGCACAGCATCCTGGATATTATGTGTATGATTAGACAGTAATGAACTATTATACTGATGTAACTAAATTATCCCCTCATTTCCTCTTTTACCAACTGTGCGCTGGTGAAGAAATAGCTGCTGAGAATAAGCCTTTCTTCATTAATAAAGTGAAAAAGCAGGCAGTTGTTTTCTGTGCTCTGAGAAAAATCTGCATGTGAATTGTCCACGTTCCAGATGCAGACAGTACACACGGATGTGGACAGATGTGGTGTAACCTTAAAACAGTTTGGCCCAGACACCTCAGGGAAAGTCTTCATGAAATTCCAGGAGTAGATATACTGAGGATTTAGTACATATGAAGTAGTAAACACAAACTGAACTGAATTATCCAAGAAATACTCAACATTGTTGGGAAAACGAAATTAAACACGAAAGTGATTGGGCCTGGAAATGATCGTTCTGATCGTGTAACACGCAGGAAGGTCAGGGATCTCCAAATGGAGGATACAGGCTGCAAGTGTCAACTTTTTTTATCTTTCTCTTAAGCTGCAGGAGGAGGAAACAATCTACAAGTGTCAGATATTTTTCCCTTCTCTATTCAAAATTTTAATTTTGTATAGGAGGTTTCTCTTAAAATTCTGTGTTGCGATGACGACACCTGGTTCCATGGGAACTTAACTTTTCTCAAACCTTGAGCTAACCAATACATTTTTATTATGGAAGTGTTTCTATTAAGCTATGTTAATGAACTATGTATTTACCCTAAACTCTTTCTTCAAGTTGGTTCACTTAAGAGACTCAGAATGGATAATGGCTCAACAAACCAGTATGTTTTACTCATACAATTATTCTCCTAATCTATGTTAATGAAACTATTTATTTGCTCAGAAACCTGCCTGTCTTCAATATTCATGTCAATCGTTTTATGGCCTGGGACAACTCACCTTGTGCCAATGTTATCTCAAAATACATGTTGTGGGTGAGGGGCCTGATGCCAATCTCTTGAGTTTTGAGACATTTCCTTTCTCCAATTAGCAGTCTGCTAGTAGCTATATAATATTCAGCTAAAGACAAGAGGGGGGGCACTCTTTTTGTCCCCTTGTGATGTTTATGTCAGAAAGCTTCTCTATGTCTCTTATACTTTAATAAAACTTTATTACACAAAAGCTCTGAGCGATCAAACCTCATCATTGGCCCCGGATTGAATTCCTCTCCTCCGGATGCCAAGAATCCTGGAGTGTTTCACGGCTCAGCAACAACCTTTCAATACTAAGTGAATAAGTCAGAGAAAGACAAAGATTAGACATCACTTATATTTGGAATCCGATTGTATAGCACAGGGAGCTCTGCTCCATGTTATGTGGCAGCCTGGATGGGACAGGGGTTTGGGGGAGAATGGATACATGCATATGTGTGGCTGAGTCCCTCTATTGTCATTTATCCTGACCCCTTAAAAGATCTGAATCCTCTTGGGACCCAGCAGTAACCTACACCCATACCCACCTCAACCCCCAGTATAAATCCACCTCACCCTGCCTCGTCTTTGCTCTTTTGTTAAAATTTGAAAGAAGTAGAGTAGATTCACAATGTTGTGTTAGTATCAGGCATAGAGCGAATTGAATGCATTAATTTAAAAAATTATGAAGAGAAAAAATCTCCTTTAATGAGAACTGCATTCTTTATAAAAAGTGTTTCTGTTTCATGCTTGTGATGACATAGCTTCAAATACTTGAGAAAAAGTTGTATAATAATATATATAATTATTATATATGTTATGTATAATAATTACATATAGTAATTATCATTATATAATAAATATATAACAATACATAGTTGTCAATATTTCCTCAATGTACCAGTGCCAGTGAAGTTGCTCAGTCAGTCGTGTCTGACTCTTTGCAATCCCATAGACGGTAGGCTACCAGGTTCCTCCATCTATGGAATTTTCCAGGCAAGAGTCCTGGAGTCGGTTGACATTTCCTTCTCCAGGGGATCTTCCTGACCCAGGAATCGAACCCAGGTTTCCCACATTGTGGGCAGACGCTTTACTGTATGAGCTACCAGGAAAGCCCAATGTAATGGAATGTCAAATTACTGTATGACCATTTGAGGGTAATATTCAGAAAATGAAGATCATGGCATCCGGTCCCATCACTTCATGGCAAACAGGTGGGGAAACAGTGGAAACAGTGTCAGACTTTATTTTGGGGGGCTCCAAAATCACTGCAGATGGTGACTGCAGCCATGAAATTAAAAGACGCTTACTCCTTGGAAGAAAAGTTATGACCAACCTAGATAGCATATTCAAAAACAGAGACATTACTTTGCCGACTAAGGTCCGTCTGGTCAAGGCTATGGTTTTTCCAGTAGTCATGGATGAATGTGAGAGTTGGACTGTGAAGAAGGCTGAGCACCAAAGAATTGATGCTTTTGAACTGTGGTGTTGGAGAAGACTCTTGAGAGTCCCTTGGACTGCAAGGAGACCCAACCAGTCCATTCTGAAGATCAACCCTGGGATTTCTTTGGAGGGAATGATGCTAAAGCTGAAACTCCAGTACTTTGGCCACCTCATGCGAAGAGCTGACTCATTGGAAAAGACTCTGATGCTGGGAGGGATTGGGGGCAGGAGAAGGGGACGACAAAGGATGAAATGGCTGGATGGCATCACGGACTCGATGGATGTGAGACTGAGTGAACTCCGGGAGTTGGTGATGGACAGGGAGGCCTGGGGTGCTGCGATTCATGGAGTCGCAAAGAGTCGGACACAACTGGGCGACTGAACGAACTGAACTGAGGCAATTTACTTAAAAAAATTGTAATCTATTTTTCTCTTTTCTTTGTTGTCTCTTTGGAAGCACTGTCAGATGTGAACAACAAAGCAGAGTATAAAATATAACGTTTTCAGAAGACATTAGAATTTATTTTCACCAAAATTATCAACTATGCACTATTTGTAAATATTTCTGTGTATTAACTGTAAATAAATATTTGTGTATTAACTCAAGTCCTAAAGGAATTGTCTGTCTTCATAGTTACAGGGTACCTACTATGTCCCGTCACTGTCTTATGTATGTGCATTTTTCATGTTCTAAAAGTCTCAAAACAACCTACTGATGTGGATTTGTTAGAGTAAGGCAGGGAAGGAATGTAAACTAAACGTTAAATCTGGGTCAAAAATGTGGACAGAAAAAATTATACTAAGGAAAAACTATTGAAAAAACAAAATAGGGTGGTGGGATTTGAAACAATAGCACTGAAACATATATTGCCATATGTCAAACATAGCCAGTGGAAGTTTGATGTTTGAAGCAGGACACCCAGAGCCAGTGCTCTGTGAAGACCTGGACAGATAGGCTGGGGAGGGAGGTGGGTTCAGAAAGGAGGGGACATATGTATGCCTATGGCCAATTCGTGCTGATGGAAAGCAAAAATCATAAACCATCACAACATTGTAAAAAGAAGAAAATTGTAAAAATACATTTAAGAATGAACAATGGAGCATCTTACTTAATTCTATAATGTGACATTAAGAGTCTAATATCCCCTGGACTTCTATTTATTACCTAATAAATAATTCCAAACATTGATGTTCCTAATGTTCTTAGGCTAGTGTAAAAGTCTCACAGGCAATAGACAGTAAATAGCAATTTATCCGTCTAGTAAAATAGATTAATAGTAATTTATACCATCTTCAACACGCTATGGAACAATAGAAAATATGTGCACAGCAGGAAGAGGAACATATAAACTCAAAGCACGAGTAAACAGTCAGTGTTTTGTTAAACAGTCTCACAATGTGTGTGTGTGTGTTGTTTTTTTTTTAATGTTTGACTACTGACATCCTTAGACTTTATTTGGTGCCATCTTCCTTCAGTGGTTGACTACAAAGTAACAAGAACTGAAACGCTAGGGACTGAATATATGAAATTTCTAGTTTAGCAAACAAACAAGTTCCCATCATATAGTGTGCCTTCTAAATTATTTCCAGGGCTTCCGTGGTGGCTCAGGGGTAAGGAATTCGTCTGCCAATGCGGTAGACAAGGGATTGATAATTCCTGGTCTGGGAAATTCCCATATGATGTAGAGCTCCTGACCCCATGAGCCACAGTTATTCAGCCAACAATAAAATTTTTTTTTCAGAATGCTCAAAGGTCCAAAAGACATGTCACTTTTACCCTTATTTCCAAAGGTTTTTATTTCCTAATTTTTGCATGTTTATTATTCCTACCTTCACTTCATGTAAATCACGCACATACTTTTTAGTTTTATTTGGGCACAAAAGATAACATTGGGAAATATCATATAGTGCACATATAAACGGGGGGTAGGTTTTACAGGGCCAGAATCTATAATTGCTCTGCTATGGACAAAGTGTGGAGAGAATAACTCAAGTGCGTATTGTTAGTATACAGTCCCAAAATTGTCTATTTGATTTCACCATGCAAAGAACCTCTTAGAGATTCTTTCAACCTTGAGAGTCTTTGGGGCATTGCTAGTTTCTGTTAGGAAGTACTGAGGTGGATTAAAACTGTGTTGTTGGAAGAAACATGATCCATTCAGAGTTATGGATAAAATGATACAAATTTTATTGGAGCACAAGACTTATGATACATTCTGAATAAAACAGAGGCACATTGTAAATGGCAGCAGGTAATGATGAAGCAGATACATGGGCATCCTGTTTCTGGTTCCTTTGATTAACATTTTTGAAGAAAACTGCTCTCTTCAATTTCCAAGTCTCCATTAATCATTTATACATAACAGCATTTGCTAGTTAAGGGAGAAAAGGACCACCATTTCCCTGGTAGTATTTCTCCCACACAATCAGTCCCCAGTAACCTGTCAACTCCCCTCCCATGAAAAGCCCAAGTCCCTCAATGTCCAGCCTGCTGTTTGCATGGTCAGATGGCAGAGCATTCAGTTCTTTAACCACGGTGACCTGTGGACAGAAGGGCACCCTGAACATGATGAGCATGCTGACTCATCTCATGGTTTTACATGGTTCTCTGTCCCTCGCTGATCCTAATTCACACACCATCGAATTTGATATCTCAGTGTCCCTGTTTTACCAGGATAGATAGATATAAATGAACCACACCTAATGAAGTCAGCCCCTTCATCTTACTCATTTCTTTGCAGAGACCATCATGAAAGTCTCTAAGAAAGCTATAAGAATTTAAAACTTTCAGGAAATAAAGAACAATAATGTGATGTTCTCAAGAAAATTCAACTAATTAAACACACACTGAAGATAATGGGCCATTTCCACACATGTGATTAAGCTTCAACATACTTAATTATTCTGCAGTAATATTGTAGCTTAGTGCTGGAGAACTGAAGATTTATTAGTACCTCAAGTGAATTCTCTCTTCTGTGATCTGCTGTAAGAACTGTCACAAAAGATGGCCAAATTCATTACAATTGTAAGGATTCTCTCCAATATGAATTTGGGGGGGGGGGACTCGAGGAAATATTCTTTTCTTAAACATGTTTCCAAATTTGGTATAGTGTATAGTTTCTGACACGCATGAATCACTTCATTATTCCCATGGTGTGAATAGTTCATGGAACAGACTACACAATATTCATTACCTGTCCAAGTTTGCTCTCCATATATATCCTCTCATGTTCCACAGTTTTGATCTTTGAGTTAAAGCTTCAGTGTGCACATGACTTTTGTGTGGTTTCTGGGAAAGACATATATTCTGAAGTCTAGTGTACTCTGAACCCTCCAGAAAGCCCTTGCCCGTGCATTTCTAAGACTCCTCTTCACTATGGAGTCTTGTCTAACACTTCAACTCAAGGTGAAAATTTTCCCACTCCCATTGCATTTGAGCATTGCTCCAGAATGTTCCCGAATTTGGAAGGTTGGTAAAATCCTTCCCACAAATATTACATTTATGTGGTTTAACTCCAGGATATATACTCTTACACACCTAAAGAGTGAACAGTAACTGTGAAAACTTCCATAATGCATAAAGAATAAAACTGCCAAAGTGTAAAGTATTTGGTGAATCCTGAGTTTAAGGCAGTACCTAAAGGTTGTGCCATATTCTGTACACTGGTAAGGTTCTCTCTAGTATGGATCATCTGATGGCTAGTGCAATGTGAGCCCCAAATAAAGATTTTACACACTCGTGCCACTTGTAAGCTTTCTCTCCAGAGTGACTCCTTTACTGAATCCTGACTTAGGATTGTTGTCTAAAAGCCCTGACACCCTCATTACATTGATATAGTTTCTATCCAGTGCGAATATTCTCAAGAAGCCTAAGGTGTAAACACACGTGACAAAAGCCTGGACACACTGACTGCATTCGGATGTTCTCTCCGGTCCGTCACCTGATGTCTCTTGAGGCCTGAATGCCACCTGAAGGATTTGCCACACTCTTACATTTGTGTCTCTGCATTACGAATTCTCTGCTGATGGGAAAGGTGAGACCTGTTATTGAAGACCTGGCCACACACATTATATTTACATCATTTCCTCCAATCTTAGGAGGGATGGACTGTGCTCTAAATGTATGGATTCTCACCAATATGAATTTTCTCATGTTTTGTAAATAACTGAATGCCTTCCAAAAGACACCACATGCACTATATGGGTAAGATTTCCATTCAGAATTAATTACCTGATGGTTAGTCACGTCTGAACACAGAACCAAGGCTTTGCGCCACCTACCACATTCGTCAGGTTTCCTCTAGTTCAACTTTTCTGAGGGTCAAAAACTTGATATACTTTATGACTGAAGGGTTTGTCATATGAATTCCATTTATGTGGTTTCCCTCCTGTATGAACTGCCCAATGGTCAGTTGAGGCTAAACATGCACTACAAGCTTTACCGTATTTTTCATTTGTATGGTTTCTATACAGTATGAATTCGTTGGTTAATCATAAGGCCTGAACTCTGACTAAAGGCTTTGCTACACTCATTACCTCTGCACTAAAATGTTTCTCATAATTGTTGTATTTGTAACATTTTTCTTCACTATGAATTATCTGATTTCTTAGATGGTCATTTCAAGCACTGCCCACATACATCACATCTCTATGCTGTCTCTCCTGTATGAACTGCATGATGGTGAGGCTAGCTGTGCAGCAAAATGTTTGTCAAAATGGCTACATTTGTAAGATTTCCCTCCAGTATGAATTGTCCAATGAACTGCAAGGTTTGCATTTAAAGGCCTTGCCACTGAGATCACATTTATATGGTTTCTCTCCAGTATGAATTCTCTGATGAATTCCAAGCTGTGTGTTTCCAGTAAAGCATCAGCTACACACAACACATTTACACAGTTTCTCTCCAGTATGAATTCTCAAATGAAATGCAAGGTTTGCCGTTTGACTAAAAGGCCTTGCCACATACATCATTATTTATATGGTTTCTCTCCAATGTTTCCAATGAACTGCAAAGACCTGCAACTGAAGACTTTGCCACATAAATCACTTTTCTACACTTTTCCTCCAGTATGAACTGCCTGATGGCAATTTAAGGATGACTGTGCACTAAAATGTTTGTCCTAATTGTTATATTTGTAAGGTTTCTCTCCAGTATGAATTCTCTGATGAATTACAAGAATTGGATTTCGACTAAAGGCCTGTCCACATACATCACATTTACATGGTTTCTCTCCAGTGTGAACTCTCTGATGAACTACAAGGCCTGAATTTCGACTAAAGGCCTTTCCACACATATCGCATTTATATGGTTTCTCTCCAGTATGAACTCTCTGATGAATTACAAGCCTTGCATTTACACTAAAGGCCTTGTGACATACATCACATTTCTACGGTTTCTCTCCAGTATGAACTCTCCAATTTATTCCAAGGTGTGACTTTCGAGTATAGCCATGGCCACATACTTCACATATGGTTTCTCTCCAGTGAACTCACCAATGATGTGTATACTGTTTAAAGCAGTGGCCACATACATCACATTTATATGGCTTTTCTCCAGTATGATTTCTCTGATGAACTACAAGGGTCGATTTATCATTAAAAGCCTTACAACATATGTTACATTTATATGCTTTTCTTCCTGTATGGATTCTTTGATGTCTAGTGAGTTCTGAGTCCTGAAGAAAAGTTATGTTGCACTCATTACAACTGTAAGATTTTTTCTAGTGTGCTTCCTGCTCTAGCGCCAGTTCTGAGGGATGCATAACACCAATCTCATGTTTATGACAATTGCCTTTACGGACACTACGAGTTCTCTGAGGTGGTAAACCTGAGGCACTACTGTTGATATTCGCCACAACCTGACTACATTCAGAAACTGTCCCTTCAGATTCAAGTATCTGCAACTGATCCTGAAAGCTTGATCCATGCCTTTCAACAGGCTTATTTCCTGCATCACTTCTACTATCATGAGCTCTTCTACCAGTGAGATTTTTGTTATGGGATATAGAGGTTCCTCTGTCATTTCTTTCACATCTATCCACAGACACTCAAAATCATGCATACTTTCTTGTATCTTTCTGAGGAAAAAATCTTCAATTTCATGGCTTTTGGCTCTTCTAAACATCACTCTTTGAAAAATTTCTTCTTTACCACTGTTTCCTTTTGCCTGTAATTTCTTGATCGTTTGTATTTGAGATACATCTACAAAATATAAAAACCCATATGCATTCTATCAATTACAATTCATAAATTGTTTCATGCTGAATACATGGTATTATACTAAACGACATATCCATGCTGAACAGAATTATGCATGTTCCCAATGATGGTCTTAAAAATATTTGAAATGCTAAACAAATAGAACTCTTTAAAAATGAAAGAGCAATCACATGTAATCCGAATTAATTTTAGGGTAGCCTAGCTTCAAAGATATAGTCAGAACATATTAATTTTTTCCAAACTCATGTCAGTTCTCAAAGAAAAGGGTATTTTTGCACCATGACTTCTAAACTCATTCTACTTGGTAGTAAACACACTGCTGTCTCATAATGGAGGAGAAAATATAGCATATTGTACACACTTTATGCATACTTATACATAAGTAAACGGTAGAGAACAGATAGGACTTGGTAGTAAAGAATTAGCCTGCCAATGCAGAAGACATAGGATAGGGAGCTTCAGTCCCTAGGAGGGGGAGATCCCCTGGAGGAAGAAATGGCACCCACAGAACTATTCTCGCCGGAAAAAAAAAAAAATCCATGGATAAGGAGCTTAGCAGGCTACTGTCCATGAGATCACAAAGAGTCAGACAGAACAATTGACTGAACAAGCATTCATTAACAGGCAATACACTGCAATGGTAAATAATCCCAATGAAGCACTATAACAAATAATGGAAAACATAAATAGCAGGTGACAACTGTTCAGGAAATTCCCTAAAATAATGGGGGAAAAAACAAAGAAAACTTTTCTAAATACCTCTTATAAATCTATCAGTAGATAGACATATAGGCATTTTATGACGTTGACAAGTGGTTCATGTCTGTTACATTGTGTAATACATAAAGACCATCATCTTTAAATAACAAAATATTAATAAATGAAACATGGTCTACTTAAAGAAAAGTCATTCAGTACAGCAATTCCCTATTTATACAGTAACTTTAACTTACTCAGTTCATTGGTTCCAAGATACATGTCAAGGAACAAGCTTTGGGACCTCCCTTCTGGCTCAGAGGTAAACAATCCACCTGGTAATTAACACAGGGCACAAGGGTTCCATCCCTCATCTGGGAAGTTCCCACATACCTTGGAGCAACTAAGCCTGTAGGCCACAACTCCGTGTTCCATGTTCGGGAGTCACAACTACTGTGCACAGGCATAGAGCCCCACACGGTAACAAGAGAAGGCATTAAAAGAAAAGTCCATGCACTGCAAGTAGAGAGTAACCCTTGCCTGTCACAAGTAACGAAAAGCCCCTGAAGCAACAAAGACCCAGTGCAACCAAAAATAAAAAACATTTTTAAAATGTAATGTGTTAGTATGAAGAAAACCAATGTTATTTGAAAACCTATTAACCAGAGTCAGAGACAACACTCATAAAATGAAAAGTAAAATAAAAACATACAAGATGTAAAGTAGACAAAGACATGTCACAATAAGCAAGACAGGAAGTAAATATATTCTTTAAGCAAAAGTAATCTTTGAGGCAAATTCCCTGGTGATTCAGTCTTTAGGACTACGCACATACCCTTGAGGGGGCACAGATTCCATCCAGGAATGGGGAACTAACATACAAGCTGCCACATGGGACAGAAAAAACCCAAAAAACAAAAAACAAGAAACAGTAACTTCTGACCTTTTCTGTAAAACAGGCAACATTCTATGCCACCTAACAGCACTAATTACCTCAGTTTTACAAATAAAGGTAGTGGATTCACAGGGTTCCTGTACACAACTCCATGGAATATGAAAGTAAATGAGCAAAAAGCAGGACTGAAACCGAGACTTACAGATTCATCCATGCTCTGAACCACCAGGGCTCACTTGGGCAGAACAGAGGACAAAAAGTTGCAATGAACTCCAGGAGTGTAAAAAGGAAACTTCAGATCAGACACAAGAACTGACCTGTGTAATTGTGTTACTCAGCCATCCCTCTTGGAAATCGTTTCCAAGGCACCAACAAGATATCAATTCAGGTCCTGTCTAAGAGAGGACCTCAATCAGTACCCACTGTCCTTACAGGTTTCCTGAGTTACAATCACAGAAGAGCCAAACCACATTCCTGTTACACACACCCCTGAAGGTTGTGGTAAAATTAATAACAACAAGAACAGCTGAGGGTTCAGAACAGGAAGACAGGTTGAAGGCAGCTCTGTGTAGGATCTGAGACACCAAATGCAATCGAAGAGCTGCCAGTCTTCCCCTTCCAAAGAGGTCTCCCAAGTGCAGCAAATAGAAGAGAACCAGGCTGGGTCCAAAATAATCTCTGGAGGTGTCAGCGCTGTTCTACAGGACCAAAAAGCAGGCATCCGATGGAATCCAGCACAGAAGGGGGACAAAGAGGAAATAGATCCCTTTGAAACACCTCATCACATGCTTCCCATAGTCAAGCAGCAACACTGACAGGAGTCAAAGGACAGATTGTTACAGATCATATAAAGACTTTGCCTTTGGGGACCTCTTTTCTTGGAGATCTACTTTGCATAACAACTCTTTTTTTTTTCCTAATTAAATCATTTTCTTAATTTAGCAACAGCCACCTGTAAGTCAGACCAACTTTCTTTCTCCCTATTAAAATGTAATGTTCTGGTAGGAGACTGATGGGCTCCATGTTAAATGTCTTGAATGTGTCATCTTCCCCTTTGCATTCCCTGAGATAAGAGATACATGGGCTCCAGTTGAGGAATTTACACCCAACAAAAACAGGGTAAATACACAGTCGTTCTCTAATCTCAGGGAATAATTATGGCAAGGACAAAGAAAGGAAAAAACCCTGTTTGTTAAGGGAGACACTACACATGCCCAGGAAGGCTGCTTGGAGTCAAAACTCACAGGATAATCCCAGGCCATAATGAGTCTTGCTCCTCCCAGAAGCCTTCACTTTGAGATCCAACTTGGCTAAGGTGTCCATGCACACTCCAGGGAGGGTCCTGAGACAAATTAGCCAGGGCGAATAAACAAGGTGATTGGCCTGAGGGAAGATGAGGACCTGGAAAACTGCCCCTTTGTAAAGAATTTACACTTCCCAAAGGCATCTCTCTCTCTCTGAGGTTGCCCATGTGCCTCGCCACATGTACTTTTCCTTTCAATAAACTTTGTCCTTTACTCTTTATCATCTGCCTCATCATCTGAATTTGTTCCTGACTAGGCAGGCCAGACTAGGGACCTTAGCCCTAAATGTTGGCTCCTGTGGTCCAGGGGTTAGGAGTCTCGATCTGGGAAATTAAGAACTTGCTTCCAGCTTCCACTCGCTCCCACTCACTGCTATGGGCATCCCAAATCAATGTCATTGCTCATACCTTTTGTTACTAAAAACACAGATCTTACTTTCCTTAAGCAACCATGAACTGTCCTTTATATTAGGATTTGTAGAATGGTGACCATAAATACCAGAGATAACTTCTAAAAACATTTGCTTTCTTATGGAAAACATCTCAGGGTAGCAGCAAACATATTAGTAATCCAAAATCTCTTTAGTTTCTCTATGACAGGAAATTATCAGTAATCAGTGCCTATGTGTATGCTAAGTTGCTTCAGGCATGTACAACTCTTTGCAAACCCATGGACTGTAGCCTGCCAGTTCCTCCATTGGATTCTCTAGGCAAGAATACTGAAGTGGGTTGCCATTTGCTTCTCCGGGGATCTTTCCCATGCAGGGACTGAACTCTCAGTAATCAGTGTAATACAATAAAAGCATTACACAGTTTGAAGACTCAACTCATGTCTGTCTTAGATGAGCAAACAAACGTTTTTACTAGATATTTAATGGTGACTATTTCCTGGTTCATGTGCATCTGAAATTCATTTAGGTGAATTTCTCATAACTGTTTGATTTGTAAGTGCTTAGTTTTTCTTTTTTAAAGCCAACTGAATTAGATCTCACTTACAAAGTAAGCTCAGCAATATTATCCAAAACCCAAGACACACAGTGTGACATGCATAAATCCAGACACACAGATGGACAGACAGACACCATAGTTTTCTGCTTGAGATTTAAAATGTCTCTTTGACCTTTTACTTTCCCCTTGGTTTGAAATTCTAATTTGCCCAAGGTTGATGTCTCAGGCAAAGTGGGTTATGTGTTTCCAGGACTTGGTAAAGTTTGCGTGCTGTGCTAAGCTGCTTCAGTCATGCCCGACCATCTGCGATCCCATGGACTGTATCCTGCCAGGCTGCTCTTTCCATGGGACTCTCCAGGCAAGAAAACTTGGTGGGTTGCTATTCCCACCTCCAGGGCATCTTCCTAACCCAGGGATCAAATCCACCTTTGCCACACTTGCACGCAGATTCTGTACAATTAGAGTCATCTGGGATGCCCTGGTAAAGGTTAACTTCAAGCTTTTTTCTAGGCTAGCTGTCTCAATGGGTTAGTTGCTTTTAACTCCATATGCAAAAAGAACCAGTTGTGCACTTTCAAAAAGAAAAAAAAATTCATTTCAACCAGTTTTTTCCAGAATCTAGAGAATAGCACAGTTATCCCATGTCAAAAAACTTTCCTTTCCTTTCCACAGTCATAGTTTTGTAGCTAAAATACAGATCAAATAGTGCTGAAATTGACAGTGAAAACAACAGCAGATGGGGTGATAAAAATCTTGGATTGTCCCTCTGGGGCGATGCGGGTCTTGGATTGTTCAGAAGGAACTGAAGGGGAAAAGAAACTTCCTTTTTTGGGGGAGGGGGCGGGCAGGAGTGGGGGAAGCTGGGCTCATCCTCCCCTCCGAGAGACAGACGAAGTTAGAAGGGAGCCAACTGATGGAGGAGAGACAGAGGGGTTGGGAGGGGTAAAAGGCCATAAAAGGACAAAGAATGGAGAGAGAAAGGGCAGTGGGGGACACTACTGGAGCTGTGGGCTGGCTCAACAGAGAACTGACTTAAAAAGTGAGGATTTGATCAGCCAAAATATAATTTTCACACTGTAATATGGACAAACATCCTCACTAATCACATAATTACTTTTCCAGTAACTTCTCTAAGACAGTTTTAAGTTCGCTTTATGTACTTCGTGGTAGGAGACAGGAGGACCCAGCCTCTCATCCAGCAGGGCAGATTCTTATCCTTTCTCAAGGGGCAAGAGTCACAAGAATTCAGTAACTTCTAAGGGCTCAGCCCTGTTTAATTTACAGTTCCACTGCTCACACAACCCAGAGAAGATGTCCCATGTATTAGCTAATGAGTAACAAGGTGAATTTTCCCATCCGGAAATAAAAACGTCATAAACCTTAATCTCTTGCTTCTTAACAAGTGGTGTTTTGTCTCACAATTCCTGCTCACAGCACCAATTCATGCCTTGCCAAAAGTTTTCACTTTTGTCTCAGGTTCCAAGGATTTGTTAATAGGACACTCATTCTATACAAATAAATATTCCAATGTTTATTAGAGAATCATCTAGCTGACTTTCAATATACGAAGTAATCCAACCAGTTTGTCCTAAAGGAGATCAGCCCTGGATGTTCACTGGAAGGACTGATGTTAGCTTTGTCTAATTCAATGAAACTAACCCATGCTGTGTGGGGCCACCCAAGACAGGCGGGTCATGGTGGAGAGATCTGACAGAATGTGGTCCACTGAAGAAGGGAATGGCAAATCACTTCTGTATTCTTGCCTTGAGAACCCCATGAACAGCATGAAAAGGCAAAATAATAGGCTACTGAAAGAGGAACTCCCCAGGTCAGTAGGTGCCCAATAGGCTACTGGAGATCAGTGGAGAAATAACTCCAGAAAGAATGAAGGGATGGAGCCAAAGCAAAAACAACACCCAGTTATGGATGGGACTGGTGATAGAAGCAAGGTCTGATCCTGTAAAGAGCAATATTGCACAGGAACCTGGAATGTCAGGTCCATGAATCAAGGCAAATTGGAAGTGGTCAAATAGGAGATGGCAAGGGTGAATGTTGACATTCTAGGAATCAGTGACCTAAAATGGACCGGAATGGGTGAATTTAACCCAATGACCATTATATCTACTACTGTGGGCAGGAATCCCTTGGAAGAAATGGAGTAGCCATCATGGTCAACAAAAGAGTCCAATACTTGGATGCAATCTCAAAAATGACACAATGATCTCTGTTCATTTTCAAGGCAAACCATTCAATATCACAGTAATCCAAGTCTATGCCCCAATCAGTAATGCTGAAGAAGCTGAAGCTGAACGCTTCAATGAAGACCTACAAGACCTTTCAGAACACCCAAAAAAGATGTCCTTTTCATTATAGGGAACTGGAATGCAAAAGTTCGAAGTCAAGAAACACCTGGAGTAACAGGCAAATTTGGAATATGGAATGAAGCAGGACAAAGGCTAATAGTTTTGCCAAGAGAATGCATCGGTCACAGCAAACACCCTCTTCCAACAACACAAGAGAACACTCTACACATGGACATCACCAGATGGTCAACACCGAAATCAGATTGATTATATTCTTTGCAGCCAAAGATGGAGAAGCTTTATACAGTCAGCAAAAACAAGAACAGGAGTGGACTGTGGCTCAGCTCATGAACTCCTTATTGCCAAATTCAGACCTAAGTTGAAGAAAGTAGGAAAAACCACTAGACCATTCAGGCATGGCCTAAATCAAATCCCTTATGATTATACAGTGGAAGCGAGAAATAGATTTAAGAGACTAGATCTGATCGACAGAGTGCCTGATGAACTATGGGATGAGGTTCCTGACATTATACAGGAGACAGGGATCAAGACCATCCCCATGGAAAAGAAATGCAAAAAAGCAAAATGACTAGCTGGGGAGGCCTTACAAATAGCTGTGAAAAGAAGAAAACTGAAAGGCAAAGGAGAAAAGGAAAGACATAAGCATCTGAACGGAGAGTTCCAAAGAATAGCAAGGAGAGAAAAGGAAGCCTTCCTCAGAGATCAATGCAAAGAAATAGAGGAAAACAACAGAATGGGAAAGATGAGCGATCTCGTCAAGAAAATCAGAGATACCAAGGGAACATTTCATGCAAAGATGAACACAATCAAGGACAGAAACGGCATGGATCTAACAGAAGCAGAAGATATTAAGAAAAGGTGGCAAGAATACACAGAAGAAGTATACAAAAAAGATCTTCACAACCAAGATAATCACGATGGTGTGATCACTCAACTAGAGCCAGACATCCTGGACTGTGAAAGCAGTCCATCCTGGACTGGGCCTTAGAAAGCATCACTACCAACAAAGCTAGTGGAGGTGATGGAATTCCAGTTGAGCTATTTCAAATCCTGGAAGATGATGATGTGAAATTGCTGCAGTCAGTAAGCCAGCAAATTTGGAAAGCTCAGCAGTGGCCACAGGACTGGAAAAGGTCAGTTTTCATTTCAATCCCAAAGAAAGAAAATGCCAAAGAGTGCTCAAACTACCTCACAATTGCACTCACCTCACACGCTAGTAAAGTAATGCTCAAAATTCTCCAAGCCAGGCTTCAGCACTACATGAACCATGAACTTCCTGATGTTCAGGATGGTTTTAGAAAAGGCAGAGGAACCAGAGCTAAAATTGCCAACATCCACTGGATCATGGAAAAAGCAAGAGAGTTCCAGAAAAACATCTATTTCTGCTTTATTGACTATGCCAAAGCCTTTGACTGTGTGGATCACAAGAAACTGGAAAATTCTGAAAGAGATGGGAAAACAGACTACCTGACTTGCCTCGAGAAATCTGTATGCAAGTCAGGAAGCAACAGTTAGAACTGGACATGGAACAACAGACTGGTTCCAAATAGGAAAAGGAGTACGTCAAGGCTGTATATTGTCACCCTGCTTATTCAGCTGATTATGCAGAGTACATCATGAGAAATGCTGGGCTGGAAGAAGCACAAACTGGAATCAAGATTGCCAGGAGAAATATCAATAACCTCAGATATGCAGATGACACCACCCTTATGGCAGAAAGTGAAGAGGAGCTAAAAAGCCTCTTGATGAAAGTGAAAGAGGAGAGTGAAAAAGTTGGCTTAAAGCTCAACATTCAGAAAACTAAGATCATGGCATCTGGTCCCATCACTTACTGGGAACTGATGGGGAAAGAGTGGAAACAGTGTCAGACTTTATTTTTTTGGGCTTCAAAATCACTGCAGATGGTGATTGCACCCATGAAATTAAAAGATGCTTACTCCTTGGAAGGAAAGTTATGACCAACCTAAATAGCATATTCAAAAGCAGAGACATTACTTTACCAACAATGGTCCCTCTAGTGAAGGCTATGGTTTTTCCAGGGGTCATGTATGGATGTGAGAGTTGAACTATAAAGAAAGCTGAGCATCGAAGAATTGATGCTTTGAACTGTGGTGTTGGAGAAGACTCTTGAGAGCCCCTTGGACTGCAAGGAGATCCAACCAGTCCATTCTAAAGGAGATCAGTCCTGGGTGTTCTTTGGAAGGACTGATGCTAGAGCTGAAACTCCAATACTTTGTGCACCTCATGTGAAGTGTTGACTCATTGGAAAAGACTCTGTAGCTGGGAGGGATTGGGGGCAGAAGGAGAAGGCGAGGACAGAGGATGAGATGGCTGGGTGGAATCACCGCCTCAATGGACATGAGTTTGGGTAAACTCCGGAAGTTGGTGATGGACAGGGAGGCCTGGCGTGCTACAGTTCATGGGGTCGCAAAGAGTCAGACATGACTGACTGACTGAACTGAACTGAAAAAACAAGGAAATAGAAACATCAGAGGATACATCACGAAATTGGCTTCTGACCCACATGCCGACTGGAGCAGCCCTGGGAAGTCCCAGGACATAGCATATCTGGAGTCTCAATTGGGTAAAGATCCCCGGCAGCCTGTCCACTCCATGAGTGGGGCTTTAGCACTGTAGTTTGGGGTTCCTGCTTATCATCCCAGGATGCAGACTGATATCATCAATCTGTGAGCAAACAGCAGCTCTGGTTTCATCTTAATGCTGTTTGCTTTGTCTTATGAAACTTGGATGTTCTTCAGCCTGGGGCTGGGTTGGTCAGAGCCTCTTTGAACAATCTCAAAGGTGAACCGTCTCAAGATTTGTGTGCCAAATCTTCTATGGTGCTGCAAGCCTTGCACTCACAGCAGGCAGTCAGGGTACTCACAGTCAGGGTGTGTCCAGGCAGGTTGGAGGCAAGCACAGAGGAATGCACTGCTTTGTCTTGAAGCCTAAATAGGACTGTTTATTTAATTTCCCTAACACATTGGTGGCCGCATGGTAAAAAGTTAGGTTGCCAATGCGGGAGACATGGGTTCAATCCTTGTTCTGGGAAGATCTCACATGCCAGGGAGCAACTAAGCTGAAGGACAGATACTGAGCCTGTGTAGCGAAACTACTGAAGCGCGTGTGCCTAGAGCTGGTGCTCCACAACCAAAGAAGCCACCGCAACGAGAAGCCATGCACCCTGCAAGCAGGGAGTAGCCCCCACTTGTCTCAAATAGAGAAACGTCTCAAATAGAGAAATGGCCATACAGGAAATAGACACCCAGTACAGCCAAACAAAAAAAATCCCCAAAAGCCTTGCCTTTGTCTCTGTGGGCACTAAAGCACCACTGGAGGGTAACGTACATTTCACAGGTCAAAGAACAGAGCAGGAAGTTAAAGACAAGAAAAATCTCCTGTGAGAGTTCACACAGAACTCTCGCACTTCAAGAGTTTCCCAAACACAGTGAATGGTGTGGCTTCCTCTGTGTCCTTGTGACAGCTGACCTGAAATCACACTGTTGATCCTTTCCCATTCATCTGATTTTCTGCTAATTAGCACCTCATTCTCCACAATCCAGGGATCTTTCTCATGCTACAAAAATAGAGGTATGATTTAGGTCAGAATCAGAAATTCCTGCTCAGAAGAAATGTCATACTTGGCTTCTTCCAGAATCCAAACTTTCTTTTTTTTTAAAAAAATGAATTTGCTATCTTTAATAATTTTGTTTATTCATTTACTTTGGCTGGAGTGAGTGATCCTGGCTGTTTGGACTTTTCCCCAAGTTGGGCAAGTAGGGGTTACTGTCCAGTTGCAGTGTTTGGGCTTCTCATTTGCTTTGGCCCTTCCTGGGTGCACGGGCTTCAGTAGTTGTCCCGTGTGGGCTCAGTAATTGCAGCTTCCAGGCTCTAGAATGCTGCTTTAGTAGTTCTGGCCCACAGGCTTAGCTGCTCTGTGATGTGGGATCTTCCAGACCAGGCATCGAACCTGTGTCTCCTGCATTGGCAGGTGGAAAATCCCAGCTCTTTTGTCAGTCAAGAAGTGAGGCCATTATGACGGACAGAAAAATATTTCACAAATTACTTTACTATTTGCCTCCTTCTGAATGCACAGGGAACAGTATAATATACAGTATAGGATGTATCAGGTATCTAGTTCCTTCCCAGGAGTTACTGAACCAAGAACACAGGGGTATAAAACAGGCAACTGGATATTTCAAAGTTTGAAATCAGCTTTATAAACACTCAAGCTCTGGAAAAACTCCTTGTGGATCACACAGTGGGCAGGTCATCAGAAGGAAAGACAAGTTTGAACTCCCAATGCCAGACACAAAGCCTTACATGTCTGAGTGAACAAGGTTTTCAGCTCAGTCAAGAAAAACAGGGCTCCCAAGAGACGGCAAGGGAAAATGCAGAGATACCCCAAAGTAGATCCCTACTTCAGAGGGAAGTGATCCTCACCCACAGACAGCAGGTTCCTGAGGGTTTCCACCATCACAACCTTCTACAAGGTCCTCTGGGCAGGGTCCATACAGTCCCACTCTTCGGGGAGTGAAATCTGTGAACACATCCTTGAAGGTCAACTGTGCCTGAAATGAAAACACATTTCACCAACAGGCCCTGAGAAGGGTTCTTATTTTTACGGAAAAGGAGATGTGAGACAGGTAAGGTCAATTCAGCTCAAGTAATATTCTGATACATCCATGCAAATCTATATGGAGCAAATTGTTGCTCTCTAATTTAATTTCCTGTTTTTTCATAAGATGATGATATCCTCCAATCAACACGAATTCATCATGGGTGTGGACAAGACATGAAAAATATACAAATTCCAATCAACAGTGGGTCGTTGATGCAGAAGTGTTACGTTCTACACACTGAGTGACATTCACTATCTAGCTGAGTTACAGCAAGACTGCTGTCTTCAGAGAGGACAAAGTCCACAGTGGCTTTAAAAGAACACAGACTGTGATGAGGATGGCGTCATCACACTGATGAGAGGTGTCTCAACACTTCATACACACTAAGCATTACTCTAAAGACTTTACCCATATGAACTTGTCATCAACAAAACAGCAACAGTAGAGAAAGATCTGTGTCCATCTTACTAGAGAGAAAGCTCTGTCACTCTAATAAATAGCTCCCATCAAACAGTTAAGAAATGAGGCAACAGCACCTGAGCTCAGGTGGTTGGGAGAGACAACTGAACCTAAGGAATCAAAGAGTTAAGTAACAGTATAAAAGACCATCCTCAGAGAGTTCCCTGAGAATACCTGAAACAAGTTCAAGGGAGCTGAAGCGCAATGGAACAGCATGAATAGTCACTGTACAGGGTCACCCCCCTCTAACCCCCAACCCACACAATGTCAGTAATCTGGATACTACTTACATTATTCATGTGTTGAGGTGGAAAATATTAAAGGCCATGGAATACACACTTAAGATACAACTGCAACTGCTCTAAGCATAAACCATATTTATGAGATGGTTTTGCACTAAAATCATGGAGTTATATATTCATGCACTCATGCATGCACATGGAAACACACAACTGACTGAAACAAGAAGGGTTGTCTTTATTTTTTTCTTTTGTTCTATCAAAACTTAGTGAGTATCAACTCTGTGTCCCTAACTGGGAGTACAGCAGTGAACATGATGGAGCTTACCATCCAGCAGCCAGTCGGCCCATTACATCCATCATTTTAACATCACTATTTTTATATGTGCTCTGAAACAGGCCTGGTGCTAAGAGAAGATTCAACAGAAAGTCTTGACCTACATCCAGAAGTCAGACAAGGTCTCTGTGAGGAAGAAACACTTAGGATTGGCAAGGTGGGAAATGGAAGAGTTTTATAAGCAGAGAGAAGAGCCTGAGTGCTCTAACATAGAAGATATTTACTGAACAGAAAACCAGCCAGTGTGACTGCAACGTGGGAACGAGGATGGGATAATGCCAGGTAGAGGCTGATTTCTGCAAGGCGTATAAATTGAGGACGTTATTTCAAAAGCAACTGGACATGACTTAAGAATCTGCAGGAGGAAAGTTAGAGGTTTAGGTTTGTTTTTCAGCACTCACTCTGCTATGTGAGGAAGTTGTTCAGTTGGCTCAGTCATGTCAGACTCTATGGGACTCCATGGACTGTAGCCTGCCAGGCTCCTCTGTCCATGGGATTCTCGAGGCAAGAAAACTGGAGTGGGTGGCCATTCCCTTCTCCTGTATTTCAGCATCTTTGGGACATTAAAAGTGAATCAATGGTAAGTTTGATTCGGTAAGTTTGTTAACATTCTATTTCCTTTTTACAGCTTATTTGGTTTGTTTATGCTGGGCCTTCATTGCTGTGATCCAGCTCTCTCTACTTGTGGCTGCACTGCATGGAGTTGTGTCTGCAGTGCCCAGACTTCTTATCGCAGTGGCTTCTCCTGTTTCGGAAGATAAGCTCAAGCATGCGGGCTTCAGTCCGGGCTCCAGAGCACAACCACAGCAGTTGTTGGGCATGGGCTTAGTTGCTCTGCAGCATCTTCCAGGAATTGGGATGGAACCCGTGTTTCCTACATTGGCAGACACATTGCTATCCACTGTATCACCAGGGAAGTCCTCAACATTATCTTATACTATTAAAAACATAAAAAGTAGTACAAGCAGAAAATACAGAAAATACTTTAATGCCAATCTGTATAAAATACCTATATTTAAACATAATATGACGGCATCCCCAGTGGCTCAGTGGTAAAGAGTCCACTGACCAATGTAAGAAACACAGGTTGTTGCCTGGTCCGGTAAGATCCCACATGCTGAGGGGCAACTAAGCCCGTGAATCGCAACTCCTGAGCCAGAGCTGTAGAGCCCAGGGTGTGAAACTACTGAAGCCAGCGTGCTCTAGAGCCTGGAGTGCAAGACAAGAGAAGCCACCACAATGAGAAGCGTGCACACCACAACCAGAGTGGTCACCGCTCTCCAGAACTAGGGAAAAGACACTGAAGAAACGAAGTCAGAGTATAGGAAATTAATATATTTAAAAAATCATACTGTGATTTTTATCATTAATTTTAGGTATGTACTTATTAACAAACCCCCAAATTTATTATTTTATTCCACTAAGAAAATACTGAATCAAGATTAGTAAAGTTGGAAAATTGTTTTCAGGAAGGTGCTCATTTAGTTTTAAATGTACTATAAAAAGTCAGAACTGATTTCCCCTCATTGTCCTCTTTGGCAGATTTTACCGTGTACTGTACATGTTAATACCTGAGGTCCACCTACAGCTTCTTTACCCTGATTGACAAGAGAGCAGACAGCACATCCACATGGGCCTTAAGCAATCCCTGCTGCCCAACAGCACGAGACCCCATCTCTAACCCACGGGTGAGAAGCCCTGCCCAGGACGGCGCCCAGGGGAGCCTCCTCACAAGGGCCAGGTCACCGGGTCATGGGGAGACGGGATCTAAGTGGAGATGACAGGCCCTGAGAGAAGGCCCCGGGTGAATGTGCATGTACAGGAGTCAGACAGGATACTTCAGAGTCAGACACGATTAGCAAGTCCAGAAAAGGGCATTTCAGGAAGGCAGTGTGAGAATCCACTAAGAATATGACCTTACCGGAGAAAGAGCCATGCCTGACTCCTGTTCTTTCCTTTTCTGCGCTTCTTCAACCATGAGTCTTCACAATTCTATCATGAAAGTGGAAAACATGCTGTTTAATGCTTAGGGTCAACACATTCCCTACCTGAGACCCTACCACACACACAGAGAAGTCCTCACAGTGTGGAACAGACAGTCCTCTGTGTCTTTCTCTCAGGAGGGACTCAGGGCAGTCAACTCCCGCACAGAGTCCAACATGGACTTTCCCACACTTTCCCTTGGATCACACTTTCCTCCTGGTGAGGCCTTATGTACACAGAAGCAGGAGGCACCTCCACTGACCCCACGATCCCCTTCAGGTCACACAGCAGGCCCTGGTCCAGCCCCACTCAGAGTAGAGAGCCCTCCCCTCCCCCAGGGCTTGATCTCCACCTCAGAAGTGGAGGCTAAGAGCCCTGGTGCTCAATGCAGGATCCAGATCGGAATCATCCATGGCCTGTGCACATTCCTGGGTCAAGGCCTTGCTTGAGATCTTGAGGGGCATGACTTTTGGGGGAGGGGTACAAAACATGCCCTGGCAAAAAGCCTCATGATCTCATTTGAAGTCTGGGTTGATCACTAGTGAAGGATTAAGGCCAGGCCACCTCCCACTTTCTTCTTTTCCAGCTTTACTGAGACCAACAAGAAGGGTTATGTGTACATATACCATACACCATGTGATCACGTAACATGTGTACCCTGTGAAATATTTATCACAATCCATGAACCAACACATCCATCACCTCCAAATGCCTATGTTTTGTGTGTGGTGAAAACACTGACGACGGACTCTCTTGACAAATTCCCAGCATGCAGTAACAGAACAGGATTAACTACGGTCAGCGTGCTGCACACACCTCCCCAGGACGCACTCATTTTACAACTCAAAGTCTGTACCACCCTTCCACCAACATCTCCCCAACCTCCCCAGCTCCCAGCCCCAGATAACCACCATCCCACTGTCTGGTACTAGTGAGTTTCACTTTTTTACATTCTACATGTAAGCAAGCACATATAATATCAGTCTCACCCTGTCTGTTCAAATTCAATTAGCGTAATATTCTCTACATTCATCCAAGCTGTCCCAAGTGACAAAAATTTTCATCTAAACAGGAAGGGATAAGAAAACCTTCCTCAGTGATCAATGCAAAGAAATAGAGGAAAACAATAGAATGGGATAGACTAGAGATCTCCTGAAGAAAATCAGATACCAAGGGAACACTTCATGCAAAGATGGGTACTGCCGGGAGCCAGCGTGAGGAATCCCGCCCATGGCAAAGGTCATGAAGAAGGAAGCCTGACAAAACACAAGGGCGTGATCAGGCTTCAGGGGTTCCCCCTGGAATTTCCTGAGCATCCACCCCAAAAAACCAGAGTCTGCCTGCTTTACTGTGTTATGCTTTCCACCTACTCTTCTGACATTAACAAGGGGCTGTCCCCCACCACCTTTTCCTGGAAAAAGTTAATTTAGAGCTTTTAGATAATTAATCTCCTGGGCATAATAAGAGTGTTTTCATCCAAAAACCCCTTTGATGGCTTTCTAGCCTGCATGCTGGACTCTTACAGCTGCACATGTGATTGTTTGTGGCCTCCCGACCTCGAGAGCCACAGGAACCTTAAAATATCCTAGGAATGTAGGGGCTTCCGAGTAGTCAAAATCATTAGAATAGGACTGATTAAAGGTTTCATTTGTTGAGCCAATATTTGCTGCCAAGTTTTCATATCTTTTATTTGTAGATATAGTTGGTATATAGAAAAAACAGGTAGTAGACCTGGTATTAGCAACATTAGATCTTTAAGTATTTTCTTTGTTATAACCCACTGCACCTTTGTTCTACAGGAATGTAACTTTATTTAGTACTTTGAGGGTGATGCAGAATAAAGAAAAAACACTTCCAGGGAAAAAAAGTTTTCTGGTTGATAGACATTTACCTAGGAAGAGAGCCATAAAAATGTTAACAGGCCTCTTGGCCAGAAGATAATGTAAACCACCTGAGACCTTTTGTATACGAGAAGGTATGCAAAAAAGAAAGCCTGGTCTCAATGAGGGTCAGGACTGCTGCCCTTGCATAACTCTGCATATTCCATTATTTCTTTATGTACAACTTGGAGTATATAAGCTGATTTTGAAAATAAAGTCTTGAGTCTTGCACGGTTGCTGGGCTCCCCATGTCGTTTTTTTCTCCCCTTTTCCGGTTGAATTCCCATCTGGAGCGGGGAGGCTCACCACGTCTACTTACTTGCCCTGGCTTCTAAGATCCACGCAAAAGGGAGCCTAAGGCGGGGCACCCTTCGATATTCAAGTGGGCACCGGTGGCCTAACGTAGATGGTGCAAACCTCTTGCCTCGAGGTTTTATTGGTTTTCCCCGTAAACCAAGTTATTCAGCCTCTTTTCTCCACTTAACTTTCCTACTACACTATTTCTTCCTAATCTAATCTTATATTTCTAATTAAATAAATAAATAAGTTTTTCTTCGCCTATCCATCTCCCCTTCGAATCACCCTGGATCCACCGGAGCAGGACCCCGGCAGGGCACAATAAAGGACAGAAATGGTATGGACCTAGCAGAAACAGAAGATGTTAAGACATGGCGAGAATACACAGGAGAACACTACAAAAAAGATCTTCACAACCCAGATAATCACGATGATGTGATCACTCACCCAGAGCGAGAAATCCTGGAATGCAAATTCAAGTGGGCCTTAGGAAGCACCACTATGAACAAAGTTAGTGGAGGTGATGGAATTCCAGCTGAGCTATTCCAAATCCTAAAAGATGATGCTGTGGAAGTGTTGCACTCAATACGACAGCCAATCTGGAAAACTTAGCAGTGGCCACAGGACTGGAAAAGGTCAGTTTTCATTGAATCCCAAAGAAAGGCAATGCCAAAGAATGTTCAAACTACCGCACAATTGCACTCAGCTCACATGCTAGCAAAGTAATGCTAAAAGTTCTCAAAGCCAGGCTTCAACAATATGTGAACTGTGAACTTCCAGATGTTCAAGTTGGATTCACAAAAGGCAGAGGAACCAGATATCAAATTGCCAACATCCACTGGATCATCAAAAAAGCAAGAGAGTTCTACAAAAACATCTACTTCTGCTTTATTGAATAGGCCAAACCCTTTGACTGTGTGGATCACAACAAACTGTGGAAAAATCTTAAAGAGATGGGAATACCAGACCACCTGACCTGCCTCCTGAGAAATCGGCATGCAGGTCAAGAGGCAACAGTTAGAACTGAACATAGAATAACAGACTGGTTCCAAATTGGGAAAGGAGTTCATCAAGGCTGCAAACTGTTACCCTCCTTACTTAATTTACACACAGAGCCCATCATGCGAAATGCTGGGCTGGATGAAGCACAAGCTGGAATCAAGATTGCCAGGAAAAATATCAATAAACTCAGATATGCATATGACACAACTCTTACGGCAGAAATTGAAGAAGAACTAAAGAGCCTCTTGATGAAAGAGAGAGAGTGAAAAAATTGGCTTAAAACCCAACATTCACAAAACTAAGATCATGGCATCCGTTCCAATCACTTCATGGCAAATAACTGGGGAAACAGTGAAAACAGTGACAGACTTTATTTTGGGGGGCTCCAAGATCATTGCTTATGATGACTGCACAAATGAAATTAAAAGACGCTTGCTCCTTGAAAGAAAAGCTATGTCTATGACCATCCTAGACAGCATATTAAAAAGCAGAGACGTTACTTTACCAACAAAGGTCTGTCTAGTCAAAGCTATGGTTTTTCCAGTAGTCATGTATGGATATGAGAGTTGGAGTATAAAGAAAGCTGAGTGGCGAAGAATTGATGCTTTTGAACCGTGGTGTTGGAGAAGACTCTTGAGAGTCCCTTGGACAGCAAAGAAATCCAACCAGTCAATCCTAAATGAAAGCATTCCTGACTATTCATTGGAAGTATTGATGCTAAAGCTGAAACTTCAATACTTTGGCCACCTGATGCAAAGAACTGAGTCACTGACAAAAACCCTGATGGTCGGAAAGATTGAAGGTGGGAGAAGGGGATGACAGAGGGTAAGATGGTTGGATGGCATCACCATTGTGATGGACATGAGTTTGAGTAAGTTCCGGGAGTTGGTGATGGACAGGGAAGCCTGGCGTGCTGCAGTCCATGAGCTGGCAAAGAGGCAGACATGGCTGAACAACTAAACTGAACTGAATATGCCATTACAAATATGTGTGTATATGTGCCTGGGTTACCAATGACGACTTCCCTGGGAGCTCAGAAGGTAAAGAATCTGCCAGCAATGCAGAAGACCCAGATTTGATCCCTTGGTTGGTAAGATCCCCTGGAGAAGGGAATGGCAACCCACTCCAGTACTCTTGCCTAGAGAATTCCATGGACAGAGGAGCCTGGCAGGGTACAGTCCCTGGGGTCACAAAGAGTGTGACATGACTGAGTGACTAACACTTACATGTTTTCAACCTGGATCCTGGGGCTCTGTAATCAACAGAAATAGTTATGAGACCAGAGGGGAATTTCAAGAAAGGCTTTACTGGGACTCTTGCTGCAGTAAGGAGAGACAGAAAAAGAAGTGTGTGCCCCTGCTCCTCCAAAAAAGGGGGGTGAGCTGATCCCTTTGGTTAAGGCTGGAAGGAAGCTGAGGTGATCTGCCCCGCCTCGAGCCCCCCAGTGGTGCAGTCAGCAGGGATCACGGGAAATTACCTGATTTTGCTTCTGGAGCCTCAGAAATCAAGCTTGGTTTGTGGTCCTTTTACTTATTGTTCAGAATTGCTGCCCGCTCATGAATGCGGGTATAGTTTCTTTGTTCAATTACACTTTCTTTGTGGCCTGTTGTCTGAGAAGACGTTCGTCCAGGTGCAAGAACTGCAGTAAAAGGTCCCAGGACCCAGCCTGTCTCATACACACATCACAGTTTCATCATCCACTCGGCCGAGAACAGACATTCAGGTTCTTTCTACAACACATGGCTGTTGTGAATCATACAGTATGGGTTACGGGAGTGCAGGTTACTCCTTCAAAATACTGATTTTTGCACAGGACTTCCCTGGTGGTCCAGTGGTGAAGAACCTGCCTAGCTCTGTGGGGGATGTGGGTCCAATCGCTAGTGGGGGAACTAAGATCCCACAGGCAGCGGAGCGACTAAGCCCGAGCACCACACTAGAATTTCAGTGCACTGAAACCGAAGATCCTGCAGGACGCAGGTGAAGCCAAATACATCAACAGTTTTTAAATTTTACTTTTCTTAGCTACATAATTAGAAGTGAGATTGCGCGATCCTATGCATGTTCTATTCTTAATCTTTGGGTAACTCTGTACTGTTTTCCATGTACCATTTGCATTGCCTTCAGCCGTTTACAACCATTAACTGTACTGTGCATGGACATGGCAGACGCCCGATTTCTGTAAAGATGATGAGAGAACAGTAGAGGAATCCACTGCGCTGGCAGCAACAAGTAGCAGCTGCGTCATCTCCAGAATAAGCCTCTGTACTACAGGTTGCTGTGGAGCTGATAATCCTTGGATTCTAAGAACAAGCCTTCACTGCATCATGCAAAACTTCTGCCATCAAAGCTGAGGCCAAATCATTACCCTCTGAGGCCGAAAGAAACTTCCAAACCTGCATCTGGGCCAACACACTTCCCAGAGACCTAGTAATAATCCACCCATCCGGCTATGCAATCCCCAGAAGGTTCCAAGCCTTAACAACTCCTGTGCTAATGATGGAATAATATACACGAAGACACCCAAACACCAACAAGACTCAAGACATCTTATCAGTCACAGTGACCCCACCAGCCCCAAACTGTCATCACCAAAATCTAATAATACAAGACAGATGTGTAGGCTGATGCACACGCCCCAGTGCAACTTCACCATCTTCCAAGGAACACGCCAACTTCTCTTTTGTTTACATTCCATCTGAAATCTTCATTAGCAACTCTAACAGAAAAACTATAGGTAATCCACAAAGTGATTTCTGGAATTTTAATGATAGTTATTCTATTGGCCTGATTCTAGCCCTCCCTAAAGACCCCACAGAATCCACTGTGTGGAGGGGGTGCTGTGGGGCACCTCCTGGATCCCAACCCCCTTCTCTGTGACCACTGTGCCCATCCTCCTGCACCCAGACCTCCCTGTGGGCTCAGCTCAGGTCTTGATTCTAACACACTGCAGGGTAACAGTCCTCAACCCAATTCCACTTCCTTCCTTCCTCCACAGGTGTAATCATGTGTTTCCCAATGAAACCCAGTCATGCAAACCTCAGTCACAGCATCTGGGTCCCAGGGAAACTGAGCTAAGACACTATGGCATGCCCACCATTCCACGCAGCCCACAATTGGCCATGAGCCCACATCCAGGTCCTCCAGGTAGAACTGAGACCACCTTTGTCAACAGTTCCACACATCACGTGATCCCACAAGTCTGAATATCTCTCTTTCTCTCTCTCTCTCACACACACACATACACACACACACCCATTCACTGGGTTCATCCAGAGCCCTACTCTTGCTGCCACAGCCCTCCTGGAGACTCTGACAAGCTCCCCTTCACTTTCCCCCATTTTTCTACCTCTTCATGCATGTTGAACAAGAGGGTTAAACAGCAGAGACCAAGGGCATGAGCATCGCAACAGCGGTGCGCACAGGCTGCAAATCCAAGGACGCTCGGCCCTCAGTACAGAGACCAAGGAGCCGGCCCTCCTGGGAAAGCCTGCCAGCAGCTTGGGACATCAGAAAACTTTACAGGCCCTTCAGATCTGGGTGGATTCAGCTCAGTGAAGAACTAACACAGACAGAGAGACCCCAGTCTCACTGACCCCTGTTCTCCCCAGTGAGAGCTAACTGGAAGATATCCCCAATCTTTAAGGAGGGGGGGGACTCCTTCATATCCCCTTGGATTCCAAACCTTCTGGCCACTAACCACAGTAAACTCAGCATCTCCTGATCTGAGCAGATAAACTGCTGGAAGGCAGAGCTGCTGTCTAAGATGGCAACCGGTCCCTGGGTGGACAGAGCTTAGAAGACCTGGGGGCTGCAGTGAGCAGTGACACAGCAGACTAAAACATGGGGACACCTCAAGACACTAGATCTATCGGGCTCATTAGGACTCCCCGTATCTTTTTGCTTTTCAGTGATTAAGTGTCCACATGGGGTAAAGATTAATTAGAGTTGAAATGTTCAGAACAGATACAGAAACCATCAACACCTACCTTGTCCCCTCTGTCTCCCCTGAGAATTCTTCAGCCCAATCCACATTCCCAGTCCTCACCCCCAGAGTGAGATGTTGTGAGCACCCAGGGAGGAAGAGGAACACGGTGCATCCTTCAATGGAAGAAAAAAAGCAAAAACTCCAAACAGTCAAAGGACAAGGGCATTTCTGATGAAGGTGATTAATATAGAGGCAGGAAGCCTGGTTAATGTGACAGAGAATAGGGGAAGGAGACGGGGAGACCTCGCTGGCCTAGACCTGAAGGAAGAGAAAGAGCAAGAGCCATGGTGATTAATGATGAAAGGCAGGTGTAGAAACTAAGATCCGAGACGGAGAAGGTTTTGGTGTCTATGAACAAGGACTAAGTGAATGTGACCAGGACAGACTGACCATGAGAACGGGGTCAGCTCCCAGGATGAGGCTGGAGACACTGGCAGCGACCTGAGGGTGACAAAGGGCTGTGGAGCCACCTGAGGAGTCAGGATGCTGCCCAGAGGACACGGGGAAGCCAGTGGAGGTGGAAGGCCTCCCTGCAGATTGACCCTTATTCATAGAAGACATCTGCTGATAATCTATCTCACTCTAAGCATATGTTCCCGCCTCCATCCTACTGTTTCCTTTCTCATTTTGAAAAACTGGGACCCATTTCAAATTCTAGTAACTGGGCTCTCCCTCCAAGAAGAACTGCCACACAACAGTCACACACCCAATTTGGCCAGTCATTTCAGAGGTCACTGTTGCTCAGATGCTGGACCCGATGGAAACATCATCAGATCACCTCATTGCTCACTAGTTACCAGATGACATAACAGAGAGGAAAATGGAGTATCAGACGAACTGCTTAAATTAGGTCCTGACTCTTAATATGAAAGATCACTGACATTCTTCCTAAGTACTCATCAAAACAGTCTACATCTCTTTACTAGTTACCAGAAAAATGCTTCAAAAATATAACATCAAGAAGAAACAGCAAATGGGACTCAAGTAAACATGAAACAAGCCTAACGTGAATCAGCTTGTTAGAAATTTTTCCACTGAAGAATTAAGGTGTCAAGTGAAAAAAACACTTTTGAGAACACAGCATACTTAGAAAACAATGACATGAATTAACTACAGGAGGGCAACAAATCTTATTTCAGAAGCGAATAATTCTTTACTTCGGTATTGAATGAGCTAATCTATCCCAAGCTACAAAAAGAATTAAATGTAAAGAAAGGAGAAAGCAAAAAGGAAAATGATCACCAAGAACATATTTAATGTTCCTGGAAAAGGCACCATGTAGTAAGAGAGTCAGTCAGTTCTGCACATGGATGTTATCTTTTAATACAAATGATTATAAAAGGCACAAGCCTTACAGACAGAAGTTTTGCATTTCTCATCTGTATACTATAAAGAAAAAGTTTTAAATTTATTAGATCCTAAAGCCAAAAATCAATGAGTTGGTTTTGTCACTAAGTCGTGTCAGACTCTTGCGATCCCATGGACTGTAGCCAGCCAGGCTCTTCTGTCCATGGGATTCTCCAGGCAACAATACTGGAGTGGGTTGCCATTTCCTTCTCCAGAGGATCTTCCCCACCCAGAAATTGAACTCGGGTCTCCTGCATTGCAGGCAGATTCTTTACCAACTGAGCTATGAGGTAAGTCAAAAATCAATGCATCACGACTTCATAATCCTTATCCAACCAATTCAGCACTCTCCTGGATCCAGTCCCCTCCCCCACCTGCACACTACTTGTTTCCACTTCATTTACTTCATCTGCTTCCCTACTTCTTTCTCCGTCTCCCTTTCTCTTCCCCTCTGCTCTCTGGCTGTCCTCCTCTCTACTTCTTCCCTGACTCCCATCCGGCCTCTCGCTGCCATCTGTTCCCTGTAAAATGCTTTTAATCCAACCTCCTTGATGATCCTAAATCTCCTATGAATTTCTGCCTTTTCCTCCATCTCTGCCCTCCCTTCCTCCCAACTCTCTGGCACCCCCAAGGGGCTATGCTTCCTTTCACCTTGCTTGATTTCTCAGCTCCTCCAATTACTGGATGTGAGTGAAAGTCGCTCAGTCCTGATGACTCTTGCGACCCCATGGCAGTAGTCCGTGGAATTCTCCAGATCAGAATACTGGAATGGGTAGCTGTTCCCTTCTCCAGGGAATCTTCCCAACCCAGGGATCAAAGCCAGGTCTCCCGCATTGCCAGCAGATTCTTTACTAGCTGAGCCACGAGGGAAGCCCGATCAGTAAGAGTCCCCTTTCTCTCCCAGCAGGATATTGCTCTGTAAGCCAAGGTTCCAACTCTTGTATCCCCTTTACGGACTCTCTGTGAACCGCCTCTCCACTGTCACCCTCTTTGGGACCCCTGATTTACAGCGCCTCTACTTGAAGGCTATAGAAGGGGTCGGCAGAGGATAAGATGGTTAGATAGCATCCCTGGACTCAATGAATTTGAGCAAACTCTCAGAGATAGAGACTCTCAGGGGTCACCAAACTCAGACTGATCAACACCTTCCTATTTTGCTCACCTTTAACTGTCCGGAGAGTCTGCTTTTCTCTAAACTTCTGTTCTTGCCTACCCGCAACTTTCAAGACTTCCTCTCTTTCATGTTGTCGTCTCTTCGCAAGTTTCTCACCAATTCTCTTGTCATCGATTCTTCCTTAGGCTTTTTTCAGTTCTCTCTTTCTCTCGATGTCTTTGCTTCTCATGACACCCCACCACACTACACCCCCACTATTTACGGGAATGGCGGCTGAATAAGAAGCCCTCCTCCTGCAAGAGCCAAATTCCAGCTGGTGGAATTTGGCAGGGAAGAACCACAGGGGTCAAGTGGCTGGCCCAGGTCACCCACCCCGACACAGGATCAGGGGAAAGGTCATTATGAAGACAAGGCCGAGGAGATATGGGCGCTGAGAGGGAGTGGGTCTCAGGAGCGGGGCGCACTCCCCAGAATCCCAGGACCTGGGAGAGGACGTGGCCTCCCGGGGCCGAGAAGGCGAGGCTGAGGACCGCGGAGCATAAATACCCACCTCGTGGAAGAGAATTTTATGCGCTGCAGGAAGTGCAGAGGGGACAGTAAATGGTTTTAAGACAGAGGTGCGAAATGCAGCGTTTCGGAGCTCCAAAAGCAGGAACCGGCTTCAGTGCAGACTTTAAACCAAAAGGGAGGCGCCCCTTCGCTGCTCACGGAGGCGTCTGAATTTGCTGGGGTTGGTGGGGCGGGTGCAGGGATTTAGAGGCAGCAGAGACCCTCAGACCCCGGGTACCGAGGGAAGCCGAGTGAGAGCGGCACATGCCACTAAGAAGAGAGAAATTCACGCCGCGCTGTTGAGACAGCTGCACCACAGGCTCTCCGCTTCTGGATGTAGGAAGCTGTGCGGGCCGGGAGTGAAACGGCGGGGTCGGCCTGGGGATGCGGCCTAAAGGGAGACAAGCTCTCAGGGTGCGGGTGGTGGAGGGAAGCCGGGTCTGCCCTGCACCTTGGGAAGGTGAGGCGGGCGGGGCGAACAATAGTGTAATCTCTGAGGAAGGTGACTGCAGGAAATTAAAAGACGTCTGCTTCCTGGAAGGGAAGTTAAAAAGCAAAGGCATCACACTGACAACAAAGGTCCCTATACTCAAAATAACGTAATATCAGTCGCTCAGTCGTGTCCGACTCTTTTCGACCCCATGCAGTCGGACTCCTCTGTCCATCAGGCTCCTCTGTCCAGAGAATTCTCCAAGCAAGAATACTGGAGTGGGTACCTATTTCCTTCTCCAGGGGATCTTCCTGACCTACGGATCAAACCATGTCTCCTGCAATGCAGGCACATTCTTTACTGTCTGAGCCACCAGGGAAGCTCAGATATAATGTAAGTGCGATGGAAATAGATGAGATGAGTGGCAAATTCAAGTTGTGCTTTTTGGAATATCATGGAATTTTGTCCCCAAATATTTTCCATGTTTCGATTGAATCCATGGATATGCATTTATGAAGGATCGACTGTATTTTCTTCTCTCCAAATATCAAATTCCTAGCAAATATGTAATATCATATACAGTTTCAAATTAAATTCACGGGTTTTTGTTTGATTTTGCTTTAACCTGTCACAAAACATACTGCCATTGAGTCTTTGGATGTGGCATCTAACCAAAAGCAGCTGCATATGGTAACCCTCTGTATGAGAGGTGTAAATAGGTAAGAAGGCATTTTTGTGGACTATTTTAAAAACATGATAAATGGCATTATCAACATTATTCACGACTTAAATATTATGTACACATTATAGATCATCTCCATTTCAACAATTATGTAAGGGGAGCACTAGAAAATAAAAATTTTATCATGTTCTTATGCAGCGCTTAAGCAACTGAATGTTTTATCTGAAGAGCCTATGATATAAAAATTAGAATCAAAGTTTTGCATTTTGAATGCTGGTGCATAAAGAAGACTGAACATAGAAGAATTCATGTTTTTGGACTGTGGTGCTGAAGACGACTCTCGAGAGTCCCTTGGACAGCAAGGCGAGTCCTCTAGGACCATCATTCTGTTGGGGCTGCTTTGAGGAGGGCAGGAAGAACTCCATCTTGAAGCCTGTCAGTCATCTTAAGACAGCAGCTGAACTGGGCCTGAACTTTGCCCAAGAATGAGGAAACCATCCTTAAAGTAAAACCAGGTCTCCTTGGAGACCTCTCTCCCCACACATGACAAAGATTGGAGTTAAGGTCAGGCTGCCCGGGTTAGATTAACAATGAAGATATCCCCCTTGAAGTATAATTACTGTTCCCTTTTAACCTTGTTAGTTTTCCCTACACCTATATGTTGTAAAACTAAATCATATACATCAAAAAAAGTTGCGAACATGTGAACACTCACTTAGTGAGGGGTATAAAACCAAGTCTCTGGAAAATGTTGGGGTCCTTGTTCGGAACTGATTCCCCTGGGATGTGCTGGGGTAATAAACTGTTCTCCACTGTCTTGACTGTCCTCCGAGGTGTGTTTTGCGACTCTGGATTCTCATTTTTCCATAACAAATCCTAAAGGAAATCAACCCTGAATATTCCCTGGAAGGACTGATGCTGAATCTGAAGCTCCAATACTTTGGCTACCTGATGTGAAGAGCCGACTCACTGGAAAAGACCCTGATGCTGGGAAAGATGGAAGGCAGGTGGAAAAGAGGATGGGATGGTTGGATGTCATCATGGACTTGATGGACAGGAGTTTGAGGAAGTTCCAGAGATGGTGAAGGGCAGGGAACCCTGCCTGGTGCAGTCCATAGGGTTGCCAAGGTCCGATGGGACTTAACAACGACCCACTCCAGAATTCTTGCCTGGGATTCCATGGACACAGGAGCCTGGCGGGCTACAGTCCCTGGGGGATCTCAAAGAGCTCTGACTGAGCACTGCAACCATTTTGTATTTCTCTTTGATTCTAATGCTCATACAAGTAACCAGCATCACTGAAAATAATTTCCTAAAATGAAGTCTTTGTAGTCAATTTACTACCATGCCCATATAAAACAGAAAAGGACAGTAATACGCCTCCCTAACACTCGAGAAAGAACTTCAGCTCAAGCACCAGTCCCAAAGCTGAAATTCGAAACTAGTTCCTGAACACGTGATTTGATATTCATAAAATTATCAAGTGCCACGTCATAATTAAAATGACTTTTTCCTTATAAATTACTACGTGTTTCATGCACTGTATCTGTTACCTCAGGATTTTACATCCAGAGGAAATCAGACCCTGGGCTTCTCACAGCAACGGCTGAATTTATTTGGGCTAGAGGAAGGGGTCAGGGAATAGGGAGGCGTGAAGTGACTGGAGACTATGGATAGGGAGGAGAGGGATCGCCACAGGCGCAGCTTAACAACAAAAACAAAAACAAGTACCTGACGTTTCCGATGGTCAACCGCACCTACCAAGTCTCAGCATAGGGAATTGGCTGTAGAATCGCTCCTCAGCGATTGGTATCAGAATGCCACAGCGAAGGGCGGGGTGTAGAGCACATGCCTGCGCCTGGGCGTGAGGGGCGGGGCATAGGACACACGCCTGTGCCTGGGCCTGTGAGGGGGCCGAGCAAGCCGGCGATCCTGGCCAAGAGGACACCTGCTGTGTTCTTCCTTTTGGCTCCCAGGTATCTTGTCAGGGTTTAGAAGCACATGAAGGTCTTTCCCGTCTTGTGTTGCATCATTGATTCCTCATAATTGTAACAGTTTTAAAGTAAAAACTTAAAATTCTGTGGGATAATTGCGCTGGAGAATAAGGTTTCCTCTTAACAGGATTCCTGCTGATGAGGCTGAAGCAGTTCAGTATGGGAACTGAAACCTGGTGTGGTGGCCTGGCTGGGGGTGGGTAGGGTGGGTGGGGATTGATGTGGGGTTGTGGCTGGACCCAGAAATATTCCTGCAATTAGAATTAATTTAAGCAGTTTAAGTAAACAAGAATTGGCTTTGTGTAGGGATGACAAGCTGGAATGTGAAACACACAGCTCTTAGTAACACCTCATAGTAACACCTAGAAAGAGAAAAATATCTTTATATTCCACTTCTTCAAAGATCAAGCTTATTACTCACTGCAGCAGCCCAATGACAATGCACCCTGAGGGGAATGCAGGCTGGGGCAAAACAGGTACCATTCTGAGCTTCTGACATAGTGGCTTTGGTAAATCACGAACAGCCTCTTGGGCCCATCGTCCTCCTCAGGAAGTCCAGGTAAGTTTAGGGGAGTCTCTCCTGGTTTTCAGATCTCCCAGTTATGGGGTGATGACCCCAAATTTTATTTTGCAGGGTATTAACAGTTAAAAGACACAGGAGGATCCTGGTTGAAAGATACTAGGATTTGCTCAGTTGAAAGCCTCTCAGTGACACTTCCCAGGTGGTCCAGAGATAAAGAATCCACCTGCCAATGTATGGGACACAGGTTTGATCCCTGGTCTGGGAGGATACCATGTGCCTTGGAGCAACTAAGCCCAAGCAACACAAGTACTGAGCCTGTGCTCCAAAGCGTGTGCTCTGCAACAAGAGTAGCTACAGCAGTGAGAAGCCAGCACAGCAATTAGAGTAGTTCCTGCTTGCTGCACCCAGAGAAAGCCCACGTGCGGCAAAAAAAGGCTCAGCACAGCCAAAGGAAAAAAGACATCGAGGGATCTGGACTGACCCAAACAAGGAGATTCAGAATGCCAGTCTCCAACCAACCAGCCACGTTTATGTATTTTATGTACAGAATGTATAGCCCCTGCTCGCCGCAAGGAGACAAAAGCCAGGGCACAGTGAAGATCCAGCACAGCCAAATATAAATTTTGAAAGTTATTAAAGAAGAGAGAAAAAATTTCCTGTCATGAGAACTGCATTCTTCTTTATAGAAACTGTTTCTGTTCCCTGCTTATGATGACATAGCTTCAAATACCTTTGAGAAAAACTTGTTTATATCATAATATATGTTATATACATATAAACATCATAAGAAACGCTGGACTGGAAGAAAAACACAAGCTGGAATCAAGATTGCAGGGAGAAATATCAATAACCTCAGATATGCAGATGACACCACCCTTACGGCAGAAAGTGAAGAGGAACTAAAAAAGCCTCTTGATGAAAGTGAAAGTGGAGAGTGAAAAAGTTGGCTTAAAGCTCAACATTCAGAAAACGAAGATCATGTCATTCAGTCCAGTTACTTCATGGGAAGTAGATGGGGAAACAGTGGAAACAGTGTCAGACTTTATTTTGGGGGGCTCCAAAATCACTGCAGATGGTGACTGCAGCCATGAAATTAAAAGACGCTTACTCCTTGGAAGAAAAGTTATGACCAACCTAGATAGTATATTCAAAAGCAGAGACATTACTTTGCCAGCTAAGGTCCGTCTAGTCAAGGCTATGGTTTTTCCTGTGGTCATGTATGGATGTGAGAGTTGGACTGTGAAGAAGACTGAGCGCCGAAGAATTGATGCTTTTGAGCTGTGATGTTGGAGAAGACTCTTGAGAGTCCCTTGGACTGTAAGGAGATCCAACCAGTCCATTCTGAAGGAGATCCGTCCTGCATGTTCATTGGAAGGACTGATGTTCCATGTACCATTTACATTTCCACCAACCATTCACAAGAGTTCCTGTTTACCTGTATTGTGCAAGTATGTGGCACATGCCCATGATTTGGAAAGACATGGAGAGAACCCCACTGCACTGGCAACAAGAAATAGCAGGTGTATCATCTCCAGAATAAGCCTTTGTACTCCAGATTGCTATGGAACTGATGGTCCTTGGAGTCTATGAATAATCCTTCCCTGTGCCCGTGAGCTAAGTCACTTCAGTCATGTCTGACTCTTTGCGACCCTGTGGACTGTAGTCCACCGGACTCCTCTGATCATGGAGTAGGTTGCCATGCCCTCCTCTAGACTCAAGGATCAAACCTGCATCTCTTATGACTCCAGCACTGGCGGCTGCTGCTGCTGCTAAGTCACTTCAGTTGTGTCCGACTCTGCATGACCCCAGATATGGCAGCCCACCAGGCTCCCCCATCCCTGGGATTCTCCAGGCAAGAACACTGGAGTGGGTTGCCATTTCCTTCTCCAATGCAGGATAGTGAAAAGTGAAAGTGAAGTCATGTCCGACTCTTTGAAACCCCATGGACTGCAGCCTACCAGGCTCCTCCTTCCATGGGGTTTTCCAGGCAAGAGTGCTGGAGTGGGGTGCCATCGCTCACTGGCAGGTGATTCTTTATCACTAGCACCACCTGGGGAGCCTGATCTTTCCTTACATCCTGAGATTTAATGGCCCCTCCCTAACGAAATCCCTCTGCCATCAAAGTTTAGCACCATTTTCCTTCTAGGTTGAAAGACCCTTATGAAATGTCATCTGGTTCAACACACTCTCCACACATTCAGTAGTAGTCCACCCATTGTGCTATGCAATCCCCAGAAAGATTCCAAGGTTTAACAACTCATGCATTTACGATGAAATAATACAAATGAAGGTGCCCGAGCAGCAAACAGGATTCAAGACTGCTTCTCATCAGTCATGGTGACCTCAGCCAGCCCAAAAACTGTCATCTCCGAACTCTAATAATAAAAAGATGTGTCTGCTGATGCACATGTCCCACTGAGACTTCAACAACCTCCAAAGATACACTGCAAGGTCTTTTTTCCCTTCCAAATCCATTGGAAACCTTCTTCATTACCACTCAAAATCACAGAAAATACTAAAAGTAACCAACAATATCATCTCTGGGATTTTACCAACAGTTATTTTAATGTTTCATAGTGATTCTTGCCCTTCCAAAAGACATCACAAAATCCACTCCATGGAGTTGATGCTGTGGGGAACCTTCTGGATCCCACCTCCAGGACCAATGCACCCATACCTCCCTGTGGGCTCAGCTCAGGCCTTGATTCTAACATATTGCCAGGTGACAGTCCTCTTCCCAATTCCACTTTCTTCCTTCCTCCACAGGTGTGATCATGACCTTCCCAATCAACCAACACACACAAACCTCAGTCACAGCATCTGTGTCCCACGGAAACTGAGCTAAGACACTGTGGCATGCCCACCCTTCCAGGCAACCCACAATTAGCCATGAGCCCACATCCAGGTCCTCCAGTCAAAACTGAGACCACCCTTGTCAACAGTTCCACACAACGTGATCCCACAACTGTTGCAGGGAAGAGCCAATTCTGATTCCAAGTTGGAACGGTTTCTTTGCCTTGCTTCTCACTGCTGTGGTTATTGTAATCATCCATAATGGCTGGCCTCAGAGGACCCTACCTCTTGGCCTGACTTTTAAATTAAGGTGCCTTTGTTGAGCTCACAAGGAGATACTCTGACCTCCCAACCTGTGAGTGGCTGCAGGAAAGAAGAGACGAACACAGAAGGCTGGCTGTCCCTGAGATGTACTGCAAGACTGATGGCCCTTTACTGATGGCCCTTTTTACCTTACTTCCCCAATGCCTCTCCCTCTCGATCCTCCCTTCTGACTTTATTTCCTCACTGCTTCTAAAAGAATCTGGCATCCAGACACCAACAAGATGGCTATATTGAGGTATTAGCCATCTTCTTGGTCGGCTGGTTTTCAAAATGAAGTCCCATTGTTTGCCTCAAGAAGTCATCTCCCCGAAGCACTGGCCTCTCTCGCCTCGCAGGCCAGCAGAGCGAGCTTGAACTGGGTCACACCACTATGCTTGCAACACACACATACACCATTCACAAACCTGCCTCCTCTCACAACTCTCTTAGACCCCCCGAAAGCTTCCTCTCCACTTTCCCACGTTTTTTCACCATTTTTCTGTGCTCTTTGAGCAACAGGACTAAACAGTAGAGACCACTGGGCCCAGGCAACACACAGAAACACACAAGCCGCAAGGGCTGGGCACTCAGTATGGAGACCAAGAAACTGGCCCTCCTGGGAAAACATGCCTGGAACTGGGGATATCACAAAGTTTTAAAAGGTCCTTGAGATATGGCTCGACTGAGCTCAGGGAAGAAGTCACAGAGGCCCAAATCTCACTGCCGCCTGTTGTCCCTGACTGACCTAATTGGAAGATACCCCAGCTCTTTAAGGAAGTGGAGCCTCCTTTATAGCCCCTTAGATTCCAAAGCTTCTGGCCACTCTAACCACAGTAATATCAGTATCCCCCACTCTGAGTAGATTAACCGCTGAAAGCAATGTGTTTCCCCACTACAGCCCTTATTATGAAGTCTCCCATTAACAGGATTACCAGTCCTCACAGGCTTGGATTCTTAAGATCTTATTATCCAATCAGCTCACATGTTGTACATCAAGACCTGAGCCTAGGGAATTCCCTGGTGGTCCAGTGGCTAAGACTCTGAGCTCCCAGTGCAGGGGGCCCAGGTTCGATCCCTGGTCAGGGAGCTAGATCCCACATGCTACAACTAAGACCCAGAGCAGCCAAATAAATAAATAAAAATTAAAAAAAAAAAAAAAAAAAAGACCTGAGCCTATTAATAACCCTGACTCTACATCCCACACAGCTGTGTACAGCACTCCTGTCACTGGCTTCACAATTCTAGGACAACCTCCCTTCTCCAATTAATTTTAATTAATGAAGACAACCCAATCCTACTCAACTCTATCAAAGGTCTGTTAGCTAGAAGCATTTTCAACCAATTTTTAATCTCTGACAATATTCCACCAGCAACATTCCCACAAGTAACCAGGCCTCATTACTTGATGCTGACTGCTCCTTGTCCACCTGCCCCACATAATCATCTTAGGTTTAGTGTAGCACTGACAGTCAACCTTGATGCACAGAATCTAAAACTGTCCCTCAAATGTCTTCAGATTCTCTGATCTCGTAAGATATTTTCCCACTATTATACACCACTTTCCACTGCACTTGCCAACAGTCCATAATTCAGCATTATCCACACTCGGTCTCACTGACTGGAAAACTACCAACCAAAACTCACTTCTTTAATTCAAATAAAACACTAGTATCAGACCAAAGAGGCTTCCCAGGTGGCTCAGTGGTAACAATCCTCCTGCCAATGGAGATGCAAGAGATGGGGGTTTTATCCCTGAGTCAGAAGATCCCCAGGATTAGGAAATGGCAACCTACTCCAGTATTCTTGCCTGGGAAATCCCATGGACACAGGAGCCTGGCAGCTACACTCCATGGGGTCTCAAAGAGTCGGAAATGTCTGAGCATAGAGACCATTTTATATTTTTGTTTGATTCTAGAGCTCATACCAGTAACCAACATCACTGAAAATAATCTCCTAAAGTGAAGAGTCTCTGTAGTCAATTTATTACCCTGGTCATATAAACCAGAAAAGGACAGTAATACACCTCCTTAACAATTGAGAAAGAACTCCAGCTCCACCACCAGTTGCAAAGATGAAATTCTAAGCTAGTTCCTACAAGTGTTTTGGTATATTTACAAAATTATCAAGTGCCATGTCTCAATGATAATCACTTTCCCTCTATAAATTACTATATATTTCATGCACGATATATGTTACCTCAGGATTTTACATTGAAAGGAAATTAGACCACGGGCCTCTCAAGGTAACAACTGAATTTACTTGGGAAGGAAATGCTGGGGGATTAGGAAGGTCCAAAGTGACCCGTGACCACAGATATAGAATAGAGGGGACCCTATGGGCGGAGCTTAACAAGACTGAAAAGCAAAAAACAGTATCTCACTATTCCCGGGGAGCCCGCACCTACCAAGTCTCGGCTTCAGGAATTGCTGTAAACTCACGTCCTTCAAGTGGAGACACCAGAGACTCCCAAGCGTTAGGTTCCAGAGGAAAGGGACAACGAGGGGCGGAGCCTAGCACACACGCCCGCGTCTGGACGTGTGTCCAGATGTGTGTCTGGACGTGTGTCCAGATGTGTGTCTGGACGTGTGTCCAGATGTGTGTCTGGACGTGTGTCCAGATGTGTGTCTGGACGTGTGTCCAGATGTGTGTCTGGACGTGTGTCCAGATGTGTGTCTGGACGTGAAAGTGCACCCTAAGGGGAAAGCAGGATTGAGAAAAGCGGGCACCATACTGTGCTTTGGACGTTCTGGCCTTGGTATTTCAGGAAGGGTCTCGGGGGTCCATCCACCTCTTCAGCAAGGCCAGAGAAGTTTGGCGGAGTCTCTCCTGGTTTTCAGATCTCCCAGTTATTGATTGATGACCCCCATTTTGTTTGGATGTGTTTTAACATATATAGCGCCCAGTTAAAAGACACTGAGTAGAACTTCCCTGGTGGCCCAGCGGTAAATAATCTATCTGCCAATGCATAGGACCTGGGTTTGATCCCTGATCTGGGAGGATACCACGTGCTTCAGAGCAACTAAACCCGTGCAACACAAGTACTGAGCCTGCGCTCTAAAGCCTGTGCTCTGCAACAACAGTACGCACGCAATGAGAAGCCTGCACACAGGTAACTAGAAACTCGCTTCTCCTTGCTACAGCTAGAGAAAGCCCACATGCGCAAAAAGAGGCTCAGCACAGCCAAAAAAAACACAAAAAACAAAAAACTGAGTCCTCTCGACTGACCAAAAGAAGCATCAAAATGCCAGTCTCCAACCATACCCCAGCCAAGTTTCTGTGGAGAATTCATAGCCCGACTCCTGCTGCAAAAAGAGAAAGAAGCCAGCACAATGAAGACTTGGCATAGCCAAAAATGAATTTTAAAGATTATTAAAGAGAGAAAAAACTTTTAATGAGAAATGAACTCTTCTTTATAAAAGTTTCTGTTCCATGCTTATGATGACAAAGCTTCAAATACTTATATGAGAAAAACTTGTTTACATCATAATATGTAATACTTAAGTCAGTACTTCAATGTAATGGAATGTCAAATTATTATAAAATCACTTCATGGTAATTAGGCAATTAATTCTTGTTGAAAAATTGTAATATATTTTCTCTCATTTCTTTGTTGTCTGTTTCTGAAAGATCTGTCAGTTGTGGACAACAAAGCACACTGTAAAATATAAAGTCTTAAGACATTAGAATTTATTTTCACCAAAATTTTCAGCTTGGCACTGTGTCCACGTCAATCAACTGTACATTGCTGTACCAATGTCTGCTGTACCAGTGGAAAAGTGGAAGGGGTGGCATAGAAGGTCTTCTTGGCCAAGTATTGGGTTGGCCAAAATGTTTGCTGCATTTTTCCATAAGATGTTATGTGTATTATTTGACTGAACTCAGGTGCTAAAGGAACTGTCTTTCTTTACATTTACAGGGCACATACTATGTTCCCTGTCATTGTTGACATGCATTTTAATGTTACAAAAGTCTCAAAGTAACCCACTGACATGTATTTGTTAGTGTAAGGCAGGAAAGAAATGTAAATTAAACATTAAATCTGGGTCATAACGTGGATAGAAAAAGTAACGCTAAGGAAAAACTATTGAAAAATAAAAAGAAATAGGATGGCAGGATTTAAGAGATTAGCACTGAAACATATATATTCAGTTCAGTTCAGTTCAGTCGCTCAGTCCTGTCCGATTCTTTGTGACCCGATGGATCGCAGCACGCCAGGCCTCCCTGTCCATCACCAACTCCTGGAGTTCACTCAGACTCACATCCATCGAGTCAGTGATGCCATCCAGCCATCTCAGCCTCTGTTGTCCCCTTCTCCTCCTGCCCCCAATCCCTCCCAGCATCAGTCTTTTCCAATGAGTCAACTCTTCGCATATTACCATATGTAAAAGAGCCTGTGGGAGTTTGATGTATGAGCAAGTGCCCTGGGACAATCTGGAGGAATACGGTGGTGAGAGAGGTGGGTTCAGGAGGGAGGGGACAAATGTACGCCTATGGCCTATTCATGTTGATGTACAGCAAAAACCATCACAATAGTGAAAAAAAAATTGTGATGGTGAGTTAGGCCTGAACACAGAATCAAAGCTTTCCCACACCTAACACATTTGTGTAGTTTTCCTCCAGTTTGAATTTTCTGAGGGTCAAAAAGTTGATATATTTTACCACATTCTGTACATGTCTAAGTTTTCACTGCCATATGGTGTCGGGGTCCAGCCCCAGTGGATCCAGGGAATTTGAAGTGGGGACGGAGTTGGCAATTCAAGAGAGATTAATTAGAAATTTAAAGAGAGATTAGGGAAGAATAATGTAGTGAAAAAATAGAGGAGAAAAAGAGGCTGGTATTCCTTGGCTTACACAAAGAGCTAATAAAGCCTCAGACAAGAGGCTTGCTCTGTTCACGTAGGCCACTGGCACCCGCTTGAATAGTGAAGGGTACCCCGCCTTGGGCTCCCTCTCGCGTGGGTCTTAGAAGCCCGGGCAAAAAAGTGAACGCAGAGAGCCTTTGTGTTCCAAGTGATCAGCCTGAAAAAGAGAGGGAGGGAGAGGGAGAAAGAGAGAGAGAGAGTCAACACGGGGGAGGCCAAGCTTGTGCAAAAAACCGATAAATTTATTTTCAAAAGGTGCTTATAATATGGATTCTCAGATGATCTGCAACGTCATTCTTTGTGACTGAAGGGTTTGCCACATAATACCATTTATGTGGTTTCTCTCTTGTATGAGCTGCCTAATGGGCAGTTCAGGCTGAACATGCCCTAGAAACTGCCACATTCATTTCACTTGTATCTTTTCTATGCAGTATGAATTCTCTGAATTATAAGGCCTGAACGCTGACAAAAGGCTCTGTCACACTCACGACATTTGCACTAAAATGTTTCTCACAACTGTCACATCTCTAATGTTTCTGTCTAGTATGAATTCTCTGATGGTTTCTAAGTTCATCATTTCAAATAAAGCACTGGCCATATACATCATGTTTATATGGTTTCTCTCCTGTCTGATCTGCTTGATGATAAGTCATCCATAGATGACTGTGCCTAAATGGTTTGTCACAACTTTTATATTTGTAAGGTTCTCTCCAGTATAAACTCTCTGATGAACTGCAAGGTTTGTATTCACACTGAAAGCCCTGCCACATATACCTCATTTATATGGTTTCTCTCCAGTATGAACTCTCTGAAGAATACCAAGTTTTCCAGTATGACTAAACACCTTGCCACACACATCACATTTAGGTGGTTTCTCTCCAGCATGAAGTCTCCGATGAACAGTAAATTTGGCAGTATGACTAAATGCTTTGTCACATACATTGCATTTGTATGGCTTCTCTCCAGTGTGAATTCTCTGATGAAGTTCAAGTCTTGTAGTTTGATTAAAGGCCTTGCCACATACATCACATTTATATGGTTTCTCTCCAGTATGAACACTCCGATGAACAGCAAAGTTTGAACCTACTCTGAAAGCCTTGCCACATATATCCCATTTATATGGTTTCCCTCCAGTATGAAGTCTCCGATGAACAATAAGGTTTCCAGCACGACTAAAGGCCTTTCCACACATATCGCATTTATAAGGTTTCTCTCCAGTATGAATTCTCTGATGAAGTCCAAGTTTTGCAGTCTGATTAAAGCCCTTGCCACATACATCATATTTATATGGTTTCTCTCCAGTATGAACTCTCTGATGAACAGCAAGGCTTAAACTTATACTGAAAGCCTTGGCACATATACCACAATTACATGGTTTCTCTCCAGTATGAACTCTCCAATGAACAGCAAGGTTCCCAGTATGACTAAATGCCTTGCCACACACATCACATTTATATGGTTTCTCTCCAGTATGAACTCTCCAATGAACATCAAGGTTTGCAGTTTGACTAAAGGCTCTGCCACAAATATGATATTTATGTGGTTTCTCTCCCATATGGAATCTCTGATGAACTGCAAGTTTTGCAGCTTCATTAAAGGCCATGCCACATATATCACATTTATATGCTTTCACTCCAGTATGAAGACTCTGATGAACAGTAAGGCTTGCAGTATGACTAAACACCTTGTCACATACATTGCATTTGTAAGGCTTCTTTCCAGTATGAATTCGCTGATGAACTGCAAGGTTTGAATTTTGACTAAAGGCCTTGCCACATACATCACATTTATATGGTTTCTCTCTTATATGATATCTCCAATGAATTACAAATTTTGCAGCTTGATTAAAGGCCTTGCTACATACATCACATTTATGTGGTTTCTCTCAAGTATGAATTCTCCAATGCATTGCAAGTTTTGTAGTTTGATTAAAAGCCTTGTCACACATGTCGTATTTATCTGGTTTTCCTCCTGTATGGATTCTTTGAGGTCTAGTGAGTTCTGAGTCCTGAAGAAAGGTTATGTCACACTCATTACATTTGTCAGGTCTTTTCTTTTGTGTTTCATGGTCTGGTAACAGTTCTGAAGGGTGCATAACAGCATTCTCATGTTTATGAGAAAAGCCTTTGCAGACATTACGAGTTCTCTGAGACAATAAACCTGAGGTGCTGACGTTTGTCACAACTTGACTACATTCAAAAATTATCCCTTCAGATTGTACCATCTGCAATTCATCCTGAAAGCTTGATCCGTGCCTTTCAAAAGGTCCCTTTTCTGCATCACTTCTACTATGATGATCTCTTCCATCAGTGAGATTTTTGTTATGGGATGTAGACATTTCCTTGTCATTTCTTTCATCATCTGTCCACAAACAATCAAAGTCATGTATATTTTCCTGGATCTTCCTGAGGCGAAAATCTTTGATTTCAAGGCTTTCAGCTCTTCCAAACATCACTCTTTGAAAAATTTCCCCTTTCCCACTCTTGCTTTTGCCGGTAATTTCTTGGTCATATGTATATGAGACATATCTATAAGACATAAAGAACCACAGGTATTCTATTAGTTACAATTCATAAATAAATTATTTCTTGTCAAACACATGATATTATACCAAAAGTCCTATCCATCCTGAACAGAATTACAAATCTTCATAATGATGATCTTAAAACTATAGAACACTAAAGGAATAGAACTCTTTAAAAAACAGTGATCATATGTAATTCAAACTAACTTTAGGGTAGTGTAGTTTCAAATACAATCAGAAAACATTCATTTTATGCAAACTCGTGTCAGTTCGCAAAGAAAACATATTTTCCCACCATGACCTCAAAGCTCATCCTACTTTGTACTAAACACACTGCTGTCTCATAATTCAGGAGAAACTAATGGTATATTGTACAACTTCATGCACACCTAGACATATTTAAAAGATAAAGAACATATAGGACTAAAGAGGTGACTCACTGGAAAAGAAACTGCCTGCCAATGCAGAAGACACGGCACAGGGGGATACAATCCTTAGGCAGGAAAGATCCCCTGGAGCAGGAAATCACAACCCAGTGCACTATTCTTGCCTGAAAAAAATTCCATGGATAGGAAAGCTTGATGGGCTACAGTTCATGAGATCACAAAGAGTCAGACAGGACTGAGCAACTGAGCAAGCAAGCATCAATCAGGCAATGCATTGGAATGGTAAACAGTGCAAAAGAAGCATTCTAATGAATAGTGTAAAAGATAAATGGCAGTTAGTAACTGTTCCATAAATACTGCATTGAGAAAATAAAGAATTCTGTAAACCATATATATATATATATTTGCTGGACCATGTGGCTTATGAGATCTTGATTTCCTGACCATGGATTAAATTCATGCTCCCTGCAGTGAAACTACTGAATCCTATCCACTGGACTGTCAGGGAATTCCCTAAAATAATTTTTTAAATTAAAAAAAAAACACTTTTCTAAATACCTCTTAGAAATCTATCAGTAGATAGACATATAGGCATTTTATGACTATTAATAAAACCATTAATAAGTGGTTCATGTAAGTTCTGTTGTGTAATACAAAAAGACCGTCATTTTTTAAAAAACAAAATATAAGTGAAACATTCTCTGCTTACACAATAATCATTCAATACATCAACTCCCTATCTACACAGTAACCTAAACTCACCCAGTTCATTGGCTCCAAGATATATGTAAAGAAACAAGCTTTGGGGCTTCCCTTGTAGCTCAGAGGTAAAGAATCCGCCTGCTAATGCAAGGCACACAGGTTTGATCCCTGATCCGGGAAATCCCCACATGCCTGAGAACAACTAAGCCTGTAGGCTACAAGTGATGATTCTGTGCTCTAGAGCTGGGGAGTCACAACTACTGCGCAAACACACAGAGACCACGCATTGCAACAAGAGAATCCACTAGAATGAGAAGTTCATGCACTGTAATTAGAGGGTAGCCCTTGCTCGCTGCAAATAGAGAAAAGCCCCTGAAGCAACAAAGACCCAGTGCAGCCATAAACAAATAAATTTTAAATAAATCTTTAACATACTGTTATGAAGATGAAGGAATGTGATTGGGAAACCTAGTTAACTAGAGTCGGATGAAGAACCTAAGCTACTCCATTTGGTTAAAAGAGAAACTCTATTTTGTAAGGTTCCGGGAGAAGAGCCTTTAGAAATCCCCTAACCTCACCCCACCGCCCACGAGCCAACCAGACCCCAGACCAAAATCTCCTGACTTAACGCTCAGGAACTTGTGGTCTACCTAGACAATAGGAACCAATCAACAACCAACATACAACCCTTCGAAAGAAAGTGACCAATCAGATGTCCCGCTACCTAGAAATCCTTTCTTTCCATGTATACTCCCTATATAAGCAATGTAATCCAAAACCCGGGGCTCCTCCCTATAGCTGCTGCGTCGGTAACGGTGGGAGCCCCAGCTCGAGCTTGGTAGTAAAAACTCTCTTGCTTTTGCATCGGATATTGGCTCCCGGGTGGTCGTTGGGAGATTTCACGACTTGGGCATAACATTTGGGGGCTCGTCCATGATCTCCCACCGGCTTCCTGGGAAGACCGATCTGGAGAGTCATCTGCAGTCGGTAAGCTTTTTTCTTTCTTTTCGTTTCTGACAGGCCCTATTTTCTGAGACCAGTATATGACTCAGGCAGCTGTGATGACGGGTCACCAGTGGGGGGTCGTTGGGAGACGTCCCTGACCCTCTCGGAGGGGACGGAGTGCCCCTGTTCTCTGTAGACGATAGCGGGTTGCTCCCACTGAACGGCCGGAGGCCGTTGTCTTTCAGTTTTGCCTCCAGACTCCCAGAGGTGTATTTCTCCTATCTCTCTGTCTCTCTGTGTGGCTGTTCGTATTGTCTGTGTTAATTTACCAACATCTGACTGATCCAGGGATGATGGGGCAACGCCATTCTAGCCCCACACCTCTATCCTTGGTTACTGATCATTTTAAGGAGGTTAAGATGCACGCTCATGACCTCAGTGTAGAAATTAAAAGAAATAAATTAAGCAATTTGTTTAAGCACTTTTTGCAGCACAGAATGGCCAACTTTCCATGTAGGCTGGCCCTCAGAAGGCACCTTTGACTTGAGAACTGTACACTGAGTCTGGGATATCATCTTCTGACCACGGATCAGACACCCTGACCAAGTTCCCTATATCATAGTATGAGAAAATATCATATTGCGCCCCCTCCTTGGGTAAAACCTTTTTTGCCTCAACAGGGATTTTCTACCACTCAGGTGTTGGTGACACGTGTAGGAAAGAACCTGAAGAATCCCAAGGAGCCTGAACTAACGGTGCTGCTATACCCTATCTTGCAGGGGAGAACAGAAGAAGAACTTCTCTTTCCTCCCCCTTACCAATCCCCCGAACCACCACCGGCCCCCGTCATCCCTTCACCCAGGGATGAAACACAGGGTGGGGGGGGGGGCGCACAAAATACTTGCCATCGGCAAGCTAGGTCCCTGGAGGGGCCGGCAGACTCAACCGTTGCCCTTCCCTTACGAGTATCTGATCCCCCCGATGAGGAAGGAAACCAACCTCATCAATATTGGCTCTTTTCTACTAGTGACCTATATAACTGGAGATCCCAAAATGCTAAGTTCTCTGACAACCCTAGAGATTTAACCAATCTTCTAGAAACTGCTTTTTACTCATCAGCCCACCTGGGACGACTGCCAACAGCTGCTCTGCTCCAGATTCTCTTCACCATAGAAGAGAGAGAAAGAATACAGTATGAGGCCCATAAAAGGGTCCCAGGGGCAAATGGAGAACCCACCACTAATATAGATGAAATTAACACCTCTTTTCCTTTATCGTGACATGACTGGGATTACAATACAGCACAAGGTAAGGAGAGGCTCCAGGTCTACCGCCAGACTCTCTTTGGGGGGCGCTTAAGGCAGCTGCAAGGAAACCTACTAACCTAGCTAGAGACAGAGATGTTCAGCAGGGCCCCACCGAGAGTTCAGCAGCCTTCCTGGAGAGGCTGATGGAGGCCTTTAGACAATACACCCCCATGGATCCAGAAGCAGAAGGCACTCAGGCTGCTTTGATAATGCATTTTGTCAACCAGGCGGCTCCCGACATTAGGAAGAAGTTACAAAAACTAGAACGCCTATGTGAAAAGAGTATCCAGGATTTAATAACAGTAGCAGAAAGAGTCTACAACACCCGAGAAACCCCCGAGGAAAAGCAAGCCAAAGCGGCAGATCGCCAAACCGTAACATGGCACGCATCCTGCTGGCTGCAACAGTTCCTGACTCGGGGGAGAGGGAGCGCCAGTTGTGCCGCCTGGCTGGTGAAGGTAAGAACCGTCCCCGTACGCGACCAGCATTAGGAAAGAACCAATGTGCATATTGTAAAGAGGAAGGACATTGGGCCAAGGGATGCCCTAAGAAAAAGAAGGGACCACGAAAGGCCCCCATCCTGGCCGTCAAAGAACTGAGCGATTAGGGAGGACGGGGTTCAGCACCCCTCCCCGAACCCAGGATAACCCTAAGACTGGAGGGGACCCCAACTGACTTCCTTGTCGGTACAGGGGCTCAATATTCGGTTTTGCTAGAGCCCCAGGGAAAACTGGTCGGAAAGACCTCTTGGGTGCAGGGGGCTACCGGAATGAAACAATACCAGAAGATCAGTGGACTTGGGTGCAGGCCGGGTATCCCACTCTTTCATGGTCATTCCAGAATGCCCCTTCCCGCTTTTGGGAAGAGACCTGTTGACCAAAATGGGGGCCCAGATTCATTTCCTCCTGGGGGAAACTAAAATATTCGACCAGGAGGGCAGACCGATCCAAGTACTGACCATTCAATTAGAAGAAGAATATCAGTTGCACCAGAAACTTATACTGCCCCCGGTAGACATTCAAAGATGGCTAGATGAATTCCCCAAGGCATGGGCCAAGACAGGGGGAACCGGTTTTGCCAGACACTGCCCTCCTGTATATGTAGAACTCAAGCCACGGGCCGACCTCGTCTGGGTCTGACAATACCCCATAACCCTGGAGGTCCGACAGGGGATCACCCCCCATACCCGCAGGCTCCTAGCCCAGAAAATCTTGAGACCCTGCCAATCGGCCTGGAACACCCCCTTGCTCCCTGTCAAAAAACCAAATTCTTGTGACTATCGGCCAGTGCAGGATTTACGAGAAGTCAACCGCTGAGTTTTAGATATTCACCCTACTGTGCCAAACCCATACAACCTCCTGAGCTCTCTCCCACAAGACCATCACTGGTTTACGGTCTTAGATTTAAAGGACGCTTTCTTCAGCCTTCCCCTGGCATCCAAGAGCCAGGACCTTTTTTTTTTTTTAGCTTTTGAATGGTCTGACCCAGAAGAAGGACTCAACGGCCAGCTGACCGGGACCCGGCTGCCACAGGGATATAAGAATTCTCCCACCATCTTCGATGAGGCCCTCCATGAGGATCTGGGTGAACTCAGACAACAACACCCCCAACTAACTTTGTTACAATATGTAGATGACCTCTTACTTGCAGCAAAGGACCAACAGACTTGGCTTATGGGCACCCGAGAACTACTGCAGACCCTTGGAAAATTAGGGTACTGAGCCTCAGCCAAAAAGGCTCAGATATGCCAACCAGAGGTCACCTACTTAGGGTATGTATTAAAGGAAGGACAGAGATGGCTGTCAGAGGCACGAAAGGAGACGGTACTCAAAATCCCTACCCCAGATTCACCTCGAGGGGTGAGAGAATTTTTGGGATCCGCTGGGTTCTGCCGTCTTTGGATCCCAAATTATGCGGAACTGGCTAAACCCTTATACGAAGCCACAAAAAGTACCACCCCTTTCAGCTGGACGGAGCGGATGGAGACCGCTTTCAAGACAATTAAAACGGCCCTGCTGTCAGCCCCTGCCCTAGGGTTGCCTGACGTTACAAAACCCTTTCTCCTGTACGTAGATGAAAAACAAGGAGTGGCAAAGGGGGTACTGGTGCAACACCTGGGACCTTGGAAGCGGCCGGTGGCTTACTTGTCTAAACGCCTAGACCCCGCGGCGTCAGGCTGGCCCCCATGCCTCCGCATGATTGCAGCAGTGGCCCTAACCGTCAAGGATGCAGATAAACTGACACTGGGGCAAGAGTTGCATATCACCGCCCCCCATGCCATTGAGGGCATACTAAAACAACCCCCAGATAGGTGGATCAGCAACGCTCGGCTGACCCACTACCAAGGATTACTGCTAAACCGCTCCAGAATCATCTTTCTGCAGCCTACTGCTCTCAATCCGGCTACACAGCTTCCTAACCCGGATTTTGAAGCCCCAGAGGAGCCTGGTGGGCTACGTCCATGGGGTCACAGAGAGTAGGACACGACTTTCACTTTTCAGATAGAGATATAAATGCAGATGCAGGTGTAAATATAGATTGGAGTTTTTGTTGTTCAGTCGCTCAGTCGTGTCTGACCTTTGTGACCCCACGGACTGCAGCATGCCAGGTTTCTGTCCTTCAGCAACTCCCGGAGATAGATAGATACAGATACTCTTGATGACAGTGAAGGAGGAGAGTGAAAAAGTTGGCTTAAAACTCAACATTCAGAAAACTAAGATCATTGCATCTGGTGCCATCACTTCATGGCAAATAGTTGGGGAAACAGTGGGAACAGTGAGAGACTTTATTTATTTATTTATTTATTTAGGCTCCAAAATCACTGCAGATGGTGACTGCAGCCATGAGATTAAAAGACACTTACTCCTTGGAAGAAAAGTTATGACCAACCTAGACAGCATATTAAAAAGCAGAGACATTACTTTACCAACTAAGTTTTGTCTAGTCAAGGCTATGGTTTTTCCAGTAGTCATGTATGGATGTGAGAGTTGGACTATGAAGAAAGCTGAACACCAAAGAATTGATGCTTTTGAACTGTGGTGTTAGAGAAGACTCTTGAGAGTCCCTTGGACTGCAAGGAGATCCAACCAGTCAATCCTAAAGGAAATTGGTCCTGAATATTCATTGGAAGGACTAATGCTAAAGCTGAAACTCCAATACTTAGCCACTGATGCAAAGAACTGATTCATTTGAAAAGACCCTGATGCTGGGAAAGATTGAAGGCAGGAGGAGAAGAGGATGACAGAAGGTGAGATGGTTGGATGGCATCACCAAATCTAAGGACATGAGTTTGAGTAGGTTCTAGGAGTTGGTGATGGACAGGGAAGCCTGGCGTGCTGCAGTCCACGGGGTTGCAAAGAGTGGGACACAACTGAGCAACTGAATTGAACTGATAGATACAGATATAGATGGGGCCTTCCCAGGTGGCTCTAGTGATAAAGAGTCCAGTTGCAATTGCAGAAGTAAGAGATAGGTGTTCAACCCCTGGGTTGGGAAGTTCCCCTGAAGAAGGGATAGCCTGCCCACTCCAGTATTCTTGACTGGAGAATCCCCACAGACAGAGAAGTCTGGTGGGCTTCCAGACCATGGGGTCACAGAGTCAGACATGACTGAGTGACTAAGCACAATCCATGATTGCAGCGACATACTAGCCCAGGTACATGGAACGCGAGAGGACTTGCAAGATCGCCCTCTAGCGGATGCTGAAGTTACCTGGTATACGGATGGAAGCAGTTTCGTCCGAGATGGGCTCAGGTACGCAGGGGCAGCCGTAACCACGGAAACCCAAATCGTGTGGGCGGAAGCACTACCTCCGGGCACTTCAGCTCAAAGGGCTGAACTAATCGCCCTAACAAAAGCCCTCCAGTTGGGGAAGGACAAAAAACTTAACATCATTACCGATAGCTGATATGCCTTTGCTATTGCCCAAATACAAAGAGCCATCTACAGAGAGAGAGGCCTCCTCATGGCTGAGGGTAAAACAATCAAAAATAAAGAAGAAATAAAAGCCCTCCTCGCGGCATTATGGCTGCCTAAAAAAACTAGCCATAATACACTGCCTGGGACACCAAAAGTCAGGCACCCTGACCTCAAAGGGAAACAATTTGGCAGACAGATCAGCCTGAGATGCAGCCCAGGGCACCATGATAGAAGCCACCCTTCAATTGCCTGACCCCGGGAGCCCTGTTCTGCCAGCTTTACCCAACTACTCACCAAGAGACTTAGACTGGATAAAAAGTTTGCCCATGACCCAACATCTGGCCGGGTGGTGGCGGGCAGCAGACAGCTCCCCGATCCTCCCGGAGGAACTAGGAAAGCAGGTGTTACTGAGGATGCATCACGCCACTCACCTGGGAAACCGCAAGATGCAGGACCTGATTAGACATGCCAAAATTACCATGAGAGACATCAGATTGACGATAGAAAATATCGTATCAACCTGCAAGGCCTGCCAGCTCACTAACGCTGCCCATCATCCAGCCAACCACAGGTCTAGAGAACGTGGAAGTCGGCCAGGAGCATACTGGGAGGTGGACTTCACTGAGGTAAAACCGGTTAAATATGGATACAAATATCTAATGGTATTCATAGATGCCTTCTCAGGGTGGGTAGAAGCTTTCCCCACCAAGAGAGAAACAGCACAGGTGGTGGCCAAAAAGCTGATTGAAGACATCTTGCCACGGTTCAGGTTTCCTGCACAGGTTGGGGTCGGACAATGGGCCAGCCTTCGTATCTCAGGTAAGCCAGGGGGTAGCCTGGGCTTTGGGGGTAGGTGGAAGTTACATTGTGCTTATAGGCCCCAGAGCTCAAGACAAGTAGAAAGGATGAATAGAACACTCAAAGAAACATTAACAAAACTAGTTGCTGAGACTGGCAGGGACTGGGTGGCTCTCCTCCCCTTTGCCCTATCCCGGGTGTGAAACTCCCCCCTACCAACTGGGACTTACCCCCTTCGAAATTATGTATGGGATACCTCCTCCAATAATTCCTAACCTAAAAATAGAGGTGCTAAAAGAGATAGATGATCAAAGATTACTCTTTTGTCTCCAGTCCTTACAATACTCCCACAGGGAGTGGAAGAGGCTCAAGGCATTATATGAATCAGGCCCACCACCTTAACCCCACCGCTACTGGTCAGGAGACTGCGTGTACGCGTGCCACCATCGTCAGGAGACCCTAGAGCCCAGGTGGAAAGAGCCCTTCCTAGTTGTCTTGACAACACCCACTGCTCTCAAGGTTTGACGGCATATCTACTTGGGTTCACTACACCCACATGTGGCCTGCGGACCTGTTCTAAGGGAAGAATTCCTCCCCCAATGGAAGACCAAGCTGGACAAAATAAATCCACTCAAACTCAAGCTACAAAGGCGATAAAAGTACTGTTTATACTGTTGTCTCTATGGCTTAGTGCTGCCACTAACCCTCATCAACCAATGAACTTGACTTGGATGATTCTAAGCACAACTAGGGGAGAAGCAATTAACTCCACCTCAGCCATTCATCCCCAAAACACCTGGTGGCTGGACTTGGAATTCGACTCTGTCTTCTGGCCACGGGATCTTGGGACATCGGCGAATGGGAGGTAAAGATGCCCGGCAAGCCTGAATGTGGGGCTAGCATTAATAGGTGTAATATTCAGCCCCCCACTAACTCAGGGCCTTGGTGCAGCCACTACATCCAAAGGGCAAGTTTACGGGAAACACCCTTCTATGTGTGCCCCGGAGGGAGATGGGACCGGGCGACCATCAATAATTGCGGAGGGGCTGACAAGTATTATTGTGCCGTTTGGCGATGCAAGTCAATGGGGACGGTCGATTGGGAGCCCCCTGTTCATGGTGACTTGATTATCTTGGGTCGTGTTTCGGGGCCCACTGGGTCAAATGGGGGACATGGAAGGGGGTCCCTCATAACTGGGCCTTGTATGAACTTTCTTTGCAATCCGGTGAGGCTCAAATTCTCAACTGAAGGAAAACAGTTCCCTGGTTGGGAAGCCGGACAATCCTGGGGCCTCTGGCTATATCAGTCAGGAAATGACAATGGGTTGCTGTTTACCATCAGATTGAAAGCAGGACCCATACAGATCGGCCCAAATCAGGGCATAGGGCCCAATTCAGTCCTAGTGCCATGAGAGCCTACCCACACCCCCATTCCCCCCCCCCCCTGCCCCCCGGCTCGAGAACCTACCCAAATACCTCCGGGGCCCTATATTACTAATACAAGCAACTCCCCTCAAGTTAGCCTTATGGGACCTAACATTAAGGATGATCAGGACCCATTATTTAATATGATAACACCTATTGGGTCCTAAATTCCACTCGCCTGGACCTGACTAGCAGTTGCTGGTTATGTTCTGACATCAAACCCCCCTATTATGAAGGTATAACTGTCCCAGGAGTTTACAGTCAAACCAGAGACCACAGAGCTTGCAGATGGCAGCAGAAAGGAGATACCAGATTAACCCTCTAACGAGTAACCGGGTGGGGCCTTTGCATAGGAAATGTCCCCCAAACCTACCAACATCTTTGCCATTCCATAGATTCTATAGAGACAACTGGGTACTTGGTGCCTCCCCAAGAAAATTGGTGGGCCTGCTCCATGGGCTTAGCCCCTTGTATTCACGGGCAGGTGCCAAATGACTCCAGAGATTTCTGCGTATTGGTACTATTAGTCCCCTGACTGTTCTATCACTCCAGTGATGAAATCCTCCCGAAACTAGAAGCTTCACACCGGTCTAAGAGAGAGCCAGTCTCAGCCCTAACCCTCACAGTCCTACTGGGGTTAGGGGCGGCCAGGGCAGGAACTGGGACATCCTCTTTAATAGTACAGAATCAATACTATTCTAGCCTAAGAGCAGCCATTGATCTTGATATTGAAAGACTAGAAAGCTCAATCAGCCACCTCCAAGAGTCACTGAGTTCTCTGGCGGAAGTGGTATTGCAGAATAAAAGGGGATTGGATTTGATTTTTCTCCAACAGGGGGGCCTATGTGCTGCGTTAGGAGAAGAATGTTGTTTTTATGTGAAGCACTCGGGGGTAGTCAGGGAATCCCTGGCCAAGATAAGAGAAGGGCTGAGTCAGAGAAAAAGAGAAAGAGAAATGTCTCAAACCTGGTTTGAATTCTGGTTCAATTCATCCCCTTGGTTCGCAACTCTCATATCTTCCTTGGTGGGGCCCCTGATTATCTTGTTACTACTACTCACCTTCAGGCCATGCTTACTAAACAAATTGGTGGCCTTCATTAAAAGCCACATCAACACGGTGCAGCTCATGGTACTCAGGTCCCAATATGCGGCCCTGCCAACAGTCCCCTTAGCGGGAGACAATATAGAGCTGACCCCAGACCCATGATTGTGTCTGTCCTGGATCCTAGAGAAGGGGGGAATGAAGAACCTAATGCTGGGGTCCAGCCCCAGTGGATCCAGGGAATTCGAAGCAGGGACGGCGTTGGTGAGGAAAAAACTTATTTATTTATTTATTAATATAAGATTAGATTAGGAAGAAATAGTGTAGTAGGAAAATTAAGTGGAGAAAAGAGGCTGAATAACTTGGTTTACGTGGAAAGCCAATAAAGTTCCAGACAAGGAGCTTGCACCATCTACGTTAGCCACCGGCGTCCGTTTGAATATCGGAGAGTGCCCAGCCTTGGGCTCTCTCTCTTACGGATCTTAGAAGCCGGGACAAGTAAGTAGACATGGCGAGCCTCCACGCCCCAAATGCGAATTCAGCCTGAAATTAGAGTAAAGAGGAGACACGGGGGAAACCAGTCCTTCCAATGACTGGCTCCCCCTCTATTGTCCTTCAAGGCCTTTTATACTTCTGGTTATACATAGAGATCAATGGGTAATACAAAGTTATGCAGTGTTAGCAGCCCAGACTCTTATCAAAACCAGGCTTTTCTCTCTGCATACAAGTCTTAGGTGATTTACATCATCTTCCGGCCAAAAGGGCCAATTAACATTTTACAGCCTTTTTTCTGATAAGGGTTTGTCAACCAGAAGACTTATTTGTGTTGTTCTTCTCAAAGTCTGGTGCCACTCTCAGAAAACACTAAATAAAGTTACATTCTTACATAGCAAAGATACAGCAATTTATAACAAGTAAGAGGAGTACAGTGATTATAACAAAAGAAAAGTAATTAACTCAAAAGTCTAATGTTGTTAACATCAAAACTATTATATATCCTTTTCCATATCCCGTTTACATTGATTAACATCCTCCCAGGTGCCTAAAAGATAAAGAATATGGAGATCTGGCAGCAATCATTGAGTCAACAGTGAAATCCTGTCACCAATATGATTTCTAGCTCTTTAGAAAAGGCTCTGTATCTTTAGAAGCTTTAAGCTTAGTGCCTCTGGCAGTTGGAGGGCTGTAAGCAATTCACAAGCTGTAAGAGGTCTGGGGGAACCTGTTAGGCAAGCTAGAGAGTTATCAGAGGGGGCTTAACTGAAACACCCCTTTCAAATGCAGAAGACTAAAGCCCTGAGTTGACCTTTTCCAGAGAATATCAGAAGAGTGGAAAAGCAGGCAGATTCTTATTTTTGGGGGTACATGCTCAGGAAATACCAGGGGGAAAACCTGAGGTCTGATTAGCCTTGCCATCATAGCTCTGCTGTATGACCTTGTCACGGGTGGAATTCCTCACGCTGGCTCCCGGCAACCTAAGCTACTCCATTTGGTTAAAAGAAAAACTCCATTTTGTAAGGTTCCAGGAAAAGAGCCTTTGAAAATCCCCTGACCTCACCTCACCGCCCATGAGCCAATCGGACCCCAGACCAAAATCTCCTGACTTAACGCTCAGGAACTTTTGGTCTACCTAGACAATAGGGACCAATCAACAACCAACACACAACCCTTTGAAAGAAAGTGACCAATCAGAGTCCCCTTACCTAGAAATCCTTTTTTTCCATGTATACTCCCTATATAAGCAATGTAATCCAAAACCCGGGGCTCCTCCCTATAGCCGCTGCGTCAGTAATGGTGGGAGCCCCAGCTCGAGCTTGGTAATAAAAACTCTCTTGCTTTTGCATCGGGTATCAGCTCCCGGGTGGTCGTTGGGAGATTTCGTGACTTGGGCATAAAATCAGAGACAATTCTCTTGGGAATGAAATGTAAAATAACTACATACAAGATGTAATGTAGATGAGACATGTGACAATAAGCATGACAGGAAGTAAATATATCTTTTAAGCAAAAGTAACGATGTGCTTCCACTGTAGGGGGCACAGATTCTATCCATGAATGGGGAACTAAGAACCAGAATGCCATGTGGCACAGCAATAATAATAATAATAATAACTTCTAATTTTTTCTGTAAAACACACAAGAGTCTATGAAACCTAATAGCACTAATTACCACAGGAGGGGGACAAGGGGAAGTAAATCCCTTTGAAATAGCTCATCACATGCTACCCAAAGTCAAGCAATAAATTGACAGGAGTCAAATGACAGACTGTTGCAGAACATATAAAGACCTTGCCTTTGGGACCTCTTTGCCTGGAGTCCAACTTCCATGAAACCTCTCTCTTTAAAAAAAAAAAAAATCACTTTGTTCATTTAGAAACAGCCATCTGTAGGTCAGAAGTACTTTGCATTTTCCTTAATAAAATGTAATTTTGAGGTACGAGTTGGAAGGGCTACAGGTTGGACATCTGCAATCATCTACCCTCCACTTTAATGCCCTGAGATAAGAGATAGGTGGGCTCGGTTAAGGAATTTACAGCCAACAAAAACAGAGTAAACAGGCAGTTTGTCTCTTAACTCAAGGGAACAATCATGGCAAGGACAAAGAAAGGAAAAAACCCTGTCTGATACAGGAGACAATACACAAGTGCAGAAGTCCAGGCCATAATGAGTTCTGCTCCTCTGAGAAGCCTTTACTTCAAGATCCAGGGTGTGCCTGTGTACCCAAGGGGAGGGTCCTGAGACAAATTAACCAGGGGGGCAAAGCAAGGTGATTGGCCCACATTTCTCATACCTTTCTTACTAAAAACACGTCTTACTTTCCTTTAGCAATCATGAGCTGTCCGTTATATTAGCATTTTGTAGACCGGTGAACATAAATACCAGTGATAATGTCTAAGAATATTTGCTTTCTTATAGAGAACATCTCAGGGTGGCACCAAATGTATTCATTAATAGTCCAAAATCTCTTTAGTTTGTCTGTAAGAGGAAATGAGTTTTCAGTAATCTGTGTTTTAGAATCTTATTTTATTTGGAAATGACCTAGATATTCAACAAACTTTCATCACTTAGTTTAGCACGACCCTAGAAATTCAGGTTATTCAAATCTGGAGAGATTAGTTTAGACAGACATTTCTAAAGTATAATCACTGCTAACAGAGTTTATCTAAAAGCCCCAGTCGCATTTGCATTCTTTCCTTAAAAGTTTCTTCACTCGAGTTACTTTAAGTGTTGACAAACTTACTTAACATTAAACCTAGGTACAATAAAAGTATTAGACAATGTTGAAGACACAAGACATGTCTTAATTAGATTAGCAAACAAACATTAATACTAGATATTTAATATTGAATATTTCCCAGTTCATGTGAACCTGAAAGTCATTTAGGTTAATTTCTCTTGTAATTGTTTGATTTGTAAGTGCTTACTTTTTTTTTTTAACAAATAATTGAATTAGAGCTCATTTACAAATTCACCTCAGCAATATTATCCAAAAACAAAGACACACACTGAGATAAACATAAATGCAGATCGACAGACATGAGAGCTCTCATACTTTCCTGCTTGAGATTTAAAATGTCTCTTTCACCTTTTTCTTCCCACCCCCCGCCCCGTGGTTTAAAATTCTAATTTGCCCAAGACTGACATCCCTGGATAAATGGGTTACGTACTTCAAGGACATGGCATAGGTTGCATGCTATGCAAGGTTGCTTCAGTCCTGTCCAACCTCCTGCAACCCCATGGACTCTAGCCTACCAGGCTCCTCTGTCCATGATGGGGCTCTGCAGGCAAAAATGCTGGAGTGCGTTGCCATTCATTCCCTACCCAGGGATCAAATCCACGTCTCCTGTGTCTCCCCAAGGGGCTGGCAGGTTCTTTACCACTAGAGTCATCTGGGAAGCCCTGGCAAAGGTTAACTTTCAGCTTTTTTTCAGCAGGTCTTTTTAACAAGCTTGCTGTTTTTAATTCCACATGTAAAAAGAACCAGTTTTGCACTTTCAAAGAAAAAAAAATTCATCTTAACCAGTTTTCTCCAGAGTCTAAACAATATGGCTATCCTGTATCAAACAAGTTATCTTTCCTTTCTATAGTCATAGATTTATGGCTAAAATACAGATCAAATAGTGCTCAAATTGACTGTGATAACAGGGCCAGAAGGACTGATAAAAATCTTGGAACGTCCCTCCAAGGAGATGGGGGTGTTTGATCAGAAGAATCTAAAGGGGTAAACAAACTTGCTAGAGTGAGGGAACCTGAGTTCCCCCTCCCTGCTCAGAGACTGGGGCAGTTAGAAGGGACCAGCTGATGGAGAGGGAGACAGAGGGGTTGGGAGGGCTGTAAGGCCACAACAGGACAAAGAATGGAGAGAGAAAGGCAGTGGGGGACACAGTTGGAGCTGTGGGCCGGCTAAAGAGAGTCGACTTAAAAAGTGAAGATTTGATCAGCCAAAATATAATGTGACATTGTAATATGGATAATCATCTTCACAAATAACATAGTTCTTTTTTCAGTTGTAATTTCTCTTTAGATACTTTTAAGTTACCTTTATTTACCTCACGGTAGGCAGAGAGGAGGATCCAGGAGCCAACTTGGATGGTGCTAAGCCTGGGGTTGGATGGCAAGGGCCCCTGCAAAAGCTGAACAATCTCAAGATTTGTCCCCTATCTTATCTATGGTGCTGCAAGACTTGCACTCACAGGAAACAGTCAGGACATTCACACTCAAGGCAGTTTCCATGCAGGTTAGAAGCAAGGTCAGAGGAATGCACTGCTTTGTCTTGAAGCCTAAACAACACTATGTATTTAATTTCCCTAACCCTGGTAAGAGAAACCCAAGTAAGATGGTAGGTGTTGCAAGAGGGCATCAGAGGGCAGACACACTGAAACCATGCTCACAGAAAACTAGTCAATCTAATCACACTAGGACCACAGCCTTGTCTAACTCAATGAAACTAAACTATGCCCATGGGGCAATCCAAGACGGGCGGGTCATGGTGGAGAGGTCTGACAGAATGTGGTCCACTGGAGAAGGGAATGGGAAGCCACTTCAGTATTCTTGCCTTGAGAACCCCATGAACAGTATGAAAAGGCAAAATGATAGGATACCGAAAGAGGAACTCCCCAGGTCAATAGGTGCCCAATATGCTACTGTAGATCAATGGAGAAATAACTCCAGAAAGAATGAAGGGATGGAGCCAAAGAAAAAACAATACCCAGCTGTGGATGTCACTGGTGATAGAAGAAAGGTCCAATGCTGTAAAGAGCAATATTGCATAGGAACCTGGAATGTCAGGTCCATGAATCAAGGCAAATTGGACGTGGTCAAACAAGAGATGGCAAGGGTGAACATCGACATTCTAGGAATCAGCGAACTAAAATGGACTGGAATGGGTGAATTTAACTCAGATGACCATTATATCTACTACTGCGGGAAGGAATCCCTCAGAAGAAATGGAGTAGCCATCATGGTCAACAAAAGAGTCCGAAATGCAGTACTTGGATGCAGTCTCAAAAACGACAGAATGATCTCTGTTCATCTCCAAGGCAAACCATCCAATATCACGGTAATCTAAGTCTATGCCCCAACCAGTAATGCTGAAGAAGCTGAAGTTGAATGGTTCTATGAAGACCTACAAGACCTTTTAGAACTAACATCCCAAAATGATGTCCTTTTCATTATAGGGGACTGGAATGCAAAAGTAGGACGTCAAGAAACACCTGGAGGAACAGGCAAATTTGGCCTTGGAATGCGGAATGAAGCAGGGCAAAGACTAATGAAGTTTTGCCAAGACAATGCACTGGTCATAGCAAACACCCTCTTCCAACAACACAGGAGAAGACTCTACACATGGACATCACCAGATGGTCAACACCGAAATCAGACTGATTATATTCTTTGCAGCCAAAGATGGAGAAGCTCTCTACAGTCAACAAAAACAAGACCGGGAGCTGACTATGGCTCAGATCACGAACACCTTAATACCAAATTCAGACTGAATTTGAAGAAAGTAGGGAAAACCGCTAGACCATTCAGGTATGACCTAAATCAAATCCCTTATGATTATACAGTGGAAGTGAGAAATAGATTTAAGGGCCTAGATCTGATAGATAGAGTGCCTGATGAACTATGGAATGAGGTTCGTGACATTGTACAGGAGACAGGGATCAAGACCATTCACACGGAAAAGAAATGCAAAAAAGCAAAATGGCTGTCTGGGGAGGCCTTACAAATAGCTGTGAAAAGAAGAGAAGCAAAAAGCAAAGGAGAAAAGGAAAGATATAAGCATCTGAATGCAGAGTTCCAAAGAATAGCAAGGAGAGATAAGAAAGCCTTCTTCACCGATCAGTGCAAATAAATAGAGGAAAACAGCAGAATGGGAAAGACTAGAGATCTCTTCAAGAAAATTAGAGATACCAAGGGAACAATTCATGCAAATATGGGCTCGATAAAGGACAGAAATGGTCTGGACCTAACAGAAGCAGAAGATATTAAGAAGAGGTGGCAAGAATACACAGAAGAACTGTACAAAAAAGATCTTCATGACCCGGATAATCACGATGGTGTGATTACTCATGTAGAGCCAGACATCCTGGAATGTGAAGTCAAGTGGGCCTTAGAAAACATCACTATGAACAAAGCTAGTGGAGTTGATGGCATTCCAGTTGAGCTATTTCAAATCCTGAAAGATGATGCTGTGAAAGTGCTGCACTCAATATGCCAGCAAATTTGGAAAACTCAGCAGTGGCCCCAGGACTGGAAAAGGTCAGTTTTCATTCCAATCCCAAAGAAAGGCAATGCCAAAGAATGCTCAAACTACTGCACAATTGCACTCATCTCACACGCTGGTAAAGTAATGTTAAAAATTCTCCAAGAACAGGCAACTGGATATTTCAACGTTTGAAATCAGCTTTATAAACACTTGAGCTGTGGAGAAACTCCTTGTGTATCACACAGTGGGCAGGTCACCTGAAGGAAAGACAAGTTTAAACTCCTGATATCAATCATGAAGCTTTACATGTATGAGTCAACAAGATTTTGAGCTTAGTCAAGAAAAACAGGCGATCTCAAAAGGTACAGAGGGAACGTGCAGAGGTACCCCAGGGCAGATCCCTACTTCAGAGGGAAGTGATCCTCACCCACAGACAGCAGGTTCCTGAGGGTCTCCACCATCACATCCTTGTACAAGGTCCTCTGGGCAGGGTCCAGGCATTCCCACTCCTCAGGAGTGAAATCTAGGAACACATCCTTGAAGCTCAACTGTGCCTGAAATGAAAACACATTCCACCAATGGGCCCTGAGGAGGATTCTTAGTTTCACACAAATTGAGAAGAGGTGAGAGGGGTAAAGCTCAGTTCAGTTGGAGTAATATTCTGATAAACCCATTAAAAGCTGCTTGAAGCAAACTGTTGGTCTCTAATCTAATTTAAAATTTCGTCTTTTTCCCTAAGATTATGACATCCTGCAATCAACATATGTTTGTCATGTATGTGGAAAATACATAAAATACACAAATTAAAACCAGCACTGGGTTGTCTATGCAGAAGAGTTCCATTCAACACACTGACTGACGTAGTGTCACTATCTAGATGAGTTACAGCAAGACTGGGGTCTTCAGAGACGACAAAGTCCACAGTGACGTTAAAAGAACACACACTGTGATGATGACGACACCATCACACTGACGACAGGTGTTTCAGCACGTCCTACACACTAAGCATTACTCTAAAGACTTCACACGGATGAACTTGTCATCAACAAAACAGCACGTTAGGGAAAGATCTCGTCCACCTTACTGGGGAGAAAAATCTTTCACTCTAAGAAATCGCTCAGATCAAACAGTTAAGAAATGAGGCAACAGCACCTGAGCTCAGGTGGTTGGGAGAGACAACTGAACCTAAAGAATCAACCAGTTAACTAGCAGAGAAGGAAAGTGCATCCACAGACAGTTCCCTGAGAATACCTGAAACACGTTCAAGGCAGCTGAAATACAACAGAACAGCATAAATGGTCACGATACAGGGTCACACCCTCTCCCATCGCAACCCACACAATGTCAGTACTCTGACTACAGTTTACATCATTCATGTGATGATGCAGAAAAAACAACATCATGCACTTAAGATACAACTGCAACTGCTACAAAGCATACACCATTATTTATGAGATGATGTTTTTGTAATAAAAGTGTGGACTTACATATCCATGCATTCATGCATGCATGTGTAAACACACAATTGATTGAAACAAGAGTTGTATTTTTTCTTTCATTCTATCAAATTTCATTCAGCATCAGCTTTGTGCCTCAAACTTGAAATACAGCAGTGAACATGATGGAGCTTACAATCTAGCGGCCAGCCAGCCAATTTCATCCACAATTTTAATGTAACTACTGAAATAAGTGCTCTGACACAGGCCCGGTGCTAAGACAAGATTAAACAGAAAGTCTTAAACTACATTGAGAAATCAGACAAGGTCTCTGTGAGGAAGAAACTTAGGATTGGCAAGGTGGGAAACAGAAGAGTCTTGCAAGCAGAGAGAACAGCCTGAGTGCCAGCTCTGAGGCAGGAAGATATTTACTGAACAGAAAGTCAGCCAGTGTGACTGGGACACAGGGAATGTACATGGGGTGATGCCAGGCAGAGGCTAATTTATGCAAGACCTATGGATTTAGGACTTTATTCCAAAAGCTACTGGAAGTCACTGAAGAATCTGCAAGAGGAAAGTTAGACACTTAGATTTGTTTTTCAGAGCTCAATCTGCTGTGTGTGGAAGTTGTTGTTTACCTGCTTACTCATGCCAGACTCTTTGCAACCCCCTGAGGGCAGCCTGCCAGCTCCTCTATCCATGGAATTCTCCAGGCAAGAATACTGAGTGGGTTCCCATTCTCTTCTTTATTTTACTTCTTCATTCAGTAACTTTGTCAACATTCTATTTCTTTTTCAAGCTCATTTATTTTGCTTATGTTGGGTCTTTGCTGTGAGTGGGCTTTCTCTAGTTGCAGCTGCAGTGCCTGGGCTTCTCCTTGCAGTGGCAAGGAGAGTCTCGTTGATTGATAACATAGGCTTGTAAAATTTGTCCAGGAAAGTGAGTGTCTTGATCACTAAAAACTGTACAAAGTACACCGCAAGTGAAAAACACATTTCAAAAATATTTATTTATTTCATTTTGGCTGTGTTGGGTCTGCTCTGCTGCTCGGACTCTCTATTTGCAGCAAGCAGGGGCTACTCTTTGCTGAGGTGCACTGGCTTCTCACTGTGGCGTCTTCTCTTGCAGAGCATGGACTCTAGGGGGTGTGGGCTTCAGTAGTTGTGGCTTCCAGGCTTTAGAGCACAGGCTCGGTAGTTGGGTTGCATGGGCTTAGTTGCTCCACAGCATGTGGGATCTTCCCAGATCAGGGATCGAACCCACGTCTCCTGCATTGGTAAGGTGATTCTTTACTGCTGAGCCTCCAGGAAAGCCCATGAGTTAATTTTCTTGCTGACAAACTTTACAACAAATATACTTACTGTCTTTGAGTAAACCTGGGTACCATAAAAACACTGTGCTGAATAGTAATGTGTTGTTTTTGAGCTGTTGTTCAGTTGCTCAAGTTGTGTCCAGCTCTTTGTGACCCCATGGACTGCAGCACACGAGGCTCCCCTGTCCTTCACCATCTCCCAGAGCTTGCTCAAACTCATGTCCATTGAGTCAGTGACGCCATCCAACCATCTCATCCTCTGCCCCCTTCTCCTCCTGCCTTCAATCTTTCCCAGCATCAGGGTCTTTTCTAATGAGTCACTTCTTTGCATCAGGTGGCCAAAATATTGAAGCTGAAGCTTCAGCCCTTCCAATGAATATTCCAGGTTGATCTGCTTTAGGGTTGACTGGTTTGATCTCCTTGCTGTCCTAGGGACTCTCAAGAGTCTTCTCCAACACCATCACTCAAAAGCATCAATTCTTCAACACACAGCCTTCTTTATGGCCCAACTCTCACATCTATACATGACTACTGGAAAAACCATAGCTTTGACTAGACAGACTTTTGTGGGCAAAGTAATGTCTCTGCTTTTTAATATGCTGTCTAGGTTGGTCATACTTTTTCTTCCAAGCAGCAAGTGTCTTTTAATTTCATGGCTGCAGTCACCTTCTGCAGTGATTTTGGAGCCTAAGAAAATGAAGTCTCTCAGTGTTTCCACATCTATTTGCCATACAGTGATGGGACTTCATGCCATGATCTTACAGATCAACAAAGGCGTTTACCGTCTGCCTCTATGGAGAGTGAACCCCATGCTCCTATAGCTGTTGCCTTTCAATAGCTGTGGAGAGAGGAACTCCATGCTCCAGGGAATCCAGTGAGACGGGTCTTTAGACAATTGGATTTTTTTTTTTTAATGTTTTTAGGAACAGATTTTATGGTCTCTATCATTGCATCTCCTCCTATCTAGAGAAGCACTAAATCCCTTTATGGTGACATCATATCCTCATGACTTACAAAAAACCTTTTGTAAAATAAGTGCTTCGTGGTATTGAACTTCCCATTCACCAAAACCTTGTATATTGCCCTTCCCCACTGCCGTTTGAAGCAGTCTCTCAGAGCTGTTTGAGATGCTGCCCCCTGGGTACAGTCCTCATTTTGCCCTCATTTTGTTTGGTGCCATCCTAAAATGTTCTCTCTAAGAAAGCAAAGGTTTTGGAAATTATCACTGGTATTTATGCTCCCCAATCTATAAAATGCTAATATAAAAGTCAGTTCTTGGCAGGTAAGGTGTCCTCCCAGGAGAGGCAGCATGGCTCAAGCATTTGTGAACAGCAACATCCAGTCTGGGAAGGTGGTTGTGTTCATCAACCCAACCTGCCCCTACTGCAGAAGGACTCAGGAGCTCCTCAGTCAACTGCCCTTCAAAGAAGGGCTTCTGGAATTTGTCAATATCACAGCCAATGGCGACACCACTGAGATACAAGGTTATTTGCAACAGCTCACAGGAGCCAGAACGTTACCTCGCGTATTCATCGGTAAAGAGTGAATAGGTGGACGCACTGATCTAGTAAATATTCATGAGAGAGGGGAATTGTTGACACTGATAAAGCAAATCAGAGCTCTGCAATAATTACAGAGCAGATCCAGGCTGATATTCCCCTTGAAGACTGGATGGCGTTCCAATAATGACAGCAGTTCCTGGAGGATGGACCTGGGGCAACTTTACCCAGTCACAGCAACTGTTTACTTAAAATTCAGAAATATGTTCACCTCAATAAAAAGGGACAGGCACTTTGGGAGGCCAAAAACAACTTCTTTTGACTCACTATTAAAAATGGACCAACTTGCCAAAAAAAAACCCCAAAACAAAACAAAAAGAGTCAATTCTTAGTTACTTAAGGAAAGTACAAAGTGTGTTTTCAGTAAAGAAGGTAGGAGAAATGGAATTGCATTCTGTGAAGGGAAAAGGAAGTAAGCCTGACTTACAGGTGGCTTTTTAGGATGGAAGAACACAGTAATGGGTACAAAAAGTGATAAGGTTTGTGAAAAGTGAAACATAAGAAATGAGTTTTGTACATGGTTTAAAATAAGTGTAAAATAAATTTAATTAAGTTTGCCTTTTAAATTAAGTAAAACTTATTTAGCTTTGAATTTTGCTTTTCCATCTGTGGCAAAACTTGAATTTAGCTTTTCTGTCTGTTAAGATGACACCTTTTCTTCAGATGGTGAACTGCCTTTGATAACAGATCTAAATTTCTTTCTCTCTTAAACGATCTGTTCTGAAATATTTTATTGTTACTTTAGCTATATGAAAAGCTATTGTTTCACAATGACCTATAATCCTATCTGACTGAGTGTGCTAAACATTTTTGATATTTGTTGACAAAACTTCCTAAGTCATTGTAATGAAGAACTTGATTTCTAGCTAACTTTGGGATGCTTCAGAGGGCCCTGAAACACCCCAAAGAGAGATGTTACACCAGTCAGCTCATGTTCTGTACAGAATGACATGGGAAGTATTGTCAAGTGAGGAATAAGTCTCGGGTTATATTGTATGGAAAATGTTACTAATATAGATATCGTAGAAACCATACGGTGCTCCTAAAATTCTGATATGCTTGGGTAAAATTTTATCAGGCATAATTCTAATTACTATCTCAAAATATTGTCATAGCACTAATCAAGTTTTGCAAAGATACTTGCTCTTCAAGAAGATGTACAGAAAGGACTTTCGGATAAATACCACTTTCTGAACTGGGTAAGGATTCTAATGGAAAACCTGAAGACTTCACAAAGCTTAACAGAAGGACTGATGAATATACTTATAACTTTTATGGTTTGCATCTGAAAAATTGCTGGTTAGAATATGTGTTTTCCAGGTGTAAGGAGAAAAAAAACCTCCCTTGAAACTAATATGACAGCAATTTGGTAAAAATTATATTTTATACACAAACTGAAACATTTATCTTTTCTCTCTACCTGAACCCTTCTGGAATGCAAAAGTAGGAAGTCAAGAAACACCTGGAGTAACAGGCAAATTTGGCCTTGGAGTACAGAATGAAACAGGGCAAAGGCTGACAGAGTTCTACCAAGAGAACACACTGGTCATAGCAACACCCTATTCCAACAACACAAGAGAAGACTCTACACTTGGACATGACCAGATGGTCAACACTGAAATAAGATTGCTGGACTCAAGATTGCTGGGAGAAATATCAATAACCTCAGATATGCAGATGACACCACCCTTATGGCAGAAAGTGAAGAACTAAAGAGACTCTTGATGAAAGTGAAAGAGGAGAGTGAAAAGGCTGGCTTAAAACTCAACATTCAGAAAACGAAGATCATGGCATACGGGCCCATCACTTCATGGCAAATAGTTGGGGGAACAATGGAAACAGTGAGTGACTTTTTTTGAGGGTGGAGGGCTCCAAAATCACTGCAGATGATGACTGCAGCCATGATATTAAAAGACACTTGCTCCTTGGAAGAAAAGCTGTGACCAACCTATACAGCATATTAGAAAGCAGAGACGTTACTTTATTAAAAAAGGTCCATGTAGTCAAAGCTATGGTTTTTCCAGTAGTCATGTATGGATGTGAGAGTTGGACTATAAAGAAAGCTGAACGCTGAAGAATTGATGCTTTTGAACTGTCACGTTGGACAAGACTCTTGAGAGTCCCTTGAGCTGCAAGGAGATCAAATCAATCAATACTAAAAGAAATCAGCCCTGAATATTTATTGGAAGGACTGATGCTGAAGCTGAAATTACAATACTTTGGCCACCTGATGTGAAGAAGTGACTCATTGGAAAAGGCCCTGATGCTGGGAAAGACTGAAGGCGGGAGGAGAAGGGGACAACAGAGGATGAGATGGTTGGATCGCATCACCAACACGATAGACATGAGTTTGAGGAAGCTCTGGGAGCTGGGGATGGACAGGGAGGCCCAGTGTCCTGTAGTCCATGGAGTCGCAAAGTCAAACACGACTGAGTGACTGAATTGAACTGAGATATGGGAAGACGCAACAAGACGAATACTTTCCTGGATCATAACTAGAAGACACTTCTTCAGAGATCTTTGACTATGGAGACCTAGTCCAGTAATAGCACATTGAGTGACCCGTCAGCAAAGCCTTCTTCAGAACTGGGAACGAGCCTTCCGAGCAACGCGAGACAAAATGTTCACGAAATGCCCCCAAAAACGTATCGGATGTATGGCCATAAGAGGGCCATGTCAACTACAAATTGGCACTTGCCAGGGGCATTGCCAGCGAGTGAATGGCAAAGGCATTTACCCTCTGCCTCCACAGAGACAGAACCCCATTCTGCTAAAGCTGTTGACTTTCAACAGCCCTGGAGGGACTTCAGAGTGGAGCGAGGCACTCTGCTCCAGGGACTCTGGTAGGACTGGTCTGTAGATAGTTGGATGTTTTTAGGAACAGACTTTATGGTCTCAATCCTTGCATCTCCTCCTATATAGAGGCGCACTAAATCCCTTCATGGTGAATCAGATCCTCATGACTAACAAAAAACCTTTTGTGAAATGAGTGCTTCATGGTATTGAAATTCCCCTTCACCAAAACCTTACATATTGAACTTCCCCCACTGCAGCTTTGGAGCAGTCTCTCACAGTGCTCAGACTATTCTCCTGATATGACTGTTTAGCAAATATGACCCTACTCTGGGGGGCATTTCATGACCATTTGGTCCCGCATTGCTGGGAAGGCTCATTCCCAGTTCTGAAGAAGGTTTTTGCTGATATGCCGTGCAATGTGCTATTACTGGACTAGGTCTTAATAGTCAAAGATCTCTGGACACCTGTCAGAGCTATCTGAGATGCTGCCTCCCTGGCTGCAGTCCTCATTTTCCCCAAATAAATCTTAACTTGCAACTCTCAAGTTGTACATCTTTTTTAATTGATACATCCTCTTCTGACAACACGAGACGACTCTACACAAGGACATCACCAGATGCTCAGTACTGAAATCAGATTGATCATGTTCCTTGCAGCTGAAGATGGGGAAGCTCTGTACAGTTAGCAAAAACAAGACCAAGAGCTGACTATGACTTAGATCATGAACTCCTTACTGCCAAATTCAGACTGAAATTGAAGAAAGTAGGGAAAACCACTAGACACCATTCAGGTATGACCTAAATCAAATCTCTTATGATTACACAGTGGAAGTGACAAATGGTTTCAAAGGATTAGATCTGATAGAGAGAATGCCTGAAGGACTATGGACAGAGGTTCATGACATTGTACAGGAGGCAGTGATCAAGACCATCACAAGGAAAAAGAAATGCAAAAAGGCAAAATGGTTGTCTGAGGAGGCCTTACAAATAGCTGAGAAAAGAAGAGATGTGAAAGGCAAAAAAGAAAAGGAAAGATAAAGCCATTTGAATGAAATGTTCCAAAGAATAGCCAGGAGAAGTAAGAAAGCCTTCTTAAGTGAACAATGCAAAGAAAGAGAGGAAAGCAATAGAATGGGAAAGACTAGACATCTCTTCAAGAAAATTAGAGGGACAGAGGACAGAAATGGCATGGACCTAACAGAAGTAGAAGAGATTAAGAAAAGGTGGCAAGAATACACAGAAGAACTATACAAAAAGGATCTTAATGAGCCAGGTAACCATGATGGTGTGATCACTCACCTAGAGGCAGACATCTTGGAATGTGATGTCAAGTGGGCTTTAGGAAGCATTACTGTGAACAAAGCTAGTGGAGGTGATGGAATTCCAGCCGAGCTATTTCAAATCCTCAAAGATGGTGCTGTGAAAGTGCTGCACTCAATATGCCAGCAAACTTCGAAAACCCAGCAGTGGCCACAAGACTGGAAAATGTGAGTTTTCACTCCAATCCCAAAGAATGTTCAAACTACCACACAATTGCACTCATCTCACCCACTAGGAAAGTTAAGTTCAAACTTCTTGATTAGAAGTCAGCTTCCATCGTCAGCTCCTCCTCATCGGGTTGGGGAATTTTCTGTCCTTACATGGTCAAGCTTGGACTCTCATGGCTCAATGGAAATGCACAAAAATTTGGTGAATCATCTCAGGTTTCAGCATAATGTCACCTTTTCCTTATATTTTTGTTTTTAGTGCACACAAAGAAGCATGTGCTAGGGGGTCATTAACTTACTGAGACCACTGGGCAGGATGTGGGGCTCATACCACTGCTGTTTTATTGTTTGGGGGCAGGTCCTGTGTCTTTGCCACATGGTTTTGTTGCTGAGCAAACCTGCTTTCTTGACTGATCCTTTAACTTACAAAGTCTCCTATACTTTTCTCTTTATTTACAATCCCCTAGTGAGATTAACGATTTAATCACCTACTCTGTCTCTTTTCTCTATCCTTACCAACTTGATTTACTTTAGTCTACTTGCCAGTCAGTCTGGGTGACCCAGGTTCCTGTGTTGGGTCCCTATCTGGGGAGGTCTGACAGCAGTCTTTATTTTTTAGCATGAATCATGCAAGTTTGAGGGGCTCGCTGGATGGTCTTCCACAGGTTAGGCTCCATTAGGAACTTGTGAATCTGCTGTGGCATCTCTCTTGGTGTGGGTGCTGTTACTGTGGTGTGGCACGATGTGCAAGAGGGCCTCAGGAGTCAGGACAGTTCCACATGCACACATCTCCCCGGTGTGTGGTGTGGTCCAGAGTGAATCCCCACTCCTTTTCTGTATACACCACCTGGTATTTTGACAAGTTGATCTGTAGTGACCCTCTCATGGCTTGAGAATCACCTGCCTTTGCTGCCTGCCTTTGCAGCTTGGTCAGCTATCTGGTTGCTTTGGATTATATGACTTTCACCCTTCTAGTGGCCTGGACAGTGCACTCCGGCCACCAGTGAGGGCTTGTGGATGGCTTCTCATCGTGACAGGATCTCAAAGCATGTTTTCTGTCTTTACTGTCCAAAGCGAGGAGCCCCCTTCTCTGCAGATGGTCCTGTGAGCAGGCACCGTAGGGAAAGCAGAGCAGGAGCCTCTGTACGTATCATTCACGTGCCTTCAGGGAGCAGTAGGGCTCCTGTCAGAGCAGTGACTTCTGCCTCCTGAGCTGAGCTCCCTAGGGGCAGGGCTTTTGCTTCTACCACCTTTTCAAGGGTTAGCACCACAGGACTTCCCTAGCAGTCCAGTGGTTAAGACTCTGCACTTCCACTGCAGGGAGTGTGGATTTGATTCCTGGCTGGGAAACTAAGATCTTGTAGGCTGTGTGGCAAAAAAACCCAATGGGTTTTCACTACATACCGAATACGTCCCCTGCCTTGGTCCACGAAGCTGCTTCCATCCATGAACAGGTCCACCTCCAACTCAGCCAAGGCTTGTGTGTTGAGCCCAGTCTGCTTGAGGCAGTCATGCTCAGGGGGGTGTGCAGCAACCGTCGGGAGCAGGGACGCTGGATTCAGGGCCAAAGTGACCTGAAGTTTTAGAGTGGAATTGCCTGAGAGAATGGCTTAGTACTTCCCCATTCTCCCAGAAGTCAGCCAATAGCCCCCTTTTTGTCCCAGTGAAGAAAGGACATGAAATGAAGTGAAAGTCGCTCAGTCGTGTCCGACTCTTTGCAACCGCATAGACGATACAGTCCATGGAATTCTCCAGGCCAGAATACTGGAGTGGGTAGCCTTTCCCTTCTCCAGGGGACCTTTCTGACCCAGGAATCAAAGTCGGGTCTCTTGCACTACAGGCAAATTCTCTACCAACTGAGCTACCAGGGAAGCCCGAAGAAAGGACATGGTGAGAGACGCACACAGTGGTGGGCTGCCCCAGGGTGAACTGCTCGGTTTCCTGAAGTCTGGAACAAGGAGTTGCCACAGCTTGAAGGCTAGGGGGCCACCCTGAACATTCTATTTTAGTTGAGAAGTAAGTAGTGGGCCGAGGGATGTTCCCCGGAGCTTGAATTAATATGTGAGACTCAGGCCTTGTCCCTCATGGACCTACAGTGTGAAAGGTTTAAGTCTGCTAGTTCCAAAGCTGGAGCTGAGACTAACCTTGTTTTTATCATTTCCCAGGCTGTTTGGTACTCTCTTGTCGAAGTAAGAGCTCAAGATATATTCTTTTAAAGCCTTAATTCGAGATCCTAATTGGACAGAATCCTGCCTTTCCCAGAAGCCCCTCAGCTCTGTGTGTCTTGGGTGTTCCCAAGCCAGCACTTGCCTATTTTCTGTCAGGCAGAGGATGAAACCCAGGTACGTGACTTGTTACTTACAGACTTGAGCCTTCTTCTGGGAGCCGTTCCATCCACAATTGGCCGAGTTCAGGGTTCTTATGGTATTTTTTAGACACTTTGCTTGTTGAGAGCAAGTCATCCACACACATTGGAGTATGAGCCCGAGCCAACATTTCCCCAAACAAGGTAGGGGAAATCTTCAGTCCCTGAGGCAACACTGTCCAGCAGTACTGTTGGACTCCCTGTGTTTCTGGGTCCTGCCACCAGAAAGCAGACAGCTGCAGTGGTTCTTCTGCAGTAGGAATGCAGGGAAAAGTATGCTTCAAGTCTAGAACTGAGCACCAGCAGTATTGTCCCACAGCAGTTGTGAGCAGAACATATATGGATTACTTACTACAGGCTGCCAATCTTGGGCTGTCTCACAAATGGCCCTGACGTCTTGGACAATGATTCGTACACTGCTGAGTTCGCCTCTTTGGGAGGATAGGAGTTTTATATAGGAATCTACAAGGTTTAATTAGTCCCAGTTAAGCCAACTTTTCAAGAACTGTCTGAATTATCTTTGCGGTCTCTTGCCTCAGAAGGTACTGTTTTAAATTAGGTGTACCAGTGTCTTTTTTTTTTTTTTTTTTTTTGGCTGTCCTGCACAGTTTGCAGGATCCTAAGTTCCCTCACCAGGAATCGAACCCAGGCCACTGCAGCAAAAGTGCCAACTTGTAACCACTGACCCACCAGGGAATCCCTCCAGTGTCCCTAATAACAGGATTTGTATTGGCCATGTGTTTGTTGGCCTTCCCTGTGGTGCTGTCAGTCCACACTTCCTGCCTTACCTTTTTGTATACCTGGGGAGGGGGAATCAGTCTCCTTCTCCAGAGTGTCCACAAATATCATCTGCCTGCTTACCAGGTGCCCTGACAGGATGCAGAGGTCAAGCTGTTCTGGTAAAAAATCATTTGTGCGTTTAATTTACAGAAGAGGGATTGGACATGTTGGCATATATAAGAAACTGTGTTTCAGGTTGAGGTCCCCTAATCGGCATTGCAGAGGTTGTAAGAAAGAACAGCTTTGCACTTCTCCAGAAACTCCTGTGACCAGGATGGACTGAGTCGTTCTCTGCGCCATCTTGCTATCTACCAGAGTGTGCCGCACTGTAGCTATCAGAAGGTCAGTCAGCTTGTCCCCACTGTCACAGGTACCTGGGGCTCCTGGGGCATCATCAGAGTGTTCATCTCTTTCTACTGCAGTGACAGGCTCCTGTCTGTTACTGCTTTCCTTCTTACTCCTTAGCCAAGGACAGTCTGTTTTCCAGTGCCCTCCTTACACTAAGCGCGTTGTTGCCTCCCCCACAGTGGCTCACCTCTCCTCAGGTTACTCGTGCTCTGGGAATCCACTGCTGCCACCAGGTAATGTGGCTTTCAGTCTTGCATCTTCTTGCTTCTTTTGTTGTTCCCTGTTGTTGAACACTTTTAAAGCAACATCTGTCAGTTGAGAAGGGGTCATTCCAAGTGGACCATCTAACTTCTGTGATTTTCTTATGTCTGGGGAGCTTTGTCCAATAAGGGTTATGTTTACCATTCTCATTATTTTCAGAGGCCTCAGGGTTTGCATCAGAGCAGTGCCTATAAGTATGATAAACTCTTTCTAGAAACTGATGGATCGTCATTGGGTTTTTGGTGTATCTCTTGAATTTATCTAAGCTCTATTGCCTGGGTATTCCTTTTCAAAGACCTGCTCAGATACACTTACTCTAATGCTCTCAGTTCAGTTCAATCTCTCAGTCATGTCCAATCCTCTGTGATCCCATCGACTGCAGCATGCCAGGCTTCCCACTCCATCACCAACTCCCGGAGCTTACTCAAAATCATGTCCATTGAGTCAGTGATGCCATCCAACCATCTCATCCTCTGTCGGTCGTCCCCTTCTCCTCCTGCCTTCAATCTTTCCAGCATCAGGGTCTTTTCCAATGGGTCAGTTCTCTGCATCAGGTGGCCAAAGCATTGGAGTTTCAGCTTCAGCATCAGTCCTTTCAATAAACACCCAGGACTGATTTCCTTTAAGATGGACTGGTTGGATCTCCTTGCAGCCCAAGGGGCTCTCAAGAGTCATCTCCAATATCACAGTTCAAAAGCATCAATTCTTTGGCACTCAGCATTCTTTATAGTCCAACTCTCACATCCATACATGACTACTGGAATAACCATAGCCTTGACTAGATGGACCTTTGTAGGCAAAGTAATGTCTCCGCTTTTTAATATGTTGTCTAGGTTGGTCATAGCTTTTCTTCCAAGGAGCAAGTGTCTTTTAATTTCATGGCTGCCGTCACCATCTTCAGTGATTTTGGAGCCCCAAAAATAGTGTCTCACTGTTTCCATTGTTTCCCCAACTATTTGCCATGAAGTGATGGGACAGAATGCCATGATATTAGTTTTCTAAATGTTGAGTTTTAAGCCAGCTTTTTCACTTTCCTCTTTCACGTTCATCAAGAGGCTCTTTAGTTCGTTACTTTATGCCATAGGGTGGTGTCATCTGTATATCTGAGCTTATTGATATTTCTCCTGGCAATCTTGATTCCAACTTGTTTCATCCAGCTCGGCATTTCGAATGATGTACCCTGCATATAAGTTAGATAAGCAGGGTGACAATATACAGCCTTGATGTACTCCTTTTCCTATTTGGAACCAGTCTGTTCTTCCATGTCCAGTTCTAACTGTTGCTTCCTGAGCTACATACAGATTTCTCAGGAGGCATGTCAGGTGGTCTGATATTCCCATCTCTTGAAGAATATTTCATAGTTTGTTGTGATCCACACAGTCAAAGAGTATTCAATGGAGCAGAAGTAGATGGGAGGACTATTCTATTTAAGGGGCAGGGTTTCTGGGAATTGGGCCTCTGCCTGCCTTTTGGCCTTTTATGGTTATCCTGTGAACTATCATTGTGCCTGTGTGTGTGTCGTTTAGGGGATGTGTTAGAGTGAGAGTGTAATGAGGCTTAAGGTCAACTGGAAGTAGACTCTTCCACCATCTTGTGCCTAGTTTTTGTCATATCCTTTTTTCTCAATGACTGTGGCATCCCGTCCCCCCACTTCTTTTAATGGTTGTGCCCTGCCCCCTTCCTTCTGTCTCATTGTGATCCTTTAGAATATTGAGAATGTTGTCTTCTAAGGAGTGATGTGGCTTGGTGCCAGAGGAAAAAAAAAAATTGATCTTTATGGTTGGGCAGGTTCTTCCATCGAGGTCTGGTTAACAGAGGGCTCATGCAAGAGGAGGAGGGAGCCAAAATCGGCAGAGGAAAAGTTTGCATTGAATTTTCCTGTCTTGCCTTAAACTGTTGAGTTTTTATTTCATCAGTGCTCTCTCAGGAGGCAGACATCTTAGTGCATCCCACCTACTCTGAATGTGTGGGCAAGAGGGATCAGGAGACAGAGTGACTGAGAGAAATAGAAACGTGAGGAGAACAGAAGAGTGGGTGAGATCAGAGGGCAGTGTGGAGGATGGGTGTTTTGCAAAGAGATGGTAAGAATGAAAGAATAAACAGTGAAAGTAGCAAATGGTAAAAAACAAAGTGAAAGAAAGCTGGGATCTCTTGGGACATTGAAGGAGTAAAGACAGAATAGGAGAGGAACCCCTGATCAGTATGAAAAGGGAAGGTTAGTCCCTTAGTCGTGTCTGACATTTTGTGATTCCCATGAACTGTCATCCACTAGGCTCATCTGTCCATGGAATTCTCCAGGTAAGAATACTGGAGTGGGTTGCCATTTCCTGCTCCAGGGCTGATCAGTATAGTGAGGGTACAAAAGGGTGGGAGACATGACCTAGGGAGAGACTTGATGCTAGGAGAGAAGGGCTGGAGTGGGGACAAAGTGAGCAGAGGAAGAGAGGGTGGAAAGGTAGTTCGGCCACCAGAGGCGGGGCAGAGTGGGGATGAAGGGCGTGTCACAGATTCAATGGTGGTAACCTGGAGGACTGAAAGAGAGGGCCACAAGGAAACAGGTCAGAAAGGTTGAGGGGGAACAATGTGCAGAGAGGCAGGACAGCAGAGGGGAACAGAGAGACAAACCAAATGAAAGGGAAACACGTGGAAGTGAGGGGGTGGAGATCTGGACCCAGATGAGTGTTGAGCTGTTTGCTTATGCATGATTAAGTTGTGATGTATTTGATTTGTGGCTTTGGACTCCAAAAAATACCTTCTAAAATTATTCTGATAAAGATGAGAATTGAAACTGTCCTGTCTGTATGTGTGCATCTTGTAATTATTTGTATCATAATAGAGCTTCCATCTGCCATCCTGGTCAGCCCAGGGGACAGTGACTGGACTCAGACAGCTGTGGGTCACCGCTTCTGTTTCCTGGTGTGGAGTAGAGGATGGGGAGACTGGTGGAGCCAGAAGTTACATCTGTCACCATGTGGTGCCTCTCTGAAGGAATGTTAAAGGTGCTTTTATTCCTTCTGGTGATGGTTTTTCTTTTTGCTTTACATTGAATTGTTTTCTATAAAGAATTATTCTGAAATGTACTTTGCTGGCTTCCTATAATCCACTCATATTCTTATGCTATATTCGAAAAGCCTTTAAAATATTTGGCTATGCTGGATCTTAGTTTTAGCATGTGGGATCTTAGCCACTGGACCACTAGGGTAGAAGAACCGTGACACCAGACTTTTTTTTAATTAAAAAAAAACTTTATAGTTTTGTTTTTTATCCCCATTCATTTCAAGTTTAGATCAGGACTTGTATGCTTTCTCCTCTTTATGTTACATGTTGAAAAAGTTCGTTGGTAATAACTTAATAATTTTACACTTTTGATGAGTACTTGGTAAGAAGTATTACCAAGTATTACCAAGTACTTGGACTGTAGTCTGCCAGGCTCCTCCATCCATGGGATTTCCCAGGCAAGAATACTGGAGTGGGTTGCCATGCCCTCCTCCAGGGGATCTTCTGGACCCAGGGATAGAACCAGGGTCTCCGAATTGCAGACAGACTCTTTACCATCTGAGCCACCAGGAAAGCCCAGTAAAGAAAGTTGATGATCATTTAACAGTCTCTTTTCTTCCCTTTTTTATAATGTAAAACAGTGAGCTGTGAGGTACTAAATAGACATTCACCTAAGTCCCTTCTCTGTAAATGAGAATCTGTCTACTTATGATGAGATAAATAGACATGTCTGTTCAGCATATTTCTAACTTAACTCCATTTCAGTGTTTTCCGGAGGAGTAGCTATGTTTTTGAAACTCAGTATTTTTTTTTAAGTATTTTATTTAGATTTTTCTGGCAAAGAGGAATTACATGGTTGTTATCTATGTGACTAGGGATTCCTTGTTTGCTCAGTGGTAAAGATTCCACCTGCCATGCAGGAGGTGAGGAAAGACCCTCTAGAGAAGGAAATGGCAACCCACTCCAGTGTTCTTGCCTGAATTCCATGCACAGAGGCGCCTGGCAGGCTATATAGTCCATGGGGTGGCAAAGTTGGACACTGAGCAACTAAACCACCACCAGTGTGATCAGATCTTGAAAGAGAGCTTTCCTTTGTGCTTATGGACACAGAAGATGGTCCCAGTGTTTTTAAGTGGGATGCACACTAAGGACAAACTGTCCAGTGACTAGCCCATCATGCGACCTCTCCAGAATTCAGTTATACCTGGTTCTTTCACTCAAGACAGTTTCAGAAATGTCTCCCTGGTGGGCCTCAGGGAGATTGAGAGACCCCTGAAGTGACTGGCTCAGTTGGGTGTGTGTCTGTGTGTTCACGAGGGTAGTGCCTACTTGTAATTCAAATTTTGAATGGATCCCAACAAATTCTCTGGCTGTCCAGTGGTCAGGACTCAGTATTTTCACTGCCTCCGGCAGGGACTAGAGGAAGTAAGATGCACAAGTCATGTGGAATGCCAGTCCTTTCAGAATGAAAAACAAAAAATGCCAGAGTGCAGGCTGGTGGAGTCATACGTCTTTCTCTGCATTAGGATAAACATGAAAAATTATGTGTTCCACGGGCTTCTAATTGTCTGTCCTCTGGACATGTAGTCACAACCCCACCCTAGGCACAGACCGTTTTCTCATGGTTCACTCTGCTCCGGTCACTTTCATCTTTTCTTTCTCAAAGTTGAGGTTCCTGTTCCTCTCCTTTGTCTCTCAGATCCTCAGGTCTAGGCTCAAAGATATCTTCCCATCCATCATGTACTGTTACCATGGTTTTATGGCCTCCCTGTCAATAACCTATCAACAACCACATCAGAACGGCCCATCTCCTTTGATTGAGTTTTCCTTCCTTTCTCTTCATCGACGGGCACACAATGTTGATTTTCTTCCCTGAATGCCTGCAACATGTCAGTCTGGGGATGTGTGTAGGCATGTGTGTAGGGGTTAAGACGAACTGTGAACTTCCAGATGTTAAAGCTGGTTTTAGAAAAGGCAGAGGAACCAGAGATCAAATTGCTAACATCCACTGGATCATGGAAAAAGGAAGAGAGTTCCAGAAAAACATCTATTTCTGCTTCATTGACTATGCCAAAGCCTTTGACTGTGTGGATCACAAGAAACTGTGGATAGTTCTGAAAGAGATGGGAATACCAGACCACCTGAGCCGCCTCTTGAGAAATCTGTATGCAAATCAGGAAGCAGCAGTTAGAACTGGACATGGGAACAACAGACTGGTTCCAAATAGGAAAAGGTGTACATCAAGGCTGTATATTGTCACCCTGCTTTTTTCACTTCTATGCAGAGTACATCATGAGAAACGCTGGACTGGAAGAAACACAAGCTGGAATCAAGATTGCCGGGAGAAATATCAATAACCTCAGATATGCAGATGACACCACCTTTATGGCAGAAAGTGAAGAGGAACTAAAAAGCCTCTTGATGAAAGTGAAAGAGGAGAGCGAAAAAGTTGGCTTAAAGCTCAACATTCAGAAAACGAAGATCATGGCATCTGGTCTCATCACTTCATGGGAAACAGATGGACAACCAGTGGAAACAGTGGCAGACTTTATTTTTTGGGGCTCCAAAATCACTGCAGATGGTGACTGCAGCCATGAAATTAAAAGACGCTTACTCCTTGGAAGAAAAGTTATGACCAACCTAGACAGCATATTCCAAAGCAGAGACATTACTTTGCTGACTAAGGTCCATCTGGTCAAGGCTATGGTTTTTCCAGTGGTCATGTATGGATGTGAGAGTTAGACTGTGAGGAAGGCTGAGCGCTGAAGAATTGATGCCTTTGAACTGTGGTGTTGGAGAAGACTCTTGAGAGTCCCCTGGACTGCAAGGAGATCCAACCAGTCCATTCTGAAGGAGATCAGCCCTGGGATTTCTTTGGAAGGAATGATGCTAAAGCTGAAACTCTAGTACTTTGGCCACCTCATGTGAAGAGCTGACTCATTGGAAAAGACTTTGATGCTGTGAGGGATTGGGGGCAGGAGGAAAAGGGGACGACAGATAATGAGATGGCTGGTTGGCATCACTGACCCGATGGACGCGAGTCTGAGTGAACTCCAGGAGTTGGTGATGGACAGGGAGGCCTGGCGTGCTGCGATTCATGGGGTCGCAAAGAGTCGGACACGACTGAGAGACTGAACTGAACTGAACTGAATGTATGGTCCATTTTCACCTGTTACTAAAGAGCTTCTAAATGTTGTGGCATTTTCTATTGGAAATTTTATTCCCTATGATTGGCGACCTTTAATAAAAGCTCTCCTTAAACCAGGAGAATATCTTCAATGGACAATGTGGTTTCATGATATAGCCAGAGATCATGCTAACAAGAATGCTCGAGCTGGAACTCCCCCAAACCAAATTACTTTTGAAATGTTAACTGGTGCCAGACAATTTGACCATAGAAGCTCAAATACAATGCCCTCCCTTATTGCATGAACAATGGAAAACAGTGGTCCTTGAAGCTTGGGATCGAATTACCCCTCAAAGAGAGCCTACAGGTAGCTACACTAAAACATTACAAGGACCTAATCAACGTTATGCTGGTTTTTTAGCTCGATTAGAAACTATTTCCCGTACTGTAATCAGAGAAGCCCAAAAGTAGCTAGAGAAATTACTTGCTTATGAGAATGCAAATCAGGAATGTCAAAGAGCTATCGTTCCAATTCGTGAGACTGGGACTATCATTAATTATTTGAAGGCTTGTGGCAATCTAGAATCAGAAACTGAAAAGATGCAAATGCTAGCTAAGACAATGGCTCCTGCCTTCTAGGAAGGGAAATGAAGCATACTTTACATGTGGAGATAAAAACCATTTAGAAAGGGACTGCCCTAAGAAGGCTACTAAAAAACTTCAAAGAATCTGCCCTCGCTGCCATAGAGGAATGCATTGGGCCAAAGACTGTAAATCTAAATTTGATATTGAAGGAAAACCTATTCCGGGAAACTCCAAACAGGGGACCCCCCACCACCCCCGCCAGGTACCCTACAACAAAAACCAGGGGCAACTTCTATCTTTTCCCTCAAACCCTCAATATCTGGCAGTGTTGCCATCGATATACCAGCCCTAAATGATTTTTTCCTTTACCCTCAAGCAGTCCCTTCTAGAGTACCTACCGGACTTTTTGGACCCCTGCGCCCACAAACCTTCAGTCTCTTGCTTGGCCAATCTAGTCTGACTTCTAAAGGAATTACTGTTCACCCTGGAGTAATTGATTCAGATTACAAGGGAGAGATTCAAATTATGATGTCATCTCAGATTCTATGGCAATTCAAAAAGGGGGACAAAATTGCTCAATTACTTCTTTTGCCTTACATTTCTATTAACTCCTCTAATAATGTACGGACAAGCAGATTCGGCAGATCTAAAACAATCCTTAAGGACATCATTGGTATCTCAATATGCCCGACCACATATAAATATCAAAATTAATGGTACAAGATTTTCTGGTCTCCGTGACACTGGATCTGATATTACTATTATTTCCAAACACTTATGGCCCCAAACCTGGCCTATACAAAACATCTCTTGCCAAATTGCAGGAATTTCTCAAACCAAAGTACAAGAAATTTATCAAAATATTAAAATCTACCCATATGAAGGACTGAAAGGCCAGCCTGCAACATTAAGACCTTATGTGATAGATGCACCCCTTAATCTAATAGGAAGGAACTTACTTATGCAATGGCAAACTCAGATATACATTCCACATTTTTCCTAGGGGCCACTGCTCATTTAACAAACAAAGCAATGATTAAAATAACTTGGAAGAATGACGAGCCTATCTGCACAGAACAATGGCCCCTTAAGAAAGAAACATTACAGGCTACTAAAGAACTTATAGACACACAATTAGAATTAAAACATATTGAGGAATCTTACTCTTCTTGGAACTCTCCTATTTTTGTTATAAAAAAAGAAATCTAACAAATGACATCTCTTAACAGACCTTAGAAAAGTTAATGCATCTATGAATCCCATGGGTGCACGACAACCAGGGATCCCATCCCCTACTACTGTTCCTCAAAATTGGCACATTATTATTACTGATTTACAAGATTGCTTTTTAAATATGCCTTTACACCCTTTAGACTGAGAGAGATTCACTTTCTCTCTCCCTTTTCCTAATCACATCGGGCCTCATAAAAGATTTCAATAGACTGTGTTACCTCAAGGTATACTTAACAGTCCCATTTGTCAAAATTTTGTAGCCAAGGCTTTACATCCAATGTAAATGTCACAGCAATTCCCTCATGCATATATCATTAGTAATATACTGTAACTACAAAAAAGAGAAGTGATATTTTTGACACTGAATGGCCATGATATTCATTCTTTAGACTCCAGAGAAAACTGATTAAAATAAAATCTTTTTAGAAATTGCAAAACCGGTTCTTCTTATATGTGCAGTTAGGAAAAGGTTAACTGGTTAAAATACTTTTTTGGAGCTCCAATTCTGCCTGGGAAACAAAAACAGGCCTAGGAAAAAACCTAAAGTTAACTCTTATCACGTCCTTGGGATACACAGCCCACTCTATCTGGGACTCCAGCCATAAACAAATTGGTGGAACTAAGGGGCAAAAAATATATATATATAAAAGATATTTTAAACATCAAGTGGAAAACTATATCTGTCTGTCTATCTAAAATTATCTATGTCTCAATGTATGTCTTTGTTTTTGGATAATATGAAATTAATGAGCTCTATTTAAATTCAAGTTCATCTGAACTGAAAAATATTCAATATTAAATATGTTTATTTAAATATAAATCTAATTTAAATATAATTATTTGCTAATCTAATTAAGACATGTCTTAAATCATCATTATATGATACTTTTATTGTGCCTAGATTTAAGGTAAACTAGGTTTGTCAACAAAAAAGAAACTGTTTATATAAATGAGATGAAAACTTTAAGATGAACTCTAATAAAAAATAATGTCTACCTAAAATAATCTCTTAGGATTGGGTTAACTTAAATTCATAAAATTGTACTAAACGAAATAATGTTTATTAAATAGCTAGGTCATTTCCAAATAAAGTAAGATTTTAAAACATTAATTACTGAACACTAACTTCCTCTTACAAAAAGTTTTTCTTACAGAAAAACTGGAGATTTTAGACTATTAATATATAGAAAATATATATTTATATAAAAATATATAATAAATACATTCACCAATCTATAAAATGCTAATATACAAGACACTTCATAGTTGCTAAAGGAAAGTAAGATGTGTATCAATCGAGACATGTAAGAAGGAAGAGGAAGTAAGTTCAGAGCAATGATTTTCATCCATTTGCCATAAAATTCTCTTTCATTTGTCAGAAACCTGTATTTTGCAAATACAAACATATAAAAAAGGTTTCTGACAAATGAAAGAGAATTTTATGGCAAATGGATGGAACTCATTGCTCTGAACTTTCTTCCTCTTCCTTCTTACATGTCTCGATTGATACAAATTCTTCTTTTACATGGGGCACACCTCTCTGAGATGAAACTACACAACATGTTATAACCCACCTGTTAGCTTACTTTGCAATAATGAGAACACCTAATTCTATAAAGACAGACAATGCCCTGCCTATATTCTAAGCGTTTCAAACAATTTTTACATTCATTCTCTATTAAACAGATTACAGACATTTCTTATAATCCACAAACACAAGACACAGTTAAACAAACACACTACACACTGAAACTACAAATGAAAAATTAAACACGGGGGAATACACAGGAACACTTTTATCTTCCTTATCCAGAGCACACTTTACTAGATTCCAATGCAATATATTCTTTAAGCCTATAACTATTGTTAATATAGCTTTGTTTTAAATTTTTTAAACTGACTGCAAGGAGGTATCTTGACACGAGCAGAAAAACATTTCCAGGAATTGAAGGACTCTTCTCTTCCTCTGCCCATTTGGTACCAAGACAGGTTGAATAAACAATGAAAATCTTGGAAATTAATCTTATAGAAAGAGGGGTATGCTTGTATTTCCCCAGATGGATCCAATGAACCCACATGGCTTCCTCTTTGGAAGATCCGACCCAAGGGGGCCCCGGGCCTTCAACATAGAAACGAGATAACAAAAACCCCAGGAGGAAGAAATTCCAATACAGGCCATGGTGGCTCTAAAGATCTCCAGAAAGCACTGCCCTCAGCGGCATCAACCTTATGATCTCCCGTCTTGGAGATAAATAAAAACCCTTACTAATCAAGCTGAAAATCCAGTTTCTCAATAGAGAAATGCCTCGGAGTCCTGAAAATATTTTTGTTGCCCTGCTTGCTTTGCTTGCTGCTGCTTCCCCCTGACTCAAGCTGAACTAATCAATCACACTGGGCTTACATACCCAACACCCCCTTTACTTCAGGTTGTAGAATGGACAGAGAAAGGACCAATCATATTAACCAATGACTTCATACATATGCCTTCTCCCTGGAGCCTTAAAGGGCCCTCTCACCCTGAAGAAGAAGGGAAACTAATGTCTCTCTAGGTTATGAAGTCCTTCCTTTCTGTTTGGGCCCAGCAAACTTATGCATAAATGTTAGCAGACAAACTTGGGCTTTTGCCCTGCCTCCAAAAGAGGACTTTCATATGCTGCTTAGATTATTTACTGCCCTTTCTTTGTCCATGAACCATGTTTATACTACTGAAACTTTAGGGAAAGAGTTAGGGAAAGAACAAAGAACACTATGCAAAGGGTTTACTAATAAGAACTTTAAATATACTCCGGTTCGTTGGGACAAGTGTCAGGCCAAATCAGGAAAATTAATGTCTGTGGCTAATCATACAATTGTCGATTGGGGACCCCATGGCATGTGGTTATCTAACTGCTCAGGTGATATTAACAGCACTGCGTGTGATTATGCTTCTCAAGTAGCATAGAAGGTTAGTAACACTATACTGCAACATTACCATGACAAAGGACTTCTTGGGTGGCTTGGTGGAATGGCACCCACCTCGTCCTCAGATAGTCCTCGATAACCAGATTGGGCCTGAACAATGGGACACCTGGAAACTTGCTGCGAGCACCGAAGAACTTAGGACTTGGATTGGACATTTCACAGAGGCTAATCAGTCATAGAAACTATTTCATTCATTATAATCAATCATATTTCATACAAGCTTGTGCTCCCCTTCCTTTTGTTCTAGCTATAGGAAGTTTACAATTCAATAAGACTTTACATTCTGTAGCTTGTATAAATTGCAAATTATATACTTAACTCTGTTTCCTTAAGAAATGACTCCCTTTCAATTCTTCGATCTCAACGTAGTCTGTGGTTACCAATAAATCTCCAGCGGCCCTGGGAAGAAGGCCCCATGGCTGGACTTGCTTCCCGGTTACTTACTAAACTGCTCCAGTGATCGAGAGGATTCACTGGATGGCTGATTCTTGGCATTTTGTGATTAATAGCTATTTGCACCACTGCTGCCGTCACTGGCATTGCTTTACAAACCTCAACTCAAACACATCATTTTATCCAAAATTGGACTAAAGATGCTCATACTATGTGGGCCTTTCAGGCTCAGATAGATGAGGATATTCAAGATGAAATACAGGAACTAAAAACAGTCATCAAATGGGTTGGAGATTAATTAACAGATGTACAAAAATATGTGATGCTAAAATGTGATTGAAATTCTACCCAATTTTGTGTTACACCTGTTCAACAATAGTACCTAGAACGTGGAACAAATCAATTTTCATTTACAAAACATACATGACAATGCCTCTCTGAATGTACAATTATTACAAAAAGAAATCTTTGAAATCTTTTCTAAAAATCTGCCCTCTTCCACTAATTTGCAAACTTTAGCTGAACAACTAGCTGATCAATTATCTGGGTTAGACCCACGTGGATGGTTTCAAAGCATTACTCACAGCACTGGGTCTGGAACTGTAATTTTGGTGACTGTCTTGACAATTATATTTGTCGTTCTTCGTTGCCTTCATGCAAAATTATTAGAACTAAACAAACTCAAACGGTCAGAACCCTTTTTACAAATATTATAAATAAGTGGGAATTGTCAGGGAATGTTTAACAGGAGGATTCCAACTGCTTTGTCTTCATCCTCTTTCTTGAGATATGGATTGTCTCCTGACCTTGTGACCATTATTAATCCCTTGTTCCCTTGGTAATGGTTGCTGTACATTTGGTTTTCCGATTTTTATCGAAAGAAATTTCTTGTACAACAGCCTATGTACACTCACAGAAAGATCATTAAAGCACCTTTGCTCTATCAGAGCTTGGGTGCCGTATCTTTCTTTCTTTCACTTTCTTATCGTCAACTCCGGACTGCCAGGTTCCGGTCCATTAAAGGACCCCAACAGATTCCAACACAATATACTCTTTAATCCTGAAACTATTGTTAATACAGCTTTATTTGCTTAAAAATTTTAAACTTGCTACAAGGGGATACTTTGACAAAGCAGAAAAACATTTTGAGGCATTGAAGGATACCTCCCTTCCTCTCCCCATTTGGTATCAAGACTGGTTGACTGAACAATGGAAATCTGGAAAATTAATATTACAGGGAAAGGGATATGCTTGTATTTCTTCAGATGGACCCAACGAAATCAGTTGGCTCCCTCTTCGGAAGATCCACCCCAGGGGAGCCACCGGCATTCAAGATAGAGAAGAAACGGTGAAATCCCCAGGAGGAGGATTGAAAAATTTGAAAAACTTGAAAAATTTCCAACAAATGCTGCACTCGAGGTCATCGACCTTACGATTTCCCCACTTGAGGACAAATAAAAACCCTTACTAATCAAGCTGAAAATCTGGTTTCTCAACAGGGAATGCCTCGGAATCCTAAAAATATTTCTGTCGCTATGCTTGCTTTTGCTTCCCCTGCTCAGGCTGATTTGATTAATCACACTTACTGGGCTTATATATCTAACCCCCCCCCCCCCTTTATTGCAGGTTGTAGAATGGACAGATATAGGACCGGTTGTATCCACTAATGACTCAGTACATATGCTGCCTCCTTGGAGCTTGGAGGGGCCCTCTCATCCTGAGGAAGAAGGAAGATTAACATTCCTCTAGTCTATAAAATCCTTCCTTTATGCATGGGTCCAGCAGAATTATTGTTAGTTGACAAACGTGGGCTTTCATCCTGCGTCCAAAAAAGAACTTCCACACATTGTTTAGACTGTTTACTGCCCTGTCTTTTTATGAGAACCATGTCAATGCTACCAAAACTCTAGGACAAGGACAAAAGTTGCAGTGTAAGGGGTTTACTTATAAGGATTTTAAATATGCTCCTGTTTGTTGAGATAGATGTCAAGGTAAATCATGGAAATTCATGTTTGTGGCCAATTACAGCATTGTTGATTGGGTACCCTATGGTATGTGGTTATCTAACTGCTCAGATGATATTAACAGTACTATGTGTCATTATGTTACTCAAGTAACATGGAAGATTACCAACAGTTCAATGGAACACTTCCATGACAAAGGACTCCTTGGCTGGCTTGATGGTGGAATGGCACCTCCTCGTCCTCAAACTGTCCTCAATAAACAAACTGGCCCTGAACAACTGGACATCTGGAAACTTGCTACAAATACTGAAAACTTGGAACCTGGACTGGATATTTCACAGGGACCAGTCATAGTCATAGTAACTATTCCTTCCATTATAATGATTCATATTTTATACAAGCTTGCATTCCCCTTCCTTTTGTTATCGCCACAGGAAACTTACAATTTAATAAGACTTTACATTCTGTATAGATTGCAAATTGTATACTTGTCTTAATTCCTCTGTTTCTCTAAAAAAACGAATCCCTTTTGAGTCTTCAATCTCAATGTAGTCTGTGGTTGCCAGCAGATCTCCAATGACCCTGGAAAGAGGATCCCATGGCAAGACTTACCTCCCAGTTACTCATTAAATTACTCTGACGATCTAAGCGATTAATTAGATGCTTGATTCTTGGCATTTTGGGGTCAACAGCCATTTGCACCACTGCTACTGTCACAGACACTGCTTTACAAACTTCAATTCAAATAAAAAACTTTATTCAAAATTGGACTAAAGATGCTCATACTATATGGGTCACTCAGGTTCAGAAAGATGAAAAAGTTCAAGATAAAATTCAGGAATTAAAAAACAGCCATCCAGTGGGTTGGAGATCAATTAATAGATTTACAAAAACAAGTATTATTAAATTGTGATTGGAACTCTACTCAATTTTGTATCACTCCTCTTCGGTTCAACCATAGCACTTACAACTGGGAAAATATCAAATTTCATTTGCAAGATATGCATAACAATGCTTCCTTAAATGTACAGTTTTACAAAAGGAAATCCCTGAAACCTTCTCTAACAGTCTACCCTCTTCCAACAATTTGGAAACCTTAGCTGAACAGCTAGTTGATCAATAATCTGGGCTAGACCCTCAAAGATGGTTTCAAGGCATTACACATAGTATTGGATCTGGAACTATAACGCTGATAATTATCCTGGTGATTATAATTGTAACATACCGATGCCTTTCAACTAACATTGTTTAAACTAAACAAACTCACTTGCTCAGGGTCTTTTTCACACAAGTATCTACAGTCATCTCCAATTATGAAAAAGTAAAAAAGGGGGAACTGTCAGGGGACATTCAACTTTAAAGGATCCAACATGATATTTTCTTCTTTTGTGTGCTAATTCTCAACTCTATTCTTTATCAGTTCCTGGAAAACAGGAACGAGCAGAGCTGCACGCAGTTCTCAGGACTGAGGTCATGAGAAAGAGCATCTGCTTGGATTCCCTTCAGTGACTTTTTACTTACTATTCAGTTATGCCACTCTTCCTCAGGATATGGAATGCTTTCTGGCCCTTTCATGATTGTTATTTGCTTCACTTTGTTTTTCCTCAATGTTTTTACTGCCTAAAGCTGCCTTGTATAAAGATATATAAACATGTGTTTTTGCAAATAAAGCACCCCTGTTTCACTCGAGACTTGGGGCCCCTGCTTCCTTCTTCTCATCGACTCCATTCCTCAGGTCCCGGCCTACAAAGACCACGACAGCTCTGTCTTCAATTTCCACAAAGAAGAGTAACTCTTCTTTAATCATACATACAACAGTTATTTCTATCCAATGGAGAACATGACCCTATTCCTATGCATTGTTCCTAGCACACCATCAGTCCCTGGTAACTCTCCCTCTCCTCCTACGAAAAGCCCAGGCCTTTTAACATCTTGCCTACTCTGTTCAAGGTCAGTTGGTAGAACATGTTTTATAACAGGCTGGACTATGTACAGAAAGGCTTCCTGATCCTACTGACCATGATGAGTCATGTCCTAGTTTTACATTATTTTCTCCCCTCCCTGTTGCTAATTCACACACACTATTGAATTTTGTAATTCAGGCTGTGTGTTTTTCTAGGGAACATGGATGTGAATGAATTGTATCTAATGAAGTTGGTCCCTTCATCTCATTGATTTCTTCCCAGAGACCATCATGAAACGCATGTAGCAAATGCATTTGATCAATGATTACCAAAGCCAAGCTCTTAGAGCTCACCACACAACAGCCCAATAAACTGAGAGACTACTTGTCGGGCAAGGAATAGTGACTTTATTCAGAAAGCCAGGAGACCAAAAAGATGGCAGACTACTGTCCCAAAGAATCATCTTTGCTGAGGTAGAATTCGGGTTTCTTTTACACGAAAAGATCTCTATAGCGTCTCTTCAAATATGGACTTAATGCAGTTGCTGAGTACCTGAATTAAGTCATCAGAGAATACATATAGTGAAAAAGGTAAAGGATTTGCCACAACTACTGAGTCTGGGAAGTATGGCTCCACTACATTCCTATCTTGTGACTTTTGGGTAAGATCCTTGCCACACACATTACATTGCTGTGTGTTTTCTCCAGGAAAAATACTCTGATACTACTGGCAAGATGTGAGGATAAGGTTATTATTATTATTTTTTAAACATTTGTGAAATTGGTGAGGAATCTTTCTAGAATGAATTCATGTTCTAAAGACCTAATAAATACATATATATCTGGCTTCTATCCAGTATGAATTTTCTCATGAAGCCTATGATGTTGCCACACTCATGATATTTGTATGGTTTCTCAGTAGGATGAATTCTCTGAGCAACTGTAGGGTGTGAATTTTGAACTTTGAATTTTGAAGACTTCTACCATATACCACATGAGTTTCTCTCATGTATGGATTTTCTGATGTTTAGTGAGTGCTGAGACCTGAATAAAGGATTTTCCACAGTCGAAAGATTTGAAAGGTTACTCTATATGTATTCTCCAATGTTTTTTAAGGTGTGAATTTTGACTAAAGAACTTGCCACATTCATTACATTTGAAAGGTCTCTCTCCAGTATGAATTCTCCAGTGAAGTTGAAGATGTGGTTTTTGACCAAAGACTTTTCCACACTCATCCCATTTGTAAGGTATCTCTCCAGTATGAACTGTCTGATGAGTTAAAAGGGTTGACTTTACACGAAAGGCCTTGCCACACTCATCACATTTGTAAGGTTCCTCTCCAGTATGAACCGTCTAATGATGAGCAAGCTTTGAATTTCAGCCAAAGACTTTGTCATATATATCACATTTAAATTTCTTTCTTGTATGAATTTTCTTATCTCCTGAGGTATTAGCTGTCAGTAAAGGCCTTGCCACACTCATCACAAGGTGTCTCTCCAATATGAACTGTCTGATGCCTTAAAAGGATTGACTTTACATGAAAGGCCTGTGACACTCATCACATTTGTTTCTCTCCAGTATGAACCAACTGATGAATTAAAAGGGCTGAATTTTGGCTGAAGACTTTGTCACATATATCACATTTAACTAATTCTTTCCTGTATGAATTTTCTTATGTTTCGTGAGGTGTGAGCTCTGAGTAAAGGCCTTGCCACACCCATCACATTTGTAAGGTTTCTCTCCAGTATGAACTGTCTGATGCCTTAAAAGGACTGACTTTAGACGAAAGGCCTTGCCACACTCATCACATTTGTAAGGTTTCTCTCCAGTATGAACTGTCTGATGCCTTAAAAGGGTTGACTTTTCACGAAAGGCCTTGCCACACTCATCACATTTGTAAGGTTTCTCTCCAGTATGAACCCTCTGATGACGAGCAAGCTTTGAATTTTGGCCAAAGACTTTGTCACATATATCACATTTAAATAATTTCTTTCCTGTATGTATTTTCTTATGTCTACTGAGGTTTGAGCTCCAAGTAAAGGCCTTGCCACACACATCACATTTGTAACGTTTCTCTCCAGTATGAACCCTTTGATGACGAGCAAGGTTTGAATTTTGGCTGAAGACTTTGTCACATATATCACATTTAAATAATTTCTTTCCTGTATGAATTTTCTTTTGTCTCCTGAGGTCTGAGCTGTGAGTAAAGGCCTTGCCACAATCATCACATTTGTAAGGTTTTTCCCTGTGTGCTTTGAGTTCTTGTGTTATTCCTGAAGGATTCATAAAATCATTCCCATATATATTAGAAACACTGGTTTGGACACAAGGAGGAATTCTTTGAACTGGTGAAAATGAGAAACTGTTGTTGACAGAATTCTCAACTTCATTATATTCAGAAATTATTCTACCAGTTTGAAGTATCTGCAGTTTATCCTGAAAGTTAAATCCAAACCTCTTTCCAAAGGGCTTGATGCCTGCATCCTTTCTATCATGCGAATCTCTTCCATCAGGCACATTTCCATTAAGGCTTACAGGTGTCCCTTTGTAATTTCTTTTGTCATCTCTCCCCTGACACTCAAAGTCATCTCTCCCCTGACACATATTTTCCTGACTTTCCCAAAGATGAAAATGTTTGATTTCACAGCTTTCAGGGCTTCCCAGCATCAATGTGTGGAATGTTTCTAGTTTATCACTGTTCACTTTGGGTTGTAAATGCTTGATCACATGTGTAGGAGAGATATCTACAAGATAAAAAGAATCATAGGTATCCTGCTCACAATAATTCAAAAGTAAATGTTTCATGTTGAATATATATTACACCAAAAGTAATGCTTACATCAAGTTATGAAACACCACAATGATCACCTTAAGTGTTTAGAAACACTAAAGGAATAGAATTCTTAACTTAAGAAAGCATAACATAAATTCACCATTAAGGTAGCCTAGTTTTAAAAACCATATGCCAAACACACTCACATTGGACGATAATATGCCAACTCTCAAAAACAGAGTGTTTTTCTACCAGGACCCTTCGGAACATATCAATCAACAGTTGTCTCAAATTGAAAAGAAAAATATTACACTATCATTGTATTCTGCAAACTTACAGTACATAAATAAATTCTAAACAATATATTATATATTCTAACAGTATAAGCTTGGTTTTGGATTAACTATTCATAATTGGTTGTTTACAATTGAAAACAAATGAGAAAATGAAGAATATGATTAAAACAATTTTTTGAAACACCATAGTTTTCTACATCTGCTACAGAACTATGTACCCAAAAAGAAAAGGCATTTTACAATGTTAACAAGTAGTATGTGTCAGCTGTATTGCAGAATACACGCTAAAAGACCATCATCTGTAAATGACACATAAATTAAGATGTAAAATAGTCACCAGTTTTCTAACAGCCAATAAACAATGCAATCCCCACCTATGTTGCTGTTGCTCAGTCATGTTTGCCTTTTTGTGACACGGTGGACTGTAGCGCACCGGACTCCTCTGTCCATGGGATTTCCCAGGCAAGAACAGTGGAGTGGGTTGCCACTACCTTCTCCATGGAATCTTCCTGACGCAGGGATCAAACCTGCATCTTCTGCATTAGAAGGTGAATTCTTGACCACTGAGCCACCAATGTAGGCTAATCTCTGCTGCTGCTGCTGCTGCTGCTAAGTCACTTCAGTCATGTCCGACTCTGTGCGACCCCACAGACAGCAGCCCACTAGGCTCCTCTGTCCCTGGGATTCTCCAAGCAAGAATACTGGAGTCGGTTGCCATTTGCTTCTCCAATGCATGAAAGTGAAAAGGAAAAGTGAAGTCGCTCAGTCTCTTAGCGACTCCATGGACTACAGCCTACCAGGCTCCTCCATCCATGGGATTTTCCAGGCGGGATTTCCCAGGCAAAAATAGTGGAGTGGGTTGCCATTTCCTTCTCCAGCAGATCTTCCTGACCCAGGGACTGAACCTGGGTCTCCTGCATTGTAGGCAGATAGCTTTACCGTCTGAGCCACCAGGGAAGTGGTATGATGATGGCACAAAACAGAAACACAGATCAGTAAAACAGGATAGAAAACCCAGAAATAAACCAATTCACTTAGAGTCAATTATTCTATAACAAAGGAGGAAAGAATATAGAATGAAGAAGTCTCTTTAATAAGTGATGCTGGAATAAATGGATAGTTACATGAAAAAGAATGAAATTACAACATTCTCTAACACCACATACAAGAATAAACTCAAAATGTGTTAAACATCTAAATGCAAGACCAGATACTATAAAATTCATAGTGGAAAACAAATGCAAAACACTGACATAAATGTCAGCAGAATTTTTTTGAATCTATCTCTTAGAGTCATGGTAATAAAGGCAAAATCAAACAAATGAGACCTAATTAAATTTAAAACCTTTTTGCAAAGCAAAGGAAAGCAAAAAAAGAACAAAAATTCAACTTTTGGACTACAAGACTATATATGCAAATGATGCTACCTAGAAGGGATTTATTTCCAAAATATACAAACAGTTCATACACCTTAATATCAAAACAAATAAACAACCCAATCAAAAACTGGGCAGAAGATCGAAACAGATACTTCTCCAAAGGAGACAAAGAGATGGCCAACAGTCACCTGAACAGATGTTTGATGTCTCTACTTATAAGAGAAATGCAAATCAAAACCACAAAAATGTATCACCTCACACTGGTCAGAATGACCACCATCAAACAGTCTACAAACAATAAATCCTTGAAAGGGTGTGGAGAAAAGAGAACCCTCCTACACTGTTGGAAGGAACATAAATTGGTACTGCCACTTTGGAGAATAGCATGGAGGTTCCATAAAGAACTAAAAATAGAGCTATCACGTGAACCAGCAATTCCAATCCTGGGCATATATCCAGAAAGGATGAAAACGAATTCAAAATGATACATGCACCCCAATGTTTTTAGTAGCACTATTTATACCAGCCAAAACACGGCAGCAACCTAAATGTTCACTGACAGACAAAGGGATACAGAATATGTGGTACATATATACATGGGAATATTGTGAAGTGAAAGTAGCTCAGCCGTGTCCAGCTATTTAAGACCCCATGACCTGCAGCCTACCAGACTCCCCTGTCCATGAAATTCTCCAGGCAAGAACACTGGAGTGTGTTGCCACCTCCACAGCATAAAACACAATGGAGTAATGCCTTTTGCAGCAATATAGACAGACTTAGCAATTATTCTAAGTGAAATCAGACAGAGAAAGACAAGTACCATAGGATATTATATGCTGAACTGAAATAAATGATACAAATGAACTTATTCACAAAAGTAACTCACCAGCATAAAAAACAAACTTATGGTTACCAAAGGGGATAGTACAGGATGGTGATGGGGGCAGGAAAGGGAGAGATAAATTAGGAGTCTAAATATTTACAAACTACTGTATATACAAAATAGATAAACAACAAGAACATACCATACAGCTCAGGGAACTATACTGAGTATCTTGTAAACTGCTGTATACCTGAAACACAACATTGTAAATTAACTATACTTAAAAAGTGGAGAAGGAAATGGCAACCCACTCCAGAGTTCTTGCCTGGAGAATCCCAGGGACAGAGGAGCCTGGTGGGCTGCTGTCTGTGGGGTCGCACAGAGTCAGACACGACTGACACGACTTAGCAGCAGAGGCAGCAGCATACCTAAAAAGAATGGTTAAAACAAAAACAAAAACGCCTCTAGCAGAGATGTTTGAAAGATGTTTCACAAGGGTGTAAAAACTACTAAATGGGGGAAGCAGTCTATGAAACAAGACATGTTGACAAAACTGAATACCCACCAGCAAAAGAATTTACTTGGAACATTATCTTACAGTACAGACAAAAACGAACTCAAAATCGTTCAAAGACCTAAACCTCAGTTTCAAATGTATAAAACTCCTAGAAGTAAATGTGCAGGAAATGTTTCTGCAAATTGGACCCACAAATGATTTACCAGAAATAACACCAAAAGCAGAGGCCACAAAATAAAACCAGATATTAATAAATTGAACTATATCAAAATTATAACTACTCTGCATTAAAGTGCAGTGAGTTTGAAAAGACAATCAACAGTAAAAGAAAAAATATGTGGAAATCATACATCTGATAGTAAGTGAATACAAAGAAAATATAAAGAATTGTAAGAGGGACTGATCACCAGTTCCACCATAAGGACCATTCCCAATCAACCATCCAACGCATTGCAAATACAAAACAGAAACACAAAGAGTAACACAGAAATTTGAACTCAATTATAAAATAAAAAAATACCTACAATGCACAGAACAACAGTACAGCCAATAGCCCCATAGATATGAGAATGTGAACTCAGACAAAGTTGTCCTGGGATAAATTCCCATACCATTTACAGAGGCTAAAATATATGGTCCTTGATACACATCAACAACACTGTCATGGTGCCCTTGACAGAGTCTCCAAAGCCAGAAAATGACCTGGAAAGATGTATCAGGCTCTCGTGATACTTTCTCTCTCATCATCCTAGAACATACTGACCACTCTACTGGATAGCTTCAAGTGCTGACTTTGTACAGAGCAAGAAAATAACATTAGGAATAGTGTGTCCATCACAGTTTTCTGTTACCTACTAAATCCACTCCACAGAGACTCACCAGAGGCTGCCAATTAAACATAGGTGGATTATCACAGCAAGGAAACCAGATAAAATTTCAGACCCTCAGGAATATATTTCAAAGAAATTGAAGAGGTAAAATGATACAAAGTAAGGAGAATGGAACATCAGGAACAGTTGACATTCCCAGACGGGGCAGAGCAGCACAAGAGTAAAACTAACACAACATGAAGGTCAGACATTACAGCATCTTGAGATGGGACCACGCACTCGACCTACAGATGGCAAGCCAAGAGCCCGTGAGATTCACATATGCTCCCCTCGTAGGATCTAGGATCAAAAAGACAATCTCTCTACCCAGTCTTACATTTTCCTAAGTAACAACCACACAGGATCCAATCCACCAACTTGTCTCACTCCTAAACAGAAAAAAAACCAATCATTTTGAGATACTCATTTTTCCTTATATGTTGTATTTTTGGCTACTTTTACATCACTCCCCACTGTACAAAGCTTTTTCTCAGGGTCCAATGTGGAGATAATATTCAGATCAGAAACAGAAATTCTGGGACTCCCCTAGTGATCCAGTGGTTAAGACTCTGCATTCCAGTGCAGGGGGTGCAGGTTTGAGTCTTAGTCAGAGAACTAAGATCCCACATGCAGAATGGTGCAGCTAAAAAAAAATAAACAAGCAAGCGAAAACAAACAAATAGATATTCAGAGTTATCAGAAGAAAGAAACCTAAAGTGCTGTGGATTTTTTTAAACACTGAGCAAAAGTCAAAAGAAAGAAAATAGGAAATCGGGTTTTTTGGTATTTTCTTTTAACATTTGCCAGTGAGCTTTGTACATAATTAAGCTCTGGGACAACCTCAGATATGACATGAAACAGACACAGCATCTGAAGAGGGTCAGTTTACCGAGTCACCAGAACTCTCAGATGGAAGACATCAGGGCCTCCCAAGGGGCACACAGGGAAAATGCAGATACCCAAGGGCAGCTCTGGAAGGAAGTCATCCTCACCCACAGATAGCAGGTTCCTGTAGGTCTCCAGCATCACGTCCCTGTACAAGGCCCTCTGAGCAGGATCCAGGAATTCCCACTCCTCCTGAGTGAATTCGATGGCCACATCCTCAGAGGTCAGTCGTTCCTGAAATGAAACCACATGTCAGCAAAAGGGTCATGAAAAGTTCTCATTTTCATGCAAAAGAGAAAGGGTGGTAAGGGGCAAGGATTGACTTGGTTGAAGTATGTGTTCTAACAGACCCATGCAGGGGTATCTGGAGAAATTACGGATCTCTAATTTTAATTTATTATGCTTTTTCCTAAGACCTTATGAGATCCTCCAATGAATATGTGTTTTTTATCATTGTTCAAAATCCATGAAATATATAAAAATAAAGCTCAACACTGTTTTGGCTATACAGAAGTGTTAGATATTATGTTCTACCCAGTGAGTACAACTCATTATCTCGATGAGGTACAGCATGAGTGGTGTCTTCAGAGATGACAAAGTCCACAGCACTTTTAACGGAAAGGTCAAAAGTTTCAGGTATGATGTTGATAACAGCAGCAAGGACTAAAAGTGTCTGAAGGCTTCCTGTTGCTCTGAATTACTATAGTATTACTCTAAACATTAAATAAGTACTTTACAGGCAAGAACCTGTCATCAATATAATAGCTCATTAAAGAACCATCTGTTCCCACCTTAGAGAAGAAAACCTGTGTCACAGACACTCTGAGAAACTTGACTCAGATCAACAAGGTAAGAAATGTTACACGAAGCACCTGAACTCAGAGGCTTGGGCTCAGCAACTGAAGCTTAAGCATCTAACAGTGAAGTAATACAGAGAACATTGGAAGTCCTTTGACAGAGGGCTCCTAAAGAAAACTTGAAAGAAGTCCAAGGTGAGCCTCTTCCCTGCCCCTCTGTCTTCTCTGCAGGGGGAGCAGCTCTTGGGCCTCGGGCCGTCATCCCTTGAACATGGACACCTGTGCCAAATTCGTCTCTACACCCTCCCTGATCAGGAGAACTTCCCCCTGTTGAGTGATCACTGTCCACAGTGGTGGTGAAGGACCAGAGACACTGACCCATGAGAGCCACAGCAGCTTGGCAGCCCCAGGTCCCCAGACCATCTCACTTATTCCTAGCCACACCTTCCAAACCAGTGCCATTTCAAGGGACTTTGACACAGCAGCCAAGTTCCCTGGAGCTGGCGCTGCCACAGAAGGGGTGGCTGGCTCTGGGGCTGGAAGTGGGACTGTGTTCGGGAGCTTCATCACTGTTATGCCAGGAACCCTTCTCTGAAACAGTAGCTCTTCCACGCCATGGGCTTGGCCCTCTCAAAGGCCATGGGGCTCTTTTGCCTGATGGTGGTCTAGCTCATCTTCTTCATGATGTGAAGGAGCTGTTTCCACCTCCCATAGTTCTTTCTCCTGTGTCTGCCCTGTATGTTCCCTTTCCTGGAACTCCCCAGGCAGCCTGGATAAAGTGGGGGGCTCACGGTTTGACAGAAGGAAAACAAATAAATATTGTATTAATATGAAAAAAAAAGTGCAATGTGGAATGGCTTGAAAGGTTATTACAGACGTGAATACAGAAACACAACTGTTGGTAATTTACTACTTAAAACACTAACAGGCTTGTTTAGAAAATTTCAATGCCACAGATTATACTGATAACATAATTTCAACTGAAAAAAAAAGGTATTATATAGTTTTTTAATCATGATGTCTTCTATCTAAACCATAAACTTGCACATGCATGCATACTTATCTATAAAAAATTAACTGACATGAGAGGATTCGTCTTTTGACAGATTTTTTGGACAATTTTATATCATCCTTTTATTCACATGTGTTTCAGCATCTTTCAGACGATAAAAATGTATCCTTTGTACTCAGCTGAGTTTGTCAACAGGATTCTATACTAGGCTACCAAAAGAAAACTGGTAAAAACATTAAAAAAAAAAAAAAGAATACTTGAACTCAATTCATAATAAAATTACCATATACAAAGATCCAAATATAATTTTATCCATGTAGATTTACACAGCAAGGCATTAACAGAAGCCGAAGACTTTCTTTGCTTTTTTTTCCATTGATAAAACAGTGATTTGAAATTAGAAGAGTCACTAGAGTATGACCCCCAAAAATTATCACAATAGCAAAGTAAAAAAACTTCTTGGAGAATTAAAAATCATGGCAAAAAATAATATGGAAAAAATATAGTTATTAAGCAAGACTATCTGAAGAAACATCATGATAGGAAGGAAATATTCAATACATTTCTTCTGAAATTACAGTGGCATGAAAGGAGCTGACCAGGGTGCCTGTCTTTCACCACCATACAATGCATAGGAGCAGGAGCCATTAGAAGAACTAACAGGAAGAAAAAACCAGGGCAAGAGACACAGAGTTTGTCAGAGACTTGAAACAGGTAGTACTCACAAACCTAAGGACATGGAAAGGTGAAAAGTGAAAGGATGGAAAAAGACAGTCCATCCTAAAGAGAGCAGGGGAGACTGTTATATCAGATAAAATAAACTGAAGAAAAAAAAAGTGCAGTGACATAAATATTGTATAATGATAAATAACGGTCAATTTACCAAAAAGCTGTAACAAGTAAAAATATATATATATACATCTAACATTAGAGATCTCAGAAAAATGAAGCAAACATTGAACAGGCATGTACAGATCACATGGCCCAACAAAAGCTGAAAACACATGTATCTCAAGGACACAGGAAACATTCTCTATGAGAGACCACATGTTAGGCCAAAATTAACCATTTTAAGAGATTGATACCATAAAAGTATCTTCCCTAACAACAACGAAATAAACACAAGAAAAAAAGAAAATTCCTCACATGTAGACATTAAACAACTCTTACACCACAAATGGGTCTATGAAAAAAATCACATGGAAATTTTTAAATACATGGATGAAAATGAAAAGACAACATTACAAAATTTATAACACAGAACACTGTACTAAAGGGAAAGTCTGAACTGTTAAATGCTTACAGTAAAAAAAAGATCTTAAATCTGAAATCTATTTTTAGACCTCTAGGAAGCAGAAAACAAACTAAACTCAAGTTTAGCAGAAGGAAACATGTAAATAAGAAAGATTAAACCAGAGATACAATAGAAAGTAGAAAAATATAAAAATCAACAAACCAAGAGTTGATGTATTGAAAAAACTGTATAGGAAAACCCCCACCTTGACTAAGGAAAACAGAAAAAAAGATTCAAATAACTAAAAACAGATATGAAACAGGAGTGATTACAACTGAGGTCAAAAAGATAAGGAAGTACTATGACCGATAATGCCTATAAATGACAGAATATAGGAGTTACAGGCAAATTCTCGGAAACATACAAACTATTTTATTTATTAAGAAATACAAAAATTGAGAAGTGTCCAAAGTGATAGCCACTCAGTCGTGTCTGACTCTTTGTGACCTCATGGACTGTAGCCCACAAGGCTCCTCTGTCCATGGAATTTCTCCCGACAAGAATACTGGACTAGAGAGCCATTCCTTTCTCCAAGGACTCTTCCGACCCAGGGATAGCACCTGGGTCTCCCACACTGCAGGCAGATTCTTTATGATTTGAGCCATCAGGGAAGCCATCATTTTAACTAGAGAGATTTTAAAAGTAGTCAGAAACCTCTAAGAAAAATACAGGACCAAATTCTACCAAACATTTACAGAAGAATTACCACTAATCCTGCTAATTCTATGGAGCAAGCACGGTTCTAATAGTTTGCTGATTTCCCAAAGACACAGGAAAGGAAAACTAAAAACCAATACCCCTGATGAATACTGATGCATAATTAAAATACTTGCAAACCAACTTCAACACATATTAAAAAGAACTGGGGAAACAGACACAGAGAACAGATGGAGGTGGGAGGGAGGGAAGGAGAGAGTGAGATGTATGGAGACAGTAACATGGAAACTTACATTACCATTTATAGAGAGCCAGTGCGAATTTGCTGACTGACTCAGGGACTCAAACAGGGGCTCTCTAACAACCTACAGGGGTTGGATAGGGAGGAAGATGGGAGGGAGGGGACATATGTATACCTATGGCTGATTCATGCTGGTGTTTGGCAGAAAATAACAACTTCTGTAAAGCAATTATCCTTCAATTAAAATAATTTTAAAAAATAAATAAAAAGATCTGACACCATGACCAAGTGGATTTTATTCATATAAGGCAAGGAGAAGTCAACATACAAAAATTGATTAATATGACACACTACATTGACAGATTAAAGGAGGAAAAAAAACAGGATCAACTCGATGCAGAAAAAACCATTCGACAACAATTTGACAACCTTTCAAGATGGAACACTCAGCAAACTACAGACAATAAATTATACCAACATCAACATAATAAATTCCATTATGAAAAGAGCACAGCAATGGAGAAAGAATGAAAGCTTTTCCTCTGAGGTCAAGAAGAAGGCAAGGATGCACACTCTGCACTGCAGTTCAACACAGCACTGAAACTCTTAGAGCAATAAGATGAGAAAAAGAAATCAAAGGTCCCCAAATTGAAAAAGAAGTAAATGTATCTTCTTTCCCACATGACAAAGTTTCATCAATATAAATCATAAAGATTACAAAAGAAACATGCTATATCAAAACAGATTCTTTAATAACCACACAAAGGGTCCATCAACCAATTAACCATTGTCAAAATTTCCATGACAATCATTGTAGAAGCAGAATAAAACATGGTGAAAGTCACAGAACTATACAAACAGCAAACAGCAAAACTCTTGAAGAAGGAAGATGGAGGTCTTTCTATTTCAACACCTATTACAAGGTAATCAAGGTGATGCGGTACTGGTATAAAAACAGACAAAGAAACCAACTGAACAGAACACAGTACTCAGAAATAATTCTTTGAGTATATGTAAGGTATATTCACAAGGATGTCAAGATACACACAAGGTAAAGGACAGGCTCAACTGATCTGATTCCCAGATTTTACCAGCTATTGTGCATACTAACACCTGACTTCCACATGCAGTTTCCTTACCCTGGTTGACAGAGCAGACAGTGCATCCAGATAGGCCCTAAGCAATCCCTGCTGCCCAACAGCACTGAGACCCCATCTCCAACCCGTGGGTGAGAAGCCCTGCCCAGGACAGTGCCCAGGGGAGCCTCCTCATAAAGGCCAGGTCACCAGGTCATGGGGAGATGGGATCTAAGTGGAGACGACAGGGCCTGAGAGAAGGCCTCGGGTGAATGTGCACGTACAGGAGTCATACAGGACACTCCTGAATAAGAAATGATTAGCGAGTCCAGAGAAGGGCATTTCAGGAAGGAGAGACTAAATATAACCTTACCTGACAAAGAACCATGCCTCACTCCTTTTCTTTCCTCTTCCTTAACTTCAGGGCTTCCTCAGGAAACACGAGTCTTCAGAGGTCTATCATGGAAGTTGAAAACATGCTGTTTAATGCTTAGAGTTAACATATCCCCATCCTGAGCCCCAACCACACACACACACACACACACACACACACACACACAGGGAAGCCCTCACCATGAGGAACAGACAGGCCCCTGTGGCCACTGTCTCAGGAGGGACTCAGGACAGTCAACTTCCGCAGAGAGACCAACATGGGACTTTCCCACACTTTCCCTCAGATCACATTCTCCTCCTGATGAGGCCTTATGTACACAGCAGCAGGAGGCACCTCCGCTGACCAGGCAGTCTCCTTCAGGTCACACAGCAGGTCCTGATCCATCCCCACTCAAAACAGAGCATCCCCTCCTCAGCCCAGATCTCAGCCCTCAGGACTGGGAGGACACAAGAGTCCTGATATTTAGAGAGGGATTCAGACTGGAATCAACTGGGCCATCTTAAACATTCTCGAGCTGTGGACCAACAAAAACTATCTGAAAGGGAATCTCTGGTCAGTGGGTACAAAACATGTGTGTCGGGAGCCACATTAAGGCATTACTGACAAAACGGAGGCACGGCCCCAACCCCCTCTCCTTGTTCCGCAGACACGGACCCGGGATGAAGGAGTTAGGCCTTGTGATTCTGACTTGTTTTTTCCCTTTCCTCGGTTGAGTTGACTGAAAAGAATGTTAAGGTGTTTATTGTCCTTGAGAGGAGCATGAGAAGGCACAAAGCCTTCTGCAGTTGTGCCCAGAGAATAATCCAAAAAGTTAACCACTGACATTTGTTCAAGGATCTTTACAAGAGTGTTCCAGGATGAGCACGTAGGCTGCAGCTTGAGGCCTTGGGAAGGACTGTCATCTGAGACCTATTTGTGAGGGAAATGTTTATGGCAATGAAAGTTTGCCAAATTTAGGGTTTAGGAATAATTAATACCTAGAAGCTAAAAATTTAAGGAATGTGATAGTGCTAACATGTTTTACTATAGCTTACACAGATTATGAATTTCAGAGATATTAATAGCTAGAAGCCTTTTTAGGAGATAGCTTAAGATGCTAGGGGCAAACAGGATTTAGAAAGATAAGAAATAAACAGGAATATAGTTTGCAGCCCAGACATAAGCATGAGTTATAATGCAATCACAAGTTAAAGTAAACAGGATTCTGAGAAAATCACTGAAGCAGAAACTCTGTTTGAAGGGCAACAATGTTTTATGGAGACAATGAATCTGGGTGAGGGGAAACTGCCAAACCTCTGACCTAATGCTTTTGTCAAAGTATAAAAGAGAACCTGAACTGCAAGGAGATCCAACCAGTCCATTCTGAAGCAGATCAACCCTGGGATTTCTTTGGAAGGAATGATGCTAAAGCTGAAACTGCAGTACTTTGGCCACCTCATGTGAAGAGTTGGCTCATTGGAAAAGACTGATGCTGGGAAGGATTGGGGGCAGGAGAAGAAGGGGACAACAGAGGATGAGATGGCTGGATGGCCTCACTGACTCGATGTATGCGAGTCTGAGTGAACTCCGGGAGTTGGTGAGGGACAGGGAGGCCGGGCGTGCTGCGATTCATGGAGTCGCAAAGAGTCGGACACGACTGAGTAACTGAACTGAACTGAAGCTTGAAATAAACATGCAGTCCCGTACCTTGAGTAAGAGGCTGCATCATTCTCCACCAACACCGCTCATCTCTTCAGGCTGATTCCCTGGCTGCTGGAGCTGGACTCTGGCACACGTGTATGCAAAACGCATCATCAGTGAAACGTGAAACCTGGACTGAGCACTATTCAGAGGAGTAAAGCACCCCCCTCCCAACTCTTTCTCTTTCCCAGCCTTATTAAGGTGTAACTAACAAAAATGGTATAAATGTACTGTGTATAAAGTGATCATGTTATAGACTCATACACTGAGTAATAATTATAGACGAAGAAGTTACACTTCCACCTATGACTACACTGTATTATTTCTCTCTGGGCAAATTTCAAGGATATAGAAATACTACCGGCAGCATGCAGTACCTCAGATCCCCAGAACTTACTTATTTTACAACGGAAAATCTCTACTCTTTGACTACCAGTGTCCCATTTCCCCCTCCACCCAGCTCCTGGTAACAGCCTTATTACTCGATGGCTCTATGAGTTTGACAAGTCTAGTTTCCACACAGGGTCTGTCCTCCTTTGTCAGGCTTATTTAACTTGGCATAATGTTCTCTAGGTTCATTCATTCTGGCATGAATGCAGGATTCTTGATTTTTATATTCATATACGGAGAAAAAATAGCTCATGAATATACAGTATATAATAAATATTTCTATACCACACTTTTGTAACCTATTCTTTTATCAAGAGACATCTGGGTTGTGTCTATGCCTTGGCTACTGCAAATCCAGTCACACTCATAGGACTGTGGACATATCCCTGAAAAACTGATTGCTTTTCCTTTGGATATCTGTCAGAAATGGGTTTGACAGACGGTAGGCCTGTTCTATATTAATTTGTTAAGGAACTTCCATTTTATTTTCCAACATAGCAGTACCATTTACATTACCACCAACAATGCAGTTAAGATTCCGTGTTTTCTGTACTGTGCCTGTGTGTGTGCTTATTTTGGGAGGGACAGGAGTGGATAACACAGAACCCAGCCTGGCAGCAAGACATTTGCAGCTGCATCTTCTAGAGGACAAGCCTCCAGGCTGCAGATCACTGTGGCATCACTGCCCTCTGATTTTTTGGAGCCATCTTCCCCTATGTCACAGGACTTTATGACTCTTCTCAGGTTGGGCCCAGAGATCCCTACCGAGCAGGACCACCTTATAACAAGCATTCTGTGATCTTAACATTAGTACTCCTATTTTCCCAATGGGACTCAAACAAACTTACAAACTTTCATGGTGTCCAACAGAGTGTCCATAGAGCCCATAATGAGCCTCTAACCCTCTTACACAAACACAAAGCATTCCAAGCCCTGATAGCTCATGCATGAGGCAAAATACAAAAGAGGACACCAAGGATCCACAGACACAAGACACCGTATTTTCATTTACAGTGAGTGATCCAGGTCAAAGATAGAAATCTCCAAAGACTATGAAAAAGAGGGATAAATCCAATGATGCACATGGCCCACTGAGGCCTCAAACTCTTCCAAGGAAACATCCATATTCTCTTGGTATCTTCCCAAATGCACATGAACCTTTCTGCACCGGCAACCCCAACTACACAATGATACCAAAGTTGATGCAAAAAATGACCTGAGATTTTCCCTGTTACTCTACGGTGTCTGCCTGCTAAAAGAGCCAACAAAAGCCAGGGAGTGGAGTGGATGCTGGGGGCACCTACTAGAACCAGCCCCTCAAGCCCAAGGCTCCCATCCTCCTGCACCCACAGGTGCCTGGGGGCTCAGCCCAGGCCAGTTCTAACAGTGGAAAAGACTTCTCTTGGCTGAATTCCACGTCCTTCATTGCTGCTCACGTGCGGTCACGAGTTGTCAAATCAAACCTGTGCAGGCACATGTCAGCCTCAGCACTGCTGTCCCGGGGAACACAAGCTCAGGCAGTAGAACCTCAAACCACTCCATGTGGGCTCTCCAACAAACCCGCTTCCAGTTGCTCCAGCCTGAACGGAGACATTCTCTTTCAACAGATCCACACACCCCTTGTCCCTGAAACTACACTTGGGATGGGTACACACTCCATTCACTGGGCTCACCTTGATGCCCCCAAGTACTGCCACAAGCCTCCTGCAGACCCCACCAGGCTCCCTCCACTTTCCCCATTTGTCTACCTCTCCTCCCTGCATGACTGGACTAAGCAAGACTAAAGCGCACAGGGGTTTCCTGGCAAAGGTGGTCACAAGAGGAGTGCCCACTAGCTACCACCCAAAGGACACTGCACACGCAGCATGAAAATCAACAGACTGGCCCTCCTGGGAAAGTCTGCCACCACCTGGGGACATTATGGAGTCCACGTACAAAGGCATTTGAGATGAGCAAGTCTCAAAGCAAGGGTCTCCAGGTCTCACTCTCTCCTGTTTTCTCCACCCACACCTACTTGGAAGATATTCTAGCTCTTGGGGGGCGCAGGGGGCAGCATCTCCTTCCTGCCCCATTAGATTTTCGATTTCTGCTCATCCTCAGTGCACTGAAATCACAACGCTGACATGGAGCACATGAACTCCTAGATGGCAAAGCTGCTGTCCACGATGGTGACTGGTCCTGGATGGACACAGCTTAGATCTGGGGGCTGCAGAGGATGAAACCCAGCAGACTAAACATGGGGACATCTCAGCCCACTGCTTGAGGACACCAGTTCTGTAGGGCTTTTCAGGACTTCCTATATTTCTTGGCTCATCTTTTGAGTAATTAAGTAGTCACATGGGGTAAAGATCAATTACAGCTGAAATGTCCAGAACATGGGAAACATCTTCATCACCTGCCCTGTTCTCTTGGTCTTCCCTGAGGATTATTCAGCCCAACCCATAGTCCTGTCATCTACAGATATTTCCAGTAACAGGTACTGCAGCCACGCTGGGAAGAAGAGGAACACTATGAGCCCTAAAAGAGGGGAACCAGGAAGGACTCAAAATAACCCATGAACAAGGGCATTAGTTTCTGCGGATGGCAACTGACACACAGGCAATAAACTTGGGTAACATGAGAGAGACTGTTAGGAGGGGATGGGGAGACCTCTCTGAGCCTAGACTTGAAGGGTGACAAAGGGCCTGAGGCACGGTGACCTGAAGGTGAGAAAAGGAACTACAATGTCAGACAGAAATGGTTTTGGTATTTGGAAACAGAAAAGGTAAATGAGACCAGGACAGGCTGAACCATGAGCAAAGGGTCAACTCCCAGGATGAGGCTGGAGACACTGACAGGGCCCTGAGCTTGACAGAGGGCTGTGGAGAAACAGCGAGGAGTCAAGCTTTTGACCCAAGAACAAATGAAAGCCAGTGGAGGTCTGAACGTCAGGATGTTAAAAAAAAAAAAAAAAAAAAAAAAAAACTCCCTTCAGATTTAGCCTCATTCATAGAAGTCATCTAATTCTGAGCTTGTGATCCTGCCTCCATCCTACAGTTTTCCTTTTCGTTTTTCATTCAGGGAGGACTGAGATTTATTTAAAATTCTCATTACCACCAGAAACTCCCTCCAAACTAGAACTGCCACACACAGGCAGACAGCCAATTAGCTAATCATTTCAGGGGTCAGTGTTGCTCACGCTCAGATTCCGGTCTAGTCTCTCATCTGAATGTTACAAGTGGGCTCCCTCAGGCCCAGAGAGAAGCCGTTTATGAGAAGGTCTGAGCTGAGTGAAGAGAACCGGGTATAACTGAATAATGAAATGGGAGGCTGAAAGGCAAGGGGGCCAAGTTTGTCCTTATTGCCCATCCCATTTAAGACCAGGAACATCTGTCATGCATCTGAGCAAAAAGAAACTTTTCTTTCACGATTGGGTCAAACTGACACCAAACAGGTAATTCTTTGTTATGAGATTGCAGTAAAAATAAAGAATTGCAAATATATATCCACTGGTACAACAAACATTGTTAAGGGGTCAGCTTGGAAATAGGATCTGAGCAATCTTTTTCATTATGGAGAGAGAGGCTCTGTTGGAAGGTTCCAGGTCAGTCCAGCCCATTCTTCCTCATTTGCACAGAAAAGTCAAAAAGGGACCTGAAGGAGACATCTTCATATCATCTCACAGCTCACTTTTTTTCACTGATCATAGAAAATGGAGAAAACAGACCATTAGGCTAACCAGTTAAACCAGGTGTGGTTTTTTTCTTTTTTTGAAAGGAAAGAATGAAGCATTTTGTTGCTTTTATCGTGTTAAATGTTCTTTTATTTTCCCATTTCTCAAAGAAATGCCTTTAATTTCACAAGATCTAATGTCATACCTGTGTTATTCTCTGGTAAAGAGCTGAGACCAGAAATATCCATTTGCGTGTGCACACATCAACACATACACACAATTCATGTCTTTGGTAAAACCACAGTTGAAAATGTGTCTATTTTATTACAAGATGTTGAGAGGGTAACAGGCAGGAAGGCCAGGAGTCTCCAAAGGGAGGAAATAGGCTGCAAGTATCAGACATTTTTATCTCTCTTAAGCAGGAGGAGGAAACACATCAGTGATATTTTTTTCTTTCTCTATACAAATCTAAAAGGAGGTTTCTCTTAAAATACTGGTTTGTCATAATGACACCTGGGGTCAGACTCTCAAGATAATCAGGACTGAAGGTGCCCGGGGGCCCCCACACAAGTTCCTGTCCTAATTACACCTGAGGAACCCCGGGTATTAATACCTGTGGGGGGCCAATCCGTCGATTTCCTTTCAGATACTGGGCAACTTACTCCGTGCTTACTGAAGCCCCTGGCCCACTTCCTTACCGATCCACTTCCATAGTGGGACTGTCTGGACGAGCCAAAGGGTATTATTTCAGTTATTCTTTATGTTGTAACTGAGATTCTGTGCTATTTTCACACGAGTTTCTGATTGTGCCAGAGTCTCCCTCACCCATTTTGGGGAGGAATATACTGAACAAGGTCCATGTCTCTGTTTTCATAAATATGGAGCCCTCCCTTTCTCTCCCTTTCAAGTTCAGTTCAGTCGCTCAGTCGTGCCTGACTCTTTGCGACCCCATGAAACACAGCACGCCAGGCCTCCCTGTCCATCACCATCTCCCGGAGTTCACTCAAACTCATGTCCATCGAGTCCGTGATGCCATCCAGCCATCTCATCCTCAGTCGTCCCCTTCTCCTACTGCCCCCAATCCCTCCCCGCATCACAGTCTTTTCCAATGAGTCAACTCTTCGCATGAGGTGGCCAAAGTACTGGAGTTTCAGCTTCAGCATCATTCCCTCCAAAGAAATCCCAGGGCTGATCTCCTTCAGAATGGACTGGTTGGATCTCCTTGCAGTCCAAGGGACTCTCAAGAGTCTTCTCCAACACCACAGTTCAAAAGCATTAATTCTTCGGCGCTCAGCCTTCTTCACAGTCCAACTCTCACATCCATACATGACCACTGGAAAAACCATAGCCTTGACTAGACGGACCTTAGTCGGCAAAGTGATGTCCCTGCTTTTGAATATCCTATCTAGGTTGGTCAAAACTTTTCTTCCAAGGAATAAGCGTCTTTTAATTTCATGGCTGCAGTCACCACCTGCAGTGATTTTGAAGCCCCCCAAAATAAAGTCTGACACTGTTTCCACTGTTTCCCCATCTATTTCCCATGAAGTGATGGCACTGGATGCCATGATCTTCCTTTTCTGAATGTTGAGCTTTAAGCCAACTTTTTCACTCTCCTCTTTCACTTTCATCAAGAGGCTTTTTAGTTCCTCTTCACTTTCTGCCATAAGGGTGGTGTCATCTGCATATCTGAAGTTATTGATATTTCTCCCGGCAATCTTGATTCCAGCTTGTGTTTCTTCCAGTCCAGCATTTCTCATGATGTACTCTGCATAGAAGTGAAATAAGCAGGGTGAGAATATACAGCCTTGACGTACACCTTTTCCTATTTGGAACCAGTCTGTTGTTCCATGTCCAGTTCTAACTGTTGCTTCCTGACCTGAATACAGATTTCTTAAGAGGCAGGTTAGGTGGTCTGGTATTCCCATCTCTTTCAGAATTTTCCATAGTTTCTTGTGATCCACACAGTCAAAGGCTTTGGCATAGTCAATAAAGCAGAAATAGATGTTTTTCTGGAACTCTCTTGCTTTTTCCATGATCCAGCGGATGTTGGCAATTTGATCTCTGGTTCCTCTGCCTTTTCTAAAACCAGCGTGAACATCAGGAAGTTCACGGTTCTCTCCCTTTAGGTGAACAAAATGTAAATCCTGGAGTATGGGCTGATGGAAAATCTGTGGGTCAAGCACAGAATGCTATTCCTATAGTTGTCAAGCTCAAAGACCCACTTATTTCCACATTAGAGGCAGTATCCACTGAAACCTGAGGTTAAGGGTTAAAACACATCATCGAAAATTTAAAGGAGCAGGGACTCCTGTTACTGTTCCCTGTAACAGTCCATGCAACACTTCTATTTTGGGTATAAAGAAATCAAATGGTAAATGGAGACTAGTTCAACATTTACAAATAATAAATGAGGCTGTAGTTCCTTTACATCTCATGGTGCCTAATCCTTATACTCTATTGTCTGAAATTCCTCAACGAGACAAATATTTCTCAGTAATTGATTTGAAAGATGCTTTCTATTCTGTGCCTTTGGCAGAGGAAAGTCAATTTCTATGTGCCTTTGAAGACCCTATGCAGCCAGCTTCTCAGCTAACCTGGACAGTTTTGCCCCCGGGATTTCGTGACAGTCCTCACTTATTTGGACAAAGTTTGTCACGGGATCTCCAAAACTTTAATAGCTCCGAAGCGGTGGTTTTACAATATGTAGATGATATTTTGCTCTGTGCTGAGACAGAGGAAGCTTGTTCTGGAGCCTCAGAAGATTTCTTTAACTTTCTGGCAGGCTGCACTTATAAGGCATCACGAGAAAAGGCTCAGCTTTGTCAACAATCTGTTAGATATCTGGGCCTAATCATATCAGAAGGGACTAGGGCCATAGGCCCTTAGAAAATTAAACGCATACTAAATCATCCCCTACCTATGACTTTAAGACAATTGAGAAGATTTCTGGGAATCACAGGCTACTGTCATATTTGGATTCCGGGTTATGGGGAACTTGCCCAGCCTTTATATAAACTTATAGCTGAAACTCATCAGGCCCAAACAGACAAACTGCTCTGGTCTCCAGATACTCAAAAGGCTTTTAAGGTTCTTCAGACTGCCCTCCTGCAAGCTCCCAGTTTTGAGCTTGCCCACAGGGTCAGGATTTAATTTGTTTGTCACGGAAAGAAAAGGTATGGCCTTGGGAATTTTCACACAAGCCCAAGGGCCTCACCAGCAACCTACTGCTTATCTAAGCAGAAAATCAGGCGTAATTTCACGTGGGTGGCCCCACTGCCTAAGAGTAATTGGGGCAGCGGCTTTTTAGCATCTGAAGCTTTAAAAATAGTTAATCGATGAAATCTTACTGTCCTGACTTCTCATGATGTGAGTGCAATGTTAAATTCTAAGATTAATATTTGGATGGAGACAGTAGGCTTCTCAAATATCAGTCATTGTTATTAGAAGGACCAGTAACTAAGCTTAAAGTATGTGGACATTTAAATCCTGCCATTTTCCTCCCTGAGAAGGAAAATGAAACACCTGATCACGATTGTTCCCAATTTCTAACTTTAAACTATGCAGCTTGGGAGGATCTAATGGATACCCTATTAGACAATCCTGACATGAAGTGTTTACAGATGGCAGTTCCTTTGTTCGGGATGGAGAGCATAAAGCAGGTTACGCCATGGTGACTGCTGAACAGGTTTCAGAAACAAAATCTCTCCCCCTGGGAACCAGTGCTCAGTTAGCGGAGCTTGTGGCTCTGACCCGAGCTCTAGAGTTAAGCAAAGGGCAGCAAGTAAATATCTACATGGATTCTAAGTATGCTTATTTGACTTTACATGCTCATGCTGTAATATGGAAAGAAAGACAGTTTAAAACAGCAACAGGAGAACCTATTAAGCATTTCAGAGGGATCGAGAGACTTTTAACTGCTATATATTTTCCTAAAGAAGTGGCTGTTTTGCATTGCAAAGGGCACAGTAGGGACGGGAGTAAAGCAGCTGAAAGTAATCAGCTGGCTGACTCTCAAGCCAGAAAAGCTGGCACTTTATGAAACCCCTTCACTGTAGACACCTTTGATCTGGACAGATCCTGTGGAACAGGAAAGACCACAATATACTGAGGAAGACTTAGAAAGATATGAGAAAACACGAGCAAAGATTACAGATAAAGGATGGTTACAGTCTGAGGATGGACGATTAATAATTCCTGAAAATGCTCAATGGAAAATTCTTAAGGGTTTACACCAGAGTTTTCATTTGGGTGCAGAGAGTACTTATCAGATGGCTTCTCGTTTGTTTGAAGGTAAAAATGTAATGAAAACTTTAAAGAACATTATCAAAAGGTATGAGGTTCATCAGACACTTAACCCAAAGCCTGAGAAGCTAGCAATATCTGGATTACAATGAAATGGAAAGTATCCTGGAGAGGGCTGGGAAATTGATTTTGCTCATATGCCAAAAGCTAATTGATATTCTTGCTTACAAGTCTGGTTAGATACTTTTACTGGATGGATTGAGGCTTTTCCCTGTCGTAGCAAGCAGGCTAAGGAGGTTATAAAGATTCCAATCCATGAAATTATCCCCAGGTTTGGGCTGCCACGGAGCCTTCAGAGTGACAATGGCCCTGCATTTAAAGTTGCTGTTAACTCAGGGGGTATCTAAACCTCTAGAAATAGAGTATCACTTACACTGTTCCTGGAGACCCCAATCTTCAGGAAAGGTTGAAAAATCTAATGACATTATCAAAAGACATCTGCGCAAATTAACTCAAGAGACGCAGGACAAGTCCTATCCATAGCTTTAATGAGGGCTTGAACTGCCCACAAAATGGAGGGACTGTCCCCCTTTGAATGTATTTATGGAAGGCGTTTCTTACACACAGACATCATTATAGACCCTGAAGTCTTGGAATTAACTAGTTATGTAACTCAGGTCTCAGCTTTTCAACAAGCAATAACAGAACTCCGGGAGATGACTCCTGACCCAGCTTCTGAGTCAAGCAAGCCTCTATTTGAGCCAGGAACCAAGGTCCTCATAAAACATTGGGATCTGGGGGCCCATCCCTCAAGCCCCTCTGGGAAGGCCCTTAGCAGGTTATTCTTTCTTCTCCCACAGCTGTCAAAGTGCCAGGAATTGATTCGTGGGTACATCACACTTAGAGTTAAGAGGTGGCACCCTGACCACAACTAAGTGACTTCATTTTATGTCTTTACTTTCTATGCTTTGACTTTGTACTTTTCAAATGCGCTTGATAATCTATGTGAGCCTACTTCTGCTGACTCCAAAAACCCTGAGTGTGCCGTTTGATCCTCAAGACAATACCTGTCTGGGCTCATTCCTACGCTGCATTCCACAACTGGTCTAACTGCTGGATCTGCGGAGCACTCCCCTCTTCATCATGAAAGGCTTTTGTGGTGGACAACTCCACTTCAAGAAAAAGACTTTCTCCAAGTCTCTGAATACCTTCGACAACAATCATATGTGATGCCTCTTCTTCATCTGATGACATCTACCAACCCTAAAATGGACTGGTGCAACACTTTGTACTTTAACTATGGACATAACATGACTTTTAATTTTGACTATACATTGTCTTGGTTTAATGACTATTTCGCTACACATAAGGCAAATAGGTCTGGATCTAATGGTTTTTTACCTGAGGTTTATCAAATATGAGATGAGGTTATATGGCCAACTCCTGAAAAAGGACGTCTAGTATCTACTGCCCCTATATGCTGGGAACAAACAGAGCCATTCCCAAAAGTCAGCCAACAACTTCATTACAATGATTGGAAACAACTGGGATTTTTGCCTCAGGATGTATGCAACGTAATCATTCCCGTGTTTTCCAACCCCAATTCAGGTCCTCCCTTTGTCTGGTCAGGCACTAACTGGGACTGGATATCTCAGTCAGCTGGCTTGCTCCAAACGGGACCTATTGGATATGTGGCTCTTACCTGTAGGCATGGCCTCCCCTTGGTTGGATAGGGAGATGCACCCTGGGTCAGCCTTTACTCACAGCTTTATATTTTCAAAGCTTCCAGAAAAGCCTGCTAATTTACCCCACCTTAAAACTCGGTGGGCAAGGTCTGTATTTCACTGGTATCATTATTTGGCTGCAGTCTTTGTCCCCTCTTTGGGAACTACAGATGTTATGCTACGAGTGGATGCTTTGACAAATTTTACTCAACAGGCATTACAAGATTCTCAAAAAGCTATTTCAGCTCTTAATGCTGAACAAGCACAAATTAGAAAGGTGGTTTTACAAAACAGATTGGCTTTAGATATTCTGACAGCTGTGCAAAGAGGAACCTGTGCCATTATTCATACCCAATGCTGTACATATATACCTGATATGAGCACTAATGTTATTCATTTTACTAAACACATGAACAAAATGACTGGGGCTATGGATATTCCTGAAGTCTCAATTGCCTCATTTGGGGAGATGTTAACTAGTGCCCCATGGTGGAAAACTATCTTACTTACAATAATTCTGATTGTTTTGTTTTTGCTGTTTGCTCCCTGCATCTGTAACTGTGTAACTGGATTTGTTTCTAGTTGCATGAAAGCTTTTAAGTTACAAATGGCTGTGTTAGGGGAAGCACACTGAAACCGCCCACCCTGGCCAGGCACCATAGTAACCATTTGCATGAGTTGTTTTACGACAGGAGAGCCTGATAAGGAATAAGGAACTAATGAACCACCACAACCTGAAGAGTTCGGGAAAGGTCAAAAGGAGACATGGAGTGTCTGTCCACTTCCCAGAATCCCTCTCGCTAGCATCCATCTTGGCTGAGCCATGCGTGCGCCACCAGGAAAGACTCCGAATTAGAATGATTGGCCAAAGACCACCTGGAAAGTAATCTCATCACCATAAAACCCGATACTGCGACCCACGCGGCAGAGCAGTTCTCCTGGGTTCCCTTACCCTACTGTTCTCCACTCGAGTGCCCCTTCCCAATAAAATCTCTTGCTTTGTCAGCACATATTATGTCTCCTTGGACAATGCATTTCCGAGTGTTAGACAAGAGCACAGTTTCAGGCCCTGGAAGGGGTCCCCCTTCCTGCAATAGTTGCTCAAACTCCTACTACTGCTGCAGCTTCTTCCAACTACTATTTGGGGGACCTGGATCAGACATCTTCAGTATGAGGGTTAGGAAAATACGTTGGCTCACCAATTTAGGGACAACACCCCTTGTCAGCTCGGAAGCAGTTATGGAACAAGAATGATGCCCCTTTTCCAAGGCAACATAATTCTTCTAAAAGGAAAGGGGGGCTGAGAGGGTAACAGGCAGGAAGGCCAGGGGTCTCCAAATGGAGGAAATAGGCTGCAAGTGTCAGACATTTTTATCTCTTAAGCGGCAGGAGGAAACAAACTAGCAATACTTTTTTCTTTCTCTATACAAATTTAAAAGGAGGTTTCTCTTAACATACTTTGTTGCCATAATGACAGCTGGTTTCACCTGAAGTTAACTATTATCAAACCTTGAGTTAACCAATCCATTTTTCTTATGGAAATATTTGTCTTAAGCTATGTGAATGGACTATGCACTTACCCCAGACTCTGTCTTCAAGTCGGTTCCGCCTAATGGCTCAGAACCTACTTCACAAACCAGTATGTTATACTCAGATATTGTTCGCCTAATCTGTGGAAACAAAACTATTTGTATGGTAATCTGCCCTTCTACAAGATTCAGGTTAATCATTTTATGGCCTGGGATGAATCATCTGCTGCCAAGATTATCCCAAAATGCATCTTATAGATGAGGGGCCTGGTGCCATTCTCAGTTTTAAAACCTTCCTTTCCTTCATTAACAGACTACTAGTGACTGTAATGGCACCCCACTCCAGTACTCTTGCCTGGAAAATCCCATGGATGGTGGAGCCTGGTAGGCTGCAGTCCACTCGAAGAGTCAGACACGACTGAGCGACTTCACTTTCACTTTTCACTTTCAAGCATTGGAGAAGGAAATGGCAACCCACTCCAGTATTCTTGCCTGGAGAATCCCAGGGACAGAGGAGCCTGTTGGGCTGCCGTCTATGGGGTCGCACAGAGTCAGACACAACTGAGAAAACTTAGCAGCAGAAGCAGCCCCCCTATTGTGAACCCTCTTCCACCTCCCTCCTGACCAGATCTCTCTGGGTTGTTCCAGAGCACTGGATTTGGGTGCCCTGCCTCCTGCATTGAACTTGTACCAATCCTTCTATTTTACATATGGTAATTTACATGTTAATTTGGCCTGGGAATGCGGAATAAACCAGGGCAAAGACTAATACAGTTTTGCCAAGAAAATGCACTGGTCATAGCAAACACCCTCTTCCAACAACACAAGAGAAGACTCTACACATGGACATCACCAGATGGTCAACACCGAAATCAGATTGATTATATTCTTTGCAGCCAAAGAAGAAGCTCTATACAGTCAACAAAAACAAGACCAGGAGCTGACTGTGGCTCAGATCATGAACTCCTTATTGCCAAATTCAGACAGGGATCAAGACCATCCTCATAGAAAAGAAATGCAAAAAAGCAAAATGACTGACTGGGGAGGCCTTACAAATAGCTGCAAAAAGAAGAGAGGCAAAAAAGCAAAGGAGAAAAGGAAAGATATAAGCCTCTGAATGCAGAGTTCCAAAGAACAGCAAGAAGAGATAAGAAAGCATTCTTCAGCAATCAATGCAAAGAAATAGAGGAAAAGAACAGAATGGGAAAGACTAGAGATCTCTTCAAGAAAATTGGAGATACCAAGGGAACATTTCATGCAAAGATGGGCTCGATAAAGGGCAGAAATCGTATGGACCTAAAAGAAACAGAAGATATTAAGAAGAGGTGGCAAGAATACACAGAAGAACTGTACACAAAAGATCTTCACGACCTGGATAATCAGGATGGTGTGATCACTCATCTAGAGCCAGACATCCTGGAATGTGAAGTCAAGTGGGCCTTAGAAAGCATCGCTACGAACAAAGCTAGTGGAGGTGATGGAATTCCAGTTGAGCTATTTCAAATCCTAAAAGATGATGCTGTGAAAGTTATGCACTCTATATGCCAGCAAATTTGGAAATCTCAGCAGTGGCCACAGGAATGGAAAAGGTCAGTTTTCATTCCAATCCCAAAGAAAGGCAATGCCAAAGAATGCTCAAACTACTGCACAATTGCACTCATCTCACACGCTAGTAAAGTAATGCTCAAAATTCTCCAAGCCAGGCTTCAGCAATACTTGAACCGTGAACTTCCTGATGTTCAAGCTGGTTTTAGAAAAGGCAGAGGAACCAGAGATCAAATTGCCAACATCCGTTGGATCATGGAAAAAGCAAGAGAGTTCCAGAAAAACATTTATTTCTGCTTTATTGACTATGCCAAAGCCTTTGACTGTGTGGATCACAAGAAAATGTGGAAAATTCTGAGAGAGATGGAAATACCAGACCACCTGACCTGCCTCTTGAGAAATCTGTATGCAGGTCAGGAAGCAACAGTTAGAACTAGACATGGAACAACAGACTGGTTCCAAATAGGAAAAGGTGTACGTCAAGGCTGTATATTGTCACCCTGCTTATTTCACTTCTATGCAGAGTACATCATGAGAAACGCTGGGCTGGAAGAAGCACAGGCTGGAATCAAGACTGCCGGGAGAAATAGCAATAATCTCACATATGCAGATGACACCACCCTTATGGCAGAAAGTGAAGAGGAACTAAAAGCCTCTTGATGAAAGTGAAAGAGGGGAGTGAAACAGTTGGCTTAAAGCTCAACATTCAGAAAACAAAGATCATGGCATCTGGTCCCATCACTTCATGGCAAACAGATGGGGAAACAGTGGAAACAGCGTCAGACTTTATTTTGGGGGACTCCAAAATCACTGCAGATGGTGACTGCAGCCATGAAATTAAAAGACACTTACTCCTTGGAAGAAAAGTTATGACCAACCTACATAGCATATTCAAAAGCAGGGACGTTACTTTGCCGACTAAGGTCCGTCTAGTAAAAGCTATGGCTTTTCCTGTGGTCATGTATGGATGTGAGAGTTGGACTGTGAAGAAGGCTGAGCGCCGAAGAATTGATGCTTTTGAACTGTTGTGTTGGAGAAGACTCTTGAGAGTCTCTTGAGCTGTAAGGAGATCCAACCAGTCCATTCTGAAGGAGATCAACACTGGGATTTCTTTGGAACGAATGATGCTAAAGCTGAAACTCCAGTACTTTGGCCACCTCATGTGAAGAGTTGACTCACTGGAAAAGACTCTGATGCTGGGAGGGATTGGGGGCAGGAGGAGAAGGGGATGACAGAGGATGAGATGGCTGGATGGCATTACTGACTCGATGGACGTGAGTCTGAGTGAACTCTAGGAGTTGGTAATGGACAGGGAGGCCTGGCGTGCTGTGATTCATGGGGTCGGAAAGAGTTGGACACGACTGAGCCATTGAAGTGAACTGAATTTACATGTTTCAGTGCTATTCTCTCAAATCATCCCACCCTCAACTTCTCCCACTGAGGTCCAAAGTCTGTTCTTTACATCTGTGTCTCCCTTTGTTGCCCTGCATGTAGGATCACCCGTACCATCTTTCTAAATTCCATATACATGCATTAATATACAGCAGTTGTTTTTCTCTTTCTGAGTTATTTCACTCTGTATAATAGGCTCTAGATTCATCTACCTCATTAGAACTGATAAACCAGGTGACACTTTTGCTAAGTATGGTACAAAATAGTGTACGATGATTTACTACTTACCAAAAAAATTTCAAATGCATGAGATGAAGGGAAGAAAGCACTCAGGCAAGGAATGAATCTGAAAAAAAATTGTAAAAAAAAAAAAAAAACCTGAGAATTATCTTTAATCTAAAAATCTGGTGTCAAACTTTAAAAAAATGTGGAGAATAATCATATTTAGAAAAGGATGATAACAGTAGAATACTGGAAACTAAAAAAGCTTATTTCTGAGGTTAAAAATGAGTACAGAAACTGAATGAATTAAGACCTAGTCCAAGCTAGAAAAAGCACCATAAAGAAAGGAGAAAATGTGAATCCGTTCAGAAAAAAAAAAAAGTGTTCCTTTGAAAATGCTACCCAATAATGATACAGTGATAAGAATCTGCCTGACAATGCAGGGGACATGGGTTCTATCCCTCCTTCAGGAAGATCCCACAAGTACAAGCAACTAAGCCTGTGCACAACTACTGAGCCTGTGCTTTAGAACCTGGGAGCCACAACTCCTGAGTGCACGGCATAGCACAGACAAAAAAATTCATTTAAAAAAAAAAAAAAAAAAAAAAAAGCTACCACAGAGTGACATTCTAGAGTCAGTCATTTCTTGCCCCAGGGCTCTTGTTCCTTGACCTCTATCTTATGATAGGACAAGGGAAGGGGGTCTCTCACACCTCAGTGAATCAAGCCACTGCCCCAGGTTCAACAGGGTTTGCAAATGAAAATCATCCTCTGCCACAAATAATAAAAAAAGACACAAGCCTTATAGACAGGAGTTTTGAAATTTTCATCCTTCTCTGTATAACTAAAAAAATCATCTGTATCCAAACAACTGGCCACACCTGGATCGAGCTGACCCCTCTGTTCACCTATCTCCCTATTTCATCTGGGTCTGGTGTGTCTTTTTCTCCCCCTCTGCTCTCCTGCTGCTCCTGTCCTATTTCCTCCCTCACATATGTCCTGTCCCAGGCTGCTGCAATTCGTTCCCCCTCGAAATGCTCGCTCTCTCCAACCTTCCTGAGTCTTTCAAAAATCCATACCTATGCCTGCCTCTTTCTTCCCCCATTTCGGCTCCCTCTCTGCGCTCCAGATTACTCCCCTCCTCTCGCTGTGACTCTCCCTGCCTCCCCACACTCTGGCAGGCCACGTGGCTATGCTTCCTTCCAGCCCTTTCTTCCTCTGCTCCTTACCTTTCTCTGTCAACACCATAAAACCGACCACCTCAGATTGAGACTTGAACCCTTGTGGCGGGACTCTAACCGAGTGAAAACACAACTCGGGACTCTAACCCAAGAGGTCTGGACTCAAACCCGGCCAAAACCCAGTTAGGGACTCTCCACCTCTGACGTCCTCATCGCCCTTCGCCTCCCCGCTCCCATCTCTGAGACAGGGCAGTTCTCCCTATGCTGTTTTGCAATCCCTGGAGATCTGGCTTTCTAATTTATTAATACTTCTCTATTTTACTCACTTGGCTATTTTCAAGGCTTAACCTCTTTGACTTGACTATCCCTTTGCAAATCCCTCAGCCATTCTGTGTTCCCATTGGTTCTCCCTGATGCTTTTCTCCTCAGTTTCAGTTATTTCTCTCAGTCCTTCTGACTCTGCCTCTCCTGATCCTCCTGCCTCCTGAATTTACTGAGTGGGCGACAGAACGAGACGCCCCCGGACCTTTTCCAACCGAGTTGAATTGGGCATGCAACAGCACTGGCTGTCACATGGCCCTATGGGGGGTGAGGGGACGGGCTGACAGGAAAAGGGGCTGCTGCGGAGCAAAAGGACCGGCCTCAGGAGACGCGAGGACAGACGGGCTGGGAGGGAGGGGGCTCAGGAGCGGGGCGGCCTCTCCGGAATCCCGGGACCGGGGAGAGGGCGCGCGGCCTATCTGGGCTCTGCCTCCAGCGGTCGAGAAGGCGACGCGGCGGGCGCGACTCCAGCTCGCGAGAGAGGGCTTTACTTGGCGAGGCCAGAGGCGGTGTCTACGCGGACCGAGGGCCGAAACCGCCTCAGCAACACTTAAAACCCAAACGAAAAGATAACTAACTGGGCCGCCACGGCGCGGCAGCGTCTATTCGGGGCCGAGCACCGGGTGCCAGGGTGTTCAGGTCGCTGGCAACTCCCACACCATGAGGACGAGAGCGAGGGCGGAGGTGGGGACTGGAGGGGTGGCGAGCTCTGCAAACTTACTCTAGAAGGACGCTTAAGAGCCGCTCGGGGACCTCGGCTCCGCGCTCTCCAACTTCCGGCTCCGTGGGAAAGGGCTTTTGGTTTTAGAGCCGCAGCTTCCGACCAGGGGCGGGGCGAGCACTCGGGCGCGCAGAGTTCGTGGGAGGGGCGGGGCGCGGAGGGGGCGGGGCCTGTTACCTTGACAGCATTAAGTTACCGTCTGTAACACTGCTCAGGTAAAAGCTTCAAGTTATGTCAGAAGCGAAGATACTTCCTCTTAACTAAAAGGGTTCATTCTCAATAAAAAGCTGTTTTTCACAGCATGGTGTGCTCAGATCCTGCTAGTGAGGCTGAAGCAACTCAGGGATCTGGGAACTTAGGCAGTTTTAAGAAACAAGAATGGGACTAGTCTCTATATTACAAAACTCTGCCTGGGTAGAAATGGGCTATTCCCTACTCATACCCTACAAAGCAGCAACCTTAGCATAGTGTTGAGTTCAACAAACTCAGGGTGAGTACCTGGGTGTCTGAGATGGAGGACTTAAGGGATGTGATCATTTGGATCACTAACCACAGCCTTTTAAGAGCAAGACACTTTAAATGATTATAAACTGCGTTATTGTTTCTTTTATCCAACGTGTTTTAATTACTTCCCCTTTCTAAACCCAACTCTTTAAACAGTGACATGAAGGGGGTTGTATAAGTAACTCTTACAATGACAAATATCATTGTGTAAGTTTAAGCTACAGAGAAAAGATTAACTGATATGTATACTGTGAAACGATTATCACAACAGGTTTGCCTAGCATCCATAATTTCGTATAGATAACCTAAAAATGATTCTCGACAGTGGGTTCACCAATGATTTATCAGATATAAACCAAAAGCTCACCTCAACAAAATAAAAAGAGGTAAACTGCACACATCCTAATTATCAAATATTGTGCAGTAAACCATCCTCAGCAGTGAAAAAACAATGTACACTATAATACCAAAAAATTGCCAAGCATATATTCAATAATAGTTTGTCATCAAGAATACATAAAGAAAATAGTTTAAATAGTTTAAATCATCAAGAATACATAAGAGCTCTAAAATGTACTGATCACCAATTCCACCATAGGGGTGGGGGAGCTTTCTTAACCAACCATCCCACATATGGCAAATAAAATACAAAGAGTAACATAAAATAGAGACTTAATGACAAAAATAAAAGACAATCATTTATAATGCATACAAATATAAAAAAAGAGGAAAGTAGCTATGCCTTAAAAAAAAACAAATGATGGTTCATCACTGAAGTTATCACTCCACTACATAAGCTCTGTCATTAAGTTGCTACAAAATTAAGTGTGGAGGCAGAATGATCAATAGCACCCAGGTGACAAGCATGCAGCATCAGCAACAGCTTAGTCAACAGCCTCACAACTCTGAGGGTGTGAACCTGGACAGTACCCTGTCAGGAGAAGTTCCTATACCTCTTGGTGAGGCTCAAAGGGCATGGTGATAGCACACGTGAACAACACTATCATGGCGCCCTTCACGCAGGCTTCTCTGACATTCAAAGCCAGAAAAAGATGTACAGGTCAAGGTCTTCAGATACTTTCTCATATCAGAGAACACGATGACCACTATACTAAGTAGCTTCAAGTGGTAATTCTGTATGCAGCAGGAAAATATTAAAACCAATAAGGAAAAGGATTCTCCTTTAAAAATTTTCTCTTACCCAGTAAACCCACACCAGAGTCCATGAGGAGCTGCCCTGTAAACACAGGCGGATTACCACAGCAAAGAAACTGGACATGACTTCAGACCCTAGAGCCACATACTTCAAAATCAAATTCAAAAGGAAAAATTATACAAACTAAGGAGAAGGCAAAGTCAGGAAGAGTCTACACTCCCAGACTACACAGACCAGAACAAGAGTGGAAAACTATGAGATGTGGGGGTCTCATATCCTAAGACCTTGAGATGGGACTATTTGGTCCACCCAGAGATGCCAAGCTAAGCGCCTGAAAGATTCACACATATTCCCTTTGTTGGACTGCTGTCCTTACAGTTTTCCTAAGTAAGAGGCACAGAAGATCCAATCCACCAGCTTATTCCACACACCCTGACATGTATGGCAGCAAAAGGAGAACAGCAGAAATGGCTGAGCGATCTCAAGAGGCAGACAGGGACTCAGATAGTTCATTACAGGTTCTGAGGTGCCAGATAAAATTAAAGAGCAGCCAGTACTTTCCCATTTTCCGATTCTATCTCCCAAATATGACAACTGTGATGAAAGCAGCACTGGATCCGGGGTTAGACGCTTGGGGCATCAGCTCTGATCTATATGGACTAAGAATTGAGTAGCCAATACATCCAAGCCCGCAAAGAGAGAAGAGGGGGCAAGGCAGCCCACCTCATGCTCCTCACACTCAAGAACAACCAGCTCACAGCAGCGAGATGGCGAGTGTTGTGGATACAAACCTTGCCTTTGTGTCTGATGGAGCTGCAGCACCACTGGCGGGTGAAAGAACACATGATACATGTTGAAGGACAGGCTGAGGACTCGGGGAAAAGTTAAGCTTCCTCTGGGATTTTAATAAACAAATTTCTCTTTGGCCAACAAAGTGAGAGAGTCAATTCCTAGGTAGTTTGAGAAGTCCAGGGTACCCGAGGAGGAGAAAGGGGTCTGGGGCTCTCGAGGAGGACAGAAAGCGGTCTGGAATTATCAAGGAGGAGAAAAGGATAAACTTTTTTCTTTAACCCAGAGCTGATGATTACACAACAAAACGACTCCACTTAAACTCTGTACTAAGCAGAGGCATTACTTTGCCAACAAAGGTCCATCTAGTCAAGACTATGGCTTTTCCAGTGGTCACGTATGGATGTGAGAGTTGGACTGTGAAGAAAGCTGAGCTCTGAAGAATTGATGCTTTTGAACTGTGGTGTTGGAGAAGACTCTTGAGAGTCCCTTGGACTGCAAGGAGATCCAACTAGTCCATTCTGAAGGAGATCAGTCCTGGGTGTTCTTTGGAAGGAATGATGCTAAAGCTGAAACTCCAGTACTTTGGCCATCTCATGCGAAGGGCTGACTCATCGGAAAAGACTCTGATGCTGGGAGGGATTGGGGGCAGGAGGAGAAGGGGACGACAGAGGATGAGATGCTGGATGGCATCACTGACTCGATGAACATGAGTTTGAGTGAACTCCGGGAGTTGGTGATGGACAGGGAGGCCTGGCGTGCTGTGATTCATGGGGTTGCAAAGAGTTGGACACGACTGAGTGACTGCACTGAACTGAAGATAATAGAACAACAATGTATCCTGCTTGAGGAAAGGTTTCTCCTTCTTGAGAACCTCCTGACTAATCCTGTCATCTTGAAATGTCAATTCTGGGCATGGGTCTGGTAAGACCTTTACAACCTTGAGACATTCTTTTGACTTACTGTAATAACCAGTTGAGAAAGTATATAGCTTCCTTGCTAAGACTAGCGAGGGGGGGCATTCTCCATCTCCCTTCTGATGTCCATGTCAGAAGCTTTCTCTGTCCCATTTCATACTTTAATAAAACTCTGCTACACAAAAGCTCTTGAGTGATCAAGTCTGGTCCCTGGTCCCAAAACTGTATCTTCTTCTTCGGAGATCATGAATCTGACATTGTTCACTGTAAGTTCTCATCTCTATGTACCATTACAAGAAGTTTCCAACCACTATTAATGTGCTTTCCTCTCTGCCCTGAGATCTCATCTCTGTTCACACTTTTGATACATTCCCATCCATTTGGGGGTTTTGTTTTGTTTTCAAAACAAGTATCTCAAACTAGGTGTGAAAAGAGCACACCTAACATTGTTCTCAATGGTGAAAGACTGAAAACTTTTCCTCTGAGACTGGGAAGAAGGCAAGGACATGCACTCTGCATCACTGTTCAACAAAGGACTGAAACCCCTAACCAGAGCAATTAGACAAGAAAAAGAAATCGAAGCTTCCCAAAGTGAAAAATTAGAAAGTTACCTTCTTCCCTAGAGGACAAGGTCTTTTGTGTATACACTGTAGATTCCACACAGACACAAAAAACCTCCTGCCACATCAAATAGCAATTTTAGCAAACTTGCAGGATACAAAAGTCAACGTGCAAATCAGCTGCATTTCTATACACAGTGAACAATGTTAAAAGAAAATCACATAACAACTTTATTTACTATTGTATTAAAAATGGATGAAATATTTAGGAATAATTCACCAAGGAGGTGAAACATATACACTGAAAACTACTTAACCATTTCTAAAAGAAATCCAAAATAAACAAATAAATCTAGTAGTCATGGACTGGAAATCTCAGTACTCGATATTTCCAAGTTACTCAAAGTGTCCCACAGATTTAATGAATTCATTATGAAACTTACAATGGAAATGTTTGCAGAAACAGAAAAAACTTGCAAGAAGTCATAAAGAGTCTCAAGGGGACCATAAACTGCAAAAATACTCTTCAGTAAGTACAAGGATGAAAGATGAAGGCCAACCTTTTTAAAATTTCAAGCCATATCACAATATAATCCAGATAGTGTAGTACTGGCATAAACACGGATTTATACACCAAGGGAACAGAAAGGAATGTTCAGAAATAGCCATTTGCATATATTTTCCTATATTTAAAATATAACCATATGCATATAAATATTTGCATATATTTAAAATCTAATGACAAGGATGCTAAGAAAACCCAGTGGAAAAAAGACAGTTGCCATAACAAATAGTGAATCTATGGGTTAAACAATGAAGAGGAAACCTCACCTGCATCAAAAGTAAAAACATCTCTGTGCCAAACCACAAAATGAACACAGTGAAAAGACAAAATCTGAACAATGAAGGCAACGAAAGTGAATTTCCAGCTCTCAGAGATTTAGATTCTTGTCACAGTTTCAAACAGATGATGGAATAGCACACTGTCACTGATACCTGACTCAGAATTTTCCATCCCATTTCCAATCAAGATTTTGAAGTCAGTGACTCACTCACTTAGCTTCAATTACCTTAGAACAAATTTCCCTTTTTAGGTCTACTTCCAGATTTTACCAGGTACTGTGCATGTTAATACCTGACTTCCACCCACAGCTTCTTAATCCTGATTGACAGAGAGCAGACTGCACAGCTAGAAGGACCCGAGGCAATCCCTCCTGCCCAACAGGACTGAGACCCCTTCTCAAACCTGTGGGTGTGAAGCCCTGCCCAGGATGGTGCCCTCCACACAAGGTCCAGGACACTGGGTCATGGGGAGATGGATCTAAGTGGAGACAACAGGCCCTGAGGGAAGTTCCCTGGTGATGTGCACCTACCAGGGTCAGGAAGGATACTTCAGAGTCAGAGATGATTAGTAAGTCCAAAGAAGGGATTTCAGGAAGGACAGACTGAGAATCAACTGAGAATATGATTTTACCTGAGAAAGAGCCATTCCTCTTTTCTTGCCTTTTTTCCTCCTCTTCCCAGCTTCTTCCTCAGACAATCTAAGTTTTTAGAAGTTGATCTGGCAAGTGGAAAACAGGCTGCTTAAGGCTTAAAATCAACGTGCCCCCTTCGTTTGCCACAACCAGAAAAACAGGAAGACCTCCCTATGTGGAACAGTGCTTTGGTGTCCACTGCCTCAGGTGGGATGCTGTTTCTGCCCTCCTATTTCTTCCCTCACACCTGTCCTGCCCCCCTCGGCAACTTGTTTCTCCTCCTGCTGCTCTTCTCCCCACCCCAACCCTTCTAATTGTTCTAAACATCTATACATCTGTCTTTTTCTTTCTCCAACTCTGCTCCCTCTCTGCCTTCTAGTCACACCCCTTCTCTCCCTGTTACACGCCCACTCTGGGGCACTCCAGGTGTCTAGGCTTACTTCCTTCTCTTCTCTTCTAGTCAACACCTATCCCTGTTTCTCTCCTAGGATCACCCCTGTCAGCCCTCCTACCGCAGACGCGGGGCCCCTGTCTCCTTGTCTCCAACTCCTGGAGATCCCACGCCTTTGTCCATTTCTCTTTCACCCACCCGCTACTTTAAGAGCTAAGTCTATTTCATTTTACCATCCCTTTACAACCGCCTCAGCCATCCTGGGCGACCCCGTGGGTTCTCTCATTGTTTTCCACTTCTGAGTTTGCCTTTCACTCTCAGTCACTGCTTCTTCTGATCCCCCTCGCCCACGTATCTACAGAAATGATGAGTAAATGAAACGCCTGCCTATCAAAAGAGCACCTTTTCCAACGAGACGGACTCGTGACGGAAAAACACTGGGTGTCACACGTCCAGCCCAGGGGTGAGGAAAAGGGACTGACCAGGAAGCGAGGCCTGCGGGGCAGAACGATCGGCCTGAGGAGACGCGAGGGCAGAGAGGCTGGGAGCCAGAGAGGTCTCGGGCCGGGCGAGCTCTCCAGAATCCCAGGACCGGGGAGAGGACGCGGCTTCTCCGGGAGCGGGGCTGTCGACGCGACCTCCAGGGGCCGACAGGGTGAGGCGGTGGAGATGGACGTGCCCGAATCCCCCTCGCGCCCGGGACTTTACAAGGCACAGGCGTAGGTACTAACGGTTAAGTTTTAAGCAGGAAAATATCCCGAAAGGCGGTGTCTCTGGGGCCGAAGGCCGAAAAGCAAACGGCAAGGACAAGCCTCAGAGCGATTTCGAATACTCGACCAGCAACCGCGGCCTCTGGGTTTATTTGGGGCGGACGGCGGGGTGTTGGGATATTACTGCCGCGGAACCAGCGGGACCATGAAGATGGGCTGGCGAGGGCGGGTTGGACGGCTAAGCGCGCAGCACACGTTTACACTGGGAAAAAAACACTCAAGGGCCGCCGGGCTACCTTCTCTCGCGGCCTTCCGCTTCCGCAGGAAAGTGCGCGCGCGCGGATTCCGAGGCGGAGCTTCCGGGTCGGGGGCTGGGCGGTTCGCTGCAGGAGAGGGGCGGGGCGAGGAGCGTCCAGGTCTCCAGAGCGAGAGCAAGGCGGGGCAAGGGGCCGGGAGGTGTTTAACAGTCCTGTGATGCCCCGTGAATGACAGTCTGTTTTTTAAAATTTGTTGCCTTTAACGTCTAAATAGATAGCATATTCTCCTATAATTACAATATGGAAATGTCTATGAATAAAATAAACTGTTTGTCATACGTTGAGGAAAGAACGGTGGTAGTAGTGAAAGTCGCTCAGTCCTGTCCAACTCTGCGACCCCATGGTCTATACAGTCCATGGAATTCTCCAGGCCAGAACACTGGAGTGGGTAGTCTTTCCCTTCTGCGTGGGATCTTCCCAAGCCAGGGATCTAACCCAGGTCTCCCGCGTTGCAGGTGGATTCTTTACCAGCTGAGCCACAAGGGAAGCCCCTGTTAGTAAGATTCATCCAGTGTTTTAGCAACAACATCTAAGCAGCCAGGGTATGGGGACAGACTTAAAAATCTGGAATCCGTGCCTAGCTTTGATTTCTTCTTTTAGTGCCTGTTGGCTGCTAGACAGTTCTCTTCTTAAATTCTTCTGATTTAATTTGAATTTTATAGATTCCCCCACAGCCTCCTGGAAATTTTGAGGATTTGGGTCACTTTGAGCTCCCCCCTCGGGATGCGAGGAAAACATGCACTGGGCACAGTGGAGAGGAGGAAGCTGGTGGGTTCCGCGGACCAGAGGCACTGCTGCAGCGGGGCTCCACGCTGCCACGCAGGCAGAGGCGGCCGGCCTTCCCAGGTCGCTGTGTTCCCCCGTTACACTTTTAAGGCAAAAGCTTATAACTTTGGAGACCAGTATGTTGGAAACTAGGATATGTCCTCCTGACAAGTAGAAAAGTTTCAATAAAGTTTTTATTTTCCTTTCTAAAATTTTTTGAAATTACGAAAGTATGACAACACATTTACATGAGGCTTTCCAAATAGTTACAGACAGTCCCACTATATATTACAATTTTTACGTAGACAAATTAAGATTTTCAGTTGGAATTTCAATATTAAACTCTCAAAAATTAATAGAATGGACAGGAAAGTAGGATATACTAGACCTGAAAAGAATTGTGAACCAATTCAACCTAATTAACACTTACACAATTTTCACACAAGAGCAGGATACAAATTTTATTCAAGTTCCCATAGACTATTAACCAGGAGACACTGGAACATGATGTAAAACAAGGTGCAAAAGTTTCATGGCCTAAATAAAGAGTATTGAAATCATACAGGGCCTGCTCTCTTAATGATGTTAAACTATGTGAGAATCAATACCAAAGGTATTTGGAAATAACCCACATAGTTTCAAGTGCAATAAATAAATAAATGTTTTTGTCAGCAGGTTCTTGCCTGTCCTGTTCCTGGCACTTCAGGGGTTGGGAACCTGGGTCTCTGAAGAGTTCTTGTAGGGCGGTAAGTGGATGCAGAACATTTCCTGCCATTAGAATAATTTAACCATTTTAAGAAAACAAGAAAATTTTCTGGATTTCTCTCTGTACTGCAAACTAAAATAAATACAAAACTATCCCTGGGGAAAATGTGCCGTTTTACAGTGACATCCTGTATCACAACTTTTCCTCTTTCCACATGGCTAAGTTCCTGAGACACAAGGTCAAAACCTACAGTCTGAGACTGGAGGACTAAGGTATGGGATGGGAACTTCTGTCAGTACCTTGATTTTTTTTTGTTTGTTTGTTTTTGTTTGAAATTGACAAAGTTTACTAACCATTGCTTTTAAAAGAGCAATTTTTGTTGATCAGTTGCTAAGTCGAATCTGACTCTTTCCAACTCCATGAACTGCAGCACACCAGGCTTCCCTGTCCTTCACTATCTCCCAGAGTTTTCTCAAACTTGTCTTCATTGAATGGGTAATGCCATCCAACCATGTCATCCTCTGTCACCCTCTTCTCCTGCCTGCAATCTTTCCCAGCATCAGGGTCTTTTCCATTGCGCCTGCTCTTTGCATCATTTAGCCAAAAAGAGCAATACATCTTTAAAAATTGATGAAAACCGCATTGTTCCTTTAGTACACATTCTAAGCTTCTACTGCTCTCCACACAACAGGCCAATAATTGAGAGACAAGTTGCTGGGGCAGGAATAACAACTTTATTCAGAAAGTCAGCAAACTGAAAATACGGTGGACCTGTACCCCCAAAACCATCTCATCCGACTTAGAACTCAGTCCCCTTTTATACTAAAAGTGGAGGGAGTAAAGTCAAGTCAAATTCCTCTGAACCTAAGGAATCAAACAGTTAAGTAACAGAGCATAAAAGTCCATCAATAAGAGTTCCCTGAGCAAACTAAAATAACATCAAGGAATTTGAAGAGCAATGGAAAGCTATGAAAGGTCATTGTATAGGGTCACTCCTCAACTTCTCCCCCCCAACACAGTATCAGTAATCGTATTACTATTGAAATCATTCATGTGCTGGGGTAGAAAAAATTTACGGGTACATAATATATTTAAGATATAATTTCAACTGTTAAAAAATACAAAGCTTATTTATGAGATGATGTTTTGTAATAAAACCATGGAGTTGCATATCCATGCACACAGGCATGCACATGTAAACACACAATTGACTGAAATGAAGAGTTGCCTCTTGACACATTTTTAAATCATTTTCTCATTATCACTTTTAGTCAGATGTATTTCAGCATCTCTGGGGCCATGAAAATGAATCAACTGTACTTAAGTTTGTCAATATTACATTTAAAAAAAAATATGTTTATTTATTTAGGTTGTGCTGGTCTTTGTAACTTTGTGTGGCTTTTTCTAGTTGCACTGAGCAGGAGATACTCTGTAGTTGTGGTGAGTGGGCTTCTCACTGCAGTGGCATCTCTTGTTAACAACAGGTTGCAGGTGGACTGCAGGCACAAGGCTTCTGTAGTTGCAACACATGGGGTCTGCAGTTTCCGCTCACAGGCTCTCGAGCATGGGCTCAGTAGTTGTGGTGGATGGGCTTAGTTACTCCCAGGCATGCAGAATCTTCTCGGACCAGGGAGATCAAACCCATATCCCCTGCATTGGCAGGCACATTCTTATCCACTGTACCAATGGGGAAGTCTCAACTCTAATACTATATTAGTTTTAAAAAAAGAAAAAGTAGTATACGTATAAAAATCATATGTAGAATACTTTGAGTGCAATCTCTATAAAATACCTATATTCAAAAATAATATGAGGGCATCTCTCCTGGCACAATGGTAAAGAATCCACCCACAAATGTGGAAGGCATGGGTTCTGCTTCAGGATAATGCCACATGCCTCGGGGCAACTAAGACCAAGTGACACCACTACTGAGCCTGTGCTGTAACGCCCAAGAGCCCAAACTACTAGGCTCACGTGCTGAAACTACTGAAGCCCAAGCCTCATACAGCCATGCTTTGCAACAAGATACCACAACGAGAATCGCATGCACCAGGACTAGAGAACAGCCACCACTGCTGGCAACTAGAGAGAAGACCAAACAGCAACAAAGACCCAGAACACCTAAATAAATAATTTTTGTAAAAAAATGATTTTATCTGCAGTTAATTTTAGGTATGTAGTTACTAAAAAAAATCCAAAGTTTACTTGTTAATTCCACAATAAAACAATCAACCAAGGTTAGTAAAGTTGGGGACTTCCCTGGCAGTCCCGTGGTTAAGACCTCAGGCTTCCATTTCAGGAGTTTCAGGTTCAATCTATACTCAGGGAATTAAGATTCTGCAAGCTGCACCATGTGACAAAGAAGACAAAAAAAATACCAGTGAACTTGGATTTCATAGTGAAAAATAAATGATGGAATGAAAAGCCCCCTAGCCCTGAGGTCTCTTTCTGCACTTTCCATTCCATTCCCAAACTGCAAGATTTTCAAGGAGGTCCTCATTTAGTTTTAAATGTACTATAAATAGTCAGGACTGATTTCCCCTTACTGGCCTCTTTTCCAGATTTTACCACATATTCTAAGTGTTAATACCTGATGTCCACATGCAGCTTCTTTACCCTGGTTGACAGAGAGCAGACAGTGCATCCAGATGGGCCCTAAGCAATCCCTGCTGCCCAACAGCACTGAGACCCCATCTCCAACCCGTGGGTGAAAAGCCCTGCCCAGGACGGTGCCCAGGGGAGCCTTCTCACAAGGACCAGGTCACCGGGTCATGGGGAGACGGGATCTAAGTGGAGACAACAGGCCTTGAGGGAAGGCCCCGGGTAAGTCTACACATACAGGAGTCAGACAGGATTCTTCAGAGTCAGACACAATTAGCAAGTCCAAGTAAGGGCATTTCAGGAAGGACAGACTGAGAATCAACTTAGAATATGACCTTACCTAAGAAAGAGCCATTCCTGACTCTTTTTCTCCCCTCTTCCAGGCTTCTTCTCAGGCATTCTGCAGAGGTTGATACTGAAAGTTGAAAACATGTGTTTAATGCCTACAGTCAACATTCCCCCTTCCTGATCTCCAACCACACATACAGGGAAACCCTCACCATAGGGAACAGACAGTCCTCTGTGGCCACTGTCTCAGGAGGGACTCAGGAAAGGCAATTCCCACACAGAGACCAACCTGGGAGCTTTCCCACACTTTCCTTCGGATCACAGTCCCCTCCTGGTGAGGCCTCCCTCGTGCACACAGCAGCAAGGGGCACCTCAGCTGACCCAACAATCCCCTTCAGATCACAGAGCAGGCCCCGGTCCATCCCAACTCAGAACAGAGTGGCCTCCTCATCCCTGGGGCTGATCTCAGTCTCAGAAGTGGAGGCTAAGAGCCTTGGTGCTCAATGCAGGATTCCGATCAGATTTGCTGCACTGTGAACGTACCTGGGACTAGGACCCACACAAGTATCTGAGGACGTCTGATAGGGCAGGGGGTACCATACATGGTTTTGCAAAATGCTTCATGGATCTCATGGGAAACATGGGTTGAACACCATTAAAGGTGGCAAACCCAGCCCACCTCCTACTTTCTTCTTTTCCAGCCTTACTGAGATAGAACTAATCAAATGGATATGTGTATTCTTATCATGCATGATGTGACCATTTGAGAGATATATACACTGTGAAATATTTATCACAATCCAGTCATCAACACATCCATCAACTCCCAGTTCCCATGTTTTGTATGGTGACAACACTTAAGATTTACGCTACTGGCACATTTAAAGTATTTAGTAACACAGAAGAATTTACTACAGTTAGAATGGTGCACATAGCTCCCCAGAACTTACTCATTTTACAACTCAAAGTTCATACCTTAACATCTTCCCATCTTCCCCAACTCCCAGATCCAGAAAACCACCACCCTATTGGCTGTTACTGACTTTCGCTCTAGTAGATTCTACATGTAAGTGAGATCATACAATAGCTGTCTTTCTCTGCCTTAGTTCACTTAGCATAATGTTCTCTACATTCATCCAGGTTATCCTAAGTGGCAAAAATCTTCATTTTTTAATGGCTCAATAATATGTCATCTACTACTCCTTCAGTGACTATTCGAAAGCCTTTGACTGTGTGGACCTCAACCCACTATGGGAATTTATTAGAGATGGGAGTACCAGACCACCTTACCTGTCTCCTGAGGAACCTGTATGCAGATGAAGCAACAGAACTAGAAATGGAACAGCTGGCTGGTTTAAAATTAGGAAAGCAGTAAGTTGTCACTCGGCTTATTTAACTTATATGCAGAGTGCATCATGAGAAATGCTGGGCTGGATGAATCAAAAGCTAGAGTCAAGAGTTCTGAGAGAAATCTCAACAACCTCAGATATGCAGATGATGCCATCCTAATGGCAGAAAGTGAAGAGGAACTAAAGAGCCTCATGATGAGGGTAAAAAGAGGAGAGTGAAAAACCTGGCTTAAAACTCAACATTCAAAAAACTAAGTTCATGGCATCTGATCCCATCAATTCATGGCAAATAGATGGGTACAAAGTGGAAACTGTGACAGATTTTATTTTCTGAGGTTCCCAAGTCACTGTAGATGGTGACTGCAGCCTATGACAAACCTAGACAGCAGATTTAAAGCAGAGACATTACTTTGGCGCCAAAAGTATGTGTAGTCAAAGCTATGGTTTTTTCCAGTAGTCATGTACAGATGTGGGAATTGTACCATAAAGAAGGCTGAGCACCAAAGAACTGATGCTTTTGAATTGTGCAGGAGAAGACGCTTGAAGAGTCCCTTAGACTGCAAGATCAAACCAGTCAATCCTAAAGGAAATCAACCTTGAATATTCATTGTAAAAACTGATGCTGAAGGTGAAACTCCAATACTTTGGCCACCTGATGCAAAGAGCTAACTGACTGGAAAAGACCCTGATGCTAGAAAAGATTGAAGGAAAAAGGAAAGGAGACAGAGACCATCACTTAGCTAGCATCACTCACTCAATGGACATGAATCTGAGCGAACTCCAGGAGATAATGGAGGACAGAGGAGCCTAGCATGCTGCAGTCCATGGGGTCACAAAGAGTTAGACACAACTTACCAACTGAACAACAAAAAGCAGCAGCTTGCAGAATTTTATTTCTCCAAACAACTATTGAATTCCAGCCCCTGGGGAATAAAAGATCAGTCTAACTACTGGATTGCTAGAGCATTATCTAGGTGATTTATTTATAAGTTATAAAGATATAGTCAAGGAGAGGAGTAATGCATTACTCACACCTTATTTGGCAAGAGAGTTCTCATGGCCTTGTTTAGCTGCACAGTGGCTGTGAAATTAAGAACACACATTGCTATGTATTAGGAATGAAGAAAGTCATTACACTGTAGTGATCTTCAGTGTGAATTTATATGTGGATATAAAAATGAATGAAAGAACTGAAAACAGCAAGATAAAACTACTTCATGTCTTTGAGACAAACTTAAGTTCAAATATTGAAATAATAATTTAAAATAATTTCACAACTATAAACCTTTTATATATCCCTCAGGCTCAGGTAGGGTGGTATGAATGACATCCTAAAATGGATTTTTTTTTTTTCATTTACCTACTTTGATGCTAGAATCAGAATCTTTATATTAAAACTTAGAGACTCATTTTAGCTTGTTAAGATTCAGAAAAAATCTAAAGGAAAACAAATCTGTGAGTTAAAAAAAAAAAAACACACACACACACAAAGGCCTCATTTAATTTTAAACTCTCATTTGGGACAAGGAAGAGACTAGCCATGGGTTACATGGGGTATTTTACACTGAGGATAGACAGTGGGTTGCTATATCTCTTTGAACAATTTTCCTTGACTGCCTTGTTATTTGGGGCTTCCAAGATGGCTCACAGAAGTTCAAGCTGGTTTTAGAAAAGGCAAAGGAACCAGAAATCAAATGGCCAACATCTGCTGGATCATGGAAAAAGGAAGAGAGTTTAAGAAAAACATCTATTTATTGACTATGCCAAAGCCTTTGACTGTGTGGATCACAAGAAACTGTGGAAAATTCTGAAAGAGATGGGAATACCAGACCACCTAACCTGCCTCTTGAGAAACCTATATGCAGGTCAGGAAGCAACACTTAGAACTGGACATAAAACAACAGACTGGTTCCAAATAGGAAAAGGAGTATGTCAAAGGTGTATATTGTCACCCTGCTTTTTTAACTTATATACAGAGTACATCATGAGAAACCCTGGGCTGGAAGAAGCACAAGCTAGAATCAAGATTGCTGGGAGAAATATCAATAACCTCAGATATGCAGATGACACCATCTTATGGCAGAAAGTGAAGAAGAACTAAAAAGCCTCTTGGTGAACGTGAAAGAGGAGAGTGAAAACGTTGGTACGTCACTGTGGTTTTGATTTGCATTTCTCTGATAATGAGTGATGTTGAGCATCTTTTCATGTGTTTGTTAGCAATCTGTATGTCTTCCTTGGAGAAATGTCTGTTTAGTTGTTTGGCCCACTTTTTAATTGGGTTGTTTATTTTTCTGGAATTAAAATGCATGAACTGTTTGTATATTTTGGAGATTAACTGTCAGTTGTTTCATTTGCTATTATTTTCTCCCATTCCGAAGGCTGCCTTTTCGCCGTGCTTATAGTTTCCTTTGTTATGCAAAATCTTTTAAGTGTAATTAGGTCCCATCTGTTTCTTCTTGTTTTCATTTCCATTACCCTGGGAGGTGGCTCATAGTGGATCTTGCTGTGAGAGTGTTCTGCCTATGTTTTCCTCTATGAGTTTTATGGTTTCTGGTCTTACACTTAGCTCTTTAATCCATTTTGAGTTTATTTTTGTGTATGGTTTTAGAAAGTGTTTCATTGTTTTACAGGTGGTTGACCAGGTTTCCCAGCACCACTTGTTAAAGAGATTGTCTTTTTTCCATTGTATATTTTTGCCTCCTTTGTCAAAGATAAGCTGTTCATAGGTGCATGGATTTATCTTTGGGCTTTCTATATTGTTCCAATGATCTATATTTCTGTCTCTGTGCCAGTGCCATAATGTCTTGATGACTGTAGCTTTGCAGTACAGTCTGAAATCAGGAAGGTTGATCCCTCCAGTTCCATCGCTCTTTCTCAAGGTTGCTTTGGCTATTTGAGGTTTTTTGTGTTTCTCTGACATTATTTGTTCTAGCTCTGTGAAAAATACTGTTGGTAGCTTGACCAGGATTGCATTGAATCTGTAGATTGCTTTGCGTAGAATATTCATTTTCACTATATTGATTCTTCCAATCCATGAACATGGTATATTGCTCCATCTATTTGTGTCATCTTTCTTTCATTAGAGTTCTATAGTTTTCTATACAAAAGTCTTTTTGTTTCTTTAGGTGAATTTATTCATAAGTACTTTATTCTTTTCATTGCAAAGGTGGGTGGGATTGTTTCCTTCATTTTTCCTTCTGTTTTTCATTGTTAGTATATAGGAATGCAAGGGATTTCTGAGTATTAATTTTATATCCTACAACTTTACTATATTAACTGATTAGTTCTAGTAAGCAAAGGAGAAAAGGAAAGATATAAGCATTTGAATGCAGAGTTCCAAAGAATAGCAAGAAGAGATAAGAAAGCCTTCCTCAGTGATCAATGCAAAGAAATAGAGGAAAACAAGAGAATGGGAAAGCCTAGAGATCTCTTCAAGAAAATTAGAGATACCAAGGGAATATTTCATGCAAAGATGGGCTGGCTCCACAGAGGACAGAAATGGTATGGACCTAAAAGAAGCAGAAGATATTAAGATGAGGTGCCAAGAATACACCGAAGAACTGTACAAAAAAGATCTTCACGACCCGGATAATCACGATGGTGTGATCACTCACCTAGAACCAGACATCCTGGAATGTGAAGTCAAGTAGGCCTTAGAAAGCATCACTATGAACAAAGCTAGTGGAGGTGATGGAATTCCAGTTGAGCTATTTCAAATCCTGAAAGATGATGCTGTGAAAGTGCTGCGCTCAATATGCCAGCAAGTTTGGAAATCTCAGCAGTGGCCACAGGACTGGAATAGGTCAGTTTTCATTCCAATCCCAAAGAAAGGCAATGCGAAAGAACGCTCAAACTACCGCACAATTGCACTCATCTCACACGATAGTAAAGTAATGCTCAAAATTCCCCAAGCCAGGCTTCAGCAATATGTGAACCATGAACGTCCAGATGTTCAAGCTGGTTTTAGAAAAGGGAGAGGAACCAGAGATCAAATTGCCAGCATCCACTGGATCATGGAAAAGCAAGAGAGTTCCAGAAAAACATCTATATCTGCTTTATTGACTATGCCAAATCCTTTGACTGTGTGGATCACAATAAACTGTGGAAAATTCTGAGAGAGATGGGAATACCAGACCACCTAACCTGCCTCTTGAGAAATCTGTATGCAGGCCAGGAAGCAACAGTTAGAACTGGACATGGAACAACAGACTGGTTCCAAATAGGAAAAGGAGTATGTCAAGGCTATATATTGTCACCCTGCTTATTTAACTTCTATGCAGAGTACATCATGAGAAACGCTGGACTGGAAGAAACACAAGCTGGAATCAAGATTGCCGGGAGAAATATCAATAACCTCAGATATGCAGATGACACCACCCTTATGGCAGAAAGTGAGGAGGAACTAAAGAGCCTCTTGATGAAAGTAAAAGAGAAGAGTAAAAAAGCTGACCTAAAGCTCAACATTCAGAAAACAAAGATCATGGCATCCGGTCCCAATACTTCCTGGGAAATAGATGGGGAAACAGTGGAAACAGTGTCAGACTTTTTTTTTGGGGGGGGGCCTCCAAAATCACTGCAGATGGTGACTGCAGCCATGAAATTAAAAGACGCTTACTGCTTGGAAGAAAAGTTATGACCAACCTAGATAGCATATTCAAAAGCAGAGACATTACTTTGCCGACTAAGGTCCGTCTAGTCAAGGCTATGGTTTTTCCAGTAGTCATGTATGGATGTGAGAGTTGGACTGTGAAGAAAGCCAAAGAATTGATGCTTCTTATCGTTCAGAATTGCCCTGACTGCACATGTGGGTGACTATAGTTTCTTTGGTCCCTTCCAGTGTCTTTGTGTTCTGTTGCCCAAGGAGACATTTGTCCAGGAGCAAGCCCTGCAGTAAAGGGCCTCAGGTCCCAGTCTATCTCACGTGCTGTGTGCTCAGACACTTCAGTCGTGCCCTACTTTTTGTGACGCTATGGACCTTAGCCCACCAGGGTCCTCTGTCCATGGGATTCTCCAGTCAAGAATACTGGAGTGGATTGGCATGCCCCCCCTTCAGGGCATCTTCCCAACCCAGGAGTCAAACCTTCCTCTCTTATGTATCCTGTAGGGGCAGGTGGGAGGCCTGTCACACACACGTTTTTATAATTGAATTATTTGTCAACAGACATTTAGTTTATTTCTACAACAAATGATTGTTGTGAATAAAGAAATATTGGTTATATGAATGCAGGTAACTCGTTCAAATCACTGATTTTTCACAGGACATTCCTGGTGGTCACAGGAATTCTAGGTTAAGAACCTGCCTTGCAACAAAGAGAACTCGTGTTCAATCCTTCATAAAAGCAGGGCACACCCCTGCTTTTGCTTCTGGAGCCTCAGATATAGCAGCCTCAGAAATAACATGGGGACGTAAATACCACATGAGATGGAGGAACTAAGCCCAGGCACTGCAAAGACAGAGGCTGCATACTCCAGAGCCCCCATGCCACGATGAAACGTCCTGTGTGATGCAATGAAGATCCCATGATCCACAACTAAGACCCACTGGAGTCAAATAAATGAACAAATATTCTTTAAAAATATACTGATCTGCTTCCTTTGGATATAATAATCAGAAGTGAGACTGTGAGGTCCTATGCATGTTCTATTTGTAGTATTTGAGGAAACTCCGTACTGTTTTCCATGTACCATTTACATTCCCACCAACCATTCACTAGAGTTCCTGCTTACCTGTATTGTGCAGGTATGTGGCACATGCGCGTGATTTGGAAAGACATGGAGCGAAGCCCGCTGCACTGGCAGCAAGAAATAGCAGCTGCATCATCTCCAGAATAAGCCTCTATACTCCAGATTGCTATGGAGCTGATAGTCCCCGGAGTCTATGAATAATCCTTCCCTGTGCCCGTGAGCTAAGACACTTCAGTCATGTCTGACTCTTTGCGACCCTGTGGACTGTAGTCCACCAGACTCCTCTGCCCATGGAGTAGGTTGCCATGCCCTCCCCCCGAGTCAGGCATCAAACCCGTGTCTCTTATGTCTCTGCATTGGCAGGTGATCCTTTATCACTAGCACCACCTGGGGAGCCCGAGCCTTCCTTACATCCTGAGATTTTTTTATGGCCCCTCCCTCACGAAATCCCTCTGCCATCAAAGTTTAGCATCATTTTCCATCTAGGTTGAAAGACCCTTATGAAATTTCATCTGGTTCAACACACAAGCCACACATGCAGTAATAATCCATCCATCGTGCTATGCAATCCCCAGAAAGATTCCAAGGTTTAACAACTCATGCATTTACGATGGAATAATACACAAGAAGGCACCCAACCAGCAAACCGGTTTCAAGACAGCTTCTTATCAGTCACAGTGACCTCAGCCAGCCCAAAAACTGTCATCTCCAAACTCTAATAATAAAAAGTACATGTGTACGCTGATGTACATGCTCCAGTGAGACTTCAACATCTAACAAGGATACACTCCAAGGTCTCTTTTGTTGTTCTTCCAAATGCAGTGGAAACCTTCTTCATTACAACTCAAAATAACAGAAAATACTAAATGGAAGCAACAAAATCATCTCCGGGATTTTCAGTTCAGTTGAGTTGTCACTCAGTCGTGTCCAACTCTTTGCAACCCCATGAGTAGCAGCACACAAGGCCTCCCTGTCAATCACCACTTCCAGGATTTACCCAACCCATGTCCATCAAGTCAGTGATGCCATCCAGCCATCTCATCCGCTGTCATCCACTTCTCCTCCTGCCCCCAATCCTTCCCAGCATTAGGGTCTTTTCTAATGAGTCAACTCTTGCACGAGATGGCCAAAGTATTGGAGATTTAGCTTCAACATCAATCCTTCCAATGAACACTCAGGTCTGATCTCCTTTAGGATGGACTTGTTGGATCTCCTTGCAGTCCAAGGGACTCTCAAGAGTCTTCTCCAACACCACAGTTCAAAAGCATCAACTCTTCGGCGCTCAGCTTTTTTCACAGTCCAACTCTCAATCCATACACGACCACTGGAAAATTCATAGCCTTGACTAGACAGACCATTGTTGGAAAGGTAACGTCTCTGACTTTAAATATGCTATCTAGGTTGGTCATAACTTTCCTTCCAAGGAATAAGCGTCTTTTAATTTCATGGCTGCAATCACCATCTGCAGTGATTTTGGAGCCCCTCCACCAAAAGTCTGACACTGTTTCTACTGTTTCCCCATCCATTTCCCATGAAGTGATGGGACCAAATGCCATGATCTTCGTTTTCTGAATGTTGAGCTTTAAGTCAACTTTTTCACTCTCCTCTTTCACTTTCATCAAGAGGCTCTTTAGTTCCTCTTCACTTTCTGCCATAAGGGTGGTGTCATCTGCATATCTGAGGTTATTGATATTTCTCCCTGCAATCTTGATTCCAGCTTCTGCTTCTTCCAGCCCAGCATTTCTCATGATGTACTCTGCATATAAGTTAAAAAAGCAGGGTGACAATATATAGCCTTGACGTACTCCTTTTCCTACTTGGAACCAGTCTGTTGTTCCATGTCCAGTTCTAACTGTTACTTCTTGACCTGCATAAAGGTCTCTCAAGAGACAGGTCAGATGGTCTGGTATTGGGATCGAATCCAGGTCTCCCACATTGCAGGCGGATTCTTTACCAACTGAGCTATGAGGGAAGCCCCTCTGGGATTTTACCAACAGTAATTTTACAGGTTGCATAATGATTCTTGCCCTTCCAAAAGACATCACAAAATCCACTCCATGGAGTCAATGCTGTGGGGAACCTTCTGGATTCCACCTCCAGGGCCAATGCACCCATCCCTCCCTGTGGGCTCAGCTCAGGCCTTGATTCTAACACACTGCAGGGTAACAGTCCTCTTCCCAACTCCGCTTTCTTCCTTCCTTCGTAAGTGTGATCATGACTTTCCCAATCAACCAAAGCACACAAACCTCAGTCATAGAATCTGTGTCCCAGGGAAACTGAGCTAAGACACTGTGGTGCGCTGCCCTTCCAGGCAACCCACAATTAGCCATGAGCCCACATCCAGGTCCTCCAGTCAAAACTGAGACCACCCTTGTCAACAGTTCCACACAACGTGATCCCACAACTGTTGCGGGGAAGAGCCAATGCTGATTCCAAGTTGGAACTGTTTCTTTGCCTTGCTTCTCACTGCTGTGGTTATTGTAATCATCCATAATGGCTGGCCTCAGAGGACCCTACCTCTTGGCCTGACTATTAAACTAAAGTGCCTTTGTTGAACTCACAGGGAGATGCTCTGATCTCACAACCTGTGAATGCCTGCAGGAAAGAAGAGGTGAACACAGAAGGCTGGCTGTCCCTGAGATGTACTGCAAGACTGATGGCCCTTTACTGATGGCCCTTTTTACCTTACTTCCTCACTGCCTCTCCCTCTCGATCCTCCCTTCTGACTTTATTTCCTCACTGCTTCTTTAGTTTCATAAAAGAATCTGGCATCCAGACACCAACAAGATGGCTATTTTGAGATATTAGTTAGCCATCTTCTTGGTCAGCTGGTTTTCAAAATGAAATCCCATTGTTTGCCTCAAGAAGTCGTCTTCCCAAAGTACTGGCCTCTCTCACAGGTGGCAGAGCGAGCCTGCACTGGGTCACAGCACTATGCTTGCAACACATGGATATACCATTCATAAGGCTCATCCAGAGGCCAAAATTTGCCTCCTCTCACAACTCTCCTAGACCCCCAATAGCTTCCTCTCCACTTTCCCACGTTTTCGCCAGTTTTCTGTGCTCTGTTGAGCAACAGGGCTAAACAGCAGAGACCACTGGGCCTGGGCAACACACAGAAATATACAAGCCACATATGCAAGGGCACTGGGCACTCAGTATGCTATTGCTGCTGCTGCTGCTAAGTCGCTTCAGTCGTGTCCAACTTTGTGCGGACCCATAGACGGCAGCCCACCAGGCTCACCCGTCCCTGGGATTCTCCAGGCAAGAACACTGGAGTGGGTTGCCATTTCCTTCTCCAATGCATGAAAGTGAAAAGTGAAAGTCAAGTCACTCAGTGGTGCCCGACTTCACGACCCCATGGACTGCAGCCTACCAGGCTTCTCTATCCATGGGATTTTCCAGGCAAGAGTACTGGAGTGGGTTGCCATTGCCTTCTCCGATGGAGACCAAGAAACGGTCCCACCTGGGAAAACATTCCAGGAACTGGGATATCACAAACTTTTAAAGGTCTTTGAGATTTGGCTTGATTGAGCTCAGTGAAGAAGTCACAGGAAAGGCCCCAATCTCACTGCCATCTGTGGTCCCTGAGTGAGCTAAATGGAAGATACCCCAGCTCTTTAAGGAAGCGGGGCCTCCTTCACAGCCCCTTAGATTCCAAAGCTTCTGGCCATTCTAACCACAGTAAAATCAGTATCCCCCACTCTGAGTAGATAAACTGCTGAAAGCAATGTGTTTCCCCACTACAGCCCTCATTATGAAGTCTCCCATTAAGAGGATTACCAATCCTCACAGGCTTGGATTCTTAAGATCTTATTATCCAATCACCCCAAATGTTGCACACCAAGATCTGAGCCTATTAATAACCCTGTCTCTATATCCCACACAGCTGTGTACAGCACTCATGCCACTGGCTTCACAATTCTAGGACAAACTCCCTTCTCCAATTAATTTTAATTAATGAAGACAACCCACTCCTATTCAACTCTATCAAAGGTCTGTAAGCTAGAAGCATTTTCAAAAAAATTTTTTTTTAATTTTAAAATGAATTCATTTCTTTATTGCATATTGCTATTTTTAAAAAATGTACAGTCTCATAACACATACAACATCTTTTTCTTGGTACTATAACAACAGTCTTGCACCTATAGAGTAAGTGGTTCCAACTACTAAACTAAAGAGATACAAGACATAATTAAGCTTACAAATTATAATGCTTTGTCTTTTTGGCATTAATTTAAAAAAACAAACAAAAAACTTTTAAAATACACACCCAAGAGAGAAAAAGTGGCTACTTACACCAGCACCAATCTAAAAAGTAGGTGTTTTTTTTTCCTTTTTTCCAACAATGGCACATGGAACGACCTGCACACAGCTTTCGGGGAAAGAAACAAAAAACGGAAATGGCAAAGGAGGCCTACCAGGATGGCCATATCAAAACGAGGATGATTACAAAGGGCAAGAGGAACATGCTACACAAACTTGCTCCTGTATGTGACTCCCTCCACTTGCCCATTCCTTAAACTGGAAAACAAACCCATTTTCAAAAGTCAGTCCCAAACTCAAGCCAGATCAAATTTCTCCTGCTCTAAATAGAAAAGAATATATACAGAGGCATTTTAGTTAAGGAATAGACAAACCCCACTAGCGTACCCCACTTCTCCTCACCTCCAGGCTTTTCTGAGCGAAGTCTCAGTCTGCATCTTCGACACAGTATACTTGCAGACTTTGATACCTAGGAGCTGGGGGAGCGCGACATCTGCTATATATTTGTGACTGTTTTATCTGCTAGTCATTCACTTCTGTGTAATATGTAGAAAGTCGCTAAGTTTGCAATGAGGGGGATTAATCTCTGACAATATTCCACCAACAGTTCACTTTAGTTGCTCAGTCGTGTCCGACTCTTTGCAACCCCATGCAGCACATCAGGCCTCCCTGTTCATCACTAACTCCCGGAGTTCACTCAGACTCACGTCCGTCGAGTCCGTGATGCCATCCAGCCATCACATCCTCTGTCGTCCCCTTCTCTTCCTGCCCCTAATCCCTCCCAGTGTCAGAGTCTTTTCCAGTGAGTCAACTCTTCGCATGAGGTGGCCAAAGTACTGGAGCTTCAGCTTTAGCATCATTCCTTCCAAAGACAAATTAGGACTGATCTCCTTTAGAATGGACTGGTGGATCTCCTTGCAATCCAAGGGATTCTCAAGAGTCTTCTGCAACACCACAGTTCAAAAGCATCAATTCTTCAGCGCTCAGCTTTCTTCACAGTCCAAATCTCACATCCATACATGACCACAGGAAAAGCCATAGCCTTGACTACACGAACCTTTGCTGGCAAAGTAATGTCTCTGGTTTTTAATATACCTTCTAGGTTTGGTCATAACTTTCATTCCAAGGGGTAAGCATCTTTTAATTTCATGGGTGCAATCACCATCTGCAGTGATTTTGAAGCCCAAAAAGATAAAGTCTGACACTGTTTCCATTGTTTCCCCATCTATTTCCCATGAAGTGATGGGACCAGAAGCCTTGATCTTTGTTTTCTGAATGTTAAGCTTTAAACCAACTTTTTCACTCTCCTCTTTCACTTTCTGCCATAAAAGTGGTGTCATCTGCATATCTGAGGTTATTGATATTTCTCCTGGCAATCTTGATTCTAGCTTGTGTTTCTTCCAGCCCAGTGTTTCTCATGATGTACTCTGCATAGAAGTTAAATAAGCAGGGTGACAATATACAGCCTTGACGTACTCCTTTTCCTATTTGGACCAGTCTGTTGTTCCATGTCCAGTTCTAACTGTTACTTCCTGACCTGCATACAGGTTTCTCAAGAGGCAGATTAGGTGGTCTGGTATTCCCATCTCTTTCAGAATTTGCCACAGTTTCTTGTGATCCACACAGTCAAAGGCTTTGGCATAGTCAATAAAGCAGAAATAGATGTTTTTCTGGAACTCTCTTGCTTTTTCCATGATCCAGCAGATGTTGGCAATTTGATCTCTGGTTCCTCTGCCTTTTCTAAAACCAGCTTGAACATCTGGAAGTTCATGGTTCACATACTGCTGAAGCCTGGCTTGGAGAATTTTGAGCAGTATTTTACTAGCGTGTGAGATGAGTGCAGTTGTGTAGTACTTTGAGCATTCTTTGGTATTGCCTTTCTTTGGGATTGGAATGAAAACTGAACTCTTCCAGTCCTGTGGCCACTACTGAGTTTTCCAAATTTGCCGGCATATAGAGTGCAGCACTTTCACAGCATCATCTTTCAGGATTTGAAACAGCTCAACTGTCCATCACATCCACTAGCTTTGTTCGTAGTGATGCTGTCCAAGGCCACTTGACTTCACATTCCAGGATGTCTGGCTCTAGGTGAGTGATCACATCATCGTGATTATCTGGCTCGTGAAGATCTTTTTTGTACAGTTCTTCTGTGTATTCTTGGCATCTCTTCTTAATATTTTCTTCTTCTGTTAGGTCCATACCATTTCTGTCCTTTATCCAACCCATCCTTGCATGAAATGTTCCCTTGGTATCTCTGATTTTCTTGAAGAGATCTCTAGTCGTTCCCATTCTGTTGTTTTCCCCTATTTCTTTGCATTGATCGCTGAGGAAGGCTTTCTTGTCTCTTCTTGCTATTCTTTGGAACTCTGCATTCAGATGCTTGTATCTTTCCTTTTCTTCTTTCCTTTTCGCTTCTTTTCTTTTCACAGCTATTTCTAAGGCCTCTCCAGACAGCCATTTTTCTTTTTCGCATTTCTTTTCCATGGGGATGGTCTTGATCCCTGTCACCTGTGCAACGTCACGAACCTCTGTCCGTAGTTCATCAGGCAATCTATCTGTCAGATCTAGGCGCTTAAATCTATTTCTCACTTCTACTGTATAATCATAAGGCATTAGATTTAGGTCATACCTGAATGGTCTAGTGGTTTTCCCTACTTTCTTCAATTTAAGTCTGAATTTGGTAATAAGGAGTTCATGATCTGAGCCACAGTCAGCTCCTGGTTTTGTTTTTGCTGACTGTATAGAGCTTCTCCATCTTTGGCTGCAAAGAATATCATCAATCTGATTTCAGTGTTGACCACTGGTGATGCCCATATGTAGAGTCTTCTCTTGTGTTGTTGGAAGAGGGTATTTGCTATGACCAGTGCATTTTCTTGGCAAAACTCTATTAGCCTTTGCCCTGCTTCATTCCATATTCCAAGGCCAAATTTGCCTGTTACTCCAGGTGTTTCTTGACTTTCTACATTTGCATTCCAGTCCCCTATGATGAGAAGGGCATATTTTGGGGGTGTTAGTTCTAAAAGGTCTTGTAGGTCTTCATAGAACCGTACAACTTCAGCTTCTTCAGCGTTACTGGTTGGGGTATAGGCTTGGATCACTGTGACACTGGATAGTTTGCCTTGGAAATGAACAGAGATCATTCTGTCTTTTTTGAGATTGCATCCAAGTACTGAATTTCGGACTCTTTTGTTGACCATGATGGCTACTCCATTTCTTCTAAGGGATTCCACAGCCTGGTCTAACTCAATGAAACTAAGCCATGCCCTGTGGAGCCACCCAAGATGGGCGGGTCATGGTGGAGAGGTCTGACAGAATGTGTTCCACTGGAAAAGGGAGTGGCAAACCACTTCAGTATTCTTGCCTTGAGAACCCCATGAACAGTATGAAAAGGCAAAATGATAGGATACTGAAAGAGGAACTCCCCAGGTCGGTAGGTGCCCAATATGGTACTGGAGATCAGTGGAGAAATAAGTCCAGAAAGAATGATGGATGGAGCCAAAGAAAAAACACTCAGTTGTGGACGGGACTGGTGATAGAAGCAAGATCCAATGCTGTAAAGAGCAATATTGCATAGGAACCTGGAATGTTATGTCCATGAATCAAGGCAAATTGGAAGTGGTCAAACACAGATGGCAAGAGTGAACGTCGACATTCTAGGGATCAGCAAACTAAAATGGACTGGAATGGGTGAATTTAACTCAGATGAGCATTATATCTACTATTGCGGGCCGGAATTCCACCAACAACATTCCCACAAATAACCAGGCCTCATTACTTGAAGCTAACTGCTCCTTTTCCATCTGCCCCACATAATCACCTTAGGTTTAGTGTATCACTGACAGTCAACCTTGATGCACAAAAGCTAAAATTATCCCTCAATTGTCTTCAGATTCTCCGATTTCTTAAGATATTTCCCCACTATTATATGCCACTTTCCACTGCACCTGTCAGCAATCCATAATTCAGCATTATCCACACTGAGTCTCATTGACTGGAAAACTACCAACCAAAACTCTCACTTCTTTAATTCAAATAAAAAACTAGTATCACATCAAAGAGGCTTCCCAGGTGGCTCAGTGGTAATAATCCTCCTGCCAATGGAGATGCAAGAGATGGGGGTTTTATCCCTGAGTCAGAAGATCCCCAGGATTAGGACATGGCAACCCACTCCAGTATTCTTGCCTGGGAAATCCCATGGACGCAGCAGCCTGCTGGGTTACACTTCATGTGGTCTCAGTCAGAAATGTCTGAGCAGAGAGACCACTTTATATTTTTCTTTGATTCTAGAGCTCATACCAGTAACCAGCATCACTGAAAATTATCTCCTAAAATGAAGAGTCTCTGTAGTCAATTTATTACCCTGGTCATATAAACCAGAAGAGGACAGTAATACACCTCCCTAACACTCGAGAAAGAACTCCAGCTCCACCACCAGTTGCAAAGATCAAATTCTAAGCTAGTTCCTGAACAAGAGTTTTGGTATATTAACAAAATTATCAAGCATCATGTCTCAATTATAATGACTTTCCCCCTATAAATTACTATACATTTCATGCACGATATATGTTACCTCAGGATTTTACACTGAAAGGAAATTAGACCACGGGCCTCTCAAGGTAACAATTGAATTTACTTGGGGAGGAAAGGCTGGGGGATTAGGAAAGTCCTAAGTTACCCAAGACAGAGATATGGAGTAGAGGGGACCCTATGCGCGGACCTTAACAAGGCTAAAAAGCAAAAAACAGTACCTCACTATTCCCGGGGCAACCGCACCTACCATGTTTCGGCTTCAGGAATTGCTGTAAACTCATGTCTGAGTGGAGATAGCAGAGACTTCCAAGCAGTAGGTTCCAAAGGATAGGGAGAATGAGGGTCAGAGCCTAGGACACAGGCCTGCCTCTGGATGTGAGAGGGGCGGGGTCACGCAGAGCATACACCTACCTGCTTGTTCCTCCCTTTGGATCCAGAGGTGTCTTGTCAGGGTTAAGTAGTACTTGAGGGTCTCTCACATCTTGTCATACCATTGATTGCTCATTAGTTTAAGTAACTGTACCACTTTTAATAAAACCTTAAAATTCGGTGGGATAGTCACAGTGGAAAGAAAGGTTTTGGCATAACATCTGGAGTCCTGCACGTCCAACGACAGAGGATGAGACGGTTGGATGGCATCACCGACACAATGAGTTTGAGTAAACTCTGGGAGTTGGTGATGGACAGGGAGGCCTGGCGTGCTGCAGTCCATGGGGTCACAAAGAGTCGGACATGACTGAGCAACTGAAACAAACTGTACTTGGAGTCCTACTGATGAGGATGATGTGATTAAGGGGCCTGGGAAGTGAAACCTGGTCTGCTGTCCAAGTTGGGGTTGGGTGGGGATTGATGTGGGGGGCTGGTGGGGTGGGGCTGGATGTGGTGTGCTAGCTGAACGCATGAATATTCCTGTAATTAGAATTAATTTAAGCAGTTTAAGTAAACAAGAACTGGCTTTGTGTACGGATGACAAGCTACAATGTGAAACACACAACTCTTAGAAAGGGCTACTTCATACTAACGCTTTTAAGGAGAAAAATGGCTTGACATTTCACTTCTTCAAGGATCAAACTTATTACCCACTGCAGTGGTCCAGCGAAAGTGCACCCTGAGGGGAATGCAGGATGGAGAAAAGCAGACCTTATATGGTGTTTTGGACACTCTGGCCTTGATATTTCAGGAAGGGTCTCTTGGGTCCATACACTTCTTCAGTGAGTCCAGAGAAGTTTGGGGGAGTCTCTCCTGGTTTTCAGATCTCCTAGTTATTGGTTGATGACCCCCATTTTGTTTGGCAGTGTATTAACATACATAGCGCCCAGTTAAAAGACACTGAGTAGAATTTCCCTGGTGGTGCAGTGGTAAATAATCTACCTGCCAATGCATAGGACCCGGGTTTGATCCTGGTCTGAGAGGATGCCATGTGCCTCAAGCAACTAAGCCCGTGCTACACAAGCACTGAGCCTGTGCTCTGCAACAAGAGTAGCTACAGCATGAGAAACCTGCACACAAGTAACTAGAAAGTCACTTCTGCTTGCTGCAACTAGAGAAAGCCTACATGCAGAAAAAAAAAAAAAAAAAAGGCTTAGCACAGCCAAAAAAAAAAAAAAAAAAAGACATTGAATCCTCTGGACTGACCAAAAGACGCATTAAAATGCCAGTCTCCAACCATACCCCAGCCAAGTTTATGTGGAGAATTCATAGTCTGATTGCTGCAAAAAGAGAAAGGACCCAGCACAATGAAGACTTAGCATAGTCAAAAATAAATTTTAAAGATTTTTAGACAGAAAAAACTTTTAATGAGAAATGCATTCTTCTTGATAAAAGTTTGTGTTCCATGCTTATGATGAGAAAGCTTCAAATACTTATATGACGAAAACTTGTTTACATCATTATAATACTTAAGCCAATACTTCAATGTAATATTCAAATAATATTTCTAAAAATCAAATATCTTGTCACATAGTAACATAGGTAATTGTGAGATTCATGTACAGAGTAGAAAGCCATGTACTACCAGGGAATACAGAGAAGTAAAGACACAGCCTAAGCTTAAGGCGTCAACAAAAGAAGTAAATATCCAAGAAGAAATGCTGTAGGGGAGGTAAGATTACTTCTTGTTGGCTGGATCAGGAAAGACCTTAGAGGGCAGAGGTAGTGAGTTATACCTTAAAAAACAAGTATAATTTTGGACTGAGAAATAGACACATGGAGAGAGTACTCTTCAGGATGGAAATGATAAGCAAAAGAAGAGAACAGGAAATTACAGAGCTTGGAAAGAACTTACCCTCAGAACTCTGGAAAGATACAGCTCCTACCCAGCTCTAAAAGGCTAGCAGCCAGGCTTACATTTATCACAAAGGAAACTTGAGAAAATCAACCATACAAAATGATACCAACATTTATGTTCCCCCATTACCATTTCCGGAAAAGGCAATGGCAACCCACTCCAGTACTCTTGCCTGGAAAATCCCATGGATGGAGGAGCCTGGTAGGCTGTAGTCCATGGGGTTGCTAAGAGTCAGACAGAACTGAGCAACTTCACTTTCACTTCAATTTCAATGGAATGGAATGTCAAATTACTAGATGATCACTTGACGGTAATTAGGCAATTTACTTCTTGTTGAAAATTGTAATATATTTTCTCTGATTTCTTTGTTGTCTGTTTCTGAAAGATCTGTCAGTTGTGGACAACAAAGCACATTGTAAAATATGAAATCTTAAGACACTAGAATTTATTTTCACCAAATTTATCAACTTGGCACTATTTATAAATATTTCTATGTGTACTAATTGATTGAACTCAAGTTCTAAAGGAACTTTCTTTATATTTACAGGGCACCTGCTATGTTCCCTGCCATTGTCTACGTTCACTTTAATGTTACAAAAGTCTCAAAATAACCCACTGACTTAAGGCAGGAAAGAAATGTAAATTAAACATTAAATCTGGGTCATAACGTGGATAGAAAAAGTAACGCTAAGGAAAAGCTATTGAAAAAAAGAAAAGAAATAGGATGGCAGGATTTAAGATATTACCACTGAAACATATATATTATCATATATAAAAGAGCCAGTGGGAGTTTGATATAAGAGCGAGTGCTCTGGGACAATCTGGAGGGATACGGTGGTGAGAGAGGTGGGTTCAGGAGGGAGGGGACATATGTATGCCTATGGCCTACTCATGTTGATGTACAGCAAAAACCATCACAATATTGAAAAAAACAAAAACAAAAAAATTAAGCGATGGTGTTAGGCCTGAACAAAGAATCAAATCTTTCCCACACCTAAAACATTTGTGTAGTTTTCCTCCAGTTTGAATTTTCTGACGGTCAAAAAGTTGATATATTTTACTGTACTTATGTGTAAGTTTTCACTGCAGTATGGATTTTCAGATAATCTGCAACATCATTCCTTGTGACCAAAGGGTTTGTCACATAAATAACATTTATGTGGTTTCTCTGCTGTATGATCTGCCTAATGGGCAGTTCATGCTGAACATGCACTAGAAACTCTGCCACATTCATTTCACTTGAACGTTTTCGATACATTATGAATTCTCTGAGTTATAAGGCCGGAACACTGACTAAAGGCTTCGTCACACTCACGACATTTGCACTAAAATGTTTCTCACAACTGTCACATCTCTAATGTTTCTCTCTAGTATGAATTCTCCGATGGTTTCTAAGTTCGTCATTTCAAGTAAAGCACCAGCCATATACATCATATTTATATGGTTTCACTCCTGTCTGACCTGCTTGATGATGAGTTATGGATGACTGTGCCTAAATGGTTTGTCACAACTTTTATATTTGTAAGGTTCTCTCCAGTATGAACTCTCTGATGAACTGCAAGGTTTGCATTCACACTGAAAGCCCTGCCACATATACCTCATTTATATGGTTTCTCTCCACTATGAACTCTCTGATGAACAGCAAGGTTTCCACTACAAATAAACACCTTGCCACATACAACACATTTATATGGTTTCTCTCCAGTATGAACTCTCTGATGAACTGCAAGGTTTCCAGTATTATTAAACGCTTTGGCACACACATCACATTTATATGGTTTCTCTCCAGTATGAACTCGCTGATGAACGGCAAGGCTTGAACTTTCACTGAAAGCCTTGCCACATATACCGCAATTATATGGTTTCTCTCCAGTATGAACTCTCCGATGAACAGCAAGTTTGCCATTACGACTAAATGCCTTGCCACACACATCACATTTATACGGTTTCTCTCCAGTATGAACTCTCTGATGAACTGCAAGGCTTGAACTTTCACTGAAAGCCTTGCCACATATACCACAATTATATGGTTTCTCTCCAGTATGAACTCTCCGATGACCAGCAAGGTGTCCAGTACGACTAAATGCCTTGCCACACACATCACATTTATATGGTTTCTCTCCAGTATGAACTCTCTGATGAACTGCAAGGCTTGAACTTATACTGAAAGCCTTGCCACATATACCACAAGTATATGGTTTCTCTCCAGTATGAACTCTCTGATGAACTGCAAGGCTTGAAGTTTGATTAAAGGCACTGCCACATACTTCACATTTATATGGCTTCTCTCCAGTATGAACTCTCCGATGAATAGCAAGGCTTCCAGTATGACTAAATGCCTTACCACACACATCACACTTATATGGTTTTTCTCCAGTATGAACTCTCCGATGAACTCCAAGGTGTCCAGTATGACTAAATGCCTTGCCACACACATCACATTTATATAGTTTCTCTCCAGTATGAATTCTCTGATGAACAGCAAGGCCTGTTGTTCTAATAAAGGCCTTGCCACATACATCACACTTATATGGTTTCTCTCCAGTATGAACTCTCTGATGAACTGCAAGGCTTGAAGTTTGATTAAAGGCATTGCCACATACTTCACATTTATATGGTTTCTCTCCAGTATGAATTCTCCGATGAATAGCAAGGCTTCCAGTATGACTAAATGCCTTGCCACACACATCACACTTATATGGTTTTTCTCCAGTATGAACTCTCCGATGAACTCCAAGGTGTCCAGTATAACTAAATGCCTTGCCACACACATCACATTTATATGGTTTCTCTCCAGTGTGAATTCTCTGATGAACAGCAAGGCCTGTTGTTTGAATAAAGGCCTTGCCACATACATCACACTTATATGGTTTCTCTCCAGTATGAACTCTCCGATGAACAGCAAGTTTGCCAGTACGATTAAATGACTTGCCGCACACATCACATTTATATGGTTTCTCTCCAGTATGAACTCTCCAATGAACTGCAAGCCTTGAAATTTCACTAAAGCCTTTGCAACATTCATCACATTTATATGGTTTCTCTCCCTTATGAGTTCTCTGATGAACTTCAAGTTCTGAGTTCTGACTAAAGCATAGGCCACATATATCACATTTATATGGTTTCTTTCCAGTATGAAGTCTCTGATGAACCGCATGGCTTGCATTCTGACTAAAAGCTTTTCCAGAAACATTACATTTAGATGGTTTCACTCCAGTATGAGTACTCTGATGATTTTCAAGGTGTGTACTTTGTATAAAGCAGTGACCACACACATCACATTTATATAGTTTCTCTCCAGTATGAATATTCTGATGAACTGTAAGGTTTCCAATTTGAATAAAAGCCTTGTCACCTACATCACATTTATGTGGTTTCTCTCTAGTAAGAATTCTCCAGTGAATGGCAAGTTTGGTAGTTTGATCAAAAGCCTTGCTACACACGTCACATTTATATGGATTTCCTCCTGTATGGATTCTTTGATGTCCAGTGAGTTCTGAGTCCTGAAGAAAGGTTATGTCACATTCATTACATTTGTAAGGTCTTTTCTTTTGTGTTTCATGGTCTGGTAACAGTTCTGAAGCATGCATAACAGCATTCTCATGTTTATGAGAAAAGCCTTCGCAGACATTACAAGTTCTGTGAGGTGGTAAACCTGAGGCGCTGAAGTTTGTCACAACTTGACTACATTCAAAAATTATCCCTTCAGATTGTACCATCTGCAATTCATCCTGAAAGCTTGATCCATGCCTTTCAAAAGGTCCATTTCCTGCATCACTTCTACTATGATGATCTCTTCCATCAGTGAGATTTTTGTTATAGGATGTAGACATTTCCTTGTCATTTCTTTCATCATATGTCCACAGACAATCAAAGTCATGTACATTTTCCTGAATCTTCCTGAGGCGAAAATCTTTGATTTCAAGGATTTCAGCTCTTCCAAACATCACTCTTTGAAAAATTTCCCCTTTACCACTGTTTGCTTTGGCCTGTAATTTTTTGACCATATGTATATGAGACATATCTACAAGACATAAAGAACCACAGATATTCTATTAGTTACAATTCATAAATAAATTATTTCCTGTTGAACACATGATATTATACCAAAGGTCATATCCATCCTGAACAGAATTATGAATCTTCGCAATGATGATCTTAAAACGATACAACACTAAAGGAATATAACTCTTTAAAAAGAGTGATCATAGGTAATTCAAATTAATTTTAGGGTAGTATAGTTTCAAACACATCAGAAAACATTCATTTTATGCAAACTCACGTCAGTTCACAAAGAAAATGTATTTTCCCACCATGACCTCAAAGCTCATCCTACTTTGTACTAAACACATTGCTGTCTCATAATTGAGGAGAAACTAATGGTATATTGTACACACTTTATGCACACTTATACTTATTTAAATGGTAAAGAACATACAGGCCTAGAGAGGTGACTCAGTGGTAAAGAAACTGCCTGCCAATGGAGAAGACACGGCACGGGGGGATATAATCCCTTGATAGGAAAAATCCCCTGGAGCAGGAAATCAAAACCCAGTGTACTATTCTTGTCTGAAAAAAACTGAATTGACGGGAAAGCTTGGTGGGCTACAGTTCATGAGATCACAGAGTCAGACAGGACTGAGCACCTGAGCATAAAAGCGTCAATCAGGCAATACATGGGAATGGTAAACAAGGCAAAAGAAACATTCTAATGAATAATGTGAGAAATAAATCAGAGTTAGTAACTGTTCCACAAATACTGCATTGAGAAAATAAAGAATTCTGTAAAGTATATATATAAGTTGATGAGCCACAGATGCTAAGGTTGCATTGTAAAACTACTCAAGCCCGTGTGCCTAGGGCCTGTGCTTCACAAAAAAAGAAATCACCACAATGAGAAACCGTGCTTCCCGCAACTAGCGAGTAGCCCTCTGTTGTCTCAAATAGACAAAAGACCACACAGCAAAAAAGAACCAGTACAAGCCAAAGGAAAAAAAAAGACTTTGCCTTCATCTCTGTGGGTGCTACAGCACCACTGGCGGGTGCTGTACATTTCATATGTCAAAGAACACAGCCGTAAGTTAGGGAGACGAAAACTCTCCTGTGAGAGTTCACAAACATTAAACATCTGTTTTCTCACAGAACTCTCCCACCTGGAGAGTTTCCCAAACACTATAAATGGTGTGGCTTCCTCTCTGTCCTTGTGACCTGTGATCACACTGTGGATACTTTCCCACTCATCTGGATGTTTGCTATTAGCACCTCATTCTCCACAATCCAGGGGTCTTCTTCCTTGTGCCACAAGAATGGAGATAACGTTCAGATCAGAAACAGAACTCCCTACTCAGAAGTAATGCCATATACTGTGGCTTCTTCCAGAATCCCACCTTTCTTTTTTAAATAAATGCTTCTGTTATTTTTAATACATTAGGGTACTCATTTCTTCTGGATCAGGTGAGTGTTTGTTGCTGCTTGGTCTTTTCTCCAAGTTCAGCAAGTAGGGGCTACGCTCCAGTTGCAGTGCCCATGTTCCTCACTTGCTGCAGCTTCTCCTGGGTGCACGAGCTTGAGTAGTTCTCCTATGTGGGCTCAGCAGTTGTAGTTTCCAGGCTCTAGAGTGCTGGCTCGTAGTTGAGGCATACAGGCGTAGCTGCTCTGTGATGTGTGGGATCTTCTCAGACCAAGGATCGAACCTGTGTCTCCTGCATTGGCAGGTGTAGAATCCAGCTATTTTGTCAGCCAAGGAATGCAGACATTATAAACCGACAGAAAAATACTTCTCATTAAATTTACTCTCTGCCTCCTTCTGAATGCACAGGGAACAGTATAATATACAGTACAACATGCAGCAGGGATCCAGTTCCTGTCTAAGAACTACTGAACCAAGAACACAAGGCTAGAAAACAGGCAACTGGAGATTTCACAGTTTGAAATCAGCTTTATAAACACCTGAGCTGTGGAGAAACTCCTTGTGCATCACACAGTGGGCAGGTCACCTGAAGGAAAGTCAAGTTTAAATGCCTGATGCCAATCAGGAAGCTTTACATGTAAGTCAACAAGGTTTTGAGCTTAGTCAAGAAAAACAGGGGATCTCAAAAGGTACAGAGGGAACATGCAAAGGTACCCCAGGGCAGATCCCCACTTCAGGGGGAAGTGACACTCACCCACAGACAGCAGGTTCCTGAGAATCTCCACCATCACGTCCTTGTATAAGGTCCTCTGGGCAGGGTCCAGGCATTCCCACTCCTCAGGAGTGAAATCTAGGAACACATCCTTGAAGGTCAATTGCGCCTGAAATGAAAACAGATTTCACCAAAGGACCCTGAGGAGGATTCTTAGTTTCACACAAAATGAGAAGAGGTGAGAGGGGTAAAGCTCAATTCACTTGAAGTAATATACTTTCTGATAGATCCATTAAAAGCTGCTTGAAGCAAACTGTTGGTCTCTAATCTAATGTATAATTTCCTCTTTTTCCCTAAGATTATGATATCCTGCAATCAACATGAATTTGTCATGTATGTGGACAACACATGAAAAATACACAAAGTAAAATCAAGACTGGGTTGTCTATGCAGAAGTGTTCCATTCAACACAGTGAGTGACACAGTGTCACTTACTAGATGAGTTACAGCAAGACTGGTGTCTTCAGAGACGACAAAGTCCATAGCGACTTTCAAAGAACACACACTGTGATGATGACGACATCATCACACTGACAACAGGTGTTTCAGCACGTCCTACACGCTAAGCATTACTCTAAAGACTTCATACGGATGAACTTGTCATCAACATAACAGCACGTTAGAGAAAGATCTGTGTCCACCTTACTGGGGAGAAAACTCTGTCACTCTAAAAAATCGCTCAAATCAAACAGTTAAGAAATGAGGCAGCAGCACCTGAGCTCAGGTGGTCGGGAGAGACAAGTCAACCTAAAGAATCAACCAGTTAACTAGCAGAGAAGGAAAGGGCATCCACAGAGAGTTCCCTGAGAATACCTGAGACACGTTCAAGGAAGCTGAAATACAACAGAACAGCATAAATGGTCACGACACAGGGTCACACCCTCTCCATGGCAACCCTCACAACGTCAATAATCTTGCTATAATTTACATCATTCATGTGATGATGTAGAAAAATCAACACCATGAAATAAACTTAAGAGACAACTGAAACTGCTACACAGCATACACCATTATTTATGAGGATGTTTTTGTAATAAAACCATGGAGTTACATATCCATGCATTCATGCACACATGTGTAAACACACAATTGATTGAAACAAGAAGAGTTGTCTTTATTTTTTTCTTTCATTCTATCAAAATGCATTCAGCATCAGCTTTGTGCCTCAAACTTGAAATACAGCAGTGAACATGATGGAGCTTAAGTCTAGCAACCAGCCAGCCAATTTCATTCATTTCAAATTTTAATGTTACTACTGAAATCAGTGCTCTGACACACGGCTAGTGCTAGGACAAGATTAAACAGAAAGTCTTCACCTACATTCAGAAATCAGACAAGGTCTCTGTGAGGAAGAAACACTTAGGATTGGCAAGGTGGGAAATGGAAGAGTGTTGCAAGCAGAGAGAACAGCCTGCGTGCCTGCTCTGAGGCAGGAAGATATTTACTGAACAGAAAGTCAGCCAGTGTGACTGGGACACAGGGAATGCAGATGGGGTGATGCCAGGTAGAGGTAATTTATGCAAGATCTATGGATTTTGGACTTTATTCCAAAAGCTAATGGAAGTCACTGAAGAATGTCCAGGAGGAAAGTTAGATGCTTAGATTTGTTTATCAGAGTTCTGTCTACTGTGTGCAGAAGTTGTTGTTTACCTGCTTACTCATGCCAGACTCTTTGCAACCCTGCTGAGGGCAGCTCACCAGCTCCTCTATCCATGGAATTCTCCAGGCAAGAATACCAGAGTGGGTTCCCGTTCTCTTCTTTCATTGTACTTCTTCCTTCAGTAACTTTGTCAACATTCTATTTCTTTTTCAAAGCTTATTTATTTTGCTTACGTTGGGTCTTTGTTGCTGTGAGTGGGCTTTCTCTAGTTGCAGCTGCAGTGCCCGGGCTTCTCCTTGCAGTAGCTTCTCTTGTTTTGGAGCACAGGCTCTGAGAGTGTGGCTTCCATAGTAATGGCTCCCAGGCTCTAGGGCACAGGCTCAGTAGTTGTGGCCCATGGGCTTAGTTGCTCTGAGGCATCTTCCTGGACCTGGGATGGAACCCGTGCACCCTATGTTGGCAGGAACATTCTTAGCCACTGTACTACCAGGGAACTCCTCAACATTATCTTGTTCTAGTTCAAAAACTAATAATAATAATACTAGCAGAAAATAACATACAGGAGATTTCTTCCAATCTTTATAAAATACCTGTATTTAACAATATGTGGCCCTCCCTATGGGTAAATGGTTAAGAATCCACTGGGCAATGCAAGAGATGTGGGTTGTTGTCTGGTCTGAGATCCCACTTGCTGAGGGGCAACTAAGCCTGTGAGTCTCAATTCCTGAGCCAGAGCTGTAGAGCCCAGGAGGTGAAACTACTGAAGCCGGTGTGCTCTAGAGCCTGGGCTGCAAGACAACAGAAGCCACCACAGTGAGAAGTGTGCACACTGCATCCAGAGAGTGGCCACCACTCGCCAGAACTAGGGAAAAGACACTAAAGCAATGAAGTCAGAGTACAGGAAATAAATATATTTTAAAATTAATAATGTGATTTTTATCCTTAGTTTTAGCTATGTACTTATTAACAAAATCCAAAATGTATTATTTTATTCCATTAGGAAAATACTGAATCAAGATTAGTAAAGTTGGAGAATTCCCTCATGGTCCAGGGGTTAAGATCCCTCACTTCCACTGCACGGTTTCAGGTTCAATCCCTATTCAGCAAACTAAGACGTCAAGAAGAAAGAAAAAAAAATTAGTAAGCCTGATTTCATAATTTAAATTAGATGGTGTAACAAACCACTCTCTAGCCCTGACATCGCTTTCTGAACATACCATTCCATTCTATTCCCAAACACTTAAGTTTTTAAGGAGGTGCTCATTTAGTTTTAAATGTGCTATAAAAAGTTATAACTGATTTCCACTCATTGGCCTCTTTTGCAGATTTTCCTGTGTACTGTACATGTTAATACCTGTGGTCCACGTACAGCTTCTTTACCATGGTTGACTGAGAGCAGACACCGCGTCCAGATGGGCCCTCAACAGTCCGTGTTGCCCAACAGCACTGAGACCCCGTCTCCAACCCGTGGGTGAGAAGCCCTGCCCAGGATGGTGCCCAAGGGAGCCTCCTCACAAGGGCCAGGTCACCAGGTTGCAGGGAGACCGGACCTAAGTGGAGTTGACAGGGCCTGGGGGAAGGCCCCGGGCAAGCGTGTGTACAGGAATCACACAGGACACTCCAGAGTCAGACACAATTAGCGAGTCCTAAGAACGGTATTTCAGGAAGGCAGTGTGAGAATCCATTGAGAATATGACCCTACCTGAGAAAGAGCCATGCCTGACTCCTGTTCTTTCCTCTTCTGGGCCTCTTTGTCCATGAGTCTTCACAGTTCTATCATGAAAGTTGAAAACATGTTGTTTAATGCTTAGAGTCAACACATCCCTCCTTTCCTCATCCCCAACCACACACATAAGGAAGCCCTAACCATGTGGAACAGACAGTCCTCTGTGGTCACTGTCTCAGGAGGGACTCAGCACAGTCAGCTCCTGCAGAGAGTCCAACACGGGACTTTACCACAATTTCCTTGGATCACACTCCCCTCCTGGTGAGGCCTCATGCACACAGCAACAGGGGGCACCTCTGCTGACCCCATGATGCCCTTCAGGTCACACAGCAGGCCCTGGTCCAGCCCCACTCGAAGCAGAGCACTCTCCCCTCCCCCAGGGCCTGATCTCAGTCTCAGAAGTGGAGGCTAAGAGCCCTGGTGCTCAGTGCAGGATCCAGATCGGAATCATCTGCGCTCTGTGCACATTCCTGGGGCGAGGCCCCACACGAGAACCTGAGGAGCCTGTCTGATCGGGGAGAACCGACTAACCAAAGGAGTATGTGTATACATACCATACACCCTGTGAGCATATGACACATGTGTATAGTGTGAAATATTTATCGCAATCCACTAATGAACACATCTATCACCTTCAAATTCCCATGCTCTGTGTTTGGTGAAATCACCGATGACATACTCTCCTGACAAATTCCCAGCATGAAGTAACAGAACAGGATTAACTATAGTCAGCATGCAGCGCATACCTCCCCAGGACGCACTCATTTCACAACTCAAAGTCTGTACATTTTGACCAACATCCCCCCATCTTCCCCACCCCCCAGCCCCAGATGACCACCATCCTACCCTCTGGTACTAGTGAGTTTCATTTTTTTTAATATTCCATATAATGGAAGGACATATAATACCAGTCTTTCCCTGTCTTAATTCACTTACCATAATATTCTCTACATTCATCCAACTTATCCCAAGTGAGACAAATCTCCATAATTGTTTACAAGAAAGTCGCTATTGAATGAACAAATGTTTATCCCAAGCTACAAAAATAATTAAGTGTAAAGAAAGCAGAAAGCCAAAAGTAAAACCTACACAAGGAACATGTTGAAAGTTCCTTGAAAAGGCATCATGTAGTAAGTCAGTCAGTTCTTGCCCCATTTTTTCTCTCACATAACCTCTACTCTGCATCAGGAAGAGCGAAGGGGGTGACCCACAGCTGAGAGAATCAAGTCACTGCCACAGCCCCCACCTCAACTGGCTCTACACATGGCATGCTCTTTTAATACAAATAATTACAAAATACATATGCCTCACAGACAGAAGTTTTGCAATTCTCATTCTGATCTGTATAATTTAAAGAAGAGTTGCATTAGATTTTAAAGCCAAGAATCAATGTATAAGGACTTAATAATTCTTACCCAGCTGATTCAGCACTCTTCCGGATCTAGTCCCCACCATCACCTGCGCAATAGCTGTTTTCACTTCATTTGGTTGATCTGTTTCCCTGCTTCTTTCTACATCTCCCTTTCTCTGCTTGCATCTCTGCTCTCCTGCTGTGCCTGTCCTCCTCTCTACTTCTTCCCTGCCTCTCATCCCGCCTCTCTCTGCCATCTGTTCGCCTTCAAGTTGCTTTCTCTCCAACCTCCCTGGTGATCCTCAATCTCCATGTATTTCTGCTTTTCTTCTTCCACCTCTGCCCTCCCTTCCTTCCAACTCTCTGGCACTCCCAAGTGGCTATGCCTCCCTTCAGCTCGCTTTTTCTCTCAGCTCCTCCAATCACTAGGAGTCCCCTTTCTCTCCCACCAGGATATTGTTGCTCTGGTTCCAGCTCTTGTATCCCCTTTGCGGGCTGTGTGAACTGCCTCTCCAATGTCGCCCTCTTTGGGACCCCTGATTTACAGCCCCTCTCCCTTGAAGGCTATAGAAGGGGGCGGTAGAAGATGAGATGGTGAGACACCATCCCTGGACTCAACAGACCTGGATTTGAGAAAACTCTTGGAGATACAGGGCTTCCAAAGAGTCGGAATGAACAACCACACCTCCCTGTGTTGCTCACCCTTAATTCTCCGGAGACCCTGCTTTGCTCTGAATTTCTCTCCTTTCCGCACCCGCTCCCTTCAAGGCTCATTCTCTTTCATGAAGCTGTCTCTTCCAAGTTCCTCACCATCCTCTTCACTGCCATCGCTTGTCCCACAGGCTTTTCTCAATTTTCCATTTCCCTAGGAGTCGCTGTCTCTGCTTCTGATCCCGCCTTCCGCCCACTATTTACAGGGTAGGAGACTGAATAAGAAAGGCCCTCCCGCAAGAGCCAAATTCCAGCGGGTGCTATTTGGGGCCAAAGAACCATGGGTGTCACGTGGCTGGTTCAGGTCAGCTCCCCCAATCAGGGATCAGGGGAAAGGTCACTCTGAAGGGCAGAAGGCCCGTCGTGAGGAGACGTGAGGACAGACGGCTGGGAGAGAGGGGGTCTCAGGAGCGGGGCGGGCTCCCCAGAATCCCAGGACCGGGGAGAGTACGCTGCCCCTCCGGGGGCGGGGCGGCCGGCGAGGCCTCCAAGGCCCGAGAAGGAGAGGCTGAAGAACGTGCAGCGAATAAACCACCTCACCTAATAGAATTGTATGTGGTGCAGAAAGGGTAGAGGGGTCAGTGAGGCCAGTAAACGGTTTTAAGCCGGGGAAAGGTGCGAAACGCAGCGTTTCAGTGTTCCAGAAGCAGGAACCGGCTTCAGTGCAGAGTTTAACCAAAAGGCAGGCGCCCCTTGGCCGCTTAAGGAGACGTCTGAATTTGCTGGGGGTGGTAGGGCAAAAGCGGGGATTTAGAGTCAGGCTCAGAGGTTAAAGCGTCTGCCTCCAACGCTAGAGACCCGGTTCGATCCCTGGGTCGGGAAAATCCCCTGGAGAAGGAAATGGTTCTTGCCTGGAGAATGCCATGGATGGAGAAGCCTGGTAGGCTACAGTCCACGGGGTCGCAAAGAGTCGGAAACGACTGAGCGACTTCACTTCAGAGTCACTAGCGACCCTCAGATCCAGGGTACAAGGAAGAGGAGACGCGAGAGGCAGGCTTGACTCCAAAGACAGAAACTCACCCAGCGCTGGGACCTCCAGTCGCCGCTCTCGGCCTCCGCGTGGGTCACAGTGCGCGCACGCGCAGACAAATAGCTGACCGGCCTGCAGGCGGGGCCAGGCCGTCAGCGGGTGGGTGGTGGAGAGAAGCCGGACCAGCATAGCGCCTTTGAAAGGTGAGGCGGAAACTCTCTGAGTGGCAGGGCGGGGCGGAGCGTCCCGGCCCGGAGGCGGGGCTACTCGTTGCGGGGGTACGGGGCTACGCCGCGTGGGGCGGGCGCGGGGCGGGGCGGGCGCGGGGCGGGCATCGGGGCGGGCGCGGGGCGGGCACGGGGCGGGGCGCGCGCGGGCGTCGGAGCGGGGCGGGCGCGTCGGGGAGGGGCGGGCGCGTCCCGGCGCGGCGGGGCGGGGTCATTCGGCGCAGCGTTTCGAAGCGTCGCGGCGCAGAGGGCGGAAGTGAAGTGAAGTGAAGTCGGTCCGTTGTGTCCGACTCTGCGATCCCATGGACTTTAGCCTACCAGGCTCCTCAGTCCAGGCAAGAATACTGGAGTGGGTTGCCATTTCCTTCTCCAGGGGATCTTCCCGACCCAGGGATCGAACCGGGGTCTCCCGCATTGTAGGCAGACGCTTTACCGTCTGAGCTACCAGGGGGTAGAGGAAACTGTAATTCAATACTGTAATCACTGCTAAAGGGGACTGCAGCCACGGGACTGCTCCTTGGAAGTAAAGTTATGAGAGAACTAGATGGTGTATTAAAAAGCGAAGGAATGACGTTGCCAACAAAGGGCCCTATAGACAAACTATGGTTTTTCCAGTAGTCAGCTAGTTCAGTTCAGTTCAGTCATTCAGTTGTGTCCTACTCTTTGCGACCCTATGAATCGCAGCACGCCAGGCCTCCCTGTCCATCACCAACTCCCAGAGTTCACTCAAACTCACGACCATCGAGTCAGTGATGCCATCCAGCCATCTCATCCTCTGTCGTCCCCTTCTCCTGCCCCCAATCCCTCCCAGCATCAGAGTCTTTTCCAATGAGTCAGCTCTTCGCATGAGGTGGCCAAAGCTAGGGATGTGATTTAAAAAGGGATGTGAGAGTCGGTCCATAAAGAAGGCTGAGCATAGAAAAATCGATGCTTTTGGATTGTGGTGCTGGAGATTAGTGTTGAGAGTCCCTTGGAGAGCAAGGAGATCAAAGTAGTCAACCCGAAAGGAGACCAACCATGAATAGTCATTGGAAGGACTGATGCTGGAGCTGAGGCTCCAATACTTTGGCCACATGATGCAAATATCGGACTCACTGGAAAAGACTTCGAGGCTGGGAAAGATTGAAGGCAGGAGGAGAATGGAATGACAGAGGATGAGACGGTTAGATGGCATCACCAACTCAATGGACATGAGTTTGAGCCAACTCCAGGAGATGGTGAAAGACAGGGAAGCATGGCATCCACGAGGTTGCAGTGAGTCAGTCATGACTGAGCGACTAAACAACAACAGCACATCACTGATAGGGCATAGACTGGGAATTTGTGGCGGTTGTGTCTGTTTTTTTCCCAGGGAAACAGGGGGCCTAGTGGGGGTCTCAAATCAGTGATAATGGGGAAGGGTGGCTCTTGGCAGTAACCCTTTTCCTGGAAGTGAAGTGGCAGAATTCTTTAATCTTTGCTCTTTTCCATAATTACAGGATCCGAAGTAAGCTTCAACTCTGTCATCAGAAGCTATAATACCAAGAAAAGTCAAAGAAGATAAATACACATGTAATAGGTAATATTAACCCAATATTAACCCCTTAGGAATATTAACCCAATAATAATAAAAACAACAAGGAAGGCTTGAGAACCTTGGTGTATGTACCTTAGAACGTTGGTGAGGGGACCTGTGTGTTCCTGTGTGGTCCTATCACATCTTAGAGACATCAGTACGTGTTGGAAGACATTCCTCTGAATCAACAAGTCAGAGGTCCAGGTTGAACCAGAACCCAGAGGTTATATTGATGCCAAAATCTTGGCTCTCTGTGCAGAAATGCCAAACCGAAATATTTGAAATACAAACACAGAGACAGAGTTATGGAGGATAAACAGTGGCTTTATATATATGTGCGAGGCTAAAAGGGAACACTTTAGGCCCCCTCCCTGGTGATTAGGAAAATGTTATATCATCCGCTAGGGATATATGCTAAGGATCAAGGCAGTAATAGTCTTGTATTCTTGTTTCCTCTGCAAAGTTGTAAAAGGATGGGGTTGGTGACAAGATGAAATTGTGTGCAGGGTCTTAGGTGGTCTGGTCTCCTAATCAGTGCAGTGGTAAAGAATCCACCTGCCAGTACAGGAGACTTGGGTTTGATTCCTGGGTCGGGAAGACCACCTGGAGGAAGAAATGGCAACCTATTTTGTGTCCATTGGGTCACAAGAGAGTTGGACACGATTGACCCGGTGTCAGCATCCTTCTTTGATCAGCAACTGTTCTGCCCTTTGGAACTCACAGAAGGTCATGGAGGCTGCAGTCCTGCCTATAAGAAATGGGAACCAAAAAGGCCTCTGTGCCTGGAAGCCCCACAGGGCCCTGCTCTGCAGCCTCAATACTAGGAAAAGTATTTTCCATTTTGCCATTTCTCTGATGATCACGGAAAAAAAAGTCCTTGCACAGCATCCTGGATATTATGTGTATGATTAGACAGTAATGAACTATCATACTGATGTAACTAAATTATCCCCTCATCTCCTCTTTTACCAGCTGTGCTCTGGTGAAGAAATAGCCGGTGAGAATAAGCCTTTCTTCATTAATAAAATAAAAAAGCCGTCAGTTGTTTTCTGTGCTCTGAGAAAAAATCTGCATGAGAATTGTCCACGTTCCAGATGCAGACAGTACACACGGATGTGGACAGATGTGGTGTTCCCTTAAAACGGTTTGGCCCAGACACCTCGGGGAAAGTTCATGAAATTCCAGGAGTAGATATACTGAGGATTTAGCACATATGAAGTAGTAAACACAAACTGAACTGAATTATCCAAGAAATACTCAACATTGTTGGGAAAACGAAATTAAACAGGAAAGTGATTGGGCCTGGAAATGATCATTCTGATAGGGTAACACGCAGGAAGGTCAGGGGTCTCCAAATGGAGGAAATAGGCTGCAAGTGTCAACGTTTTTTATCTTTCTCCTAAGCTGCAGGAGGAGGAAACAATCTACAAGTGTCAGATATTTTTTCCTTCTCTATCCAAATTTTAATTTTGTATAGGAGGTTTCTCTTAAAATTCTGTGTTGGTATGACGACACCTGGTTTCACCAGAACTTAACTTTTCTCAAACCTTGAGCTAACCAATGCGTTTTTATTATGGAAGTGTTTCTATTAAGCTATGTTAATGAACTATGTATTTACCCTAGACTCTTTCTTCAAGTTGGTTCACTTAAGAGACTCAGAACGGATAATGGCTCAACAAACCAGTATGTTTTACTCATACAATTATTCTCCTAATCTATGTTAATGAAACTATTTATTTGCTCAGAAACCTGCCTGTCTTCAATATTCATGTCAATCGTTTTATGGCCCGGGACAACTCACCTTGTGCCAATGTTATCTCAAAATACATGTTGTGGGTGAGGGGCCTGATGCCAATCTCTGAGTTTTGAGACATTTCCTTTCTCCAATTAGCAGTCTACTAGTAGCTATATAATATTCAGCTAAAGACAAGAGGGGGGGCACTCTTTTTGTCCCCTTGTGATGTTTATGTCAGAAACCTTCTCTATGTCTCTTATACTTTAATAAAACTTTATTACACAAAAGCTCTGAGCGATCAAACCTCATCATTGGCCCCGGATTGAATTCCTCTCCTCCGGATGCCAAGAATCCTGGAGTGTTTCACGGCTCAGCAACAACCTTTCAATACTAAGTGAATAAGTCAGAGAAAGAAAGATTAGACATCACTTATATTTGGAATCCGATTGTATAGCACAGGGAGCTCTGCTCCATGTTATGTGGCAGCCTGGATGGGACAGGGGTTTGGGGGAGAATGGATACACGCCTATGTGTGGCAGCATCCCTCTATTGTCATTTATCCTGACCCGTTAAAAGATCTGAATCCTCTTGGGACCCAGCAGTAACCTACACCCATACCCACCTCAACCCCCAGTATAAATCCACCTCACCCTGCCTCGTCTTTGCTCTTTTGTTAAAATTTGAAAGAAGTAGAGTAGATTCACAATGTTGTGTTAGTATCAGGCATAGAGTGAATTGACTGCATTATATTTAAAAAATTATGAAGAGAAAAAATCTCCTTTAATGAGAACTGCATTCTTTATAAAAAGTGTTTCTGTTTTATGCTTGTGATGACATAGCTTCAAATACTTGAGAAAAAGTTGTATAATAATATATATAATTATATATGTTATGTATAATAATTACATATAGTAATTATCATTATATAATAAATATATAACAATACATAGTTGTCAATATTTCCTCAATGTACCAGTGCCAGTGAAGTTGCTCACTCGTGTCCGACTCTTTGCAATCCCATGGACTATAGCCTACCAGGTTCTTCCATCTATGGAATTTTCCAGGCAAGAGTCCTGGAGTTGGTTGCCATTTCCTTCTCCAGTGGATCTTCCAGACCCAGGAATCGAACCCAGGTTTCCCACATTGTGGGCAGACGCTTTACTGTATGAGCTACCAGGAAAGCCCAATGTAATGGAATATCAAATTACTATATGACCATTTGAGGGTAATAACATTCAGAAAACAAAGATCATGGCATCTGGTCCCATCACTCCATGGCAAACAGATGGGGAAACAGTGGAAACAGTGTCAGACTTTATTTTTGGGGGCTCCAAAATCACTGCAGATGGTGACTGCAGCCATGAAATTAAAAGACGCTTACTCCTTGGAAGAAAAGTTATGACCAACCTAGATAGCATATTGAGAAGCAGAGACATTACTTTGCCAACTAAGGTCCGTCTAGTCAAGGCTATGGTTTTTCCAGTAGTCATGTATGGATGTGAGAGTTGGACTGTGAAGAAGGCTGAGCGCCGAAGAATGGATGCTTTTGAACTGCGGTGTTGGAGAAGGCTCTTGAGGGTCCCTTGGACCGCAAGGAGATCCAACCAGTCCATTCTGAAGGAGATCAGCCCTGAGATTTCTTTGGAGGGAATGATGCTAAAGCTGAAACTCCAGTACTTTGGCCACCTCATGCATAGAGTTGAGTCATTGGAAAAGACTCTGATGCTGGGAGGGATTGGGGGCAGGAGGAGAAGGGGATGACAGAGGATGAGATGGTTGGATGGCATCACGGACTCGATGGACATGAGTCTGAGTGAACTCTGGAAGTTGGTGATGGACAGGGAGGCCGGGCGTGCTGCGATTCATGGGGTCGCAAAGAGTAGGACACGACTGAGCAACTGAACTGAACTGAACTGAGGCAATTTACTTAAATTGTAATCTATTTTTCTCTTTTCTTTGTTGTCTCTTTGGAAGCACTGTCACATGTGAACAACAAAGCAGTGTATAAAATATAACGTTTTCAGAAACATTAGAATTTATTTTCACCAAAATTATCAACCCTACACTATTTGTAAATATTTCTGTGTATTAACTGTAAATAAATATTTGTGTATTAACTCAAGTCCTAAAGGAATTGTCTGTCTTCATAGTTATAGGGTACCTACTATGTCCCGTCACTGTCTTATGTATGTGCATTTTTCATGTTCTAAAAGTCTCAAAACAACCTACTGATGTGGATTTGTTAGAGTAAGGCAGGGAAGGAATGTAAACTAAATGTTAAATCTGGGTCAAAAATGTGGACAGAAAAAATTACACTAAGGAAAAACTGTTGAAAAAACAAATAGGGTGGTGGGATTTGAAACAATATCACTGAAACATATATTGCCATATGTCAAACATAGCCAGTGGAAGTTTGATGTTTGAAGCAGGACACCCAGAGCCAGTGCTCTGTGAAGACCTGGACAGATAGGCTGGGGAGGGAGGTGGGTTCAGAAAGGAGGGGACACATGTATGCCTATGGCCAATTCGTGCTGATGGAAGGCAAAAACCATAAACCATCACAACATTGTAAAAAGAAGAAAATTGTAAAAATACATTTAAGAAGGAACAATGGAGCATCTTACTTAATTCTATAATGTGACATTAAGAGTTTAATATCCCCTGGACTTCTATTTATTACCTAATAAATAATTCCAAACATTGATGTTCCTAATGTTCTTAGGCTAGTGTAAAAGTCTCACAGGCAATAGACAGTAAATAGCAATTTATCCGTCTAGTAAAATAGATTAATAGTAATTTATACCATCTTCAACATGCTATAGAACAATAGAAAATATGTGCACAGCAGGAAGAGGAACATATAAACTCAAAGCACGAGTAAACAGTCAGTGTTTTGTTAAACAGTCTCACAATGTGTGTGTGTGTGTGTGTGTGTTTTTAATGTTTGACTACTGACATCTTTAGACTTTATTTGGTGCCATCTTCCTTCAGTGGTTGACTACAAAGTAACAAGAACTGAAATGCTAGGGACTGAATATATGAAATTTCTAGTTTAGTAAACAAACAAGTTCCCATCATATAGTGTGCCTTCTAAATTATTTCCAGGGCTTCCGTGGTGGCTCAGGGGTAAGGAATTCGTCTGCCAATGCGGTAGACAAGGGATTGATAATCCCTGGTCTGGGAAATTCCCATATGATGTAGAGCTCCTGACCCCATGAGCCACAGTTATTCAGCCAACAATAAAAATTTTTTTTCAGAATGCTCCAAGCTCCAAAAGACACGTCACTTTTACCCTTATTTCCAAAGGTTTTTATTTCATAATTTTTACATGTTTATTATTCCTACTTTCACTTCATGTAAATCAGGCACATCATTTTATTGGGGCACAAAAGATAACATTGGGAAATATATAGTGCACATATAAACGGGGGGTAGGTTTTACAGGGCCAGAATCTATAATTGCTCTGCTACGGACAAAGTGTGGAGAGAATAACTCAAGTGCATATTGTTAGTATACAGTCCCAAAATTGTCTATTTGATTTCACCATGCAAAGAACCTCTTAGAGATTCTTTCAACCTTGAGAGTCTTTGGGGCATTGCTAGTTTCTGTTAGGAAGTACTGAGGTGGATTAAAACTGTGTTGTTGGAAGAAACATGATCCATTCAGAGTTATGGATAAAATGATACAAATTTTATTGGAGCACAAGACTTATGATACATTCTGAATAAAACAGAGGCACATTGTAAATGGCAGCAGGTAATGATGAAGCAGATACATGCACATCCTGTTTCTGGTTCCTTTGATTAACATTTTTGAAGAAAACTGCTCTCTTCAATTTCCAAGTCTCCATTAATCATTTATACACAACAGCATTTGCTACCATTTCCCTGGTACTATTTCTCCGACACAATCAGTCCCCAGTAACCTGTCAACTCCCCTCCCATGAAAAGCCCAAGTCCCTCAATGTCCAGCCTGCTGTTTGCATGGTCAGATGGCAGAGCATTCAGTTCTTTAACCACGGTGACCTGTGTACAGAAGGGCACCCTGAACATGATGAGCATGCTGACTCATCTCATGGTTTTACATGGTTCTCTGTCCCTCGCTGATCCTAATTCACACACCATCGAATTTGATATCTCAGTGTCCCTGTTTTACCAGGATAGATAGATATAAATGAACCACACCTAATGAAGTCAGCCCCTTCATCTTACTCATTTCTTTGCAGAGACCATCATGAAAGTCTCTAAGAAAGCTATAAGAATTTAAAACTTTCAGGAAATAAAGAACAATAATGTGATGTTCTCAAGAAAATTCAACTAATTAAACACACACTGAAGATAATGGGCCATTTCCACACATGCGATTAAGCTTCAACATACTTAATTATTCTGCAGTAATATTGTAGCTTAGTGCTGGAGAACTGAAGATTTATTAATTCCTCAAGTGAATTCTCTCTTCTGTAATCTACTGTAAGAACTGTCACAAAAGATGGCCAAATTCATTACAATTGTAAGGATTCTCTCCAATATGAATTTGGGGGGGGACTCTTGAGGAAATATTGTTTTCTTAAACATGTTTCCAAATTTGGTATAGTGTACAGTTTCTGACACGCATGAATCACCTCATTATGCCCATGGTGTGAATAGTTCATGGAACAGACTACACAATATTCATTACCTGTCCAAGTTTGATCTCCAGATATATCCTGTCATGTTCCACAGTTTTGATCTTTGAGTTAAAGCTTCAGTGTGCACATGACTTTTGTGTGGTTTCTGGGAAAGACATATATTCTGAAGTCTAGTGTACTCTGAACCCTCCAGAAAGCCCTTGCCTGTGCATTTCTAAGACTCCTCTTCACTATGGAGTCTCGTCTAACACTTCAACTCAAGGTGAAAATTTTCCCACTCCCATTGCATTTGAGCATTGCTCCAGAATGTTCCCGAATTTGGAAGTTTGGTAAAATCCTTCCCACAACTATTACATTTATGTGGTTTAACTCCAGGATATGTACTCTTACACACCTAAAGAGTGAACAGTAACTGTGAAAACTTCCATAATGCATAAAGAATAAAACTGCCAAAGTGTAAAGTTCTGGTGAATCCTGAGTTTAAGGCAGTAACTAAAGGTTGTGCCATATTCTGTACACTGGTAAGGTTCTCTCTAGTATGGATCATCTGATGGCTAGTGCAATGTGAGCCCCAAGTAAAGATTTTACACACTCGTGCCACTTGTAAGCTTTCTCTCCAGAGTGACTTCTTTACTGAATCCTGACTTAGGGTTGTTGTCTAAAAGCCCTGACACACTCATTACATTGATATAGTTTCTATCCAGTGCGAATATTCTCAAGAAGCCTAAGGTGTAAACACACCTGACAAAAGCCTGGACACACTGACTGCATTCGGATGGTCTCTCCGGTCCATCACCTGATGTCTCTTGAGGCCTGAATGCCACCTGAAGGATTTGCCACACTCTTACATTTGTGTCTCTGCATTATGAATTCTCTGCTGATGGGAAAGGTGACACCTGTTATTGAAGACCTGGCCACACACATTATATTTACATCATTTCCTCCAATCTTAGGAGGGACGGACTGTGCTCTAAATGTACGGATTCTCACCAGTATGAATTTTCTCATGTTTTGTAAATAACTGAATGCCTTCCAAAAGACACCACATGCACTATATGGGTAAGATTTCCATTCAGAATTAATTACCTGATGGTTAATCACGTCTGAACACAGAACCAAGGCTTTGCGTGACCTACCACATTCGTCAGGTTTCCTCTAGTTCAACTTTTCTGAGGGTCAAAAACTTGATATACTTTATGACTGAAGGGTTTGTCATATAAATTCCATTTATGTGGTTTCCCTCCTGTATGAACTGCCCAATGGTCAGTTGAGGCTAAACATGCACTAGAAGCTTTACCGTATTTTTCATTTGTGTGGTTTCTATACAGTATGAATTCGTTGATTAATTATAAGGCCTGAACTCTGACTAAAGGCTTTGCTACACTCATTACATCTGCACTAAAATGTTTCTCACACTTGTTGTATTTGTAACATTTTTCTCTACTATGAATTATCTGATTTCTTAGATGGTCATTTCAAGCACTGCCCATATACATCACATCTCTATGCTGTCTCTCCTGTATGAACTGCATGATGGTGAGGCTAACTGTGCAGCAAAATGTTTGTCAAAATGGCTACATTTGTAAGGTTTCTCTCCAGTATGAATTCTCCAAGGAACTGCAAGGTTTGCATTTAAAGGCCTTGCCACTGAGATCACATTTATATGGTTTCTCTCCAGTATGAATTCTCTGATGAATTTCAAGCTGTGCGTTTCCAGTAAAGCATCAGCTACACACAACACATTTACACGGTTTCTCTCCAGTATGAATTCTCAAATGAAATGCAAGGTTTGCCGTTTGACTAAAAGGCCTTGCCACATAGATCATTATTTATATGGTTTCTCGCCAATGTTTCCAATGAACAGCAAAGACCTGCAACTGAAGACTTTGCCACATAAATTACCTTTCTACACTTTTCCTCCTGTATGAACTGCCTGATGGCAATTTAAGGATGACTGTGCACTAAAATGTTTGTCCTAATTGTTATATTTGTAAGGTTTCTCTCCAGTATGAATTCTCTGATGAATTACAAGAATTGGATTTCGACTAAAGGCCTGTCCACATACATCACATTTACATGGTTTCTCTCCAGTGTGAACTCTCTGATGAACTACAAGGCCTGAATTTCGACTAAAGGCCTTTCCACACATATCGCATTTATATGGTTTCTCTCCAGTATGAACTCTCTGATGAACTACAAGCCTTGCATTTACACTAAAGGCCTTGCCACATACATCACATTTCTACGGTTTCTCTCCAGTATGAACTCTCCAATGAATTCCAAGGTGTGACTTTTGAGTGTAGCCATGGCCACATACTTCTCATGTATACGGTTTCTCTCCAGTATGAACTCACCAATGATGTTGAAGGTGTGTATACTGTTTAAAGCAGTGGCCACATACATCACATTTATATGGCTTTTCTCCAGTATGATTTCTCTGATGAACTACAAGGGTTGATTTATCATTAAAAGCCTTACAACATATGTTACATTTATATGCTTTTCTTCCTGTATGGATTCTTTGATGTCTAGTGAGTTCTGAGTCCTGAAGAAAAGTTATGTTGCACTCATTACAACTGTAAGATTTTTTCTAGTGTGCTTCCTGCTCTAGCGCCAGTTCTGAGGGATGTATAACACCAACCTCATGTTTATGACAATTGCCTTTACGGACACTACGAGTTCTCTGAGGTGGTAAACCTGAGGCACTACTGTTGATATTCGCCACAACCTGACTACATTCAGAAACTGTCCCTTCAGATTCAAGTATCTGCAACTGATCCTGAAAGCTTGATCCATGCCTTTCAACAGGCTTATTTCCTGCATCACTTCTACTATCATGAGCTCTTCTACCAGTGAGATTTTTGTTATGGGATATAGAGGTTCCTCTGTCATTTCTTTCACATCTGTCCACACACACTCAAAGTCATGCATACTTTCTTGTATCTTTCTGAGGAAAAAATCTTCAATTTCATGGCTTTTGGCTCTTCCAAACATCACTCTTTGAAAAATTTCTTCTTTACCACTGTTTCCTTTTGCCTGTAATTTCTTGATCGTTTGTATTTGAGATACATCTACAAAATATAAAAACCCATATGCATTCTATCAATTACAATTCATAAATTGTTTCATGCTGAATACATGGTATTATACTAAACGACATATCCATGCTGAACAGAATTATGCATGTTCCCAATGATGATCTTAAAAATATTTGAAATGGTGAACAAATAGAACTCTTTAAAAATGAAAGAGCAATCACATGTAATTCAAATTAATTTTAGGGTAGCCTAGCTTCAAAGATACAGTCAGAACATATTAATTTTTTCCAAACTCATGTCAGTTCTCAAAGAAAAGGGTATTTTTGCACCATGATTTCTAAACTCATTCTACTTGGTAGTAAACACACTGCTGTCTCATAATTGAGGAGAAAATACAGCATATTGTACACACTTTATGCATGCTTATACATAAGTAAACGGTAGAGAACAGATAGGGCTACATAGGTGACTTGGTAGTAAAGAATTAGCCTGCAAATGCAGGAGACATAGGATAGGGAGCTTCAGTCCCTAGGTGGGGGAGATCCCCTGGAGGAGGTAATGGCACCCACTGAACTATTCTTGCCAGAAAAATATTCCATGGATAAGGAGCTTAGCAGGCTACTGTCCATGAGATCACAGAGTCAGACAGAACAATTGACTGAACAAGCATTCATTAACAGGCAATACACTGCAATGGTAAATAATCCCAAAGAAGCACTATAGCAAATAATGGAAAACATAAATAGCAGGTGACAACTGTTCAGGAAATTCCCTACAAAAATTGGGGGGGGGGGGGGGGGGGAAGAAAACTTTTCTGAATACCTCTTATAAATCTATCAGTAGATAGACATATAGGCATTTTATGACATTGACAAGTGGTTCATGTTGGTTACATTGTATAATACATAAGGACCATCATCTTTAAATAACAAAATATTAATAAATGAAACACTGTCTACTTAAAGAACAGTCATTTGGTACAGCAATTCCCTATTTATACAGTAACTTTAACTTATTCAGTTCATTGGTTCCAAGATACATGTCAAGGAACAAGCTTTGGGGCCTCCCTTCTGGCTCAGAGGTAAAGAATCCACCTGATAATTAACACAGGGCACAAGGGTTCCATCCCTCATCCGAGAAGTTCCCACATAACTTGGAGCAACTAAGCCTGTAGGCCACAACCCCGTTCCATGTTCGGGAGTCACAACTACTGTGCACAGGCATAGAGCCCCCACACGGTAACAAGAGAAGGCATTAGAAGAGACGTCCGTGCACTGCAAGTAGAGAGTAACCCTTGCCTGCCACAAGTAACGAAAAGCCCCTGAAGCAACAAAGACCCAGTGCAACCAAAAATAAAAACATTTTTAAAATGTAATGTATTGGTATGAAGAAAACCAATATTATTTGAAAACCTATTAACCAGAGTCAGAGACTACACTCATAAAAATGAAAAGTAAAATAAAAACATACAAGATGTAAAGGAGACAAAGAGATGTCACAATAAGCAAGACAGGAAGTAAATATATTCTTTAAGCAAAAGTAATCTTTGAGGCAAATTCCCTGGTGATTCAGTCTTTAGGACTACGCACATACCCTTGAGGGGGCACAGATTCCATCCAGGAATGGGGAACTAACATACAAGCTGCCACATGGGACAGAAAAAAAAAAAAAAAAAAGAAACTAACTTCTGACCTTTTCTGTAAAACAGGCAACATTCTATGCCACCTAACAGCACTAATTACCTCAGTTTTACAAATAAAGGTAGTGGATTCACAGGGTTCCTGTACACAACTCCATGGAATATGAAAGTAAATGAGGAAAAGCAGGACTGAAACCGAGACTTACAGATTCATCCATGCTCTGAACCACCAGGGCCCACTTGGGCAGAACAGAGGACAAAAAGTTACAATGAACTCCAGGAGTGTAAAAAGGAAACTTCAGATCAGACACAAGAACTGACCCGTGTAATTGTGTTACTCAGCCATCCCTCCTGGAAATCGTTTCCAAGATACTAACAAGATCTCAATTCAGGTTCTGTCTAAGAGAGGACCTCAATATCCACTGTCCTTACAGGTTTCCTGAGTTACAATCACAGAAGAGCCAAACCACATTCCTGTTACACACACCCCTGAAGGTTGTGGTAAAATTAGTAACAACAAGAAGAGCTGAGGGTTCTGAACAGGAAGACAGGCTGAAGGCAGCTCTGTGTAGGATCTGAGACACCAAATGCACTCGAAGAGCTGCCAGTCTTTCTCTTCTTCCAGTGACGTCTCGCAGGTGCAACAAATAGGAAGAGAACCAGGCTGGGTCCAAAATAATCTCTGGAGGTGTCAGCGCTGTTCTACACGGACCAAAAAGCAGGCTTCTGATGGAATCCAGCACAGAAGGGGGACAAAGAGGAAATAGAGCCCTTTGAAACACCTCATCACATGCTTCCCATAGTCAAGCAAAAACATTGACAGGAGTCAAATGACAGATTGTTACAGATCATATAAAGACTTTGCCTTTGGGGACCTCTTTCCCTGGAGGTCCACTTTGCATAGAAAAAATTTCTCTCTTTTTTTTTCCTAATTAAATCATTTTCTTCATTGAGAAACAGTCACCTGTAAGTCAGACCTACTTTCTTTCTCCCTAATAAAACGTAATTTTCTGGGAGGAGACTGATGGGCTCCATGTTAAATGTCTTGAATGTGTCATCTTCCCCTTTGCATTCCCTGAGATAAGAAATACGTGGGCTCCAGTTGAGGAATTTACACCCAACAAAAACAGGGTAAATACATAGTCATTCTCTAATCTCAGGGAATAATTATGGCAAGGACAAAGAAAGGAAAAAACCCTGTTTGATAAGGGAGACACTACACATGCCCAGAAAGGCTGCTTGGAGTCAAAACTCACAGGATAATCCCAGGCCATAATGAGTCTTGCTCCTCCCAGAAGGCTTCCCTTCAAGATCCAACTTGGCTAAGGTGTGGGTGCACACTCCAGGGAGGGTCCTGAGACAAATTAGCCAGGGCGAATAAACAAGGTGATTGGCCTGAGGGAAGATGAGGACCTGGAAAACTGCCCCTTTGTAAAGAATTTACACTTCCCAAAGGCGTCTCTCTCTCTCTGAGGTTGCCCATATGCCTTGCCGCATGTACTTTTCCTTTCAATAAACTTTTTCCGTTACTGTTCATCTTCTGCCTCATCAACTAAATTTGATGGACACAGATGGACAGACAGAGACCATAGTTTTCTGCCTGAGATTTAAAATGTCTCTTTGACCTTTTTCTTTCCCCTTGGTTTGAAATTCTAATTTGCCCAAGGTTGAGGCCTCAGGCAAAGAGGTTTGTAAAGGTTGCATGCTGTGCTAAGCAGCTTCAGTTACGCCCTACTATCTGCGATCCCATGGACTGTATCCTGCCAGACTCCTCTTTCCAATGGACTCTCCAGGCAAGAACACTCTGGTGGGTTCCTATTCCCACCTCCAGGGGATCTTCCTAACCCAGGGATCAAACCCACCTTTGCCACACTTGCAGGCAGGTTGCGTACCATTAGAGTCATCTGGGATACCCTGGTAAAGGTTAACTTCAAGCTTTTTTCTAGGCTAGCTGTCTCAACGAGTTAGTTGCTTTTAACTCCATATGCAAAAAGAACCAGTTGTGGACTTTAAGAAAGAAAAAAAAATCATTTTAAACAGTTTTCTCCAGAGTCTAGAGAATATCACAGCTATCCTATGTCAAAAAAGTTACCTTTTCTTTCTATAGTCATAGTTTTGTAGCTAAAATACAGATCAAATAGTGCTCAAATTGACTGTGAAAACAAGGGCAGATGGGCTGATAAAAATCTTGGATCGTCCCTCTGGGGAAATGGGGGTCTTGGACTGTTCAGAAGAATCTGAAGGGGTAAAGAAACTTCCTAGAGCGGGGGGCAACAGTGGGGGAAGCTGGGCTCATCCTCCCCACGAGAGACAGGGGAAGTTAGAAAGGGACCAGCTGATGGAGAGGGAGACAGAGGGGTTGGGAGGGGTGAAAGGCCACAACAGGACAGAGAATGGCGAGAGAAAGGGCAGTAGGAGACATTACTGGAGCTGTGGGCCGGCTCAATAGAGAGCTGACTTAAAAGAGTGAGGATTTGATCAGCCAGTATACAATTTTGACACTAATATGGACAAACATCCTCACTAATCACATAATTATTTTCCAGTAACTTCTCTAAGACAGTTTTAAGTTCGCTTTATGTACCTCACAATAGGAGAGAGAAGGATCCAGCCTCTCATCCAGAAGGGCAGATTCTTATCCTTTCTTAAGGGGTAAGAGTCACGAACATTCAGTAATTTCTAAGAGTTCAGCCCTGTTTAATTTATGGTTCCACTTCTCACACATCCAGAGAAGATGTCCCATGTATTAGCTAATGAGTAACAAGGTAAATTTTCCCATCTGGAAATAAAAATGTCATAAACCTTAATCTCTTGCTTTTTAAAGAGTGGTGTTTTGTCTCACAAATTCTGCTCACAGCGCCAATTAATGCCTTGCCAAAAGTTTTCACTTTCATCTCAGGTTCCAAGGATTTGTTAAGAAAATAAGCCACTCATTCTATACAAATAAATATTCCAATATTTATTAGAAAATTATCCAGCTGACTTTCAATATACGAATCTAACCAGTCCATCCTAAAGGAGATCAGTCCTGGGTGTTCACTGGAAGGACGGATGCTGAAGCTGAAGCTCCAGTACTTTGGTCACCTGATGTGAAGAGCTGACTCATTTGAAAGGACCCTGATGCTGGGAAAGATTGAGGGCAGGAGGAGAAGGCGAGCACAGAGGATGAGATGGTTGGATGGGATCACCAACTCAACGGACATGGGGTAAACTCCGGGTAAACTCCAGAAGTTGGTGATGGACTGGGAGGCCTGGCATGCTACAGTTCATGGTGTTGCAAAGAGTCGGACATGACTGAGCGACTGAACTGAACTGAAAAGACAAGGAAATGGAAACAGCAGAGGATACATCACCAAATTGGCTTCTGATCAACATCCAGACTGGAACAGCCCTGGGAAGTCCCAGGACGCAGCGTATCTGGAGTTCCAACTGGGAAAAGGTCCCAGGCATCCTGTCCACTCCATGGGTGAGGTTTTAACATTGCGTTTCGGGGTTCCTGCTTATCATCCCAGGATGCAGACTGATATCATCAATCTGTGAGCAAACAGCAGCTCTGGTTTCATCTTAATGCTGCTTGTTTTGTCTTATGAAACTTGGATGTTCCTAAGCCTGGGGCTGGGTTGGTCAGAGCCTCTTTGAACAATCTCAAGGGTGAACAATCTCAAGATTTGTGTGCCAACTCTTCTATGGTGCTGCAAGCCTTGCACTCACAGCAGGCAGTCAGAGTACTCACAGTCAGGGTGTGTCCAGGCAGGTTGGGGGCAAGCACAGAGGAATGCACTGCTTTGTCTTGAAGCCTAAACAGGACTATTTCTTTAATTTCCCTAACACCCCGGTGGCCTCATGGTAAAAAGTTAGCTTGTCGATGCAGGAGACATGGGTTCGATCCTTGTCCTGGGAAGATCTCACATGCCAGTGAGCAACTAAGCTAAAGGACAGATATTGAGCCTGACAGATATTGAAACTACTGAAGCGCGTGTGCCTAGAGCTGGTGCCCCACAACAAAAGAAGCCACCACAAAGAGAAGCCATGCACCCTGCAAGCAGGGAGTAGCCCCCACTTGTCACAAACAGAGAAATGGCCATACAGGAAATAGACCCAGTACAGCCAAAACGAAACAAAACAAAAGGCCTTGCCTTCGTCTCTGTGGGCGCTACAGCACCACTGGAGGGTGATGTACGTTTCACAGGTCAAAGAACAGAGTAGGAACTTGAGGAGAAGAAAAATCTCCTGTGAGAGTTCACAAACACTAAATATCTGTTTTCTCACAGAACTCTTGCACCTCGAGAGCTTCCCAAACACGATAAATGGCGTGGCTTCCTCTCTGTCCCAGCTGACCTGGGATCACAGTGTTGATCCTTTCCCACTCATCTGATTTTCTGCTATTAGCACCTCATTGTCTACAATCCAGGGATCTTTCTTGGCTACAAAAATAGAGTTATAATTCAGGTCACTATCAGAAATTCCTGCTTAGAAGAAATGTCACAGTTGGCTTCTTCCAGACTCCAAACGTTCTTTTTTTTTAATAAATGCATTTGGTATCTTTAATAATTTTGTTTATTCATTTACTTTGGCTGGAGTGAGTGATCCTTGCTGCTTGGACTTTTCCCCAAGTTGGACAAGTAGGGGTTACTCTCCAGTTGTAGTGTTTGGGCTTCTCATTTGCTTTGCCTTCTCCTGGGTGCACGGGCTTCAGTAGTTGTCCCATGTGGGCTCAGTAATTGCAGCTTCCAGGCTCTAGAATGCTGCTTTAGTAGTTCTGGCCCACGGGCTTAGCTGCTCTGTGACATGTGGGATCTTTCAGACCAGGCATCGAAGCTGTGTCTCCTGCATTGGCAGGTGGAAAATCCCAGCTCTTTTGTCAGTCAAGAAGTGAGGCCATTATGACGGACAGAAAAATATTTCACAAATTACTTTACTATTTGCCTCCTTCTGAATGCACAGGGAACAGTATACTATACAGTATAGTATATATCATGTATCTAGTTCCTTTCCAAGATTTACTGAACCAAGAACACAGGGGTATAACACAGGCAACTGGATATTTCAAAGTTTGAAATCAGTTTTATAAATACTCAAGCTCTGGAAAAACTCCTTGTGTATTACACAGTAGGCAGGTCACCAAAAGAAAAGACAGATTTAACCTCCTGATGCCAATCACGAAATCTTACATGTCTGAGTGAACAAGGTTTTCAGCTCAGACAAGAAAAACAGGGCTCCCAAGAGACAGCGAGGGGAAATGCAGAGATACCCCAAAGTAGATCTCTACTTCAGAGGGAAGTGATCCTCACCCACAGACAGCAGGTTCCTGAGGGTCTCCACAATCATGTCCTTGTACAAGGTCCGCTGGGCAGGGTCCAGGCATTCCCACTTCTCAGGAGTGAAATCTAGGAACACATCCTTGAAGGTCGACTGTGCCTGAAATGAAAACACATTTCACCAATGGGCCCTGAGGAGGGTTCTTATTTTCACAGAAAAGGAGAAGACGTGAGACAGGTAAGGTCAATTCAGCTCAAGTAATATTCTGATACATCCATGCAAATCTATATGGAGCAAATTGTTGCTCTCTAATTTAATCTCCTGTTTTTTCATAAGATGATGATATCCTCCAATCAACATGAAGTCATCATGGGTATGGACAAGGCAGGAAAAATATACAAATTCCAATCAACAGTGGGTCGTTGATGCAGAAGTGTTATGTTCTACACACTGAGTGACATTCACTATCTAGCTGAGTTTCAGCAAGACTGCTGTCTTCAGAGAGGACAAAGTCCACAGTGGCTTTAAAAGAACACAGACTGTGATGAGGATGGCGTCATCACACTGATGAGAGGTGTCTCAACACTTCATACACACTAATATTACTCTAAAAGACTTTACCCATATGAATTTGTCATCAACACAACAGCAACAGTAGAGAAAGATCTGTGTCCATCTTACTGGGGAGAAAGCTCTGTCACTCTAATAAACAGCTCCCATCAAACAGCTAAGAAATGAGGCAACAGCACCGGAGCTCAGGTGGTTGGGAGAGACAACTGAACCTAAGGAGTCAAAGAGTTAAGTAACAGTATAAAAGACCATCCCCAGAGAGTTCCCTGAGAATACCTGAAACGAGTTCAAGGGAGCTGAAGTGCAATGGAACAGCATAATAGTCACTGTACAGGGTCACCCCCTCTACCCCTCAACCCACACAATGTCAATAATCTGACTACTATTTACATTATTCATGTGATGAGGTAGAAACGGTTAAAGGCCATGGAATACACACTTAAGATACAACTGCAACTGCTCTAAGCATAAACCATATTTATGAGATGGTTTTGTACTAAAATCATGGAGTTACATATCCATGCACTCATGCATGCACATGGAAACACAATTGACTGAAACAAGAAGAGTTGTCTTTATTTTTTTTTCTTTCATTCAATCAAAATTTAGTGAGCATCAGTTCTGTGTCCTGAACTGGGAGTACAGCAGTGAACATGACGGAGCTTACCATCGAGCAGCCAGCCGGCCAATCACATCCATAATTTTAACATCACTATTGTTATATGTGCTCTAAAACAGGCCTGGTGCTAAGAGAAGATTCAACAGAAAGTCTTGACCTACATGGAGAAGTCAGACAAGGTCTCTGTGAGGAAGAAACACTTAGGATTGGCAAGGTGGGAAATGGAAGAGTTTTGTAAGCAGAGAGAAGAGCCTGAGTGCCGGCTCTGAGGCAGGAAGATATTTAGTGAACAGAAAGTCAGCCAGTGTGACTGGGATACAGGGAACATAGAGGGGTGATGCCAGGTAGAGGCTGATTTCTGCAAGGCCTCTAAATTGAGGATGTTATTTCAAAAGCAACTGGACATGACTTAAGAATCTGCAGGAGGAAAGTTAGAGGTTTAGGTATGTTTTTCAGCACTCACTCTGCTATGCGAGGAGGTTGGTGTTCAGTTGGCTCAGTCATGTCAGACTCTTTGGGACTCCATGGACTGTACCCTGCCAGGCTCCTCTGTCCATGGGATTCTCCAGGCAAGAAAACTGGAGTGGTCGGCCATTCCCTTCTCCTATATTTTGGCATCTTTGGGACATTAAAAGTGAATCAAATGTAAGTTTGATTCAGTAAGTTTGTTAACATTCTATTTCCTTTTTACAGCGTATTTGGTTTGTTTATGCTGGGCCTTCGTTGCTGTGATCCCGCTCTCTCTACTTGTGGCTGCAGTGCATGGAGTTGTGTCTGCAGTGCCCAGGCTTCTCATTGCAGTGGCTTCTCTTGTTTCGGAAGACAAGCTCAAGCATGCGGGCTTCAGTAGTTAAGGATTGCGGGCTTCAGTAGTTAAGGATTCCGGGCTCCAGAGCACCGTCACAGCAGTTGTTGGGCATGGGCTTAGTTGCTCTGCGGCATCTTCCAGGCATTGGGATGGAACCCATGTCCCCTACATTGGCAGACACATTGCTATCCACTGTATCACCACGGAAGTCCTCAACATTATCTTATATCATTAAAAATATTAAAAGTACAAGCAGAAAATAATACACAAAATACTTTAATGCCAATCTGTATAAAATACCTGTATTTAAAAATAATATGAGGGTTCCCCCGGTGGCTCAGTGGTAAAGAGTCCACTGACCAATGTAAGAAACACAGGTTGTTGCCTGGTCCGGTATGATCCCACATGCTGAGGGGCAATCAACCCTGTGAGCCTCAATTTCTAAGCCAGAGCTCCAGATCCCAGGAGGTGAAACTACTGAAGCCAGTGCACTCTAGACCCTGGGCTGCAAGACAAGAGAAGCCGCAGCAATGAGAAGCCCCCACACTGCACTAGAGAGTGGCCAACACTCATCAGAATTAGATAAAAGCCATTACAGAAATGAAGAGTCACTATAGCAAATAAATATATTTTTAAAATAAAAATGTGATTTTATTCTTAATTTTAGGTATACAGTTATTAACAAAACTCAGAGTTTACTATTTTATTCCAATAATAAAACATTAAATCAAGATTACTAAAGTTGGGAAATTCCCTGGTGGTCCAGTGGTTAAGATCCCACACTTCCACTGAAGGGTTTCAAGTTGAACCACTATTCAGGGAACTAAACCCTGCAAGCTGCACTGTGCAGCCAAAATAGAAAGAAAAAAAAAATAGCAAACTATATTTCATAGTTTAAATGAGATGATGTAATGAAACACTCTCCAGCCCTGAGGTCTTTTTTTGATCTTTCCATTCGATTCCGAAACACTACCATTTTCAAGGAGGTCCTCATTTAGTTTTAAATGTACTATAAAAAGTGAGAACTAATTTCTCCTGGTTAGTTCCTTCTTCCAGATTTTACCACATACTCTGCATATGAACCTCTGACTCCAGGTGCAGCTTCTTTACCCTGGTTGACAGAGAGCAGACAGCGCATCCACATGGGCCTTAAGGAACCGCTGCTGCCCAACAGCACTGAGACCCCATCTCCAACCTGTGGGTGAGAAGCCCTGTCGAGGACGGTGCCCAAGGGAGCCTCCTCACAATGGCCAGGTTACCGGGTCATGGGGAGACGAGATCTAAGTGGAGATGACAGACCCTGAGGGAAGGCCCTGGGTGAGTGTGCATGTACAGGAGTCAGACAGGATACGCCAAGTCAGATAGGATTAGAGAGTCCAGAGAAGGGCAATTCAGGAAGGACAAACTGAGAATCCACTGAGAATATGACCTTACCTGAGAAAGAGCCATGCCTGACTCCTTTTCTTTCATCTTCCTTCTCTTCTGGGCTTCCTGAGGGAACACAAGTTTTCAGAGGTCTATCATGAGAGTGGAAAACATGCTGTTTAATGCTTAGGGTCGACACATCCCCTTCCTGAGCCCCAACCACACACGCAGGGAAGCCCTCACCATCACGGACTTGATGGACAGGAGTTTGTGCAAGTTCCGGAGACGGTGAAGGGCAGGAAACTCTGCCAGCTGCAGTCCATAGGGTTGCCAAGAGTCTGACAGGACTGAGCGACTTAACAACGACCCACTCCAGTATTCTTGCCTGGGAAATCCCATGGACACAGGAGCCTGGTGGGCTACAGTCCCTGGGGATCTCAAAGAGATCTGAGCACTGCGACCATTTTATTTATTTCTCCATTATTTCTTTGATTCTAGTGCTCATACAAGTAATCACCATCACTGAAAATAATCTCCTAAAATGAAGAGTCTTTGTAGTCAATTTACTACCATGCTCATATAAAACAGAAAATGACAGTAATATGCCTCCCCAACACTTGAGAAAGAACTTCAGCTCAAGCACCAGTCCCAAAGCTGAAATTCTAAACTAGTTCCTGAACACGTGATTTGATACTTATAAAATTACCAAGTGCCACGTCAAAATTAAAATGACCCTTCCTTACAAATTACTACATATTTCATGCACTGTATGTGTTACCTCAGGATCTTACATAGAGAGGAAATCAGACCCTGGGCCTCTCACAGCAATGACAGAATTTACTTGGGCTAGAGGAAGGGGTAGGGGAATAGGGTGATGTGAAGTGACTGGAGACCACGGATAGGGAGGAGAGGGGACCCCACAGGCACAGCTTAACAACAAAAACAAAAACAAGTACCTGACATTTCCAATGGTGGACCACACCTACCAAGTCTCAGCATTGGGAATTGGCTGTAGAAATACTTACGTTGAAGCAAGGACGCAAGACTCCTCAGCCACTGGTATCAGAAGAATGCCACAGTGAGGGGAGGGGTGTAGGGCATGCTCCTGGGCCTGGGCGTGAGAGGAGGGGCATAGGACACACGCCTGTGCCTGAGTGTGTGAGGGGCGGACCCGAGGGAGGCCGAGGGGGGCCACGCGGGGCCACACGGGCAGGGCCAGGCCGAGTGGAGAGTACACCTACGTGCTTCTTCCTCCATTTGGTTCCAGAGGTATCTTGTCACAGTTAAGTAGTGCCGGGAGCCAGCATGCGGAATCCCGCCCATGGCAAAGGTCATGAGGAAAGGGGCCTGACAAAACACAAAGGCGGGATCAGGCCTCAGGGGTCCCCCCTGGACTTTCTCAAGCATCTACCCCCCAAACCAGAGTCTGCCTGCTTTACTGTGTTATGCTTTCCACTTATTCTTCCAACATTACAGGGGGGCTGTCCCCCACCACCTTCCTCTAAAAGAAAATTAACTTAGAGCTCCAGTTAATGAGTCTCCTGGACATAACAAGAGTGTTTCAATCCAAAAACCCTTCTGATGGCTTTCTAGCCTGCCTGACAGGTCTATCTGGACTCTTACAGCTACACATGTGATTGTTTACAGCCTCCCGACCGCAAGAGGCACAGGAAGGTTAAAACATCCTAGGAATGTAGGGGCTTCTGAGGAGTCAAAATCATTAGAATAGAACCGATTAAGCCAATACTTGCTGCCAAGTTTTCATATCTTTTAATGTAACTTTATTTAGTACTTTGAGAGTGATGCAGATTAAAGAAAAAAATCCTTCAAGGGAAAAAGAGTTTTCTGGTTGATAGACATTTATCTAGGAAGAGAGCCATAAAAATGTTAACAGGCCTCTTGGCCAGAAGATAATGTAAAACACCTGAGACCTTTTGTATATGGGAAGGTATGCAAAAGAAAGCCTGGCCTCAATAAGGGTCAGGACTGCTACCCCTGCATTACTCTGCATATTCCATTATTTCTTTATGTACAACTTGGGGTATATAAGCTGATTTTGAAAATGAAGTTGTGAGTCTTGCATTGATGCTTGGCTCCCCCATGTCGTTCTCATTCTCCTTTTCTGGCTGAATTCCCATCTGGAGCGTGGAGGCTCCCTGAGCCTACTAATTTTGCCTGGGCTTCTAAGATCTGAACGTGGAGGCGCTTTGTGTCTCCGCTCCTTTGGGAGACCGGGAAGATGCCTGTGGCCTACGTAGGCGGTGCAAGCCCCTTCTCTCGGGGTTTTATTGGCTTTCCACGTAAACCAAGTTATTCAGCCTTTTTTCTCCACTAATTTTCCTACTATTCTTTCCTAATCTCTCTTTATATCTCTAATTTAAAAATTCTTTCCTAATCACTGACTCCGTCCCCGCTTCAAATTACCCTGGATCCACTGGGGCTGGACCCCGGCAAAGTGGTACTTGAGGGTCTCTCATGTCTTGTGTAGCACCATTGATTGCTCATTAGTTTAAGTAACTGTAACATTTTTAATAAAACCTTAAAATTCTGTGGGATAATCACAATGGAAAGAAAGATGGTTTTGGCATAACATTTGGAGTCCTGAATGTCCAACGACAGAGGATGAGATGGTTGGATGCCATCACTGACACAATGAGTTTGAGTAAAAGTTGGTGATGCACAGGGAGGCCTGTTGTGCTGCAGTCCATGGGGTCACAAAGAGTCAGACCTGACTGAGCGACTGAACCAAACTGTACTTGGAGTTGTGTTGATGAGGCTGAAGTGATTCAGAGGCCTGGGAACTGAAACTTGGTCTGGTCGCCAGGTTGTGGTTGGGTGGGGGTTGATGTGGAGTGCTAGCTGAACCCAGGAATATTCCTGCAATTAGAATTAATTTAAGCAGTTTAAGTAAACAAGAATTGGCTTTGTGTATGGATGACTAGCTAGAATGTGAAACACAACTGTTAGAAAGGGCTGCTGCTGCTGCTGCTGCTGCTAAGTTGCTTCAGTTGTGTCTGACTCTGTGTGACCCCATAGACGGCAGCCCACCAGGCTCCCCCGTCCCTGGGATTCTCCAGGCAGGAACACTGGAGTGGGTTCCCATTTCCTTCTCCAGTGCATAAAAGTGAAAGTGAAGTCGTGTCTGACTCAGCGACCCCATGGATTGCAGCCCACCATGTTCTTCCTCCATGGGATTTTCCAGACAAGAGTACTGGAGTGGGGTGCCATTGCCTTCTCCGTAGAAAGGGCTACTTCATACTAACACTTCTAAGGAGACAAATGTCTTGACATTTCACTTCTTCAAGGATCAAATTTATTAGTCACTGCAGTGGCCAGCAAAAGTGCACCCTGAGGGCAATGCAGGATTGAGAAAAGCAGGCACCATTCTGTGCTTTGGACATTCTAGCCTTGATATTTCAGCAAGGGTCTTTTGGGTTCATCCACCTCTTCACCAAGTCCAGAGAAGTTTGGGGTAGTCTCTCCTGGTTTTCAGATCTCCGAGTCACTGGCTGAAGACCTCAATTTTGTTTGGCAATGTATGAACATACATAGCGCCCAGTTAAAACACACCAAGTAGAACTTCCCTGGTGGTCCAGTGTTAAATAATCTACCTGCCAATGCATACGACCCAGGTTTGATCCCTGGTCTGAGAGGATACCATGTGCCCCGGAATAACTAAGCCCATGCAACACAAGTACTGAGCTTGTGCTCCAAAGCTTGTGCTCTGCAACAAGAGTAGCCACAGCAGTGAAAAGCTGGCACACAAGTAATTAGAAAGTCGTTTCTGCTTGCTGCAACTAGAGAAAGCCCACGTGCAGCAAAAAAAAAAAAAAAAAAAAAAAAGCTCAGCAAAGCCAAAAAAAAAAAAAAGACATTGAGTCCTCCAGACTGACCAAAAGAAGCATCAAAATGCCAGTCTCCAACCATACCACAGCCAAGTTTATGTGGAGAATTCATAGTCTGATTGCTGCAAAAAGAGAAAGAAGTCAGCATATTGAAGACTTGGCATAGACAAAGAGAGAAAAAAACTTTTAATGAGAAATTCATTCTTCTTTATAAAAGCTTCTGTTCCATGCTTATGATGAGAAAGCTTCAATTAGTTATATGAGAAAAACTTGTTTACATCATAATATATAGTACTTAAGGCAATGTAATGGAATGTCAAATTACCATATGATCACTTAACAGTAATTAGGCAATTTACTTCTTGTTGAAAATTGTAATATATTTTCTATCATTTCTTTGTTGTCTGCTTCTGATAGATCTGTCAGTTGTATACAACAAAGCACATTGTAAAATATTCTTAAGAAGACACTAGAATTTATTTTCACCAAAATTATCAACTTGGCACTATTCATATTTCTATGTGTATTATCTGACTGAACTCAAGTTCTAAAGGAACTGTCTTTCTTTACATTTACAGGGCACCTACTATGTTCCCTGTCATTGTCTATGTGCATTTTAATGTTACAAAAGTTTCAAAATAACCCACTGACTTCTGTATTTGATAGTGTAAGGCAGGAAAGAAATGTAAATTAAACATTAAATCTGAGTCATAAATGTGGATAGAAAAAGTAAAGCTAAGGAAAAACTATTGAAAAAAAGAAAAGAAATAGGATGGCAGGGTTTAAGAGATTAGTACTAAAACATATATATTACCATATGTAAAAGAGCCAGTGGGAGTTTGATGTATGAGCAACTGCTCTGGGACAATCTGGAGGGAAACGGTGGTGAGAGAGGGGGGTTCAGGAGGGAGGGGACATATGTACGCCTATGGCCTATTCATGTTGATGTACAGCAAAAACCATCAGAGTATTGTAAGAAAAAAAAAATTAACTGATGGCGAGTTAGGCCTGAACACAGAATCAAAGCTTTCCCACACCTAACACATGTGTGTAGTTTTCCTCCAGTTTGAATTTTCTGAGGGTCAAAAAGTTGATATATTTTACTGTATTCTCTACATGTGTAAGTTTTCACTGCCATATGGATTCTCAGATGATCTGCAACATCATTCTTTGTGCCTGAAAGGTTTGCAACATAAATAACATATATGTGGTTACTGTCCTGTATGAACTGCCTAATGGGCAGTTAATGCTGAACACGCACTAGAAACTCTGCCACATTCATTTCACTTGTATCTTTTCTATGCTGTATGAATTCTCTGAATTATAAGGCCTGAACACTGACTAAAGGCTCCGTCACACTCACGACATTTGCACTAAAATGTTTCTCACAACTGTCACATCTCTAATGTTTCTCTCTAGTATGAATTCTCCGATGGTTTCTAAGTTCGTCGTTTCAAGTAAAGCACCAGCCATATACATCATATTTATATGGTTTCTCTCCTGTCTGAACTGCCTGATGATGAATTATGGATGACTGTGCCTAAATGGTTTGTCACAATTTTTATATTTGTAAGGTTTTCTCCAGTATGAGCTCTCTGATGAATACCAAGGTTTCCACTACAAACAAACGCCTTGCCACATACATCACATTTATATGGTTTCTCTCCAGTATGAACTCTCTGATGAACAGCAAGGTTTTCAGTATGACTAAATGCCTTGCCACACACATCACATTTATAAGGTTTCTCTCCAGTATGAACTCTCCGATGAACTGCAACCTTTGCAGTTTGACTGAAGGTTCTGCCAGATATATCACATTTACATAGTTTCTCTCCTGTATGGAATCTCCGATGAACTGCAAGCTTTGCAGCTTCATTACAGGCCTTGCCACATACAACACATTTATATTGTTTCCTACAGTATGTACTCTCAAATGAACAGCAAGGTATGAAGTTATTCTGAAAGTCTTGCCACACAGATCACATTTATATGGTTTCACTCCAGTATGAAGTCTCCAATGAACAGTAAGATTTCCTGTATGATTAAACAGTATGATTAAATGCCTTGTCACATACATTGCATTTGTATGGCTTCTCTCCAGTATGATTCTCTGATGAACTGCAAGTCTTGTAGTTTGATTAAAGGCCTTGCCATACATCACATTTATATGGTTTCTCTCCAGTATGAACTCTCTGATGAACAGCAAGGCTTGAACTTACACTGGAAGCCTTGCCACATATACCACAATTACATGGTTTCTCTCCAGTATGAATTCTCTGATGAACTGCAAGCTTTGCAATTCGACTAAAGGCCTTGCCATATACATCACATTTATATCGTTTCTTTCCAGTATGAACTCTCTGATGAAAACCAAGGCTTGAACTTACACTGAAAGCCTTGCCACATATACCACTATTATATGGTTTCTCTCCAGTATGAACTCTCTAATGAACAGCAAGTTTGCCATTACGACTAAATGCCTTGGCACACACATCACATTTATATGGTTTCTATCCAGGATGAATATTCCGATGAATTGCAAGGTTTCCAATTTGAATAAAAGCCTTGTCACGTACATCATATTTATGTGGTTTCTCTCTAGTATCAATTCTCCAATGAATTGCAAGTCTTGTAGTTTGATTAAAGGCCTTGCCACATACATCACATTTACATAGTTTCTCTCCAGTATGAACTCTCTGATGAACTGCAAGGCTTGAACTTACACTGAAAGCCTTGCCACATATACCACAATTACATGGTTTCTCTCCAGTATGAATTCTCTGATGAACAGCAAGGTTGCTAGTACGACTAAGTGCCTTGCCACACACATCATATTTATATGGTTTCTCTCTCATATGATATCTCCAATGAATTACAAATTTTGCAGCTTGCTTAAAGGCCTTGCCACATGCATCACATTTATGTGGTTTCTCTCCAGTATGAATTCTTCAATGAATTGCAAGTTTTATAGTTTGATTAAATGCCTTGCCACACACATCACATTTATATGGTTTTCCTCCTGTATGGATTTTTTGATGTTCAGTGAGTTCTGAGTCCTGAAGAAAGGTTATGTCACACTCATTACATCTGTAAGGTCTTTTCTTTTGTGTTTCATGGTCTGGTAACAGTTCTGAAGGATGCATAACAGCATTCTTGTGTTTATGAGAAAAGACTTTGCAGACATTACGAGTTCTCTGAGATAATAAACTTGAGGCATTGATGTTTGTCACAACTTGACTACATTCAAAAATTATCCCTTCAGATTGTACCATCTGCAATTCATCCTGAAAGCTTGATCCATGCCTTTCAAAAGGTCCATTTCCTGCATCACTTCTGCTATGATGATCTCTTCCATCAGTGAGGTTTTTGTTATGGGATGTAGACATTCCTTTGTCATCTCTTTCATTTTCTGTCCACAGATAATGTCAATGTCATGTATATTTTCCTGGATCTTCCTGAGGCGAAAATCTTTGATTTCAAGGCTTTCAGCTCTTCCAAACATCACTCTTTGAAAAATTTGCCCTTTACCACAGTTTGCTTTGGCCTGTAATTTCTTGATCATATCTATATGAGACATATCTATAAGACATAAACAACCACAAGTATTCTATTAGTTACAATTCATAAATAAATTATTTCCTGTTGAACACATATTATACCAAAAGTCATATCCATCCTGAACAGAATTATGAATCTTTGCAATGATGATCTTAAAACTACACAACACTAAAGGAATATAAGTATTAAAAAAAGACTGACCATAGGTAGTTCAAATTAACTTTAGGGTAGTGTAGTCTCAAATACAATCAGAAAACATTCATTTTATGCAAACTCATGTCAGTTCATAAAGAAAAGGTATTTTCCCACCATGACCTCAAAGCTCATCCTACTTTGTACTAAACACACTGCTGTCTCATAACTGAGGAGAAACTAATGGTATATTGTACACACTTTATGCACAGTTATACTTATTTAAATGGTAAAGAACATACAGGAATAGAGAGGTGACTCAGTGGTAAAGAAGCTGCCTGCCAATGCAGAAGACATGGCACAGGGGGATACAATCCCTGGGTCAGAAAGATCCCTTGAAGCAGGAAATCACAACCCAGTGCACTATTCTTGCCTGAAAAAAATTCCATAGACAGAAAATCTTGGTGGGCTATAGTCCATGAGACCACAGAGTCAGACAAGACTGAGCAACTGAGCAAACAAGCATCAAACAGGCAATGTACTGGAATGGTAAACAATGCTAAAGAAGCAGTCTAATGAATAATGTAAAAACTAAATGGCAGTTAGTAACTGTTCAACAAATACTGCATTCAGAAAATAAAGAATTCCATACACTATGTGTGTATATATATATATATATATATATATATATATATATTTTTTTTTTTTTGCTGGACCATGTGGTTTATGAGATCTTGGGTTAAATCCATGCTCGCTGTAGTGAAACTACTGAATCCTATCCACTGGACTGTCAGGGAATAACCTAAAATAATTTTAAAAATAAAAAAATAAACACTTTTCTAAATACCTCTTAGAAATCTATCAGTAGATAGACATATAGGCATTTTATGACATTAACAAGTGGTTCATGTCAGTTACGTTGTGTAATACAAAAAGACCGTCATTTTTAAAAAATAAAAAATAAGCAAAACATTCTCTACTTACACAATAATCATTCAATACATCAACTCCCTATCTACACAGTAACCTAAGCTCACCCAGTTCATTGGCTCCAATATATATGTAAAGGAGCAAGCTTTAGGGCTTCCCTTGTGGCTCAGAGGTAAAGAATCCGCCTGCTAGTGCAGGGCACACAGGTTTGATCCCTGATCCAAGAAATTCCCACATGCCTGAGAACAACTAAGCCTGTAGGCCACAAGTGATGATCCTGTGCTCTGGAGCTGGGGAGTCACAACTACTGTGCAAACACACAGAGACCACGCATTACAACAAGAGAATCCACTAGAATGAGAAGTTCATGCACTGTAATTAGAGGGTAGCCCTTGCTCGCTGCAAGTAGAGAAAAGCCCCTGAAGCAACAAAGACCCAGTGCAGCCAAAAACAAATACATTTTAAAGAAAATTTTAACGTACTGTTATGCAGATAAAGGAATGTGATTGGAAAACTTAGTTACTAGAGGCAGAGACAATGCTCTAGGGAATGAAATGTAAAATAACAACATACAAGATGTAATGTAGACAAAGAGACATGTGACAATAAGCATGACAGGAAGTAAATACATCTTTTAAGCAAAAGTAACCTTTGAGGCAAACTCCCTGTGGTCCAGTAGTTAAGACCATGTGCTTCCACTGTAGGAGGCACAGAGTCCATCCATGAATGAGGAACTGAGAACCGGACTGCCATGTGGCACAGCAAAAAAACAAAACAAAACAAAACAAAAAACGAACTTCTGATTTTTCCTATAAAGCACGCAACAGTCAATGCAGCTAACAGTGCTAATTACCACAGGAGGGGGACAAGGGGAAGTAGATACTTTTGAAAGACCTCATCACATGCTACCCAAAGTCAAGCAACAAAATTGACAGGAGTCAAATGACAGATTGTTGCAGAACATATAAAGACCTTGTCTTCTGGGACCTCTTTTCTTGGAGTCCACTTTCCATGAAACCTCTTTTTTTTTTTTTTAAATCACTTTGTTCATTTAGAAACAACCATCCGTAAGTCAGAAGTACTTTCCATTTTCCTTAATAAAAAGTAATTTTGAGGTAGGAGTTGGAAGGGCTGCAGGTTGGACTTCTATAATAAGCTACCCTCCTCTTTGCATGTCCTAAAATAAGAGAGAGGTGTGCTCAGGTTGAGAAATTGCAGTTCAGTTCAGTTGAGTCGCTCAGTCCTGTCCTGCTCTTTGCGACCCCATGAATCGCAGCACGCCAGGCCTCCCTGTCCTTCACGATCTCCCAGAGTTCACTCAGACTCACGTCCATTGAGTCCGTGATGCCACTGAGCCATCTCATCCGGGGTCATCCCCTTGTCCTCCTGCCTACAGTCTCTCCCAGCATCAGAGTCTTTTCCAATGAGTCAACTTTTCGCATGAGGTGTCCAAAGTACTGGAGCTTCAGCTTCAGCATCATTCCTTCCAAAGAAATCCCAGGGCTGATCTCCTTCAGAATGGACTGGCTGGATCTCCTTGCAGTCCAAGGGACCCTCAAGAGTCTTCTCCAACACCACAGTTCAAACGCATCAATTGTTCGGCGCTCAGCCTTCTTCACAGTCCAGCTCTCACATCCATACATGACCACAGGAAAAACCATAGCCTTGACTAGACGGACCTTAGTTGGCAAAGTAGTGTATCTGCTTTTGAATATACTATCTAGGTTGGTCATAACTTTCCTTCCAAGGAGTATGCGTCCTTTAATTTCATGGTTGCAGTCACCATCTGCAGTGATTTTGGAGCCCCCCAAAATAAAGTCTGACACTGTTTCCACTGTTTCCCCATCTATTTCCCATGAAGTGATGGGACCGCATGCCATGATCTTCGTTTTCTGAATGTTGAGCTTTAAGCCAACTTTTTCACTCTCCTCTTTCACTTTCATCAAGAGGCTTTTTAGCTCCTCTTCACTTTCTGACATAAGGGTGGTGTCATCTGCATATCTGAGGTTATTGATAGTTCTCCCGGCAGTCTTGATTCCAGCTTGTGTTTCTTCCAGTCCAGTGTTTCTCATGATATACTCTGCATAGAAGTTAAATAAGCAGGGTGACAATAGACAGCCTTGAAGTACTCCTTTTCCTATTTGGAACCATTCTGTTGTTCCATGTCCAGTTCTAACTGTTGTTTCCTGACCTGCATACAGATTTCTCAAGAGGCAGGTCAGGTGGTCTGTATTTCCATCTCTCTCAGAATTTTCCACAGATTCTTGTGATCCATACAGTCAGAGGCTTTGGTATAGTCAATAAAGCAGAAATAGATGTTTTTCTGGAACTCTCTTGCTTTTTCCATGATCCAGCGGATGTTGGCAACTTGATCTCTGGTTCCTCTGCCTTTTCTAAAACCAGCTTGAACATCAGGGAGTTCATGGTTCATGTACTGCTGAAGTCTGGCTTGGAGAATTTTGAGCATTACTTTACTAGCATGTGAGATGAGTGCAACTGTGCGGTAGCTTGAGCATTCTTTGGCATTGCCTTTCTTTGGGATTGGAATGAAAACTGACCTATTCCAATCCTGTGGCCACTGCTGAGTTTTCCAAATTTGCTGGCATATTGAGTGCAGCACTTTCACAGCATCATCTTTCAGGATTTGAAACAGCTCAACTGGAATTCCATTACCTCCACTAGCTTTGTTCATAGTGATGCTTTCTAAGGCCCACTTGACTTCACATTCCTAGATGTCTGGCTCTTGATTAGTGATCACATCATCATGATTATCTAGGTCGTGAAGATCTTTTTTGTACAGTTCTTCTGTGTATTCTTGCCACCTCTTCTTAATATCTTCTGCTTCTGTTAGGTCCAGACCATTTCTGTCCTTTATTGAGCCCATCTTTGCATGAAATGTTCCCTTGGTATCTCTAATTTTCTTGAAGAGATCTCTAGTCTTTCCCATTCTGTTCTTTTCCTCTATTTCTTTGCATTGATCGCTGAAGAAGGCTTTCTTATCTCTTCTTGCTATTCTTTGGAACTCTGCATTCAGAGGCTTATATCTTTCCTTTTCTCCTTGGCTTTTCGCCTCTCTTCTTTTCACAGCTATTTGTAAGGCCTCCCCAGACAGCCTTTTTGCTTTTTTTGCATTTCTTTACCATGAGGATGGTCTTGATCCCTGTCTCCTCTACAATGTCATGAACCTCAGTCCATAGTTCATCAAGAACTCTATCTATCATATCTAGACCCTTTAATCTATTTCTCACTTCCACTGTATAATCATAAGGGATTTGATTTAGGTCATACCTGAATGGTCAAGCGGTTTTCCCTACTTTCTTCAATTTAAGTCTGAATTTGGCAATAAGGAGTTCATGATCTCAGCCACAGTCAGCTCCCGGTCTTGTTTTTACTGACTGTATAGAGGTTCTCCATCTTTGGCTGCAAAGAATATAATCAATCTGATTTCGGTGTTGACCATCTGGTGATGTCCATATGTAGAGTCTTCTCTTGTGTTGTTGGAAGAGGGGGTTTGCTATGACCAGTGCATTTTCTTGGCAAAACTCTATTAATCTTTGCCCTGCTTCATTCTGCATTCCAAGGCCAAATTTGTCTGTTACTCCAGGTGTTTCCTGACTTCCTACTTTACCATTCCAGTCCCCTATAATGAAAAGGACATCTTTCTTGGGTGTTAGTTCTAAAAAATCTTGTAGGTCTTCATACAACCATTCAACTTCAGCTTCTTCAGCATTACTGGTTGGGGCATAGACTTGGATAACTGTGATATTGAATGGTTTGCCTTGGAGACGAACAGACATCATCCTGTCATTTTTGAGATTGCATCCAAGTACTGCATTTTGGACTCTTTTGTTGACCATGATGGCTACTCCATTTCTTCTGAGGGATTCCTGCCCGCAGTAGTAGATGTAATGGCCATCTGAGTTAAATTCACCCATTCCAGTCCATTTTAGTTCGCTGATTCCTAGAATGTTGACGTTCACCCTTGCCATCTCTTATTTGACCACGTCCAATTTGCATTGATTCATGGACCTGACATTCCAGGTTCCTATGCAATATTGCTCTTTACAGCATCGGATCTTGCTTCCATCACCAGTCACATCCACAACTGGGTATTGTTTTTGCTTTGGCTCCATCCCTTCATTCTTTCTGGAGTTATTTCTCCACTGATCTCCAGTAGCATATTGGGCACCTAATGACCTGGGGAGTTCCTCTTTTGGTATCCTATCATTTTGCCTTTTCATACTGTTCATGGGGTTCTCAAGGCAAGAATACTGAAGTGGCTTGCCATTCCCTTCTCCAGTGGACCACATTCTGTCAGGACTCTCCACCATGACCCGCCCATCTTGGGTTGCCCCGCAGGCATGGCTTGGTTTCATTAAGTTAGACAAGGCTGTGGTCCTAGTGTGATTAGACTGACTAGTTTTCTGTGAATGTGGTTTCAGTGTGTCTGCCCTCTGATGCCCTCCTGCAACACTTACCATCTTACTTGGGTTTCTCTTAATTTGGACGTGGGGGTATCTCTTCATGGCTGCTCCAGCAAAGCATAGCCGCTGTTCCTTACCTTGGAAGAGGGGTATCTCCTTACCCGCACTGTTCCTGACCTTAAACGTGGGATGGCCCCTCTAAGCCCTCCTGTGCCTGCGCAGCCACCACTCCTCGGGTTGCTACTCCTGGGCGCCAGCCCTCGTCTCCAGCATGGGTGGCTCCTCCCAGCTGCTGCCCCTGGCTTTGGGCTCAGGGTGGCTCCTCAAGGTCACCGCCCCTGGCCTCAGGCACGAGGTGGCTTCTCCTGGCCGCCCGATCTTGGACGCGGGGTGTCTCCTCCCGGCCGCCACTGGCCTCGGACGTGGGGTAAGTCAACAAAAACAGTGTAAACAGCCAGTTTGTCTCTTAACTCATGGGAATAATCATGGCAAGGACAAAGAAAGGAAAAAACCCTGTCTGATAAAGGAGACAGTACACAAGTGCAGAAAGGTGCCTTGGAGTCAAAAGCTAGAGGATCATTCCAGGCCATAATGAGTTTTGCTCCTCTGAGAAGCCTTTACTTCAAGATCCAGGGTGTGCTGTGTACCCAAGGCGAGGGTCCTGAGACAAATTAACCAGGGGGGACAAAGCAAGGTGATTGGCCCACATTCCTCATACCTTTCCTTCTAAAAAGACACGTCTTTCTTACTTTCCTTAAGCAACCATGAGCTGTCAGTTATATTAGCATTTTGTAGACTGATGAACATAAATACCAGTGATAATGTCTAAGAATATTTGCTTTCTTATAGAGAACATTGCAGGGTGGCACCAAACGTATTCATTAATAGTCCAAAATCTCTTTAGTTTGTCTGTAAGAGGAAATGAGTTTTCAGTAATCTGTGTTTCAGAATCTTATTTTATTTGGAAATGACCTAGATATCCAACAAACTTTCATCACTTAGTTTAGCACAACCCTAGAAATTCAGGTTATTCAAGTCTGGAGAGACTATTTAGACAGACATTTCTAAAGTATAATTATTCCTAACAGAGTTTATCTAAAAGCTCCAACTGCATTTGCATTCTTTCCTTAAAAGTTTCTTCACTCAAGTTACTTTAACTGTTGACAAACTTACTTAATATTTAACCTGCTATGTCACTTCAGTCGTGTCCAACTCTGTGCGACCTCTTAGACAGCAGCCCACCAGGCTCCCCATCCCTGGGATTCTCCAGCCAAGAACACTGGAGTGGGTTGCCATTTCCTTCGCCAATGCATGAAACTGAAAAGTGAAATTGAAGTCGTTCAGTCGTGTCCGACCCTCAGCGACCCCATGGACTGCAGCCTACCAGGCTCCTCCATCCATGGGATTTTCCAGGCAAGAGTACTGAAGTGGATTGCCATTTCCTTCTCTGCTAGCGACGGAATGAAACACCAACACTGCAGAGTGGTTTGAATCTTTTTACTTTAACTCCTTGCTTCTTACAGCTGCTTTATTTTATATCCTTTGCACAACAGTCTACAGGGCAAGTTGCCAAGCACTATGATTCAGTGACTATACAGTGCATAGGCGCAGGGTGAGATAACCTTTACCTTAATTTATTTACTGCAGCTAAGACTTTGTTTTGGAGAACATCCTTATCAACTTAGAATCCGTTTTGTCCCTGGGTCTGTTCGTTTTGAGGAATCAGAGAAACATCCTTGTGTGTAAGAAATGTTCTTTTCCCACGGAAACAAACAGAGGATTCTTAGCTGAACATCTCGTTTGCAAGAATGTTCAGCCCTGGTTGAGAGTCTCCTTTGCAAGCACTTCTCAACCTTCCTTATACCTTGTTCCCTACACTTCTCCAATGCATGAAAGTGAAAAGTGAAAGTGAAGTCACTGAGTCATGTCCGACCCTCAGCGACCCCATGGACTGCAGCCTACCAGGCTTCTCCATCTATGGGATTTTCCAGGCAAGAGTACTGGAGTGGGTTTCCATTTCCTCTCCAATGCATGAAAGTGAAAAGTGAAAGTGAACTCACTCAGTCATGTCCGACCCTCAGCGACCCCATGGACTGCAGCCTTCCAGATTCTACCATCCATGGGATTTTCCAGGCAAGAGTACTGGAGTTGGGTGCCATTGTCTTCTCCGAATATTACACCTAGGTACAATAAAAGTATTAGACAATGTTGAAGACTCAAGACATGTCTTAATTAGATTAGCAAACAAACATTAATACTAGATTTTAGTATTGAATATTTCCCAGTTCACGTGAACCTGAAAATTTATTTAGGTGAATTTCTCTTGTAATTTTTTGATTTGTAAGTGCTTACTTTTTTTTTTTTTTTTAACAAACAATTGAATTTGAGCTCATTTACAAATTAACCTCAGCAATATTATCCAAAAACAAAGACACACACTGATATAAACATAAATGCAGATCGACAGACATGAGAGATCTCATACTTTCCTGCTTGAGATTTAAAATATCTCTTTCACCCTTTTCTTCCCACCCCCTGCCCCGTGGTTTAAAATCTAATTTTCCCAAGACTGACATCCCTGGAAAAATGGGTTACATATTTCCAGGACATGGCAAAGGTTGCTCACTATGCAGGGTCGCTTCAGTCCTGTCCAACCCCCTGCAACCCATGGACTCTAGCCCACCAGGCTCCTCTGTCCATGATGGGACTCTCCAGGCAAGAATACTGGAGTGTGTTGCCATTCACTCTTCCAGGGGATCTTCCCTACCCAGGGATCAAATCCACGTCTCCTGTGTCTCCCCCAGGGGCTGGCAGTTTCTTTACCACTAGAGTCATCTGGGAAGCCCTGGCAAATGTTAACTTTCAGCTTTTTTTTCGGCAGGTCTTTTTAACAAGCTTGCTGTTTTTAATTCCACATGTAAAAAGAACCGGTTTTGCACTTTCAAAGAAAAAAAAATCATCTTAACCAGTTTTCTCCAGAGTCTGAACAATTTCATGGCCATCCTGTATCAAATAAGCTATCTCTCCTTTCTATAATCACAGCTTTATGGCTACAATACAGATCGAACAGTGCTCAAATTGACTGTGATAACAGGGACAGAAGGACTGATAAAAATCTTGGAACATCCCTCCAGGGAGATGGGGGTCTTTCATCAGAAGAATCTAAAGGGGTAAACAAACTTGCTAGAGTCAGGGAAACTGGGCTCCCCCTCCTCCCTCAAGACAGGGGCAGTTAGAAGGGGACCAGCTGATGGAAGGGAGACAGAGATGTTGGGAGGGGTGTAAGGCCACAACAGGACAAAGAATGGAGAGAGAAAGGCAGTGGGGGACACTATTGGAGCTGTGGGCTGACAAAAGAGAGTCGACTTAAAAAGTAAAGATTTGATCAGCCAAAATATAATGTGAAATTGTAATATGGATAATCATCCTCACAAATCACGTAATTCTTTTTCCAGTTGTAACTTGCCTTCATCTCTGTGGGTGCTACAGCACCACTCGAGGGTGCTGTACATTTCACATGTCAAAGAACACAGCCGTAGTTAGGGAGAAGAAAAATCTCCTGTGAGAGTTCACAAACATTAAACATCTGTTTTCTCACAGAACTCTCCCACTTAGAGAGTTTCCCAAACACTATGAATGGTGTGGCTTCCTCTCTGTCCTTGTGACAGTTGACCTGTGATCACACTGTGGATACTTTCCCACTCATCTGGATGTTTGCTATTAGCACCTCATCCTCCACAATCCAGGGGTCTTTTCCCTTGTGTCACAAGAATGTAGATAACGTTCAGATCAGAAACAGAAATACCAACTCAGAAGTAATGCCATATACTGTGGCTTCTTCCAGAATCCAACCTCTCTCTCTTTTAAATAAATGTATCTGTTATTTTTAATACATTGGTGTATTCATTTCTTTTGGCTCGGGTGAGTGTTCGTTGCTGCTTGGTCTTTTCTCCAAGTTCAGCAAGTATGGGCTACGCTCCAGGTGCAGTGCTCATGCTCCTCACTTGCTTCGGCTTCTCCTGGGTGCACGGGCTTCAGTAGTTGTCCCATGTGGGCTCAGCAGTTGCAGCTTCCAGGCTCTAGAGTGCTGGCTCATAGTTGAGGCACACAGGCGTAGCTGCTCTGTGACATGTGGGATCTTCCCAGACCAAGGATTCAACCTGTCTCTCCTGCATTGGCAAGTGTAGAATGAAGCTCTTTTGTCAGCCAAGGAGTGAGGACATTACAAACGGACAGAAAAATACTTCTCAAATGAATTTACTCTGCCGCCTTCTGAATGCACAGGGAACAGTATAATATACAGTACAACATGCAGCAGGGATCCAGTTCCTGTCTAAGAACTACTGAACCAAGAACACAGGGCTAAAAACAGGCAACTGGAGATTTCAAAATATGAAATCAGCTTTATAAACACTCAAGCTGTGGAGAAACTCCTTGTGCATCACACAGTGGGCAGGTCACCTGAAGGAAAGTCAAGTTTAAACTCCTGATGCCAATCAGGAAGCATTACATATGTGAGTCAACAAGGTTTTGAGCTTAGTCAAGAAAAACAGGGGATCTCAAAAGGTACAGAGGGAACATGCAGAGGTACCCCAGGGCAGATCCCCATGCTGAGGGAAACGATCCTCACCCACAGAGAGCCCGTTCCTGACAGTCTCCACCATCATGTCCTTGTACAAGGTCCTCTGGGCAGGGTCCAGGCATTCCCACTCCTCAGGAGTGAAATCTAGGAACACATCCTTGAAGATCAACTGTGCCTGAAATGAAAACACATTGCAACATCGGGCCCTTAGGAGGATTCTTAGTTTCACACAAAATGAGAAGAGGTGAGAGGGGTAAAGCTCAATTCACTTGAAGTAATATTCTGATAGATCCATTAAAAGCTGCCTGAAGCCAACTGTTGGTCTCTAATCTAATTTATAATTTTCTCTTTTTTCCTAAGATTATGATATCCTGCAATCAACATGTATTTGTCGTGTATGTGGACATACATGAGAGAGAGAGGTTTGATTCTGGAAGAAGCCACAATACATGAAAAATACACAAATTCAAACCAGCACTGGGTTGTCTATGCAGAAGTGTTCCATTCAACACAGTGAGTGAGATAGTGTCACTATCCAGACGAGTTACAGCAAGACTGGTGTCTTCAGAGATGACAAAGTCCACAGTGACTTTAAAACAACACATATTGTGATGATGACGACATCATCATACTGACGACAGGTGTTTCAGCATGACCTACACACTAAGCATTACTCCAAAGACTTCACACAGATGAACTTGTCATCAACATAACAGCATATTAGTGAAAGATCTCGTCCACCTTACTGGGGAGAAAAATCTTTCACTCTATGAAATTGCTCAGATCAAACAGTTAAGAAATGAGGCAACAGCACCTGAGCTCAGGTGGTTGGGAGAGACAACTGAACCTAAAGAATCAACCAGTTAACTAGCAGAGAAGGAAAGTGCATCCACAGAGTGTTCCCTGAGAATACCTGAGACAAGTTCAAGGAAGATGAAATATAATAGAAAAGCATAAATGGTCACAATACAGGGTCACACCCTCTCCCATTGCAAATCCACACAATGTCAATAATCTTACTACAGTTTACATCATTCATGTGACAATGCAGAAAAAACTTAACTCCATGAAATACGCTTAAGATACAACTGAAACTGCTACAAAGCATACACCATTATTTATAAGATGATCTTTTTGTAATTAAAAAATGGAGTTACATATCCACGGATTCATGCATGCATGTGTAAACACACAACTGATTGAAACAAGAAGACTTGTCTTTTTTTTTCTTTCATTCTTTCAAAATTCATTCAGCATCAGCTTTATGCCTCAAACTTGAAATAGAGCAGTGAACATGATGGAGCTTACAATCTAGCAGCCAGCCAGCCAATTTCATCCAAAATTTTAATGTTACTATCGAAATAAGTGCTCTGACACAAGCCCAGTGCAAAGACAAGATTAAACAGAAAGTCTTAACCTACACTGAGAAATCAGGTAATGTCTCTGTGAGGAAGAAACACTTAGGATTAGCAAGGTGGGAAATGGAAGAGTATTGCAAGCAGAGAGAACACCCTGACTGCCGGCTCTGAGGCAGGAAGATATTTACTGAACAGAAAGTCAGCCAGTATGACTGGGACACAGGGAATGTAGATGGGGTGATGCCAGATAGAGGCTCATTTATGCAAGATCTATGGATTTAGGACTTTACTTCAAAAGCTACTGGAATTCACTGAAGAATCTGCAGGAGGAAAGTTAGACACTTAGATTTGTTTTTCAGAGTTCTGTCTACTGTGTGTGGAAGTTGTTCTTTACCTGCTTACTCATGCCAGACTCTTTGCAACCCTGCTGAGGGCAGCCTGCCAGCTCCTCTATCCATGGAATTTTCCAGGCAAGAATTCCAGAGTGGGTTCCCATTCTCTTCTTTCATTTTACTTCTTCATTCAGTAACTTTGTCAACATTCTATTTCTTTTTCAAAGCTTATTTATTTTGCTTACGTTGGGTCTTTGTTGCTGTGAGTGGGCTTTCTCTAGTTGCAGCTGCAGTACACAGGCTTCTCCTTGCAGTGGCTTCTCTTGTTTTGGAGCACAGGCTCTAGAGAGTGCGGGCTTCGACAGTAATGGCTCTCAGGCTCTAGGGCACAGGCTCAGTAGTTGTGGCCCATGGGCTTAGCTGCTCTGAGGCATCTTTCCGGACCTGCAATGGAACCCATGCACCCTATATTGGCAGGCATATTCTTAGCCACTGTACTACCAGGGAACTCCTCAACATTACCTTATTCTAGTTAAAAAAAAAAAAAAAAGTAATACAAGCAGAAAATAACAATACAGAAGATTTCTTCCAATCTTTATAAAATACCTGTATTTAAGAATATGTGAGCCACCCTATGGGTAAGTGGTTCAGAATCTACTGGGCAACGTAAGAGATGTGGGTTGTTGCCTGGTCTGAGATCCCACTTGCTGAGGGGCAACTAAGTCCGTGAGTCTCAATTCCTGAGCCAGAGCTGTAGAGTCCAGGAGGTGAAACTACTGAAGCCGGCATGCTCTAGAGCCTGGGCTGCAAGACAACAGAAGCCACCACAATGAGAACCATGCTCACCGTAACCAGAGTAGCCACCACTCGCCAGAACTAGGGAAAAGACACTGAAGCAACAAAGTCAGAGTACAGGAAATAAATATATTTTAGAAATAATAATGTGATTTTTATCACTAATTTTAGATATGTACTTATTAACAAAGTCCAAAATTTATTATTTTATTCCATCAAGAAAATACTGAGTCAGTGAGAGGGTAACGGGCAGGAAGGCCAGGGGTCTCCAAATGGAGGAAATAGGCAGCAAATGTCAGACATTTTTATCTCTCTTAAGCGGCAGGAGGAATCTCTGATTCCTCTGCCCTTTCTAAATCCAGCTTGAATGTCTGGAAGTTCTTGGTTCATGTACTGTTGAAGCCTAGCTTGGAGAATTTTGAGCGTTACTTTGCTAGCATCAACACTATGAAAAGGCAAAAAGATACGACACTGGAAGATAAACTCCCCAGGTTGGTAAATGCCCAGAGGAGGAGGAAAGCAGAGCAATAGCTCCAAAAGGTATGAAGAGGCTGAGCCAAAGCAAAAACAACGCCCAGTTATGGATGTCTCTGGTGGTGGAAGTAAAGTCCGAAGCTGTAAAGAACAGTATTGTGTGGGAACCTGGAATGTTACGTCCATGAATCAAGGTAAATTGGAAGTGGTCAAACAGGAGATGGCAAGAGTGAACATCAACGTTCTAGGAATCAGTGACCTAAAACGGACCCAGAATGGGTGAATTTAATTCAGATGACCATTATATTTACTACTGTGGGCAAGAATCCCTTACAAGAAATGGAGTAGCTATCATAGTCAACAAGAGTCCAAAATGCAGTGGTGCTGCTGCTGCTAAGTCACTTCAGTCGTGTCCGACTCTGTGAGACCCCATAGATGGCAGCCCACCAGGCTCCCCTGTCCCTGAGATTCTACAGGCAGGAACACTGGAGTGGGTTGCCATTTCCTTCTCCAAGGCGTGAAAGTGAAAATTGAAAAGGAAGTTGCTCAGTCGTATCTGACTCTGCGACCCCATGGACTGCAGCCCACCAGGCTCCTCCGTCCATGGGATTCTCAAAGCAAGAGTACTGGAGTGGGGTGCCATTGCCTTCTCCACCAAAATGCAGTACTTGGATGCAATCTCAAAACGACAAAATGATCTCTGTTCATTTCCAAGGCAAACCATTCAATATCACAGTAATTCAAGTCTATGCCCCAACCACTAATGCCAAAGAAGCTGGTTGAACAGTTCTATGAAGACTTACAGATTTCATAGAACTAACATCAAAAAAAAAAAAGAAAAGAAAAGAAAGATGTCCTTTTCATCATAGGGAACTGGAATGCAAAAGTAGGAAGTCAAGAAATACCTGGAGTAACAGGTAAGTTTGGCCTTGGAGTACAGAATGAAGCAGGGCAAAGCTAACGATTTTGTTAAGAGAAGACACTGGTCATAGCAAACGCCTGTCAACTACAAAGTGGTATTGACCAAGAGCACTGCCAGTGACTGAACAACAAAGGTGTTTGCCGTCTGCCTCTATGGAGAGTGAACCCCATGCTCCTATAGCTGTTGCCCTTCAACAGCTGTGGAGTGAGGCACTCCATGCTCCAGGGAATCCGGTGGGATGAGTCTTTAGACAACTGGATTTTTTTTAAATGTTTTTAGGAACAGATTTTATCTCTTTTTTATTTTGTCTCTATCATTGCATCTCCTCCTATCTAGAGAAGCACTAAATCACTTTATGGTGACATCATATCCTCATGACTAACAAAAAACCTTTTGTAAAATAAGTCCTTCACGGTACTGAACTTCCCATTCACCAAAACCTTATATATTGACCTTCCCCACTACTGCTTTGAAGCAGTCTCTCAGAGCTATCTGAGAGGCTGCCTCCCGGGCTACAGTCCTCATTTTGCCCTTATTTTGTTTGGTGCCATCCTAAAATGTTCTAAGAAAGCAAAGGTTTTAGAAATTATCACTGGTATTTATGCTCACCAATCTATAAAATGCTAATATAAAAGTCAGTTCTTGGCAGTTAAGGTGTCCTCCAGGTGGAGGCAGCGTGGCTCAGGCATTCGTGAACAGCAAGATCCAGTCTGGGAAGTTGGTCGTGTTCATCAAGCCAACCTGTCAGTACTGCAGGACTCAGGAGCTCCTCAGTCAACTGCCCTTCAAACAAGGGCTTTAGGAATTTGTCGATATCACAGCCAACAGTGAGACCAATGAGATTCAAGATTACTTGCAACAGCTCACAGGAGCCAGAACGGTACCTCGGGGCTTCATCGGTAAAGAGTGCATAGGTGGATGGATGGAAGCAACCTAGATGTCCTTCAGCAGATGAATGGATAAGAAAGCTGTGGTACATATACACAATGGAGTATTACTCAGCCACTAAAAAGAATGCATTTAAATCAGTTCTAATGAGGTGGATGAAACTGCAGCCGATTATACAGAGTGAAGTAAGCCAGAAAGAAAAACACCAATCCAGTATACTGACAAATATATATGCAATTTAGAAAGATGGTAACAATAACCCTGTATGCGAGACAGCAAAAGAGACACAGATGTATAGAACAGTCTTTGGGACTCTGTGGGAGAGGGAGAGGGTGGGATGATTTGGGAGAATGGCATTGAAACATGTATAATATCATATAAGAAATGAATCGCCAATCCAGGTTCGATGAAGGATACAGGATGCTTGGGGCTGGTGCACTGGGATGACCCAGAGGGATGGTATGGGGAGGGAGGTGGGAGGCGGGTTCAGGATTGGGAACACGTGTACACCCGTGGCGGACTCATGTTGATGTATGGCAAAAGCAATACAATCAGTTCAGTTCAGTTCAGTCGCTCAGTCGTGTCCGACTCTTTGCAACCCCATGAATCACAGCACGCCAGGCCTCCCTGTCCACCACTAACTCCCAGAGTTCACTCAGACTCACGTCCATCGAGTCAGTGATGCCATCCAGCCATCTCATCCTCTGTCGTCCCCTTCTCCTCCTGCCCCCAACCACCCAACATCAGAGTCTTTTCCAATAAGTCAATTCTTCGCATGAGGTGGCCAAAGTATTGGAGTTTCAGCTTTAGCATCATTCCTTCCAAAGAAATCCCAGGGCTGATCTCCTTCAGAATGGACTGGCTGCATCTCCTTGCAGTCCAAGGGACTCTCAAGAGTCTTCTCCAAAACCACAGTTCAAAAGCATCAGTTCTTCGGTGCTCAGCTTTCTTCACAGACCAACTCTCACATCCATACATGAATGAGCCTCCAATTAAAATAAATAAATTTAAATTAAAAAAAGAAAGAGTGCATAGGTGGATGCACTGATCTAATAAATATGCATGAGAGAGTGGAACTGTGGACATGGCTAAAGCAAATTGGAGCTCTGCAATAATTACAGAGCAGATCCAGGCTGATATCCCCCGTGAAGACTGGCATTGCTGATAATGATAGCAGTTCCTGGAGGATGGACCTGGGGCAACTTTACCCAGTCACAGCAACTGTTTACTTAAAATTCTGAAATATGTTAACCTCAAGAAGGGGTGGGCATTTTGGGAGGTGAAAAACAGCTTCTTTTGACTCAGTATTAAAAATGGACCAACTTGCCAAAAAAAAAAAAAAAAAGTCAATTCATGGTTGCTCAAGGAAAGTAGGAAGTGTGTTTTCAGTAAAGGTATGAGGAATGGAATTGCATTTTGTGAAGGGAAAGGAAGTAAGCCTGACTTACAGGTGGCTTTTTAGGATCGAAGAACAAAGTAATGGGTACAGAAAGTGATAAGGTTTGCGAAAAGTCAACCATGAGAAGTGAGTTTTGTACATGGTTTAAAAAGTGTAAAATAAATTTAATTGTTTGCCTTTTAAATAAAGTAAAAATTATTTAGCTTTGAATTTCGCTTTTGTCTGTTGCAAAATTTGATTTTAGCTTTTCTACCTGTTAAGATAACACCTTTTCTTCAGATGGTTAACTGCCTTTGATAACAGATTAAAGTTTCTTTATCTCTTAAATGATCTGTTCTGAAATCTTTCATTGTTACTTTGGCTATATGAATAGCTCTTGTTTCACAATGACCTATAATCCTATCTGACTGAGTGTTCTAAACCTATTTGATATTTGTTGACAAAACTTCCTAAGTCATTGTAATGAAGAACTTGATTTCTAGCTAACTTTGGGATGCTTCAGAGGGCCCCTGAAAAACCCCAAAGAGAGATATTACACTAATTAGGCTCATTTTCTATACAGAATGACATGACAAGTATTGTCAAGTGAGTAATAAGTCTCGGGTTATACTGTATGGTAAATGTTACTAATATAGATATCGGAGAAACCATATGGTGCTGCTAAAATTCTGATATGCTTGGGTAAAATGTTATCAGGTTTAATTCTAATTACTATTTCAAAATATTATCATAACACTAATCAAGTTTTGCAAAAATACTTGCTCTTCAAGAAGACTTACAGAAAGGACTTTTGGATAAATTCCAGGTTCTGAACTGGGTAAGGATTCTAATGGAAAACCTGATGACTTCACAAAGCTTAACAGAAGGACTGATGAATATGCTTATAACTTTTATGGTTTGTATCTGAAAAATTACTGGTTTGAATATGTGTTATCCAGGTGTAAGGAAAAAAACCTTCCTCTAAAACTAATTATGACAGCAATTTGGTAAAATTATATTTTATACACAAACTGAAACATTTCTCTTTTCTATCTAAACCCTTCTGGAATGCAAAAGTAGGAAGTCAAGAAACACCTGAAGTAACAGGCCAATTTGGCCTTGGAGTACAGAATGAAGCAGGGCAAAGGCTAACAGTTCTGCCAAGAGAATGCATTGGTCATAGCAAACACCCTATTCCAACTGCACAAGAGAAGACTCTACGCATAGACATCAACAGATGGTCAACACTGAAATCAGATTGATTATATCCTTCGCAGCCAAAGATGGAGAAGCTCTATACAGTCAGCAAAGCAAGACCAGGAGCGGACTGTGGATCAGATCGTGAACTCCTTATTGCCAAATTCAGACTGAAATTGAAGAAAGTAGGGAAAACCACTAGACCATTCAGGTATGACCTAAATCAAATACCTTATGACTATACAGTGAAAGTGAGAAATAGATTTAAGGGACTAGATCTGATTGACAGAGTGCCTGATGAACTATGGACGGGGGTTCGTGACATTGTACAGGAGACAGAAATCAAGACCATCCCCAAGAAAAAGAAATGCAAAAAAGCAAAATGGCTGTCTGAGGAGGCCTTACAAATAGCTGTGAAAAGAAGAGAAGCAAAAAGCCAAGGAGAAAAGGAAAGATGTAAACATCTGAATGCAGAGTTCCAAAGAATAGCAAGGAGACATAAGAAAGCCTTTCTCAGGGATCAGTGCAAAGAAATAGAGGAAAACAATAGAATAGGAAAGACTAGAGATCTCTTCAAGAAAATTAGAGATACCAAGGGAATATTTCATGCAAAGATGGGCTCGATAAAGGACAGAAATGGTATGGACCTAACAGAAGCAGAAGATATTAAGAAGAGCTGGCAAGAATACACAGAAGAAGTGTACAAAAAAAGATCTTCAAGACACAGATAATCACGAAGGTGTGATCACTCACACTCACCTAGAGCCAGACATCCTGGAATGTGAAGTCAGCTGGGCCTTAGGAAGAATTACATTGAACAAACCTAGTGGAGGTGATGGAATTCCAGTTGAGCTATTTCAAATCCTAAAGATGACGCTGTGAAAGTGCTGCACTCAATATGTCAGCAAATTTGGAAAACTCAGCAGTGGCCACGGGACTGGAAAAAATCAGTTTTCATTCCAATTCCAAAGAAAGGCAATGCCAAAGAATACTCAAACTACAGCACAATTGTATTCATCTCACATGCTAGTAAAGTAATGCTCAAAATTCTCGAAGCCAGCCTTCTGCAATACGTGAACTGTGAACTCCCTGATGTTCAAGCTGGTTTTAGAAAAGGCAGAGGAACCAGATATCTAATTGTCAACATCCACTGGATCATCAAAAAAGCAAAAGAGTTTCAGAAAAACATCTATTTTTGCTTTATTGACTATGCCAAAGCCTTTGACTGTGTGGATCACAAGAAACCGTGTAAAGTTCTGAAAGAGATGGGAATACCAGACTACCTGATTTGCCTCTTGAGAAACCTGTATGCAGGTCAGGAAGCAACAGTTAAAACTGGACATGGAACAACAGACTGGTTCCAAATAGAAAAAGGAGTACGTCAAGACTGTGTATTGTCACCCTGCTTTTTTAACTTATATGCAGAGTACATCATGAGAAACGCTGGACTGGAAGAAGCACAAGCTGGAATCAAGATTGCTTGGAGAAATATCAATAACCTCAGATATGCAGATGACAGCACCCTTATGGCAGAAAGTGAAGCACTAAAGAGTTTCTTTAAGTGAAAGACAAGAGTGTGAAAGTTGGCTTAAAGCTCAACATTCAGAAAACTAAGATCATGGCATGCAATCACATTACTTCATGGGGCAACAGTAGAAACTGGAAACAGCGTCAGACTTTATTTTTCTGGGCTCCAAAATCACTGCAGATGGTGATTTCAGCCATGAAATTAAAAGACGCTTGCTCCTTGAAAGGAAAGTTATGACCAAGCTAGACAGAATATTAAGCAGCAGAGACATTACTCTGCCAACAAAGGTCTGTCTAGTCAAGGCTATGGTTTTTCCAGTAGTAATGTATGGATGTGAGAGTTGGACTATTAAGAAAGCTGAGCGCCAGATTTGATGCTTTGAACTGTGGTGTTGGAGAAGACTCTTGAGAGTCCCTTGGACTGCAAGGAGATCCAACCAGTCCATTCTAAAGATCAGTCCTGGGTGTTCTTTGGAAGGACTGATGCTAAAGCTGAAACTCCAGTACTTTGGGAGAAGAATGCACGACCTGAGAAATGAGAAGTCTGTAATGAAAACTTGGAAAATAAAACAACCAACCAAACAGAACTGAAGAATATAGTAAATGAAATGAAAAAAAAAAACCAAACCCAGAAACTAAAATGAATCAGAACAGGCTAAATGAGGCAGAAAACACATCAGTGAGTTAGAAGAAAGAATACTGAAAATCACCACTACTGAACAGAATAAAAAAGAATAAAAGCAGGACATTTTAAGAGACCTCTGGGACAAGAAGCCACTAATATATGTTCTGTAGGAGTCCCAGAAGAAGACAGGAAAGATCTTAGGAGGAGAAAACGGCTGAAACCACTCTAATCCGGGAAAGGAAACATTCACCCAGGTCTAAGAAACACCAAGAGCCCATATCCAAACACTTCATAGTAAGGACAAGCCAAAAATCTGTAATAGATACACAATCAAAATGCACATGAAAATACCCTCAACATCCTGAGACTGTCCACTGTGTCAGGCTCCTTGGAGCAGCCACTTACCAGGTTGAATTCTGCCCAATGCATCAGTCATTCAATAACACTAATTAGGAACTTCCCCAATGGTTCAGTGGTTAAGAAACCGCCTGTCAATGCAGACGATACAGGTTCCATCCTTGGTCTGAGAAGATCCCACATGCCACAGGCAATTAACAGCATGTGCTGCACCTACTGAGTTCATGCTTTAGATCCTGTGAGCTGCAACTATTGAGCCCTCGCATCTAGAGGTTGTGCTGCCCAACAAGAAAAGCCAACACACACAGCAACTAGAGAACCTTTGGATGCAGCAACAAAGACCCAGCACAGCCAAAATAAAAACTAAAATAATTAAGCAAATTAGACCTTTAAGTTTATTTGATGCAATTTTTGCACATTAATGAAAGTTGATCTAAAATGCACTGCTGTGCTATTTGGATTACAGTCATATGAATGTTCTGGTATAGAGTGCAGAGACAGTAATTTTAGTTACAAATTATGACTATGTAACCCCCAAACTTTACGTTGTTTGATTCCATGGTGACCAGAGACTGTTCTAGATTTATTTAAACCCTGAGAGCCTGATGCTGCCTTCTTAGCTGCCATTACAAAGTACTGAAGTGAGATAAAACTGTGTCGATGGAATAACACAATTCATCCTGGGTTATGACACAAGTGTTTCTATTTTATTCATGGAAACAGGAAACCTTGATACATTCAGAATGTAGTTCTTTGAATACAACAGTACCAAATGGTAATGACAGCTGTTAAATGTGATTCATACACATACAGATATTATCCTGGTTTCAATCAAATTTGATGCTCAAAATAATTGCTCTGTGTCAGGGGACGTTCAACTTTAAGAGATCCAATATGTTATTTTCTTCTTTTGTGTGCTGTTTCTCAAGGACTCTCTATTCCTTATCAGTTTCTGGAAAATAGGAATGAGCAGAGCTGCATGCAGTTCTCAGGACTGAGATCATGAGAAAGGGCATCTGCTTGGATTCCTTTCAGTGACTCCCTTCAGTGATCTTTTACTTAAAGGTAATCTATTCAGTTACGCCCTTCTTAACTCAGGATATGGCATACTTTCTGGCCCTTTGAAGATTGTTATTTGCTTGGCTTTGTTTTTGTTCAATGTTTTTACTGCCTAAAGCTGCCTTGTATGAAGATATAGAAACATGTGTTTCTTCAAACAAAGCACCCTTGTTTCACCCTTGGGTCCCCTGTGTCCTTCTTCTCGTCAGCTCCAGTGCCCGGGTCCTGGTCTACAAAGATGGTGACAAGTAGCGCCCGAACAGGGACCTGGTGAACGCCCTTGGCAAGCGGACGGAGTGACCGTTAGGACCTGAGGAGGTCGGTAAGTGCAGGGTTATAGGACAAATGGCTGGAAAGCCCAACCACTTTTCTACTTTCCTTCATCATTTATTTAAGGTTCAAGGACTTTCAGTTTTGCATCAACGGATAGAGGCTTGTCTCCAAACAGTGGTTAAATATAATCCCTGGTTCCCTGATGAAGGCAGTTTCGATTTAGAAATTTGGAGCCAGGCTAAAGAATATGTTGAACAAGCTGCAAGACGGGGAGAAAATATTCCAATAAATTTCTGGCCCTTGTTGTCCCTCATTAAACCCGTGATCTTGCCATTTCAAGGCAATTCTAGCCCCCCTGGTATTCGTCAACAAGTGGAATGCTCATTATACGAATATAAATTACATGATAAGACTTTACAGAAGGCCCAATTACAGCAACATAAAATATTTAAAACTTTCCCACCCTCCCTGCTCCGGCTGTCCCAAGCGCTCCTCCTCCTCTTCTTGTAACAGGTATGAAACCAAACGTCCCCTCAATTAGAGGACAAAATTAATCTGATGATGATTCTTCTGATGCTCTCTTTGACACTAAAGCCAACAATACTTTTTTTTGATGACAATGATAAGCCCCTAACACACACTCATATTTATGAGAACAGACGATCCACTCACTGTCCTTCACGACGAAGGCTTTCTGATTTACTGGCTTTGCAATCTCGAGTCTCTGAGGCCGATGATGTTTTTGCCTTTCCTGTGTTAGGAAATGTTTATGCTCAAGGGCAACTAATACCGCAATACGAAGGCATTAGTTTTTCTCACATGCAACAGATGAAAAAGGCTGTAACTGTGTATGGCCCTCATTTACCTTTTACTAAAGAACTTCTAAATGCTATGGCATCTTCTATTGGAAATTGTATTCCGTATGATTTGCGAATTTTGGTAAAAGCTCTTCTTAAACCACAAAAATATCTTCAATGGATAATGTGGTTTCAGGATCTGACCCGAGATCATGCCAATTCTAACGCTCAAGCTGGCACTCCCCAAAACCAAATTACTTTTAAAACGTTAACCGGTACCGGGTAATTTGATTTGGTGAAAGCTCAGATACAATGCCCTCCTTTGTTGCATGAACAATTGAAAGAAGTTGCCCTTGAAGCTTGGGATCGAATTACTCCTCAAGGGGAACCTAAAAGTAACTACACAAAGATATTACAAGGGCCTAATGAAGCCTATGCTGATTTTTTAACTAGACTGGGAGTTGCTATCTCCCATAATGTTGTCAGAGAAGAGACAAGAGTGCAATTAGAAAAATTGCTTGCATATGAGAATGTGAATCAGGAGTGTCAAAGAGCCATCGCTCCAATTCATGAGACCAGGAATGTTATTATTTGAAGGCTTATTGCAACTTAGGATCAGAAACTCAGAAAATGCAAATGTTAGCTGAAGCAATGGCTGTTACCTTAAAAAAAGGGAATGAAGGATGTTTTGTTTTTGGAGATAAGAGCCAGTTTAAAAAGGACTGCCCTAAAAACCACACAGAAAACATTAAAACTACTAAAAAACCTCCAGGTGTCTGCCCTCAATGTCATAAAGGGATACATTGGGCTAAAAAATATTGATCTAAGTGTGATGTTTAAGGGAACCCTGTTTTGGGAAACTCAAAGATGGGGACTCCCCGGGCAGGTCCCCATCAACAGAAACCAGGGGCAAACTCCATCTTTTCCCTCAAACCTTCAACATTCAGCAGTGTTGCCATCAATATACCAGCCCTAAATGGTTTTCTTCTTTTTCCTCAAGCAGTCCCTTCTAGAATACCTACCAGCCTTTATGGACCCCTACCCCAACAAACCTTTGGCCTTATACTTGGCTAATCTAGTCTGACTTCTAAAGAAATTATTATTCACCCTGAAATAATTGATTCTGATTATAAGAAAAAAAATTCAAATTATGATGTCATTTCACATTCTATGGCAATTCCAAAAGGGGGGCAAAATTTCCCAATTACTTATTTTACATTTCTATTAACTCCTCTAATAATGTACAGACAGGCAGATTCAGCAGTACAGATCAAAAACAATCCTTATGGACATCATTGGTATCTGAATGTGTCTGACCAAATATAAATATCAAAATTAATGGTAAAAGATTTTCTGGTCTCCTTGACACTGGATCTGATATTACTATTATTTCCAAGCACTTATGGCCCAAATCCTGGCCTATACAAAAAATCTCTTGCCAACTGCAGGAATCTCTCAAACCAGAGTACAAGAAATTTATCAAAATGTTCAAATCTACCCATATGAAGGACCAAAAGGTCAGCCTGCAACATTACGACCTTATGTGATAGATGCACCCCTTAATTTAATAAGAAGGGACTTACTTATGCAATGGCAAACTCAAATATACATTCCACTTTTTTCCTAGGGGCCACTGCTCATTTAACAAACAAAGCAATTCTTAAAATAACTTGGAAGAATGATGAGCCTATTTGGACAGAGCAGTGGCCCCTTACGAAAGAAAAATTACAAGCTACTAAAGAACTTATAGATACACAATTAGAATTAAAACATATTGAGGAATCTTACTCTTCTTGGAACTCTATTTTTATAATAAAAAAGAAATCTGGCAAATGACATCTCTTAACAGACCTTAGAAAAGTTAATGCATCTAGGAAACCCATGGGTGCACTACAACCAGGGATCCCATCACCTACTACTCCTCCTCAAAATTGGCACATTATTATTACTGATTTACAAGATTGCTTTTTTAATATACCTTTACACCATTTAGACCGAGGGAGAGTCACTTTGTCTCTCCCTTTTCCTAATCACATCAGGCCTCATAAAAGATTTCAATAGACTCTGTTACCTCAAGATATGCTTAACAGTCCTACTATTTGTCAAAATTTTGTAGCCGAGGCTTTACATCCAGCGTGACAGCAATTCCCTCATGCATATATCATTAATAGTATACTGTAACTACAAAAAGGAGAAATGATATTTTTGACACTGAATGGCCATGATATTCATTAGACTCCAGAAAAAAACTGATTAAAATAAAATTTTTTGAAATTGTAAAACCGGTCTTCTTACACATGCAGTTAGGAAAAGGTTAACTTGTTAAAATACTTTTTTGGAGCTACAATTCTGCTTGGGAAACAAAAACAGGCCAAAGAAAAAACCTAAAGTTAACTCTTATCATGTAGTTTGGATACACAGCCCACTCTATCTGGGACCCCAGCCATAAAAAAATTGGTGGAACTCAGAAAAAAAAAATATATATATATATAAAAGATATTTTAGATTTCAAGTGGAAAACTATATCTATCTAAAATTCTCTATGTCTCAATGTATGTCTTTTTTTTGGATAGTATGAAACTAATGAGCTTTATTTAAATTCAAGTTCACGTGAACTGAAAAATATTCAATATTAAATGTTTATTTAAATATAAATATAATTAAATATTATTGCTTGGTAATCTAATTAAGACATGTCTCAAATCAACATTATATTTTTATTGTGCCTAGATTTAAGGTAAACTAAATTTCTCAACAAAAAAGTAACTCTTTATATATATAAATCTATAAATGAGATGACAACTTTTAGATAAACTTTATTAAAAATAATTATATTTTTAAAATGTCTATCTAAAATAATCTCTTAGGATTGGGGTAACAAATTCATAAAATTGTACTAAACTAAATAATAAAATTTTATTAAATAGCTAGGTCATTTCCAAAAAAATAAGATTTTAAAACATTAATTACTGAACACTAACTTCCTCTTGGAGAAGGCAATGGCACCCCACTCCAGCACTCTTGCCAGGAAAATCCCATGGATGGAGGAGCCTGGTTGGCTGCAGTCCATGGGGTCTCAAAGAGTCGGACACGACTGAGCGACTTCACTTTCACTTTTCACTTTCATGCATTGGAGAAGAAAATGGCAACTCACTCCAGTGTTCTTGCCTGGAGAATCCCAGGAACGGCGGGGCCTGGTGGGCTGCTGTCTATGCGGTCGCACAGAGTCGGACACGACTGAAGCGACTTAGAAGCAGCAGCAGCAACAGCAGCAACTTCCTCTTGCCAAAAGTTTTTCTTACATAAAAACTAAAGAGATTTTAGACTATTAATAAATACATATAAATGTATATATAATAAACATTATAATATATAATATAAATATACTCACCAATCTATAAAATGCTAATACACAACACTTCATAGTTGCTAAAGTAAGATGTATGATTTAATAAAAAGATATAAGAAATGGCTAACAAAATGATGAATAAACATATAAAAAAGGTTAATGACAAATGAAAGAGAATTTTATGGCAAATGGATGTAACTCATTGCCCTGAACTTTCTTCCTCTTCCTTCTTATATGTCTTGATCGATACAAATTCTTTTACATGGGCCACACCTCTCCGAGGTGAAACTACACAACATGTTACAACCCACCTGTTAGCTTACTTCGCAATAATGACAACACCTAAATCTATAAAATCAGACAATGGCCCTGCCTACATTTCTAAGCAGTTCAAACAATTTTTACATTCATTCTCTATTAAACAGATTACAGACATCCCTTATAATCCACAAACAAAAGACATAAACAAACACATTACACACTGAAACTACAAATAAAAAATTAAATAAGGGGGAATACACAGGAACACTTTTATCTTCCTTACCCAGAGCAGACTTTACTAGATTCCAATGCAATATATTTTTTAAGCCTATAACTATTGTTAATATCTTTATTTGTTTTAAATTTTTTAAACTTACCGCAAGGAGATATCTTGACAAGAGCAGAAAACCATTTCAAGGAATTGAAGGACTCTTCTCCTCTGCCCATTTGGTACCAAGACAAGTTGAACAAACAATGGAAATTTGGGAAATTAATCTTACAGGGAAAGGGGTATGCTTGTATTTCCCGAGATGAATCCAACGAACTCACATGGCTTCCTCTTCGGAAGATCTGACCCAATGGGGCCTCCAGCCTTCAAGATAGAGGCGAGACAACAAAAACCCCAGGAGGAAGAAATTCCAACACGGGCCATGGCGGCTCTAAAGAGCTCCAGAAAGAACCGCCCTGGCGGCATCAACCTTATGATCTCCCCTCTTGGGGACAAATAAAAACCCTTATAATAATCAAGCTGAAAATCTGGTTTCTCAACAGAGAATGCCTCAGAGTCCTGAAAATATTTTTGTTGCCCTGCTTGCTTTGCTTGCTTGTGCCTCCCCACCCGCTAAAGCTGAACTAATTAATCTCACTTACTGGGCTTACATACCCAACCCCACTTTACTTCAGGTTGTAGAATAGACAGAGAAAGGACCAATCATATTAACCAATGACTCCATACATATACCTTCTCCCTGGAGCCTTAAAGGGCCCTCACACCCTGAAGAAGGGAAACTAATTAATATCTCTCTAGGTTATGAAGCGGAGAAGGCAATGGCACCCCACTCCAGTACTCTTGCCTGGAAAATCCCATGGATGGAGGAGCCTGGAAAGCTGCAGTCCATGGGGTCGCTGAGGGTCGGACACGACTGAGCGACTTCACTTTCACTTTTCACTTTCATGCATTGGAGAAGGAAATGGCAACCCACTCTAGTGTTCTTGCTTGGAGAATCCTAGGGACAGGGGAGGCTGGTGGGCTGTCTATGGGGTCACACAGAGTCGGACACGACTGAAGTGACTTAGCAGCAGCACCAGCAGGTTATGAAGTCCTTCCTTTGTGTATGGGCCCAGCAAAATTATGCATAAACGTTAGCTGACAAACTTGGGCTTTTGCCCTGTGTAGCTTAGATTATTTACTGCCCTTTCTTTGTCTGTGAACCATGTTTATACTACTGAAACGTTGGGGAAAGAACAAAGAACACTATGCAAAGGGTTTACTAATAAGAACTTTAAATATACTCCGGTTCATTGGGACAAATGTCAGGGCAAATCAGGAAAATTAATGTTTGTGGCTAATCATACAATTGTCGATTGGGAACCCCATGGTATGTGGTTATCTAACTGCTCAGATGATATTCACAGTACTGTGTGTGATTATGCTACTCAAATAGCATAGGAGGTTACTAACACTACAATGGAATATTACCACGACAAAGGACTTCTTGGGTGGTTGACAGTGGAATGGCACCCCCTCCTCCTCGAATCGTCCTTAATAAACAGATTGGGCCTGAACAATGGGACATCTGGAAACTTGCTGCATCCACCCAAGAACTTGGGATTTGGACTGGACATTTCACAGGGACCAACTGTAGTCACAGAAACTATTTCTTTCATTATAATCAGTCATATTTCATACAAGCTTGTGTTCTCCTTCCTTTTGTTCTAGCTGTAGGAAGTTTACAATTAAGACTTTACGTTCTGTAACTTGTATAAATTGCAAATTATATACTTAACTCTTCTGTTTCCTTAAGAAATGAATCCCTTTTGATTCTTTGATCTCAACGTAGTCTGTGGTTACCAATAAATCTCCAGCGGCCCTGGGAAGAAGGCCCCATGGCTGGACTTGCTTCCTGGTTACTTACTAAACTGCTCTGGTGATCTAAACGATTCATTGGATGGCTGATTCTTCGCATTTTGGGGATTAATAGCTATTTGCACCACTGCTGCCGTCACTGGCACTGCTTTACAAACCTCAATTCAAATACATAATTTTATCCAAGACTGGACTAAAGAGCTCATATTATGTTGGCCACTCAGGCTCAGATAGATGAGGATATTCAAGATGAAATACAGGAACTAAAAACTGCCATCAAATGGTTTGGAGACCAATTAATAGATGTACAAAAACAGGTGATGCTAAAATGTGATTGGAATTCTACTCAATTTTGTGTTAGTCCTGTTCAATTCAATAATAGTACCTACAACTGGGAACAAATCAAATTTCATTTCCAAAACATACATGACAATGCCTCTCTGAATGTACAATTATTACAAAAAGAAATCTTTGAAACCTTTTCTAAAAATCTGCCCTCTTCCACTAATTTGGAAACTTTAGCTGAACAACTAGCTGACCAATTATTGGGGCTAGACCCACACGGATGGCTTCAAAGCATTACTCACAGCATTGGGTCTGGAACTGTAATTTTGGTGATTGCCTGGACAATTATATTTGTCATTTACTGTTGCCTTCATGCAAAAATTGTTAAAACTAAACAAACTCAAATGGTCAGAACGCTTTTTACAATTATTGTAAATAAATAAGGGGGAATTGTCAGGGAATGTCTAACAGGAGGATTCCTACATGCTGTTTCTCATAAATCCTCTGTACCTTATCAGTTTCTGTTGTCAGAAACCTCCCAGGACTGAGGTCATAGGATGAGACAGGCTTGAATCTCCTTCAGTAAACATTCTCCTTATGACAAAGCTGCTTAGTCTCAACCCTCTTTCTTGAGATATGGATTGTCTCCTGACCTTGTGACCATTATTAATCCCTTGTTCCCTTGGTAACAGTTGCTGTACGTTTGGTTTTCTGATCATTATCAAAAGAAACTTCTTGTGCAACAGCCTATATATACTCACAGAAAGATCATTAAAGCACCTTTGCTCCACCAGAGCTTCAGTCCCTGTGTCTCTCCCTCTCTCTTTCTTATCATCAACAACAGACCGCCAGGCTCCGGTCCACTAAATGATCCCAAAAGATTCCAACACAATATATTCTTTAATCCTATAACTATTGCTAATACAGCTTTATTGGTTTTAAAATTTTTTAACTTACCGCAAGGGGTATTTTGACAAAAGCAAAAAAACATTTGACTTATTGGATACCTCCCTTCCTCTGCCCATTTGACATCAAGAAAGGTTGACTAAACAATGGAAATCTGGAAAATTAATATTACAGGGAAAGAGGTATGCTTGTATTTCTCCAGATGGACCCAAGGAATTCAGTTGGCTCCTTCTTTGGAAGATCCGCCCTAGGGGAGCCACCAGCATTCAAGACAAAGAAACGGTGAATGCCGGGAGCCAGCATGGGAGATCCCACCCATGACAAGGTCAGGCGGAGGAGACCTGACGAGCAAGGTGGATCAGGACTTGAGGCACCCCCCTGACCTGCTCGAGCATCTACCCCCAAACCAGAATCTATTTTATGCCTTTCATCAACTCTTCTGACATTAATGGGGACTATCCCCGACCACCTTTCTCTGGAGAAAATCAACTTAGGGCTCTAGCTAATAAGTCTCCTGGGCATGATAGGAGTGTTTCAGTTCAAACCCCTCTGATGGCTTTCTAGCTTGCCTGACAGGTATATCCAGACTCTTGCAGCTACGCATGTGATTGTTCACAGCCTCCCAATCATGAGAGGCATGGGAAGCCTAAAACATTCTAAAAATATGGAGCCTTTCAAAGAGTTAAAAATTACTAGAATAGTGCCGGTGGAGGATTTCGTTGTTGAGCCAACACTTGCTGCCAACTTCCCATATCCCTTATCCACTGTGCACCTGCAATAGTTAATGTAGTTGGAATGTAAGAAAAACAAGTAGTAGCCTTGGAATTAACCACATCAGACCTTTGAGCTAATTGGTTCTTTCTTTGTTGTAACTCACTGCACCTTTGCTCAGTGAGAATGTAACTCTGTTTAGCACTTTCTGAGGCTGACATAGATTAGAGATCTAAAGAAAAAACACTTCAAGGGAAAGTAAGTTTTCTGGTTGAGCAGCCTTTATCAAAAGAGGGTCCTAAAAAATCCACAGGCCTCCAAGGCCAGAAGATAATGTACACAACACTGTTTATGGGAAAGGTATGCAGAAAAAAATCCTGGTTTTGATAAGGACAAACTGCTGGAATGTTTCGGCTAACTCTGCATGACTTTGCATTTTTCATTTCCCTCTATGTACAAGTCAGGGTATAAAAGTTCCTTTTGAAAATAAAGTTACAGGCCTTGCTCACCGAAGCTTGGTCTCCTCGTGTCATTCTTTCTTTCTCTTTCCTTTTCTCCCTCTCTCTCCCTCCCTTTTTCAGGCTGATCATTTGGAGCACAGGGGCTCTTCGAGTTCACTTTTCTGCCTGGGCTTCTAAGACCCAATCGAGAAGGCGCTCTGCATCTTCACTCTGGCGAGAGGGTGCCTGCAGCCTCCATGAACAGACCAAGTCCCTTGTCTGGGCCTTTATTGGCTTTCTGTGTAAACCAAGGAATATCAGCCTCTATTCTTTCTTCTCTCTCTCTCCTCCCTCCTCGCCGATGCCGTTCATCCAAATGGTATCCCTGGATCCTGCTGGGGCTGTACGCCCGTAGGTGAAATCCCCAGGAGGAGGAGTTTCCAGTACAAGCCATGGCAACTTGAAAAATTTCTAAGAAACGCCACACTCAAGGTCATTGACCTTATGATCTCCCCACTTGGGGACAGATAAAAACCTTTACTAATCAAGCTGAAAATCTAGTTTCTCAACAGGGAATGCCTCAGAATCCAGAAAATATTTTTCTCGCTATGCTTGCTTTTCTTTCCCCCGCTCAGGCTGACTTGATTAACCACACTTATTGGGCTTATATACCTAACCCCCCTTTATTGCAGGTTGTAGAATGGACAGATACAGGACCAGTCATATCCACTCAGTACATATGTCTCCTCCTCAGAGCTTGGAGGGGCCCTCTCATCCTGAGGAAGAAGGAAGATTAATTAACATTTCTCTAGTCTATAAAATCCTTCCTTTATGCATGGGCCCAGCAGAATTATGTATTAATGGTAGTCAACAAACGTGGGCTTTCATCCTGCCTCCAAAAAATAACTTCTGCACATTGTTTAGACTATTTACTGCCCTGGCCTTTTATGAGAACCATGTCAATACTACCAACACTCTAGGAAAAGGACAAAAGTTGGAATGCAAGGGGTTTACCTATAAGGACTTTAAATATACTCCTGTTTATTGAGATAGATGTCAAGCTAAATCATGGAAATTAATGTTTGTGGCTAATTACACCATTGTTGATTGGGGACCCTATGGTATGTGGTTATCTAACTTCTCAGATGATATTAATAGTACTATGTGTGATTATGTTACTCAAGTAACATGGAAGATTACCAACAGTTCAATGGAACACTTCCATGACAAAGGATTCCTTGCCTGGCTTGACATCGGAATGGCACCTCTTCACCCTCAAATCGTCCTCAATAAATGAATTGGGCCGGAACAATGGGACACCTGGAAACTTGCTCCAAATACTGAACTTGGAACTTGGACTGGATATTTCACAGGGACCATAGTCATAGTAACTATTCCTTCTATTATAATCATTCATATTTTATACAAGCTTGTGTTCCCCTTCCTTTTGTTATAGTCATAGGAAACTCAGAATTTAAGAACACTGTACATTCTGTGACTTGTATATTTGCAAACTGTATACTTGTCTTAATTCCTCTATTTTTCTAAAAAATCTCTTTTGATTCTTTGATCTCGACATTGTCTGTGGTTGCCAGCAGATTTCCAATGACCCTGGAAAGAGGGTCCCATGGCAAAGACTTGCCTCCCAGTTATTCACTAAATTACTCCGACGATCTAAGCAATTCATCAGATGGTTGATTCTTGGCATTTTGGGGTTAATAGCCATTTGCACCACTACTGCTGTCCCAGACATTGCTTTACAAACTTCAAACACAAAACTTTATTCACAGTTGGACTAAAGATGCTCATACTATTATATGAGTCACTCAGGTTGAGACAGATGAAAAAGTTCAAGATAAAACTCAGGAATTAAAAACAGCCATCCAATGGGTTGGAGATCAATTAATAGATTTACAAAAACAAGTATTATTAAATTGTGATTGGAATTCTACTCAATTTTGTATCACTTTTCTTCAGCTCAACCATAGTGCTTACAATTGGGAACAAATCAAATTTCGTTTGCAAGATATGCATAATAATGCTTCCTTAAATGTACAATTGTTGCAAAAGGAAATCCTTGAAACCTTTTCTAAGAGTCTACCCTCTTCCAACAATTTGGAAACCTTAGCTGAACAGCTAGCTGATCAATTATCTGGGCTAAACCCTCAAAGATGGTTTCAAGGCATAACACATAGTATTGGATCTGGAACTATAATGCTGATAATTATCCTGGTGATTGTATTTGTAATATACTGATGCCTTTCAACTAAAATTGTCCAAACTAAACAAACTCAATTGGTCAGGGCCTTTTTCACAAAAGTATCTACAGTCATCTCCAATTATGAAAAAATAAAAAGGGGGAACTGTCAGGGGACGTTCAACTTTAAGGGATCCAATATGCTAGTTTCTTCTTTTGTGTGCCATTTCTCAAGGACTCTCTATTCCTTACCAGTTCTTGGAAAACCGGAATGAGCAGAGCTGCAGGCAATTCTCAGGATTGAGGTCATGAGAAAGGGCACCTGCTTGGATTTCTTTCAGTGACTCCATTCCGTGACTTTTTACTTAAAGGTAATCTATTCAGTTATGCCCCTCTTTCTCAGGATATGGAATGCTTTCTGGCCCTTTCAAGATTGCTATTTGCTTGGCTTTGTTTTTGCTCAATTTTTTTTTTTTTACTGCCTAAAGCTGCCTTGTTTGAAGATATACTAAACATGCGTTTCTGCAAATAAAGCAACCCTGTTTGACTCTAGACTTGGGTCCCCTGCATCCTTCTCATCGACTCCAGTCCCCAGGTCCTGGTCTACAAAGACCATGACAGCTCTGTCTTCAATTTCCACAAATAAGAGTAACTCTTCTTTAATCACACATACAACAGTTATTTCTATCCAATGGAGAACATGACTCTTTTCCTATGCATCATTCCTAGCACACCATCAGTCCCTGGTAACTGTCCCTCTCCTCCTACGAAAAGCCCAGTCCTTTTAACATCTTGCCTATTCTGTTCAAGGTCAGCTGGTAGAACATTATGTTTTATAATAGGCTGGACTATGTACGGAAGGGCTTCCTGATCCTACTGACCATGAGTCATGTCCTAGTTTTACGTTATTTTCCGCCCTCCCTGTTGCTAATTCACACACACTATTGAATTTCGTAATTCAGGCTGTGTGTTTTTCCAGGAAACACAGATGTGAATGAATCGTATCTAATGAAGTTGGCCCCTTCATCTCACTGATTCCTTCCCAGAGACCATCATGAAATGCATGTAGCAAATGTGTTTGATCAATGTATCACCAAAGCCAAGCTCTTAAGAGCTCACACACAACAGCCCAATAAACTGAGAGACTACTTGTCAGGCAAGGAATAGTGACTTTATTCAGAAAGCCAGGAGACCAAAAAGATGGTGGACTACTGTCCCAAAGAATCACCTTTGTTGAGTTATAATTCGGGTTTCTTTTACATGAAAAGATCTCTATAGCTTCTCTCCAAATATGGACTTACTGCTGAGGCTGAGTACCTGAACTAAAGTCATCAGAGAATACATATAGTGAAAAAGGTAAAGGATTTGCCACAACCGCTCAGTCTGGGAAGTATGGCTCCACTATGTCCCAGTCTTGTGACTTTTGGGTAAGATCCTTGCCACACACATTACATTGCTGTGTGTTTTCTCCAGGATAAATACTCTGATACTACTGGTGAAATGTGAGCTGTGAGGATAGGGTTTGTTTCCCTCCCCCCACACACTTAAATTGGTGAGGAATCTTTCTAGAATGAATTCATGTTCTAAAGACCTAATAAATACATATATATCTCAGTTCTATCCAGTATGAATTTTCTCATGAAGCCTAAGATGTTGCCACACTCATGATATTTGTATGGTTTCTCAGTAGGATGAACTCTCTCACCAACAGTAGGCTGTGAATTTTGTAAACTTTGAATTTTGAAGACTTTTACCATATTCATACCATTCACATACGTTTCTCTCATGTATGGATTTTCTGATGTTTAGTGAGTGCTGAGACCTGAGTAAAGGATTTTCCACACTTGAAACATTTGAAAGCTTTCTCTATATGTATTGTGCAATGACTTGTAAGGTGTGAATTTTGACTGAAGGACTTGCCACACTCATCACATCTGAAAGGTCTCTCTCCAGTATGAATTCTCCAATGAAGTTGAAGATGTGGTTTTTGACCAGAGACTCTTCCACACTCATCACATTTGTAAGGTTTCTCTCCAGTATGAAATCTCATATGACTTATGAAATGTGAAGGTTGACTAAAGTGCTTGCCACACTCATTACATTTGTAAGGTTTCTGTCCAGTATGAACCCTCTGATGACCAGCAAGGTGTGCATTTCGGCTGAAGACTTTGTCACATATATCACATTTAAATAATTTATTTCCTGTATGAATTTTCTGATGTCTCCTGAGGTGTGAGCTCTCAGTAAAGGCCTTGCCACATTCATCACATTTATAAGGTTTGTCACCAGTATGAACTGTCTGATGACTTAAAAGGACTGACTTTACATGAAATGCCTTGCCACACTCATAACATTTGTAAGGTTTCTCTCCAGTATGAATTGTTTTATGCCTTACAAGGATTGACTTTACACAAAAGGCCTTGCCACACTCATCACATTTGTAAGGTTTCTCTCCAGTATGAAATCTCTTATGACTTATGAACTGTGAAGGCTGACTAAAGTGCTTGCCACACTCATCACATTTGTAAGGTTTCTGTCCAGTATGAACTGTCTGATGACTTAAAAGGATTGACTTTACACGAAAGGTCTTGCCACACTTATCACATTTGTAAGGTTTCTCACCAGTATGAACTGTCTGATGACTTAAAAGGAAGGCTTTAACACGAAAGGTCTTGCCACACTCATCACATTTGTAAGGTTTCTCTCCAGTATGAACTGTCTGATGCCTTAAAAGCGTTGACTTTTGACGAAAGGCCATGCCACACTCATCACATTTGTAAGGTTTCTCACCAGTATGAACTGTCTGATGACTTAAAAGGAAGGTTTTAACACGAAAGGCCTTGCCACACTCATCACATCTGTAAGGTTTCTCTCCAGTATGAAGTCTCTTATGACTTATTAACTGTGAAGAGTGACTATAGTGCTTGCCACACTCATTACATTTGTAAGGTTTCTCTCCAGTATGAACCCTCTGATGAACAGCAAGGTTTGCATTTCGGCTGAAGACTTTGTCACATATATCACATTTAAATAATTTTTTTCCTATATGAATTTTCTTATGTCTCCTGAGGTTTGAGCTGTGAGTAAAGGCCTTGCCACACTCATCACATTTGTAAGGTTTCTCTCCAGTATGAACTGTCTGATGAATTAAAAGGGTTGACTTTACACGAAAGGCCTTGCCACACTCATCACATTTGTAAGGTTTCTCTCCAGTATGAACCCTCTGATGACCAGCAAGGTGTGCATTTCGGCTGAAGACTTTGTCACATATATCACATTTAAATAATTTCTTTCCTATATGAATTTTCTTATGTCTCCTGAGGTTTGACCTGTGAGTAAAGGCCTTGCCACACTCATCACATTTGTAAGGTTTCTCTCCAGTATGTAATCTCTTATGACATCTGAACTGTGAAGGTTGCCTAAAGTGCTTGCCACACTCATCACATCTGTAAGGTTTCTCTCCAGTATGAACCCTCTGATGACCAGCAAGGTTTGCATTTTGGCTGAAGACTTTGTCACATATATCACATTTAAATAATTTCTGTCCTGTATGAATTTTCTGATGTCTCCTGAGGTTTGAGCTGTCGGTAAAGGCCTTGCCACACTCATCACATTTGTAAGGTTTCTGTCCAGTATGAACTGTCTGATGACTTAAAAGGATTGACTTTACACGAAAGGCCTTGCCACACTCATCACATTTGTAAGGTTTCTCTCCAGTATGAATTTTCTGATGACTTAAAAGGATTGACTTTACATGAAAGGCCTTGCCACACTCATCACATTTGTAAGGTTTTTCCCTGTGTGCTTTGAGGTCTTGCGATACTACTGAAGGATTCATAAAATCATTCCCATATATATTAGAAACACTGGTTTGGACACAAGGAGGAATTCTTTGAACTGGTGAAAATGAGAAACTGTTGTTGACAGACCTCTCAACTTCATTATGTTCAGAAATTATCCCGCCAGTTTGAAATATCTGCAGTTTATCTTGAGACTTAAATCCAAGCCTGTTTCCAAAGGGCTTGATTCCTGCATTCTTTCCATCATGCAAATCTCTTCCATCAGGCACATTTCCATTAAAGCTTACAGGTGTCCCTTTGTAATTTCTTTTGTCATCTCCCCGCTGACACTCAAAGTCACACATATTTTCCTGACTTTCCCAAAGATGAAAATGTTTGATTTCACAGCTTTCAGGCCTTCCCGGCATCAATGTTTGGAATGTTTCTTGTTTATCACTGTTCGCTTTGGGTTGCAAATGCTTGATCACATATGTAGGAGAGATATCTACAAGATAAAAAGAACCACAGGTATCCTGCTCACAATAATTCAAAAATAAATCTTTCATGTTGAGTATATATTACACCAAAAGTAATACTTACACCAAGTTATGAAACACCACAATGATGACCTTAAGTTTTTAGAAATATTAAAGGAATAGAATTCTTAACTTAAGAAAGCATGGTAACATAAATTCAACATTAAGGTAGCCTAGTTTTAAAAACCATATGCCAAATACACTCACATTGGACAATCTTATGGCAACTCTCAAAAACAGAGTATTTTTCTACCAGGACCCTTAGGAACATATCGATCAACAGTTGTCTCAAATTGAAAAGAAAAATATTACGCTATCATTGTATTCTGCATACTTACTGTACATAAATAAATTCTAAACAATATATTATATATTGTAATAGTAAATAATCCAAAAGCAAGCTCACCCGATTAACTATACATAACTGTTGTTTACAATTGAAAACAAATGAGAAAATGAAGAATATGACTAAAACAATTTTTTGGAAACAACATAGTTTTCTAAATCTGCTATAGAACTATGTACCCAAAAAGAAAAGGCATTTTACAATGTTAACAAGTAGTATGTGTCAACTGTATTGCGAAATACATGCTAAAAGACCATCATCTGTAAATGACACATAAATTAAGACATAAAATAGTCACTAGTTTTCTAACAGCCAATAATCAAAGCAATCCCTACCTATGTTGTTGTTCAGTCGCTCAGTTGTGCCTGACTCTTTGCGACCCTGTGGACTGTAGCCCACCGGACTCCTGTGTCCATGGGATTTCCCAGGCAAGAATAATGGAGTGGGTTGCCATTTCCTTCTCCATGGGATCTTCTTGACTCAGGGATCAAACCTGCATCTTCTGCATTAGCAGGTGAATTCTTTACCACTGAGCCACCAAGGAAGGCTTCTCTCTAGCCATGCACTATTCTTAATTACCTGGTTTAATGGCACCAAAATATAATAAAAAGTGAGTGCTTTGGGTATTTATTGACTAGGGTCAGACACAATATTGCTGAAAAATGTTGCAAGTGAAAAGCATACAAGATATAATGTAGTTGAGGTTTGACAGACAACAAAATTCTGTAAAGCAATTATACTACAATTATGAAATTAATAAAATGTTTAAAAGATATAATGTAGATAATGTCATATCATAAAGAACATGACAGTACAGATATTACATTTTTTAAACAAAAGTAAATTTTGATTATTTACTATAAAACATGCACTACTGTAAGCCAACCAACAGCACTAATTTGCTTTGAAAGGCTTGAGGTAAATTAACATGTTTTTCTCTAATCAGAGCAGAAGACACACCCAATTGGTGCACAAAGTGGTAATAGAAACAGGATATGAATCTGAACCTACAGACTGAGAAAACTTATTTGTCAACATGACCACCCACTGAATGAATAGATTAGAAAACATTAAAAAAAAAATACAAGGAACTTGGAAAGAAAATATCAAGGCAGACACAAGACAGAAGTAGTCTGTTTAACTATTATTCAACCATCCCATCTAGATATGGGTTGTGAGTCATCATGGACGCACAGAGTGATTTAGGTCATGTCCTGAGAAACTTGTTCAATAAATGACCAGAGATTATCTTTACAGTGAGAGTATGTAAAAGGTGGAGGGATGTGGTAGGTAAGAACGATGTTTCCGTCCATATCAAGGTAGTATGTGAGGACTGGTCAGGACTAAGAAAGGGCCTGTGTGGAGCACAGGGTACACAGGTTTATGTCAGATATCAGCCTGTGACTGCCATGTCTTTGTGAAAATAACTGAGAGTGCAAACTAACATACTGACCTTAAAAGAAAAGAACTGGTTCAGCAAGTTCATGGGCATTATACTATGGGTATGGGACAGAAACAAGAGATTTTAAAAGTGACTGTGATATATGGAGAAAGCAGGATAATACCTGTTATACTATTTACAATGTAATGTATCCAACTGTGAATTTTGTAAGTTACAATGGAATGCTTATATTCAAGAAAAGCATATACAATATTCCAGGATATTGTGTAAGAATCTTATTAGCAGAAATCAGAAGGAAAATCCAGGAAAAGGCTATCTAAACCTGGGTTCCTCTGCCAAGTATGATTAACCTCTCTATTGGACACTTATTTCATTTCTTCTTCCACACATGCTCATCTCAAGATCGAAGGGTATCAAAGGAGGGATTGAAACTGACTCTGGAGGACGTTCCCAGTTACAAAAGCCTTTCTGAGGCATCCAACACCTTTTTGTAGAAAAAGGCTTTATTCTCCTAGACCTCCCCTGAGCCCAAAAGAGCAGATTCAAACACTTACTAATACATAAAAGGATCATACCATGATCAAGTGGGATTTATTGCAGGGATGCAAGATTTCTCAATATCCAGAAGTTAATCACTATGATACACCACAGTAACAGATGACTAAAAACCATATGATCATCAATAGATGCAGAAGTTTCTCACAAAATTCAAGTGCCATTTATGATAAAAGCCCTTCAGAAAGTCAGCACAGATGGACCCTGCCTCAACATAATTAAGACTGTATATGTCAAACACATAGCTAACATCATACTCAACAAGGAAAAACTGAAAGCATTCCCCTTAACAACATGAATAAGACACGAATGTTCACTATTGCCACTTTGACTGAACATATTTTTGGAAGTCCTAGCCACAACAATCAGAAAAGAAAAAGAAATAAAAGGAATTCAAGTGAAAAAACACAAGAAAGAAGTAAAACTGTCACTATGAGGCTACACACAGAAAATCCTGAAGATGCCACCAGATGACTACTAGACCTCATCAACGAACAGAGTAAACTTGCTGGATACAAAATATATAGAAAACTGCTGCATGTCTATACACTGATAATGATACATCAGAAAGTAAAATTAATAAAACAATCCCATTCACCATCTCAGAGAAAAGAATAAAATTCTAAGGAATAAACCTACCTATAAAGTCATAAGAACTGTATTCATGAAACTATAAGATGCTGATGACTGATAGCAAAGATGACACGAACAGATGGAAACATATACTATGTTCTTGGATTGAAAGAAGTAACACGGTCAAAATGACCATACTATCCAAGGCAATCTGCATATTCAATGCAACCCTTATCAAATCAACAATGACATATTTCATAAAACAAAGGAAAACTTAATTTGTACCAAAATACAAAAGACTCTGATATCTAAATCGATCTCGAGAAGGAAGAACAGAGCTGGAGGAATCATGTTCCCTGAGTTCAGACCATACTACAAACTTACAGCCATCAAAGTGAAAGTGAAGTCGATCAGTCGTGTCCGACTCTGGGACCCCATGAACTGTAGCCTACCAGGTTCCTCTGTCCATGGGATTTTCCAGGCAAGAATACTGAAGTGGGTTGCCATTTCCTTCTCCAGAGATCTTCCTGACCCAGGGATTGAACCTGGGTCTCCTGCATTGTAGGCAGACGCTTTACCGTCTGAGCCACCAGGGAAGTCGTGTGATGATGGCACAAAACAGAAACACAGATCAGTAGAACAGGACAGAAAACCCAGAAACAAATCAATTTACTTATAGTCAATTATTCTATTAAAAAAAAAAGGAGGAAAGAAGATAGAATGAAGAAGTCTCTTTAATAAGTGACGCTGGGAATAAATGGATAATTACATGAAAAAGAATGAAATTACAACATTCTCTAACACCACATACAAAAACAAACTCAAAATGTGTTAAACATCTAAATGCAAGACCAGATACGATAAAATTCATAGTGGAAAAAAATGCAAAACACTGACATAAATGTCAGCAAAATTTTTTGGATCTTAGAGTCATGGTAATAAAAGCAAAATCAAACAAATGAGACCTAATTAAATTTAAAACCTTTTTGCAAAACAAAGGAAACCAAACAAAGAACAAAAACACAACTTTTGGACTAGGAGACTATATATACAAATGATGCTACCTATAAGGGCTTTATCTCCAAAATATACAAACAGTTCATACAGCTTAATATAAAACAAACAACCCAATCAAAAACTGGGCAGAAGATCAAAACAGATATTTCTCCAAAGGAGACAAACAGATGACCAATAGTCACCTGAAAAGATGTTTGATGTCTCTACCTAGGAGAGAAATACAAATCAAAACCACAAAAATGTATCACCTCACACTGGTCAGAATGACCACCATCAAAAAGCCTACAAACAATGAATGCTTGAGAGGGTGTGGAGAAACGAGAACCCTCCTACACTGTTGGAAGGAACATAAATTGGTACTGCCACTTGGGAGAATAGCATGGAGGTTCCATAAAGAACTAAAACTAGAGCTATCACATGAAGCAGCAATTCCAATCCTGGGCATATATCCAGAAAGGATGAAAACTAATTCAAAATGATACATGCACCCCAATGTTTTAGTAGCACTATTTACATGAGGCAAAACATGGCAGCAACCTAAATGTTCACTGACAGACAAAGGGATACAGAATATGTGGTACATACATACAAGGGAATATTGTGAAGTGAAAGTAGCTCAGCCGTGTCCAACTCTTTAAGACTCCATGGCCTGCAGCCTGCCAGACTGCTCTGTCCATGAAATTCTCCAAGAAAGAACACTGGAGTGGGTTGCCACTTCCACAGCATAAAACACAATGGAGTAATGCCTTTTGCAGCAATACAGACAGACTTAGCGATTATTCTAAATGAAATCAGACAGAGAAAGACAAATATCATAGGATATTACATGTTGAACTGAAACAAATGATACAAATGCACTTATTCACAAAATAAACTCCCCAGCATAAAAAACAACCTTATGGTTACCAAAGGGGATACTGCAGGATGGTGGCTGGGGCAGGAAAGGGAGAGATAAATGAGGAGTCTGAATATACACAAACTAATATATATATAAAATAGATAAACAAGAAACCTACAATATAGCTCAGGGAACTATATTAAGTATCTTGTAAACTGCTGTATACCTGAAACACAACATTGTAAATTAACTATACCTAAAAAGTGGAGAAGGAAATGGCAACCCACTCCAGAGTTCTTGCCTGGAGAATCCCAGGGACAGAGGAGCCTGGTGGGCTGCCGTCTGTGGGGTCGCACAGTCGGACACGACTGACGCGACTTAGCAGCAGCATACCTAAAAAGAAAGGTTAAAACAAAAACAAAAACACCTCTTCTGGAGATGTTCAAACAATGTTTCACAAGGGTTTAAAAATGACTAAATGTTGGAAGCAGTCTATGAAACAAGACATGTTGACAAAACTGAATACCCACCAACAAAAGAATTTACTTGAAATATTATCTAACTCTATAGACAAAAATGAACTCAAAATGGTTTAAAGACCTAAACCTCAGTCCCAAATGTATAAAACTCCTAGATGTAAACATGTAGGAAATCTTTCTGGAAATTGGACCCACAAATGATTTACCAGATGTAACAACAAAAGCACAGGCCACAAAATAAAACCAGATATTAATAATTTGAACTATATCAAAATTATAAACTATAGCCATGAAATCAAAAGATGCTTACTCCTTGGAAGGAAAGTCATGACCAACCTAGATAGCATATTGAAAAGCAGAGACATTAACATTACTTTGCCAAAAAAGGTTCCTTCTAGTCAAGGCTATGGTTTTTCCAGTGGTCAAGTATGGATGTGAGAGTTGGACTGTGAAGAAAGCTGAGTGCCAAAGAATTGATGGTTTTGACCTGTGGTGTTGGGGAAGACTCTTGAGAGTCCCTTGGACTGCAAGGAGATCCAGCCAGTCCGTTCTGAAGGAGATCATCCCTCGGATTTCTTTGGAAGGACTGATGCTGAAGCTGAAACTCCAATACTTTGGCCACCTCAGGCGAAGAGTTGATTCATCGGAAAAGACTCTGATGATGGGAGGGATTGGGGGCAGGAAGAGAAGGGGACGACAGAGCTGAAATGGCCGGATGGCATCATTGACTCAATGGACGAGTTTGAGTAAACTCTAGGGGTTGGTGATGGACAGGGAAGCCTGGCGTGCTGCGATTCATGGGGTTGCAAAAAGTCGGACACGACTGAGGAACTGAACTGAACTGCATTAAAGTGCAGTGAGTTTGAAAAGACAATTAACAGTAAAAGAGAAAATATGTGGAAATCATACATCTGATAGTGAGTACAAAGAATATATAAAGAATTTTAAGAGGGACTGAGATCACCAGTTCCACCATAGGTACCATTCCCCAATCAACCATCCAACGCATTGCAAATACAAAACAGAAACACTAAGAGTAACACAGAAATTTGAACTCAATGATAAAATGAAAAAAAAATACTTACAATGCACAGAACAACAGTGCAGCCAATAGCCCCATAGATATGAGAATGTGAACTTGGACAAAGTTGTCCTGGGATAAATTCCCATACCATTTACAGAGGCTAAAATATATGGTCCTTGATATACAGGAACAACACTGTCATGGTGCCCTTGACAAAGTCTCCAAATCCAGAAAAAATGTGGAAAGATGTAACAGGCTCTTGTGATACTTTCTCTCTCATAATCTTAGAACATACTGACCATTCTACTGGATAGCTTCAAGTGGTGAGTTTGTGCAGAGCAAGAAAATAACATTAGGACTAGTGTCTGCTAGTAAATCCACTCCACAGAGACTCAGCAGAGGCTGCCAATTAAACATAGGTGGATTATCACAGCAAGGAAAAACCAGATAAACTTTCAGACCCTCAGGAATATATTTCAAATAAATTTAAGAGGTAAAATGATACAAAGTAAGGAGAATGGAACATCGGGAACAGCTGACATTCCCAGACTGGGTAGAACAGCACAAGAGTAAAAATAATACAACATGAAGGTCAGACATTAGAGGATCTTGAGATGAGACCATGCGCTCGACCTACAGACGGCAAGGTAAGAGTCCGTGAGATTCACATATGCTCCCCTCATAGGATCTAGGATCAAAAAGACAATCTCTCTACCCACTCTCCTTACATTTTCCTAAGTAACAACCACAGAGGATCCAATCCACCAGCTGTCCCACTCCTAAACAGAAAAAAACAGCCCTTTGGGATACTCGTTCTTTATACATTCTATTTTTCACTACTTTTACATCACTCCCCACTGTCCAGAGCTTTTTCTCATGCTCCAATGTGAAGATAATATTCAGATCAGAAACAGAAATTCTGGGACTCCCCTGGTGATCCAGTGGTTAAGACTCTGCACTTCCAATGCAGGGGGTGCAGGTTTGATTCTTAGTCAGGGAACTAAGATCCCACCTGCAGAATGGTAGAGCCAAAAAAAAAAGCAAGCAAAAACAAACAATAAGAAGTAGATATTCAGGGTTATCAGAAGAAACAAATCTAAAGAGCTGCGGATTTTTTTAAACACTGAGCCAAAAGTCAAAAGGCAGAAAATAGGAAATCAGGTTTTTTGGTGTTTTTTTTTTTTAACATTTGCCAGTGAGCTTTGTACATAATTAAGCTCTAGGACAACCTCAGATGTGACATGAAACAGACACAGCATCTGAAGAGGGTCAGTTTAACCTTGTGAAGCTGTGTCATGCCCCAGTCACCAGAACTCTCACATGAAAGACATCAGGGCCTCCCAAGGGGCACACAGGGAAAATGCAGATACCCAAGGGTAGCTCTGGAAGGAAGTCATCCTCACCCACAGACAGCAGGTTCCTGTAGGTCTCCAGCATCACGTCCCTGTACAAGGCCCTCTGAGCAGGATCCAGGAATTCCCACTCCTCCTGAGTGAATTTGATGGCCACATCCTCAGAGGTCAGTCGTTCCTGAAATGAAACCACATGTCACCAAAAGGGCCATGAAAAGTTCTCATTTTCATGCAAAAGAGAAAGGGTGGTAAGGGGTACGGATTGACTTGGTTGTAGTATGTGTTCTAACAGATCCATGCAGGGGTATCTGGAGAAATTATGCATCTCTTAATTTTAATTTCTTATGTTTTTTCATATGGCGTTATGAGATCCTCCAATTAATATGGATTTTTCATCACTGTTCAAAATCCATGAAATATATTTGAATAAAGCTCAACACTGTTTTGGCTATACAGAAGTGTCAGATATTATGTTCTACCCAGTGAGTGCAACTCATTATCTCGATGAGGTACAGCATGAGTGGTGTCTTCAGAGATGACAAAGTCCAAGGCACTTTTAACGGAAAGGTCAAAAGTTTCAGTTATGACGTTGATAACAGCAGCAAAGACCAAAAGTGTCTGAAGGCTTCCTGTTGCTCTAAATTACTGTAGTATTACTCTAAACATTAAATAAGTACTTTACAGGCAAGAACCTGTCATCAATATAATAGCTCATTAAAGAACGCTCTGTTCCCACCCTACAGAAGAAAAACTGTGTCACAGACACTCTGAGAAACTCGACTCAGATCAAGAAGGTAAGAAATGTTACACGAAGCACCTGAACTCAGAGGCTTGGGCTCAGCAACTGAAGCTTAAGCATCTAACAGTTAAGTAATACAGAGAACATTGAAAGTCCTTTGACAGAGAGCTCCTAAAGAAAACTTGAAAGAAGTCCAAGGTGAGCCTCTTCCCTGCCGCTCTGTCTTCTCTGCAGGGGGAGCAGCTCTAGGGCCTCAGGCCTTCATCCCCTGAAAATGGACGCCTGTGCCAAATTCGTCTCCACTCCCTCCCTGATCGGGACAACCTCCTCCCTCCTGTTGAGTGATCACTGTCCACAGTGGTGGTGAAGGACTGAAGACACTGACCCATGAGAGCCACAGCAGCTTGGCAGCCCCAGGTCCCCGGACCATCTCACTTATTCCTAGCCACAGCTTCCAAACCAGTGCCATTTCAAAGGACTCTGACACAGCAGCCAAGTTCCCTGGAGCTCGACCTGCCACAGAAGGGGTGGCTGGCCCACTGGGCTTGGCCCTCTCAAAGGCTATGGGGCTATTTTGCCTGATGATGGTCTAGCTCATCTTCACGATGTGAAGGAGCTGTTTCCACCTCCCATAGCTCTTTCTCCTGTGTCTACCCAGTATGTTCTCTTTCCTGTAACTCCTCAGGCAGCCTGGGGAAAGTGGTGGGCTCAGGGGTTGACAGAAGGAAAACAAATAAATATTGTATTAATATGAAAAAAAAAAAAAAAGTCCAAGGTGAACAATGTGGAATGGCATGAAAGGTCATTATACACGTGGATACAGAAACACAAGTGTTAGTAATTTGCTACGTAAAACACTAACATGATTGTTTAGAAAATTCCAAGGCCACAGATTATACTGATAACATACTTTCAACTGAAAAAAAAAGGTGATATGTAGTTTTTAAATCATGATGTCTTCTATCTAAACCACAGACTTGCACATGCATGCATGCTTATCTATAAAAAATTAACTGACATGAGAGGATTCGTCTCTTGATTTTTTTTTTGGGACAATTTTATGTCATCCTTTTATTCACATGTATTTCAGCATCTTTCAGATGATAAAAATGTATCCTTTGTACTCAGCTGAGTTTGTCAACAGGATTCTATACTAGGCTACCAAAAGAAAACTTTTAAAAACATTAAAAAAAGAATACTTGAACTCAATTCATAATAAAATTACCATATACAAAAGTACAAATACAATTATATCCATTTAAATTTACATAGCAAGGCATCAACAGAAGGCAAAGACTTTCTTTGCTTTTTTTCCCATTAATAAAACAGTGATTTGAAATTAGAAGAGTCCTAGATTATGACAAAAAAATTATCACAATAGTAAAGTACAAAAACTTCTTGGAGAATTAAAAATCATGGCAAAAAAAAAGAATATGGAAAAAATAAAGGTATTAAGCAAGACTATCTCAAGAAACATCATGATGGGAAGGAAACATTCAATACATTCCTTCTGAAATTACAGTGGCATGCAAGGAGCTGTCCAGGGTGCCTGTCTTTCGCCACCATATGATGCGCATGGGCAGGGGCCACCAGAAGAAGTAAGAGGAGGAAAACTACAGGGCAAGAGACACAGAGTTTGTCAGAGAGTTGAAACTGGTAGTACTCACAAACCTACGGACATGGAAAGGTGAAAAGTGAAAGGATGGAAAAAGACAGTCCATCCTAAAGAGAGCAGGGGAGACTGTTATATCAGACAAAGTAAACTGAAGAAAAAAAAGTGCAATGAGATAAATATTGTATAATGATAAATAACGGTCAATTTACCAAAAAGCTGTAACAAGTAAATATATATATACATCTAACATTAGAGATCTCAGAAAAATGAAGCAAACATTAAAGGAAAGGAAGACAGAAATAGCTGCACAGGAGTAGTACAAGATTTCAACGCCCAAGTTGAACAGGCATGCACAGATCACACGGCCCAAAAGCATAAAACACATGCATCTCAAGGACACATAAAACATGCTCTATGAGAGACCACATGTTAGGCCAAAATTAACCATTTTAAGAGACTGATACCATAAAAGTATGTCCCCTAACAACAATGAAATAAACAGAAGAAAAAAAGAAAATTCCCCAAATGTGGACATTAAACAACTCACTCTTACACCACAAATGGGTCTAAGAAAAAAATTACATGGAAATTTTTAAATACATGGATGAAAACGAAAAGACAACATTACAAAATTTATAACACACAGAGAAGACTGTACTAAAAGAAAACTCTGAACTGTTAAATGTTTACAGCAAAAAAGAGAAAACATCTTAATCTGAAATCTATTTTTAGACCTCTAGGACGCAGAACACGGAAAGCTAAACTCAAGTTTAGCAGAAGGAAACAGGTAACTAAGAAAGATTAAACCAGAGATAAAATAGAAAGCTGAAAAATATAAAAATCAACAAACCAAGAGTTGATGTTATGAAAAAACTGTATAGGAAAACCCCAACCTAGACTAAGGAAAAGAGAAAAAAAGATTCAAATAACTAAAACCAGATATGAAACAGGACTGGTTACAACAGAGGTTAAAGGAAGTTTCTAGGAAGTACTATGATCAATAAAAAGATCTTCACGACCAAGATAATCACGATGGTGTGATCACTCATCTAGAGCCAGACATCCTGGAATGTGAAATGGGCCTTAGAAAGCATCACTACGAACAAAGCTAATGGAGGTAATGGAATTCCAGTTGAGCGATTTCAAATCCTGAAAGATGATACTGTGAAAGTGCTGCACTCAATATGCCAGCAAATTTGGAAAACTCAGCAGTGGCCTCAGGACTGGAAAAGGTCAGTTTTCACTTCAATCCCAAAGAAAGGCAATGCCAAAGAATGCTCAAACTACCGCACAACTGCACTCATCTCACACGCTAGTAAAGTAATGCTCAAAATTATCCAAGCCGGCCTTCAGCAATACATGTACCATGAACTTCCAGATATCCAAGCTGGTTTTAGAAAAGGCAGAGGAACCAGAGATCGAATTGCCAACATCTGCTGGATCATGGAAAAAGCAAGAGAGTTCCAGAAAAACATGTATTTCTGCTTTATTGACTATGCCAAAGTCTTTGACTGTGTGGATCACAAGAAACTGCGGAAAATTCTGAAAGAGATGGGAATACCAGACCACCTGACCTGCCTCTTGAGAAACCTATATGGAGGTCAGGAAGCAACAGTTAGAACTGGACATGGAACAACAGACTGGTTCCAAATAGGAAAAGGTGTACGTCAAGGCTGTATATTGTCACCCTGCTTATTTCACTTCTATGCAGAGTACATCATGAGAAATGCTGGGCTGGAAGAAGCACAAGCTGGAATCAAGACTGCCGGGAGAAATACCAAAAACCTCAGATATGCAGATGACACCAACCTTATGGCAGAAAGTGAAGAGGACGAAAGTGAAAAAGGAGAGTGAAAAAGTTGGCTTAAAGCTCAGCATTCAGAAAACGAAGATCATGGCACCGATCCCAACACTGCATTGGAAATGGATGGGGAAATAGTGGAAACAGTGTCAGACTTTATTTTGGGGGGCTCCAAAATCACTGCAGATGGTGACTGCAGCCATGAAATCAAAAGATGCTTACTGCTTAGAAGAAAGTTATGACCAACCTAGATAGCATATTAAAAAGCAGAGATATTACTTTGCCAACAAAGGTCCGTCTAGTCAAGGCTATGGTTTTTTCAGTGGTCATGTATGGATGTGAGAGTTGGACTGTGAAGAAAGCTGAGCGCCAAAGAATTGATGCTTTTGAACTGTGGTGTTGGAGAAGACTCTTGAGAGTCCCTTGGACTGCAAGGAGATTCAACCAGTCCATCCTAAAGGAGATCAGTCCTGGGTGTTCATTGGAAGGACTGATGCTAAAGCTGAAACTCCAATACTTTGGCCACCTCATGTGAAGAGTTGACTCACTGGAAAAGACCCTGATGCTGGGAGGGACTGAGGTCAGGAGGAGAAGGGGACAACAGAGGATGAGATGGCTGGATGGCATCACCGACTTGATGGACATGAGTTTGACTGAACTCCAGGAGTTGGTGATGGACAGGGAGGCTTGGTGTGCTGTGATTCATGGGGTCGCAAAGAGTCAGACACTACTTAGAGACTGAACTGAACTGACTGACTGATGACCAATAATGCCTATAAATGACAGAATATAGGAGATACTGGCAAATTCTCAGAAACATGCAAACTATTTTACTTATTAAGAAATTAAAAAATTGAGAAGTGTTGAAAGTGAAAGTGTTAGCCACTTAGTTGTGTCTGAATCTTTGTGACCTCATGGACTGTAGCCCACAAGGCTCCTCTGTCCATGGAATTTCTCCAGACAAGAAGACTGGACTAGACAGCCATTGCTTTCCCCAGGGAATCTTCCGACCCAGGGACAGAATCTGGGTGTCCCTCACTGCAGGCATATTCTCTATGATTTGAGTCACTAGGTAAGCCCATTATAGCTAGAGAGATTTAAAAAGTAGTCAGAAACCTCTAAGAAAAATACAGGATCAAATTCTACCAAACATTTACAGAAGAATTACCACCAATCCTGCTAATTCTATGCAGCAAGCATGATTGTAATAGTTTGATGATTTCCCAAAGACACAAGGAAGGAAAACTGGAAACCAATACCACTGAAGAATACTGATGCAAAATTAAAATACTTGCAAACCAACTTCAACACATATTAAAAAGATCTGGAGAAACAGACATAGAGAACAGATGGAGGGGGGAGGGGAGGAAGGAGAGGGCGAGATGTATGGAGAGAGTAACATGGAAACTTACATTACCATATATAAAGTAGAGAGCCAATGCGAATTTGCTGAATGACTCAGGCAACTCAGAGGGGCTCTCTAACAACCTACAGGGGTGGGATACAGAGGAAGATGGGAGGGAGGGGACATATGTATACCTATGGCTGATTCATGTCGGTATTTGGCAGAAAACAACAACTTTTGTAAAGCAATAACCCTTCAATTAAAATAATTTAGATAAATAAATAAAAAGATCTGACATCATGACCAAGTGGATTTTATTCACATAAGGCAAGGAGAAGTCAACATATAAAAATCAATTAATATGACACACTACATTAACAGATTAAAGGGAAAAAAACCAGGATCATCTAGATGCATAAAAAAATCAGTTATCTTCCTTCCCACATGACAAAGTTTCATAGGTAAAAATCATAAACATTACAAAAGAAACATGCTATATCAAAAGTGATTCTTTAATAACCACACAAAGGATCAATCACCCAATTAACTCATTATCAAAACTGCCATGGCAATCTTTGTAGAAGTAGGATAAAACATGGTGAAAGTCACATAACTATTCAAAGAGCAAATAGCAAAACTCTTGAAGAAAGAAGATGGAGATCTTTCTATTTCAAAACCTATTACAAGGTAATCAAGGTGATGTGCTACTGGTATAAAAACAGACAAATAAACCAACTGAACAGAACACAGTACTCAGAAATAATTCTTTGTGTATATGTAAGGTATATTCACAAGGATGTAAAGATACACAAAAGGGCAAGGACAGTCTCAATAACCATGATACTGAGAAAATAGATATCTGACAGCAAAAGAGTGAAGCTGGAATCTTGCTTGCATTCAAGGTTAAAACATCTCTGTGTCAAAGCATTCAATCCACAGAGTGAAAGGACAACCTCTGAATGGAGGTGATGAAACTTACCACCTGCCAGAGACTTAGATTCATTTCACAGTTTAAATCTGATGATGAACTAAAAAACCCTGTATCACTGATGTCTATTTCTGAACTTTCCATTCTATTAACAATAAGGATTTAAAGAGGTTGACCCACATCTTTAGTTTGAACTGCCTTAAAAAAGTCAGAACAAACTGCCCCTAATTGATCTGATTCCCAGATTTTACCAGGTATTATACATATTAATACCTGACTTCCACATGCAGTTTCCTTACCCTGGTTGACAGAGAGCAGACAGCACATCCAGATGAGCCCTAAGCAATCCCTGCTGCCCAACAACACTGAGACCCTGTCTCCAACCCGTGGGTGAGAAGCCCTGCCCGGGACGGTGCCCAGGGGAGCCTCCTCACAAGGGCCAGGTCACCGGGTCATGGTGAGACAGGATCCAAGTGGAGACGACAGGCCCTGAGGGAAGGCCCCAGGTGAGTATACGTGTACAGGAGCCAGACAGGATACTCCAGAGTCAGACACGATTCACAAGTCCAGAGAACGGCATTTCAGGAAGGACAGACTAAATATGACCTTACCTGACAAAGAGCCATGTCTCACTCCTTTTCTTTCCTCTTCCTCAACTTCAGGGCTTCCTCAGGCAACACAAGTCTTCAGAGGTCTATCATGAAAGTTGAAAACATGCTGTTTAATGCTCAGAGTCAACACATCCCCTTCCTGAGCCCCAACCGCCCACATGGGAAGCCCTCACCGTGTGGAACAGACAGTTCCCTGTGGCCAGTCTCAGGAGGGACTCAGGACAGTCAATTCTGGCACAGAGACCAACATGGGACTTTCCCACACTTTCCCTCACATCACACTCCCTTCCTGGTGAGGCCTCATGCACACAGCAGCAGGGGCCACCTCCACTGACCCCACGATCCCCTTCAGGTCACACAGCAGGCCCTTGTCCAGCCTCAGTCAGAGCAGAGTGCCCCCTCCTCAGCCCAGATCTCTGCCCTCAGGACTGGGAGGACTCAGAGTCCTGATGCTCAGCGAGGGATCCACACTGGAATCAACTGGGACACCTTAAACATTCTTGTGCTGTGGACCAACACAAACTACCTGAAGGGGAATCTCTGGTCAGAGGGTATAAAACATGGGTATGCAAAACGCCTCATCAATGAAGCGTGAAGCCTGGATTGAGCACCATTCAGAGGAGAAAAGCTCCTCCCAACTCTCTTTCTTTCCCAGCCTTACTAAGGTGTAACTAACAAAAATGGTATAAACGTACTGTGTACAAAGTGATCATGTGATAGATTCATACACTGAACAATTGTTATAGTCGAGTAGGTTACACTTCCACCTATGAGTACACTTTATTATTTCTCTCTGGGTGAATTTCAAGTATATAGAAACACTACAGGCAGCATGCAGTACCTCAGATCCCCAGAACTTACTTATTTTACAATTGATAATCTCTGCTCTTTGACTAACAGTGCCTCATTTCCCCTCCACTCAGGTCCTGGTAACAGCCTTATTACTCGATGGTTCTAAGAGTTTGACAAGTCTAGTTTCCACATAGTGTCTGTCCTCCTTTGTGAGGCTTATTTAACTTGGCATAATGTTCTCTAGGTTCATTCATTTTGGCATAAGTGCAGGATTCTTGATTTTTATATTTATATACAGAGAAAAAATAGTTCATGAATATACAGTATATAATAAATATTTCTATACCACACTTTTGTTACCTATTCTTTTGTCAAGAGACATCTGGCCTGTGTCTATGCCTTGGCTACTGCAAATCCAGTCACACTCATGGGACTGTGGACATTGCCCTGAAAAACTAATCGCTTATTATTTGGATATCTGTCAGAAATGAGTTTGACAGACTGTAGGCTTAGTCTATGTTAATTTGTTAAGGAACTTCCATTTTGTTTTCCAACATAGCAGTACCATTTACATTACCACCAACAGCGCACTTAAGATTCCGTGTTTTCTGTACTGTGCCTGTGTGTGTGCTTATTTTGGGAGGGACAGCAGTGGATAACACAGAACCTAGCACTGGCCAGGCAGCAAGAGAGTTGCAGCTGCATCTTCTAGAGGACAAGCCTCCGGATAGCAGATCACTGTGCATCGCTGCCCTCTGATTCTCTGAGCCATCTTCCCCTACGTCATAGGACTTTATGACTCTTCTCAGGTTGGGCCCAGAGATCCCTACCGAGCAGGACCACCTTATAACAAGCATTCTGTGATTTTTAACCTTAGTGCTTGTAATTTCCCAGCGCGCCTCAAACAAACTTACAAACGTTCATGGTGTCCAACAGAGTGTCCACAGAGCCCATAATGAGCCTCTAACCCTCTTACACAAACACAAAGCATTCCAAGCCCTGATAGCTCATGCATGAGGCAAAATACAAAAGAGGACACCCAAGGATCCACAGACACAAGATACCATAGTTTCATTTAGAGTGAGTGATCCAGGTCAAACATCGAAATCTCCAAAGACTATGAAACAGAGGGATAACTCCAATGATGCACATGGCCCAGTGAGACCTCAGCATCTTCCAAGGAAACACTCCAGATTCTCTTGGTATCTTCCCAAATGCACATGAACCTTTCTGCACCAGCAACTCCAAGTACACAATGATACCAAAGTTGATGCAAAAAATGACCTGAGATTTTCCCTGTTACTCTACGGTGCCTGCCTGCTAAAAGAGCCAACAAAAGCCAGGGAGTGGAGTGGATGCTGGGGGCACCTGCTAGAACCAGCCCCTCAAGCCCAAGGCTCCCATCCTCCTGCATCCACAGGTGCCTGCGGGCTCAGCCCAGGCCACAGTTCTAACAGTGGAAAAGACTTCTCTTGGCTGAATTCCATGTCCTTCATTGCTGTTCATGTGTGGTCACGAGTTGTCAAATCAAACCTGTGCAGCCAAGTGTCAGCCTCAGCACTACTGTCCCGGGGAACATGAGCTAAGGCATTGGAACCTCAAACCATTCCATGCGGGCTCTCCAACAAACCTGCTACCAGGTTCTCCAGCCTGAACTGAGACATTCTCTTCCAACAGATCCACACACCCCTTGTCCCTGCAACTACACTTGGGATGGGCGCACGCTCCATTCACTACGCCCACTTTGATGGCCCCAAGTACTGCCACAAGCCTCCTGCAGACCCCACCAGGCTCTCTCCGCTTTCCCCATTTGTCTACCTCTCCTCCCTGCATGACTGGACTAAGCAAGACTAAAGCACACAGGGGTTTCTTGGCAAAGGGGATCACAAGAGCAGTGCCCACGAGCTACCACCAAAAGGACACTGCACATTCAGCATGAAAATCAAGAGACTGGCCCTCCTGCGAAAGTCTGCCACCACCTGGGGACATTATGGAGTCCACGTACAAAGGCATTTGAGATGAGCAAGTCTCAAAGCAAGGGTCTCCAGGTCTCACTATCTCCTGTTTGGCCCACCCACACCTACTTGGAAGATATTCTAGCTCTTGAGGGGTGCGGGGGACAGCGTCTCCTTCCTACCCCATTAGGTTTGGGATTTCTGCTCATCCTCAGCGCGATGAAATCACAATCACTGACACTGAGCACATGAACTCGTAGATGGCAAAGCTGCTGTCCACGATGGTGACTGGTCCCTGGATGGACAGAGCGTAGATCTAGGGGCTGCAGTGGACTAAACACAGCAGACTAAACATGGGGACATCTCAGCCCACTGCTTGAGGACACCAGTTCTGTAGGGCTTTTCAGGACTTCCTATATTTCTTGGCTCTTCTTTTGAGTAATTAAGTAGTCACATGGGGTAAAGATCAATTACAGCTGAAATGTCCAGAACATGGGAAACATCTTCATCACCTGCCCTGTTCTCTTGGTCTTCCCTGAGGATTATTCAGCCCAACCCATAGTCCTGTCATCTACAGACATTTCCAGTATCAGGTACTGCAGCCACGCTGGGAAGAAGAGGAACACTATGAGCCCTAAAAGAGGGGAACCAGGAAGGACTCATAACCCATGAACAAGGGCATTAATTTCTGCTGATGGCAACTGATACACAGGCAATAAACCTGGGTAACAGGAGAGAAACTGTTAGGAGGGCATGGGGAGACCTCTCTGAGCCTAGACTTGAAGGGTGACAAAGGGCCTCAGCCAGGGTGACTTGAAGGTGAGAAACGAAACTAAGATGTCAGACAGAAATGGTTTTGGTATTTGGAAACAGAGAAAAGGTAAATGATACCAGGACAGGCTGAACCATGAGCAAAGAGTCAACTCCCAGGATGAGGCTGGAGACACTGACAGGGCCCTGAGCTTGACAGAGGGCTGTGGAACCACAGCGAGGAGTCAAGCTTTTGCCCCAGGAAAAGATGAAAGCCAGTGGAGGTCTGAACGTCAGGATGTAAAAGAAATCTCCCTTCAGATTTAGCCTTATTCATAGAAGTCATCTAATTCTGAGCCTGTGATCCTGCCTCCATCCTACAGTTTTCCTTTTCATTTTTCATTGAGGGAGGACTGGGATCTATTTAAAATTCTCATTACCACCAGACACTCCCTCCAAACCAGAACTGCCACACACAGACACACAGCCAATTTGGCTAATCATTTCAGGGGTCAGTGTTGCTCACGCTCAGAGTTTCCGGTCTAGCCTCTCATCTCCATGTTACAAGTGGGCTCCCTCAGGCCCAGAGAGAAGCTGTTTATGAGAAGGTCTGAGCTGAGTGAAGAGAACCGGTATAAGTGAATAATGAAATGAGAGGCTGAAGGGCAAGGGGGCCAAGTTTGTCCCTAATGCCCATCCCATTTAAGACTAGGAACATCTGTCATGTATCTGAGCAAAAGAAACTTTTCTTTCAAGATTGGGTCAAATTGACACCAAGCAGGTAATTCTTTATTATGAGATTGCAGTAAAATATTTTAAAAATACAGAATTGCAAATATATATCCACTGGTACAAAAAACATTGTAAGGGGTCAGCTTAGAAATAGGATCTGACCAATCTTTTTCATCATGAACAGAGAGACTCTGTTGGAAGGTTTCAGGTCAGTCCAGCTCATCCTTCCTCATTTGCACAGAAAAGTCAAAAAGGGACCTGAGGGAAACATCTTCATATCACCTCACAGCTCACTTTTTTCACTGATCATAGAAAATGGAGAAAACAGACCATTAGACTAACCAGTTAAACTAGGTAGTTTTTTTTTCTTTTTCTGAAAGGAAAGAATGAAGCATTTTATTTTGTTGCTTTTATCGTGTTAAATGTTCTTTTATTTTCCCATTTCTCAAAGAAATGCCTTTAATTTCACAAGATCTAATGTCATACCTCCGTCATTCTCTGGTAAAGAGCTGAGACCAGAAATATCCATTTGTGTGTGCACACATAAACACATACACACAATTCATGTCTTTGGTAAAACCACAGCTGAAAATATGTGTTTTATTATACGACGTCCCATACATAAAACCCTCCAAGATGTATTTCTCTTTGAATTCAGAGAAAGAGAGGGGAGGTGATCTTTGCTTATTAACTTTTATTTTTTCAGTTTCCTCATTTTTAATTTTTAATTATTTTAATTGGAGGATAATACTTTATAATATTGTGATGGCTTTTGCCATACATCAACATGAATTGGACATGTGTCTCCCCCATCCTGAACCCCCTTCCACCTTCCTCCTCACCAGATCTCTCTGGGTTGTTCCAGAGCTCTGGCTTTGGGTGCCCGGCTTTGTGCATCGAACTTGCACTGATCATTCTATTTTACATATGGTAATATGCATGTTTCAATGTTATTCTCTCAAACCATCCCACCCTCACCTTCTCCCACTAAGTCCAGAAGTCTGTTCTTTACATCTGTGTCTCCCTTTGTTGCCCTGCATGTAGGATCACTGGTACCATCTTTGTAAATTCCATATATACACATTAATATACAGTATTTGTCTTTCTCTTTCTGACTTATTTCACTCTGTATAATATGCTCTAGGTTCATCTACCTCATTAGAACTGGTAAACGAAGTGACATTTTTGCTAAGTATGGCACAAAATAGTCCAAGATGATTTACTACTCACCAAAGAAAATTTCAAATGTACGAGATGAAGGGAAGAAAGCACTCAGGCAAGGAATGAATCTGAAAAAAATATGAAAAAAAAATTGTGAATTATTTTTCATCTAAAAATCTGGTGTCAAAGTTTAAAAAAACACTGAGAATAATCATATTTAGAAAAGGATGGTAAGAGTAGAATACTGGAAACTTAAAAAGCTTATTTCTGAAGTTAAAAATGATTACAGAAACAGAATGAATTAAGACCTACTCCAAGCCACAAAAAGCAACATACATAAAGAAAGGAGAAAGTGTGAATCCAGTACAAAAAAAGTGTTCCTTTAAAAATGCTACTCAATAGTGATACAGTGCATGAGAATCTGCCTGATAAGGCAGGGGACATGGGTTCTATCCCTCCTTCAGGAAGATCCCACAAGTACAAGCAACTAAGCCTGTGCACAACTACTGAGCCTGTGCTTTAGAACCTGGGAGCCACAACCCCTGAGCACACAGCACAGCCTGGCCAAAAAAATTCATTAAAAAAAAAAAAAGCTACCACAGAGTGACACCCTGCAGTCAGTCATTTCTTGTCCCAGGTCTCTTCTTCCCTGACCTCTATCTCATGATAGGACAAGGGAAGGGGGTCTCTCACACCTCAGTGAATCAAGCCACTGCCCCAGGCTCAACAGGGTTTGCAAATGAAAGTCATCTTCTGCCACAACTAATAAATAAAGACACAAGCCTTATAGACAGGAGTTTTGAAATTCTCATCCTCCTCTGTATAACTAAAAAAATTATCTGTATCCAGACAACTGGCCACACCTGGATCGAGCTGACCCCTCTGTTCACCTATCTCCCTATTTCATCTGGGTCTGGTGTCTCTTTTTCTCCCCCTCTGCTCTCCTGCTGCTCCTGTCCTATTTCCTCCCTCACAAGTGTCCTGTCCCAGGCTGCTGCAATTCGTTCCCCCTCGAAATGCTCTCTCTCCAACCTTCCTGAGTCTTTCAAAAATCCATACCTAAGTCTGCCTCTTTCTTCCCCCATTTCGGCTCCCTCTCTGCGCTCCAGATTACTCCCCTCCTCTCGCTGAGACTCTCCCTTCCTCCCCACTCTCTAGCAGGCCATGTGGCTATGCTTCCTTCCAGCTCTTTCTTCCTGTGCTCCTTACCTCTTTCTCTGTCAACACCATAAAACCAGCCACCTCAAATTGAGACTTGACCCCATGTGGCGGGACTCGAACCGGGTGAAAACACAACTCGGCACTCTAACCGAAGAGGCCAGGACTCAAACCCGGCCTAAACCCAGTTAGGGACTCTCCACCTCTGATGTCCCTCATCACCCTTCGCCTCCCCGCTCCCATCACTGAGACAGGGCAGTTCTCCCTATGCTGTTTTCCAGTCCCTGGAGATCTGGCTTTCTGATTTATTAATACTTCTCTATTTTACTCACTTGGCTATTTTCAAGGCTTAACCTCTTTGACTTGACTATCCCTTTGCAAGTCCCTCAGCCAGTCTCAGTTTTCCCACTGGTTCTCCCTGATGCTTTTCTCCTCAGTTTCAGTTATTTCTCTCAGTCCTTCTGACTCTGCTTCTCCTGATCCTCCAGCCTCCTGAATTTACTGAGTGGGCGACAGAACGAGACGCCCCCGGACCGGAAGATCACCTTTTCCGACCGAGTTGAACTGGGCATGCAACAGCACTGACTGTCACATGGCTGGCTCAGGTCACCTGCCCTATGAGGGGTGAGGGGACGGGCTGACAGGAAAGGGGGCTGCTGCGGGGCAAAAGGACCGGCCTCAGGAGACGCGAGGACAGTGGGGCTGGGAGGGAGGGGGCTCAGGAGCGGGGCGGCCTCTCCGGAATCCCGGGACCAGGGAGAGGGCGCGGCCTCTCAGGAGAGCGGGGGCGACCAGCTCTGCCTCCAGCGGTCGAGAAGGCGACGCGGCGGGCGCGACTCCAACTCGCGAGAGAGGGCTTTACTTGGCGAGGCCAGAAGTAAAAAAGGGTTTTAAGCAGGACAATGTCGCCAGAGGCGGTGTCTACGCGCACCGAGGGCCGAAACCGCCTCAGCAACACTTAAAACCCAAACGAAAAGATAACTAACTGGGCCGCCACGGCGCGGCAGCGTCTATTCGGGGCCGAGCACCGGGTGCCAGGGTGTTCAGGTCGCTGGCAATTCCCACACCATGAGGACGAGTGAGCGGGGGCGGAGGTGGGGGTTGGAGGGGTGGCGAGCTCTGCAAACTTACTCTAGAAGGAAGCTTAGACGCCGCTCGGGGACCTCGGCTCCGCGCTCTCCAACTTCCGGCTCTGTGGGAAAGGGCTCTTGGTTTTAGAGCCGCGGCTTCCGACCAGGGGCGGGGCGAGCACCCGCTCTGCGCAGAGTTCGTGGGAGGGGCGGGGCGCGGAGGGGGCGGGGCCTGTTACCTTGACAGCATTAAGTTACGTCTGTAACACTGCTCTGGTAAAAGCTTCGTTATGTTGGAAGCCAAGATACTTCCTCTTAAGACTAAAAGGGTTTATTCTCAATAAAAGCTGTTTTTCACAGCATGGTGTGCTTAGATCTGCCAGTGAGGCTGAAGCAATTCAGGGATCTGGGAACTTGGGCAGTTTTAAGAAACAAGAAAGGGACGAGTCTCTATATTACAAACACAAAACTCTACCTGGGTAGAAATGTGCTATTCCTACTGACACCCTGCAAAACAGCAAACTCAAAATAATGCTCAGTTCAACAAACTCAGGGTCAGTACCTGGGTGTCTGAGATGGAGGACTTAAGGGATGTGATCATTTGGGTCACTAACCACAGCTTTAAAAAGAGCAAGACGCTTTAAATGATAATAAACTGTGTTATTGTTTCTCCTATCCAACGTGTTTTCATTATTTCCCTTTCTAAACCTTATATGCAGAGTACATCATGAGAAACGCTGGGCTGGAAGAAACACAAGCTGGAATCAAGATTGCCTGGAGAAATATTAATAACCTCAGATATGCAGATGACACCACCCTTATGACAGAAAGTGAAGAGGAACTAAAAAGCCTCTTGATGAAAGTCAAAGAGGAAACCAAAAAAGTTGGTTTAAAGTTCAACATTCAGAAAACGAAGATCATGGCATCCGGTCCCATCACTTCATGGGAAATAGATGGGGAAACAGTGGAAACACTATCAGACTTTATTTTGGGGGCTCCAAGATCACTGCAGATGGTGATTGCAGCCATGAAATTAAAAGATGCTTACTCCTTGGAAGAAAAGTTATGACCAACCTAGATAGTATATTCAAAAGCAGAGACATTACTTTGCCAACAAAGGCCCATCTAGTCAAGGCTATGGTTTTTCCTGCGGTCATGTATGGATGTGAGAGTTCGACTGTGAAGAAGGCAGAGCACCGAAGAATTGATGCTTTTGAACTGTGGTGTTGGAGAAGACTCTTGAGAGTCCCTTGGACTGCAAGGAGATCCAGCCAGTCCATTCTGAAGGAGATCAGCCCTGGGAGTTCCTTGGAAGGAATGATGCTAAAGCTGAAACTCCAGTACTTTGCCCACCTCATGCAAAGAGTTGACTCATTGGAAAAGACTCTGATGCTTGGAGGGATTGGGGGCAGGAGGAGAAGGGGACAACAGAGGATGAGATGGCTGGATGGCATTACAAACTCGATGGGCCTGAGTCTGAGTGAACTCCGGGAGTTGGTGATGGACAGGGAGGCCTGGCATGCTGCACTTCATGGGGTTGCAAAGAGTCGGACACACTGAGTGACTGAACTGAACTGAACTGATACTGTGAAAGGATTATCAAAAAAGTTTACCTAGCATCCATAATTTCCTATGAAGGAATGAATGAATGAATGAATGAAGTCACTCAGTTGTGTCCGACTCTTTGCGACCCCATGGACTGTAGCCTACCAGGCTCCTCTGTCCATGGGATTTTCCAGGCAATGGTACTGGAGTGGATTGCCATTTCCTTCTCCAGCGGATCTTCCCAACCCAGGGATCGAACCTGGTCTCCCACATTGTAGACAGACGCTTTACCGTCTGAGCCACCAGGAAGTAGGCGTAATTTTTCTTTTCTTCTATTTTCCTTTCTCTTTTTAGGTTATCTATAATTTCAAACTCTATCTATTTCTAGATAACCTAAAAAGAGAAAGCAAAATAGAAGAAAAAAACATTTTTTTTCTTTTGATGAGAACCGCATTATTCTTTAAAATACTCTATTCTATACTTCGGAGGAACTGCTTAGACACTCAGCTGTGTCAGATTCTTTGCAACCCCATGGACCATAGCCTGCCAGGCTCCTCTGTCCGTGGGACTCTCCAGGCAAGAATACTTGAGTGGATTGCCATGCCCTCCTCCAGGGGATCTTCCCAACCCAGGGATTGAACCCAAGTTTTGTGCATTGCAGGCGAATTCTCTACTGTCTGAGCCACCAGGGAAGCCTGACTATTAAGTATCTTTCCCAAAAACTTGTTTAGGAAATTACACTAAACTAAATAATATCAATAATGTAACTTCAAGTTGATTATATGTTCAGTATGAACATAATTAGAATTTTTCACTATTTTCAAGTTGTAATATATTTTAGGACTTTATTTTCTAAAGCTATGACAAACCTCAACAGCATATTAAAAAGGAGAGACATTATTTTGCCCACAAAGGTCTGTATAGTAAAGCTATGGTTTTTCCAGTAGTCATGTATGGATATTAGAGCTGGACCATAAAGAAGGCTGAGTGGTAAAGAACTGATGCTTTTGAACTGTGGTGTTGGAGAAGACTCTTGAGAGTCCCTTGGACTGCAAGATCAAACCAGTCAATCCTAGGGGAGATCAATCCTGAATATTCACTGGAAGGGCTGATGTTGAAGCTGAAGCGCCAATACTTTGGTCATGTGATATGAAGAGCCAACTCATTAGAAGAGCCCCTGATGCTGGGAAAGATTGAAAGCAGGAGAAGAAGGGAAAGACAGAGAATGAGATGGCTGAATGGCATCATCCACTCAATGGACATGAGTTTCAGCAAGCTCTGGGAGATGGTGAAGGACAGGGAAGGCTGGCATGCTGCTGTCCACAGGGTTGCAAAGAGTCGGACATGACTGTCCAAATGAACAACAACAACGTTCTCTCAAATGTGTGTAAGAAAGTCTGAAAAATAGTCTTCCGAAGATTTGGGATTTATGGATGAGCACCATACCCCCATCAAATCATGGAATCTAATCAACATTTTCAGAACCTTCAAAAATGGCAGATTACATGTTATTTTCCAAAACACATGTCAAAATATATCAGTCTTAGCAATATCTTCTTAGATGCCCTTCTAGTAGCCAACTCCCACGCTTAGATTTGTTTCAGAGCAGGCTGTTTGATTCGAAATCTCATAGGCATTCTCTTCCTTATTCAGTTCAGTTCACTCACTCAGACGTGTCTGACTCTTTGCGACCCCAGGAATCACAGCACGCCAGGCCTCCCTGTCCATCACTAACTCCCAGAGTTCACTCAAACTCATGTCCATCAAGTCAGTGATGCCATCCAACCAACTCATCCTCTGTCGTCCAAACTGAGCTATCAGGGAAGCCCAAATGAAATATTAACTTCTGCATTAAAAAAAAAAAAAAGAAAGAATGCCATTTGCAGCTACATGAATGGAATTAGAGATTATCATACTAAGTGAATAAGCCAAAGACAAATTATCACTTATATGTGAAATTTTAAAAAAGGTCTAATTGAACTTACATACGAAACAGAAACAGACCCAGAAACGTAGAAAACAAACACAGAAGTGACCAAAGCGGAAGGTAGGACGGATAAATCAGGATTTGGGATTAATACAGACACACTCCTAGGTATAAAACCGATACCCAACAAGGAGCTACTACACAGTACAGGGAACTATACTTCATAGTTCATAATACCCTATAAGGGAAAAGGATGTGTCAAAGAATATATATAAATAAAACTGAATCACTTTGCTGTATACCCAAAATTAACTGAACATTGTAAATCAACAACTTCAATAAAAAATTTCTAAGTAATAATACCTACAAATTACATATCCTAAAATAAACAGGTGAATTTGTAGAAACATACTATCTAACCCTTAAGCATAAAGCCAATAAAAATGTGAACCAAATTATAACTAGAAAGATTCAAGCAGTAATTAAAATCCTCAGACTAAGAAAAACCTAGGGTCAGATGCCATCTGTGAAATTATACTAAACCTTTACAAAAGAAGCACCTCTAATCCTGCCAAAAATATTACAAAGAGTTGAAGATGCAACACTGACAAACTCACTGAATGGAGCCAACATGATTCTGAAATCGACCCAAAAAAGATAAAAGAACAAAAAAGTAAAATCCAATACTCCCTGATGAATATTGATGCAAAAACCTTAAAAAAAACACCAGCAAAAACAAACACCACAATAAAAAGATCTGAATTCATGACCAAGTGAATTTTATTCATATAAAGCAAAGAGGACTCAACAAACAAAAATCAATTTATACATCACATTAAGAGAATAAAGGGAAAAAACAACAGATGACCACCTCAATTGACACAGGAAAAAAAGCATCTTACAAAATTCAACAACCTTTAAATATATATACACAAACTAGAAAAAATAAGGTATCTCAAAGTAAAATATACCCTGTATGAAAAGAGCACACCTAACATTGTTCTCAATGCTGAAAGACTGAAAACTTTTCTTCTGAGATCAGGAAGAAGGCAAGGACGTGCACTCTGCACCACTGTTCAACAAAGGACTGAAACCCCTAACCAGAGCAATTAGACAAGAAAAAGAAATCAAAGCTTCCCAAAGTGAAAACTTAGAAAGTTACCTTCTTTCCTAGAGGACAAGGTCTTTTATGTATAAACTGTAAAGACTCCACACAAACACAAAAAAACCCCTGCCACATCAAATAACAATTTTAGCAAACTGGCAGGATACAAAAGTCAACATGCAAATCAGTTGCATTTCTATACACAATGAACAATGTCAAAAGAAAATCACATAACAATTTTATTTACTATTATATTAAAAATGGCTGAAATATTTAGGAATAATTTACCAAGGAGGTGAAATATATACACTGAAAACTACTTAACCACTTCGAAAAGAAATCTAAAATAAACAGATCTAGTAGTCATGGACTGGAAATCTCAGTACTAAGTTACCCAAAGTGTTCCACAGATTTAATGAATTCATTATGAAAATTACAATAGAAGTGTTTGCAGAAATATAAAAAAACTTGCCAGAAGTCATAGAGAATCTCAAGGGACCATAAACTGCAAAAATACTCTTCAGTAAGTAGAAAGATGTTGAGGTCTTTTAACGGACGGGAACCTGGTGGTCTGGAGACTACCGATGAGAAAGTAAAGGAGAGAGAAAGAGGCTGATATTCCTTGGTTTACGCAGAAAGCCAACAAAGTCCCCGACACGGGGCTTGCTCTGTTCACGGAGGCCTCAGGAGCCCTCTCGATGGGCTGAAGGCGCAGCACGCCTCTCTTATTGGAACACAGAATTCCTGACAGATCCAAAACAGCACGCAGGAAGCCTCCTGTTAACAGGAAGAAGAAAAATGAAGGCCACCCTTTTCAAAATTTCAAGCCATATCACAATATAATTCAGATGGTATAGTGCTGGCATAAACATGGATTTATACACCAAGGGAACAGAAAAGAATGCTCAGAAATAACCATTTGCATATATTTAAAAATCTAATAACAAGGATGCTAAGAAAACCCAGTGGAAAAAAGACAGTTGCCATAACAAATGGTGAATCTATGGGTAAAACAATGAAGAGGAAACCTCACCTGCATCAAAAGTAAAAACATCTCTGTGCCAAACCACAAAATGAACACAGTGAAAAGACAAAATCTGAAAAGTGATGGCAATGAAAGTGAATTTCCAATTCTCAGATTTAGATTCATGTCACAGTTTCAAACAGATGATGGAATAGCACACCCTTTATCACTGATACCTGATTCTGAACTTTCCATCCTATTTCCAATCAAGATTTTGAAGTCAGTGCCTCACTCACTTAGCTTCAACTACCTTAGAACAAATTTCCCGTTTTAGGTCTATTTCCAGATTTTACCAGGTACTATACATGTTAATCAGAGAAGGCAATGGCAACCTACTCCAGTACTTTTGCCTGGAAAATCCCATGTACGGAGGAGCCTCGTAGGCTGCAGTCCATGGGATCGCTAAGAGTCGGACAGGACTAAGCAACTTCACTTTCACTTTTCACTTTCATGCATTGGAGAAGGAAATGGCAACCCACTCCAGTGTTCTTGCCTGGAGAATTCCAGGGACGGGGGAGATTGGTGGGCTGCCGTCTATGGGGTCGCACAGAGTCAGACACGACTGAAGCGACTTAGCAGCAGCAGCAGTGCATGTTAATACCTGCCTTCCATGCACAGATTCTTAATCCTGATTGACAGAGAGCAGACTGCACATCCAGAAGGACCAGAGGCAATCCCTGCTGCCCAACAGCACTGAGACCTCTTCTAAAACCTGTGGGTGTGAAGCCCTGCCCAGGATGGTGCCCTCTACACAAAGTCCAGGCCACTGGGTCATGGGAAGACGGGATCTAAGTGGAGACGACAGACCCTGAGGGAAGTTCCCTGGTGAGTGTGCACTACAGGTGTCAGGAAGGATACTTCAGAGTCAGAGATGATTAGTAAGTCCAAAGAAGGGATTTCAGGAAGGACAGACTGAGAATCAACTGAGAATATGATTTTACCTGAGAAAGAGCCATTCCTCTTTTCTTTTTTCCTCCTCTTCCCAGCTTCTTCCTCAGACAATCTAAGTTTTTAGAAGTTGATCTTGCAAGTGGAAAACAGGCTGCTTAAGGCTTAGGATCAACATTCCCCCTTCGTCTGCCACAACCAGAAAAACAGGAAGACCTCCCCCTATGTGGAACAGTGCTTTGGTGTCCACTGCCTCAGGTGGGATGCTGTTTCTGCCCTCCTATTTCTTCCCTCACACCTCTCTTGCCCCCTCGGCAACTTGTTTCTCCTCTTGCTGCTCTTCTCCCCACTCCCACCCTTCTAAGTGTCCGAAGTATCTGTACATCTGTCTCTTTCTTTCTCCAACTCTGCTCCCTCTCTGCCTTCTAGTCACACCTCTTCTCTCCCCGTTACACTCCCACTCTGGGGCACTCCAGGTGTCTATGCTTAGCCCCTTCTCTTCTCTTCCAGTCAACACCTACCCGTTTCTCTCCCAGGATCACCCCTGTCAGCCCTCCTACCGCAGACGCAGGGCCCCTGTCTCCTTGTCTCCAACTCCTGGAGATCCCACGCCTTTGTCCATTTCTCTTTCACCCACCCGCTACTTTAAGGGAGGGCTAAATCTATTTCATTTTACCATCTCTGCAAGTGCCTCAGCCATCCTGGGCCACTCCATCGGTCCTCTCATTGTTTCCCACTTCTGACTTTGCCTTTCACTCTCAGTCACTGCTTCTTCTGATCCCCCTCGCCCACGTATCTACAGAAATGAGCAAATGAAACGCTCACCTATCAAAACAGCACATTTTCCAACGAGACGGACTCGTGACGGAAAAACACTGGGTGTCACACTTCCAGCCCAGGGGTGAGAAAAAGGGACTGACCGGGAAGGGAAGCCTGCGGGGCAGAACGATCGGCCTGAGGAGACGCGAGGGCAAAGAGGGTGGGAGCGAGGGGGTCTCGGGGGCCGGCCGGGCTCTCCAGAATCGCAGGATCGGGGAGAGGACGCGGCTTCTCCGGGAGTGGGGCTGTCGACGCGACCTCCAGGGGCCGACAGGGTGAGGGAGAACCAGCGGGACCCTGAAGATGGGAGTGGCGAGGGCCGGTTGGAGGGCTAAGCGCGCAGCACAGATTCACACTAAGAGAAAAAAACTCAAGGGCCGCCGGGCGACCTTCTCTCTCGGCCTTCCGCTTCCGCAGGAAACTGCGCACGCGCGGATCACGAGGCGGAGCTTCCGGGTCGGGGGTTAGGCGGATCGCTGCAGGCAAGGGGCGGGGCGAGAAGCGTCCAAGTCTGCAGAGCGAGAGCAAGGCGGGGCAAGGGGCAGGGAGATGCTTAACAGTCCTATGAAAGTGAAGTAGCTCAGTGGAGTCCGACTCTTTGCGATCGCACGGACGGTAGCCTACCAGCCTCCTCCCTCCATGGGATTCTCCAGGCAAGAATACTGGAGTGGGTTGCCACTTCCTTCTCCTAGGGCTCTTCCCGACCCAGGGATCGAACCCTGGTCTCACGCATTGCAGGCAGACGCTTTAACCTCTGAGCCACCAAGGAAGCCCCGTAACAATCCTGTGATGCCCCATAAATTACAGCCTGTTTTTTTTAATCTGTTGCCTTTAACATCTAAATAGATAGCATATTCTTCTATAATTACAATATGGAAATGTCTATGAACAAAATAAACTTTTTGTCATATGTTGAGGAAAGAACGGTGGTAGTAGTGAAAGTCGCTCAGTCGTGTCCGACTCTGCGACCCCATGGTCTATACAGTCCATGGAATTCTCCAGGCCAGAATACTGGAGTGGGTAGTCTTTCCCTTCTGCGTGAGATCTTCCCAAGCCAGGGATCTAACCCAGGTCTCCCGCATTGCAGGCGGATTCTTTACCAGCTGAGCCACAAGGGAAGCCTCTGTTAGCGAGATTCATCCAGTGTTTTAGCAACAACATCTAAGCAGCCAGGGTATGGTCAGTGTTTAGGGACAGATTTAAACATCTGCAATCTGTGCATACCTTTGATTTCTTCTTTTAGTGCCTGTTAGCTGCTAGACAGTTCTTTTCTCCTTAAATTCTTCCGATTTAATTTGAATTTTATACATTCCCCCACAGCCTCCTGGGAATTTTGAGGATTTGGGGTCATTTTGCACTCCCCCTCAGGATGCGAGGAAAACATACACTGGGCACAGTGGAGAGGAGGAAGCTGGCGGGTTCCGCGGACCAGAGGCACTGCTGCGGCGGGGCTCCACGCCTCCGTGCCAGCAGAGGTGGCGGCCTTCCCAGGTCGCTGTGTCACTCCGTTACACTTTTAAAGCAAAAGCTTATAACTTTGTAGACCAGTTATGTTGGAAACTAGGATATTTCCTCCTAACAAGTAGAAAAGTTTCAACAAAGATTTTATTTTCCTTTTTAAAATTTTTTGAAATGACAAAAGTATGACAACACATTTACATCAGGCTTTGAAAATAGTTACAGACAATTCCACTGTATATTACAATTTTTTCAGTAGACAAATTAAGATTTTTACTAGGAATCTCAATATTAAACTCTCAAAAATTAATAGAATGGACAGGAAAGTAGGTTATAGTAGACCTGAAAAAAATTGTGAACCAATTCAACATAATTAAGACTTATACAATTTTCACACAAGAGCAGGATACAAATTTTATTCAAGTTCCCATAGACTACTAACCAGGAGACACTGGAATATGACGTAAAACAAGGTGCAAAAGTTTCATGGCCTAAATAAAGAGTATTGAAATCATACAGGGCCTGTTCTCTTATTACTGTGAAACTATGTGAAAAATCAATACTATAAGGTATTTGAAAATAACCCACATATTTTCAAGTGCAATAAATAAATAAATGTTTTTGTCAGCAGGTTCTTGCCTGTCCTGCTCCTGGCAATTCAGGGATTGGGAACCTGGGTCTCCAAAGAGTTCCTGAACGGCTGTAATTGGATGCAGAAACTTTCCTCCCATTAGAATAATTTAAGCATCTTAAGAAAACAAGAGATTTTTCTGGGTTTCTCTCTGTACTGTAAACTAAAATAAGAAATACAAAACTATCCCTGGGGAAAACATGCCATTTTACAGTGACATCCTGTATCACAACTTTTCCTCTTTGTTCCTCATTCAGCTAGAAGGCCAAACTCCAAACTGTGTCTCAGTTCCAGAGACACAAGGTCAAAACCTACAGTCTGAGACTGGAGGACTAAGGTATGTGATAACTTCCGTCAGTACCTTTTTTTTTTTTCATTTTGAAACTGACAAATTTTACTAACCATTGCTTTAAAAAGAGCAATTTTCGTTGATCAGTTGCTAAGTTGAATCTGACTCTTTGAAACTCCATGAACTGCAGCACACCAGGCTTCCCTGTCTTCACTATCTCCCAGGGTTTTCTCAAACTTGTGTTCATTGAGCGGGTAATGCCATCCAACAATCTCATCCTGTCGTCCTCTTCTCCTGCCCACAGTCTTTCCCAGCGTCAGGGTCTTTTCCATTGAGTCCGCTCTTTCCATCATGTGGCCAAAAAGAGCAATGCATCTTTAAAAATTGATGAAAACCACCTTTTCCTTTAGTACACATTCTAAGATTCTACTGCTCTCCACACAACAGGCCAATAATTGAGAGACAAGTTATTGGGGCAGGAATAACGACTTTATTCAGAAAGTCAGCAAACCGAAAATATGGTGGACTGGTACCCCCAAAACCATCTTATCCGAATTAGAACTCAGTCCCCTCTTTTATACTTCCTGACCTGCATGCAGGTTTCTCAAAAGGCAGATCACGTAGTCTGGTATTCCCATCTCTTTCAGAATTTTCCACAGTTTACTGTGACCCACATAGTCAAAGACTTTGGCATAGTTAATAAAGCAGATATAGATGTTTTCTGGAACGCTCTTGCTTTTTTGATGATCCAGTGGATGTTGGCAATTTGGTCTCTGGTTCCTCTGCCTTTTCTAAAACCAGCTTGAACATCTGGAAGTTCACGGTTCACGTATTGCTGAAGCTTGACTTGGAGAATTTTGAGCATTACTTTACTAGCATGTGAGATGAGGGCAATTGTGCGGTAGTTGGAGCATTCTTTGACATTGCTTTTCTTTGGGATTGGAATGAAAACTGACCTTTTCCAGTCCTGTGGCCACTGCTTAGTGTTCCAAATTTGCTGGCATATTGAGTACAGCACTTTCACAGCATCATCTTTCAGGATTTGCAGAGGAATGGAAGGCCATAAAAGGTCATTGTATAGGGTCACTCCTCAACCCCTCCCCCCCCACACACAATATCAGTAATCTTATTACTGTTTAAATCATTCATGTGCTGAGGTAGAACAAATTTAAGGCAACATAATATATTTAAGATATAATTTCAACTGTTAAAAAGTACAAAGCTTATTTATGAGATGATGTTTTGTAATAAAACCATGGAGTTGCATATCCATGCACACATGCATGCACATGTAAATACACAACTGACTGAAATGAAGAGTTGCCTCTTGACACATTTTTAAATCATTTTCTCATTATCACTTTTAGTCATGTATTTCAGCATTGAAAATGAATCAACTGTACTTAAGTTTGTCAATATTACATTTTTTTAAAGCTTGTTTGTTTATTTAGGTTGTGCTGGTCTTTGTTACTTTGTGTGGCTTTTTCTAGTTGCACTGAGCGGGAGATACTCTGTAGTTGTGGTGAGTGGGCTTCTCACTGCAATGGCATCTTTTGTTACAGAGAACAGGTTGTAGGTGGACTGCAGGCACAAGGCTTCTGTAGTTGCAACACATGGGGTCTGCGGTTTTGGCTCGCAGGCTCTCGAGCATGGGCTCAGTAGTTGTGCTGGATGGCCTTAGTTACTCCCGGGCATGCGGAATCTTCTGAGACAAGGGAGATCAAACCCATATCCCCTGCATTGGCAGGCACATTGTTATCCACTGGAACAACAAGGAAGTCTCAACTCTAATACTATATTAGTTTAAAAAAACAAAAAGTACTATACATATAAAAGACATGTATAGAATACTTCGAGTTCAATCTCTATAAAATACCTATATTCAAAAATAATATGAGGGCATCTCTCCTGACGCAATGGTAAAGAATCCACCCACAAATGCGGAAGACACGGGTTCTGCTCCAGGATAAGGCCACATGCCTCGAGGCAACTAAGACCAAGTGACACAACTACTGAGCCTGTGCTGTAGCGCCCAAGAGCCCAAACTACTAGGCCCACGTCCTGAAACTACTGAAGCCCAAGCATCACACAGCCCATGCTCTGCAACAAGACACAACGAGAATCCCATGCACCACGACTAGAGAAAGCCCCCACTGCTGGCAACTAGAGAAAAGACCAAGCAGCAACAAAGACCCAGAACACACAAATAAATAATTTTTCTAAAAAAATAATGATTTTATCCTTAGTTATTTTAGTGTGTCAGTTCAGTTCAGTTCAGTCACTCAGTCATATCCTACTCTTTGCGACCCCATGATTGCAGCACATCAGGCCTCCCTGTCCATCACCAAAACCAGGAATTCACCTAAACTCTTGTCCATCAAGTAGGTGATACCATCCAGCCATCTCATCCTCTGTTGTCCCCTTCTCCTCCTGCCCCCAATCCCTCCCAGCATCAGAGTCTTTTCCAATGAGTCAGCTCTTCGCCTTAGGTGGCCAAAGGATTGGAGTTTCAGCTTTAGCATCAGTGCTTGCAAAGAACACTAAGGGCTGATCTCCTTCAGAATGGACTGGTTGGATCTCCTTGCAGTCCAAGGGACCCTCAAGAGTTTTCTCCAACACCGCAGTTCAAAAGCATCAATTCTTCGGCTCTCAGCCTTCTTCACAGTCCAACTCTCACATCCATACATGACCACAGGAAAAACCATAGCCTTGACTAGACGAACCTTAGTCGGCAAAGTAATGTCTCTGCTTTCGAATATACTATCTAGGTTGGTCATAACTTTTCTTCCAAAGAGTAAGCGTCTTTTATTTCATGGCTGCAGTCACCATCTGCAGTGATTTGGTAGCCCAAAAAAATAAAGTCTGACACTGTTTCTACTGTTTCCCCATCTATTTCCATGAAGTGATGGGACCGGATGCCATCATCTTCGTTTTCTGAATGTTGAGCTTTAAGCCAACTTTTGCGCTCTCCTCTTTCACTTTCATCTAGAGGCTTTTTAGCTCCTCTTCACTTTCTGCCATAAGGGTGGTGTGATCTGCATATCTGAGGTTATTGATAGTTCTCCCGGCAATCTTGATTCCAGCTTGTGTTTCCTCCAATCCAGTGTTTCTCATGATATACTCTGCATATAAGTTAAATAAGCAGGGTGACAATATACAGCCTTGATGTACTCCTTTTCCTCTTTGGAACCAGTCTGTTGTTCCATGTCCAGTTCTAACTGTTGCTTCCTGACCTGCATACAGATTTCTCAAGAGGCAGGTTAGGTGGTCTGGTATTCCCATCTCTTTCAGAATTTTCCACAGCTTCTTGTGATCCACACAGTCAAAGGCTTTGGCATAGTCAATAAAGCAGAAATAGATGTGTTTCTGGAACTCTCTTGCTTTTTCCATGATCCAGAGGATGTTGGCAATTTGATCTCTGGTTCTTCTGCCTTTTCTAAAACCAGCTTGAACGTCAGGGAGGTCACGGTTCACGTATTGCTAAAGCCTGGCTTGGAGAATTTTGAGCATGACTTTACTAGCAAGTGAAATGAGTGCAATTGTGCAGTAGTTTGAGCATTCTTTGCCAGTGCCTTTCTTTGGGATTGGAATGAAAACTGACCTTTACCAGTCCTGTGGCCACTGCTTAGTTTTCCAAATTTGCTGGCATATTGAGTGCAGCACTTTCACAGCATCATCTTTCAGGATTTGAAATAGCTCAACTGGAATTCCATCACCTCCACTGGCTTTGTTCGTAGTGATGCTTTCTAAGGCCCACTTGACTTCACATTCCAAGATGTCTGGCTCTAGATTAGTGATCACATCATCATGATTATCTGGGTTGTGAAGATCCTTTTTGTACAGTTCTTGTGTGTATTCTTGCCACCTCTTCTTAATATCTTCTGCTTCTGTTAGGTCCATACCTTTTCTGTCCTTTATGGAGCCCATCTTTGCATGAAATGTTCCCTTGGTATCTCTAATTTTCTTGAAGAGATCTCTAGTCTTTCCCATTCTGTTGTTTTCCTCTATTTCTTTGCATTGATTGCTGAAGAAGGCTTTCTTATCTCTTCTTGCTATTCTTTGGAACTCTGCATTCAGATGCTTATATCTTTCCTTTTCTCCTTTGCTTTTCACCTCTCTTCTTTTCACAGCCATTTGTAAGGCCTCCCCAGACAGCCATTTTGCTTTTTTGCATTTCTTTTCCATGGGGATGGTCTTGATCCCTGTCTCCTGTACAATGTCACGAACCTCATTCCATGGTTCATCAGGCACTCTATCTATCAGATCTAGACCCTTAAATCTATTTCTCACTTCCACTGTATAATCATAAGATATATGATTGAAGTCATACCTGAATGGTCTAGTGGTTTTCCCTACTTTCTTCAATTTGAGTCTGAATTTGGTAATTAGGAGTTCATGATCTGTGCCACAGTCAGCTCCTGGTCTTGTTTTTGTTGACAGTATAGAGCTTCTCCATCTTTGGCTGCAAAGAATATAATGAATCTGATTTCAATGTTGACAATCTGGTGATGTCCATGTGTAGAGTGACCGCTGGAAAAACCATAGCCTTGACTAGACGGACCTTTGTTGGCAAAGTGATCTCTCTGGCTTTTAATATGCTATCTAGGTGGGTCATAAATTTCCTTCCAAGGAGTAAGTGTCTTTTAATTTCATAGCTGCAGTCACCAGCTGCAGTGATTTTGGAGCCCAAAAAAATAAAGTCTGACACTGTTTCCACTGTTTCCCCATCTATTTCCCGTGAAGTGATGGGACCGGATGCCATGATCTTCATTTTCTGAATGTTGAGCTTTAAGCCAACTTATTCACTCTCCTCTTTCACTTTCATCAAGAGGCTTTTAGTTCCTCTTCACTTTCTGCCACAAGGGTGAGTTCATCTGCATATCTGAGGTTATTGATATTTCTCCCAGCAATCTTGATTCCAGCTTGTGATTCTTCCACCCCAGCGTTTCTCATGATGTTCTCTGCATAGAAGTTAAATAAGCAGGGTGACAATATACAGCCTTGATGCACTTCTTTTCCTATTTGGAACCAGTTTGTTGTTCCATGTCCAGTTCTAACTGTTGCTTCCTGACCTGAATACAGATTTCTCAAGAGGCAGGTCGGGTGGTCTGGTATTCCCATCTCTTTCAGAATTTTCCAGTTTTTTGTGATCCACACGTTCAAAGGCTTTGGCCTAGTCATTAAAGCAGAAATAGATGTGTTTCTGGAACTCTCTTGCTTTTTCCATGAACCAGTGGATGTTGGCAATTTGATCTATGGTTTCTCTGCCTTTTCTAAAACAAGCTTGAACATCTGGAAGTTCATGGTTCACGTATTGCTGAAGCCTGGCTTAGAGAATTTTGAGCATGACTTTACTAGCGTGTGAGATGCGTGCAGTTGTGTGGTAGTTTGAGCATTCTTTGGCAGTGCCTTTCTTTGAGATTGGAATGAAACTGACCTTTACCAGTCCTGTGGCCACTGCTTAGTTTTCCAAATTTGCTGGCATATTGAGTGCAGCACTTTCACAGCATCATCTTCCAGAATTTGAAATAACTCAACTGGAATTCCATCACCTCCACTAGCTTTGTTCATAGTGATGCTTTCTAAGGCCCACTTGACTTCATATTCAAGGATGTCTGGGCTCTAGGTGAGTGATCACCCCATCATGATTATCTGGGTCATGAAGATCCTTTTTGTACAGTTCTTGTGTGTATTCTTGCCACCTCTTCTTAATATCTTCTGCTTCTGTTAGGTCCATACTATTTCTGTCCTTTATCGAGCCCATCCTTGCATGAAATGTTCCCTTGGTATCTCTAATTTTCTTGAAGAGATCTCTAGTCTTTCCCATTCTGTTGTTTTCCTCTATTTCTTTGCATTGATTGCTGAAGAAGGCTTTCTTATCTCTTCTTGCTATTCTCTGGAACCTGCATTCAGATGCTTATATCTTTCCTTTTGTCCTTTGCTTTTCACTTCTCTTCTTTTCACAGCTATTTTTAAGGCCTCCCCAAACAGCCATTTTGCCTTTTTTGCATTTTTTGACCATGGGGATGGTCTTGATTCTTGTCTCCTGTACAATATCATGAACCTCCATCCATAGTTCATCAGGCACTCTATCTATCAGATCTAGTCCCTTACATCTATTTCTCACTTCCACTGTATAATCATAAGAGATTTGATTTAGGTCATACCTGACTGGTCTAGTGGTTTTCCATACTTTCTACAATTTAAGTCTGAATTTGAGCCACAGTCAGCTCCTGGTCTTGTTTTTGCTGACTGTAGAGAGCTTCTCCTTCTTTGGGTGCAAAGAATATAATCAGTCTGATTTCGGTGTTGACCATCTAGTGATGTCCATGTGTAGAGTCTTCTCTTGTGTTGTTGGAAGAGGGTGTTTGCTATGACCAGTGCGTTCTCTTGGCAAAACTATATTAGCCTTTGTCTTACTTCATTCCATATTCCAAGGCCAAATTTGCCTGTTACTCCAGGTGTTTCTTGACTTCCTACATTTGCATTCCAGTCCCCTATAATGAAAAGGACATCTTTTTTGGGTATTAGTTCTAAAAGGTCTTGTAGGTCTTCATAGAACTGTTCAACTTCAGCTTCTTCAGCATTACTGGTTGGGCATAGACTTGGATTACTGTGATATTGAATGGTTTGCCTTGGAAACAAACAGAGATCATTCTGTCATTTTTGAGATTGCATCCAAGTACTGAGTTTTGGACTCTTTTGTGGACCATGATAGCTACTCCATTACTGAATCTTAAATTCAGACTGTTGTCTAAAAGTCTTGACACATACATTACATCAACGTAGCTTCTATGTATTATAGTGTCAATTTTCTCATGAAGCTAAATGGAAACACCTGACAAAAACCTAAACACAATGATTACATTTGTTAGGTCTCTTTCGTATGGATCACCTGATGTCTTTTTAGGCCTGAATGCTGCCTGATACATTTGCCCCACTCATTACATTTGCTTTCTCTGCATTATGAATTCCGTGATGATGTGACTAATGAGACTTGTACTGAAGCACTGGTCACATATATTACATTTACATCCTTTCTCTCATCTACAGGTTACCTTATGGTCCCCTTAAGATTTACTGCACTCTAAATATATGGCTTCTTTCCAGTATGATTTGTTTTCACGATTTGTAAGGTTTGAATGCCTTCTAAAACACTTGTCACAATCACTACATGGGTAAGATCTCAGAATTCATTACATGACGGTTAGTTAGTTCTGAACTCAGAATCCAAAGCTTTGCCACACCCACCGTTATTTGTGCAGTTTTCCTACAGTTTGACTTTTCTGAAGGTCAAAAGGATGATATTCTTTATTGCATTTATTACATCTGTAAGGTTTCACTCCAGTATGGATTCACTGATTATCTGCAAAATGATTCCTGTGACTGAAGGCTTTGATATTTAAATTACATTTATGTGGTTTTGCCTAATGTGCAATCAAAGCTTTGCCACACTAACTATATTTGTATGATTTCTCTCTGGTATGAGTTCTCTGATGAATTAGAAGGCCAGAAATCTGACTAAAGGCTTTGTCACACATGTTACATTTGTAAGGTTTCTCTCCAGTATTAATTCTCTGATGACTTCCAAGGTTTGCATTCTGAGTAAAGCACCAGCCACAAATATCACATTTATATGGTTTCTCTCCAGTATGAATTCTCTGATGAACTGTAAGGTGTGTATTTTGACTAAAGGTTTTGCCACATACATCACATTTATATGGTTTCTCTCCAGCATGAATTCTCCAATGAACCATAAGATAAAACCTGTAACAGAAGTCTTTGCCACATAAATTACATTTATACGATTTCTTTTCTGTATGAACTGTTTGATGCTTGTTTGGAGCTGAACGTGCATTGAAATATTGGTCACACTCATTACATTTGTAAGTTTTCTCTCTAGTATGAATTCTCGGAAGAATTCCAAGGCTGGCATTTTGAGTAAAGCACTGGCCACAAACATCACATTTATACGGTTTCTCTCCAGCATGAATTCTCCGATGAACTAGAAGGCTTGCAGTCTGACTACAGGCCTTGCGACATATGTCACATTTACATGGTTTCTCTCCAGTATGAATTCTCTGATGAATTGCAAGCTTGGCATTTGGACTAAAGGCCTTGCAACATACATCACATTTATAGGGTTTCTTTCTAGCATGATCTCTCTGATGAATTCCAAGGTGTGAATATTGATTAAAGCATTAAAGATGGAAAGAAAAATACTTCACAAATTCATTCAGTCTCTGCCTCCTTCTGATGCATAAGGAATAGTACAATATGAAAATATCTATTACTTTTAAACAACTAATAAACAAAGACCATAGGGGTAGAAAATAAGAAATTAGATATTTCAAAAGGTTGAAATCAGCTTTATAAATACTTAAGCTCAGGAAAAACTCCTTGTGTACCATGTAGTGGGCAGATCACCTGAAGAAAGGACAAGTTTAAATTCCTAATGCCAATCATGAAGCTTTTCATGTCTGAGTCAACAGGGCTTTGACCTAGGTCACGAAAAATGGGCTACTAAGAGGCATAGAGAGAAAATGCAGAGACACACCCCCAAGGCAGATCCAAAACTTCAGAGGCAAGTTATCCTTACCCACAGAGCACATTTCTGAGGGTCTCCAACATCACATCCATGTACAAGACCCTCTGAATTGGATTCAGGCATTCCCATTCCTCAGGAGAGAATTTGATGGCCACATCCTTGAAGGTCAACTGTCCCTGAAATGAAAATACATTTCACCAATAGGCCCTGAGCAGTTTTTATTTTCACACAAAAGGAGAAGAGGAAAAAGAGGGAAGGATCATTTCAGTAGAAATAATATTCTGATAAATCCATGGAAAGCTATTTGGAGCAAATTCTTGGTCTCTAATTTCCTACATTAAGTATTGTTTCTGAAGTAAATAATGAATCAAAATTAGTAAAGATGGGACTTCCCTGGTGGTCCAGTGGTTAAGACCCTGCATTTCCACTGCAGGGGTTTTAGGTTCAATTCCTCCTCAGGCACCAATATCCTGTAAGATGCAACTTGCAACCAAGAAGAAAAGACAAAAAATTTTAGTAAACTTGATTTCATGGTTTAAATAGAATGGAAAGAATTACAAAAAGAAGAAAAAAAAAGGAAACTGAAAAAGAAGAAAAAAGATAAAACAGACAATGATATGAAATACCATCTAGTCCTGAGATCTCTTTCTGAACTTTCCATTCCATTCCCAAACACTAAGAAATTGAAGGAGGTCCTCATATAGTTTTAAATGTACTGTAAAAAGTCAGAACTGATTTCCCGTTTAGTTGCTTTTCCAGATTTTTCAGGTACTGGGGATGTTAATAACTGACTTTCAGATACAGTATCTTTACCCTGGTTGACAGAGTGCAGACAGTTCATCCAGATGAGCCCTCAGAAATCCCTGCTGCCCAACAGCACTGAGACCACAGCCCCAACCCATGGGTGTGAAGTCATGCCTAGGACGGTGCCCAGGGGAGCCTCCTCACAAGGTGCAGGTCATCTTTTGAGCTTTTCCCTCAGGTATCATGAGTCTTTAGAGGTCTGTCATGCAAGTTGAAAAAATGTTGCTTAATGCTTACAATTAACACATTCCCTTCCTGTGCCACAGCCACATACACAGGGAAGACCTCACCGTGTGGAACAGACAGTCCTCTACTGCCCACTTTCATAGGAGGGACTCAGGACAGTAAACACCCACACTGAGAAAAACAAGTTTTCACATACTTTCTTCAACCATACTTCCCTCCAGATGAAGTCACACACACACAGCAGCACTGGGGACCTCAGCTGACCCAATAATTCCCTTGAGGTCATACACCAGGCCTTAGTACATCCTCATGCAGAGTGGTGCACCTCAGCCTTCAGGAGTGAAGGACTCAAAAGTCCTGATCTCGAGACTAGATGCACTGGGGCCCCTTAAAAAAAAAATCACTGGGAATCAGCCCCACCCAGACTTTCTGAAGGGAAATCTCTAATCAGGGTGCAAAGGTATTTGCAAAATGCCTCACTGCCATAATTTACAGCCTGGATGAGCAGCACTCAAGAAATCAAGCCCTGCATACTGCCCTCTTTTCCAGTTTTATTGAGGTTGAATTGACTAATGAAAAGGGTATGTGTACATATAACACGCACAATGTGATGATATGACATATGCACACTGTGAAATATTTATCACAATCCAGTAATCAAAATGGGCTTCTGTGGTGGCTAAGTAGCAATTTGCCTGCCAGTGCAGGAGTTTCGGGTTCAATCCCCCCCTTCAAAAACATCTCCTAGAGAAGGAAATGGCAACCATACCATTATTCTTGCCTGGGAAAACCCATGGACAGAGGAGCCTGGCGGGCCACAGTCCACTGGGTTACAAAAGAGTTGCACATGACTTAGCAACTCAAAACACACATCAACTCCCAATTCCCATGGTTTTGTGTGTGTGTGTGGTGAGAACACAAGATTTCCTCTCAGCAAATTTCAAGCTGTAGTAACAAAGTAGGGTTAACTATAGTCAGCAAGCTGCACAGAGCTCCCCAGAACATACTCATTTTATGTCTGAAAGTCTCTACCTTTGGACAAAGATCTCCCATATATCTTTACCATGTCCCATTTCCAGATAACCATCATCCTACTGTCTGGTATGATTAAGTGTCACTTTTTCATACTCCACATGTAGGCTAGCACATACGTGTTTTTCTCTGTCTTAATTCACTTAGAATAATGTTGTCTACATTCATCCAAGTTCTCTTTAAGTGACAAAATTCTACATTTTTATGGCTGAATAATATGTCCATATATATATGTGTGTGTGTGTGTGTGTGTGTTTGTACATAACCTACCTGGAAACTTGGGGTCTTTAATTAATAGAAATTATAAACAGACCAGAGGACAAATTCAGGCAAGGCTTCATTGGGGCTCCTGCCACAGTAAGAGCAAGAAAAAGTAGGTTTCCCTTGCTGTTTTCCAACAGGTGGGAGTGGGAGGTAGGCCGGTCCCCTAAATGGGGTGAGGGTAGGGGGAGATTGGTGGGTTGGGCAGGACGGAAGCTGAAGTGATCTGCCCCTCCACTCCACTCCCTTTGGGGCTGTTGTGGGCAGAGATCATGGGCACACCCCTGCTTTTGCTTCTGGAACCTCAGAAATAGCAGCTGGTCTGTGGCCTTTTAATTTCTTATCGTTCAGAATTGCCCTGACTGTGCATGTGGGTGACTACAGTTTCTTTGGTCCCTTCCAGTGTCTTTGTGTTCTGTTGCCCAAGGAGACATTTGTCCAGGAGCAAGCCCTGCAGTAAAGGGCCTCAGGCCCCAGTCTGTCTCATGTGCTGTGTGCTCAGACACTTCAGTTGTGTCCTACTTTTTGTGATGCTATGGACCTTAGCCCACCAGGGTCCTCTGTCCATGGGATTCTCCAGGCAAGAATGCTGGAGTGGATTGGCATGCCCTCCTTCAGGGCATCTTCCCAACCCAGGGGTCAAAGCTTCGTCTCTTATGTATCCTGTAGGGACAGGTGGTTCTTTACCAATAGTACTACCTGGGAAGCCTGTCACACACACGTTTTTATAATTGACTTATTTGTCAACAAACATTTAGGTTATTTCTACAACAAATGATTGTTGTGGATAAAGAAATACTGGTTATACAAATGCAGGTAACTCGTTCAAATCACTGACTTTTCACAGGACATTCTGGTGCTCACAGGAATTCCACGTTAAGAATCTGCCTTGCAACAAAGAGAACTCGTGTTCAGTCCTTCATAAAAGCAGGGCACACCCCTGCTTTTGCTTCTGGAGCCCCAGAAATAGCATGAGGACTTAAGATCCCACAGGAGACGGAGCAACTAAGCCCAGGCACTGCAAAGACAGAGGCTGCATACTCCAGGGCCCCCATGCCACGATGAAACGTCCTGTGTGATGCAGTGAAGATCCCATGATCCACAACTAAGACCCACTGCAGTCAAATAAATAAATATTCTTTAAAGTATACTGATTCTGCTTCCTTTGGATACGTAATCAGAAGTTGTGAGACTGAGGTCCTATGCATGTTCTATTTGTAACATTTGAGGAACCTCCATACTGCTTCCCATGTACTATTGACATTCCCACCAACCATTCACAAGAGTTCCTGTGTATCTGTATTGTGCAGGTATGTGGCACGTGCACGTGATTTGGAAAGACATAGAGAGAACCCCACTGCCCTGGCAGCAAGAAATAGCAGCTGCATCATCTCCAGAATAAGCCTTTGTACTCTAGATTGCTATGGAGCTGATGGTCCTCAGAGTCTATGAATAATCCTTCCCTGTGCCCGTGAGTTAAGTTGCTTCAGTCATGTCTGACTGTTTGGGACCCTATGGACTGTAGTCCACCAGACTCCTCTGTCCATGGAGTAGGTTGCCATGCCCTCCTCCCAACTCAGGGATCAAACCCACGTCTCTTACTCCTGCACCACCAGGAGTAGAAATTCCCTGGTGGTGCAGTGGTAAATAATCTACCTGCCAATGCACAGGACCCGGGTTTGATCCCTGGTCTGAGAGGATACCATGTGTGTCAGAGCAACTAAGCCCATGCCACACAAGTACTGAGCTTGTGCTCTAAAGCATGTGCTCTGCAACAAGAGTAGCTAGAGCAGTGAGAAGCCTACACACAAGTAGCCAGAAAGTCGCTTCTGCTTGCTGCAACTAGAGAAAGCCCACGTACAGCAAAAAATAAAACAAAACAAAACAAAAAACGCTCAGCACAGCCCAAAAAACAAAAAAGCATTGAGTCCTCTGTACTGACCCCAAAAAGCATCAAAATGCCAGTCTCCAGCCACACCCCAGCCAAGTTTATGTGGAGAATTCATGGCCTGATTGCTGCAAAAAGAGAAAGAAGCCAGCACAATGAAGACTTCGCATAGCCAAAAATGAAAGATTACAGAGAGAAAAAAACTTTTAATGAGAAATTCATTCTTCTTTATAAAAGTTTCTGTTCCATGCTTATGACGACAAAACTTCAAATACGTATATGAGAAAAAAACTTGTTTACATCATAATATATAATACTTCAGCCTATACTTCAATGTAATGGAATGTCAAATTACTATATGATCATTTGACGGTAATTAGGCAATTTACTTTTTGTTGAAAAATTGTAATATATTTTCTCTCATTTCTTTGTTGTCTGTTTCTGAAAGATATGTCAGTTGTGGACAACAAAGCATATTGTAAAATGTAAAGTCTTGACACTAGAATTTATTTTCACCAAAATTATCAACTTGGCACTATTTCTAAATATTTCTATGTGTATTATCTGACTGAACTCAAGTCCTAAAGGAACTGTCTTTCTTTACATTCACAGGGCACCTACTATGTTGTCTGTCATTGTCTACGTGCATTTTAATGTTACAAAAGTCTCAAAATAACCCACTGACTTCTGTATTTGTTAGTGTAAGGCAGGAAAGAAATGTAAATTAAACATTAAATCTGGGTCATAACATGTGGATAGAAAAACTAACAGTAGGGAAAAAGTATTGAAAAAAAAAAAACAAAAGAAATAGGATGGCAGGATTTAAGAGATTAGCACTGAAACATATATATTACCATAGGTAAAAGAGCCAGTGGGAGTTTGATGTATGAGCGAGTGCTCTGGGCCGATCTGGAGGAATACGGTGGTGAGAGAGGTGGGTTCAGGAGGGAGGGGACATATGTACGCCTATGGCATATTCATGTTGATGTATAGCAATAACCATCACAGTATTGTTAAAAAAAAAAAAAAAAAGGTCAAAAATTTCATATATTTTACCGCATTCTCTACATGTGTAAGTTTTCACTGCAATATGGATTCTCAGATGATCTGCAACATCATTCCTTGTGACCGAAGGGTTTGCCACATTAATTTCTCTTCTGTATGAACTGCCTAATGGGCAGTTAATGCTGAACACGCACTAGAAACTCTGCCACATTCATTTCCCTTGTATCTTTTCTATGCAGTATGAATTCTCTGAATTACAAGGCCTGAACACTGACTAAAGGCTTTGTCACACTCACGACATTTGCACTAAAATGTTTCTCACAACTGTCAGATTTCTAATGCTTCTCTCTAGTATGAATTCTCCGATGGTTTCTAAGTTCATCATTTCATGTAAAGCACCAGCCATATACATCATATTTATATGGTTCCTCTCCTGTCTGAACTGCCTGATGATGAGTTATGGATGACTGTGCCTAAATGGTTTGTCACAATTTTTACATTTGTAAGGTTCTCTCCAGTATGAATTCTCTGATGAACTGCAAGGCTTGACCTTACACTGAAAGCCTTGCCACATATACCACAATTATATGGTTTCTCTCCAGTAACAAACTCTCCGATGAACAACAAGGTATCCAGTACGACTAAACGCCTTGCCACACACATCACATTTATAAGGTTTCTCTCCAGTATGAATTCTCCGATGAAGTCCAAGTTTTGCAGTCTGATTAAAGGCCTTGCCACATACATCACATTTATATAGTTTCTCTCCAGTATGAATTCTCCGATGAACTTCAAGGCTTGAAGTTTCACTAAAGCCTTTGCCACATACATAACATTTATATGCTTTCTCTCCAGTATGAATTCTCCAATGAAATGCAAGGTTTGCAGTTTGACTAAAGGCTCTGCTACATATATCACATTTATATGTTTTCTCTCCCATATGGAATCTCCGATGAACTGCAAGCTTTGCAGCTTCATTAAAGCCCTTGCCACATAAATCACATTTATATTGCTTCTCTCCGGTATGTACTCTCAAATGAACCGCAAGGTGTAAAGTTACTCTGAAAGTCTTGCCACACAGATCACATTTATATGGGTTCACTCCAGTATGAAGACTCTGATGAATAGTAAGTCACATTTATGTGGTTTCTCTCCAGTATGAACTCTCTGATGAACTGCAAGGCTTGCTTCTAGCCTTTATACACAAAGGCCAGTATGCCACATTATACTAAAGGTCTACAACGTCTTGCCACACACATCACATTTATATCATTTCTCTCCAGTATAAATTTTCCGATGAACTGCAAGGCTTGAAGTTTCACCAAAGCCTTTGCCACATACATCACATTTATATGGTTTCTCTCCAGTATGAAATCTCCAATGAATTACAAATTTTGCAGCTTGATTAAAGGCCTTGCAACATACATCACATTCATATGGTTTCTCTCCAGTATGAATTTTCTCATGAATTGCAAGGTTTGCAGTTTGAATGAAAGTCTTGCCACATACGTCACATTTATATGGTTTCTTTCCAGTATGAAGTCTCTGATGAACTGCATGGCTTGCATTTTGACTAAAGGCCTTTCCAGAAACATCACATTAATATGGTTTCACTCCGGTATGAGTTATCTGATGATTTTCAAGGTGTGTACTTTGTTTAAAGCAGTAACCACACACATCACATTTATATTGTTTCTCTCCGGTGCAAATATTCTGATGAACTGCAAGGTTTCTAGTTTGATTAAAAGCCTTGCCACACACATCACATTTATATGGATTTCCTCCTGCATGGATTCTTTGATGTCCAGTGAGTTCTGAGTCCTGAAGAAAGGTTATGTCACATTCATTACATTTGTAAGATCTTTTGTTTTTTGTTTCATGGTCTGGAAACAGTTCTGAAGGATGCATAACAGCATTCTCATGTTTATGAGAAAAGCCTTTGCAGACATTAAGAGTTCTCTGAGACGATAAACCTGAGGCGCTGACTTTTGTCACAACTTGACTACATTCAAAAATTATCCCTTCAGATTGTACCATCTGCAATTCATCCTGAAAGGTGGATCCGGGCCTTTCAAAAGGTCTATTTCCTGCATCACTTCTACTATGATGGTCTCTTCCATCAGTGAAGTTTTGTTATGGGATGTAGACATTCCTTTGTCATTTCTTTCATCATCTGTCCACAGACAGTCAAAGTCATGTATATTTTCCTGGATCTTCCTGAGGCGAAAATCTTTGATTCAAGGCTTTCAGCTCTTTCAAACATCACTCTTTGAAAAATTTCCCCTTTACTACTGTTTGCTTTTGCCTGTAATTTCTTCATCATATGTATATGAGACATATCTACAAGACATAAAGAACCACAGGTATTCTATTAGTTACAACTCATAAATAAATTTCCTGTTGAATACATGATATTATACCAAAAGTTATATCCATCTTGAACAGAATTATGAATGTTCACAATGATGATCTTAAAACTATAGAAAAATAAATGAATAGAATTCTTTAAAAAACAGTGAAGTAATTCAAATTAATTTTAGCATAGTATAGTTTCAAACACAATCAGAAAACATTCATTTTATGCAAACTCATGTCAGTTCTCAAAGAAAACATATTTTCCCACCATGACCTCAAAGATCATCCTACTTTGTACTAAACACACTGCTGTCTCATAATTGAGGAGAAACTAATGGTATATTGTACATACTTTATGCATATTTATATATATTTAAATGGTAAAGAACATACAGGACTAGAGAGGTGACTCAGTGGTAAACAAGCTGCCTGCCAGTGTAGAAGACACGGCACAGGGGGATACAATCCCTGGGTAGGAAAGATCCCCAGGAAGAAGAAATCTCAACCCAGTGCACTATTCTTGCCTGAGAAAAATTCCGTGGATAGGAAAGCTTGGTGGCCTACAGTCCATGAGATGAGATCACAAAGAGTCAGACAGAACTGGGCAAACAAGCATCAAACAGGCAATATATTGGAATGGTAAACAATGCAAAAGAAGTATTCTAATGAATAATGTAAAAAATAAATGGCAGTTAGTAACTGTTCAACAAATACTGCATTGAGAAAATAAAGAATTCCGTAAACTATATATATATATATATATTTTTTTTTTCCTGGAGCATATGGTTTATGAGATCTTAGTTCCGTGACCATGGATTAAATCCAGGCTCACTGCAGTGAAACTACTGAATCCTATCCACTGGACTGTCAGGGAATTCCCTAAATAATTTTAAAAATAAAAAAAATAAACACTTTTCCAAATAACTCTTAGAAATCTATCAGTAGATAGACATATAGGCATTTTATGACATTAACAAGTAGTTCATGTCAGTTATATTGTGTAATACAAAAAAACCGTCATTTTTAAAAAACAAAAAGTAAGTGAAACATTCTCTACTTACACAATAATCTTTCAATATATCAGCTCTCTATGTACACAGTAACCTAAACTCACCCAGCTCATTGGTTCCAAGATACATGTAAAGGAACAAGCTGTGGGGCTTCCCTTGTGGCTCAGAGGTGAAGAATCCACCTGCTAGTGCAGGGCACACAGGTTTGATCCCTGATCCGGGAAATCCCCACATGCCTGAGAACAACTAAGCCTGTAGGCCACAAGTGATGATTCTGCACTGTAGAGCTGGGGAGTCACAACTACTGTGCAAACACACAGAGACCACACAGTGCAACAGGAGAACCCACTAGAATGAGAAGTCCATGCACTGTAACTAGAGGGTAGCCCTTGCTCGCTGCAAGTAGAGAAAAGCCCCTGAAGCAACAAAGACCCGGTGCAGCCAAAAACAAACAAATTTAAAATAAATTTTTAACTTGCTGTTATGCAGATAAAATAATGTGATTGGAAAACTTAGTTAACTAGAGTCAGAGACAACTCTCTTGGGAATGAAATGTAAAATAACAACATACAATATGCAATGTAGACAGAGAGACATGTGACAATAAGCATGATAGGAAGTAAATATATCTTTTAAGCAAAAGTAACCTTTGAGGCAAACTCCCTGTGGTCCAGTAGTTAGGACTATGTGCTTCCACTGTAGAGGGCACAGATTTCATCCATGAATGGGGAACTAAGAACCAGACTGCCATGTGTCACAGCAAAAAAAAAAAGTAACTTCTGATTCTTTCTATAAGACACACAACAGTCAATGCACCTAACAGCACTAATTACCACAGGAGGGGGACAAGGGGAAGTAAATCCCTTTGAAATAGCTCCTCACATGCTACTCAAAGTCAAGCAACAAAATTGACAGGAGTCAAATGACAGATTGTTGCAGAACATATAAAGACCTTGCCTTCTGGAACCTCTTTTCTTGGAGTCCACTTTCCATGAGACCTCTCTCTTTTTTAAAAAACATCACTTTGTTCATTTAGAAACAGCCATGTATAAGTCAGAAGTACTTTCCATTTTCCTTAATAAAATGTAATTTTGAGGTAGCAGTTGGATGGGCTGCAGGTTGGACATCTACAATCAGCTACCCTCTCTTTGCATGCCCTGAGATAAGAGATAGTTCCTCTCTGGTTGAGGAATTTACAGTCAACAAAAACAGGGTAAACCAGCAGTTTGTCTCTTAATTCAAGGGAACAATCATGGCAAGGACAAAGAAAGGAAAAAGCCCTGTCTGATGAAGGAGACAGTACACAAGCGCAGAAAGGCGCCTTGGAGTTAAAAGCCAGAGGATCAATCCAGGCCATAATGGGTTTTGCTCCTCTAAGAAGCCTTTACTTCAAGATCCCCGTGTGCTGTGTACCCAAGGGGAGTGTCCTGAGACAAATTAACCAGGGAGGACAAAGCAAGGTGATTTCTCATACCTTTCCTTCTAAACGTCTTACTTTCCTTAAGCAACCATGAGCTGTCCATTATATTAGCATTTTGTAGGCTGGTGAGCATTTTGTAGACTAGTGATAATGTCTAAGAATATTTGCTTTCTTATAGAGAACGTCTCACGGTGGCACCAAACATATTCATTAATAGTCCAAAGTCTCTTTAGTTTGTCTGTAAGAGGAAATGAGTTTTCAGTAATCTGTGTTTCAGAATCTTATTTTATTTGGAAATAACCTAGATATTCAACGAACTTTCATCACTTAGTTTAGCACAACTCTAGAAATTCAGGTTATTCAAATCTGGAGAGACGATTTTAGACAGACATTTCTAAAGTATAATCATTCCTAACAGAGTTTATCTAAAAGCTCCAATTGCATTTGCTGTCTTCCCTTAAAAGTTTCTTCACTTGAGAACTTTAACTGTGGAAAAACTTATAAGTAGGTACAATGAATGTATGAGACAATGTTGGAGACTCAAGACATGTCTTAATTAGATTAACAAAGAAACATTAATACTAGATATTTAATACTGAATATTTTCCAGTTCACGTGAACTTGAAATTCATTTAGGTTAATTTCTGTTGTAATTGTTTGATTTGTAACTGCTTCCTTTTTTTTTTTTTAACAAACAATTGAATTAGAGCTTGTTTACAAATAAACCTCAGCAATATTACCAAACACAAAGACACACATTGAGATAAACATAAACGCAGATCGACAGACATGAGAGCTCTCATACTTTCCTGCTTGAGATTTAAAATGTCTCTTTCACCTTTTTCTTCCCACCCCTGGCCCCGTGGTTTAAAATTCTAATTTGCCCAAGACTGAAATCTCTGGAAAAATGGGTTACGTATTTCAAGGACATGCAAAAGTGGCATGCTATGCAAGTTCGCATCAGTCCTGTCCAACCCCCTGCAATCCCGTGGACTAATCTAGCCCACCAGGCTCCTCTGTCCATGATGGGACTCTCCAGGCAAGAATACTGGAGTGGGTTCCATTCACTCCTCCAGGGGATCTTCCCTACCCAGGGATCAAATCCACGTCTCCTGTGTCTCCCCCGGGGTGGCAGGTTCTTTACCACTAGAGTCATCCGGGAAGCCCTGGCAAAGGTTAACTTTCAGCTTTTTTTTCGGCAGGTCTTTTTAACAAGCTTGCTGTTTTTAATTCCACATGTAAAAAGAACCGGTTTTGCACTTTCAAAGAAAAAAAAAATCATCTTAACCAGTTTTCTTCAGAGTCTAAACAATATCATGGCCATCCTATATCAAACAAGTTATCTTTCCTTTCTATAGTCACAGCTTATGGCTACAATACAGATCAAACAGTGCTCAAATTGACTGTGATAACAGGGACAGAAGGACTGATAAAAACCTTGGAATGTCTCTCCACGGAGATGGGGATCTTTCATCAGAAGAATCTAAAGGGGTAAACAAACTTGCTAGAGTGGGGGAACCTGAGCTCCCCCTTCCCGCTCAGAGACTGGGGCCGTTAGAAGGGGACCAGCTGATGGAGAGGGAGACAGAGGGGTTGGAAGGGGTGTAAGGCCACAACAGGACAAAGAATGGAGAGAGAAAGGGCAGTTGAGGACACTATTGGAGCTGTGGGCTGGCTAAAGAGAATCGACTTAAAAAAAAGTAAAGATTTGATCAGCCAAAATATAATGTGACATTGTAATATGGGTAATCATCCTCACAAATCACGCAATTCTTTTTCCAGTTGTAACTTGTCTTTAGACAGTTTTAAGTTACCTTTATTTACCTCATGGTAAGCTGAGAGGAGGATCCAGGACCAACTTAGATGGTGCTAAGCCTGGGGCTTGGTTGGCAAGGGCCCCTGCAATGGCTGAACAATCTCAAGATTTGTCCCCTATCTTATCTATGGTGCTGCAAGCCTTGCATTCACAGGAGACAGTCAGGACATTCATACTCAGGGCAGTTTCCATGCACATTAGAAGCAAGGTCAGAGGAATGCACTGCTTTGTCTTGAAGCCTAAACAAGACTATTTATTTAATTTCCCTAACACCCTGGTGGCTCCCTGGTAAGAATCTGCTTAGTAATGCGGGAGACATGGGTTTGATTCTTGTTCTGGGAAGATTTCACATGTCACGGAGACCAAGTTGATGAACCACAGATACTGACCTTATATGGTAGAACTACTCAAGCCCGTGTGCCTAGGGCCTGGGCTTCACAACAAAAGAAGCCACCACAATGAGTAACTGTGCTTCCCGCAACTAGAGAGTAGCCCTTACTCGTCTCAAATAGACAAAAGTCCAAACAGCAAAAAAGACCCGGTACAGGCCTAAAAAAATGACCTTGCCTTCATCTCTGTGGAGGCTACAGCACCACTCGAGGGTGCTGTACATTTCAGAGGTCAAAGAACAGAGCAGTACGTTAGGGAGAAGAAGAATCTCCTGTGAGAGTTCACAAACATTAAACATCTGTTTTTCACAGAACTCTCCCACTTGGAGAGTTTCCAAACCCCATGAACGGTGTGGCTTCCTCCCTGTCCTTCTGACAGTTGCCCTGGGATCACACTGTGGATACTTTCCCACTCATCTGGTTGTTTGCTATTAGCACCTCATTCTCCACAATCCAGGGGTCTTCTTCCTTGTGCCACAAGAATGGAGATAACGTTCAGATCAGAAATAGAACTTCCTACTCGGAAGTAATGCTATATACTGTGGCTTCCTCCAGAATCCACCTCTCTCTCTCTTTTTTTATAAATGTACCAGTTATTTTTAATACATTGGTGTATTCATTTCTTTTGGCTCGGGTGAGTGTTCGTTGCTGCTTGGTCTTTTCTCCAAGTTCAGCAAGTAGGGGCTACGCTCCAGTTGCAGTGCTCATGCTCCTCACCTGCTGCAGCTTCTCCTGGGTGCACGGGCTTCAGTAGTTGTCTCATGTGGGCTCAGCAGTTGCAGCTTCCAGGCTCTAGAGTGCTGGCTCGTAGTTGAGGCACACAGGCGTAGCTGCTCTGTGACATGTGGGATCTTCCCAGACCAAGGATCCAACTTGTGTCTCCTGCATTGGCAGGTGTAGAATCCAGATCTTTTGTCAGCCAAGGAGTGAGGACATTACAAACTGACAGAAAATACTTCTCAAATGAATTTACTCTCTGCCTCCTTCTGAATGCACAGGGAACAGTATAATATACAGTACAACATGCAGCAGGGATCCAGTTCCTGTCTAAGAACTACTGAACCAAGAACACAGGGCTAGAAAACAGGCAACTGGATATTTCAACATTTGAAATCAGCTTTATAAACACTCGAGCTGTGGAGAAACTCCTTGTGCATCACACAGTGGGCAGGTCACCTGAAGGAAAGTCAAGTTTAAACTCCTGATGCCAATCAGGAAGCTTTACATGTGTGAGTCAACAAGGTTTTAAGCTTAGTCAAGAAAAACAGGGGATCTCAAAAGGTACAGAGGGAACATGCAGAGGTACCCCAGGGCAGATCCCTGCTTCAGAGGGAAGGGATCCTCACCCACAGACAGCAGGTTCCTGAGGGTCTCCACCATCACATCCTGGTACAAGGTCCTCTGGGCAGGGTCCAGGCATTCCCACTCCTCAGGAGTGAAATCTAGGAACACATCCTTGAAGCTCAACTGTGCCTGAAATGAAAACAGATTTCTCCAATGGGCCCTGAGGAGGACTCTCAGTTTCACACAAAATGAGAAGAGGTGAGAGGGGTAAAGCTCAATTCACTTGAAGTAATATTCTGATAGATCCATTAAAAGCTGCTTGAAGCAAACTGTTGGTCTCTAATCTAATTTGTAATTTCCTCTTTTTCCCTAAGATTATGATATCCTGCAATCAACATGAATTTGTCATGTATGTGGACAATACATGAAAATTACACAAAGTAAAACCAGCCCTGGGTTGTCTATGCAGAAGTATTACATTCAACACACTGAGTGACATAGTGTCACAATCTAGAAGAGTTACAGCAAGACTGGTGTCTTCAGACGACAAAGTCCACAGTGACTGTAAAAGAACACACACTGTGATGATGACGACATCATCACACTGACAACAGGTGTTTCACCACATCCTACACACTAAGCATTACTCTAAAGACTTCAGACGGATGAAATTGTCATCAACAAAACAGCACGTTAGAGAAAGACCTGTGTCCACCTTACTGGGGAGAAAACTCTGTCACTCTAAGAAATCGCTCAGATCAAACAGTTAAGAAATGAGGCAACAGCACCTGAGCTCAGGTGGTCGGGAGAGACAACTGAACCTAAAGAATCAACCAGTTAACTAGCAGAGAAGGAAAGGGCATCCACAGAGAGTTCCCTGAGAATACCTGAAACAAGTTCAAGGAAGCTGAAATACAATAGAACAGCATAAATGGTCACGATACAGGGTCACACCCTCTCCCATGACAACCCACACAATGTCAATAATCTTACTACAATTTACATCATTCATGTGATGATGCAGAAAAATCAACGCCATGAAATACACTAAAGAGACAACTGAAACTGCTACAAAGCATACACCATTATTTATGAGATGATGTTTTTGTAATAAAACCATGGAGCTACATATCCATGCATTCATGCATGCGTGTGTAAACACACAATTGATTGAAATAAGAGTTGTCTTTATTTTTTTTCTTTCATTCTATCAAAATTCATTCAGCATCAGCTTTGTGCCTCAAACTTGAAATACAGCAGTGAACATGATGGAGCTTACAGTCTAGCAGCCAGCCAGCCAATTTCATCCACAATTTTAATGTTACTACTGAAATAAGTGCTCTGACACAGGCCCGGTGTTAAGACATGATTAAACAGAAAGTCTTAACCTACACTGAGAAATCAGACAAGGTCTCTGTGAGGAAGAAACACTTAGGATTGGCAAGATGGGAAATGGAAGAGTATTGCAAGCAGAGAGAACAGACTGCATGCTGGCCCTGGGGAAGGAAGATATTTACTGAACAGAAAGTCAGCCAGTGTGACTGAGACACAGGGAATGTAGATGGGGTGATGCCACATAGAGGCTCATTTATGGAAGATCTATGGATTTAGGACTCGATTCTAAAAGCTATTGAAAGTCACTGAAGAATCTGCAGGAGGAAAGTTAGACACTTAGATTTGTTTTTCAGAGCTCAATCTGCTGTGTGTGGAAGTGGTTGTTTACCTGCTTACTCATGCTAAACTCTTTGCAACCCCACTGACAGCAGCCACCAGCTCCTCTATCCATGGAGTTCTCCAGGCAAGAATACTGAGTGGGTTCCCATTCTCTTCTTTCATTTTACTTCTTCATTCAGTAACTTTGTCAACATTCTATTTCTTTTTCAAAGCTTATTTATTTTGCTTAAGTTGGGTCCTTGCTGTGAGTGGGCTTTCTCGAGTTACAGCTGCAGTGCCCAGGCTTCTCATTGCTGTGGCTTCTCTTGTTTTGGAGCACAGGCTCTAGAGTGTGTGGGCTTCCATAGAATGGATCCCGGACTGTAGAGCACAGGCTCAGTAGTTGTGGCCCATGGGCTCTGAGACATCTTCCCGGACCTGGAATGGAACCCGCGCACCCTACATTGGGAGGCATATTCTTAGCCACTGTACCACCAGGGAAGTCCTCAACATTATCTTATCCTAGTTCAAAAAAAAAAAAAAGTAATACAAGCAGAAAATAACATACAGAAGATCTCCTCCAATCTTTATAAAATACTTGTTTTTAAAAATATGTAGCCCTCCCTACAGGTAAGTGGTAAAGAATCCACTGGGCAAAAGTTAGAACTGATTTCCACTCATTGGCCTCTTCTACAGATTTTACCATGTACTGTACATGTTAATACCTGAGGTCCACGTACAGCTTTTTTACCCTGGTTGACAGAGAGCAGATGGGCCTGGTTGGCTGCATCCAGATGGGCCCTAATCAATCCCTGCTGCCCAACAACACTAAGACCCCGTCTCAGACCCGTGGGTGAGAAGCCCTGCCCAGGACGGTGCCCAGGGGAGCCTCCTCACAAGGTCCAGTTCACCGGGTCATGGGGAGATGGGATCTAAGTGGAGACGCCAGGCCCTGAGGGAAGGCCCTGGGTGAGTGTGCGTGTACAGGAGTCAGATAGGACATTCCAGAGTCAAACATGATTAGCGAGTCCTGAGAAGGGCATTTCAGGAAGGCAGTGTGAGAATCCACTGAGAATATGACCCTACCTGAGACAGAGCCATGCCTGACTCCTGTTATTTCCTCTTCTGGGCCTCTTCGTCACAGTTCTATCACGAAAATTGAAAACATGCTGTTTAATACTTAGAGTCAACACACCCCCTTCCTGAGCCCCAACCACACACACAGGGAAACCTTCACCGAGTGGAACAGACAGTCCTCTGTGGCCAATGTCTCAGGAGGAACTCAGGACAGTCAACTCCCGCAAAGCGTCCAACACGGGACTTTCCCACACTTTCCTTGGATCACACTTCCTCCTGGTGAGACCTCATGCACACCACAGCAGGGGGTACCTCCACTGACCCCACGATGTGATTCAGGTCACACAGTAGGCCCTGGTCCAGCCCCACTCAGAGCAGAACGCCCTCTCCTCACCCACGGCCTGATCTCAGTCTCAGAAGTGGAGGCTAAGAGCCCTGGTGTGCAATGCAGGATCCGGATCGGAATCGTCTGCAGCTCTGTGCACCTTCCCGGGGCGGGCCCCACATGAGAACCTGAGGAGCCTGTCTGATGGGGGAGAACCAACTAACCAAAGGAGTATGTGTATATATACCATACACCCTGTGACCATGTGACACGTGTACACTGTGAAATATTTATCACAATACACTAATAAACACATCCATCACCTCCAAATCCCCATCTTCTGTGTGGGGTGAAATCACTGATGATGTACTCTCCTGACAAATTCCCAGCTTGCAGTAACAGAATAGGATTAACTACGGTCAGCATGCTGTGCGTGCCTCCCCAGGACGCACTCATTTCACAACTCAAAGTCTGTACATTTTGACCAACATCTCCCCATCTTCCCCACCTCCCAGCACCAGATGACCACCCTGGGGCTAGTGAGTTTCATTTTTTTTAATATTCCATATAATGGAAGGACATATGATACCAGTCTTTCCCTGTCTGTCTTAATTCACTTACATTCTCTACATTCATCCAAGTTGTCCCAAGTGAGACAAATCTCCATAATTGTTTACAAGAAAGTCGCTATTGAATGAACAAATCTTTATCCCAAGCTACAAAAACAATTAAATGTAAAGCAGAAGGCCAAAAGTAAAACCATCACTGAGATACACGTTTAAAGTTCCTTGAAAAGGCATCATGTAGTAAGAGTCAGTCCGGAGAGGGCAATAGCACCCCACTCCAGTACTCTTGCCTGGAAAATCCCATGGACGGGGGAGCATGGTGGGCTGCAGTCCATGGGGTCGCTAAGAGTCGGACACGACTGAGTGACTTCACTTTCGCTTTTCACTTTCATGCATTGGAGAAGGAAATGGCAACCCACTCCAGTGTTCTTGCCTGGAGAATCCCAGGGACAGGGGAGCCTGGTGGGCTGCCGTCTCTGGGGTCGCACAGAGTCGGACACAACTGAAGAGACTTAGCAGCAGCAGCAGCAGCAGCAGCAAGAGTCAGTCAGTTCTTGCCCCATTTCTTCTCTCGCATAACCTCTACTTCCCACCAGGAAGGGGAAGGGGGTGACTCACACCTCAGAGAATCAAGTCACTGCCGTAGGCAGTAGCTCAACAGGCTCTACACATGCATTCTCTTTTAATACAAATAATTACAAAATACATATGCCTCACAGACAGAAATTTTGCAATTCTCATTCTTATCTGTATAATTTAAAGAAGCAAGATTTGCTGCTGCTGCTAAATCACTTCAGTCGTGTCCAACTCTGTGTGACCCCATAGATGGCAGCCCAACAGGCTCCCCCATCCCTGGGATTCTCCAGGCAAGAACACTGGAGTGGGTTGCCATTTCCTTCTCCAATGCAGGAAAGTGAAGTCGCTCAGTCGTGTCAGACTCTTAGCAACCCCATGGACTGCAGCCTACCAGGCTCCTCCGTCCATGGGATTTTCCAGGCAAGAGTACTGGAGTGGGGTGCCATCGCCTTCTCTGAGCAAGATTTGCATTAGATTTTAGAGCCCCAAATCTATGTATAACGACTTAATAATTCTTACCCAACTGATTAAGCATTGTTCGAGATCTAGTCCCCACCATCACCTGCACACTAGCTGTTTCCACTCCATTTGGTTGATCTGTTTCCCTGCTTCTTTCTCTGGTCTCATCTCTGCTCTCCTGCTGTGCCTGTCCTCCTCTCTACTTCTTCCCTGCCTCCTATCCCGCCTCTCTCTGCCATGTTTGCCTTCAAGTTGCTTTCACTCCAACCTCCCTGGTGATCCTCAAACTCCTTGTATTTCTGCTTTTCTTCTTCCACCACTGCCCTCCCTCCCTCCCAACTCTCTGGCACTCCCAAGTGGCTATGCTTCCTTTCAGCTCCCTTTTTTTCTCAGCTCCTCCAATCTCTAGGGGTCCGTTTTGTCTCCCAGCAGGATATTATTTCTCTGGTCTCAACTCTTGTATCCCCTTTGCGCTGTCTGTATGAACTGCCTCTCCACTGTCGCCCTCTTTGGGACCCCTGATTTACAGCCCCTCTCCCTTGAAGGCTACAGAAGGGGGCGGCAGAGGATGAGATGGTGAGATACCATCCCTGGACTCAACGGACATGGATTTGAGAAAACTCTGGGAGATACAGGGCTCGCAAAGAGTCGGAATGAACAACCACATCTCCCTATGTTGCTCACCCTTAACTCTCCGGAGACCCTGCTTTGCTCTGAATTTCTCTCCTTTCCGCACCCGCTCCCTTCAAGGCTCATTCTCTTTCATGAAGCTGTCTCTTCCAAGTTCCTCACCATCCTCTTCACTGCCATCGCTTGTCCCACAGGCTTTTCTCAATTTTCCATTTCTCTAGGAGTCGCTGTCTCTGCTTCTTCTGATCCCGCCTTCCGCCCACTATTTATAGGGTAGGAGACTGAATAAGAAAGGCCCTCTCGCAAGAGCCAAATTCCAGCGGGTGCTATTTGGGGCCCAAGAACCACGGGCGTCACGTGGCTGGCTCAGGTCACCACCTCACACAAGGGATCAGGGGAAAGGTCACTGAAGGGCAGAAGGACCTGCCTGAGGAGACGTGAGGACAGAGCGCTGGGAGGGAGGGGGTCTCAGCGCGGGGAGGGCTCCCCAGAATCCCAGGACCGGGGAGAGAACGCGGCCTCTCCGGGAGCGGGGTGGCCGGCGAGGCCTCCAGGGCCCGAGAAGGAGAGGCTGAAGAACGTGGAGCGAATAAACCACCTCGCCTAATAGAACTGTATATGGTGCAGAAAGGGTAGAGGGGTCAGTGAGGTCAGTAAATGGTTTTAAGCCGGAAAAAGGTGCGAAACGCAGCGTTTCAGTGTTCCAAACGCAGGAACCGGCTTCAGTGCGGACTTTTAACCAAAAGGCAGGCGCCCCTTCGCCGCTTATGGAGACGTCTCAGTTTGCTGGGGGTGGTGGGGTGGGAGCGGGGATTTAGAGTCAGTAGCGACCCTCAGACCCGGGGTATAAAGAAAAGGAGACTGCAAGAGGCAGGTTTGACTCCAAAGACAGAAATTCACGCTGCGCTGGGTCCTCCACTCGCAGCTCTCCGCTTCGCCGTGGGTCACGGTGCCGCACGCGCAGACAAACGGAGGCGGGCCCAGGCCATCAGCGGGTGGTGGAGAGAAGCCGAACCAGCACAGGGCCTTTGAAAGGTGAGGCGGAACCTGGCTGCGCGGCAGGGCGTCGTCTCGGCTCGCGGGGAGGGGCCGGGCGGGGCGACTTGTCACAGCGGGCAGAGGAAACTGTAGCTCAATACAGTAATCACTGCTAAAGGGGACTGCAGCCAGGGGACTGCTCCTTGGAAGTGTTCAGTTCAGTCGCTCAGTTGTGTCCGACTTTCTGCGACGCCACGAATCGCAGCACGCCAGGCCTCCCTGTCCATCACCATCTCCCGGAGTTCACTCAGGCTCACGTTCATCGAGTCCCTGATGCCATCCATTCGTCTTATCCTCTGTTGTCCCCTTCTCCTCCTGCCCCCAATCCCTCGCAGCATCAGAGTCTTTTCCAATGAGTTAACTCTCCGCATGAGGTGGCCAAAGTACTGGAGTTTCAGCTTTAGCATCATTCCTTCCAAAGAAATCTCAGGGTTGATCTCCTTCAGAATGGACTGGTTGGATCTCCTTGCAGTCCAAGGGCCTCTCAAGACTCTTCTTCAACACCACAGTTCAAAAGCATCAATTGTTCGGCGCTCAGCCTTCTTCACAGTCCAACTCTCACATCCATACATGACCACAGGAAAAACCATAGCCTTGACTAGACGGACCTTAGTCAGCAAAGTAATGTCTCTGCTTTTGAATATACTATCTAGGTTGGTCATAACTTTTCTTCCAAGGAGTAAGCGTCTTTTAATTTCGTGGCTGCAGTCACCATCTGCAGTGATTTTGGAGCCCAAAAAAATAAAATCTGACACTGTTTCCACTGTTTCCCCAGCTATTTCCCATGAAGTGATGGGACCGGATGCCATCATCTTCGTTTTCTGAATGTTGAGCTTTAAGCCAACTTTTTCACTTTCCTCTTTCACTTTCATCAAGAGGCTTTTAGTTCCTCCTCACTTTCTGCCATAAGGCTGGGTTCATCTGCATATCTGAGGTTATTGATAGTTCTCCCGGGAATCTTGATTCCACCTTGTGTTTCTTCCAGTCCAGCGTTTCTCATAATGTACTCTCCATAGAAGTTAAATAAGCAGGGTGACAATATACAGCCTTGACGTACTCCTTTTCCTATTTGGAACCAGTTTGTTGTTCCATGTCGGTCTAACTGTTGCTTCCTGACCTGAATACAGATTTCTCAAAGAGGCAGGTCAGGTGGTCTGGTATTCCCATCTCTTTCAGAATTTTCCACAGCTTCTTATGATCCACACAGTCAAAGGCTTTGGCATAGTCAATAAAGCAGAAATAGATGTTTCTCTGGAACTCTCTTGCTTTTTCCATGATCCAGCAGATGTTGGCCATTTGATCTCTAGTTCCTCTGCCTTTTCTAAAACCAGCTTAAACATAGGGATTTCATGGTTCATGTATTGCTGAAGCCTGGCTTGGAGAATTTTCAGCATGACTTTACAAGCATGTGAGATGAGTGCAATTGTGCGGTAGTTTGAGCATTCTTTGGCAGTGCCTTTCTTTGGATTTGGAATGAAAACTGACCTTTTCCAGTCCTGTGGCCACTGCTGAGTTTTCCAAACTTGCTGGCATATTGAGTGAAGCACTTTCACAGCATCATCTTTCAGGATTTGAAACAGCTCAACTGGAATTCCATCACCTCCACTAGCTTTGTTCATAGTGATGCTCTCTAAGGCCCACTTGACTTCACATTCCAGGATGTCTGGCTCTAGGTGAGTGATCACATCATCATGATTATCTGGGTTGTGAGGATCTTTTTTGTACAGTTCTTGTGTGTATTCTTGCCACCTCTTCTTAATATCTTCTGCTTCTGTTAGGTCCATACCTTTTCTGTCCTTTATGGAGCCCATCTTTGCATGAAATGTTCCCTTGGTGTCTCTAATTTTCTTGAAGGGATCTGTAGTCTTTCCCATTCTGTTCTTTTCCTCTATTTCTTTGCATTGATTGCTGAAGAAGGCTTTCTTATCTCTTCTTGCTATTCTTTGGAACTCTGCACTCAGATGCTTATATCTTTACTTTTCTCCTTTGCTTTTCGCCTCTCTTCTTTTCACAGCTATTTGTAAGGCCTCTGCAGACAGCCATTTTGCTTTCTGCATTTCTTTTCCATGGGGATGGTCTTGATCCCTGTCTCCTGTACAATGTCACGAACTTCATTCCATAGTTCATCAGGCACTCTATTTATCAGATCTAGGCCCTTAAATCTATTTCTCACTTCCACTGTATAATCATAAGGGATTTGATTTAGGTCATACCTGAAAGGTCTAGCGGTTTTCCCTACTTTCTTCAATTTCAGTCTGAATTTGGTAATAAGGAGTTCATGATCTGAGCCACAGTCAGCTCCTGGTCTTGTTTTTGTTGACTGTATACAGCTTCTCCATCTTTGGCTGCAAAGACTATAATCAGTCTGATTTCGATGTTGACCATCTGGTGATGTCCATGTGTAGAGTCTTCTCTTATGTTGTTGGAAGAGGGTGTTTGCTATGACCAGTGCATTGTCTTGGCAAAACTCTATTAGTCTTTGCCTTGCTTCATTCCGCATTCCAAGGCCAAATTTGCCTGTTACTCTAGGTGTTTCTTGACTTCCTCCTTTTACATTCCAGTCCTCTATAATGAAAAGGACATCTTTTTTGAGTGTTAGTTCTAAAAGGTCTTGTAGGGCTTCATAAAACCGTTCAACTTCAGCTTCTTCAGCGTTACTGGTTGGGGCATAGACTTGGATAACTGTGATATTGAATGGTTTGCCTTGGAGACGAACAGACATCATTCTGTCATTTTTGAGATTGCATCCAAGTACTGCATTTCAGACTCTTTTGTTGACCATGATAGCTACTCCATTTCTTCTGAGGGATTTCCGCCCGCAGTAGTAGATATAATGGTCATCTGAGTTAAATTCACCCATTCCAGTCCATTTTAGTTCGCTGATTCCTAGAATGTCGACGTTCACCCTTGCCATCTCTTGTTTGACCACTTCCAATTTGCCTTGATTCATGGACCTGACATTCCAGGTTCCTATGCAATATTGCTCTTTACAGCATCGGATCTTGCTTCTATCACCAGTCACATCCACAACTGGGTATTGTTTTTGCTTTGGCTCCATCCCTTCATTCTTTCTGGAGTTATTTTTCCACTGATCTCCAGTAGCATACTGGGCACCTAATGACCTGGGGAGTTCCTCTTTTGGTATCCTATCATTTTGCCTTTTCATATTGTTCATAGGGTTCTCAAGGCAAGAATACTTAAGTGGCTTGCCATTACCTTCTCCAGTGGACCACATTCTGTCAGACCTCTCCACCATGACCCGCCCATCTTGGGCTGCCCCGCAGGCATGGCTTTGTTTCACTGAGTTAGACAAGGCTGTGGTCCTAGTGTGATTAGATTGACTAGTTTTCTGTGAGTATGGTTTCAGTGTGTCTGCCCTCTGATACCCTCTTGCAACACCTACCATCTTCCTTGGGTTGCTCTTACCTTGGGCGTGGGGTATCTCTTCACAGCTGCTCCAGCAAAGCACAGTCGCTGCTCCTTACCTTGGACGAGGGGTATCTCCTTATCGCCGCTGTTCCTGACCTTCAACACGGGATAGCTCCTCTAGGCCCTCCTGCGCCTGTGCAGCCACCGCTCCTCGGATTGCTCCTCCTGGCCACTGGCCCTGGCCTTGGGCTCGGGGTGGCTCCTCAGGGTCACCGCCCCTGGCCTCGGGCACGAGGTGGTTTCTCCCGGCCACCCCTGACCTCGGATGTGGGGTGTCTCCTCCCAGCCGCCACCCCTGACCTCGGACGTAGGGTAGCTCTCCTGGGCCATGCTTAGTGCATGAAGTGTTAGGTAGGTAGAACAGGGAAAAGGAGTCCAAAATGGCGGTGGCTACAGACAAGGAAGGGAAAAGCCCACTAAAAGGAAACAAAAGAAGGTCTGAGGACTGGAGTGAGGACCTCAGGTAAAACAAACAACACTCCTGACTGGCCCAATTTACATAGGACAGGCCCAGGGAGAGATAAACATATAAATAGAAGAGCCAAAGCTAGCGCTCTCTCTCTCTGTCCCACGCGCTGGGGCGCTCTTCTCCTCGTGTCTTTAGATCGACGTGCCCTCATGCCTCGAAGATGGATTTTCCTGCTATTTTCTAAATAAAATAGAGCTGTAACACTGAGCTGTAACATTGATTTGTCTAAGAACTATAACATGGTTTATTCGAGACCTGAGAGCTATAACACGGTCTATCCAAGACCTGAGAGCTGTGACACGCCGAGGGGGCTTTAATGTCCATCACTCCAAATCTTTGTTGTGACGAGACAAAGAATCGAGGAACATACACTCGCGTGACAGAAGCAACGTTATGATAGAACTAGATGGTGTATTAAAAAGCAAAGGAATCACGTTGCCAACAAAGGTCCCTATAGACAAACTATGGTTTTTAAAGTAGTCAGCTAGGGATGTGATTAAAAAAGGGATGTGAGTGTTGGTCCATAAAGAAGAGTGAGCATAGAGAAATCGATGCTTTTGGATTGTGGTGCTGGAGCTCAGCCTTGAGAGTCCCTTGGAGAGCAAGGAGATCAAACCAGTGAATCGAAAGGAGACCAACCATGAATATTCATTGGAAGGACTGATGCTGAAGCTGAGGCTCCAATAGTTTGGCCACATGATGCAAATTTTGGACTCACTGGAAAAGACCTCGAGACTGGGAAAGATTGAAGGCAGGAGAATGGAATGATAGAGGATGAGACCATTAGATGGCACCACCAACTCAATGTACATGAGTTTGAGCAAACTCCAGGAGATTGTGAAAGACAGGGAAGCCCGGCATGCTGCAGCCCATGACGTTGCAATGACTGAGCGGCTAAACAACACCACATCACTGATAGGGCATAGACCGGGAATTTGTGGAGTGTGTGTCTGGTTTTTTCCCAGGGAAACAGGGGGCCTAGTGGGGTCTTAAATCAGTGATAATGGGGAAGGGTGGCTCTTGGCAGTAATCCTTTTCCTGGAAGTGATGTGGGAGAATTCTTTAATCTTTGCTCTTTTCCATAATTACAGGATCTGAAGTAAGCTTCAACTCTGTCATCGTTCGTAAGCTATAATACCAAGAAAAGTCAAAGAGGATAAATACATATGTAATAGTTAAAAATGGAACCTTAGGAATATTAACCCAATAATAAAAACAACAAGGCCTGAAAACCTTAGTGTATGTACCTTTGAACGTTGGTGAGGGGCCTTGCGTATTCCTTTGGGCTGTAATGTGTCTGGTCCTTTCACATCTTAGAGACATCAGTACATGTTGAAAGATGTTCCTCTGAATCAACAAGTCAGAGGTCTGAGTTGAACCAGAACCCAGAGGTTATATTGATGCCAAAATCTTGGCTCTCTGTGAAGAAATGCCAAACCGAAATATTTGAAATACAAACACAGAGACAGTTATGGAGGATAAACAGTGGCTTTATATATGTGCGAGGCTAAAAGGGAACACTTTAGGCCCCCTCCCTGGTGAATAAGGAGATGTTCTATCCTCCACTAGGGATATATGCTGGAGAAGGTAATGGCACCCCACTCCAGTACTCTTGCCTGGAAAATCCCATGGACGGAGGAGCCTGGTAGGCTGTAGTCCATGGGGTCGCAAAGAGTTGGCACAACTGAGCAGCTTCACTTTCACTTTTCACTTTCATACCTTGGGGAAGGAAATGGCAACCCACTCCAGTGTTCTTGCCTAGAGAATCCCAGAGACAGGGGAGCCTGGTGGGCTGCCGTCTATGGGGTCGCACAGAGTCAGGCATGACTGAAGAGACTTAGCAGCAGCAGCAGCGGGGATATATGCTAAGGATCAAGGCAGTAACAGTCTTGTATTCTTGTTTCCTCTGCAAAGTTGTAAAAGGATGGGGTTGGTGACAAGATTAAGCTGTGTGCAGCGTCTTAGGTGTTCTGGTCTCCTACTCAGTGCAGTGGTTGCATGTTCAATTCCTGGGTCGGGAAGATCCCCTGGAGGAAGAAATGGCAACCTATTTTGTGTCCATTGGGTTACAAAAGAGTTGGACACAATTGTCCCGTTGTGAGCATCCTTCTTTGATTAGTAACTGTTCTGCCCTTTGGAACTCATACAAATTTATGGAGGCTGCAGGTCTGTCTTTAAGAAATGGGAACTCAAAATGCCTCTGTGCCTGGGAGCCCCACAGAGCCCTGCCCTGCAGCCTCAATACTAGGAAAAATATTTTCCATTTTGCCATTTCTCTAGTGATCACAGAAAAAAAGTCTTTGCACAGCATCCTGGATATTATGTGTATGATTAGACAGTAATGAAATATCATACTGATGTAACTAAATTATCCCCTCATCTCCTCTTTGACCAACTGTACTCTGGTGAAGAAATAGCCGGTGAGAATAAGCCTTTCTTCATTAATAAAGTGAAAAAGCAGTCAGTTGTTTTCTGTGCTCTGAGAAAAAAGCTGCATGTGAATTGTCCACGTTCCACATGCAGACAAAAAACTCGGATGTGGATAGATGTGGTCTTACCTTAAAATGGTTTCGCCCAGACACCTGGGGGAAAGTCTTAATGGAATTCCAAGAGTAGATGTACTGAGGATTTAGCACATATGAAGTAGTAAACACAAACTAAATGGAATTATCCAAGAAAAGCACAACATTGTTGGGAAAACAAACAGCAAAGTGAATGGGCCTGGAAATTATCATACTGAGAGGGTAACACGCAGGAAGGTCAGGGGTCCCCACATGGAGGATATAGGCTGCAAGTGTCAACATTTGTCTTTCTGAAGATTTATTTATTCCTCAATGAATTCTCTCTTCTGTGATCTGCTGTAAGAACTGTCATAAAAGACGGCCAAATTCATTACAATTGTAAGGATTCCCTCTAATATGAATTTGGGAGGGGGGGATTTTGAGGAAATATTGTTTTCTTAAACATGTTTCCAAATTCAGTATAGTGTACAGTTTCTGACACGCATGAATCACTTCATTATGCCCATGGTGTGAATATTTCATGGAACAAACTACACAATATTCATTACCTGTCCAAGTTTGCTTTCCATGTATATCCTCTCACGTTCCACAGTTTAGATCTTTGAGTTAAAGCTCCAGTGTGCACGTTACTTTTGTGTGGTTTCTAGGAAAGACATATAGTCTGAAGTCTACACCCCACTCCACTACTCTTGCCTGGAAAATCCATGGACGGAGGAACCTGGGGGGCTGCAGTCCATGGGGTTGCTAAGAGTCGGACACGACTGAGTGACTTCACTTTCACTTTTCACTTTCATGCATTAGAGAAGGAAATGGCAACCCACTCCAGTGTTCTTGCCTGGAGAATCCCAGGGACGGGGAGGCCTGGTGGGTTGTCATCTACGGGGTTGCACAGAGTCAGACACGAATGAAGCGACTTAGCAGCAGGAGCAGCAGTGTACTCTAAACCCTCCAGAAAGCCCTTGCCCATCCATTTCCAAGACTCCTCTTCACTATGGAACCTTGTCTAACACTTCAACTCAAGGTGAAATTTTTCCCACTCCCATTGCATATGAGCATTGCTCCAGAATGTTCCTGAATTTGGATGTTTGGTAAAATACTTCCCACAAATATTACATTTGTGTGGTTTAACTCCAGGATATATATTCTTACACACCTAAAGAGTGAGCAGTAACTATAAAACTTCCATAAAGCATAAAATAAAGTATAAAACTGCCAAAGTATAAATTATTTAGTGAATCCTGAGTTTAAGCCACTACCTAAAGGTCCTGCCATATTCTGTACACTGGTAAGGTTCTCTCTAGTATGGATCATCTGATGGCTAGTGCAATGTGAGCCCCAAGTAAAGGTTTTACACACTCATGTCCCATGTAAGCTTTCTCTCCAGAATGACTTCTTTACTGAATTCTGACTTAGGATTGTTGTCTAAAAGCCCTGACACACTCATTACACTGATATAGTTTCTATCCATTGTAAATATTCTCAAGAAGCCTTTTGACCCTCAGAAAAGTCAAACTAGAGGAAACCTCAGGAATGTGGTAGGTGGGGCAAAGCTTTGGTTCTGTGTTCAGAAGTGACTAACCATCACGTAATTAATTCTGAATGGAAATCTTACCCACATAGGCATGTGGTGTCTTTTGGAAGGCATTCAGTATTTACAAAACATGAGAAAATTCATACTGAGAATTCATACTGAGAATCCATACATTTGGAGCACAGTCCGTCCCTCCTAAGATTGGAGGAAATCATGTAAATATAATGTGTGTGGCCAGAGCTTCAATAACAGGTCTCACCTTTCCCATCAGCAGAGAGTTCGTAATGCAGAGACACAAATGTAAGAGTGTGGCAAATCCTTCAGGTGGCATTTAGGCCTCAAGAGACATCAGGTGACGGACCGGAGAGACCATCCGAATGCAGTCAGTGTGTCCAGGCTTTTGTCAGGTGTGTTTACACCTTAGGCTTCTTGAGAATATTCGCACTGGATAGAAACTATATCAATGTAATGAGGGTGTCAGGGCTTTTAGACAACAATCCTAAGTCAGGATTCAGTAAAGGAGTCACTCTGGAGAGAACGCTTACAAGTGACATGAGTGCGTAAAACCTTTACTTGGGGCTCACATTTCACTAGCCATCAGATGATCCATACTAGAGAGAACCTTACCAGTGTACAGAATATGGCACGACCTTTAGGTGGTGTCTTAAAATGAGGATTCACTAAATAATTTATACTTCGGCAGTTTTATACTTATTTTAGAGGACTTCCCTGGTGGCTCAGACGGTAAACTGTCTGTCTACAATGCGAGAGACCTCACTTTGATCCCTGGGTTGGGAAATGCCCTGGAGAAGGAAATGGTAACCCACTCCAGTACTCTTGCCTTGAAAATTCCATTTATGTGGTTTCCCTCATGTATGACCTGCCCAACAGTCAGCTGAGGCTGAACATGCACTAGAAGTTTTACCATATTTCTTTCATTTGTATGGTTTCTGCTGCTGCTGCTGCTGCTGCTAAGTTGCTTCAGTCGTGTCCGACTCTGTGCGACCCCATCGACAGCAGCCCAACAGGCTCCCCCATCCCTGGGATTCTCCAGGCAAGAACACTGGAGTAGGTTGCCATTTCCTTCTCCAGTGTATGGTTTCTATACAGTATGAATTCTTTGATTAATTATAAGGCCTGAACTCTGACTAAAAGCTTTGCTACACTCATTACATCTGCACTAAAATGTTTCTCATAATTATTGGATTTGTAACATTTTTCTCTACTATGAATTATCTGATTTCTTAGATGGTCATTTCAAGCACTGCCCACATACATCACATCTCTATGCTGCCTCTCCTGTATGAACTGCATGATGGTGAGGCTAACTGTCCAGTAAAACTTCTGTCAGAATGGTTACATTTGTAAGATTTCCCTCCAGTATGAATTCTCCAATGAACTGCAAGGTTTGCATTTCAAGGCCTTGCCACTGAGATCACATTTATATGGTTTCTCTCCAGTATGAATTCTCTGATGAATTCCAAGCTGTGGGTTTCCAGTAAAGCATCAGCCACACACAGCACATTTTCACAGTTTCTCTCCAGTATGAATCCTCTGATGAAATGCAAGGTTTCCCGTTTGACTGAAGGCCTTGCCAGATAGATCATTATTTATATGGTTTCTCTCCAATATGCTTCCAATGAACTGCAAAGACCTGCAACTGAAGACTTTGCCACATAAATTACCTTTCTACACTTTTCCTCGTGTATGAACTGCCTGATGGCAATTTAAGGATGACTGTGCACTGAAATGTTTGTCCTAATTGTTATACTTGTAAGGTTTCTCTCCAGTATGAATTCTGTGATGAATTACAAGGATAGAATTTCGGCTAACAGCCTGTCCATATACATCACATTTACATGGTTTCTCTCCAGTATGAACTCTCTGATGAACTACTAGCCGTGAATTTAGACTAAATGCCTTGTCACATAGATCACATTTATATGGATTTTCTCCAGTATGAAATCTCCAATGAATTACAAGTATTGACTTTCGAGTATAGCCACATACATCACATTTATATGGTATGAATTCTCCTGTGAATTAAAAATATTGACTTTTGAGTATAGCCACGGCCACATTCTTCAGATGTATATGGTTTCTCTCCAGTATGAAGGGTCTGATGAACTGTATGCCTTGCTTTTCAACTAAAGGCCTTTCCACACACATCACATTTATATGGTTTCTCTCCAGTATGATTTCTCTGATGAATTATAAGGGTCAATTTATTATTAAACACCTTACAACATATGTTACATTTATATGCTTTTCTTCCTGTATGGATTCTTTGATGTCTAGTGAGTTCTGAGTCCTGAAGAAAACTTATGTTACACTCATTTGTGCTTCCTGATCTGGTACCAGTTCTGAGAGATGTATAACAGCACTCTCTTGTTTATGAGAATTGTCTTTACAGACACTACAAGTTCTCTGAGGTGGTAAACCTGAGGTGCTACTGTTGATATCAGAAACTCAAAAGATGCAAATGCTAGTTGAGACAATGGTTGCTGCCTTTAGAAAGGGAAATGAAGGATCCTTTACATGTGGAGATAAAAACCATTTAAAAAGGGACTGCCCTAAGAAGGCTAATAGAAAACTTCGAAGAATCTGCCCTCGCTGCCTTAGAGGAATGCACTGAGCCAAAGACTGTAAATCTAAATTTGATCTTGATGAAAAATCTATTCCAGGAAACTAAAAACAGGGGACCCCCCCAACCAGGTCCCCTACAACAAAAACCAGGGGCAAATTCTATCTTTTCCCTCAAACCCTCAACATCCGGCAGTGCTGCCATCAACATACCAGCCCTAAATGATTTTTTCCTTTACCCTCAAGCAGTCTCTTCTAGAGTACCTACTGGACTTTTTGGACCCCTGCCCCCACAAAACTTCGGTCTCTTGCTTGGCCAATCTAGTTTGACTTCTAAAGGAATTACTGTTCACCCTGGAGTAACTGATTCAGATTATAAAGGAGAGATTCAAATTATGATGTCATCTCAGATTCTATGGCAATTCAAAAAGGAAAACAAAATTGCTCAATTACTTCTTTTGCCTTACATTTCTATTAACTCCTCTAATAATGTATGGACAAGCAGATTCGGCAGTACAGAACAAAACCAATCCTTATGGACATCATTGGTATCTCTATGTGCCCAACCAAATATAAATATCAAAATTAATGGTACAAGATTTTCTGGTCTCCTCGACACTGGATCTGATATTACTATTATTTCCAAACACTTATGGCCCAAATAAAATCCTGGCCTATACAAAAGGTCTCTTGCCAAATTGTGGGAATTTCTCAAACTAAGGTACAAGAAGTCTATCAAAGTGTTCAGATACACCCATGTGAGGGACCAGAAGGCCAGCCTGCAACATTAAGAGCTTATATGATAGATGCACCCCTTAATCTAATAGGAAGGGACTTACTTATGCAATGGCAAACTCAGATATACACTCCACATTTTTCCTAGGGGCCACTGCTCATTTAACAAACAAAACAATTATTAAAATAACTTGGAAGAATGACGAGCCTAGCTGGACAAAGCAATGGCCCCTTACAAAAGAAAAATTACAGGCTGCTAAAGAACTTATAGACACACAATTTGAATTGAAACATACTGAGGCATCTTGCTCTCCTTGGAACTTTCCTATTTTTGTTATAAAAAAGAAATTTAACAAATGGTGCCTTTTAACAGACCTTAGAAAAGTTAATGCATCTATGAAACCTATGGGTGCATTACAACCAGGAATTCCATCACCTACTGCTGCTGCTGCTAAGTCACTTCAGTCGTGCCCGACTCTGTGCGACCCCATAGACGGCAGCCCACCATCCCTGGGATTCTCCAGGCAAGAACACTGGAGTGGGTTGCCATTTCCTTCTCCAATGCATGAAAGTGAAAAGTGAAAGTGAAGTCGCTCAGTTGTGTCCCACTCTTAGCGACCCTATGGACTGCAGCCTACCAGGCTCCTCCGTCCATGGGATTTTCGAGGCAAGAGTGCTGGAGTGGGTTGCCATTGCCTTCTCCCATCACCTACTACTATTCCTCAAAATTGGCATATTATTATTATTATTGATTTACAAATTGCTTTTTAAATATACCTTTACACCCTTTAGACCAAGAGAGATTCACTTTGTCTCTCCCTATTCCTAATCACACTGGGCCTCATAAAAGATTTCAGTAGAGTATGTTACCTAAAGGTATGCTTAGCAGTCCTACTATTTGTTAAAATTTTGTAGTCAAGGCTTTACATCCAATGTGACAGCATTTCTTTCATGCATATATCGTGAATATATTGTAACTACAAAAAGGAGAAATGATATTTTTGACACTGAATGGCCAGGATATTCTTTAGACTCTAGAGAATACTGATTAAAATAAACTCTTTTGAAATTGCAAAACTGGTCTTCTTACACATGCAGTTAGGAAAAGGTTAACTTGTTAAAATACTTTTTTGGAGCTCCAGTTCTGCCTGGGAAACAAACACAGGCCTGAAAAAAACCCTAAACTTAACTCTTATCATATCCTTGGGATACACAGACCACTCTGTCTAGGACTCCAGCCGTAAACAAACTGGTGAAACTCAAAAATAATAATAATACAACACAAAGATATTTTAAATTTCAAGCAGAAAACTATGCCTATCTATCTAAAATTATCTATGTCTCAATATATGTCTTTGTTTTTGGATAATATGAAGTTAATGACCTCTATTTAATTCAACTTCACGTGAACTGAAAAATATACAATATTAAAAATAATGTTTACTTAAATATAAATAAAATTTAAATATAATTGCTTGCTAATCTAATTAAGACACGTCTTAAGTCATCAACATTGTATGATACTTTTATTATGCCTAGGTTTGAGGTAAACTAAATTTGTCAGCAAAAATGTAACTTTATATATATATAAATAAATATATAATGATATAATATAATAAATATATTCACCAATCTATAAAATGCTAACATACAATACACTTCATAACTGCTAAAGAAAAATAAAATCTATGCTTTTAATAAAAAGATATGAGAGATGGCAAATAAAATGATAAATATAAAAATATATAAAGGGTTTATGATAAATAAAAAAGAATTTTATGACAAATGGATATAACTCATTGCCCTGAACTTTCTTCCTCTTCCTTCTTATATGTCTGAATCGATACAAATTCTTTTATAGGGGCCACACCTCTCTGGAACGAAACTACACGACATGTTATAAACCACCTATTACCTTACTTTGCAATAACACCTAATTCGATAAAGACAGACAATGGCCCTGCCTATATTTCTAAACAATTCAAACAATTTTTAAATTCATTCTCTCTTAAACAGATTACAAACATTCCTTATAATCCACAAACACAAGACATAATTAAACTAACACATTATACACTAAAACTACAAATACAAAATTAAATAAGGGGATCTACACAGGAACACTTTTATCTTCCTTATCCAGAGCAGACTTTACTAGATTCTAATGCAATATATTCTTTAAGCCTATAACTATTGTTAATATAGCTTTATTTCTATTTCCAGTCTGTAAGATTCTTAAAACAAAATAAGATCAACTTCAATGCCTGTTTCACAATACAAAACAAAAACAAAAAAAAAGGCACCATTTGGGAAATAAGTTATTTGTTCTTAAGAGTATCAAAAATGCAAACTATTCACCTTCTTTTCAGGTCTGTCTTGAAACTATAATCATCGTCCTTAACACACTGAACAGAGAGATTCAACAGCTGCCAGGCTACGTTTCTTTTCCGGGAAAAGGTCAGGTATTTGGATGTGAGCAGCGTTTCATTTATCAAGTTGTTCTCCATCAGCTTTTCAATAATTTCACTTAGGAAAAAATGTTTGACTGTTTGCTCCTAATCCTTTGCTGCAAATAACACAAACCACTTAAAACAGTCAGATCCCATTTCTTTTTATATTAGAAAAAAATGTATGTACGGAATGAGGAAGAAATCAACACATTAATTCAAAACCACAGTCAAATACCAGTCCCCAAACAGATCTCTAGATCATTTTTTTTAGACTGAAATATTTCCTAGGAATGTTTTCATCATTATCACTTTCCTTTCTTTCTATAGCTACTGTCAATATAACTTCATTTGTTTTAAATTTTTTAAACTTACCTCAAGGAGATATCTTGACAAGAGCAGAAAAACATTTCAAGGAATTGAAGGACTCTTTTCTTCCTCTGCCCAGCTGGTACCAGGACGGGTTGAATAAACAATGGAAATCTGGGGAATTAATCTTACAGGGAAAGGGGTATGCTTGTATTTCACCAGATGGATCCAACAAACTCATACGGCTTCCTCTTCAGAAGATCCGACCCAAGGGGTCCCCCAGCCTTTGAGATAGAGACTAAAGAACAAAAGTGCCGGGAGGAAGAAATTCCAATACAGGCCATGGCGGCTCTAAAGATCTCCAGAAAACACCACCCTCGGCGGCATCAACCTTTTTATCTCCCCTCTTGGGGACAAATAAAAACCCTTATTAATAAAGCTGAAAATCTGATTTCTCAACAGAGAATACCTTGGAGTCCTGAAAACCTTCTTATTGCTATGCTTGCTCTGCTTGCTTGCCCCTCCCCAGCTCAAGCTGAACCAATTACTCACACTTAATGGGCTTTCATACCCAACCCCCCTTTACTTCAGGTCATAGAATGGACGGAGAGAGGACCAATCGTATTAACTAATGACTCCATACATATGCCTTCTCAATGGAGAATTAAAGGGAGAAGGCAATGGCACCCCACTCCAGTACTTTTGCCTGGAAAATCCCATGGACAGAGGAGCCTGGTAGGCTGCAGTCCATGGGGTCGCTAAGAGTGGGACACGACTCAGCGACTTCACTTTCACTTTTCACTTTCATGCATTGGAGAAGGAAATGGCAACCCACTCCAGTGTTCTTGCCTGGAGAATCCCAGGGACGGGGGAGCCTGGTGGGCTGCCGTCTATGGGGTCACACAGAGTCGGACACGACTGAAGCGACTTAGCAGTAACAGTAGCAGCACACTCTGAAGAAGAAGGGAAACTAATATCTCTCTAGGTTATGAAGTCCTTCCTTTGCGTATGGGCCCAGCAGAATTATGCATAAACGTTAATGGACAAACTTCGGCTTTCATCCTGCCTCCAAAAGAAGGCTTTCGGACACTGCTTCGATGATATTTACTGCCCTTTCTTTGCCTGTGAACCATGTTTATACTACTGAAACTTACGGAAAGAATTAGGGAAAAAACAAAGAACACTATGCAAAGGGTTAACCAATAAGAACTTAAAATATATTCCTGTTCATTGGGACAAATGTCAGGCCAAATAAGGAAAATTAATATTTGCGGCTTATCATACAATTGACGATTGGGTACCCCATGGTATGTGGTTATCTAACTGCTCAGATGATGTTAAGAGCACTGTGTCTAATTATGCTGCACAAGTATAGCCAGGACAGTTACTAATACTACAATGGAGCATTACCATGACAGAGGACTTCTTGGATGGCTTGACTCTCTTGGCGGGCTTGGAATGACCCACTCTCTTCCTCCAATAGTCCTTGATAAACAGTTTGGGCCTGAACAATGTGACATCTAGAATCTTGCTGCAAGCACCAAGGAACTTGGGACTTGGACCAGACATTTCACAGGGACCAGTCGTAGCCATAGCAATTATTTCTTTTGCTATAATCAATCATAGTTTCTACAAGCCTGTGTTCCCCTTCCTTTTGTTGTAGCTACAGGAATTTACAATTCAATAAGAACTTAACTTCTCTAACTTGCATAAATTGTAAATTATATACCTGTCTTAACTCTATTTCCTCCAGAGATTCCCTACTTCTTTCTCCGTGTCCCTTTCTCTTCCCCTCTGCTCTCCTGCTCTGCTTGTCCTCCTCTCTACCTCTTCCCTGACTCCCATTTGGCCTCTCGCTGCCATCTGTTCCCTGCAAAATGCTTCTAACCCAACCTCGATGATCCTAAATCTTCATGAATTTCTGCCTTTTTCCTCCTCTCTGCCCTCCCTTTCCCCCAACTCTCTGGCACCCCCAAGTGACTACGCTTCCTTTCACCTTGCTTGCTTTCTCAGCTCCTCCAATTACTGGATGTGAGTGAGTCGCTCAGTCCTGATGACTCTTGCGAACCCATGGCTGTAGTCCGTGGAATTCTCCAGGTCAGAATACTGGAGTGGGTAGCTGTTCCCTTCTCCAGGGGATCTTCCCAACCCAGGGATCGAACCCAGGTCTCCCGCATTGCCAGAGGATTCTTTACTAGCTGAGCCAGGAGGGAAGCCCGATCACTAGGAGTCCCCTTTCTCTCCCAGCAAGGATATTGTTCTGTAAGCCAAGGTTCCAACTCTCCTATCCCCTTTGCGGGCTCTCTGTGTGAACGCCTCTCCACTGTCGTCCTCTTTGGGCCCCTGATACACACCCCTCTACTTGAAGGCTATGGTGATAGACAGGGAGGCCTGGCATGCCGCGATTCATGAGGTCGCAGAGTCAGACACGACTGAGCGACTGAACTGAACTTGAAGGCTATAGAAGGGGTCGGCAGAGGATCAGATGGTTAGATAGCATCCCTGGACTCAATGAACGTGAATTTGAGCAATCTCTGAGAGATACAGGGGTCACAAAGACTTGGACTGAACACCACCTTCCTATTTTGCTCACCTTTAACTCTCCGGAGATCCTGCTTTTCTCTAAACTTCTGTCCTTGCCTATCCGCAACCTTCAAAACTTCCTCTTTCATGTTGCTCTCTCTTCGCAAGTTCCTCACCAATCCTCTTCATTGTCATCGGTTCTTCCTCGGGCTTTTTTCAGTTTTCTGTTTCTCTCAAAATCGACGTCTTTGCCTCTCATGACAGTCCCCTCCCCACCCCCCACACCCCCCTCCATTTATGGGAATGGCAGCTGAATAAGAAGGCCTCCTGCAAGAGCCAAATTCCAGCTGGTGGAAATTGGGATGGAAGAACCAGGGGGTCAGGTGGCTGGCCCAGGTCACCCACCTCGACTCAGGGTCATTATGAAGACAAGGCGCCAGGAGATATGGGCGCTGGGAGGGAGTGGGTCTCAGGAGCAGGGCGCACTCCCCAGAAGCCTAGGACTTGGGAGAGGACGTGGTCTCCAGGGGCCGAGACGGAGAGGCTGAGGACCGCGGAGCATAAATACCCACCTGGTAGAAGAGAATTTTATGCGCTGCAGGAAGTGCAGAGGGGACAGTAAATGGTTTTAAGACGGAAGGAGGTGTAAAACGCAGCGTTTCCGAGCTCCAAAAGCAGGAGCCAGCTTCAGTGCAGACTTTAAACCAAAAGGGAGGCGCCCCTTCGCCGCTCACGGAGGCGTCTGGATTTGCTGGGGTTGGTGGGGCGGGCGCAGGGATTTAGAAGCAGCAGAGACCCTCAGACCCGGGGTACCGAGGGAAGCCGAGTGAGAGCGGCACGTGCGACTAAGAAGGAGAGAAACTCATGCCGCGCTGCTGAGACAGCTGCACCGCCGGCTCTCCGCTTCCGGATGTGGGCAGCTGCGCGGGCCGGCAGGGAAACGGCGGGGCGGCCTGGGAGACAAGCTGTCAGGGTGCGGATCAAGGAAGGAAGCTCAGTCTGCAATGCACCATGGGAAGGTGAGGCCGGCGGGGCCTCGGGACTCGGCGGGCTGGGCAGAACAATTCAATAGTGTAATCTCGGAGGAAGCTGACTGCAGGAGATTAAAAGACCTCTGCTTCCTGGAAGGGAAGTTAAAAAGCAAGGCATCACATTGACAACTGCCGGGGCCCAGCCCCCGCAGGATCCAAGGGAACCTGAAGGAAAAACGGTGTTGACGGATGATTTAGAAAGAGATAAGGAAAGAATATTGTGGATAAGAAATAGAGGAAAGAAAGAGGCTGATATTCCTTGGTTTACATAGAAAGCCAATAAAACTTCGAGACAAGAAATCTGCCCTGTTCACGGAGGCCACAGGTGCCTTCTGGTCTCCTGAGGGAGTGAAGACGCAGAACATCTTCCCCTTCAGGTCTTAGAAACCCGGGCAGATAAGTGAACGCAGGGAGCCTCTATGCTCCAAGGGATCAGCCTGAAAAAGAGGGAGGGAGGGAGAGAGGGAAAATGGTTGACACGAGGAAACCAAGCTGCTTCAGTAAACGAGGCCCATTGTTTTTATTTTCAAAAGGGTCTTTTATACCTTTACTTGTACATAGAGGGAAATGAAAGATGCAAAGTTACACAGAGTCAGCCCAAACATTACATCTGTTTTGTCTTTATCAAAACCAGGATTTTTTCTGCAAATCTTTCCCATAGACAATGTTGTGTACATTATCTTCTGGCCTTGGAGGCCTGTGAACATTTTATGACCCTCTGGATAAAGGCTGTTCAACCAGAAAACTTATTTTCCCTCAAAGTGTTTTTTCTTATATTTCTAATCTATGTCAGCCTCAGAAAGTATTAAACAAGTTACATTTCTCACGGAGCAAAGGTGCAGTGAGTTACAAGAAAGAACCAATTAGCTCAAAAGTCTGATGTGGTTAATTTCAAGGCTACACTTGTTTTTCTTACTTTCCAGCTATGTTAACTAATGCACTCCCAGGTGCACAGTGGATAAGAGATATGGGAACTTAGCAACAAGCATTGACCCAATAATGAAATCCTACACCAGCACTAGCACTACTCTAATAACTTTTAACTCTTTAAAAGGCTCTATGTTTTAGGCTTCCCATGCCTCTCACAGTTGGGAGGCTGTAAATAATCACATGTGTAGCTACAAGTCTGGATATACCTGCCAAGCAAGCTAGAATGCTAACAGAGGGGTTTTGATTTGAAATATTCCTCTCATGTCCAAGAGACTTATTAGCTATAGCCCTAAGTTAATTTTCTCCAGAGAAAGGTGGTCAGGAATAGCCTCCGGTTAATGTCAGAGGAGTTGGTGAAAGTCATGAAATAGTAAAACAGACAGATTCTAATTTTGGTGTAGATGCTCGAGAAAGCCTAGGGAGCCTGTTGAGTTCTGAAGCCTTGCTTAACAGTTCTCTCCCACATGACCTTGTCATGGGTGGGATCTCCCATGGTGGCTCCCGGCAGACAACAAAGGTCTTTATACTCAAAATAATGTAATGTTAGTTGCTCAGTTGTGACCGGCTCTTTGCGACCCCATGGAGTCGGACTGCTCTGTCTGCCAGGCTCCTCTGTCCTGGGAATTCTCCAGGCAAGAATACTGGAAGTGAAGTCGCTCAGTCGTGGCTGACTCTTTGCGACCCCACGGACTGTAGCCTACCGGGCTCCTCCGTCCATGGGAATTTCCAGGCAAGATTACTGGAGTGGGTTGCCATTTCCTTCTCCAGGGGAACTTCCCGACCCAGGAATTGAACCCGCATCTCCCACATTGTAGGCAGATGCTTTACCGTCTGAGCCACAAGGGAAGAAAGAATACTGGAGTGGGTGGCTATTTCCTTCTCCAGGGGATCTTCCTCACCCACGGATCAAACCATGTCTCCTCTAATGCAGGCACATTCTTTACTATCTGAGCCACCAGGGAAGTCCAGATATAATGTAAGTGCTATGGAAATAGTTGAGATGAGTGGCAAATTCAAGTTGTGTTTTTTGGAATATCATGGAATTTTTTCCCCAAATATTTTCTATGCTTCAATTGAATTCATGGATATGCAGGTACAAAGGGTCGACTGTATTTTCTTCTCTCCAAATATCAAATTCCTGAAATATGTAATATCATATACATTTTCAAATTAAATTCACGGGTTTTCTGATTTTGCTTTAACCTGTCACGTAACATACTGCCATTGAGTCTGGATGTGGCATCTAACCAAAAACAGCTGCATATGGTAACCCTCTGTATGAGAGGTGTACATAGGTAAGGAGACATTTTTGTGGATTATCTTTAAAACATGATAAATGGCATTATCACACTACTCATGATTTAAATATTATGTATACATTGCAGATCATCTCAACAATTATGTAAGGGGAACAGTAGAAAATAAAAATTTTATCATGTTCTTATGCAGTGCTTAAGCAACTGAATGTTTTATCTGAAGAGCCTATGATATAAAAATTAGAATCAAAGTTTTGCTTTTTGAATGCTGGTCCATAAAGAAGGCTGAACATAGACGAATTCATTCTTTTGGATGGTGGTGCTGGAGCAGATTCTTGTACAGCAAGACGAGTCCCTTTAGACCATCAGTCTGTTGGGGCTGCTTTGAGGAGAGCAGGAGGAACTCCATCTTGAGGCCTGTCAGCCATCTTAAGACAGCAGGTGAACTGGGCCTCGACTTTGCCCAAGAATGAGGAAACTATCTTTAAAGTAAAACCAGGTCTCCTTGGAGACCTCCCTCCCCACAGATAGCAAAGACTGGAGTTAAGGTCAGGCTGCCCAGGTTAGATTAACAATGAAGATATCCCCCATGAAGTGTAATTACTGTTCCCCTTTAACCTTAATTGTTAGTTCTCCCTAAAGCTACATGTCGTAAAACTAAATCATATACATCAAAAAAAGTTGCGAACATGTAAACAGTCACTTAGTGAGGGTATGAAACCGAGGCTCTCGAAAATGTCAGGGTCCTTGTTCAGAACCGATTCCCCTTGGACCTGCTATGGTAATAAACTGTACTCTGCTGTCTTGAGTGTCTTCCGAGGTGCGCTTTGAGACATTGGATTCTCATTTATCCATAACAAATCCTACAGGAAATCAACCTTGAATATTCACTGGAAGGACTGATGCTGAAGCTCGAATACTTTGACTACCTGATGTGAAGAGCCAACTCACTGGAAAAGACCCTGATGCTGGGAAAGATGGAAGGCAGGCAGAAAAGAGGATGAGATGGTTGGATGTCATCACGGACTAGATGGACAGGAGTTTGAGCAAGTTCCGGAGATGGTGAAGGGCAGGGAACCCTGCCTGCAGGCATAGCGTTGCCAAGAGTCCGACAGGACTGAGCGACTTAACGACAACCCACTCCAGAATCCCTGGCGGGCTACAGTCCCTGGGGATCTCAAAGAGCTCTGACTGAGCACTGCGACCATTTTATATTTCTCTTTTATTCTAATGCTCATACAAGTAACCAGCATCACTGAAACTAATCTCCTAAAATGAAGAGTCTTTGCAGTCAATTTACTACCATGCTCATATAAGTCAAAAGAGCACAGTAATCCTCTTCCCTACCACTCGAGAAAGAACTTCAGCTCCAGCACCAGTCCCAAAGCTGAAATTCTAAACTAGTTCCTGAACACGGGATTTGATACTTATAAAATTTTCAAGTGCCACATCATAATTAAAATGACTTTTTCCTTATAAAATACTACGTATTTTGTGCACTGTATGTGTACCTCAGGATTTTACATCCAAAGGAAATCAGAACCTGGGCCTCTCACAGCAACGACTTAATTTACTTGGGCTGGAGGAAGGGGTGAAGGAATAGCGAGGTGCAAAGTGACAGGAGACCACGGATAGGGAGGAGAGGGGACGCCACAGGCGCAGCTTAACAACAACAAAAATGAACAAAAAAGGACCTCAGGTTTCCAGTGGTCGGCCGCACCCACCAAGTCTCCATTTGCAGAATTGGCTGTAGAATCGCTTGGGACAAAGCAGAGACTGGAGACTCCTCAGCCATTGGTACCAGAAGAATGCCACAGCGAGGGGCGGGCGTAGGGCACACTCCTGCCCCTGGGTGAGTGAGGGGCGCAGGGTGCGACACATGCCTGCGCCTGGGCATGTGAGGGGCGGAGGCGAGCAGGGCCAAGCAGGGCCGAGGGGAGCCGAGGGGGGCTGATCAGGAACAAACTTGTCAGGGTTTACAAGTATATGAGGGTTTTTCCCGTCTTGTGTTGCATCATTGATTGCTCATAACTGTAACAGTTTTAAGTAAAAACTTAAAATTCTATGGGATAATTCCGTTGGAAAGAAAGGTTTCCTCTTAACAGGATTCCTGCTGATGAGGCTGAAACAGTTCAGCATGGGAACTGAAACCTGGTGTGGTGGCCGGGCTGGGGGTGGGTAGGGGTGGGTGGGGGTTGAAGTGGGGTGGTGGCTGGACCCAGAAATATTCCTGCAATTAGAATTAATTTAAGCAGTTTAAGTAAATAAGAACTGGCTTTGTGCAGGGATGACAAGCTGGAATGTGAAACACACAGCTCTTAGTAACACCTCATAGTAACACCTAGAAGGAGAAAAATACCTTGACATTTCACTTCTTCAAAGATCAAGCTTATTACTCACTGCAGCAGCCCAATGACAATGCACCCTGAGGGGAATGCAGGCTGGAGCAAAACAGGTACCATTCTGAGCTTCCGACATAGTAGCCTTGGTAAATCAGGAACAGCCTCTCAGGCCCATCGTCCTCCTCAGGAAGTCCAGGTACGTTTAGGGGAGTCTCTCCTGGTTTTCAGATCTCCCAGTTATGGGGTGATGACTGCAAATTTTATTTGGAAGGGTATTAACAGTTAAAAGACACAGGAGGATCCTGGTTGAAAGATACTGGGATTTGCTCAGTTGAAAGCCACTCACTGACACTTCCCTGGTGGTCCAGTGATAAAGAATCCGCCTGCCAATGCATGGGACACAGGTTTGATCCCTGGTCTGGGAGGATACCACGTGCCTTGGAGCAACTAAGCCCGAGCAACACAAATACTGAGCCTGTGCTCCAAAGCGTGTGCTCTGCAACAAGAGTAGCTACAGCAGTGAGAAGCCAGCACAGCAATTAGAGTAGTTCCTGCTTGCTGCACCCAGAGAAAGCCCACGTGCGGCAAAAAAGGCTCAGCACAGCCAAAAGAAAAAAGACATTGAGTGATCTGGACTGACCAAAAAAGGAGATTCAGAATGCCAGTCTCCAACCAACCAGCCACGTTTATGTATTTTATGTACAGAATGTATAGCCCCTGCTTGCCGCAAGGAGACAAAAGCCAGGAGCACAGTGAAGACCCAGAACAGCCAAAAATAAAATTTAAAGTTATTAAACAAGAGAGAAAAAATTTCCTATAATGAGAACTGCATCCTTCTTTATAGAAACTGTTTGTGTTCCATGCTTATGATGACATAGCTTCAAATACTTTTGAGAAAAACTTGTTTACATCATAATATATAATACATAAGTGAATACTTCCTCAATGTTAAGGGAATGTCAACAATTACTAGATGATCATTTGATGGTAATCAGGCAGTTTTAATTTTTTTTCTCTCTTTGCTGTGCTGTTTCCAAAAGCTCTGTCAGATATGGACAACAAAGCAGACTACAAAACATCTTGAGAAGACATTACAATTTATTTTCACCAAAATTATCACCAGCTTTGCACTATTTATAAATATTTCTGTGTGTATTATTAATTGACTGAACTCAAGTCCTAAAGGAACTTTCTTCATGTTTATAGGGCAGCTGCTATGTTCCCTGTCATTGTCTTATGTGCATTTCCACATTGCAAAAGTCTCAAAATAACCCACCGACTTATGTATCAGTTAGTGTAAGGCAGAAAAAAAATGTAAATTAAACTTTAAACCTCGGTCACAACATGTGGACAGAGAAAATAATGCTAAGGAAAAACTTGAAAAAAGAAACAGGGCAGCATGATCTGAGAGAATCGCATTGAAACATATATATTCAGTTCAGTTCAGTTCAGTTCAGTCGCTCAGTCGTGTCCGCCTCCTTGAAACCCCATGAATCGCAGCACACCAGGCCTACCATATGTAAAATAGATAGCCAGTGGGAGTTTGATATATGACTGGGCATCCAGAGCCACTGCTCAGTGGCAACTTGGAGGGATAGGGTGGGGAAGGAGGGAGGGGACACATGAATGCCTATGGCCTATTCATGCTGAGGAATGCCAAAACCCATCACAGTTTTTTTTTAAAAAAAAGAAAACTCAAGAAAAAGGAAATTCTACTAGAGCTGACAATGAACTATGGAGCATATTTATTAATTCTATAATGTTACATCAACATTTTAATATGCTTTGGAAAACTAGACTTCTATTTAGTATTTATTAATATTAAATATTTCTAAACATTACTGTTAGGCTAGTATAAAAATATCTTAGGTAATAGATAGTAAATAGTAACTTTTCTGTTTAGTAAAACAGATATTTAGTAACTTACTACCATCTTCAACACCCACAGAGAATAATGGAACGTATCTGTATAGCAGGAAAAGGAATATAACAAATTCATAGTATGAGTAAACATTCAGTGTTTTGTTAAACAGTCTCACTGTGGTTTCTCCGATGTTTGACTACTGATACCTCTAGACTTTAAAACCAACCGCTTCCTATGCTGCCTGTCTGGGCAGGCTGAGAAAGTCCCATCAGATTGGAAGTCTATAGTGCTCCAACTAGAAAGCTTCATCAGTTAACATTCTCATAACATATCATCTGTCCCAGTATCCAAACCAAACTTCGGGTTTGCTTCCATCTTGTGCGTTCAGTGACTTCAAAGTAACAAGAACAAAAAAGTTGGGATGGAATCTATGAAATTTCGAGTTTATCAAACAGACAAAAAAAAATGCCACCATGTAGTGTGCATTCTCAATGATTTCCGGACTTCCCTGGTGACTCAGGGATAAGGAATCAGCCTGCCAATGCAGGAGACGAGGAGTCAATGCCTGGTCCAGGAAATCCCCAATTGCTGTGGAGCCATTAGCCCCTGAGCCACAACTCTTCAGCCAATAATAAATAAATAATCAAAAACAAATTGCTTACGAATTCTCCAAGGTCAAAAAGAGATACCACTTTTAACCTTAGTTCCTGAAGTTTATTTCCTAATAGTTTACATGTTTATTTTTCTATTTTCACTTCATGTAAATCAGGTGCATCAGTTCAGTTCAGTTCAGTCGCTCAGTCATGTCCGACTCTTTGCGACCCCAGGAATCGCAGCATGCCAGGCCTCCCTGTCCATCACCGACTCCCGGAGTTCACTCAGACTCAGGTCCATCAAGTCCGTGATGCCATCCAACCATCTCATCCTCTGTCGTCCCCTTCCCCTCCTGCCCCCAATCCCTCCCAGCATCAGAGTCTTTCCCAATGACTCAACTCTTCGCATGAGGCGGCCAAAGTACTGGAGTTTCAGCTTTAGCATCATTCCTTCCAAAGAAATCCCAGGGATGATCTCCTTCAGAATGGACTGGTTGGATCTCCTGGCAATCCAAGTGACTCTCAAGACTCTTCTCCAACACCACATTTCAAAAGCATCAATTCTTAGGCGCTCTGCCTTCTTCACAGTCCAAATCTCAAATAGATCCATGACTACTGGAAAAACCATAGCCTTGACCAGATGGACCTTAGTCGGCAAAGTAATATCTCTGCTTTTCAATATGCTAACTAGGTTGGTCGTTAACTTTCCTTCCAAAGAGTAAGCGTCTTTTAATTTCATGGCTGCAGTCACCACCTGCAGTGATTTTGGATCCCAGAAAAATAAAGTCTGATACTGTTTCCACTATTTCCGCATCTATTTTCCATGAAGTGATGGGACCGCATGCCATGATCTTTGTTTTCTGAATGTTGTGCTTTAAGCCAACTTTTTCACTCTCCTCTTTCACTTTCATCAAGAGGCTTTTTAGTTCCTCTTCAGTTTCTGCCATAAGGGTGGTGTCATCTGCATATCTGAGGTTATTGATATTTCTCCTGGCAATTTGATTCCAGCTTGTGTTTCTTCCAGTCCAGCGTTTCTCATGATGTACTCTGCACAGAAGTTAAATAAGCAGGGTGACAATACACAGCCTTGATGTACTCCTTTTCCTATTTGGAACTAGTCTGTTGTTCCATGTCCAGTTTTAACTGTTGCTTCCTGACCTGTATATAGGTTTCTCAAGAGGTAGGTCAAGTGGTCTGCTTTCCCATCTCTCTCGGAATTTTCCAGAGTTTATTGTGATCCACACAGTCAAAGGCTTTGGCATAGTCAATAAAGCAGAAATAGATGTTTTTCTGGAACTCTCTTGCTTTTTTGGATGATCCAGCGGATATTGGCAGTTTGATCTCTGGTTCCTCTGCCTTTTCTAAAACCAGCTTGAACATCTGGAAGTTCACGGTTCACATATTGCTGAAGCCTGGCTTGGAGAATTTTGAGCCTATGACAGTAATCCAGCCTATACTCCAACCAGTAATGCTGAAGAAGCTGAATGGTTTTATGAAGACCTACAAGACCTTTTAGAATCAACACCCCCAAAAGATGTCCTTTTCATTATAGGGGACTGGAATGCAAAAGTAGGAAGTCAAGAAAAACCTGGAGTAACAGGCAAATTTGGCCTTGGAAAATGAAATGAAGCAGGGCAAAGGCTAACAGAGTTTTGCCAAGACAATGCACTGGTCATAGCAAACACCCTCTTCCAACAACACAAGAGAAGTCTATACATAGACATCACAAGATGGTCAACATCAAAATCAGATTGATTATATTCTTTTCAGCCAAAGATGGAGAAGCTCTACACAGTCAACAAAAATAAGACCGGGAGCTGACTGTGGCTCAGATCATGAACCTCTTATTGCCAAATTCAGACTGAAATTGAAGAAAGTAGGGAAAACCACTAGACCATTCAGGTATGACCTAAATCAAATCCCTTATGATTATACAGTAGAAGTGAGAAATAGATTTAAGGGACTAGATCTCATAGATAGAGAGCCTGATGAACTATGGACGGAGGTTCGCGACATTATACAGGAGACAGGGATCAAGACCATCCTCACAGAAAAGAAATGCAAAAAACCAAAATGGCTCCCTGGGGAGGCCTTACAAACAGCTGTGAAAAGAAGAGAGGCGAAAAGCAAAGGAGAAAAGGAAAGATATAAGCATCTGAATGCAGAGTTCCAAAGAATATCAAGGAGAGATAAGAAAGCCTTCCTCAGCGATCAATGCAAACAGAGGAAAACAACAGAATGGGAAAGACTAGAGATCTCTTCAAGAAAATCAGAGATACCAAGGGATCATTTCACGCAAAGATGGGCTCCATAAAGGACAGAAATGGTATGGATCTAACAGAAGCAGAAGATATTAAGAAGAGGTGGCAAGAATACACACAAGAACTGTACAAAAAAGATCTTCACGACCAATATAATCACCATGGTGTGATCACTCACCTAGAGCCAGACATCCTGGAATGTAAGTCAAGCGGGCCTTAGAAAGCATCACTACAAAGAAAGCTAGTGGAGGTGATGGAATTCCAGTTGAGCTGTTTCAAATCCTGAAAGATGATGCCGTGAACGTGCTGCACTCAATATGTCAGCAAGTTTGGAAAACTCAGCAGTGGCCACAGGACTGGAAAAGGTCAGTTTTCATTCCAATCCCAAAGAAAGGCAATGCCAAATAATGCTCAAACTACTGCACAACTGCATTCAACTCACATGCTAGTAAAGTAATGCTCAAAATTCTCCAAGCCAGGCTTCAGCATACGTGAACTTCCAGATGTTCAAGCTGGCTTAAGAAAAGCCAGAGGAACCAGAGATCAAACTGCAACATCTGTTGGATCATCCAAAAAGCAAGAGAGTTCCAGAAAAACATCTATTTTGCTTTATTGACTATGCCAAAGCCTTTGACTGTGTGGATCACAAGAAACTGTGGAAAATTCTGAAAGTGATGGGAATACCAGACCACCTGACCTGCCTCTTGAGAAATCTGTATGCAGGTCAGGAAGTAACAGTTAGAACTGGACATGGAACAACAGACTGGTTCCAAATACGAAAAGGAGTACGTCAAGGCTGTATATTCTCATCTTGCTTATTTAACTTATATGCAGAGTACATCATGAGAAATGCTGGGCTGGAAAAAGCACAAGCTGGAATTAATATTGGCAAGAGAAATATCAATAACCTCAGATATGCAGATGACACCACCCTTATGGCAGAAAGTGAAGAGGAACTAAACAGCCTCTTGATCAAAGTGAAAGAGGAGATTGAAAAAGTCGGCTTAAAGCTCAACATTCAGAAAACAAAGATCATGGCATCTGGTCCCATCACTTCATGGAAATAGATGGGAAACAGTGGAAACAGTGGCTGACTTTACTTTTCTGGGATCCAAAATCACTGCAGATGGTGACTACAGCCATGAAATTAAAAGATGCTTACTCCATTGAGGGAAAGTTATGACCGATCTAGGTAGCGTATTCAAAAGCATAGACATTACTTTGCCAACAAAGGTCCGTCTAGTCAAGGCTATGATTTTTCCACTGGTCACGTATGGGTGTGAGAGTTGGACTGTGAAGAAAGCTAAGCACTGAAGAATTGATGCTTTTGAACTGTGGTGTTAGAGAAGACTCTTGAGAGTCCCCTGGACTGCAAGGATATCCAACCAGTCCATTCTAAAGGAGATCAGTCCTGGGTGTTCATTGGAAAGACTAATGCTAAAACTGAAACTCCAGTACTTTGGCCACCTCATGCAAAGAGTTGACTTATTGGAATAAACCCTGATGCTGGGAGACACTGGGGGCAGGAGGACGAGGGGACAACAGAGGATGAGATGGATGGATGGCATCACTCAGTCAATGGACATGTGTTTAAGTGAACTCCGGGAGTTGGTGATGGACAGGGAGGCCTGGGGTGCTGGGATTCACTGGGTCGTAAGGAGGCGTACACGACTGAGCGACAGAACTAACTGAACTGACAGGATAGAATGTGAAACACACAACTCTTAAAAAGGGCTACTTCATACTAACACTTCCAAGGAGAAAAATGTCTTGACATTCCACTTATTCGAGGATCAAACTTATTAGTCACTGCAGTGGCCCAGCGAAAGTGCACCCTGAGGGAATGCAGGATTGAGAAAAGCAGGCACCATACTATGCTTTGGACATTCTGGCCTTGGTATTTTAGGACGGGTCTTTTGGATACATCCACGTCTTCAGCAAGTCTAGAGAAGTTTGGTGGAGTCTCTCCTGGTTTCAGATTTCCCAGTTATTGGTTGATGACCCCAATTTTGCTTGGGAGTGTATTAATATACATAGTGCCCAGTTAAAAGACAATGAGTAGCACTTTCCTGGTGGTCCAGTGGTAAATAATCTACCTGCCAATGCATAGGACCCAGGTATGATCCCTGGTCTGAGAGGATGCCACATGCCTCGGAGCAACTAAGCCCATGTGACACAAGTACTGAGCCTGTGCTCTAAAGCCTGTTCTCTGCAACAACAGTAACTCCAGTAATAAGCCTGCACACAAGTAACTAGAAAGTCACTTCTGATTGCTGCAACTAGAGAAATCCCACGTACAGAAAAAAAAAAAAAAAGGCTCAGTACAGCCAAAAAACCAAAGGGACACTGAGTCTTCTGGACTGACCAAAAGAAGCCTCAAAATGCCAGTCTCCAACCATACCCCAGCCAAGTTTATGTGGAGAATTCATAGTCTGATTGCTGTAAAAAGAGAATGAAGCCAGCAAATGAAGACTTAGCATAGGCAAAAATGAATTTTAAAGAGAGAAAAAAACTTTTAATGAGAAATACATACTTCTTTATAAAACTTTCTGTTCCATGCTTAGGATGACAAAGCTTCAAATACTTATATGAGAAAAAGTTGTTTACATCAGAATATATAATACTTAAGCGAATACTTTAATGTAATGGAATGTCAAATTACTATATGATCACTTGATGGTAATTAGGCAACTTACTTCTTGTTGAAAAATCGTAATATACTTTCTCTCATTTCTTTGTTTTCTGTTTCTGAAAGATATGTCAGTTTTGGACAACAAAGCACATTGTAAAATATACAGTCTTAAGAAGAGACTAGAATTTTTTTCACCAAAATTATCAACTTGGCACTATTTGTAAAGGTTTCTATGTGTATTATCTGACTGAACTCAAGTCCTAAAGGAACTGTCTTTCTTTACATTTACAGGGCACCTACTATGTACCCTATCATCGTCTACGTGCATTTTAATGTTACAAAAGTCTCAGAATAACCCACTGACTTACGTATTTATTAGTGTAAAGCAGGAAAGAAATGTAAACTAAACATTAAAACTGGGTCATAACATGTGGATAGAAAAGCAACGCTAAGGAAAACCTATTAAAAAAAAAAAAACAACAAGAAATAGGATGGCAGAACTTAAGAGATTAGCACTGAAACATATATATTACCATATGCAAAAGAGCCAGTGGGAGTTTGATGTCCGAGTGCTCTCGGACAATCTGGAGGGATACGGTCAGGAGAGAGGTGGGTTCAGGCGGGTGGGCACATATGTACGCCTATGGCCTATTCATGTTGATGTACACCAAAAACCATCACAATCTTGTAAAAAAAGAAAAAAAATTAACGGATGGTGAGTTAGGATGAACAGATAATCAAAGCTTTCCCACACCTAACACATGTGTGTAGTTTTCCTACAGTTTGAATTTTCTGAGGGTCAAAAACTTGATATATTTTACTGCTTTCTCTACATGTGTAAGCTTTCCCTGCAGAATGGATTCTCAGATGATCTGCAATGTCATTTCTTGTGACTGAAGGGTTTGCCACATAAATAACATTTACATGGTTTCTCTTATGTATGAACTGCCTAATGGGCAGTTAATGCTGAACATGCACTAGAAACTCTGACACATTCATTTCACTTGTATGTTTTCTATACACTATGAATTCTCTGATGAATTATAAGGCCTGGCCACTTGACCTAAAGGCTTTGTCACACTCACGACATTTACACTAAAATGTTTCTCACAACTGTCAGATTTCTAATGCTTCTCTCTAGTATGAATTCTCCAACGGTTTCTAAGTTCATCATTTCAAGTAACGCACCGGTCATATACATCATATTTATATGGTTTCTCTCCTGTCTCAACTGCCTGATGATGAGTTATGGATGACTCTGCCTAAATGGTTTGTCACAATTTTTATATTCGTAAGCTTCTCTCCAGTATGAATTCTCTGATGAACTGCAAGGTTTGCATTCACACTGAAAGCCCTGCCACATACACCTCACTTATATGGTTTCTCTCCAGTATGAACTCTCTGATGAACAGCAAGGCTTGAACTTACAGTGAAAGCCTTGGCACATATACCATAATTACATGGTTACTCTCTAGTATGAACTCTCCGATGAACAGCAAGGGTTCCGTTACGACTAAACGCCTTGCCACACGCATCACATTTGTATGGTTTCTCTCCAGTATGAACTCTCCGATGAACAGCAAGGTTTCCAGTATGACTAAACGCCTTGCCACACACATCACATTTATATGGTTTCTCTCCAGTATGAACTCTCCGATGAACAGTAAGGTTGGCAGTATGACTAAATACCTTGTCACATACATTGCATTTGTATGGCTTCTCTCCAGTATGAATTCTCTGATGAAGTTCAAGTCTGGTAGTGTGATTAAAGGCCTTGCCACATACATCACATTTATATGGTTTGTCTTTAGTATGAATTCTCTGATGAACTGCAAGGCCTGCAGCTTGATAAATGCCTTGCCATACACATCACATTTATACGGTTTCTCTCTAGTATGAACTCTCCGATGAACAGCAAGGTTTGAGCTTACTCTGAAAGTCTTACCACATATATTGCATTTATAGGGTTTCTCTCCAGTATGAACTCTCTGATGAACAGCAAGGCTTGAACTTACAGTGAAAGCCTTGGCACATATACCATAATTACATGGTTACTGTCTAGTATGAACTCTCCGATGAACAGCAAGGTTTCCATTACGACTAAACGCCTTGCCACACACATCACATTTGTATGGTTTCTCTCCAGTATGAACTCTCCGGTGAACAGCAAGGTTTCCAGTATGACTAAACGCCTTGCCACACACATCACATTTATATGGTTTTTCTCCAGTATGAACAATCCGATGAACAGTAAGGTTTGAACTTACTCTGAAAGCCTTGCCACATACATCACATTTATATGGTTTCTCTCCAGTATGAACTCTCCGATGAACAGTAAGGTTGGCAGTATGACTAAATACCTTGTCACATACATTGCATTTGTATGGCTTCTCTCCAGTATGAATTCTCTGATGAAGTTCAAGTCTTGTAGTGTGATTAAAGGCCTTGCCACATACATCACATTTATATGGTTTGTCTCCAGTATGAATTCTCTGATGAACTGCAAGGCCTGCAGCTTGACTAAAGGCCTTGCCACACACATCACATTTATATGGTTTCTCTCCAGTATGAACTCTCCGATGAACAGCAAGGTTTGAGCTTACTCTGAAAGCCTTGCCACATGTATCGCATTTATATGGTTTCTCTCCAGTATGAACTCTCCGATGAACAGCAAGGTTTCCAGTACGACTAAACGCCTTGCCACACACATCACATTTATAAGATTTCTCTCCAGTATGAATTTTCCAATGAAGGCCAAGTTTTGCATTCTGATTAAAAGCCTTGCCACATACATCACATTTATATGGCTTCTCTCCAGTATGAACTCTCCGATGAACAGCAAGGGTTCCAGCATGACTAAATGCCTTGCCACACACATCACATTTATACGGTTTCTCTCCAGTATGAATTCTCTGATGACGTCCAAGTTTTGCAGTCTGATTAAAGGCCTTGCCACATACATCACATTTATATGGTTTCTCTCCAGAATGAATTAGCCGATGAACTGAAAGATTTGCAGTTTGACTAAAGGCTCTGCCACATATATCGCATTTATATGGTTTCTCTCCCGAATGGAATCTCTGATGAACTGCAAGCTTTGCAGCTTCATTAAAGGCCATGCCACATATTTCACATTTATATGGTTTCACTCCAGTATGAATTCGCCGATGAACACTGAGGTTTGCAGTATGACTAAACGCCCTGTCACATACGTTGCATTTGTATGGCTTCTCTCCCGTATGAGTTCTCTGATGAACTGTAAGTTGTGAGTTTTGAGTAAAGCATCGGCCACATACATCACATTTATATGGTTTCTCTCCAGTATGAAGTCTCCGATGAACAGTAAGGTTTGCAGTATGACTAAATGCCTTGCCACATACATTGCATTTGTATGGCTTCTCTCCAGTATGAATTCTCTGATGAACTGCCAGGTTTGCAGTTTGACTAAAGGCCTTGCCACATACATCACATTTATATGGTTTCTCTCTCATATGATATCTCCAATGAATTACAAATTTTGCAGCTTGCTTAAAGACCTTGCCACACACATCACATTTATGTGGTTTCTCTCCAGTATGAATTCTCCAATGAACTGCAAGTTTTCTAGTTTGATTAAAAGCCTTGCCACACACATCACATTTATATGGTTTTCCTCCTGTATGGATTCTTTGATGTCTAATGAGTTCTGAGTCCTGAAGAAAGGTTATGTCACACTCATTACATCTGTAAGGTCTTTTCTTTTGTGTTTCATGGTCTGGTAACAGTTCTGAAGGATGCATAACAGCATTCTCATCTTTATGAGAAAAGCCTTTGCAGACATTACGAGTTCTCTGAGATGATAAACCTGAGGCGCTGACATTTGTCACAACTTGACTACATTCAAAAATTATCCCTTCAGATTGCATCATCTGCAATTCATCCTGAAAGCTTGATCCGTGCCTTTCAAAAGGTCCATTTTCTGCATCACTTCTACTATGATGATCTCTTCCATCAGTGAGGTTTTTGGTATGGGATGTAGACAATCCTTTGTCATTTCTTTCATCATCTGTCCGCAGACAATCAAAGTCATCCATATTTTCCTGGATCTTCCTGAGGTGAAAATCTTTGCTTTCAAGGCTTTCAGCTCTTCCAAACATCACTCTTTGAAAAATTTCCCCTTTCCCACTGTCTGCTTTTGCCTGTAATTTCTTGATCATATCTATATGAGACATATCTACAAGACATAGAGAACCACAGACATTCTATTAGTTACAATTCATAAATAAATTATTTCTTGTCAAACACATGACTTTTATACCAAAAGTCATATTCATCCTGAACAGAATTATGAACCTTCGCAAAGATGATCTTCAAACTATAGAACACTAAAGGAATAGAACTCTTTAAAAGAGAATGATCATATGTAATTCAATTAATTTTAGGGTAGTGTAGTTTCAAACACAATCAGAAAACATTCATTTTATGCAAACTCATGTCAGTTCCCAAAGAAAACATATTTTCCCATCATGACCTCAAAACTCATCCTACTTTGTACTAAGCACACTGCTGTCTCATAATTGAGGAGAAACTAATGGTATATTGTACACACTCTATGCATATTTATATATATTTAAATGGTAAAGAACATACAGGACTAGAGAGGTGACTCAGTGGTAAACAAGCTGCCTGCCAATGCAGAAGACACGGTACAGGGGGATACAATCCCTGGGTCGGAAAGATCCCCGGAACAGGAAATCCCAACCAAGTGCACTCATCTTGCCTTAAAAAAATTCCATGGATAGGAAAGCTTGGTAACCTACAGTCCATGAGATCACAAAGAGTCAGGACTGAGCAACTGAGCAAACAAGCATGAAACAGGCAATACGTTGTAATGGTAAACAATGCAAAAGAAACATTCTCATGAATAATGTAAAAAATAAATTGCAGTTAGTAACTGTTCAACAAATAATGCATTGAGAAAATGAAGAATTCTGTAAACAATATATATATATATATATATATATTTTTTTTTTTTTTTTGCTTCTGAGAACTTGGTTCCCTGACCATGGATTAAATCCAGGCTAGCTGCAGTGAAACTACTGAATCCTATCCACTGGACTCTCAGGGAATTCCCTAAAATAATTTAAAAAATAAAAAAATTAACACTTTTCCAAAGACCTCTTAGAAATCTATCAGTAGATAGACATATAGGCATCTTATGACATTAACAAGTGGTTCATGTCAATTATATTCTAAGTGAAAAATTCTCTACTTACACAATAATCATTCAGTACATCAACTCCCTATCTACACAGTAACCTAAACTCACCCAGTTCATTGGCTCCAAGATATATGAGAAGGAACAAGCTTTGGGGTTTCCCTTGTGGCTCAGAGGTAATGAATCCGCCTGCTAGTGCAGGGCACACAGGTTTGATCCCTGATCCGGGAAACTCCCACATGCCTGACAACAACTAAGCCTGTAGGCCACACATGATGATTCTGCACTGTAGAGCTGAGGAGTCACAACTACTGAGCAAACACAGAGACCACGCATTGCAACAAGAGAACCCACTAGAATGACAAGTTCATGAACTGTAACTACAGGGTAGCCCTTGCCCACTGCAAGTTAAGAAAATCCCGTGAAGCAACAACAAAGACCTGAAGCAACAAAGCCAAAAACAAATAAATTTCATTTTATTTTTTGTTTTTTTTTTTGTTTTTTTTTTTTAGTGCCACCTAACAGCACTAATTACCACAGGAGGGGGACAAGGGGAAGTAAATCCCTTTGAAATACATCATCACATGCTACCCAAAGTCAAGCAACGAAATTGACAGGAGTCAAATGACAGATTGTTGCAGAACATATAAAGACCTTGCCTTTTGGGATCTCTTTTCTTGGAGTCCACTTTCCATGAAACTTCTCTTTTTAAAAAACAAAAACAAAATCACTTTGTTCATTTAGAAACAGCCATCTGTAAGTCAGAAGTACTTTCCATTTTCCTTAATAAAATGTAATTTTCAGGTAGCAGTTGGATGGGCTGCAGGTTGGACATCTACAATCAGCTACCCTCCTCTTTGCATGCCCTGAGATAAGAGATAGGTGGACTCACGTTGAGGAACTTACAGCCAACAAAAACAGGTAAACAGCTGGTTTGTCTCTTAATTCAAGGGAATAATCATAGCAAGGACAAAGAAAGGAAAACACCCTGTCTGATACAGGAGACAATACAGAAGTGCAGAAAGGCGCCTTGGAGTTAAAAGTCAGAGGTCAGTCCAAGCCATAATGAGTTTTGCTCCTCTGAGAAGCCTTTACGTCAAGATCCAGGGTGTGCCTGTGTACCCAAGGGGAGGGTCCTGAGACAAATTAACCATGGGGGACAAAGCAAAGTGATTGGCCCACATTTCTCATACCTTTCTTACTAAAAACACACGTCTTACTTTCCTTAAGCAACCATGAGCTATCAGATATTTTAGCATTTTGTAGACTGGTGAACATAAATACCAGTGATAATGTCTAAGAATATTTGCTTTCTTATAGAGAATGCCTCAGGGTGCCACCAAACGTATTCATTAATAGTCCAAAATCTCTTTAGTTTGTCTGTAAGAGGAAATAAGTTTTCAGTAATCTGTGTTTCAGAATCTTATTTTATTTGGAAATGACCTATTCAATGAACTTTCATTACTTAGTTTAGCACAACCCTAGGAGTTCAGGTTGAAGAAGGCAATGGCACCCCACTCCAGTACTCTTGCCTGGAAAATCCCATGGACGGAGGAGTCTGGTAGGCTGCAGTCCATGAGGTCGCTAGGACTTGGACACAACTGAGTGACTTCACTTTGACTTTTCACTTTCATGCACTGGAGAAGGAAATGGTACCCACTCCAGTATTCTTGCCTGGAGAATCCCAGGGACGGGGGAGCCTGGTGGGCTGCCGTCTGTGGGATCACACAGAGTTGGACACGACTGAAGTGACTTAGCAGCAGCAGCAGGAGTTCAGGTTATTCAAACTTGGAGAGACTATTTTAGACAGACATTTCTAAAGTATAATCATTCTTTTTTTTTTTAGTATAATCATTCTTTTTTTTTTTAGTATAATCATTCTTAACAGAGTTTATTTAAAAGCTCCAATTGCATTTGCATTCTTTCCTTAAAAATTTCCTCACTCAAGTTACTTTAACTGTTGACAAACTTGCTTAACATTAAACCTAGGTACAATAAAAGTATTAGACAATGTTGAAGACACAAGACATATCTTTATTAGATTAGCAAACAAACGTTAATACTAGATATTTAATATTGAATATTTCCCAATTCATGTGAACCTGAAATTCATTTAGGTTAATTTCTGTTGTAATTGTTTGATTTGAAAGTGCTTACTTTAAAAAAAAACAAACAATTGAATTAGAGCTCATTTACAAATTAACCTCAGCAATATTATTCAAACACAAAGACACACGTTGAGACAAACATAAATGCAGATCGACAGGCATGAGAGCTCTCATACTTTCCTACTTGAGATTTAAAATCTCTTTCACCTTTTTCTTCCCACCCCCTGCCCTGTGGTTTAAAATTCTAATTTGCCCAAGACTGAAATCTCTGGAAAAATGGGTTACGTACTTCAAGGACATGGCATAGGTTGCATGCTATGCAAGTTCGCATCAGTCCTGTCCAAACCCCTGCAACCCCATGGACTCTAGCCCACCAGGCTCCTCTGTCCATGATGGGACTCTCTAGGCAAGAATACTGGAGTGGGCTGCCATGCACTCCTCAGGGGATCTTCCCTACCCAGGGATCAAATCCACGTCTCCTGTGTCTCCCCCAGGGGCTGGCAGGTTCTTTACCACTAGAGTCATCTGGGAAGCTCTGGCAAAGGTTAACTTTCAGCTTTTTTTTCGGAAGGTCTTTATAACAAGCTTGCTGTTTTTAATTCCGTATGTAAAAAGAACTGGTTTTGCACTTTCAAAAGAAAAAAAAAAATCATCTTAACCAGTTTTCTCCAGAGTCTAAACAACATCATGGCCATCCTGTATCAAACAACTTATCTTTCCTTTCTATAGTCACAGCTTTATGGCTACAATACAGATTGAACAGTACTCAAATTGACTGTGATAACAGGGACAGAAGGACTGATAAAAATCTTGGAACGTCTCTCCAGGATGATGGGGGTCTTTGATCAGAAGAATCTAAAGAGGTTAACAAACTTGCTAGAGTGGGGGAACCTGAGCTCCCCCTCCCCGCTCAGAGACTGGGGCCGTTAGAAGGGGACCAGCTGATGGAGAGGGAGACAGAGGGGTTGGGAGGGGTGTAAGGCCACAACAGGACAAAGAATGGAGAGAGAAAGGGCAGTATGGGGACACAATTGGAGCTGGCTAAAGAGAGTAGACTTAAAAAGTGAAGATTTGATCAGCGAAATATAATATGACATTGTAATATGGATAATCATCCTCACAAATCACACAGTTCTTTTTGCAGTTCTAAGTTACCTTTATTTACCTCACGGTAGGCAGAGAGAATTGGAGAAGGCAATGGCAACCCACTCCACAGTTCCTGCCTGGAGAATCCCAGGGACGGGGGAGCCTGGTGGGCTGCCGTCTATGGGTTCGCACAGAGTCGGACACGACTGAAGCGACTTAGCAGCAGCAGGCAGAGAGAAGGATCCAGGAGCCAACTTGGATGGTGCTAAGCCTGGGGCTTGGTTGGCAAGGGCCCCTGCAAAGACTGAACAATCTCAAGATTTGTCCTCTATCTTATCTATGGTGCTGCAAGACTTGCACTCACAGGAGACAGTCAGGACATTCACACTCAAGGCAGTTTCCACGCAGGTTAGAAGCAAGGTCAGAGGAATGCATTGCTTTGTCTTGAAGCCTAAATAAGACTATTTATTTAATTTCCCTAACACCCTGGTGGCTCCATGGTAAGAATCTGCTTAGTAATGCAGGCGACATGGGTTTGATTCTTGTTCTGGGAAGATCTCAGATGTCACGGAGACTAAGTTGATGAGCCACAGATACTGAGCTTGTGTGGTAAAACTACTCAAGCCTGTGTGCCTAGGGCCTGGGCTTCACAACAAAAGAAGCCACCACAATGAGAAACCAGCTTCCCGCTCTAGAGAGTAGCCCGGTCTCGTCTCAAACAGACAAAAGACCACATAGCAAAAAAGACCCAGTACAGGCCAAAAATATATATATATCTTGCCTTCATTTCTGTCGGTGCTATAGTACCACTCAAGGGTGCTGTACATTTCACATGTCAAAGAACAGAGCTGTAAGTTAGGGAGAAGAAAAATCTCCTGTGAGAGTTCACAAACATTAAACATCTGTTTTCTCACAGAACTCTCCCACTTAGAGAGTTTCCCAAACACCATGAATGGTGTGGTTTCCTCCCTGTGCTTGTGACAGCTGCCCTGGGATCACACTGTGGATACTTTCCCACTCATCTGGATGTTTGCTATTAGCAACTCATTCTCCACAATCCAGCGGTCTTCTTCCTTGTGCCACAAGAATGGAGATAACATTCAGATCAGAAACAGAACTTCCTACTCAGAAGTAATGCCATATACTGTGGCTTCTTCTCTCTCTCTTTTTTAAGTAAATGTATCTCTTATTTTTCATACATTGGTGTATTCATTTCTTTTGGCTCGGGTGAGTGTTCATTGCTGCTTGGTCTTTTCTCCAAGTTCAGCAAGTAGGGGCTACGCTCCAGTCGCACTGCTCGTGATCCACTTGCTGTGGCTTCTCCTGGGTGCACGGGCTTCAGTAGTTGTCCCATGTGGGCTCAGCAGTTGCAGCTTCTAGGCTCTAGAGTGCTGGCTCGTAGTTGAGGCACACAGGCATAGCTGCTCTGTGACATGTGGGATCTTCCCAGACCAAGGATCCAACCTGTCTCTCCTGCATTGGCAGGTATAGAATGCAGCTCTTTTGTCAGCCAGAAACAGGCAACTGGGTATTTCAAAAGTTTGAAATCAGCTTTATAAACACTCAAGCTGCAGAGAAACTCCTTGTGCATCACACAGTGGGCAGGTCACCTGAAGGAAAGTCAAGTTTAAACTCCTGATGCTAATCAGCAAGCTTTACATGTGTGAGTCAGAAAGGTCAAGAAAAACAGGAGATCTCAAAAGGTAAAGAGGGAACATGCAGAGGAACCCCAGGGCAGATCCCCACTTCAGAGGGAAGTGATCCTCACCCACAGACAGTAGGTTGCTGAGGGTCTCCACCATCACATCCTGGTACAAGGTCCTCTGGGCAGGGTCCAGGCATTCCCACTCCTCAGGAGTGAAATCTAGGAACACATCCTTGAAGGTCAACTGTGCCTGAAATGAAAACACATTTCACCAAAGGGCCCTGAGGAAGATTCTTAGTTTCACACAAAATGAGAAGAGGTGAGAGGGGTAAAGCTCAATTCAGATGAAGTAATACTCTGATAGATACTTTAAAAGCTGCTTGAAGCAAACTGTTGGTCTGCAATCTAATTTATAATTTCCTCTTTTTCCTAAGATTACGATATCCTGCAATCAACATGAATTTGTCATGTATGTGGACAATACATGAGAAATACAGAAATTAAAACCAATACTGGGTTGTCTATGCAGAAGTGTTACATTCAACACACTGAATGGCATTCACTATCTAGATGAGTTACAGCAAGACTGGTGTCTTCAGACATGACAAAGTCCACAGTGACTTTGTTTATTTTTTAATTAATTAATTAATTTTACTTTGGCTTCCCTGGTGGATCAGATAGTAAAGCGTCTGTCTTCAATGCAGGAGACCCAGGTTTGATCCCTGGGTTGGGAAAGTCCGCTGGAGAAGGAAATGGCAGCCCACTCCAGTATTCTTGCCTGGAAAATCCCATGGACGGCGGAGCATGCTTGGCTACCGTCCGTGGGGTCGCAAAGAGTCGGACACGACTGAGTGGCATTCACTATCTAGATGACTTACAGCAAGGCTGGTGTCTTCAGAGATGACAAAGTCCACAGTGATTTTATTTTTTAATTAATTTTACTTTACAATATTGTATTGGTTTTGCCATACACTGACTTGAATCCACCATGAGCGTATATGTGTTCCCCATTCTGAACCCCCCTCCCTCCCAATCCCATCCCTCTGGGTCATCTCAGTGCACCACCCCTGAGCACCCTGTATCATGGATCAAACCTGGACTGGTGATCTGTCTCAACATATGATATTTTACATTTCAATGCCATTCTCCCATATCATCCTGTCCTCACTCTCTCCCACAGAGTCCAGAAGACTGTTCAATACATCTGTGTCTCTTCTGCTGTCTCACATACAGGGTTAGCGTCACCTTCTTCCTAAATTCCATATATATATGTTAGTATACTGTTTTGGTGTTTTTCTTTCTGGCTTCCTTCACTCTGTATAATAGGCTCCAGTTTCATCCACATCATTAGAACTGATTCAAAAGTATTCTTTTTAATGGATGAGCAATAATCCATTGTGTTAACGTACCACAGCTTTCTCATCCATTCATCTGCTGATGGATATCTAGGTTGCTTCCATGTCCTGGCTATTATAAATAGTGCTGCAGTGAACATGAAAACACACTGACTTTTAAAGAACACACATTGTAATGATGATGACATCATCACACTGATGACAGGTGTTTCAGCAATTCCTACACACTAAGCATTATCTTAAAGACTTTACACAGATGAATTTGTCATCAATAGAACAGCATGTTAGAGAAAGATCTGTGTCCACCTTCAGTTCAGTTCAGTTCAGTCGTGTCCGACTCTTTGCGACCCCATGAATCGCAGCACGCCAGGCCTCCCTATCCATCACCAACTCCCGGAGTTCACTCAGACTCATGTCCATAGAGTCAGTGATGCCATCCAGCCATCTCATCCTCTGTTGTCCCCTTCTCCTCCTGCCCGCAATCCTTCCCAGCTTCAGAGTCTTTTCTAATGAGTCAACTCTTCACATGAGGTGGACAAAATACTGGACTTTCAGCTTTAGAATCATTCCTTCCAAACAAATCCCAGGGCTGATCTCCTTTAGAATGGACAGGTTGGATCTCCTTGCAGTCCCAAGGGACTCTCAAGAGTCATCTCCAACACCACAGTTCAAAAGCATCAATTCTTCGGCGCTCAGCTTTCTTCACAGTTCAACTCTCACATCCATACATGACCACTGGAAAAACCATAGCCTTGACTAGACGGACCTTTGTTGGCAAAGTAATGTCTCTGCTTTTCAACATGCTATCTAGGTTGGTCGTAACTTTTCTTCCAAGGAGTAAGCGTCTTTTAATTTCATGGCTGCAGTCACCCTGGGGAGTAAATTCTGTCACTCTAACAAATCGCTCAGATCCAACCGTTAAGAAATGAGCCAAAAGCACCTGAGCTCAGGTGGTTGGGAGTGACAACTGAACCTAAAGAATCAACCAGTTAACTAACAGAGAAGCAGAGAGTTTCCTGATAATACCTGAAACAAGTTCAAGGCAGCTGAAATACAATAGAACAGCATAAATGGTCACGATACAGGGTCACACCCTCTCCCATCGCAACCCACACAATGTCAATAATCTTACTACAATTTACATCATTCATGTGATGATGCAGAAAAAACTTAACACCATGAAATACACTTAAGATACAACGGAAACTGCTACAAAGCATACACCATTATTTATGAGAGGATGTTTCTGTAATAAAACCACAGAGTTACATATCCATGCATTTATGCATGCGTGTGTAAACACACAATTGATTGAAATAAGAAGAGTTGTCTTTATTTTTTTCTTTCATTCTATCAAAATTCATTCAGCGTCAGGTTTGTGCCTCAAACTTGAAATATAGCAGTGAACATGATGGAGCTTACAGTCTAGCAGCCAATTTCATCATCTAGCAGCCAGCCAGCCGATTTCATCCACAATTTTAACGTTACTACTGAAACAAGTCTTCTGATATAGGCCTGGTGCTAAAACAAGATTAAACAGAAAGTCTAAGCTACACTGAAAAATCAGACAAGGTCTCTGTGAGGAAGAAACACTTAGGATTGGCAAGGTGGGAAACAGAAGAGTGTTGCAAGCAGAAAGAACAGCCTGAGTGCCAGCTCTGAGGCAGGAAGATATTCACTGAACAGAAAGTCAGCCAGTATGACTGGGACATGGGGAATGTACTTGGGGTGATGCCAGGCAGAGGCTAATCTATGTAAGATCTATGGATTTTGGAATTTATTTCAAAAGCTACTGAAGTCACTGAAGAACCCGCAGGTGGAAAGCTAGACACTTAAGATTTGTTTTTCAGAGCTCAATCTGCTGTGTGTGGAAGTGGTTGTTTACCTGCTTACTCATGCCAGACTCTTTGCAACCCCACTGACGGCAGCCCACCAGCTCCTCTATCCATGGAATTCTCCAGGCAAGAATACTGGAGTGGGTTCCCATTCTTTTCTTTATTTTACTTCTTCATTCAGTAACTCTGTCAAAATTCTATTTCTTTTTCAAAGCTTATTTTGCTTATGTTGGGTGGTCATTGCTGTGAGTCGGCTTTCTTGAGTTACAGCTGCAGTGCACGGGCTTCAGATTGCAGTGGCTTCTCTTGTTTTGGAGCACAGGCTCTAGAGAGTGCGCGCTTCCGTAGTAATGGGTTCTGGGCTCTAGGGTACAGGTTCAGTCATTGTGGCCCATGGGCTTAGTTGCTCTGAGGCATCTTCCCGGATGTAGGATGGAACCCACGCACCCTACATTGGCAGGCGTATTGTTAGCCACTGTACCACCAGGGAATTCAGCAACATTATCTTATTCTAGTTCAAAAACAATAAAAAGTAATACAAGCAGAAAATAGCATACAGAAGATTTCTTCTAATCTTTATAAAATACCTGTATTTTAAAATATGTGGCCCTCCCTACGGTATGTGGTAAAGAATCCACTGGACAATGCAAGGGATGTGGGTTTTTGCCTGGTCTGAGATCCCACATGCTGAGACGTAACTAAGACGATGAGTCTCAATTCCTGAGCCAGAGCTGTACAGCCCAGGAGGTCAAACTACTGAAGCCGGCGCGCTCTAGAGCCTGGGCTGCAAGACAAGAGAAGCGACTGCAATGAGAAGCATGTGCACTGCAACCAGAGAGTGGCCACCACTTGCCAGAACTAGGGAAAAGACACTGAAGCACTGAAGATACAGTACAGGAAACAAATAAATTTTTAAAATAATAATGTGATTTTTATCATTAATTTTAGGTATGTACTGATTAACAAACTCCAAACTTTATTATTTTGTTCCACTAAGAAAATACTGAATCAAGATTAGTGAAGTTGGAGGAGTCCCTCATGGCCCAGTGGTTAAGATCCCTCACTTCCAATGCAGGGTTTCACGTTCGATCCCTACTCAGTGAACTAAGACCTTGGAAGCTGCATCATGTGGTCAAAAAAGAAAGAAAAAAAAAATTAGTAAGCCTGATTTCACAGTTTAAATTAGATGGTGTAACAAAACACTCCCTAGCCCTAGTATCTATTTCTGAACGTTCCATTCCATTCCCAAACACTTAAGTTTTCAAGGAGGTGCTCATTTTGGTTTTAAATATACTATAAAAAGTCAGAACTTATTTCCCCTCAGTGGCCTCTTTGGCAGATTTTACCATGTACTGTACATGTTAATACCTGAGGTCCACCTACAGCTTCTTTACCCTGATTGACAGAGAGCAGACACCACATCCACATGGGCCTGAAGCAACCCATGCTGCCCAACAGCATGAGACCCCATCTCCAACCCATGGGTGAGAAGCCCTACCCTGGACGGTGCCCAAGGGAACCTCCTCACAGGGGCCAGGTCACCGGTTCATGTGGAGACAGGATCTAAGGGGAGACGCCAGGCCCTGAGGGAAGGCCCTGGGTGAGTGTGCATGTACTGGAGTCAGACAGGATACTTCAGAGTCAGACACAATTAGCGAGTCCAGAGAAGGGCACTTCAGGAAGGCAGTGTGAGAATCCACTGAGAATATGACCTTACCGGAGAAAGAGCCATGCCTGACTCCTGTTCTTTCCTCTTCTGGGCTCCTTCATCCATGAGTCTTCACAGTTCTATCATGAAAGTAGAAAAGATGCTGTCTAATGCTTAGGGTCAACACATCTCCTTCCTGAGCCGCAACCACACACACAGGGAAGCCCTCACCATGAGGAAGAGACAGTCCCCTGTGGCCACTGTCTCAGGAGGGACTCAGGACGGTCAACTCCCACAGAGAGACCAACATGGGACTTTCCCACACTTTCCCTCGGATCACACTCCCCTCCTGGTGAGGCCTCATGCACGCAGAAGCAGGGGGCACCTCCGCTCACCCCACAATGCCCTGCAGGTCACACAGCAGGCCCTGGTCCAGCCCCACTCACAGCAGAGTGCCCTCCCCTCCCCCAGGGCCCTGTCTCAGTCTCCGAAGTGGAGGCTAAGAGCCCTGGTGCTCAATGCAGGATCCAGATCGGAATCATCCGTGGCCTGTGCACATTCTTGGGGCCCCACACGAGATCCTGAGGAGCATGTCTGTGGGGGAGGGGTACAAGACACGCCCAGGCAAAATGCCTCATGATCTCATGTGAAGCCTGGGTTGAGCACTAGTGAAGGATTAAGCCCAGGCCACCTTCCAGTTTTACTGAGTCTAACGAGAAGGGTTTTGTGTACATATATCATAAACCATGTGATCATGTGACATGTGTACACTGTGGAATATTTATCAGAATCCACGAACCAACACATCCATCACCTCCAAATGCCCATGTTCTGTGTGTCGTAAAAACACTGACAACGTACTCTCCTGACAAATTCCCAGCATGCAGTAACAGAATAGGATAACAACAGTAAGCGTGCTGCACACACATCCCCAGGACGCACTCATTTTACAACTCAAAGTCTGTACCTTTCAACCAACATCTCCCCAACCTCCCCACCTCCCAGCCCCAGATTACCACCATCCCACTGTCGGGTACCAGTGAGTTTCACATTTTTACATTCTACAGATAAGCGAGCACAGAGAATATCAGTCTTACCCTGTCTGTCCTAATTCAGTTAGCATAACATTCTCTACACTCACCCAAGCTGTCCCAAGTGACAAAAATCTCCATCTACACGGGAAAGGATAAGAAACACTTCCTCAGGGATCAATGCAAAGAAATAGAGGAAAACAATAGAATGGCAAAGCAAGACCTCTCTTCAAGAAAATTAGAGGTACCAAGGGAACACTTTATGCAAAGATGGGCACAATAAAGGATGGAAACAGTATGGACCTAACAGAAGCAGAAGATATTAAGAAGACGTGGCAAGAATACACAGAAGAACTCTACAAAAAAGATCTTTATGACCCAGATAACCAAGATGGTGTGATCACTTACCCAGAGCAAGACATCCTGGAATGCAACATCAAGTCAGGCTAAGGAGCATCACTATGAATAAAGCTAGCAGAGGTGATGGAATTCCACGTGAGCTATTTCAAATCCTAAAAGATGATGCTGTGGAAGTCCTGCAATCAATTCAACAGCAAACCTGCAATACTTAGCAGTGGCCACAGGACTGGGAAAGGTCAGTTTTCATTCCAATCCCAAAGAAAGGCAATGCCAAAGAATGTTCAAATTACTGCACAATTGCACTCAGTTCAAATGCTAGCAAAGTAATGCTAAAAGTTCTCCAAGCCAGGCTTCAACAGTATGTGAACTGTGAACTTCCAGATGCTCAAGCTGGATTTAGAAAAGGCAGAGGAACCAGAGATCAAATTGCCAACATCCACTGCATCACCAAAAAAGTAAGAGAGTTCCACAAAACATCTACTTCTGCTTCACTGAATACGCCAAACCCTTTGACTATGTGGATCATAACAAACTGTGGAAAAATCTTAAAGAGATGGGAATACCAGACCACCTGACCTGCCTCCTGAGAAATCTGTCTGCAGGTCAAGAGGCAACAGTTAGAACTGGACATGGACTAACAGACTGGTTCCAAATTGGGAAAGGAGTTCATCAAGGCTGTATACTATTACCCTGCTTACTTAACGTACATGCAGAGCCCATCATGCGCAATGCTGGGGTGGATGAAGCACAAGATGGAATCAAGATTGCCAGGAGAAATACCAATAACCTAAGATATGCAGATGACACCACCCTTATGGCAGAAAGTGAAGAAGAACTAAAGAGCATCTTGATGAAAGTGAGAGAGTGAGAAAGTTGGCTTAAAACTCAACATTCAGAAAATTAACATCATGGCATCCAATCCCATCACTTCATGGCAAATAGCTGGGGAAACAGTGGAAAAAGCGTCAGACTTTATTTTGGGGGGCTCCAAGATCACTGCATATGATGACTGCACCAATGAAATTAAAAGACACTTGCTCCTTGGAAGAAAAGCTATGTGTATGACCAACCTAGACAGCATATTAAAAACCAGAGACATTACTTTACTAACAAAGGTCCATCTACTCAAAGCTATGGTTTTTCCAGTAGTCATCTATGGATGTGAGAGTTGGAGTATAAGGAAAGCTGAGTGCCGAAGAACTGATGGTTTTGCACTCTGGTGTTGGAGAAGACTCTTGAGAGTCCCTTGGACAGCAAGGAAATCCAACCAGTCAATCCTAAAGGAAATCATTCCTGACTATTCATTAGAATTATTGATGGCGAAGCTGAAACTCCAATACTTTGGCCATCTGATGCAAAGAACCAAGTCACTGACAAAAACCCTGATGCTGGGAAAGACTGAAGTGGGAGAAGGGGATGACAGAGGATGAGATGGTTGGATGCCATCACTGATGCAGTGGACATAAATTTGAGTAAGTTCTGGGAGATGGTGATGGACAGGGAAGCCTGGCGTGCTGCAGTCCATGAGCTGGCCAAGAGGCAGCCATGGCTGAGCAACTGAACTGGACTGACTATTTCGTTACAAATATGTGTGTATATGTGCTTGGGTAACCAGTGAGGGCTTCCCTGGGAGCTCAGAAGGTAAAGAATCTGCCAGCAAGGCATAAGGGACAGATTTGATCCCTTGGCTGGAAGGATCCCCTGGAGAAGGGAATGGCAACCCACTCCAGTATTCTTGCCTAGAGAATTCCATGGACAGAGGAGCCTGGCAGGGTACAGTCCCTGGGGTCACAAAGAGTGTGACATGACTAAGTGACTAACACTTGTATGTTTTCAACCTGGATCCTGGGGCTCTGTAATCAACAGAAATAGTTATGAGACCAGAGGGGAATTTCAAGAAAGGCTTTATTGGGACTCTTGCTGCAGTAAGGAGAGACAGAAAAAGAAGTGTGTGCCCCTGCTCCTCCCAAAAAGGGGGCTGAGCTGATCCCTTTGGTTATGGCTGGAAGGAAGCTGAGGTGATCTGCCCCACCTCAGGCTCCCCGGAGGTGCTGTGAGCAGCGATCACAGGAAGTGACCTGCTTTTGCTTCTGGAGCCTCAGAAATCAAGCTTGGTCTGTGGTCCTTTTACTTATTGTTCAGAATTGCTGTCCGCTCATGAATGTGGGTATAGTTTCTTTATTCAATTACACTTTCTTTGAGGCCTGATACCCGAGAAGAGGTTCGTCCAGGTGCAAGAACTGCAGTAAAAGGTCCCAGGACCCAGCCTGTCTCATACACACATCACGGTTTCATCATCCACTCGGCTGAGAACAGACATTCAGGTTCTTTCTACAACACATGGCTGTTGTGAATCATACAGTATGGGTTACGGGAGTGCAGGTTACTCCTTCAAAATACTGATTTTTGCACAGGATTTCCCTGGTGGTCCAGTGGTGAAGAACCTGCCTAGCTCTGTGGGCAATGTGGGTTCAATCACTGGTGGGGGAACTAAGATCCCACAGGCAGCAGAGCGACTAAGCCCGAGCACCACACTAGAAAGTCGGTGCACCGAAACCAAAGATCCTGCAGGACGCAGGTGAAGCCAAATACATCAACAGTTTTTAAAATTTTGCTTTTCTTAGCTATATGATTAGAAGTGAGACTGCACGATCCTATGCATGTTCTATTCTTAATCTTTGGGTAACTCTGTACTGTTTTCCATGTACCATTTACATTGCCTTCAGCCGTTTACAACCATTAACTGTACTGTGCATGGACATGGCAGACGCCCGATTTCTGTAAAGACGATGAGAAAACAGAAGAGGAATCCACTGCGCTGGCAGCAACAAGTAGCAGATGAGTCATCTCTAGAATAAGCCTCTGTACTACAGGTTGCTGTGGAGCTGATAATCCTCAGATTCTAAGAACAAGCCTTCACTGCATCATGTGAAACTTCTGCCATCAAAGCTGAGGCCCAACCATTACCTTTGAGGCTGAAAGAAACTTCCAAACCTGCATCTGGGCCAACACACTCCCCAGAGACCTACTAATAATACACCCATCCTGCTATGCAATCCCCAGAAGGTTCCAAGCCTTAACAACTCCTGTGTTAATGATGGAATAATACACATGAAGACACCCAAACACCAACCAGACTCAAGACATCGTATCAGTCACAGTGACCCCAGCAGCCCCAAACTGTCATCACCAAGATCTAATAATACAAGACAGATGTGTAGGCTGATGCACACGCCCCAGTGCCACTTCAACATCTTCCAAGGAATACGCCAACTTCTCTTTTTTTACCTTCCATCTCAAATCTTCTTCATTAGTAACTCAAACTAACAGAAAAATTATAGGTAATCCACAAAGTGATCTCCCGAATTTTAACGACCGTTATTCTATGGGTCTGATTCTTGCCCTCCCTAAAGACACCAGAAAATCCACTGTGTGGAGGGGGTGCTGTGGGGCACTCCTGGATCCTGTCCCCCGTCTCTGGGACCACTGTGCCCATCCTCCTGCACTCAGACCTCCCTGTGGACTAAGCTTAGGCCTTGATTCTAACACACTGCAGGGTAACAGTCCTCAACCCACTTCCTTCCTTCATCCACAGGTGTGATCATGTGTTTCCCAACGAAACCCAGTCATGCAAACCTCAGTCACAGCATCTGTGTCCCAGGGAAACTGAGCTAAGACACTATGGCATGCCCACCATTCCATGCAGCCCACAATTGGCCATGAGCCCACATCCAGGTCTTCCAGGTAGAACTGAGCCCACCTTTGTCAACAGTTCCACACAACCTGAGATCCCAGAAGTATGAATGTCTCTCTCTCTCACACACACACACAAACACACACACACCCCCATTCACTGGGTTCATCCAGAGGCCTACTCTTGCTGCCACAGCCCCCCTGGAGACTCTGACAAGCTCCCCTTCACTTTCCCCCAGTTTTCTACCCCTTCATGCATGGTTGAACAAGAGGGATAAACAGCAGAGACCAAGGGCATGAGCATCGCAACAGAGGTGCGCACAGGCTGCAAATCCAAGGACACTCGGCCCTCAGTACAGAGACCAAGGAGCCGGCCCTCCTGGGAAAGCCTGCCAGCAGCTTGGGACATCAGAAAACTTTACAGGCCCTTCAGATCTGGGTGGATTCAGCTCAGTGAAGAACTAACACAGACAGAGAGACCCCAGTCTCACTGACCCCTGTTCTCCCCAGTGAGAGCTAACTGGAAGATGTCCCTGATCTTTAAGGAGGTGGGGACTCTCTCATATCCCCTTGGATTCCAAATCTGGCCACTCTAACCACAGTAAACTCAGCATCCCCTGATCTGAGCTAATAAACTGCTGGAAGGCCGAACTGCTGTCTAAGATGGCAACCGGTCCCTGGGTGGACAGAGCTTAGAAGACCTGGGGGCTGCAGTGAGCAGTGACACAGCAGACTAAAACATGGGGACACCTCAAGATACTAGATCTATCGGGCTCATCAGGACTCCCCATATCTTTTTGCTTTCCAGTGTTTAAGTGTCCACATGGGGTAAGGATCAATTAGAGTTGAAATGTTCAGAACAGATACAGGAACCATCATCACCTACCTTGCCCCCTCTGTCTCCCCTGAGAGTTCTTCAGCCCAACCCACATTCCCAGTCCTCACTCCCAGAGTGAGATGCTGTGAGCACCCAGGGAGGAAGAGGAACACGGTGCATCCTTCAATGAAGGGAAAAGAGGAAAGACTCCAAACAGTCAAAGGACGAGGGCATTTCTGATGAAGGTGATTAATATAGAGGCAGGAAGCCTGGTTAATGTGACAGAGAATATGAGGAGATGGGGAGACCACTCGCTGGCCTAGACCTGAAGGAAGAGAAAGAGCAAGGGCCATGGTGATTAATGACAAATCGCAGGCATAGAAACTAAGATCCCAGACAGAGAAGGTTTTGGTGCCTATGAACAAGGACCATGTGAATGTGACCAGGACAGACTGATCATGAGAACGGGGTCACCTCCCAGGATGAGGCTGGAGACACTGGCAGCGACCTGAGGGTGACAAAGGGCTCCGGAGACACCTGAGGAGTCAGGATGCTGCCCTGAGGACACGGGGAAGCCAGTGGAGGTGGGAGGCCTCCCTGCAGATTGACCCTTATTCATAGAAGACATCTGCTGATAATCTATCTCACTCTAAGCATATGTTCCCGCCTCCATCCTACTGTTGTCCTTTTTCATTTTGCAAAACTGGGACCCATTTCAAATTCTAGTAACAACTGGGCCCTCCTTCCAAGAAGAACTGCCACACACAGTCACACACCCAATTTGGCCAGTCATTTCAGAGGTCACTGGTGCTCAGATTCTGGACCCGAGGGAAACATCATCAGATCATCTCATTGCTCACTAGTTACCAGATCACATAACAGAGAGGAAAATGGAATATAGACTAACTGCTTAAATTAGGTCGTCACTCTTAATATAAAAGATCACTGGCATTCTTCCTAAGTACTCATCAAAACAGTCTACATCTATTTACTAGTTACCAAACAAAAAATGCTTTGAAAATATAACATCAAGAAGAAACAGCAAATGGGACTCAAATAAACATGAAACAAACCTAAAGTGAATCAGCTTGTTAAAAATTTTTCCACTGAAGAATTATGGTGCCAAGTGAAAAAAAAAAAAATGAGAATATAGCATACTTAGAAAACAATGACATGAATTAACTACAGGAGGGCAACAAATCTTATTTCAGAAGCGAATAATTCTTTACAAGAAGGTCAGTATTGAATGACCTAATCTATACCAAGCTACAAAAAGAATTAAATGTAAAGAAAGCAGAAAGCAAAAAGGAAAATGATTACAAAGAACATATTTAACGTTCCTGGAAAAGGCACCATGTAGTAAGAGAGTCAGTCAGTTCTGCACATGGATGTTATCTTTTAATACAAATAATTTTAAAATGCACAAGCCTTACAGACAGAATTTTTGCAGTTCTCACCTGTATAATGTAAAGAAACAAGTTTTAAATTTATTAGATCCTAAAGCCAAAAATCAATGTGGTGGTTTTGTCACTAAGTCCTGTCAGACTCTTGCGATCCCATGGACTGTAGCCAGCCAGGCTCTTCTGTCCATGGGATTCTCCAGGCAACAATACTGGAGTGGGTTGCCATTTCCTTCTCCAGAGGATCTTCCCCACCCAGAAATTGAACTCGGGTCTCCTGCATTGCAGGCAGATTCTTTACCGACTGAACTATGAGGTAAGTCAAAAATCAATGCATCACGACTTCATAATCCTTATCCAACCAATTCAGCACTCTCCTGGATCCAGTCCCCTCCCCCACCTGCACACTACTTGTTTCCAATTCATTTAGTTCATCTGCTTCCCTAACTTCTTTCTCCGTCTCCCTTTCTCTTCCCCTCTGCTCTCCAGCTGTGCCTGTCTACTCTTTACTTCTTCCCTGACTCCCATCCAGCCTCTCTCTGCCATCTGTTCCCTGCAAAATTTTTCTAATCCAACCTCCTTGATGATCCTAAATCTCCATGAATTTCTGCCCTTCTTCCTCCATCTCCGCCCTCCCTTCCTCCCAACACTCTGGCACCCCCAAGTGGCTATGCTTCCTTTCACCTTGCTTGCTTTCTCAGCTCCTCCAGTTACTGGATCTGAGTGAAAGTCCCTCAGTCCTGTCTGACTCTTTGCGACCCCGTAGCTGTAGTCCATGGAATTCTCCAGGTCAGAATACTGGAGTGGGCAGCTGTTCCCTACTTCAGGGGATCTTCCCAACCCGGGGATCTTCCCAACCCAGGGATCGAACCCAGGTCTCCCGCATTGCCAGCGGATTCCTTACTAACTGAGCCACAACAGAAGCCCAATCACTAGGAGTCCCCTTTCTCTCCCAGCAGGCTATTGTTCTGTAAGCCAAGGTTCCAACTCTTGTATCTCCTTTGCGGGCTCTCTTTGTGAACCGCCTCTCCACTGTCACCCTCTTTGGGTCCCCTGATTTACAGCCCCTCTACTTGAAGGCTATGGAAGGGGTCGGCAGAGGATCAGATAGTTAGATAGCATCCCTGGACTCAATGAACATGAATTTCAGGAAACTCTGAGAGATACAGGGGTCGCAAAGACTCGGATTGAACACCACCTTCCTATTTTGCTCGTCTTTAACTCTCCAGAGAGCCTGCTTTTCTCTAAACTTCTCTCCTTACCTACTGGCAACCTGCAAGTCTTCCTCTCTTTAATGTTGCCAGCTCTTCGCAAGTTCCTCACCAATTCTCTTGTCATCGATTCTTCCTCGGGCTTTTCAGTTTTCTATTTCTCTCCAAGTCGATGTCTTTGCTTCTCATGACACCACACCACATCACACCCCACCCCACCGCACCCCACCCCCACTATTTACGGGAATGGAGGCTGAATAAGAAGCCCTCCTCCTACAAGGGCCAAATTTGGGATGCAAGAACCACGAGGGTCAAGTGGCTGGCCCAGGTCACCCACCCCAACACAGGGTCAGGGGAAAGGTCATTATGAAGACAGGCCGAGGAGATATGGGCGCTGGGAGGGAGTGGGTCTAGCAATCGGTGCGCTGCGCAGAATTCCAGGACCTGGGCGAGGACGTGGCCTCCAGGGGCCGAGACGGAGAGGCTGAGGACCGACCGCGGAGCGTAAATGCCCACCTCATGGAAGAGAATTTTATGCGGTGCAGGAAGTGCAGAGGGGACCGGTTTTAAGACGCAAGCAGGTGCGAAACGCAGCGTTTCCGAGTTCCAAAAGCAAGAACCGGCTGCAGTGCGGTTTTAACCAAAAGGGAGATACACCTTCGCCGCTCACGGAGACGTCTGAATTTGCTGGGGTTGGTAGCTCGGGCGCGGGGATTTAGAGTCAGAAGAGACACTCAGACCCGGGATACCGAAGGAGGCCGAATGAGAGTGGCATGTGTGACTAAGAAAGAGAGAAACTCACGCCGCGCTGCTGAGACAGCTGCACCGCCGGCTCTCCGCTTCCGGATGTGGAAAGCTGCGCGGGCCGGGAGTGAAACGGCGGGGGCGGCCTGGGGAAGCGGCCTAAAGGGAGACAAGCTGTCACGGTGCGGGTCACGGAAGGCAGCCGGTCTGCCCCGCACCTTGGGAAAGTGAAATGGACGGGGCCTCGGGGCGCAAGGGGCAGGGCGGTACAATTCAATAGTGTAATCTCGGAGGAAGCTGACTGCAGGAAGTTAAAAGACTTCTGCTTCCTAGAAGGGAAGTTAAAAAGCAACAGCATCACATTGACAACAAAGGTCCCTATACTCAAAATAATGTAAAGTTAGTTGTTCAGTCGTGACCGGTTCTTTGCGACTCCATTGAGTCGGACGACTCTGTCTGCCAGGCTCCTCTGTCCCGGGAATTCTCCAGGCAAGAATCCTGGAAGTGAACTCGCTCAGTCATGTCCGACTCTTTGCGACCCCACGGACGGTAGCCTACCGGGCTTCTCCGTCCATGGGGAATTACAGGCAAGAACACTAGAGTGGGTTGCCATTTCCTTCTCCAGGGCAATTTCCCGACCCAGGGATCGAACCCGGGTCTCCCGCATTGCGGGCAGACGCTTTAGCGTCTGAGCCACAAGGGAAGCAAGAATACTGGAGTGGGTGGCTATTTCCTTCTCCAGGGGATCTTCCTCACCCACCGATCAAACCATGTCTCCTGCAATGCAGGCACATTCTTTACTATCTGAGCCACCAGGGAAGCCCATATATAACGTTAAGTGCGATGGAAATAGTTGAGATGAGTGGCAAATTCAAGCTGTGCTTTCTGGAATATCATGGAATTTTTTTCCCAAATATTTTCCAAAGGGTCGACTGTATTTTCTTCTCTCCAAATATCAAATTGCTAGCAATGGCAACCCACTCCAGTGAGAATCCTAGGGATGGTGGAGCCTGGTGGGCTGCCGTCTATGGGGTTTCACAGAGTTGGACATGACTGAAGCGACTTAGCAGCAGCAGCAGCAAATATTTAATATCATATACAGTTTCGAATTAAATTCACGGGTTTTTTTGTTTGATTTTGCTTTAACCTGTCACCTGAAGTGAAAATGAAGTCGCTCAGTCGTGTCCCACTCTTTTCGACCCCATGGACTGTAGCCTATCAGGCTCCTCCATCCATGGGATTTTCCAGGCAAGAGTGCTGGAGTGGATTGCCATTTCCTTCTCCAGAGGATCTTCCCGATCCAGGAATCGAAGCCGGGTCCTCCGCCTTGCGGGCAGACGCTTTACCGTCTGAGGCACCAGGGAAGCCCCGAACATACTGCCACTGAGTCTTTGGATGTGGTATCTAGCCAAGAACAGCTGCATATGGTAACCCTCTGTATGAGAGGTGTAAATAGGAAAGGAGACATTTTTCTGGACTATTTTTAAAACATGATAAATGGCGTTATGAACATTATTCACGATTTAAATATTATATATACATTGCAGGTCGTCTCCATTTCAACAATTATATAAGGGGAACAGTAGAAAATAAAAATTTTATCATGTTCTTATGCAGTGCTTAAGCAACTGAATGTTTTATCTGAAGAGCCTATGATATAAAAATTAGAATCAAAGTTCTGCTTTTTGAATGCTGGTCCATAAAGAAGGCTGAACATAGACGAATTCATTCTTTTGGATTGTGGTGCTGGAGCAGATTCTTGTACAGCAAGACGAGTCCCTTAAGACCATCAGTCTGTTGGGGCTGCTTTGAGGAGGGCAGGAGGAACTCCATCTTGAGGCCTGTCAGCCATCTTAAGACAGCAGGTGAACTGGGCCTCGACTTTGCCCAAGAATGAGGAAACTATCTTTAAAGTAAAACCAGGTCTCCTTGGAGACCTCCCTCCCCACAGATAGCAAAGATTGGAGTTAAGGTCAGGCTGCCCAGGTTAGATTAACAATGAAGATATCCCCCATGAAGTATAATAACTGTTCCCCGTTAACCTTAATCGTTAGTTCTCCCTACAGCTACACGTCGTAAAACTAAATCATATACATCAAAAAAAGTTGCGAACATGTAAACAGTCACTTAGTGAGGGTATAAAACCGAGTCTCTCGAAAATGTCAGGGTCCTTGTTCAGAACCGATTCCCCTTGGACCTGCTACAGTAATAAACTGTACTCCGCTGTCTTGAGTGTCCTCCGAGGTGTGCTTTGAGACACTGGATTCGCATTTTTCCAAAACAAATCCTAAAGGAAATCAACCCTGAATATTCACTGGAAGGACTGAGCTTAAGCTCGAATTCTTTGGTTAACTGATGTGAAGAGCCAACTCACTGGAAAAGACCCTGATGCTGGGAAAGATGGAAGGCAGGCAGAAAAGAGGATGAGATGGTTGGATGTCACCACCGACTGGATACACAGGAGTTTGAGCAAGTTTCGGAGACGGTGAAGAGCAGGGAACCCTGCCTGCTGGCATAGCGTTGCCAAGAGTCCGACAGGACTGAGCGATGTAACAAAGACCGACTCCACTATTCTTGCCTGGGAAATCCCATGGACGCAGGAGCCTGGCGGGCTACAGACCCTGGGGATCTCAAAGAGCTCTGACTGAGCACTGCGACCATTTTATATTTCTCTTTGATTCTAATGCTCATACAAGTAACCAGCATCCCTGAAACTAATCTCCTAAAATGAAGCGTCTTTGCAGTCAATTTACTACCATGCTCATATAACTCAAAAAAGCACAGTAATCCTCTTCCCTACCACTCGAGAAAGAACTTCAGCTCCAGCACCAGTCCCAAAGCTGAAATTCTAAACTAGTTCCCGAACACGGGATTTGATCCTTATCAAATTATCAAGTGCCACATCATAATTAAAATGACTTTTTCCTTATAAAATACTACGTATTTCGTGCACTGTATGTGTTACCTCAGGATTTTACTTCGAAAGGAAATCAGAACCTGGGCCTCTCACAACGACTGAATTTATTTGGGCTGGAGGAAGCGGTCGGGGAATAGCGAGGTGCGAAGTGACTGGAGATCACGGATAGGGAGGAGAGGGGACCCCACAGGCGCAGCTTAACAACAACAACAAAAACAAACAAAACAAGTACCTCCCGTTTCCAATGGTCGGCCGCACCTACCAAGTCTCCGCTTCGGGAATTGGCTGTAGAATCGCTTGCGTCAAGGCAGAGACTGGAGACTCCTCGGCCATTGGTACCAGAAGAATGCCTCAGCGAGGGGCGGGGCGTAGGGCACCGTCCGCGCCCGGGCCCGTGAAGGGCGGAGCCGAAAGGGGCCGAGGGCGGCCGAGCGGGGTCGAGAGGGGACGAGGGGGGCCGAGGGGGGGCCGAGCACGGCCGAGCGAGGCCGAGGGAGGCCGAGCGGGGCCGAGCGGGGCCGAGCGGGGCCGAGCGGGGCCGAGGGGGGCCAAGCGGGGCGAGAGGACACCTGCTGTGTTCTTACTTTTGGTTCCCAGGTCTTGTCAGGGTTTAGAAGTACATGAGGGTCTTTCCCATCTTGTGTTGCATCATTGATTGCTCATCACTGTAACAGTTTTAAGTAAAAACTTAAAATTCTATGGGATAATTCCGTTGGAAAGAAACGTTTCCTCTTAACAGGATTCCTGCTGATGAGGCTGAAGCAGTTCAGTATGGGAACTGAAACACGGTGTGGCGGCCGGGCTGGGGGTGGCTAGGGGTGGGTGGGGGTTGATGTGCGGTGGTGGCTAGACCCAGAAATACTCCTGCAATTAGAATTAATTTAAGCAGTTTAAGTAAACAAGAAATGGCTTTGTGTACGGATGACAAGTTGGAATGTGAAACACACTCTTAGTAACAGCTCAGTTAACACCTCTAAGGAGAAAAATGCCTTCACATTCCACTTCTTCAGAGATCAAGCTTATTACTCTTTGCAGCAGCCCAACGACAATGCACCCTGAGGGGAATGCAGGCTGGAGCAAAACAGGTACCATTCTGAGCTTCCAACATAGTAGCCTTGGTAAATCAGGAACAGCCTCCTGGGCCCATACTACGCCTCAGGAAGTCCAGTTAAGTTTTGGGGTATCTCTTCTGGTTTTCAGATCTCCCAGTTATGGGGTGATGACCCCAAATTTTATTTGGCAGGGTATTAACAGTTAAAAGACACAGGAGGATCCTGGTTGAAAGTTACTGGGATTTGCTCAGTTGAAAGCCACTCACTGACACTTCCCTGGTGGTCCAGTGATAAAGAATCCACCTGCCAATGCATGGGACACAGGTTTGATCCCTGGTCTGGGAGGATACCACGTGCCTTGGAGCAACTAAGCCCGAGCAACACAAGTACTGAGCCTGTGCTCCAAAGCTTGTGCTCTGCAACAAGAGTAGCTACAGCAGTGAGAAGCCAGCACAGCAATTAGAGTAGTTCCTGCTTGCTGCACCCAGAAAAAGCCCACGTGCGGCAAAAAAGGCTCAGCACAGCCAAAAGAAAAATGACATTGAGTGATCTGGACTGACCAAAAAAGGAGATTCAGAATGCCAGTCTCCAACCAACCAGCCACGTTTATGTATTTTATGTACAGAATGTATAGCCCCTGCTCGCCACAAGGAGACAAAAGCCAGGAGCACAGTGAACACCCAGCACAGCCAAAAATAAAATTTAAAGTTATTAAACAAGAGAGAAAAAATTTCCTGTAATGAGAACTGCATTCTTCTTTATAGAAACTGTTTGTGTTCCATGCTTATGATGACATAGCTTCAAATACTTTTGAGAAAAACTTGTTTGCATCATAACATATAATACATAAGTGAATACTTCCTCAATGTAAGGGAATGTCAACAATTACTAGATGATCATTTGACGGTAATCAGGCAGTTTTAATTTTTCTTCTCTCTTTGCTGTGCTGTTTCCAAAAGCTCTGTCAGATATGGACAACAAAGCAGACTACAAAACAACATCTTGAAAAGACATTCCAATTTATTTTCACCAAAATTATCACCAACTTTGCACTATTTATAAATATTTCTAAGTGTATTAACTGCCTGAATTCAAGTCCTAAAGGAACTTTCTTCATGTTTATAGGCCAGCTACTATGTTCCCTGTCATTGTCTTCTGTGCATTTTCACATTACAAAAGTGTCAAAATAACCCACCGACTTATGTATTTGTTAGGCAGAGAAGAAATGTAAATTAAACTTTAAATCTCGGTTACAACATGTGGACAGAGAAAATAATGCTAAGGAAAAACTTGAAAAAACGGGTAGCATGATTTGAGAGAATCGCATTGAAACATATATATTCAGTTCAGTTCAGTTCAGTTCAGTTCAGTGGCTCAGTCGTGTCCGCCTCTTTGCAACCCCATGAATCGCAGCACACCAGGCCTACCATATAAAATAGATAGCCAGTGGGAGTTTGATACATGACTGGGCATCCAGAGCCACTGCTCAGTGGCAACTTGGAGGGATAGGGTGGGGAAGGAGGGAGGGGACACATGAATGCCTATGGCCGATTCATGTTGAGGAATGGCAAAAACCATCACAGTATTTTAAAAAAAAAAAAAAACTCAAGAAAAAGGAAATTCTACTAGAGCTGACAATGAACTATGGAGCATATTTAATTCTATAATGTTACATTAACATTTTAATATGATTTTGAAAACTAGACTTCTATTTAGTATTTATCAATATTAAATATTTCTAAACATTACTGTTTATTAGGCTAGTGTAAAAATGTCTTAGGCAATAGATAGTAAATAGTAATTTTTCTGTTTAATAAAACAGATTAATAGTAATTTACTACCATCTTCAACAACCAGATAGAATGGAACATATCTGTATAGCAGGAAAAGGAATATAACAAATTCATAGCATAAGTAAACATTCAGTGTTTTGTTAAACAGTCTTACTGTGGTTTCTCCGATGTTTGACTACTGATACCTCTAGACTTTAAAACCAACCACTTCCTATGCTGCCTATCTGGGCAGGCTGAGAAAGCCCCATCAGATTGGAAGTCTGTAGTGCTCCTACTAGAAACCTGCATCAGTTAACAAACATTCTCATAACATATCATCTGTCCCAGTATCCAAACCAAACTTTGGGTTTGGTTCATTCTTGTGCTTTCAGTGACTTCAAAGTAACAAGAACAAAAAGTTGGGATTGAATCTATAAAAATTTCAAGTTTATCAAACAGACAAAAAAAATGCCACCATGTAGTGTGCATTCTCAATGATTTCCGGACTTCCCTGGTGACTCAGGGATAAGGAATCGGCCTGCCAATGCAGGAGACGAGGGGTCAATGCCTGGTCCAGGAAATTCCCACATGCTGTGGAGCCACTAAGCCCCTGAGCCACAACTCTTCAGGCAATAATAAATAAATAATCAAAAACAAATTGCTTACAAATTCTCCAAGGTCAAAAAGAGATACCACTTTTAACCTTAGTTCCTGAAGCTTATATCCTAATAGTTCACATGTTTATTTTTCTATTTTCACTTCATGTAAACCAGGTGCATCAGATCAGTTCATTCGCTCAGCGGTGTCCGACTCTGTGCAACCCCATGAATCGCAGCATGCCAGGCCTCCCTGTCCATCACCAACTCCCAGAGTTCACTCAGACTCACATCCATCCAGTCACCGCTGCCATCCAGCCATCTCATCCTCTGTCATTCCCTTCTCCTCCTGCCCCCAATCTCTCCCAGCATCAGAGTCTTTTCCAGTGAGTCAACTCTTCACATGAGGTGGCCAAAATACTGGAGTTTCAGCTTTAGCATCATTCCTTCCAAACAAATCCCAGGGCTGATCTCCTTCAGAATGGACTGGTTGGATCTCCTGGCAGTCCAAGGGACTCTCAAGAGTCTTCTCCAACACCACAGTTCAAAAGCATCAATTCTTCGGCACTCAGCTTTCTGCACAGTTCAACTCTCACATCCATACATAACCACAGGAAAAACCATAGCCTTGGCTAGACGGACCTTTGTTGGCAAAGTAATGTCTCTGCTTTTCAATATGCTATCTAGGTTGGTCATAACTTTTCTTCCAAGCAGTAAGTGTCTTTTAATTTCATGGCTGCAGTCACCATCTGCACTGATTTTGGAGCCCAAAAAATAAAGTCTGACACTGTTTCCACTGTTTCCGCATCTATTTCCCATCAAGAGATGGGATCAGATGCCATGATTTCATTTTCTGAATGCTGAGTTTTAAGCCAACTTTTTCACTATCCTCTTTCACCTTTATCAAGAGGCTTTTTAGTTCCTCTTCACTTTCTGCCATAAGGGTGGTGTCATCTGCATATCTGAGGTTATTGGTATTTCTCCCGGCAATCTTGATTCCAGCTTATGCTTCTTCCAGCCCAGCATTTCTTATGATGTACTCTGCATATAACCTGAATAAGCAGGGTGACAAGATACAGCCATGATGTACTCCTTTTCCTATTTGGAAACAGTCTGTGGTTCTACGTCGTTGTAATTGTTGCTTCCTGACTTGCATACAAATTTCTCAAGAGGCAGGTTAGGGGGTCTGGTATTCCCATCCCTTTCAGAATTTTCCACAGTTTATTGTGATCCACACAGCCAAAGGCTTTGGCATAGCCAATAAAGCAGAAATAGATGTTTTTCTGGAACTCTCTTGGTTTTCCCATGACCCAGCGGATGTTCCAACTGGTGTCTGATTCCTCTGCCTTTTCTAAAACCAGCTTGAACATCTGGAAGTTCACAGTTCACGTATTGCTGAAGCCTGGCTTGGAGAATTTTGAGCATTATTTTACTAGCATGTGATATGAGTGCAGTTGTGCGGTAGGAATGTAGCATGAGTTACAATGTAATCACAAATTAAGTACAGTAAATCTGGGTGGGGGAAACTAAAAACCGCTGACTTAATGCTTGTCAAAGTATAAGAGAACTTGAAGCTTGAAATGAACATGTAGCCTCATAATATGATTCAGAGACTACATCATCATCTGCCGGTGTGAGAAGAGTGAGAGTGAAGTCGCTCAGTCGTGTCCGACTCTGCGACCCCATGGGCCGTAGCCTACAAGGCTCCTCTGTCCATGAAATTTTCCAGGCAAAGAGTACTGGAGTGGGTTACCATTTCCTTGTCCAGGGGATCTTCCCGACCCAGAGATCAAACCCGGGTCTCCCGCACTGAGGCAGACGCTTTACCGTCTGAGACACTATGAGTCAGATTTATCTCCTAAAATGAACAGTCCCTGTAGTCAATTTATTACCCTGGTCACATAAACCAGAAAAGGACAGTAATACATCTCCCTAACACTCAGGAAAGAATTCCAGCTCCACCACCAGTTGCAAAGATGAAATTCTAAGCTAGTTTCTGAACAAGTGTTTTGGTATATTTACAAAATTCTAAGTGCCATGTCTCAATTATAATGACTTTCCCCCTATAAATTACTATGTATTTCATGCACGATATATGTTACCTCAGGATTTTACACTGAAAGGTAGCTTAACAGACTAAAAAGCAAAAAACAGTACCTCACTATTCCCGGGGCAACCGCACCTACCAAGACTCGGCTTCAGGAATTGCTCTAAACTCACATTCTTCGAGTAGAGACACCAGCGACTCCCGAGCCGAAGTTTCCAGCGGAAAGGGACAATGAGGGGCGGAGCCTAGGACACCTGCCTGCCTCTGGACTTATGAGGGGCGGGGCTGGGTGAGCCCGGCTGAGCGGACACCTACCTGCTTTTTCCTCCGTTTGGTTCCAAAGGTATCTTGTCAGGGTGAAGCAGTACTTGAGGATCTCTCACGTCTTGTGTTGCACCACTGATTGCTCATTAGTCTAAATAACTGTTAACACTTTTAATAAAACCTTAAAATTCTGTGGGATAATCACAATAGAAGAAAGGGTTTTGGCATAACGTTTGGAGTCCTGCAGGTCCAACAGAGGTTGACATGGTTGGATGGCATCACTGACTCGATGCACATGAGTTTGGGTGAACTCCAGAAGTTGGTGATGGACAGGGAGGCCTGGGGTGCTGCGATTCATCGGGTCGCAAGGAGGCGGACACGACTGAGCAACAGAACTAACTAGATAGAATGTGAAACAAACAAGTCTTAAAAAGGGCTACTTCATACTAACATTCCAAGGAGAAAAATGTCTTCACATTCCAATTCTTCAAGGATCAAACTTATTAGTCACTGCAGTGGCCCAGCGAAAGTGCACCCTGAGGGCAATGCAGAATTGAGAAAAGCAGGCACCATACTGTGCTTTGGACATTCTGGCCTTGGTATTTCAGGACTGGTGTTTTGGGTACATCCACCTCTTCAGCAAGTCTAGAGAAGCTTGGGGGAGTCTCTCCTGGTTTCAGATCTCCCAGTTATTGACTGATGATGCCAATTTTGTTTCGCAGTGTATTAACACACATCAGTTCAGTTCAGCTCAGTCGCTCAGTGGTGTCCGACATTTTCCGACCCCATGAATTGCAGCACAGAGACTCCCTGTTCATCACCATCTCCCGGAGTTCACTCAGACTCAGGTCCATCGAGTCCGTGACGCCATGGAGCCATCTCATCCTGGGTCATCCCCTTCTCCTCATGCCCCCAATCCCTCCCAGCATCAGAGTCTTTTCCAATGACTCCACTCTTCGCATGAGGTGGCCAAAGTACTGGAGTTTCAGCTTTAGCATCATTCCTTCCAAAGAAATCTCAGGGTTGATCTCCTTCAGAATGGACTAGTTGGATCTCCTTCCAGTCCAAGGGACTCTCAAGAGTCTTCTCCAGCACCACAGTTCAAAACCATCAATTCTTCGGCACTCAGCCTTCTTCACAGTCCAACTCTCACATCCATACATGACCACAGGAAAAAACATAGCCTTGACTAGACGGACCTTAGTCGGCAAAGTAACGTCTCTGCTTTTGAATATGCTGTCTACATTGGTCATAACTTTTCCAAGGAGTAAGCGTCTTTTAATTTCATGGCTGCAGTCACCATATGCAGTGATTTTGGAGCCCAGAAAAATAAAGTCTGACACCGTTTCCACTGTTTCCCCATTTATTTTCCATGAAGTGATGGGACCGGATGCCATCATCTTCGTTTTCTGAATGCTGAGCATTAGGCCAACTTTTTCGCGCTCCTCTTTCATCAAGAAGCTTTTTAGCTCCTCTTCACTTTCTGCCGTAAGAGTGGTGTCATCTGCATATCTGAGGTTATTGATATTTCTCCCGGCAATCTTGATTCCACTTTGTGTTTCTTCCAGTCCAGCGTTTCTCATGATGTATTCTGCATAGAAGATAAATAAGCAGGGTGACAATATACAGCCTTGACGCACTCCTTTTCCTATTTGGAACCAGTCTGTTGTTCCATGTCCAGTTCTAACTGTTGCTTCCTGACCTGCATACAGATTTCTCAAGAGGCAGGTCAGGTGGTCTGTATTCCCATCTCTTGAAGAATTTTCCACACTTTATTGTGATCCACACAGTCAAAGGCTTTGGCATAGTCAATAAAGCAGAAATAGATGTTTTTCTGGAACTGTCTTGCTTTTTCCGTGATCCAGCAGATGTTGGCAATTTGATCTCTGGTTCCTCTGCCTTTTCTAAAACCAGCTTGAACATCAGGGTGTTCACGGTTCACGAATTGCTGAAGCCTGGCTTGGAGAACTTTGAGCATGACTTTGCTAGTGTGTGAGATGAGTTCAATTGTGTGGTAATTTGAGCATTCTTTGGCATTGCCTTTCTTAGGGATTGGAATGAAAACTGACCTTTTCCAGTCCTGTGGCCACTGCTGAGTTTTCCAAATTTGCTGGCATATTGAGTGCAACACTTTCACAGCATCATCTTTCAGGATTTGAAACAGCTTAATTGGAATTCCATCGCCTCCACTAGGTTTGTTCGTAGTGATGCTTTCTAAGGCCCATGTGACTTCACATTCCAAGATGTCTGGCTCTAGTTTAGTGATCATACCATGGTGATTATCTTGGTCTTGAGGATATTTTTTGTACAGTTCTTCCATGTATTCTTGCCACCTCTTCTTAATATCTTCTGCTTCTGTTAGGTCCATACCATTTCTGTCCTTTATATAGTGCACAGTTAAAAGACAATGAGAAGAACTTTCCTGGTGGTTCAGTGGTAAATAATCTACCTGCCAATGCATACGACCTGGGTTTGATCCCTGGTCTGAGAGGATACCACATGCCTCGGAGCAACTAAGCCTGTGCAACACATGTACTGAGCCTGTGCTCTAAAGCCTGTGCTCTGCAACAACAGTAACCCCAGTAATGAGAAGCCTGTACACAAGTAACTAGAAAGTCACTTCTGCTTGCTGCAACTACAGAAATCCCATGTACAGTAAAAAAAAAAAAAAAAAAAAAAAACGCTCAGTACAGCGGAAAGAACAAAGAGACATTGAGTCCTCTGGACTGACCAAAAGAAGCCTCAAAATGCCAGTCTCCAACCATAACCCAGCCACGTTTATGTGGAGAATTCATAGCCTGATTGCTGTAAAAAGAGAATGAAGCCAGCAAATGAAGACTTAGCATAGGCAAAAATGAATTTTAAAGATTATTAAAGAGAGAAAAAAACTTTTAATGAGAAATACATACTTCTATATAAAACTTTCCGTTCCATGCTTAGGATGACAAAGCTTCAAATACTTATATGAGAAAAAGTTGTTTACATCAGAATATATAATACTTAAGCGAATACTTTAATGTAATGGAATGTCAAATTACTATATGATCACTTGACGGTAACTAGGCAATTTACTTCTTGTTGAAAAATTGTAATATATTTTCTCTCATTTCTTTTTTGTCTGTTTCTGAAAGATCTGCCAGTTGTGGACAACAAAGCTCATTGTAAAACATAAAGTCTTAAGAAGAGACTAGAATTTCTTTCACCAAAATTACCAACTTGGCACTATTTGTAAATGTTTCTATGTGTATTATCTGACAACTCAAGTCCTAAAGGAACTGTCTTTCTTTACATTTACAGGGCCCCTACTATGTACCCTGTCATCGTCTACGGGTATTTTAATGTTACAAAAGTCTCAAAATAACCCACTGACTTATGTATTTATTAGTGTAAAGCAGGAAAGAAATGTAAACTAAACACTAAAACTGGGTCATAACATGTGGATAGAAAAAGCAACGCTAAGGAAAACCTATTGAAAAAAAATAAAAAGAAATAGGATGGCAGGATTTAAGAGATTAGCACTGAAACATATATATTACCATATGTAAAAGAGCCCGTGAAAGTTTGATGTACCAGCGAGCGCTCTCTGACAGTCTGGAGGGATATGGTGGGGAGCGAGGTGGGTTCAGGTGGGAGGGCACATATGTACGCCTATGGCCTATTCATGTTGATGTACACGAAAACCATCACAATATTGTAAAAAAGGAAAAAAAAAAATAGTCTGAACAGATAATCAAAACTTTCCCACACCTAACACGTGTGTAGTTTTTCTAGTTTGAATTTTCTGAGGGTCAAAAACTTGATATATTTTACTGCTTTCTCTACATGTGTAAGCTTTCACTGCAGAACGGATTCTCAGATGATCTGCAATGTCATTTCTTGTGACATTTGCCACATAAATAACATTTATGTGGTTTCTCTTATGTATGAACTGCCTAATGGGCAGTTAATCCTAAACATGCACTAGAAATTCTGACACATTCATTTCATTTGTATGTTTTTCTGTTGTGATTGTTGTTGTTGTATGTTTTTAATACACTATGAACTCTCTGATGAATTATAAGGCCTGGGCACTTGACTAAAGGCTTTGTCACACTCACGACCTTTACACTAACATGTTTCTCACAACTGTCACATATCTAATGTTTCTATTATGAATTCTCCAATGGTTTCTAAGTTCATCATTTCAAGTAATGCACCGGCCATGTACATCAAATTTATATGGTTTCTCTCCTGTCTGAACTGCATGATGATGAGTTATGGATAACTGTGCCTAAATGGTTTGTCACAATTTTTATATTTGTAAGGCTCTCTCCAGTATGAATTCTCTGATGAACGGCAAGGTTTGTATTCACACTGAAAGCCCTGCCACATATATCTCACTTATATCGTTTCTCTCCAGTATGAACTATCTGATGAACAGCAAGGCTTGAACTTACAGTGAAAGCCTTGGCACATATATGGTTACTCTCCAGTATGAACTCTCCGATGAACAGCAAGGTTTCCAGTATGACTAAACGCCTTGCCACACACATCACATTTATATGGTTTCTCTCCAGTATGAACTCTCCGATGAACAGCAAGGTTTCCAGTATGACTAAACGCCTTGCCACACACATCACATTTATATGGTTTCTCTCCAGTATGAACACTCTGATGAACAGCAAGGTTTGAACTTACTCTGAAAGCCTTGCCACATATATCACATTTATATGGTTTCTCTCCAGTATGAAGTCTAAGATGAACAGTAAGGTTGGCAGTACGACTAAATGCCTTGTCACATACATTGCATTTGTATGGCTTCTCTCCAGTATGAATTCTCTGATGAAGTTGAAGTCTTGTAGTGTGATTAAAGGCTTTGCCACATACATCACATTTATATGGTTTGTCTCCAGTATGAATTCTCTGATGAACTGCAAGGCCTGCAGCTTGACTAAAGGCCTTGCCACACACATCACATTTATACGGTTTCTCTCCAGTATGAACTCTCCGATGAACAGCAAGGTTTGAGCTTACTCTGAAAGCCTTGCCACATATATCACATTTATATGGTTTCTCTCCAGTATGAAGTCTCTGATGAACTGCAAGGCCTGTAGCTTGACTAAAGGCCTTGCCACACTCATCACATTTATATGATTTCTCTCCAGTATGAACTCTCCAATGAACAGCACGGTTTCTATTATGACTAAATGCCTTGCCACACACATCACATTTATACGGTTTCTCTCCAGTATGAATTCTCTGATGAAGTCCAAGTTTCGCAGTCTGATTAAAGGCCTTGCCACATACATCACATTTATATGGTTTCTCTCCAGTATGAATTCTCCAATGAACTGCAAGGTTTGCAGTTTGACTAAAGGCTCTGCCACATATATCACATTTATATGGTTTCTCTCCCGAATGGAATCTCTGATGAACTGCAAGCTTTGCAGCTTCATTAAAGGCCATGCCACATATACCACGTTTATATGGTTTCACTCCTATATGAATTCTCCGATGAACACTGAGGTTGGCAGTATGACTAAACGCCCTGTCACATACATTGCATTTATATGGCTTCTCTCCCGTATGAGTTCTCTGATGAACTTCAAGTTGTACGTTTTGAGTAAAGCATCGACCACATACATCACATTTATATGGTTTCTCGCCAGTATGAAGTCTCCGATGAACACTGAGGCTTGCAGTATGACTAAATGCCCTGTCACATACACTGCATTTGTATGGCTTCTCTCCCGTATGAGTTCTCTGATGAACTTCAAGTTGTGCGTTCTGAGTAAAGCATCGGCCACATACATCACATTTATATGGTTTCTCTCCAGTATGAAGTCTCCGATGAACAGTGAGGTTTGCAGTATGACCAAACGCCTTGCCACATACATTGCATTTGTATGGTCTCTCTCCAGTATGAATTCTCTGATGAAGTTGAAGTCTTGTAGTGTGATTAAAGGCTTTGCCACATACATCACATTTATATGGTTTCTCTCCAGAATGAATTCTCTGATGAACTGCAAGGCCTGTAGCTTGACTAAAGGCCTTGCCACACACATCACATTTATACAATTTCTCTCCAGTATGAACTCTCCGATGAACAGCAAGGTTTGAGCTTACTCTGAAAGCCTTGCCACATATATCACATTTATATGGTTTCTCTCCAGTATGAAGTCTCTGATGAACAGTACGGTTGGCAGTATGACTAAATGCCTTGTCACATACATTGCATTTGTATGGCTTCTCTCCAGTATGAATTCTCTGATGAACTGCAAGGCCTGTAGCTTGAGTAAAGGCCTTGCCACACACATCACATTTATATCGTTTCTCTCTCATATGATATCTCCAATGAATTACAAATTTTGCAGCTTGCTTAAAGGCCTTGCCACACACATCACATTTATGTGGTTTCTCTCCAGAATGAATTCTCCAATGAACTGCAAGTTTTCTAGTTTGATTAAAAGCCTTGCCACACACATCACATTTATATGGTTTTCCTCCTGTATGGATTCTTTGATGTCTAATGAGTTCTGAGTCCTGAAGAAAGGTTATGTCACACTCATTACATCTGTAAGGTCTTTTCTTTTGTGTTTCATGGTCTGGTAACAGTTCTGAAGGATGCATAACAGCATTCTCATCTTTATGAGAAAAGCCTTTGCAGACATTACGAGTTCTCTGAGATGATAAACCTGAGGCGCTGACATTTGTCACAACTTGACTACATTCAAAAATTATCCCTTCAGATTGCATCATCTGCAATTCATCCTGAAAGCTTGATCCGTGCCTTTCAAAAGGTCCATTTTCTGCATCACTTCTACTATGATGATCTCTTCCATCAGTGAGGTTTTTGGTATGGGATGTAGACAATCCTTTGTCATTTCTTTCATCATCTGTCCGCAGACAATCAAAGTCATCCATATTTTCCTGGATCTTCCTGAGGTGAAAATCTTTGCTTTCAAGGCTTTCAGCTCTTCCAAACATCACTCTTTGAAAAATTTCCCCTTTACTACTGTCTGCTTTTGCCTGCAATTTCTTGATCATCTCTATAGGAGACATATCTACAAGACATAAAGAACCACAGATATTCTATTAGTTACAATTCATAAATAAATTATTTCTTGTCAAACACATAACTTTTACACCAAAAGTCATATCCATCCTAACAGAATTACGAATCTTCGCAAAGATGATCTTCAAACTATAGAACACTAAAGGAATAGAACACTTTAAAAGAGCATGATCACATGTAATTCAAATTAATTTTAGGGTAGTGTAGTTTCAAACATAATCAGAAAACATTCATTTTATGCAAACTCCGTATTTTCCCACCATGACCTCAAAACTCATCATACTGTGTATTAAACACACTGCTGTCTCATAATCGAGGAGAAACTAATGGTATATTGTAGACACTTTACGCATATTTATACATATTTAAATGGTAAAGAACATACAGGACTAGAGAGGGGACTCAGTGGTAAACAAGCTGCCAGCCAATGCAGAAGACACGGCACAGGAGGATATAATCCCTGGGTCGGAAAGATCCCCTGGAACAGGAAATCCCAATCAAGTGCACTATTCTTGCCTTAATAAAAATTCCATGGATAGGAAAGCTTGGTAGCCTACAGTCCATGAGATCACAAAGAGTCAGACAGGACTGAGCAACTGAGTAAACAAGCATCAAATAGGCAATACGTTGGAATGGTAAAAATGCAAAAGAAGCATTCTAATGAATAACATAAAAACTAAATGGCAGTTAGTAACTGTTCAAAAAATACTGCTTTGAGAAAATAAAAAATTCTGTAAACTCTCTCTCTCTCTCTCTCTCTCTCTATATATATATATATATATATATATAGTTGGTTTTTGTTTTTCGCTTTTTTTTTTGCTGGACCAAGTGGCTTCTGAAAACATGGTTCCTTGACCATGGATTAAATCCAGGCTAGCTGCAGTGAAACTACTGAATCCTATCCACTGGACTCTCAGGGAATTCCCTAAAGTAATCTAAAAAATAAAAAAAAAAAGCACTTTTCCAAAAAGTGTTCATGCAACTGTAACATGACAAGTTCACGCACTATAACTACAAGGTAGCCCTTGCTCACTGCAAGTCAACAAAATCCTGTGAAGCAACAAAGACAAAAACAAATGAATTTTATTTTTTCTTGCTGTTGGTTTTTTTTTTTTAGTGCCACCTTACAGCACTAATTACCACAGGATGGGGACAAGGAGAAGTAGATACCTTTGAAATACCTCATCACGTGCTACCCAAAGTCAAGCAACGAAATTGACAGGAGTCAAATGACAGATTGTTGCAGAACATACAAAGACCTTGCCGTTTGGGATCTCTTTTCTTGGAGTCCACTTTCCATGCAACATCTGTTGTTTTTTTTTTAATCACTTTGTTCATTTAGAAACAGCCATCTATCTGTAAGTCAGAAGTACTTTCCATTTTCCTTAATAAAATGTAATTTTCAGGTAGCAGTTGGATGGGCTGCAGGTTGGACATCTACAATCAGCTACCCTCCTCTTTGCATGCCCTGAGATAAGAGATAGTTCCTCTCTGGTTGAGGAATTTACAGTCAACAAAAACAGGGTAAACAGCTGGTTTGTCTCTTAATTCAAGGGAATAATCATAGCAAGGACAAAGAAAGGAAAACACCCTGTCTGATACAGGAGACAATACAGAAGTGCAGAAAGGCGCCTTGGAGTTAAAAGTCAGAGGTCAGTCCAGGCCATAATGAGTATTGCTTCTCTGAAAAGCCTTTACTTCAAGATCCAGGGTGTGCCTGTGTACCCAAGGGGAGGGTCCTGAGACAAATTAACCAGGGGGGACAAAGCAAGGTGATTGGCCCACATCTCTCATACCTTTCTTACTAAAAACACACGTCTTACTTTCCTTAAGCAACCATGAGCTATCAGATATTTTAGCATTTTGTAGACTGGTGAACATAAAATACCAGTGATAATGTCTAAGAATATTTGCTTTCTTATAGAGAACGTCTCACGGTGGCACCAAACATATTCATTAATAGTCCAAAATCTCTTTAGTTTGTAAGAGGAAATGAGTTTTCAGTAATCTGTGTTTCAGAATCTTATTTCATTTGGAAATGACCTAGATATTCAATGAACTTTCATTACCAAGTTTAGCACAACCCTAGGAGTGCAGGTTGGAGAAGGCAATGGCACCCGACCCCAGTACTCATGCCTGGAAAATCCCATAGATGGAGGAGTCTGGTAGGCTGCAGTCCATGAGGTGGCTAGGAGTCGGACACAACTGAGCGACTTCACTTTGACTTTTCACTTTCAGGCATTAGAGAAGGAAATGGCACCCACTCCAGTATTCTTGCCTGGAGAATCCCAGGGATGGGGGAGCCTGGTCGGCTGCCATCTGTAGGGTCGCACAGAGTTGGACACGACTGAAGTGACTTAGCAGCAGCAGCAGGAGTTCAGGTTATTCAAACCTGGAGAGGCTATTTTAGACAGACATTTCTAAACTATAATCATTCTTAACAGAGTTTATCTAAAAGCTCCAATTCCATTTGCATTCTTTCCTTAAAACTTTCTTCACTCAAGTTACTTTAACTGTTGACAAACTTGCTTAACATTAAACCTAGGTACAATAAAAGTATTGGCCAATGTTGAAGACACAAGACATGTCTTAATCAGATTAGCAAACAAACATTAATACTAGATATTTAATATTGAATATTTCTGAATTCATGTGAACCTGAAATTCATTTAGGTTAATTTCTGTTGTAATTATTTGATTTGAAAGTCCTTTTTTTTTTTTTTTACAAACAATTGAATTAGAGCTCATTAACAATTTAACCTCAGCAATATGATCCAAACACAAAGACACACACTGAGACAAACATAAATGCAGATCGACAGACATGAGAGCTCTCATACTTTCCAGCCTGAGATTTAAATGTCTCTTTCACCTTCTTCTTCCCACCCCCCGCTCCGTGGTTTAAAATTCTAATTAGCCCAAGACTGAAATCCCTGAAAAAATGGGTTACGTACTTCAAGGACATGGTATAGGTTGCATGCTATGCAGGGTCGCTACAGTCCTGTCCAACCCCCTGCAACCCCGTGGACTCTAGCCCATCAAGCTCCTCTGTCTATGATGGGACTCTCCAGGCAAAAATACTGGAGTGGGTTCCATTCACTCCTCCAGGGGATCTTCCCTACCCAGGGATCAAATCCATGTCTCCTGTGTCTCCCCCAGGGGCTGGCAGGTTCTTTACCACTAGAGTCATCTGGGAAGCTCTGGCAAAGGTTAACTTTTAGCTTTTTTTTGGCACGCTTTTTTAACAAACTTGCTCTGTTTAATTCCACATGTAAAAACAACTGGTTTTGCACTTTCAAAGGAAAAAAAAAACCAACTTAACCAGTTTTCTCCAGAGTCTAAACAACATCATGGCCATCCTGTATCAAACAACTTATCTTTCCTTTCTACAGTCACAGCTTTATGGCTACAATACAGATTGAACAGTGCTCAAATTGACTGTGATAACAGGGACAGAAGGACTGATAAAAATCTTGGAACATCTCTCCAGGATGATGGGGGTCTTTGATCAGAAGAATCTAAAGGGGTTAACAAACTTGCTAGAGTGGGGGAACCTGGGCTTGCCCTGCCCCCTCAGAGACAGGGGCCGTTAGAAGGGGACCAGCTGATGGAGAGGGAGACAGAGGGGTTGGGAGGGGTGTAAGGCCACAACAGGACAAAGAATGGAGAGAGAAAGGGCAGTATGGGGACACTATTGGAGCTGTGGGTTGGCTAAAGAGTCGACTTAAAAACTGAAGACTTGATCAGCCAAATATAAAGTGACATTGTAATATGGATAATCATCCTCACAAATCACACAGTTCTTTTTGCAGTTTTAAGTTACCTTTATTTACCTCATGATAGGCAGAGAGAATTGGAGAAGGCAATGGCAACCCACTACATTGTTCTTGCCAGAGAGTCCCAGGGACGGGGGAGCCTGGTGGGCTGCCGTCTGTGGGTTCGCACAGAGTCGGACACGACTGAAGTGACTTAGCAGCAGCAGGCAGAAAGAAGGATCCAGGAGCCAACTTGGATGGTGCTAAGCCTGGGGTTCGTTGGCAAGGGCCCCTGCAAAGGCTGAACAATCTCAAGATTTGTCATCTATCTTATCTATGGTGCTGCAAGACTTGCACTCACAGGAGACAGTCAGGACATTCACACTCAGGGCAATTTCCATGCAGGTTAGAAGCAAGGTCAGAAGAATGCACTACTTTGTCTTGAAGCCTAAACAAGACTATTTATTTAATTTCCCTAACACCCTGGTGGCTCCATGGTAAGAATTTGCTTAGTAATGCAGGAGACATGGGTTTGATTCTTGTTCTGGGAAGATCTCAGACGTCACGGAGATTAAGTTGATGAGCCACAGATACTGAGCTTGTGTGGTAATACTACTCAAGCCCTTGTGCCTAGGGCCTGTGCTTCACAACAAAAGAAGCCACCACAATGAGTAACCATGCTCCGCACAACTAGAGAGTAGCCCTCACACATCTCAAATAGACAAAAGTCCACACAGCAAAAAAGACCCAGTACAAGTCAAAAAAATATACATATCTTGCTTTCATCTCTGTGGGTGCTACAGCATCACTCGAGGGTGCTGTACATTTCACATGTCAAAGAACAGAGCAGTAAGTTAGGGAGAAGAAAAATCTCCTGTGAGAGTTCACAAACATTAAACATCTGTTTTCTCACAGAACTCTCCCACTTAGAGAGTTTCCCAAACCCCATGAATGGTGTGGCTTCCTCTCTGTCCTTCTGACAGTTGCCCTGTGATCACACTGTGGATACTTTCCCACTCATCTGGATGTTTGCTATTAGTACCTCATTCCCACAATCCAAGGGTCTTCTTCCTTGTGCCACAAGATGAGATAAAGTTCAGATCAGAAACAGAACTTCCTGCTCGGAAGTAATGCCATATACTGTGGCTTCTTCCAGAATCCAACCTCTCTCTCTTTTTTTATAAATGTACCAGTTATTTTTAATACATTGGTGTATTCATTTCTTTTGGCTCGGGTGAGTGTTCATTGCTGCTTGGTCTTTTCTCCAAGTTCAGCAAGTAGGGGCTACGCTCCAGTCACAGTGCTCGTGCTCCTCACCTGCTGCAGCTTCTCCTGGGTGCACGGGCTTCAGTAGTTGTCCCATGTGGGCTCAGCACTTGCAGCTTCCAGGCTCTAGAGTGCTAGCTCGTAGTTGAGGCACACAGGTATAGCTGCTCTGTGACATGTAGGATCTTCCCAGACCAAGGATCGAACCCTTGTCTCCTGCATTGCCAGTTGTAAAATGCAACTGTTTTGTCAGCCAAGGAGTCAGGGCATTATGGAACGACAGAAAGATACTTCTGAAATGAATTTACTCTCTGCCTCCTTCTGAATGCACAGGCAACAGGAAGCTTTACATGTGTGAGTCAGAAAGGTTTGGAGCTTAGTCAAGAAAAAAGGAGATCTCAAAAGGTAAAGAGGGAACATGCAGAGGAACCCCAGGGCAGATCCCCACTTCAGAGGGAAGTGATCCTCACCCACAGACAGTAGGTTCCTGAGCGTCTCCTCCATCACATCCTGGTACAAGGTCCTCTGGGCAGGGTCCAGGCATTCCCACTCCTCAGGAGTGAAATCTAGGAACACATCCTTGAAGGTCAACTGTGCCTGAAATGAAAACACATTTCACCAATGGGCCCTGAGGAAGATTCTTAGTTTCACACAAAATGAGAAGAGGTGAGAGGGGTAAAGCTCAATTCAGATGAAGTAATACTCTGATAGATAACTTTAAAAGCTGCTTGAAGCAAACTGTTGGTCTGCAATCTAATTTATAATTTCCTCTTTTTCCTAAGATTATGATATCCTGCAATCAACATGAATTTGTCATGTATGCGGACAATACATGAGCAATACAGAAATTAAAACCAATCCTGGGCTGTCTATGCAGAAGTCTTAACATTCAACACACTGAGTAGCATTCACTATGTAGATGAGTTACAGGAAGACTGGTGTCTTCAGACATGACAAAGTCCACAGTGACTTTATTTATTTTTTAATTAGTTAATTAATTTTACTTTGGCTTCCGTGATGGATCAGATGGTAAAGCGTCTGTCTTCAATGCAGGACGGGTTGGATCCCTGAGTTGGGAAAGTCCACTGGAGAAGGAATAGGCAGCCCACTCCAGTATTCTTGCCTGGAAAATCCCATGGATGGCGGAGCATGCTAGACTACCGTCCGTGGGGTCGCAAAGAGTCGGACACGACTGAGTGACATTCACTATCTAGATGACTTACAGCAAGACTGGTGTCCTCAGAGATGACAAAGTCCACAGTGACTTTATTTTTTAATTAATTAATTTTACTTTACAATATTGCATTGGTTTTGCGATACATTGACTTGAATCCGCCATGAGCGTACATGTGTTCCCCATCCTGAACGCCCCTCCCCCTCCCTCCCCATCCCATCCCTCTGGGTCATCCCAGTGTACCATCCCTGAGCACCCTGTATCATGCATCAAACCTGGACTGGTGATCTGTCTCACATATGATATTTTACATTTCAATGCCATTCTCCCATATCATCCTGTCCTCACCCTCTCCCAGAGAGTCCAGAAGACTGTTCAATACATCTGTGTCTCTTTTGCTGTCTCACATACAGGGTTAGCGTTACCTTCTTTCTAAATTCCATATATAAATGTTAGTATACTGTTTTGGTGTTTTTCTTTCTGGCTTCCTTCACTCTGTATAATAGGCTCCAGTTTGATCCACCTCATTAGAACTGATTAAAATGTATTCTTTTAATGCATGAGTAATAATCCATTGTGTAAAAGTACCACAGCTTTCTCATCCATTCATCTGCTGATGGACATCTAGGTTGCTTCCATATCCCGGCTACTATAACTAGTGCTGCGATGAACATGAAAACACTGAATTTTAAAGAACACACATTGTGATGATGATGACAATTCCTACACACTAAGCATTATCTTAAAGACTTTACACAGATGAATTTGTCATCAATAGAACAGCATGTTAGAGAAAGATCTGTGTCCACCTTCAGTTCAGTTCAGTTCAGTCGTGTCTGTTTGCGACCCCACGAATCGCAGCACGCCAGGCCTCCCTGTCCATCACCGACTCTCAGAGTTCACTCAGACTCATGTCCATTGAGTCAGTGATGCCATCCAAATATCTCATCCTGTCGTACCCTTCTCCTCCTGCCCCCAATCCCCCGCAGCATCAGATCTTTTCCAATAAGTGAACACTTCACATGAGGTGGCCAAAGTACTGGAGTTTCAGCTTTAGCATCATTCCTTCCAAACAAATCCCAGGGCTGATCTCCTTCAGAATGGACTGGTTGGATCTCCTTGCAGTCCCAAGGGACTCTCAAGAGTCATCTCCAACACCACAGTTCAAAAGCATCAATTCTTCGGCGCTCAGCTTTCTTCACAGTTCAACTCTCACATCCATACATGACCACTGGAAAAACCATAGCCTTGACTAGACGGACCTTTGTTGGCAAAGTAATGTCTCTGCTTTTCAACATGCTATCTAGGTTGGTCATAACTTTTCTTCCAAGCAGTAAGCGACTTTTAATTTCATGGCTGCAGTCACCCTGGGGAGTAAATTCTGTCACTCTAACAAATCGCTCAGATCCAACCGTTAAGAAATGAGCCAACAGCACCTGAGCTCAGGTGGTTAGGAGTGACAACTGAACCTAAAGAATCAACCAGTTAACTAACAGAGAAGCAGAGAGTTTCCTGATAATACCTGAAACAAGTTCAAGGAAGCTGAAATACAATAGAACAGCATAAATGGTCACGATACAGGGTCACACCCTCTCCCATCGCAACCCACACAATGTCAATAATCTTACTACAATTTACATCATTCATGTGATGATGCAGAAAAAACTTAACACCATGAAATACACTTAAGATACAACGGAAACTGCTACAAAGCATACACCATTATTTATGAGAGGATGTTTCTGTAATAAAACCACAGAGTTACATATCCATGCATTTATGCATGCGTGTGTAAACACACAATTGATTGAAATAAGAAGAGTTGTCTTCATTTTTTTCTTTCATTCTATCAAAATTCATTCAGCGTCAGCTTTGTGCCTCAAACTTGAAATATAGCAGTGAACATGATGGAGCTTACAGTCTAGCAGCCAATTTCATCATCTAGCAGCCAGCCAACCGATTTCATCCACAACTTTAACGTTACTACTGAAATAAGTCCTCTGAAACAGGCCTGGTGCTAAGACAAGATTAAACAGAAAGTCTAAGCTACAGTGAGAAATCAGACAAGGTCTCTGTGAGGAAGAAACACTTAGGATTGGCAAGGTGGGAAACAGAAGAGTGTTGCAAGCACAGAAAACAGCCTGAGTGTCAGCTCTGAGGCAGGAAGATATTCACTGAACAGAAAGTCAGCCAGTGTGACTGAGACACAGGGAATGTACATGCGGTGATGCCAGACAGAGGCTAATTTATGCAAGGTCTATGGATTTTGGAATTTATTCCAAACGCTACTGAAGTCACTGAAGAACCTGCAGGAGGAAAGCTAGACACTTAAGATTTGTTTTTCAGAGCTCAATCTGCTGTATGTGGAAGTGGTTGTTTACCTGCTTACTCATGCCAGACTCTTTGCAACCCCACTGACGGCAGCCCACCAGCTCCTCTATCCATGGAATTCTCCAGGCAAGAATACTGGAGTGGGTTCCCATTCTCTTCTTTCATTTTACTTCTTCATTCAGTAACTTTGTCAACATTCTATTTCTTTTTCAAAGCTTATTTATTTTGCTTATGTTGGGTGGTCATTGCTGTGAGTCGGCTTTCTTGAGTTACAGCTGCAGTGCACGGGCTTCAGATTGCAGTGGCTTCTCTTGTTTTGGAGCACAGGCTCTAGAGAGTGCGCGCTTCCGTAGTAATGGGATCCGGGCTCTAGGGTACAGGTTCAGTCATTGTGGCCCATGGGCTTAGTTGCTCTGAGGCATCTTCCCGGATGTGGGATGGAACCCACGCACCCTACATTGGCAGGCGTATTGTTAGCCACTGCACCACCAGGGAATTCAGCAACATTATCTTATTCTAGTTCAAAAACAATAAAAAGTAATACAAGCAGAAAATAGCATACAGAAGATTTCTTCTAATCTTTATAAAATACCTGTATTTTAAAATATGTGGCCCTCCCTACGGTATGTGGTAAAGAATCCACTGGACAATGCAAGGGATGTGGGTTTTTGCCTGGTCTGAGATCCCACATGCTGAGACGTAACTAAGATGATGAGTCTCAATTCCTGAGCCAGAGCTGTACAGCCCAGGAGGTCAAACTACTGAAGCCGGCGCGCTCTAGAGCCTGGGCTGCAAGACAAGAGAAGCGACTGCAATGAGAAGCATGTGCACTGCAACCAGAGAGTGGCCACCACTCGCCAGAACTAGGGAAAAGACACTGAAGCAATGAAGATACAGTACAGGAAACAAATAAATTTTTAAAATAATAATGTGATTTTTATCATTAATTTTAGGTATGTACTGATTAACAAACTCCAAACTTTATTATTTTATTCCACTAAGAAAATACTGAATCAAGATTAGTGAAGTTGGAGGAGTCCCTCATGGTCCAGTAGTTAAGATTCCTCACTTCCACTGTAGGGTTTCACGTTCGATCCCTACTCAGCAAACTAAGACCTTGGAAGCTGCATCATGTGGTCAAAAAAGAAAGAAAAAAAAATTAGTAGCCCTGATTTCATAGTTTAAATTAGATGGTGTAACGAAACACTCCCTAGCCCTGACATCTATTTCTGAACGTTCTATTCCATTCTCAAACACTTAAGTTTTCAAGGAGGTGCTCACTTGGTTTTAAATGTACTATAAAAAGTCAGAACTTATTTCCCCTCAGTGGCCTCTTTGGCAGATTTTACCATGTACTGTACATGTTAATACCTGAGGTCCACCTACAGCTTCTTTACCCTGATTGACAGAGAGCAGACACCACATCCACATGGGCCTGAAGCAACCCCTGCTGCCCAACAGCACCAGGCCCTGTCTCCAACCCATGGGTGAGAAGCCCTGCCCAGCACAGCACCCAGGGGAACCTCCTCACAAGGGCCAGGTCACCCGGTCATGTGGAGACAGGATCTAAGGGGAGACGCCAGGCCCTGAGGGAAGGCCCCGGGTGGGTGTGCATGTACTGGAGTCAGACAGGATACTTCAGAGTCAGACACAATTAGCGAGTCCAGAGAAGGGCACTTCAGGAAGGCAGTGTGAGAATCCACTGAGAATATGACCTTACCGGAGAAAGAGCCATGCCTGACTCCTGTTCTTTCCTCTTCTGGGCTCCTTCGTCCATGAGTCTTCACAGTTCTATCATGAAAGGGGAAAACATGCTGTTTAATGCTTAGGGTCAACACATCCCCTTTGAGCCCAAACCATACACACAGGGAAGCCCTCACCATGAGGAAGAGACAGTCCCCTGTGGCCACTGTCTCAGGAGGGACTCAGGAAGGTCAACTCCCGCAGAGAGACCAACACGGGACTTTCCCACACTTTTCCTCGGATCACACTCCCCTCCTGGTGAGGCCTCATGCACGCAGCAGCAGGGGGCACCTCCGCTCACTCCAGGATCCCCTTCAGGTCACACAGCAGGCCCTGGTCCATCCCCACTCACAGCAGAGTGCCCTCCCCTCCCCCAGGGCCCTGTCTCAGTCTCAGAAATGGAGGCTAAGAGCCCTGGTGCTTGCAGGATCCAGATCGGAATCATCCATGGCCTGTGCACATTCTTGGGGCCCCACACGAGATCCTGAGGAGCATGTCTGTTGGGAAGGTGTACAAGACACGCCCAGGCAAAATGCCTCATGATCTCATGTGAAGCCTGGGTTGAGCACTAGTGAAGGATTAAGCCCAGGCCACCTTCCAGCTTTACTGAGACTAACGAGAAGGGTTCTGTGTACATATATCATACACCATGTGATCATGTGACATGCGTACACTGTGGAATATTTATCAGAATCCACGAACCAACACATCCATCACCTCCAAATGCCCATGTTCTGTGTGTGGTAAAAACACTGACAACGTACTCTCCTGACAAATTCCCAGCATGCAGTAACAGAATAGGATTAACTACGGTCAGTGTGCTGCACACACATCCCCAGGACGCACTCATTTTACAACTCAAAGTCTGTACCTTTCAACCAACATCTCCCCAACCTCCCCACCTCCCAGCCCCAGATTACCACCATCCCACTGTCGGGTACTAGTGAGTTTCACATTTTTACATTCTACAGATAAGCGAGCACAGAGAATATCAGTCTTACCCTGTCTGTCCTAATTCAGTTAGCATAACATTCTCTACACTCACCCAAGCTGTCCCAAGTGACAAAAATCTCCATCTACACGGGAAAGGATAAGAAACCCTTCCTCAGCGATCAATGCAAAGAAATAGAGGAAAACAATAGAATGGCAAAGCAAGACCTCTCTTCAAGAAAATTAGAGATACCAAGGAAACATTTTATGCAAAATGGGCACAATAAAGGACGGAAACGGTATGGATCTAACAGAAGCAGAAGATATTAAGAAGACGTGGCAAGAATACACAGGAGAACTCTACAAAAAAGATCTTCATGACCCAGATAACCAAGATGGTGTGATCACTTACCCAGAGCAAGACATCCTGGAATGCAACATTAAGTCAGGCTAAGGAGCATCACTATGAATAAAGCTAGTAGAGGTGATGGAATTCCACGTGAGCTATTTCAAATCCTAAAAGATGATGCTGTGGAAGTCCTGCAATCAATTCGACAGCAAACCTGCAAAACTTAGCAGTGGCCACAGGACTGGAAAAGGTCAGTTTTCATTCCAATCTCAAAGAAAGGCAATGCCAAAGACTGTTCAAACTGCTGCACAATTGCTCTCAGCTCACAAGCTAGCAAAGTAATGCTAAAAGTTCCCCAAGCTAGGCTTCAGCAGTATGTGAACTGTAACTTCCAGATGTTCAAGTTGGATTTAGAAAAGGCAGAGGAACAAGAGATCAAATTGCCAACATCCACTGCATCATCGAAAAACCAAGAGAGTTCCACAAAAACATCTACTTGTGCTTTATTCAAAGCCTTTGACTGTGTGGATCACAAAAAACTGTGGAAAGATCTTAAAGAGATGGGAATACTGGAACACCTGACCTGCCTCCTGAGAAATCTGTCTGCAGGTCAAGAGGCAACAGTTAGAACTGGACATGGAATAACAGACTGGTTCCAAATTGGGAAAGGAGTTAATCAAGGCTGTATACTATTACCCTGCTTACTTAACGTACATGCAGAGCCCATCATGCGCAATGCTGGGGTGGATGAAGCACAAGCTGGAATCAAGATTGCCAGGAGAAATATCAATAACCTAAGATATGCAGATGACACCACCCTTATGGCAGAAAGTGAAGAAGAACTAAAGAGCATCTTGATGAAAGTGAGAGAGTGAGAAAGTTGGCTTAAAACTCAACATTCAGAAAACTAAGATCATGGCATCCAGTCCCATTACTTCATGGCAAATAGCTGGGGAAACAGTGTGAGACTTTATTTTTGGGGGCTCCAAGATCACTGCATATGATGACTGCACCAATGAAATTAAAAGACACTTGCTCCTTGGAAGAAAAGCTATGTGTATGACCAACGTAGACAGCATATTAAAAACCAGAGACATTACTTTACTAACAAAGGTACATCTACTCAAAGCTATGGTTTTTCCAGTAGCCATCTATGGATGTGAGAGTTGGAGTATAAAGAAAGCTGAATGCCAAAGAACTGATGGTTTCACACTCTGGTGTTGGAGAAGACTCTTGAGAGTCCCTTGGACAGCAAGGAAATCCAACCAGTCAATCCTAAAAGAAATCATTCCTGACTACTCATTGGAATTATTGATGAAACTTTGTCCATCTGATGCAAAGAACCAAGTCACTGACAAAAACCCTGATGCTGGGAAAGACTGGAGGTGGAAGAAGGGGATGACAGAGGATGAGATGGTTGGATGCCATCACTGATGCAATGGACAGGAATTTGAGTACGTTTTGGGAGATGGTGATGGACAGGGAAGCCTGGCGTGCTGCAGTCCATGAGCTGGCCAAGAGGCAGACATGGCTGAGCAACTAAACTGAACTGAATATGCCGTTACAAATATGTGTGTATATGTGCCTGGGTTACCAATGAGGACTTCCCTGGGAGCTCAGAAGGTAAAGAATCTGCCAGCAAGGCATAAGAGACAGATTTGATCCCTTGGTTGGAAGGATGCCTTGGAGAAGAGAATGGTAACCTTCTTCAGTATTCTTGCCTAGAGAATCCCATGGACAAAGGAGCCTGGCAGGGTACAGTCCCTGGGGTCGCAAAGAGTGTGACATGACTGAGTGACTAACACTTACACTTACATGTTTTCAACCTGGATCCTGGGGCTCTGTAATCAACAGAAATAGTTATGAGACCAGAGGAGAATTTCAAGAAAGGCTTTATTGGGACTCTTGCTGCAGTAAGGAGAGACAGAAAAAAAAGTGTGTGCCCCTGCTCCTCCCAAAAAGGGGGCTGAGCTGATCCCTTTGGAAGGAAACTGAGATGATCTGCCCCGCCTCAGGCCCCTCCCCCAGAGGTGCTGTGAGCAGGGATCAGGGGAAGTGATCTGCTTTTGTTTCTGGAGCCTCAGAAATCAAGCTTAGTTTGTGGTCTTTTTACTTATGGTTCAGAATTGCTGTCCGCTCATGAATGTCGATATAGTTTCTTTGTTCAATTACACTTTCTTTGAGGTCTGTTGCCCGAGAAGAGGTTCGTCCAGGTGCAAGAACTGCCGAGAAAGGTCCCAGGACCCAGCCTGTCTCATACACACATCACGGTTTCATCATCCACTCGGCCGAGAACAGACATTCAGGTTCTTTCTACAACACATGGCTGTTGTGAATCATACATTATGGGTTACAGGAGTGCAGGTTACACCTGCAAAATACTGATTTTTGCACAGGATTTCCCTGGTGGCCCAGTGGTGAAGAACCTGCCTAGCTCTGTGGGCGATGTGGGTTCAATCACTGGTGGGGGAACTAAGATCCCACAGGCGGCGGAGGGACTAAGCCCGAATACCACACTAGAAAGTCGGTGCACCGAAACCAAAGATCCTGCAGGACGCAGGCAAAGTCAAATACATCAACAGTTTCTAAAATTTTGCTTTTCTTAGCTATATGATTAGAAGTGAGATTGTGCGATTCTATGCATGTTCTATTTTTAATCTTTGAGTAACTCCATACTATTTTCAATGTACCATTTACATTGCCTTCAGCCATTTACAACCATTAACTGTACTGTGCATGTACATGGCAGACGCCCGATTTCTGTAAAGACGATGAGAAAACAGAAGAGGAATCCACTGCGCTGGCAGGAACAAGTAGCAGCTGCGTCATCTCCAGAATAAGCCTCTTTGCTACAGGTTGCTGTGGAGCTGATAATCCTTGGATTCTAAGAACAAGCCTTCACTGCATCATGCAAAAGTCTTCTGCCATCAAAGCTGAGGCCCAGCCATTACCCTCAGAGGCTGAAAGAAACTTCCAAACCTGCATCTGGACCAACACACTCCCCCAGAGACCTAGTAATAATCCACCCATCCTGCTATGCAATCCCCAGAAGGTTCCAAGCCTTAACAACTCCTGTGTTAATGATGGAATAATATACACGAAGATGCCCAAACACCAACCATACTCAAGACATCTTATCAGTAAATGGGACCCCAGCAGCTCCAAACTGTCATCACCAAAATCTAATAATACAAGACAGATATGTAGGCTGATGCACACGCCCCAGTGCCACTTCAACATCTTCCAAGGAATACGCCAACTTCTCTTTTTTTACCTTCCATCTGAAATCTTCTTCATTAGTAACTCAAACTAACAGAAAAACTATAGGTAATCCACAAAGTGATCTCCCGAATTTTAACGACCGTTATTCTATGGGTCTGATTCTTGCCCTTCCTACAGACACCAGAAAATCCACTGTGTGGAGGGGGTGCTGTGGGCACCTCCTGGATCCCGTCCCCCTTCTCTGGGACCACTGTGCCCATCCTCCTGCACCCAGACCTCCCTGTGGACTAAGCTTAGGCCTTGATTCTAACACGCAGCAGAGTAACAGGCCTCTTCCCAATTCCACTTCCTTCCTTCCTTCCTTCCTTCCTTCCTTCCTTCCGAGGTGTGATCATGTGTTTCACAAAGAAACTCAGTCATGAAAACCTCAGTCACAGCATCTGTGTCCAACGGAAACTGAGCTAAGACACTATGGCACACCCACCATTCCACGCAGCCCACAATTGCCCATGAGCCCACATCCAGGTCCTCAAGGTAGAACTGAGCCCACCTTTGTCAACAGTTCCACACAACCTGAGATCCCAGAAGTATGAATGTCTCTCTCTCTCACACACACACACAAACACACATACACACCACCACCCCAATTCATTGGGTTCATCTAGAGGCCTAGTCTCCCTCCCACAACCCTCCTGGAGACTCTGACAAGCTCCCCTTCACTTTCCCCCAGTTTTCTACCCCTTCATGCATGGTTGAACAAGAGGGCTAAACAGCAGAGACCAAGGGCATGAGCATCGCAACAGAGTTGCACAGAAGCTGCAAATCCAAGGACCCTCGGCACTCAGTACAGAGACCAAGGAGCTGGCCTCCTGGGAAAACCTGCCAGCAACTTGGGACATCAGAAAATTTTACAGGACCTTGAGATTTGGTTGGATTGAGCTCAGTGGAGAATTAACAAAGATATTAAGACCCCAGTCTCACTGACACCTGTTCTCCCCAGAGAGAGCTAACTGGAAGATATCCCTGATCTTTAAGGAGTGGGGGACTCCTTCATATCCCCTTGGATTCCAAACCTTCTGGCCAATCTAACTACAGTAAACCCAGCATCCCCTGATCTGAGCAGATGAACTGGCTGCTGTCCAAGATGGTAACTGTTCCCTGGGTGGACAGACCTTAGAAGACTTGGGGGCTGCAGTGAGCAGTGACACAGCAGACTAAAACATGGGGACACCTCAAGACACTAGATCTATCGGGCTCATTAGGACGCCCCACATCTTTTTCCTTTTCAGTGATTAAGTGTCCACGTGGGGTAAGGATCAATTAGAGTTGAAATGTCCAGAACAGATACAGGAACCATCATCACCTATCCTGTCCCCTCTGTCTCCACTGAGAATTCTTCAGCCCAACCCACATTCCCAGTCCTCACCTCTAGAATGAGATGCTGTGAGCATCCAGTGAGGAGGAGGAACACAGTACATCCTTCACTGAAGGGAAAAGAGGAAAGACTCCAACAGTCAAAGGACAAGGGCATTTCTGATGAAGGTGATTAATATATAGCAGCAAACCTGGTTAATATGGGAAGGAGATGGGGAGACCTCGCTGGCCTAGACCTGAAAGTATAGAAAGAGCAAGGGCCACAGTGATTTAATGACCAAAGGCAGGCATAGAAACTAAGATCCGAGACGGAGAAGGTGTTGGTGTCTATGAACAAGGACTAAGTGAATGTGACCAGGACAGACTGACCATGAGAACGGGGTCAGCTCCCAGGATGAGGCTGGAGACACTGGCAGCGACCTGAGGGTGACAAAGGGCTGTGGAGCCACCTGAGGAGTCAGGATGCTGCCCTGAGGACACGGGGAAGCCAGTGGAGGTGGGAGGCCTCCCTGTAGATTGATCCTTATTCATAGAAGACATCTGCTGATAATCTATCTCACTCTAAGCATATGTTCCCGCCTCCATCCTACTGTTGTCCTTTTTCATTTTGCAAAACTGGGACCCATTTCACATTCTAGTAACAACTGGGCTCTCCTTCCAAGAAGAACTGCCACACACAGTCACACACCCAATTTGGCCAATCATTTCAGAGGTCACTGGTGCTCAGATGCTGGACCCGAGGGAAACATCATCAGATCACCTCATTGCTCACTAGTTACCAGATCACATAACAGAGAGGAAAATGGAATATAGACTAACTGCTTAAATTAGGTCGTCATTCTTAATATAAAAGATCACTGGCATTCTTCCTAAGTACTCATCAAAACAGTCTACATCTATTTACTAGTTACCAAACAAAATGCTTTGAAAATATAACATCAAGAAGAAACAGCAAATGGGACTCAAATAAACATGAAACAAACCTAAAGTGAATCAGCTTGATAAAAATTTTTCCACTGAAGAATTATGGTGCCAAGTGAAAAAAAAATGAGAATATAGCATACTTAGAAAACAATGACATGAATTAACTACAGGAGGGCAACAAATCTTATTTCAGAAGCGAATAATTCTTTACAAGAAGGTCAGTATTGAATGACCTAATCTATACCAAGCTACAAAAAGAATTAAATGTAAAGAAAGCAGAAAGCAAAAAGGAAAATGATTACAAAGAACATATTTAACGTTCCTGGAAAAGGCACCATGTAGTAAGAGAGTCAGTCAGTTCTGCACATGGATGTTATCTTTTAATACAAATAATTATAAAATGCACAAGCCTTACAGACAGAAGTTTTGCAATTCTCACCTGTATAATGTAAAGAAACAAGTTTTAAATTTATTAGATCCTAAAGCCAAAAATCAATGTGGTGGTTTTGTCACTAAGTCCTGTCAGACTCTTGCGATCCCATGGCTATATCCAGCCAGGCTCTTCTGTCCATGGGATTCTCCAGGCAACAATACTGGAGTGGGTTGCCATTTCCTTCTCCAGAGGATCTTCCCCACCCTGAAATTAATTTGGGTCTCTTGCATTACAGGCAGATTCTTTACCGACTGAGCTATGAGGTAAGTCAAAAGTCAATGCATCACGACTTCATAATCTTTATCCAACCAATTCAGCACTCTCCTGGATCTAGTCCTCTCCCCCACCTGCACACTACTTGTTTCCAATTCATTTAGTTGATCTGTTTCCCTACTTCTTTCTCCATCTCCCTTTGTCTTCCCCTCTGCTCTCCAGCTGTGCTCCTCTCTACTTCCCTGACTCCCATCCGGCCTCTCGCTGCCATCTGTTCCCTGTAAAATGCTTCTAATCCAACCTCCTTGATGATCTTAAATCTCCATGAATTTCTGCCTTTCTTCCTCCATCTCCGCCCTCCCTTCCTCCCAACACTCTGGCACCCACAAGTGGCTATGCTTCCTTTCACCTTGCTTGCTTTCTCAGCTCCTGCAATTACTGGACGTGAGTGAAAGTCCCTCAGTCCTGTCTGACTCTTTGCGACCCCGTAGCTGTAGTCCATGGAATTCTCCAGGTCAGAATACTGGAGTGGGTAGCTGTTCCCTTCTCCAGGGGATCTTCCCAACCCAGGGATCGAACCCAGGTCTCCCGCATTGCCAGCGGATTCCTTACTAGCTGAGCCACGAGGGAAGCCCAATCACTAGGAGTCCCCTTTCTCTCCCAGCAGGCTATTGTTCTGTAAGCCAAGGTTCCAACTCTTGTATCTCCTTTGCGGGCTCTCTGTGTGAACCACCTCTCCACTGTCGCCCTCTTTGGGATCCGTGCTTTACAGCCCCTCTACCTGAAGGCTATGGAAGGGGTCGGCAGAGGATCAGATAGTTAGATAGCATCCCTGGACTCAATGAACATGAATTTCAGGAAACTCTGAGAGATACAGGGGTCACAAAGACTCGGACTGAACACCACCTTCCTATTTTGCTCGCCTTTAACTCTCCGGAGAGCCTGCTTTTCTCTAAACTTCTCTCCTTGCCTAACCCGCAACCTTCAAGACTTCCTCTCTTTCATGTTGCCGTCTCTTCGCAAGTTCCTCACCAATTCTCTTGTCATCGATTCTTCCTCAGGCTTTTTTCAGTTTTCTATTTCTCTCGAAGTCGATGTCTTTGCTTCTCATGACATCACCCTCCACCCCCCCATTACTATTTCTGGGAATGGCGGCTGCATAAGAAGCCCTCCTCCTGCAAGGGCCAAATTCCAGTTGGTGGAATTTCGGATGGAAGAACCACGGGGGTCAAGTGGCTGGCCCAGGTCACCCACCACGACACAGGGTCAGGGGAAAGGTCATTATGAAGACAGGCCGAGGAGATATGGGCGCTGGGAGGGAGTGGGTCTAACAATCGGGTGCGCTGCGCAGAATTCCAGGACCTGGGTGAGGACGTGGCCTCCAGGGGCCGAGACGGAGAGGCTGAGGACCAGGGAGCGAAAATGCCCACCTCGTGGAAGAGAATTTTATGTGGTGCAGGAGGTGCAGAGGGGACAGTAAATGGTTTTAAGACGGAAGTGATGTGAAGTCGCTCAGTCGTGCCCGACTCTTTGCGGACCCTATGGACTATAGTAGCCTACCAGGCTCCTCCCTCCATGAGATTCTCCAGGCAAGAGTACTGGAGTGGGTTGCTATTTCCTTTTCCAGGGATCTTCCCGACTAGGGATCGAACCTGGGTCTCCAACATTCCAGGCAGATGCTTTAACCTCTGAGCCACCAGGCAAGCCGGAAGGAGGTGCGAAAAGCAGCGATTCCGAGTTCCAAAAGCAGGAACCAGCTGCAGTGCGGTTTAAACCAAAAGGGAGTCGCCCCTGCGCCGCTCACGGAGACGTCTGAATTTGCTGGGGTTGGTAGCTCGGGCGCGGGGATTTAGAGTCAGCAGAGACCCTCCGATCCAGGGTACCAAAGGAAGCCGAATGAGAGCGGCACCTGTGTCTAAGAAAGAGAGAAACTCACGCCGTGCTTCTGAGACAGCTGCACCGTCGGCTCTCCGCTTCCGGATGTGGGAAGCTGCTCGTGAAACGGCGGGGGCGGCCTGGGGAAGCGGCCTAAAGGGAGACAAGCTCTCAGGGTGCGGGTCACGGAAGGAAGCCGGTCTGCCCTGCACCTTGGGAAAGTGAGCGGGGCGGGGCCTCGGGGCGCGGGGGGGCAGGGCGGAACAATTCAATAGTGTAATCTCGGAGGAAGCTGACTGCAGGAAAATTAAAAGACCTCTGCTTCCTGGAAGGGAAGTTAAAAAGCAACAGCATCACATTGACAACAAAGGTCCCTATACTCAAAATAATGCAATGGTAGTTGCTAAGTCGTGACCGGCTCTTTGCTACCCCATGGAGTCGGCCTCCTCTGTCCGCCAGGCTCCTCTGTCCCGGGAATTCTCCAGGCAAGAATCCTGGAAGTGAACTCGCTCAGTCATGTCCGACTCTTTGCGACCCCACGGACGGTAGCCTACCGGGCTCCTCCGTCCATGGGGAATTACAGGCAAGAACACTAGAGTGGGTTGCCATTTCCTTCTCCACCGGAACTTCGCGACCCAGGGATGGAACCCCGGTCTCCCGCATTGTAGGCAGATGCTTTACCGTCTGAGCCACAAGGGAAGCAAGAATACTGGAGTGGGTGGCTATTTCCTTCCCCAGGGGATCTTCCTCACCCACGGATCAAACCATGCCTCCTGCAATGCAGGCACATTCTTTACTATCTGAGCCACCAGGGAAGCCCAGATATAACGTTAAGTGCGATGGAAATAGTTGAGATGAGTGGCAAATTCAAGTTGTGTTTTTGGAATATCATGGAATAGCACTGTATGTGTTACCTCAGGATTTTACTTCGAAAGGAAATCAGAACCTGGGCCTCTCACAACGACTGAATTTATTTGAGCTGGAGGAAGGGGTCGGGGAATAGCGAGGTGCGAAGTGACTGGAGATCACGGATAGGGAGGAGAGGGGACCCCACAGGCGCAGCTTAACAACAACAACAACAAAAACAAACAAACAAAAAAAGTACCTCCCGTTTCCAATGGTCGGCCGCATCTACCAAGTCTCCGCTTCGGGAATTGGCTGTAGAATCGCTTGCGACGAAGCAGAGACTGGAGACTCCTCAGCCATTGGTATCAGAAGAATGCCACAGCGAGGGGCGGGGCGTAGCGCACTCTCCCGCGCGCGGGCGTGTGAAGGGCGGAGCCGAAAGGGGCCGAGGGCGGCCGAGCGGGGCCGAGCGGGGCCGAGAGGAGCCGAGCGGGGCCGAGCGGGGCCGAGCGGGGCCGAGGGGGGCCGAGCGGGGCGAGAGGACACCAGCGGTGTTCTTCCTTTTGGTTCCCAGGTATCTTCTCAGGGTTTAGAAGTTCATGAGGGTCTTTCCTGTCTTGTGTTGCATCGTTGATTGCTCATAACTGCAACAGTTTTAAACTCAAAACTTAAAATTGTTGAGGCTGAAGCAGTTCAGTATGGGAACTGAAACCTGGTGTGGTGGCCGGGCTGGGGGTGGGTGGGGGTTGATGTGGGGTGGTGGCTAGACCCAGAAATATTCCTGCAATTAGAATTAATTTAAGCAGTTTAAGTAAACAAGAACTGGCTTTGTGTAGGGGTGACAAGCTGGAATGTGAAACACACAGCTCTTAGTAATAGCTCAGTTAACACCTCTAAGGAGAAAAATGCCTTCACATTCCACTTCTTCAGAGATCAAGCTTATTAGTCACTGCAGCAGCCCAATGACAATGCACCCTGAGGGGAATGCAGGCTGGAGCAAAACAGGTACCATTCTGAGCTTCCGACATAGTAGCCTTGGTAAATCACGAACAGCCTCTTGGGCCCATACTGCGCCTCAGGAAGTCCAGTTAAGTTTTGGGGTGTCTCTCCTGGTTTTCAGATCTCCCAGTTATGGGGTGATGACCCCAAATTTTATTTGGCAGGGTATTAACAGTTAAAAGACACAGGAGGATCCTGGTTGAAAGTTACTGGGATTTGCTCAGTTGAAAGCCACTCACTGCCACTTCCCTGGTGGTCCAGTGATAAAGAATCCGCCTGCCAATGCATGGGACACAGGTTTGATCCCTGGTCTGGGAGGATACCACGTGCCTTGGAGCAACTAAGCCCGAGCAACACAAATACTGAGCCTGTGCTCCAAAGCGTGTGCTCTGCAACAAGAGTAGCTACAGCAGTGAGAAGCCAGCACAGCAATTAGAGTAGTTCCTGCTTGCTGCAACTAGAGAAAGCCCATGTGCGGCAAAAAAAGGCTCAGCACAGCCAAAAGAAAAAAGACATTGAGTGATCTGGACTGACCAAAAAAGGAGATTCAGAATGCCAGTCTCCAACCAACCAGCCACGTTTATGTATTTTATGTACAGAATGTATAGCCCCTGCTCGCCGCAAGGAGACAAAAGCCAGGAGCACAGTGAAGACCCAGAACAGCCAAAAATAAAATTTAAAGTTATTAAACAAGAGAGAAACAATTTCCTGTAATAAGAACTGCATTCTTCTTTATAGAAACTGTTTGTGTTCCATGCTTATGATGACATAGCTTCAAATACTTTTGAGAAAAACTTGTTTACATCATAATATATAATACATAAGTGAATACTTCCTCAATGTAAGGGAATGTCAACAATTACTAGATGATCATTTGAAGGTAATCAGGCAGTTTTAATTTTTCTTCTCTCTTTGCTGTGCTGTTTCCAAAAGCTCTGTCAGATATGGACAACAAAGCAGACTACAAAACAACATCTTGAGAAGACATTCCAATTTATTTTCACCAAAATTATCACCAACTTTGCACTATTTATAAATATTTCTGTGTGTATTAATTGTCTGAACTCAAGTCCTAAAGGAACTTTCTTCATGTTTATAGGGCAGCTGCTATGTTCCCTGTCATTGTCTTCTGTGCATTTTCACATTACAAAAGTCTCAAAATAACCCACCGACTTATGTATTTGTTAGTGTAAGGCAGAGAAGAAATGTAAATTAAACTTTAAATCTCGGTTACAACATGTGGACAGAGAAAATAATGCTAAGGAAAAACTTGAAAAAACAAAAGAAATAGGGTAGCATGATTTGAGAGAGTTGCATTGAAACATATATATATTGCCATATTTAAAATAGATGGCCAGTAGGAGTTTGATATATGACTGGGCATCCAGAGCCACTGCTCTGTGACAACTTGGAGGTATAGGGTGGGGAAGGAGGGAGGGGACACATGGATGCCTATGGGCGATTCATGTTGGGGAATGGGAAAAACCATCACAGTATTAAAAAAAAAAAAAAAAACTCAAGAAAAAGGAAATTCTACTAGAGCTGACAATGAACTATGGAGCATATTTATTAATTCTATAATGTTACATCAACATTTTAATATGCTTTGGAAAACTAGACTTCTATTTAGTATTTATTACCATTCATTCAGTTCAGTTGCTCAGTCGTGTCCGACTCTTTGCAACCCCATGAATCGCAGCTCGCCAGGCCTCCCTGTCCATCACCAACTCCAGGAGTTCAGTCAGACTCATGTCCATCGAGTCAGTGATGCCATCCAGCCATCTCATCCTCTGTCATTAGGCTAATGTAAAAATGTCTTAGGCAATAGATAGTAAATAGTAATTTTTCTGTTTAATAAAACAGATAAATAGCAATTTACTACCACCTTCAACAACCAGATAGAATAATGGAACATATCTGTATAGCAGGAAACGGAATGCAACAAATTCATAGCAGGAGTAAACATTCAGTGTTTTGTTAAACAGTCTCACTGTGGTTTCTCCAATGTTTGACTACTGATACCTCTAGACTTTAAAACCAACCACTTCCTATGCTGCCTATCTGGGCAGGCTAAGAAAGTCTCATCAGATTGGAAGTCTCTAGTGCTCCTACTAGAAAGCTGCATCAGTTAACAAACATGCTCATAACATATCATCTGTTCCAGCATCCAAACCAAACTTTGGGTTTGGTTCATTCTTGTGCTTTCAGTGACTTCAAAGTAACAAGAACAAAAAAGTTGGGATTGAATCTATGAAATTTCAGTTTATCAAACAAACAAAAAAATGCCAGCATGTAGTGTGCATTCTCAATGATTTCCGGACTTCCCTGGTGACTCAGGGATAAGGAATCGGCCTGCCAATGCAGGAGATGAGGGGTCAATGCCTCATCCAGGTAATTCCCACATGCTGTGGAGCTACTAAGCTCCTGAGCCACAACTGTTCAGCCTATAATAAGTAAATAATCCTAAATAAATTATTTCAGAATTCTCCAAGGTCCTTAGTTCTGAAGTTTATTTCCTAATAGTTTACATGTTTATTTTCTTATTTTCACTTCATGTAAATCAGGTGCATACTAATGGTTTTATTTGCGAACAAAAGAGGACATTGGGAAATATCATACAGGAATATCCATAAACAGGGGAGTAGGTTTTAGGGGGCCAGAGTCTATAAAATCTCCACTATGGACAGAGTGTGGAGAGAATAACTCAAGTGCAAATTATTAGTATATAATCCCCAAATTAACTATTCTTTGATTTCACCATGCAAAGAACCTCTAATAGATTCTTTCAAACTTGAGAGCCTTTGGGGCATTACTAGCTTCTGTTATGAAGAACTGAAAAGGGAGAAAACTGCTGTTTGAAGAAAAATGATTGTTGTGAATAAAGAAATATTGGTTATACGAATGCAGGTTACTCCTTCAAAATACTGATTTTTTACAGGACATTCCTGGTGGTCACAGGAATTCCAGGTTAAGAACCTGCCTTGCAACAAAGGGGACTCAATCCTTGTTCAATCCTTGGTTGGGGATATAAGATATGACATGCAGCAGAGCAACCAGGTACCACAAAGACAGAGCAGGCATACTCCAGAGCCCCCCTGCCAGGATGAAAGGGCCTGCATGATGTGAAAAAGATCTGCTGATCCACAACTAAGGCCCATGGGAGTCAAATAAATAAATATTTTAAAAAATATACTGATTCTGCTTCCTTTGTGTACATAATCAGAAGTGAGACTCTGAGATCCTATGCATGTTCTCTTTTTAATATTTGAGGAACCTCTGTACTGTTTTCCATGTACTATTTACATTCCCACCAACCATTCACTAGAGTTCCTGTTTACCTGTATTGTGCAGGTATGTGGCACATGCTCGTGATTTGGAAGGACATGGAGAGAACCCCGCTGCACTGGCAGCAAGAAATAGCAGCTGCATCATCTCCAGAATAAGCCTCTGTACTCCAGATAGCTATGGAACTGATGGTCCTCGGAGTCTACGAATAATCCTTCCCTGTGCCCGTGAGCTAAGACGCTTCAGTCATATCTGACTCTTTGGGACCCTATGGACTGTAGTCCACTAGACTCCTCTGCCCATGGAGTAGGTTGCCATCCCCTCCTCCCGACTCAGGGGTCAAACCCGCGTCTCTTATGTCTCCTGCATTGGCAGGTGATTCTTTATCACTAGCACCACCTGGGGAGCCCGAGCCTTCCTTATATCCTGAGATTTAATGGCCCCTCCCTAATGAAATCCCTCTGCCATCAAAGTTTAGCACTATCCATTTCCCTTCTAGGCTGAAAGACCTTTAAGAAATTTCATCTGGTTCAACACACTCTCCACACATCCAGTAATAATCCACCCATTGTGCTATGCAATCCCCAGAAAGATTCCAAGGTTTAACAACTCATGCATTTATGATGGAATAATACATGAATATGCCCAAGCACTATCCGGACTCGACATCTATTTTCAGTCACAGTGACCCTAGCCAGTAAAAACTATTATCTCCAAAGTCTAATAATAAAAGACAGATGCGTATGCTGATGCACATCCCCCAGTGAGACTTCAGCATCTTCCAAGGATACACTCCAAGGTCTTTTTTTTTTGCTTTCAAATGTATCGGAAACCTTCTTCACTAGCAACTCAAAATAATAGAAAATACTAAAGGTAACTGACAAAATCATCTCCGGGATTTTACCAAGTTATTTTACAGGTTGCATAATGATTCTTGTCCTTCCAAAAGAACCCACAAAATCTACTCCATGGAGTTGATGCTGTGGGCAACCTTCTGGATCGCACCGCCAGGACCAATGCACCCATCTTCCTGCACCCAGACTTCCCTGTGGGCTCAACTCAGGCCTTGATTCTAACACACTGCAAGATAACAGTCCTCTTCCCAATTCCACTTCCTTACTTCCTCCACAAGTGTGATCATGACTTACCAAATCAATCCAGGCACGCCAACCTCTGTCACAACATCTGTGTCCCAGGGAAACTGAGCTAAGACACTATGGCATGCCCATCCTTCCAGGCACCCACAATTAGCCATGAGCCCACATCCAGGTCCTCCAGTCTGAACTTGTTGGGACCAGCCTAACAACAAACCAACCGGAGTGAGTGGGGCCACAGAAGAATAAAGAAAAATAAGACTCAGAAATAAGGTGGGGATCAGGGGGCTGATGCCATTCACAGGCAAAAGCCAAGATCCTGATCCTTGCATGCTTTTTATTGTTAACATCTACTTCCTTGTACATGCTCTAAAGACATCTGTTTTTTACAATCTCAGATCTGGGACAACTATATACAATGCACAGTCCTGAATGTTCTGGTTAATGTTCAAACCTTCAGGCCTTTCATGATTGTGTTTAGCCCTTCAGCTAGTGACCACCTTCCTCAGCAACTCCCTCAAGGCTCTGGTCTGAGAACAGTCACTAATGGTTTTCCATCAGTCACATCAGTGCTTCAACATCTTGTTTTTAAGATGTTTTTCCACGATGTACTTTTTACTGCTCCCAGCCCTTTGCCTGGAGGTGATAAGAAAGTCATTCTTATTCTTCAAAGAAGCCCTGTTAATTATAGTACAGGCCTGTGCATAGCATATTCTCTACATATCCCCCTTTTTTTTTATTTTTAGAGGCTTTTTATGATTATTGTTGATCACAGAAGCCAAAGCAATAGTTGCTAATTGCTGTTGTTGTCCGTTGACTGTCTTCGTGATTTGCTGTCAGACTATGTAGAAACAGAAAAAAAGACATATAAAAATTAACATAAAACCAGCCATTGATCCTCCAATAGTTTTCAAGTGAGGAATGGGATTTAATTGAGAAATTCCATCTGCTGCTACTTCCAGAAGATTAGATCCTTACAAAAGGTATAGTTTCTGTGAGAAAGTTTCCATAACCTCTTATTGTAAGTTATTAATATCCAGAGATCGATTACCTTGATTTAAGAGGTGTTGTTTAACTCTGTCCCAATGAAACGATAATTCATTGTATTTATGAGGAGTGACACAAAAAGAAGTAATATTTCAATCACACTTAAGACGAATCTGTTTATGAAGAGTATTCACTTGATCACCTAGTTGTACAGCCTGTTGTAAATCAGCCATTTGTGCAGCTAATTTTCCATCTATTTGTCTTTGGGTGGAACAAAGAACATCAGAGTCTTTATGCCATTCTTGCACAAAGTGCAGTCCGTATACTCTGATGTAACGCTGCTCCTGTAGTAGCTATAGCAATAATTCCTAAAATGGCAGCAATTAACAATCCAATAAGCCGTTTAGTGCATTTTAATACTTTCTTAAGGATCTGTTCTACAATATAGACTGTGGGGCCATCCTGCCATGGTCTATTCATTTTTACAGGAAGCCATACTCCAGATCCTCCCTGGTGGCTCAGATGGTAAAGCGTCCGCCTGCAATGCAGGAGACCCAGGTTCGATCCCTGGGTTGGGAAGATCTCCTGGAGAAGGAAATGGCAACCCACTCGAGTACTCTTGCCTGGAGAATCCCACAGACGGAGGAGACTGGTAGGCTACAGTCCATGAGGTGGCAAAGAGTCGGACATGACTGAGCGGCTTCACTTTCATACTCCAGATCTGGTTTTTAGAATATATAGAGAATAGTCATTCTGAAACTGGAGGGAAGAACTGATACAAGTGTAAAAAACAATTTTGATAGGTAAGTAACCCAGAAGAGGCATTATAAAAAGTAGGTCCTATCAAAAATATGAAAGGTAAATGAACACGTGCTTTAATCCAATGGGTTGAATTTTTATCAAAATGTAAGGAATGACCTGATACTGTCAAATTAAATTGCCCCTTCCATGCTGTTATTGGTTGGAAGGCAGCTGATATTTTCCACAATTCTGAATGTAAAGGCATATAAGGTAATTGATTGAGGTAAGGGAGGAGAGAAACTCCCTCCATGCCAATATACAGAGCTATTAACAATGTTATTCATGGAGTCTAAAGTATTAATTAACAATATAGGCAAATCCAAATTACTATTTTTATCCAAAGGATATCCTTTGGGACTCCAATCAATAATTTCTCCATCAGAAGTATTGGCCATAATATGTCCAGTTTTAGCTTTATATAATTTCCATTGTACCCAATGTTCTATTCCAGGTTTTATAGAAGTAATAATAGTAGTGAAGTTGCTCAGTCCTGTCTGACTCTTTGCGACCCCATGGACTGTAGCCTTCCAGGGGCTTCTGTCCATGGGATTTTCCAGGCAATAGTCCTGGAGTGGATTGCCATTTCCTTCTCCAGAGGATCTTCCCAACCCAGGGCTGGAACCCAGGTCTCCCACATTGCAGACAGACGCTTTACCGTCTGAAAGGAAAGGAAAGTCACTCAGTCGTGTCCGACTCTTTGCGACCCCATGGACTGTAGCCGACCAGGCTTCTCAGTCCATGGGATTTTCCAGGCAAGAGTACTGGAGTGGGCTGCCATTTCCTTCTCCAGGGGATCTTCCCGACCCAGGGATCAAACCCGGGTCTCCCTCATTGCAGGCAGACACTTTACCCACTGAGCCACCAGGGAAGCCCTTACCATCTGAGCCACCAGGGAAGTCCTATAGAAGTAATACAGTTAGGTAAACGGGGTGGAAATATAGTAGTATTTTCTCCTGTGATATTAAATGAAAATGCTTCTAATAAGAAAAAATGAGTTTTGTTCCCTTGAGGTTCTTTAACTATATAGATAGCCAACTTTGTAATCCTCTTTTAAGACAATGAGTTTCTACTCCCATACATATAGGGGTAAGATCTGTTCCCACAGTATAATTAACACTAACATTTGAAAGTTGTTGGCCCTCTTCTGCCAGTTATAAAGGAACGCTTGGGTCAAAAGGTCCTGGTAACCAAGAAGAGTCATTTATGAAAATTGGGACAGAAGAATCCTCCCACGTAACTGGTCTTAATAGGGGAGGATTGGGAACATATGCCCAATAAGTATGATTGGCGCCTACTGTGGTAGTTACCACAGGTAACATAGCCAAAAACAAAGTAGCCGAGGTCAAAGGCTGTCCCTGTTCTTTGACCAATTTTTCCCCTTCAATGGTCAACTTCTTCAGTTGGCCCCAAGTGGGCAGTCTGGCTTTGTTGGTCCTTGGAGCTGGTTCGGGGCGGTTGCTTGATCGTCAGTCTTGTTAGCCACATCACTGGCGGCTCTCCGGGAAGATCAATGTCGAGCCTTGTCCTCTTCTTTCTTTGACATGCCTTCCTGGTATCCAACAGTGTTGTCCATCATCTGAAATGACAAAAGCATAACCTCATCCTTTCTGAAGCCCTGTTAATTATAGTACAGGCCTGTGCATAGCATATTCCCTACAAGAACTGAGACCGCCCTTGTCAACAGTTTCACACAACTCATGATCCTACAACTGCTGCAGGGAAGAGCTGATTCTGATTCCAAGTTGGAACTGTTTCTTTGCCTTGCTATTCACTGCTTCTGTTATTATACTAATCCATAATGGCTGGTCTCAGAGGAGGCCTTTGTTGAGCTCACAGGAAGATAATCTGACCTGCCCACTTGTGAATGGCTGCAGGGACGAAGAGATGAACACTGAAGGCTGGCTGTCCCTGAGAAGTATTGCAAGACAGATGGCCCTTTACTGATGGCCCTTTTTACTTTACTTCCCTTCCTATTCTCCCTTCGACTCTTTCCTCACTGCTACTTTCTCTCCTTTTATAAAGGAACCTGGTTACTTTGAGAAATTAGTCAGCCATCTTCTTGGTTAGTTGATTTTCAGAATAAAGTTGGATTGTTTTCCTCAACAAGCCCTCTCTCTGAAGCACTGGCCTGTCTTGCAGACAAGCAGAGTGACCTTGAGCTCAATCACACCACTATGCTTGGAACACATGTATACACCATTCACGGGGCTCATCCAGATGCCCAAACTTGCTCCCTCCCACAAGTCTCCTGCAGACCCCAACAGGTTCGGCTTTACTTCCCCCCCCCCTTTTTTTTTTACCACTTTTCCATGCACAACTGAGCAACAGTGCTAAAATAGCTAAGACCACTGGGCATGGGCATCGCAACAGAAAACACACAAGCTGCAAATGCAAGGGCACTGGGCACTCAGTATAGAGACCAAGAAGCTGGCCCTCCTGGGAAAACCTGCCAGGAACTGGGGACACCACAAAGTATTAAAGGCCCCAGAGATTTGGTTGAATCGAGCTCAGTGAAGAAGTCACAAAGAGAGAGAGGCCCAGTGACACTGCCCAGTGTCCTCCCCCACTCAGAGCTAACTAGAAGATACCCCAGCTCTTTAAGACATGTTGCACACCAAGACTTGAGCCTATTAATAAGCCTGTCCTACATCCCACACAGCTGTGTACAGCACTCATTACTGTCTTCCCAATTCCTGGACAACCTCCATTCTCTAATTTTAATCAATGAAGACAACCCACTCCTACTCAACTCTATCAACAGTCTACGAGCTGAAAGCATTTTCAGCTGATTTCTTATCTCTGACCATATTCTACCTACAACAGTCCCACAAATAACTGGGCCTCATTAGCTGAAGCTAACTGCTCCTCACCCCCTCTTCCACGCCATACGTAATCATCTCAGGCTTGAGTCTAGAACAGGCAGTCAACCTCAATGCACAAAATCTAAAATTAGCCCTCAAATGTCTTCGAATTCTCCAGTCTCTTAGGATATTTTCCCACTATTATACATCACTTTCCACCGCAACTGTCAGCAATACAAAAGTCAGCATTATCCCCATTAGGTTTCATTGACTGGAAAGCATCCAACCAAAATCCACTTTTTAAATTCAAATAAAATTTTATACACTACTAACAGACCAAAGGGGCTTCCCAAGTTTCTCAGTGGTAAAGAATCCGCCTGCCAATGAAGGAAATGCGAGAGATGGGTGTTTGATCCCTGAGTCAGAAGATCCCCAGGATTAGGAAATGACAACCCACTCCAGTATTCTTGCCTGGGAAATGCCATGGACAGAGGAAAGAGTCAGACATGACTGAGCACAGTGACCATTTTATAGTTCTCTTTGATTCTAGTGCTCATACCAGTAACTAGCTATAAGGCAAGTGCAGAGAAAAAGAGAGCGAGCCAAGCAGTCAGGCAAGAAAAGGAAATTTATTAGAGGGAAAAGAGGGTGACTGGCCCTTAAGGAGAACCAGCTTTCTCCCTTTCTGACAGACTCCTTCTTATACCCCACCAGTGAAAAATTCTCTGAAGGGATGGTCATGTAGTCGGAGGTCTGGAATCTGGTGGTCTCGTAGCTTTGAGAAGATAGGTGCCAGTGAGATAACAGGATGCCATTTGGGCAATCTGGTCAGTCTCACAGATCCCTGCACTGTGATTTTATTCTTTATTTGCAAGGTCAACATAACGAGCCATCTTATCAAGAAGAACCCATGTGGGCCCTATCACTAGCATCACTGAAAATAATCTCCTAAAATGAAGACTCGTTGTAGTCAATTTACTACCCTGTTCATGTAAACCAGAAAAGGAAAGTAATATACCTCCATCACACTGGAGAAAAAACTGCAGCTCTACCAGCAGTCCCAAAGCTGATATTCTAAGCTAGTTCCTGAACACCTGTTTTGGGATATTTATAAGTTTAGTGTCATGTCTTAATTAAAATGACTTTTCCCCTATAAATTACTGTGCATTTCGTGCACTATATGGGTTACTGTTACCAAGACCAAGCTCGCTCTGCTTGACAAAGGATAGGCCCATGAATCTGAGCGACAAAGTGTTGAGGCAAGGAAGGTACTTTAAGGGGGAGCCAGCAGATGGAGAAGAGGGCAGGCTAGCGCCTCAAAATAAACATCTCATTGGGATCTGGATCCAGGTTCTTTGATAGATCAGAGAGAAACAAGCAATGAGGAACTAAAGTCAAAAGGCAGAAGAGTGAGGGAAATGAAGTGCAGAAGTAAAAGGAAAGGGTCTTCAGTCTTGTAAAACATCTCCAAGAGAATGTCCAGCCTTCAGTAGGGGTGTGTTAATCTGTTCTGTTCACAGATGGGCAGAGACAAACGATGTCTCCCGGAGTTGAACAAAGGCCCTTTAGTTTACAGTGAAGCAAAGGGGCAGGATCCTCCAGGCAAGCCATTGAGTATGATTATAATAATAAAAGCAAGTCAAAGAAAGCAGTTCCCAACGTGGTACGGGTGGGGAACAGGAAGATTCTAAATGATCCGAGACCACGGAGAGGGAGGAGAGGGGAGCCCCCCAGGCGCAGCTTCGAGGAAAAAGAACCCAAAACACTACCTCACGTTTCCCAAGGCCACCGCACCTACCAAGTCTGGACTTCGGAATTTGCTGTAAACTCGCTTACGTAGTAGGGCGACGGAAGACCCCTCCGCAGTAGGTGTCCAAGGAATACCGCAGCGAGCGGAGGGGTGTGTGACGCGCCTGCGTCCGGGCGTGTGAGGGCCGGGGTCGAGCTGGGCTCAGAGGACCCCTGCACGTGGCTCGGTTTGGTTCCCGAGGTATCTCAAAAGTACTTGAGGGTCTTTCACGGCTTGTGTTGCACCACTGATTCCTCATTAAAGTAACTGTCATTAAAGTAACAGTTTTAAAGTAAAAGCGCAAAATTCTGTGGATAATTACGTTGGAAAGTAAGGTTTCCTCTTAACAGGATTCCTGCTGATGAGGCGGAAGCGGTTCAGCCTGTGGGGACTGAAACCTGGTGTGGCGGAGGGGCTGGAGATTGGTAGGGGTGGGTGGGGGTTGATGTGGGGTGGTGGCTGGACCCAGAAATATTACTGCAATTAGAATTAACTTAAGCAGTTTAAGTAAACAAGAACTGGCTTTGTGTAGGGATGACAAGCTAGAATGTGAAACTCACAACTCTTACAACAGGCTACCTCACAGTAACACCTGTCAGAAGAAAAATGTCTTGACATTCCACTTCTTCAAGGATCAAGCTTATTAGTCACTGCAGTGGCCCAGCGACAGTGCACCCTGAGGGGAATGCAGGACGGAGAAAAGCAGGCACCGTTCTTGTGCTTTGGACATTCTGGCCTTGGTGTTTCAGGAAGGGCCGCTTGGGCCCATTCTCCTCCTCAGCAAGTCCAGATAAGTTTTGGGGAGCCTCCCCTGGTTTTCAGATCTCCCAGTTATTGGGTGATGACCCCACATTTTATTTGGCAGGGTATGAACAGTTAAAAGACACAGGAGGACCCTGGTTGAAAGTTACTGGGATTTGCTCAGTTGAAAGCCACTCACTGCCACTTCCCTGGTGGTCCAGTGATAAAGAATCCACCTGCCAATGCATGGGACACAGGTTTGATCCCTGGTCTGGGAGGATACCACGTGCCTTGGAGCAACTAAGCCTGGGCAATGTTATGCCCAAGTTGTGAAATCTCCCAACGACCACCAGGGAGTCGATGTCCGATGCAAAAGCAAGAGAGTTTTTTTATTACCAAGCTGGAGCTGGGGCTCCCACCGTTACCATTACCGACTCAGCGGCTATAGGGAGGAGCCCCGGGTTTTGGATTACACTGCTTGTATAGGGAGTATATACATGCGAAAAAGGATTTCTAGGTAGGGGGAACATCTGATTAGTCACTTTCTTTCGAAGGGTTGTGTGTTGGTTCTTGATTGGCCCCTATTGTCTTGGTAGACCATAAGTTCCTGAGCGTTAACTCAGGAGATTTTGGTCTGGGGTCCAATTGGCTCGTGGGCGGTGGGGTGAGGTCAGGGGATTTCCAAAGGCTCTTTTCCCAGAACCTTACAAAATGGAGTTTTTGTTTTAACAAAATGGAGTAGCTTAGGTTCTTCAGCAACACAAGTACTGAGCCTGTGCTCTAAAGCCTGTGCAACAAGAGTAGCTACAGCAGTGAGAAGCCTGCACACAGCAACTAGAGAGTAGCTCCTGCCTGCTGCAACTAGAGAAAGTCCACGTGCAGCAAAAACGGCTTAGCACAGTGGGGAACAAAAAGACTTTGAGTGCTCGGACTGACTAAAACAAGGGGGTGCAGAGTGCCAGTCTCCAACCAAACCCCAGCCAGGTTTATGTTATGTGTACAGAATTCATACCCCTGCTTGCCGCGAGGTGAGAAAAGCCAGCGCAACAATGAAGACCCAGCACAGCCAAAAATAAATGTAAAAAATCATTAACAGAGAAAAAAATTTCCTTTAATGAAAACTGCAGTCTTCTCTATAAAAGTGTTTCTGCTCCACACTTGTGATGACGTAGCTTCAAATACTTTTGAGAAAAACTTGTTTACATCATAATATATAATACTTAAATCAACACTTCAATTTAATGAATGTCAAATTACTCCACGATCACTTGATGGTAATTAGACCATTTACTTTTTATTTAACAACGGTAATATATTTTCTCTCATTTCTTTGTCTGTTTCTGAAAGCTGTCAGTTGTGGGAAACAAAGCAGACCGTAAAATATGACGTCTTGAGAAGACATTAGGATTCACTTTCACCAAAATTATCAAGTTTACACTATTTATAAATATTTTTATGTGTATAAACTGAGTGAACTCAAGTCCTACTAAAGGAGCTGTCTTTCTTCATATTTATAGGGCACCTACTATGTCCCTTGTGTTAAGGTCCACAAGGGGCTCATAGCATATTGTTGAAAAATGGCCCATTGTGGTGACCTGATAAACAAAGGATGAAGTCACAGTGGCCACATTGCCCTGGTGGGATCCTGTTTTGCTCTGCTGGGCCAGTTTCTCAAGACCACGTGACCACCTGACTGTGAGACTCCTCGGACTACATGATCACAAGACCCCAGCTGCAGGCTAAAGATAAAACTAATGCTCTCTCCCTGCAGGGCACAGCTTCCCATCAATAGGGTATAAGGGTTGGCTGTAAAGGGAGAACACTGGCTTCTCTCTAAAGCCAGACACTTTCTTTCTTCCTATAACAAATCTTTCTCTGCCTGGCTCACTTTTTCTCCAATCTTGCCTTACACCTTGTCATTGTCTTATGTGCATTTTCATGTTACAAAAGTCTCAAAATAACCCATAACTATATATTTGTTAGTGTTAAGGCACGGAAGAAATGTAAATTAAACATTAAATCTGCATCACAACATGTGTATAGAAAAAGTAACACAGAGCAAAAACTGGGCTTCCCTGATAGCTCAGTTAGTAAAGAATCCACCAGGAATGCAGGAGACCCTGGTTCAATTCCTGAGTCAGGAAGGTATGCAAGGGAAGGGATAGGCTACCCATTCCAATACTCCTGGGCTTCCCTGGTGGCTCAGCTGGTCAAGAATCTGCCTGCAAATGCAGGAGACCTGGGTATGATCCCTGCATTGGGAAGATCCCTTTGAGAAAGGAAAGGCTACCCACTCCAGCATTCTGGCCTGGAGAATTTCTTGGACTGTATAGTCCCTGGGGTTGCAGAGTCTGACGCGACTTTCACTTTCAAGGAAAAACTATTGGAAAAAAAACAAAAGAAACAGGATGGAATGATTGGCAAGAATAGCACCGAAACATATATTACCCTGTGTAACATAGATAGCCAGTGGGAGTTTGAGGAATGACACAGGGCACCCAGAGCCACTGCTCTGTGAAGACCTGGAGGGATGGGGTGGGGAGGGAGGTGGGTTCAGGAGGGAGGGGACACATGTATGCCTATGGCCGATTCATGCTGATGTACGGTAAGAAAACATCACAATATTGTAAACAAAAAAAACTAAAGAAATTCCACTACACCTGGCAATGAACCATGGAGCCATATTACTTAATTCTATAATGTGACATCAACACTTTAATATCCTCTGAAAAATGGACTTCTTCTTAGTATTTATTACCTAATAAATAAGTCTAAATATTAGTGTTCATTAGGCTAGTGTAAAAATGTCTTAGGCAATAATTAGTAAGTTTTTTGTTTAGTAAAATAGATAAACAGTAAGCTACTACCATCTTCAAAAACCATATGAACAATGGAACATATGTGTACCATAAAGGAATGTTATAAATTCATGGCATGTGTAAACACTCAGTGTTTAAGAATATAAACAGTCTCACTGTGGTTTTTTGATGTTTGACTACTGATTCCTTTAGACTTTAAAAACAACGACTTCCTGTGCTGCCTCTCTGGGCAGGCTGAGAAAAAAAGACTAAGGCCCCTTTCCTTTGATATCAACTAGTAGTTCACCAGAGCAGGAACCCTCCCCTCCTTGCCATCCAGTAATCATCTTAACACTCCAAGAGTCACCATTCCATGTTCGTCAAGCTTTTCTTTCCAACAAGCTTTTCTTTCCGACTAGAAAGCTTCAGCAGTTAACCTTCTTAAAACACTTTAGCACATGGCTTCATCTGTCTCAACATCCAAACCAAACTTGGTTCCGTCTTCTTCCAGTGGGTGACTGCAAAGTAACAAGAACAAAAAAGTTGGGGACTGAGTATGGGAAATTTCTAGTTTATCAAGTGAAAAAATTGCACTCATATAATGTGCATTCTAAATTATTCCTGGGGCTTCCCTTGTGGTTGACTGTGGTTGAATCTGCCTCCCAATGCAGAACAACAGGGACTGATCCCTGGTCTGGGATATTCCCACATGCTGAGGACCTACTAAACCCAAGAGCCACAACTATTCAGCCAATAATAAAAAAATAATACTTTCAGGATGCTCCAAGCTCAAAAAGAGGTATCACTTGTAACCTTATTTCTGAAGTTTTATTTCCTAATTATTGTATGTTTATTATCCCTATTTTCACTTCATGTAAATCAGGCACATACTACTAGTTTTATTTGGGCACAAAAGAAAACATCAGGAAATATCATATGGTGCACCTATAACATGCTGCTGCTGCTGCTGCTGCTAAGTCGCTTCAGTCGTGTCTGACTCTGCGCAACCCCATAGACGGCAGCCCACCAGGCTCCGCTCTCCCTGGGATTCTCCAGGCAAGAACACTGGAGTGGGTTGCCATTTCCTTCTCCAATGCATGAATGTGAAAAGTGAAAGTGAATTCACTCAGTCTTGTTCCACTCTTAGCGATCCCGTGGACTGCAACCTACCAGGCTCCTCCCATGGGATTCTCCAGGCAAGAGTACTGGAGTGGGGTGCCATTGCCTTCTCCGTGCTACACATCCATAAACAGGGGGAAGGTTTTAGGGGGCCAGAGGCTATAACTGCCCTGCTATGATGCCAAAGAATGTTCAAACTACCATACAACTGCACTCATCACACAGGCTAGCAAAGTAATGCTCAAAATTCTCCAAGTTCAGCTTCAACAGTATGCAAACCAAGAACTTCCAGATGTTCAAGCTGGTTTTAAAAAAGGCAGAGGAGCCAGAGATCAAATTGCCAACATCCCTTGGATCATAGAAAAGGCAAGATAATTCCAGAAAAGCATCTACTTCTGTTTCATTGACTAAAGTCTTTGCTGTGTGGGTCACAACAGATTGTGGAAAATTCTTAGAGATGGGAATACCAGATCACCGTACCTGCCTCCTGAAAAACCTGTATATGCGTCAAGAAGCAACACTTAGAATCGGACATGGAACCACAGACTGGTTCAAAAGCGGGAAAGGAGTCCGTCAAGGCTGTATATTGTCACTCTGCTTGTTTAACGTATACGCAGAGTACATCATGCAAAATGCTGGACTGAATGAAGCACAAGCTGGAATCAAGATTGCTGGAAGAAACATCAATAACCTCAGATACACAGATGGTGCCACCCTTATGGCAGAAAGTGAAGAACTAAACAGTCTTTTGATGAAGGTGAAAAAGGAGAGTGAAAAAGCTGACTTAAAACTCAACATTCAAAAAGCAAATATCATGGCATCTGGTCTCATTACGTCATGGCAGATAGATGAGGAAACAATGGAAACAGTGAGAGATTTCATTTTCTTGGGCTCCAGAATGACTGCAGATGGTGACTGCAACCATGAAAATGAGACGCTAGCTCCTTGGATGAAAAGCTATGACCAACCTAGACAGCATATTAAAAAGCAGACATTACTTTGTCAACAAAGGTCCATCTAGTCAAAGCTATGATTCTTCCAGTAGTCATGTATGGATTTGAGAGTTGGACCATGAAGAAAGCTGAGCACTGAAGAAATGATACTTTGAACTGTGGTGTTGGAGAAGACTCTTGAGAGTCCCTTGGACTGCAAGGAGATCAAACCAGTCCATCCTAAAGGAAGTCAGTCCTGAATATTCATTGGAAAGACTGATGCTGAAGCTGAAACTCCAATACTTTGGACACCTGATACAAAGAACTGACTCACTGGAAAAGATCCTGATGCAGGGAAAGACTGAAGGCAGGAGAATGGGACAACAGATGATGAGATAGATGGTTGGATGCCATCATTGACTAAATGAATATGAGTTAGAGCAAGCTCCAGGAGTCAGTGATGGACAGGGAAGCCTGGTGTGCTGCAGTCCATGGGGTTGCAAAGGGTAGGACACAACTGAGTGACTGAAATGAACTAATGGACAGAGTTGGAGAGGATAACTGAAGATATTGGTATATAATCCCAAAATTGTCTATTTCTTGATTTCATCATGTAAAATTCTCACAGATTCTTTCAAACTTGAGAGCTTTCGGTGCATTGCTAGTTTCTGTTATGAAGTACTGAGGAAGCATATAACTGTTGGAAGAAACATGATCCATTCAGAGTTACAGAAAAATAATAACAATTTTATTAGAGCATAGGACTTATGATACATTCTGAATAAAACATTAGCAGACTGTAAATAGCAGCAATTAATTCTGAAGCAGAAATGTGCACATACTTTTCTGGTTCTTTTGATTAAATTTTCTTCAAGAAAAAAGCTCTTCCATTTTGAAGAATAAGTTTCCATTAATCATTTATATGAACAGCAATTACCAGTCAAGGGAGAAAATGACCAGCATTTCCCTGATACTACTTCTCCCGCATAATCAGTCCCCAGTAACCTGTTAACTTTGTGAATATTTCATGAAAAAAAAATAATACAGTATTCATTACCTGTGCTACCTTGCTTTACATATAAATCCTCTCACATTCCACAGTTTTGATCTTTGGGTTAAAGCTTTAGCATACTCATTACTTTTGTGTGGTTTCTCTGAAAGACATATATTCTAAAGTCTAGTGTACTCTGAAGCCTGCAGAAAGCCCTTGCTCACTCATTTCTAAGACTCCTCTTCATTATGGACTCTTGTTGTTTAATACTTAAATTCAAGCTGAAACTTTCCCACTCCGATTGCCTTTGTAAAGCATTGCTCAGAATGTTCCCCAACTTGATGTTTCATGAAAATCCTCCTGACAAAAACTGCCTTGTGTGGTTTAGCTCCAGGATATATATTCTTACATACCTAAAGTGTGAGCAGTAATTGTGAAAACTGCCATAGTCATTGCATTTTAAAATGTAAAGTATTTGATGAACCCTGAGTTTAAGGCAGTACCTAAAAGCCTTGACACATTACATACACTTGTAAGGTTCTCTCTAGGATGGATCATCTGATATCTGATGGTTGGTGAGATGTGAGCCCCGAGTTAAGGTTTTACACAACCATGTCACTTGTAAGCTTTCTCTCCAGAATGACTTCTTTACTGAATCGTGACTTCAGATTGTTATTCAAAAACCTTGACATGCTCATTACTATGATACAGGTTCTATCTAGTGTGAATATTCTCAAGAAAGCCTAACATGTATACACCTGACAAAAGCCTGGCCACACTGACTACATTTGGAAGGTCTCTCAAATGTGGATCACCTGATGCCTTTTTAGGTCTGAATGCCACCTGAAGGATTTGCCACACTTAAGACTTGTAAGGTGTTTCTGCATTATGAATTCTCTGATGATGGGAATGATGAGACCTGTTAGTGAAGCCAGGTCTACACACATTACAGTTATATGTTTCCCTCCAATCTTAAGACAGGAGGGATTTACCATGCTCTAAATGTATGGCTTCTCGCCAGTATGAATTTTCTCATGTTTTGTAAAAACTGAAACGCTTCCAAGGCACTTGGTACCACATGCACTACACGGGTAAGATTTCAATTCAAAATGAATTACCTGATGGTTAGTGAGGTCTGAGCACAGAATCAAAGCTTTGCCACACCTACCACACGTGTGTGGTTTCCCACCAGTTTGACTTTTCTGAAGGTCAAAAAGTTTATACACTTTACTGCATTCACTGCGGAGAAGGCAATGGCACCACACTCCAGAACTCTTGCCTGGAAAATCCCATGGACAAAGGAGTCTGGTAGGCTGCAGTCCATGGGGTCGCCAAGAGTCGGGCACGCCTGGGCGACTTTACTTTCACTTTTCACTTTCATGCATTGGAGAAGGAAGCGGCAACCCACTCCAGTGTTCTTGCCTGGAGAATCCCAGGGACGGGGGAGCCTGGTGGGCTGCCGTCTATGGGGTCGCATAGAGTTGGACACAACTGAAGCGACTTAGCAGCAGCAGCAGCATGCACTGTATTTGTAAGTTTTCACTACAGTATGGATTCTCAGATGATCTGCAATGTCATTCCTTTGACCGAAGGCGTTGCCACATGGTTTCTCTCCTGTTTGAACTGCCTAAGAGTTAAGGCTGAACATGCACTAAAAGCATTTCCACATTCATTTCACTTCTTTTGTTTTTATACAGTGTGAATTCTCTGAATAATGATAAGGCCTGAACTTGGACTAAAGGCTTTGCCACACTCATTATAGTTGCACTATAATGTACTCACAACTGTTCCATTTCCAATGTTTCTCTCTAGTATGAATTATCCAATGGTTTCTAAGATGGTCATTTCAAGTAAAGCACTGGTCACATACATATTTATATGGTTTCTCTCCTGTATGAACTGCCTGATGATGAGTTAAGGTTGATGGTGCCTAAACATTTATAACAATTTTTACATTTTTAAGGTTTCCAGGATGAATTCGCCAATGAACTGCAAGGTTTATAGTTTGACTAAAACCTTGCCACATACATCACATTTGTACGGCTTTTCTCCAGTATGATTCTCCAATAAATTCTAAGTTGTATGTTTAGAGTAAGGCTTTCGCCACATACATCACATTTGCATGGTTTCTCTCCAACATGAGTACTCCAATGAACTGCAAAATAAAACCTGGGACAGAACACTTTGCACATAAGTTAACATTTCTATGCTTTCTCTCCTATATGAACTGCCTGATGTCTAGTTAAGGACAACTGTGCACTAAAATGTTTGTCTCAATTGTTACACTTGTAAGGTTTCTCTCCAGTATGAATTCTCTGATGAACTGAATGGTTTGTAACTTGATTAAAGGCCTTGCCACATACATCACATTTATATGGTTTCTCTCCAGTATGAATTCTCCGATGAACAGCAAGGTATGCATTTACAGTAAAGGCCTTGCCACATACATCACATATATATGCTTTCTCTTTAATGAATTCTCTGATGAAGTGCAAGTTTACTAATGGCCTTGCCACATAAATCACACTTATATGGTTTCTCTCCAGTATGAACTCTCCAATGATTTCTAAGCTGTGTGTTTCAAATAGAGCCATGGCCACACACACCACATTTATATGGTTTCTCTCCAGTATGAATTCTCTGATGAACTGCAAGGTGTGTAGTTTGACTAAAGGCTCTGCCACATACATCACATTTATATGGCTTCTCTCCAGTGTGAATTCTCTGACGAATTGCAAGTTTTGCACTTTGACTAAAGGCCTTGCCGCACACATCATATTTATGTATTTTCTCTCCAATATGAGCTCACCAATGAACTGCAAAGTAAGACCTGGAACTGAAGACTTTGCCACATAAATTACATTTATATACTTTCTCTCTTGTACAAACTGTCTGATGGTTTGCAGTTCAACTAAAGGCCTTGCCACATACATCACATTTACAGGGTTTCTCTCTAGTATGAATTCTCTGGTGATATGCAAGTTTTTCAGTTTGATTAAAGGCCTTGCCAAACACATCACATTTATACGGTTTTCCTCCTGTATGGACTCCTTGATGTCTAGTGAGTTCTGAGTCCTGAAGACAGGTTATGTCACACTCATTGTATTTGTAAAGTTTTTTCTTGTGTGTTTCATGGTCTGGTGCCAGTTTTGAAGGATATGTAACAACACTCTTATGTTTATCAGAAATGCCTCTACAGACACTACGAGTTCTCTGAGGTGGTAAACCTGAGTCGCTGCTTTTGATATTCATCACAACTTGACTACATTCAAAAACTGTCCCTTCAGATTGAACTATCTGCAATTCATCCTGAAAGCTTGATCCATGCCTATCAACGGGCTTATTTCCTGCATCACTTCTACTGTGATGATCTCTTTCATCAGTCAGGTTTTTCTTATAAGTTATAGACATTCCTTTGTCATTTCTTTCATCATCTGTCCACAGACACTCAAAATGATACAGAGTTCCCTGGATCTTCCTGAGGAAAAAATCTCTGATTTCATGACTTTTGGCTCTTCCAAAGATCACTCTGAAAAATTTCTCATTTACCACTGAATTCTTCTGCCTATAATTTCTTGATCATATGTATATGAGACATATCTACAAGATATAAAGAAGCATAGGCATTGTATTAATTATAATTTATAAATAAACTGTTTCTCGTCAAACACATGGTATGATACCAAAACTCATACCCATCCTGAAAGGAATTATGAGTCTTCGCAATGATGATCTTAAAACTATAAAACACTAAAGGAATAGAATTCTTTAAAACAGGAAGAGTAATCACATGTAATTCAAATTAATTTCAGGGTAGTGTAGTTTCAAAGACACAATCAGTAAACATTCATTTTATGCAAACTCATGTCAGTTCTCAAGGAAAACTGTATTTCCCCACCATGACCTCAAAGTTCATTTTACCTGGTATTAAACACACTGCTGTCTCATAATTGAGGACAAAAAATAATATATTGTACACACTTTATATAGACTTATATATATTTAAATGGTAAATAACATACAGGGCTATGTAGGTAACTTGGTGATTAAAAAAAACTACATGTCAATGCAGACAACACCGGACAGGGGGGTTCAATCCCTGGGTCAGGAGGATCCCCTGAAGTAGGATATCGCAACCCACTGCACTATTCTTACCTGAAAAAAATTTCATGGACAGGGGAACCTGGAAGGCTACAGTCCACCAGTTCACAAACAGGACTGAGTAATTGAGCAAGCAAGCATCAAACAGGCAATACACTGGAATGGTAAATAATGCAAAAGAAGCATTCTAATGAATAATGTAAAAAGTAAGTGTTAGTTGACAACTGTTCAACAAATACTTCATTCCTTAAAAAAATACACACACACACACAAACATACACACAGCTCTATACATACGTATACACATACGTACATACATACTACGTATTTTTCCTGGACCATGGAGCTTAGGAAATCTTAGTTCCCTGACCATGCATTAAACCCAGGCTTGCTGCAGTGAAACTACTGAATTCTATCCTCTGGACTGTCAGGGAATTGCCTAATTAAATTTAAAAAAAAAAAACACTTTTCTAAATACCTCTTAGAAATCTATCACTAGATAGACATATAGGCATTTTATGACATTAACAAGTGGTTCATGTCAGCTATATTGTGCAATACAAAAAGACAGTCATCAAAATAACAAAAAGTTATTAAGTGAAACATTCTCTGCTTACACAGTTCAGTTCAGTCGCTCAGTCCTGTCTGACTCTTTGTGACCCCATGACCTCAGTACGCCAGGCCTCCCTTTCCATCACCAACTCCCGGAATCCACGTAAACCTATGTCCACTGAGATGGTGATACCATCCAACCATCTCATCCTCTGTTGTCCCCTTCTCCTGCCCTCAATCTTTCCCAGCACCAAGGTCTTTTCCAGTGAGTCAGCTCTTCCCATCACGTGGCCAAAGTATTGGAGTTTCAGCTTCAACATCAGTCCTTTCAATGAACACCCAGGACTGACTCCTTTAGGATGGACTGGTTGGATCTCCTTGCAGTCCAAGGGACTCTCAAGAGTCTTCTCCAACACCACAGTTCAAAACCATCAATTCTTTGGTGCTCAGCTTTCTTTATAGTCCAACTCTCACATGCATACATGACTACTGGAAAAACCATAGCCTTGACTAGACAGACCTTTGTTGGCAAAGTAATGTCTCTGCTTTTTAATATGAGGTCTAGGTTGATCATAACTTTTCTTCCAAGGAGTAAGCATCTTCTAATTTCATGGCTGTAACCACCATCTGCAGTAATTTTGGAGCCCAGAAAAATAAAGTCAGCCACTGTTTCCACTGTTTCCCCATCTATTTCCCGTGAAGTGATGGGATTTCCAAATCATTTTAGCATTCTTATACTGTAAATGTTGTTTTTTAAAAAACATAAATACTACATTATGAATCTAGTAACATAAGACTAAATCTTATTGAACAAAAAATAAACAAATAAATCTTATTGAACAAATAATATGCAAGAACTGCTAATTCATGGTTCCATACCTAACAAGATGGTTTTTTCAAGCTTTTAAAGGATTGTAGTTTTCCATCGGTCTGAGGGACTAAAAAACAGGTGCAACCTCAAATAAGAGTAATAAACTTATTTACCTCCTTTACACTACTCACAATATTCATATTAACAATACCAAGTATAGGAACAAACTCTAACAGTTATAGAAGTATTATATATCATTCCTATGTAAAACCATTGTGTCAAACGTGTCTATCATCAGTCTCATTTCAACCATATTTATTCATAGAGACAAGAAATAATCAGCTCAAATGAACACTGAATCACACTCTAAACCTTAAAATTATCACTTCATTTCAAAATAATTATTCCTCAATGTTTGCACCAGTAGTACTATTAGTCACATGATCTACTGCAGAATTTATGATACATACACTGTAATTCTAATATTAATCAATTCTTAAGATATTTACTCCTGCCTCTTATCTGGGCTTCCCAGGTGGCACAGTTGGTAAAGAATGTGTCCATCAATGCAGGAGACATGGGTTTGTTCCTTGGGCCAGGAAGACACCCTGGAGGAGGAAACGGCAACCTGCTCCAGTATTCTTTGCTGGAAATCCCAAGGACAGAGGGACCTAGTGAGCTGCAGTCCATGGGGTATCAAAGAGTTGGACTCAACTGAGCACATGCTTTTTATCACAATACTAATTTTTTTTCCCCAACCAGGGGTCAAACCCAGGCCCTTGGCTGTGAAAGCATGAAGCCCGGCAACAGGATCATCAAGGAATTTCCACAATACTACTAATTCTTGTTACCACACTCTCTTCCAACTTTTCACAGGATGGGGAAGGGGTCAGAATTATGTCTTCTATTTATTGGGTGATGACACGGCCGAGCAGATACAAATACAGCCGCTCTTCAATTTTATACAATCATAGTGGAGGCTCTGGATTCATTACATTAACAGCCTAATCTCTATTCAGCTTAAACCCATGCGACCCACAACAAATCTTTATGCTTCACCTAAATCACTAAATCTAACCCTGACGGGACTTGTATTGGACACAACTGGAAAATCTGCCCAGACTGGCTTGCACTCATGACTTTTCTCAGTGACAGAGGGGCCTGCTGCCATCTCAGCCCTACTCCACTCTAGCAGAAGAGCTGTAGCTGTCATCCTTATCCGCATTTATCCTCTCATAGAAAAGAAGAAAATTACCCAAACAGTTACAAAATGTTTAGGAACTCAGTTCAGTTCAGCCGCTCAGTCATGTCCGACTCTTTGGGACCCCATGGACTGCAGCATGCCAGGCCTCCTTGTCCATCACCAACTCCTGGAGTTTACTCAAACTCATGTCCATTGAGTCAGTGATGCCATCCAACCATCTCATCAACTGTCATCCCCTTCTCCTCCCACCTTCAATCTTTCCCAGCATCAGGGTCTTTTCCAATGAGTCAGATCTTCGCATGAGGTAGCCAAAGTATTGGGAGTTTCAGCTTCAGCATCAGTCCTTCCAATGAATATTCAGGCCTGATTTCGTTTAGGATGGACTAGTTGGACCTCCTTGAAGTCCAAGGGACTCTCAAGAGTCTTCTCCAACACCACAGTTCAAAAGCATCAGGTCTTCGGTGCTCAGCTTTCTTTGTAGCACAACTTTCACATCCATACTCACATCCATACATGCGTCCGGCCTCTGAGGGTCAAAACTGAAATTCCTCGGGTGTGGAGGAGCAGGTGAGGGTAATTTGACGGTCCGAAGACCTCGCAAATGGAGGAGAGGGGACATCCAGGTGCAGTTTAGGGGGAAAAAAAGGTACCTCATGTTCCCGACAGTGATCTCAGCTCCACAGTCATGGTTTTGGAACTTGGTGGAAACTCGCGGACCTGGGTAAAGAGGGAAGAGCTGGGGCTGGGCCTGAGCAGAGGCCACTAAGGGCGGGGCGTAGGGCACTCGGCAGCCTCCTGCCGAGAGGGGCGGGGCCGAGCGGCTGCACGTTCTTCTGTTCGGTTCTTAACATAGCTTGTCTGGGTTTAGAAACACTTTAGGGTCTTTCGTGTCTTATGTTGCACCATTGATTCCTCCCTAGTTTAGGTAACTGTCACAGAACAGTTTTAAAGTAAAAACTTAAAGTTCTGTGGGATCATTACGCTGTAAAGTAAGGTTTATTCTTGACAGGAGTCCTGCTGATGAGGCTGAAGATATTCAGAGGTCTGGGAACTGAAACCTGGTGTGGTGGTGGGGCTCGGGTTTAATGTAGGGTGGTGGTTGGACCCAGAAACCCAGATATTCCTGCAATTAGAATTAATTTAAGCAGTTTAAGTAAACAACTGGATTTGTGTAGGGATGACAAGCTAGAATGTGAAACACATAACTCTTACAACCGGCTACTTCTTACTAACACCTGTAAGGAGAAAATTGTCTTGACATCCCAGTTCTTCAAGGATCAAGTTCATTAGACACTACAGTGCCCCAGCGGCAGTGCACCCTAAAGCAAATTCAGGATGGAGAAAGACAGGCACCAGTCTGTGCTTTGGAAATACTGACCTTGACACATCAGTAAGCGCTTCATGGGGCCATCGACCTCCTCAGCAAGTCCAGATAAGTTTGAGAGTCCACTCAGTGTGTTTGAACTAAGTCCGTTAATACACTGCCAAGTAAAACTCAGGGTGATCAACCAATAACTGGGAGATCTGAAAACTAGGAGAAAAAGTGAAAGTGTCACTCAGTTGTGTCCGATTTTTTTGTGACCCCACCAGGCTCCTCTGACGGCCATAGTCCATGGGGTCACAAAGAGTCGGACACGACTAAGTGACCTTCACTATTTCTCCTAGTGGCTAGTGGGCTACGGTAGGCTCACTGCCATAGCTAGGAGGAGCCTGCACACAGCAACTACAGAGTAGCCCCCATTTGCTGAAACTAGAGAAAGCCCATGTAAGGCAAGATCCAGCACAGCAGAAAAACCAACACTGAGTGGTCTGGACTGACCAAGAGAAGAAGCATCAGGACTCCCACCTCTAAGCAAACCTGAGCCAGCTTTATGTAGGTATGGAATTTATACTTGGGGGCAGTTAACTGGGTACTAACGAAATTCTGCTTTAAAAATGGCCAACATGGGAGCTCTTGTTGACATTCCAAAACTGGCTAGAGAAAGCCAGGTTTGTAAAACATCTTTTCAGAATTCCGACCCTAAAGGATAAAGTCCTAAGTGGAACCTGCATTTCTCTCCTTGTACCTTTGCGATATCAATGGTCTACCTGATCTTTTAGGCTTTTTTTTTTTTTTTTTCTGTTTTGATAACTTGGTCTGGAAGGTACACACAGGGTTACATTTGGCAGCCAGTCAAATAGACTGGACCAGCTCTCATGGGACTTTGTCATAAGGGGTCCCTGCCATTATTTTAACCTTCCTTTTGTCTGCTTGTTACAAGGGCTTTCACTTTCTTAGACTATTTTGAAGGCTGCATTCCTTGCACCCTCTTGTAGTGACTTATCTTGTGTCTTATCGCCTTGAGGGGCTGTTGGGCTATTACCACTCAATAGCCAGATGGTGGATCTTTTAAATAAGAGAAACTTCGAAACTGCGATATTTTTAGAACTCATTAGCAACAGCTTTCTGCTTTCCAGGAGGCACTAGTAGTAAAGAATCTGCCTGCCAGTGCAGGAGACAAAAGGGCAGAGGAGCCTGGGAGGCTACAGTCCTTAGGGTCGCACAGAGTCAGACAGGACTGAAGTGACCTAGTGCACGCGTGTGCACACACACACACACACACACACACACAAAGCTTTCTTATAGTTTTATTTGTATCTCTAAAAAGATCAAATTAAAAGGTGAATACAAAGACATATAATGGTTAACCTTAAGAACCCCCATAATTTAAAACAACCAACGAAACAAACAAAAAATTCAGTCTGGGAGAATTTATTTGTGGTTTCAGCTTCCCCTCAATGGATCTCACAGGTTCTTATACAAACATTAGATGAGAGACTTCACTGTGGGTCCAGTGGCTAGGAATCCACCTGCCAGGGGACATGGGTTAACTCCCTGGTCCAGGAAGACATCATATATCACAGGGCAGCTAAGTCCGAGCATCACAACTATTGAGCCCACATGACCTAGATCCGTGCTCTGCAACAAGAAAAGTCACCACAATGAGAGGCCCGAGCACCACTAGAGAGCAGCCCTGAGCCCAACAAATAAGACCCAGCACAGCCAAAAATAAACAAATGAATCATCCCCACATTAAACAGAACTTCAGTTAAAAAAAACAATTTACAGGCTGGTATAAAACTATATTGATATTGCATCAATAATTGCTTGGAGCAATAGCTAGGCCACATTTGGGTCAATTAATCAAGTTGGAGATAGACAAAGGGTCTTGGTGATTTTTTTTTTTTTTTTTTTTTACATACCATGCAGTTTGCAGAATGTTAGTTCCCTGACCAGAGCTTGAACTCAGGCCCTCGGGACACTGAAAGCACAGAAATCAAATTGGTTTACCAGGGAGTTCCCTGGGTGATTTATTTATAACATCATTCAGATGAGTAACGCATTACTTGCACTCACACCATATTTGGTAAAACTGGTCTCATGGCCTGGCCTTGCTGCACAGTGGCTGAGAAATTAAGAATACACATGGCTATGTTTGTGAAGTTATCAAAAGGGTGAAGGAAGTCATTACATTGGAGTGAACTTTACTGAAAATTTATATATGGAAATGGAAAACAAGAAAATTGAAGATTGTAAAAAAAAAAAAAAAAAAACTGTTCCATGTCTTTCAAAACAAACCTAAAAAGTTTACATTAAAAAAATTTTAAATAATTTCCCAACTACAAGCCTTCATCTCTCACTTTCAGGTAGGGTGGTACAAATGACACTTCAAAAATGGGTATTTTTCATTTCCCTGCCTTGATGCTAGAATTAGAATATCTATCATTAAAATTTAAAGACTCACCTTGTTATTTGGGGCTTCCCAGCTGGCTCAGCAGTAAAGAGTCTGCCTGTCAGTGCAGGAGATGAAGGTTTGATCCTCGAGTCAAAAAGATCCTCCGAAGGAGGAAATGGCAACCCACTCCAATATTCTTGCCTGGGAAATTCCACAGAGGAGACTGGCAGGCTACAGTCTATGGGTTGCAGAGTTGGACACGATTTCATGACTAAACAATTGTATTCTTATTTTCTCTTCATGTCAAGCAATACAGAAAGAACATGAAGACACCTATTCATACAGGGCACACTCACTGACGCATGGCAAGGTTCAGGTCGTGTTAAAAAGAAGAGACAGACCCAAGGTGGAGCCACTGCCTCCAGGAGGGCAAACCAACACTTCATTTCGGTGTCTGCCTGCTTAAAAACATGACCAGGAGTCACTGACTGGAATTTCCAGGACTATAGTGCAGTAATCTGCAGGGCAAGACGCTGGCTACACCCTCCTCCTGCCCACACCCCTGCATAGGAGACCAGACCTGAAGCAATGTGTTTGCAAATAATTTTCTTGTCCTCTCTAGTTTCTACCTACAGAAGCCTTCCATGTTGTACAGTTCCTTTGAGCACCTCTGAATGAACTAGATAGGGTGCTGCTTGATTCATGAATCATTCAACTTCAATTAGATCTTTAAAATTTCTAAGTTTAAATTTTTGTACCTTTTTTTTGGGGTAGGGGGGGCCTGCCTGGTGTCTTGTAGAATCTTACTTCCCTGATCATGAATTAAACCTGTGCCCTCTGCAGTGAAGTGTGGAGTTTGAACCACTGGACTGCTGGGGAACTCCACAATTTTTCTATTTAAATACATTTTGAGTCTGAAAATGTACTGCTATGGTATTTTAATTACAGCTGTCCGAATGTTCTGAAGCAAAGTAACTCAAGTGCAAATTGTGAATATGTAATTCCCAAATTGCATGATCTTTGGTTCCATTGTGGAAAGCAAATTCTCATAGATTGTTTCAGCCCCAAGAGCCTAACACTGCATTGTTACCATCTGTTACAAAACACTGAGGTCGGATAAAACCCTGTTGGTGGGAAGAACATGATTCATCCAGGGTTGTGGAGAAAGTGATTACATTTTATGAATCAAAAGAGGAGATCCATGACACATTCTGAATAAAACAGTAGCAAATGGTAATACCAGCAGTTAAATGTCAATCATATACATATACATACTATTTGATTTTTTTTTAAATTAAATTCCACTCAGATAACTGCTGTCTCGATGGTAAAATGGTATAGCACCCAGTCCTACAACACGCTGTGGTCTGCGTATGGAAGGGCTCCCTGAACATAACAAGCATGGTAAGTTATGGCACAGTTTTACATTATTCTCTGCCCTTACCTGATGCCAATTCACACACCAGTAAATTGAATAATTCAGTGTCCCTGTTTTTTCAGGAAAGATGGCTATGAATGAACCACACTTAATCAGCTTAGCCTCTTCATCTTACTAATTCCTCTGCAGAGACCACCATGAAAGGCCTGTAAAAAAGCTACAGAAGGTTTTCAAACTACTGCAGAAAAGTCGTAGTGAAAGGTTGTTGCTGAACCACGGAAAGACGCCAGGATTCTTGGCCTCCGGAGGAGAAGAATTCAATCTGGGGCCAGAGATGAGGCTTGATTGCTCAGAGCTTTTGTGTAATAAAGTTTTATTAAAGTATAAAGGAGATGGAGAAATATTTTGACATAGCCATCAGAAGGGGGTAGAAAGAGTACCCCCCTGCTAGTCTTCAGCTGCATGTTATACAGTCACTAGCAGTCTGTTAACAAAAGAAAAGAAATGTCTTAAAACTCAGAATGACACCAGGCCCCTCATCCATAAAATGTATTTTAGGATAATCTTGGCACCAGACAAGTCATCCCAGGCCATAAAACGATTGACTTGAATCTTGCAGAAGGGCAGATTACCATACAAATAGTTTCGTTTACATAGATTAGGGGAACAATGTCTGAGTATAACATGCTGGTTTGAAGACAGAGTCTGGGGTAAATGCATAGTACATTAACATAGCTTAAGACAAACATTTCCATAAGAAAAATGCATTGGTTATCTCAAGGTTTGAGAATAGTTAACTTCAGGTGAAACCAGGTATCATTATGGCAACACAGTATTTTAAGAGAAATCTCCTCTTAAATTTGTATAGAGAAGGAAAAAAAGATCACTTGTTTGTTTCCTCCTGCCGCTTAAGAGAGAGAGAAATGTCTGACACTTGCAGCCTATTTCCTCCGTTTGGAGACCCCTGGCCTTCCTGCCTGTTACCCTCTCAATAGTAATATGGCCTTCTCAAGAAAACTCCACTAATTAAACACTTCACACACTGAAGATACTGGGCTATCCTCCTACATGTCCTTCAGTTTCAACATATTTAATATACACCTCATGCCATGAGTTTCAACATATTTAATATAATTATTCTGCAATAGTATTGCAGGTTAATGTTGGAAAACTAAAGATTTATTTTTCCTAATATGAACTGTCTGATGTGTGGCCTGCTGTAAGAACTGGTCTAAAAACTTGGCAAATTCATTACATCTGTAAGGATTCTCCCCAGTATGAATTTCTTAGTGAATCTTGAAGACATACTGGCTTTCTTAGAAATGTTTTCATATTCAGTACATCTGTTCGGTTTCTGATCTGCAAAATTACCTCATTGTGCCCAAGGTGTGAATATCTGATGAAAAAAACTATACAACATTCATTACCTGTACAAGCTTGCTCTCCAATATAAATCCTTTCATATTTCACAGATTTGAACTCTGGGTTAAAGTTTTAGCATGCACATTATATCTGTGTAGTTTCTCTGAAAGACGTGTAATTTGAGGTCTAGTGCACTCGGAGCCTGGAGAAAGCCCTTGCCCACACATTTCCATGACTCCTCTTCAGTATGGACTCTTGTTGTCAAATGCATCCAACTCAAGCTGAAATTTTTTCCACCCCCAATGCATTTGTAAAGTACTGTTCCAGTATGTTCCCCACCTTACGTTTGTAAGATGTCTCTGCATTATGAATTCTCTGATGATGTGAATGATGAGACCTGTTACTGAAGACCCGGCCACACATTACATTATATGGTTCCCTCCATAAGAGTTACCTTATGGTCACTTAAGATTGACTGCACTCTATATGTATGGCTTCTCTCCAGCATGAATTTTCTCTTGCTTTGTAAGAAATGAATGCCTTCCAAAACAAACACCTGCCACATTCACGATGTGGGTAAGATCTCAATTCAGAATCAATTACCTGATGGTTACTTAAGTCTGAACATAGAATCAAAGCTTTGCCACATGTATTTGTGTGGTTTTCCTCCAGTGTGACTTTTCTGAGGGTCAAACAGATGATATGCTTTACTGCATTCATCACATTTGTAAGTTTTCACTGTAGTATGGATTCTCAGAAGACCTGAAAAGTGATTCCTGTGACTGAAGGCTTTGCACATAAATTACATGTCTAGTTTCTCTCCTGTATGAACTGCCTAATGGTCAGTTAAGGCTGAACATGCACTAAAGGCTTTGCCTCTCATTACATTTGTGAGAGTTTTCTCCAGTATGAACTCTCCAATTAATTCCAAGGTGTGCAATTTGAGTAAGGCACACATATCATATTTACATGGTTTCTCTTTTGTATGAACTCTGATTGACTGTAAGGACTAGACTCTTACTAAAGACTTTGCCACACTCAGGACATTTGTAAGATTACTCTCCATTATGAATTATTTGATGAACTGAAAAGTCGGTCCTGTACCGGAAGGCTGTGCCACACAAGTTACGTTTATATGGTTTCTCTCCCGTATGTATTGCTTGATGGTAAATAAAGGTTGAACGTGCGCTATAAGCTTTGCCACACTCATCACATTTGTATGGTTTCTCTCCAGTATGAGTTCTGTGATGAACTGCAAAGGAAGCCCTGTACCTGAAGGCTTTGCCACATGAATTACATGTATATGGATTCTCTCCTGTGTGAACTGCTTGATGTTTAGTTAAGTCTGGATGTGCACTAGAAGTTTTGCCACACTCATCACATTTATATGGTTTCTCTACAGTATGAATTCTCTGATGAGCTTTAAGGCCTGAACTCTGACTGAAGGCTTTGCCACACTCATTACATTTGTAAGGTTTCTCTCCAGTATGAATTCTCCGATGATGCCTAAGCTATGAATTTCGACTAAAGCACTGGCCACATACATCACACTGATACGGTTTCTCTCCAGTATGAATTCTCCAATGGAGTGTAAAATAAGACCTGAGATTGAAGGCTTTGCCGCATAAATTACATTTATATGGTTTCCCTCCTGTATGAAGTGCTTGATGTTTACTTAAGTCTGAATGCACTAAAAGCTTTTCCACACTCAGCACATTTATATGGTTTCTCTCCAGTATGAATTCTCTGATGAATCCCAAAGTGTGCATTTTGAATAAAGCACCGGCCACATATATCACATTTATATGGTTTCTCTCCAGTATGAATTCTCTGATGAACTGTAAGTGTTGCGTTTTGACTAAAGGCTTTTCCACATACGTCACATTTATACAGTTTCTCTCCTGTATGAACTGCTTGATGTCTAGTTAAGTCTGAACATGCATTAAAAGCTTTCCGACACTCATTACATATGTAAGGTCTCTGTCCAGTATGAATTCTCCATGAAGAACATACAAAAAAAAATTCAATCAAAGGTTGTCTATGCAGAAGTGTTACACTCTACACTGAGTGACATTCACTATGTAGATGAATTACAGCCAGACTGGTATCTTCAGAGACTACAAAGTCCACAGTGGCTTTAAAAGGACACACATTGTGATGATGACATCATCACACTGATGACAGGTGTTTCAGCATTTCCTACACACTGAGCATTACTCTAAAGTCTTCACACGGATGAACTTGTCACCAACATAATAGCACGTTAGAGAAAGATCTGTGTCCATCTTACTGGGGAGAAAACTTTGTCACTTTAAGAAATTGCTCTGGTCAAATGCTTAAGCAATGAGGCAATAGCTTCTGAGCTCAGGTGGTTGGGAGTGACAACTGAACCTAAGGAATCAAAGAGTTAAGTAACAGAGCATAAAGACCATCCACAGAGTTCCCTGAGAATATGTGGAACAAATTCAAGGAATCTGAAATACAATGGAACAGCATAAATGGTCACTATGCAGGGTCACACCCTCTCCCCGCCAACCCACACAATGTAAATATCATTCTTATGATGAGGCAGAAAAAGCTTAAGGCCATGGAATACACTTAAGATACAGTTGCAACTGCTACAAAGCATAAAACATATTTATGAGATAATGTCTTCTAATAAAACCATGGAGTTACACATCCATGCACTCATGCATGCATGCGTAAACAAACAAGAGTTCCCTTTATGTTTTTCTCTCATTCAATCAAAATTTACTCAGCGTCAACTCTGTGCCTCAAATTGAGCATACAGCAGTGAACGTGATGGAGCTTCCATTCAAGCAGCCAGCCGGCCAATTTCATCCATAATTTTAGCATTAGTATTGTCATATGTGCTCTGAAACAGGCCTGGTGCTAAGGGAAGATTCAACAGAAGTCTTGACCTACAAAGATAAATCAGACAAGGATTCTGTGAGGAAGAAACACTTAGGATTGGCAAGGTGGGAAGTGGAAGAGTGTTGCAAGGACAAAGAATAGCCTGAGGGCCGGCTCTGAGGCAGGAAGATATTTACTAAACAGAAAGCCAGTCAGTGTGACTGGGACACACAGAACAAAGGGGGGGTGATGCCAGGTAGATGCTGCTTTCTACAAGGTCTTTGGATTTAGGACTTTATTCCAAAAGTTACTGGAAGTCACTGAAGAATCTGCAGGAGGAAAGTTAGACGCTAGATTTCTTTTTCAGAGCTCAATCTGCTGTGTGTGGAAGTTGTTGTTTACCTGCTTACTCATGCCAAACTCTTTGCAACCCCACTGATGGCAGCCCACCAGCTCGACTGCCCATGGAATACTTCAGGCAAGAACACTGGACTGGGTGGCCATTTCCTTCTCTAAAGAGTTGCCCTTTGACTCATTCTGGAATGATACTCACATTTTCCTTTTATTCATGCGTATTTTGGGATCTTTGGGACATTAAAAATGAATTAACTGTACTTCAGTAACTTTGTGTTAGTCATTCAGTTATGTCTGATTCTTTGCGACCCCATGGTCTGCAGCCCACCAGCTCCTCTATCCATGGAATTCTCCAGGCAATAATATGGAGTGGGTTCCCATTCTCTTCTTTCATTTTACTTCTTCATTCAGTAACTTTGTCAACATTCTATTTCTTTTTCAAAGCTTATTTATTTTGCTTATGTTGGTTCTTCGTTGCTGTGAGTGGGCTTTCTCTAGTTGCAGCTGCAGTACACAGGCTTCTCCTTGCAGTGGCTTCCCTTGTTTTGGAGCACAGGCTCTAGAGAGTGCGGGCTTCCATAGTAATGGCTCCCAGGCTCTAGGGCCCAGGCTTAGTAGTTGTGGCCCATGGGCTTAGTTGCTCTGAGGCATTTTCCTGAACCTGGGGTGGGACCCGTGCACCCTACACTGGCAAGCACATTCTTAACCATTGTACCACCAGGGAAGTCCTCGATATTATCTTATTCTAGTTCAAAAAAAAATAAAAAGTAATACAAGCAGAAAATAATATACAGAAGATTTCTTCCAATCTCTATAAAATACCTGTATTTAAAAATAATATGAGGGCCTCCCTACTAGTAACTCGTAAAGAATCCACTGGGCAATGCAAGACACGGGTTGTTGCCTGGTCTGAGATCCCACATGCTGAGGGGCAACTAAGCCCGTGAGCCAGAGCTGTAGAGCCCAGGAGGTGAAACTACTGAAGCCGGCACGCTCTAGAGCCTGGGCTGCAAGACAAGAGAAGCGACTGCAATGAGAAGCATGTGCACTGCAACCAGAGAGTGGCCACCACTCGCCAGAAGCAGGGAAAAGACACTGAAGCACTGAAGACACAGTACAGGAAGTAAATAAATTTTTAAAATAATAATGTGATTTTTATCATTAATTTTAGGTATGTACTGATTAACAAACTCCAAACTTTATTATTTTATTTCACTAAGAAAATACTGAATCGAGATGAGTGAAGTTGGAGGATTCCCTCATGGTCCAGTGGTTAAGATCCCTCACTTCCACTGCAGGGTTTCAGGTTCGATCCCTACTCAGTGAACTAAGACCTTGGAAGCTGCATCATGTGGTCAGAAAAGAAAGAAAAAAAATTAGTAAGCCTAATTTCACAGTTTAAATTAGATGGTGTAACGAGACACTCCCTAGCCCTGACATCTGTTTCTGAACATTCCATTCCATTCCCAAACACTTAAGTTTTCAAGGAGGTGCTCATTTGGTTTTAAATGTACTATAAAAAGTCAGAACTTATTTCCCCTCAGTGGCCTCTTTGGCAGTAAGGATCAATTAGAGTCGAAGTGTCCAGAACAGATACGGGAACCATCATCACCTACCCTGTCCCCTCTGTCTCCCCTGAGAATTCTTCAGCCCAACCCACAGTCCTAGTCTTCACCTCAAGTGAGATACCCATCTCACTGCAAGGAAGAGGAACTTGAGTCACTGAAGCATCATTCAATGAAGGGAAAAGAGGAAAGACTCCAAATAATCAAAGGACAAGGGCATTTCTGATGAGGGTGATTAATATAGAGGCAGTAAACCTGATTAACGTGACAGAATATGGGAAGGAAACGGGGAGACCTCGCTGGCCTAGACCTGAAGGAACAGAAAGAGCAAGAGCCACAGTGATTAGTGACCAAAGGCAGGCGTAGAAACTAAGATCCGAGACAGAGAAGGTTTTGGTGTTTATGAACAAGGACTAAGTGAACGTGACCAGGACAGACTGACCATGAGAATGGGGTCAGCTCCCAGGATGAGGCTGGAGACACTGGCAGCGACCTGAGGGTGACAAAGGGCTGTGGAGCCACCTGAGGAGTCAGGATGCTGCCCTGAGGACACGGGGAAGCCAATGAGGGCGGGAGGCCTCCCTGCAGATTGACCCTTATACATAGAAAACATCTGCTCATAATGTATCTCACTTTAAGCATTGACCTTTATTCATAGAATACGGCTCATGATTGCCTCTCAGACTCTCAGCCTATGTTCCTGCCTCCATTACTGTTCTTCTTTTTCATTTTGCAAAACTGGGATTCATTTCAAACTCTAACTACAACTGGGCACTCCCTCCAAGAAATGCCACACACAGTCACACATCCAATTTGGCCAATCATTTCAGGGATCAATGTTGCTCAGTTTCTGGACCTGAGGCAAGCATCATCAGATCAGCTCATAGCTCACTAGTTACCAGATCACATAAGAGAGGAAAATGGAATATCACACCAACTGCTTAAATTAGGTCTTGACTGTTAATATAAAAGATCACTGACATCCTTATTAAGTATTCATCATAATAGTCTATAACTAATTACCAGTTACCAAAAAAATGTGAAGATATAATGTTAAAAGGAAACAGCAAATGGGCCTCAACTAAATGTGAAAGAAACCTTAAGTGAATCAGCTTGTTAAATTTTTTTCATTGAATGATAATGATGCAAAGTACAAAAAAAAAAGTTGAGAATACAGCATATTTAGAAAAGAATGCCACGAATTAATTACAGGAGGCCATCAATTCCTCTTTCAGAAGTGAACGACTGTTTACAAGAAAGCTGCTATTGAATGAAGCAATCTTTATCCCAAGCTACAAAAAAAAAAAAAAAAAAAAAGAAAAGAAATGTAAGGAAAAAAGGAAAACTATCACAAAGAACATGCTTAGTGTTTCTTCAAAAGGCACTGTGTAGTAAGAGTCAGTCACTTCCTGCCCCACTTCTCTCCATAACTTTTATTCCACACCAGGAAAAGGGAAGGGGCTGACCCACCTTTGGGAGTCAGGTCACTGCTGCAGCCCCCACCACTACAGGCTCTGCACATGGACGCTACCTTTTCATACAAATAATTAGAAAATGCAGAAGCCCTACAGACGGAAGTTTTGCAACTCTCATTTGCATTTGTACAAACAAGTTTAAAATTTATTAGATTCTAACGCCAAAAACCAATGTACTGTGTTCATAATCCTTATCCAACCAATTCAGCACTCGTCTGGATCCAGTCCCCTCCCCCACCTGCCCACTAATTGTTTCCACTTCATTTGGTTTATCTGTTTCCCTACTCATTTCTCCGTCTCTATTCCTCTTCCCCTCTGCTCTCCTGCTATGCTTGTCCTCCTCTACTTCTTCCTCGACTCCCATCCGGCTTCTCTCTGCCATCCGTTCCCCGTTCCCCGTCAAGATGCTTTCTCTCCAACCTCTCTGGTGATCCTCAATCTTCATATTTCAGCCTTTCTTCCTCCATCTCTGCCCTTCCTTCCACCCAACTCTCTGGCACCCCAAGTGGCTACGCTTCCTCTCAGTTTCCTTTCTCAGCTTCTCCAATCGCTAACAGTCCCCTTTCTCTCCCAGCAGGATATTGTCTGTAAGCCAAGGCCCCAACTCTTGTATCTCCTTTGCGGGCTCTGTGTGAACCGCCTCTCCACTGTCGCCCCCTTTGGGAGCCATGATTTACAGTCCCTCTCCCTTGAAGGCTATAGAAGAGGGCGGCAGAGGATGAGATGGTTAGATAGCATCCCTAGACTCAACGGTCATGAACTTCAAACTCTGGGAGATACAGGGTTTGCAAAGACTGACTTAAGAACACCTACTTATTCTGCTCACCTTGACTCCGGAGATCCTGCTTTTCTCTAAACTTCTCTCCTTTCCCCACCCGCTGCCGAGTGCTTATTCTCTTTCGTGAAGATGTCTCTTCCAAGTTCCCCACCAATCCTCTTCATTGCCATCGCTTCTCCCTCATGCTTTTCTCCATTTTCTATTTCTCTCGGAGTCGCTGTCTCTGCTTTTCATGAGCCCCCTCGCCCACTATTCACAGGGATGGTGACTAAATAAGAAGGCCCCCTCCCTCAAGAGCCAAATTCCAACGGGTGGAATTTGGGACCTAAGAACCATGGGTGACACGTGGCTGGCTCAGGTCACCTGCCCCCATACAGGGTCACTATGAATGGAAGGTTTGCGGGACATAAGGACAGAGGGGCTGGGAGGGAGAGGGTCTCAGGGGCGGCGCGGGCTCTGGGGCGGTAGGCCGAAGCTGCAGAGCGAATAAACCAGCTCGCGGAACAGTTTTATGAGGTGCAGGAAGAGCAAAAGGTTCAGTGAGGTCAGTTAGTGGTTTTAAGCAGGAAAGAGGTGCCAAACGCAGCGTCTCAGTGGACCAAAAGCAGAGAGCGACTTCAAAACTGAGGAGTCTCTTCGTCGCTCACGGAGACGTCTCTCAGTTTGCTGGGGTGGTGGGGTGGGCGTGGGGATATAGAGTCTTTAGAGTCAGTAGCGAATCTCAGACCCCGGATACACAGAAAAGGAGCCTGCGACGCGAAGGTCCGACTAGAAAGACAGAAACTCCAGTGGCGCTTTCTAGAAGTTCAGTGGGAGAATTCTTTAATCATTGCTACTTTACACAATACAGGGTCTGAAGTAAGCTCAACTCTGTCATCATAAACCTTAACACCAAGAAAAATAAAAAAAAAATGAATACATGTTATAGTTGAAAAATGGAACATTAGGAATATTAAACCAATAATAATAAAAAAAACAAACACCCAAGAACCTCAGTGTATGTATCTTAGAATGTCAGTGAAGGGCCTTGCGTGTTTCTTTGGGGATGTATTGTGTCTGGTCCTGTTACATCGTAAAAACACCATTAGGTGTTAAAAGATGTTCCTCTGAATCTTGAAGTCAGAGGTCTGGGTTGCTGTTAAATTGAACAAGATCCCAGAGGTTATATTAATGGCAAAATCTTAACTCTCTGCAATGCCAAACCAAATAACTTGAAATACAAAGAGTTATGGAGGAGAAAGAGTGGCTTTATATATTTGCCAGGCTAGGAGGAAACACATTAGGCCCCCTCCCTGGTGAGTAGGGAGAGATTATATTTTCTGCTAAGGATCAAGGCAGTCACAGTATTGTATTCTTCTTTACTCAAGATATTATAAAATTGCAAAAGGATGGGTTTGCTGACAAGATTAGGGTGTCTGCAGGGTCTTAAGTGATTTGGTGTCCTAATCAGTGCAGTGGTAAAGAATCCACCTGCCAGTACAGGAGACTTGGGTTGAATCCCTGGCTGGGAAGATCGCCTGGAGTAGGAAAGGGCAACCCACTTCAGTATGCTTGTCTGGGAACCCCATGGACAGAGGAGGCTGGTGGGCTACAGTCCATGGGATCTCAGAGAGCCAGACAAAAGTAGACAGGATTGACCCGGCATAAGCACCCTTCTTTGATAAGCAACTGGTCTGCCCTTTGGAACTCACAAGAGGTCATGCAGGCTAGTCTTGCCTATAGGAAATGGGTTGCGACATCAATGCTAAGAAAATATTTTCCATTTTGCCATTTCTCTGGTGATCATGAAAAAACATTTTTGCACAGCATTGTGGATTTTATGTTCATGATTATAGACAGTAGTGAAATGTCATACTGATGTAACTAAATTATCTACTTATCTCCTCTTTTACCAGCTGAGCCCTGCTGAAGAAATAATCCGGTGAGAATATAGCTTTCTTGATTAATAAAGTGAAAAAAGTGTCAGCTGCTTTCTGTGATCTGAGAAAGCAAGCTGTATGTGAATTGTCCTTCATGTTGGGCATGGAGTCAGTGTACACAGATGTGGATCGACTAGGTATTAAGTTAATACTGTTTGGCCCAGACACCTGGGGGAAAGTCTTAAGGAAATTCCAAGAATAGATCTGTGGAGGATTTAGCACATCTGAACTAGTAAACACAAACTGAAGTGATTTATCCAAGAAATACTGAACCCTGTTGGAAAAATAAAATTAAAGATAAAAATGAATGGGCCTGGAGATTATCATACTAGGTGAATAAGTCAGATAAAGACAGATTAAATATCACTTATACGTGGAATCTAAAAAAAAACGATACCAGCAAACCCATTTATAAAACACAAACATCCTACTGTATAGCACAGGGAACTCTGCTCAATATCATGTGACAGCCTGGATGGGACAGAAGTTCGAGGGGAGAATGGATATATACATATAACTGGCTGAGTCCCTCAACATTGCCATTTATCCTGACCCCCTTAAAAGACCTGAATCCTCTTGGAACCCAGCAGTACTCTACACTCATCCCCACGCCACCCACAAGTACAAAGCGCCTCTTCCCCTGCCATGTCTTCACTGTTTTTTCCTTTTAACACTTTATTGGAGTATAGTTGATTCACAACATGGTGTTAGTTTCAGGCATACAGAAAATTGAATCAGTTATACATACACATATATGCACTTTTTTAGATTCTTTTCCCATTATAGCTCATTACAGAGTAGAATTCAGTAGAATTCTGTGCTTTATGTTAGGTCCTTATTAGTTACCTACTTTATAGCAGTAGGTATATGTTAATCCTCATCTCTCTCCACTTCTTACCCCCTGATAACCATATTTTGTAGGTCAGTACCTCTATTCCTGTTTTGAAGAGTTCATTTTTACCCTTTGTTTAGATTCCACAGATACAATGATACCATATGTATTTGTCTTTCTCTTTTGTCTCTTGCGGATAGAAAAGCTGAAGTCTTCCAGACCCTCCCTGACACAAGAGAAAGACTCAAGCATCCAAATGTTAGGACACAAGAACCAGTCTCACTGTCTGATGCACATTTCTGAGTTCTTTTTAAAATATTTACATTTATTTGACTACTCTGGTTGTTACTATTGGCACGTGGGGTCTCTCACACCAGCTTAATTGTTCTGTGCCATGTGGAATCTCACTTTCCCAACCACGGACAGAACCCATGTCCCCAGCATCGGAAGGCAAATTCCTAACCACTGGATCACAAAGAAGTTCCACATTTCTGAGTTTTACAGATATGGTAACTGCTACTAGAGGGAAAAATGCTAACTGCATGATGAGCTGACTGCACCCATGCCATAAACTGCTTCATCTTGATTCAGTGCCAAGGGTATGCCTAGGGCAGTTTCAAGAACTGGCCTTAGGAGAACTGGATTAACAGTATTGCTCATAGTAATCTATATCTCTGGGGGCATCAGAATAACTGTAGCTTGCTCTGCCTGTGTATGTAAATAGGCACGCACAACTGGCCGTACAGAGATGCTACACAATGGTCAGGACGTGGAAGCAAACTAGACGTCCATCAACAAATGAATAGATACAGAAAACGTGTAAATACAATGGACTATTAGTTATAAAAAGGAACAAAGGATGAGCTGTAGTGAGGTGATGAGCCTAGTGCCTGTTACAGAATTAAGTCAGAGAAACAAATGTCGTACATTAACATATATATATGGAATCTAGAAAAGTAGTACTGATGAACCTATTTGATCAATTGCTCCCAGCATCAGAGTCTTTTCCAATGAGTCAACTCTTCGCATGAGGTGGCCAAAGTACTGGAGTTTCAGCTTTAGCATCAGTCCTTTCAAAGAAATCCCAGGGCTGATCTCCTTCAGAGTGCACTGGTTGGATCTCCTTGCAGTCCAAGGGACTCTCAAGAGTCTTCTCCAGCACCACAGTTCAAAAGCATCAATTCTTCAGCGCTCAGCTTTCTTCACAGTCCAACTCTCACATCCATACATGACCACTGGAAAAACCATAGCCTTGACTAGACGGACCTTAGTCGGCAAAGTAATGTCTCCGCTTTTGAATATATTGTCTAGGTTGGTCATAACTTTCCTTCCAAGGAGTAAGTGTCTTTTAATTTCATGGCTGCAGTCACCATCTGCAGTGATTTTAGAGCCCAAAAATGTAAAGTCTGACACTGTTTCCACTGTTTCACATCTATTTCCAATGAAGTGATGGGACCAGATGCCATGATCTTTGTTTTCTGAATGTTGAGCTTTAAGCCAACTTTTTCACTCTCCTCTTTCACTTTCATCAAGAGGCTTTTTAGCTCCTCTTCACTTTCTGCCATAAGGGTGGTGTCATCTGCATATCTGAGGTTATTGATATTTCTCCCAGCAATCTTGATTCCAGCTTGTGTTTCTTCCAGTCCAGCGTTTCTCATGATGTACTCTGCATAGAAGTTAAATAAGCAGGGTGACAATATACAGCCTTGATGTACTCCTTTTCCTATTTGGAACCAGTCTGTTGTTCCATGTCCAGTTCTAACTGTTGCTTCCTGACCTGCATACAGATTTCTCAAGAGGCAGGTCAGGTGGTCTGGTATACCCATCTCTTTCAGAATTTTCCACAGTTTCTTGTGATCCACACAGTCAAAGGCTTTGGCATAGTCAATAAAGCAGAAATAGATGTTTTTCTGGAACTCTCTTGCTTTTTCCATGATCCAGTGGATGTTGGCAATTTGATCTCTGGTTCCTCTGCCTTTTCTAAAACCAGCTTCACTCATTATTAGAGAAATGCAAATCAAAACTACAATGAGATACCACCTCACAACAGTCAGAATGGCCATCATCAAAAAGTCTATAAACAATAAATCCTGGAGAGGGTGTGGAGAAAAGAGAACACTCTTGCACTGTTGGTGGGAATGTAAACTGATACAACCATTATGGAAGATGGTATGGAGACTCCTTAAGAAACTAGGAATAAAACCACCATATGACCCAGCAATCCCACTCCTAGGCATATACCCCGAGGAAATCAAAATTAAAGGGGTACACATGTACCCCAATGTTCATTGCAGTACTATTTACAATAGCTAGAACATGGAAGCAACCTAGATGTCCTTTGACGGATGGCTAAAGAAGCTGTGGTACATATATACAATGGAGTACTATTCAGCCATAAAAAGGAATGCATTTGAGTCAGTTCAACCTAAAGCCTATTATACAGAGTGAAGTAAGTCAGAAAGAGAAATATAAATATTGTATACTGATGCATATATATGGGAATCTAAAAAGATGGTACTGATGAATTTATTTTCAGGGCAGTAATGTAGAAACAGACCTATGGACATGGGGGAAGGGAGGATGGTGAAAGTGAGTTGTATGCAAAGAGTAGCAGGAAAATTTAGAGTATCATATATAAAATAGAGAGCCAGTGGGAATTTCTATGATTCAGGGAACTCAAACAAGGGCTTTGTGACAGGCTGAAGGGTGGGATGGTGAGGGAGATGGGAGGGAAGTTCAGAAGGGAGGGGCATGGCTGTATTCTTGTTGATGTATGTTAGAAAACCACAAAATTTGGTAAAGCAATTATCCTTCAATTAAAAAAAATTTTTTTTAAATAAAACGTTCTAACCAAAAAGAAAAAAGAAATCTGTGCTCATAAGCACGTTTATTTCACTGTGTGACTGAGGGTGCCTATTTTTTACTTCAATCACCTCTATTCATAAAAGGCATTCATTCACTGTCTAAGTGGGGAATGATTCCAATCTCTAAATATGTAGCAAGAAACAAAATGAATACCCTGACTTCACGTAGCTTATATAAGGGAATTTCACCAAGATCATGATGAAGGTAAGTACAATGAAATTGTATATGAACAATGATAGTGACAGGAAGTCCTGGTTTAAAAACAGATTCAGGCAATACCTAGATGATGGGAAGATATCTGAACAAACCCAATAATTAACCAAGAATGTGTTATAGAAATACACATGGGGACCATTAGCCAAAGGAAGTAATTTAACCATGTCCTCTAGAATTGGGAACAGGCAAGAAAATGAATTGTGATCAGGAGAATCCAGCAGGAGCACAGTGCATTCGTTGGATATACTGGACATTTCTGGTGTCTAAAAAACAAGGGAATAAATCTGTGCTGGTTTAAGGTACTCAAATTTGTGGCAACTTGTAATAGGAAACACAGAAAAGTTAGTATGGTGTATGTAGAAAAGCAAGTCTATAAAAATATCTAGAAAAAGTATAATTTGCAAAGATAGGAACCACATGAAAAAATTGAATGCAATTCTTTTATAGCTGCCATTTACAAACTGGAATTGAAATTTTAAACATACATATTTGTATGCAAAAAGTAAAAGAAAAACTTAATCTATCAAAACATGGGCTTTTATGCTAAAAAATAATATGGTAGTAAAAGTTAAAAATAACTTTTTATTTAGGGCATTTTTGAGAAACAAACCATAGTCGCTGAATTGCAAGGCAAATATACCATATTCATTGATTGGGAAGAACAAGAAATATCACCTCACCTCAATGTATAATTCGTTTTAATCCATTTCCAGTCAACACATTTGTACATTCAAATAAAACTATTCTAATAATAAGGAAGGGAAAAATAATGAGAGCTAAAACATCTGAAAGCACTGAAGTGGTTGGGATCACTCCACATGATATCAAGATTTCAAAGATTTCAGGTGGTGGAGGATTCTACCCCACAACCCTTGTGGCCTGTCTATAGAAGTGCACCCTGAACATAATGAGTATGATGAGCCATGACCTAGTTTTACATTATTCTGTTTCTGCCTGACCCTAATTCACACACTATTCAATTTGACAATTTCAGCTGGAAGTGAAGAAAGGGTACCTAATGAAGTTGGTCCTTCATCTTACTCTTTTCCAGGGAATATCGTGAAAAGCCTGTAATAGTGTAAGATCAACAGACTTCATGTCGAAAGACACGAAAAGTAACATACTCAAAATCACTGACTATTCATACAATGAAGATAACTGGCCATTTCAACATATCTCCTTCAACCTCTCATATAATGTCATAAGTTTTGGGGCTTCTCACGTGTCTCAGTGGTTAGAACCAGCCTGCCAAACAGGACATTTGGGAGACACAGGTTCTATCCCTGGGTTGGGAAGATCCCCTGGAGAAGGAAATGCTACCCTCTCCAGTATTCTTGCCTGGAAAATCCCATGGACAGAGGACCCTGGTGGGGTACAGTCCATGGGATCACAGAGTCTGAGACGGCTGGGAGATTAACCTACCACAAGTTTTATTTTTTATTTTTGCTGTGCTGGTCTTTGTTATGGTGCAGGCTTTTTCTCTAGTTACATAAGCAAAGGCTACTCTCAGTCTGCAGTGTATGGACTTTTCATTGCTGTGGGTTCTCTTGTTGGATAGCACTGGCTCTAGGCTTCAGTAGTTGCAGCTCCCAGGCTATAGAACACAGGACAACAGTTATGGGCCATGAGTTTTTCATTGCTTCATGGCATGTAGGATCTTCCTGGACCAGTGATGGAGCCCGTGTCTCCTGCATCTGCTAAGGATTCTTTACCTGAAGCAACCATTGATGCCCCCATATTATAAGTTTTAACATAATATGGTGTGGCCTGTAATGACTCTACAGCTTTTATTACCTTAGAGAACTAAAGATTCATTCATTCACAGTTATCTATTCCCTGCTGTGGGCTCTTTTAAGTATTGCTCACAAAATTCACCGAATCCATGACATTTGAAGAGTTCTTTGGTGACATCTGAGGATACAATGTTTTTCAACAATGTTTTACATGGACAGTATACATGTATGGGAATCAAAACAGCCAGGAGAAATATCAACAATCTCAGATATGCAGAGGATACCACTTTAATGGCAGAAAGTGAAGAGGCACTAAAAGCCTCTTGATGAAGGTTCAAGAGGAAAGTGAAAAAGCTAGCTTAAAACTCATTAAAAAAAAAAAAAAAGATTATGGCATCTGGTCCCATCACTTTCTGGCAAACAGATGGGGAAAAAGCAGAAACTGTGTCAAATTTCATTTTCTTGGGCTCCAAAATCACTACGGACTGTGACTGCACTCATAAAATTAAACGACACTTTGCTCCTTGGAAGAACATTTCTCTATATGCTTATGAACTGAAAGGGTGGATGTTTGTGGAAACATCTTGCCACACTCTTTACATTTGTAAGGTTTCTCCTCAGCATGAATTGTATTATGAAGTGTAAGGTATCTCTTGCTGCAAGACCTTCCCACACTCATTACATTTGTAAGGTTTCTCTCTAGTATGATTTCTATTGTGAATTGTGAGGGCTAACTTTCTACTAAAAGCCTTCCCACGCTCATTACATTTGTAACGTTTCTCTCCAGTATGAATACTCAGATGGCTTGCAAGGCTGTTCTTATGCCGAAAAAGCTTGCCACACTCATTACATTTGTAAGGTTTCTCTCCAGTATGAATACTCAGATGGATTGCAAAACTGTTCTTATGCCGAAAAAGCTTGCCATACTCATTACATTTGTAAGTTTTCTCTCCAGTGTGAATTCTATTATGAACTGGAAGGAAATTCTTTCTACTGAAGACCTTGCCACACTCACCACATTTGTAAGGTTTCTCCCCAGAATGACTTCTTTGATGATGAACTGCAAGGCTTTCTTTTTGACTAAAGTCCTTGCCACACTCATTGGGTTTGTAAGGTCTCTCTCCAGCATGACTATGCTGATGAAATGAACAGGTGGCCCTATGCCAAAAGACCCTGCCACACTCATTAAATTTATAAAGTTTCCCTCCAGTATGAATTCTATTATGAAGTTTAAGGTTTATCTTTCTACTGAAGAGCTTCCCATATTCCTTACATTTGTAAAGTTTCTCTCCTACATGAATTATTTGATGATGACGTGTAAGGTTTCCCTTTTGAGTAAAGACCTTGCCATACTCATTACATTTGCAAGGTTTCTCTCCAGTGTGAATTCTCTGAGGACATTCATGGGTTCTTCTTTGACTAAAGTCCTTGCCACACTCTTTAATAAATTTGTCAGGTTTTTCTTCACTGTGGATTCTGTTAGGAATTATCAGTAGTGAATTCTTACTGAAGACCACTTGTCTTTTATCAGTGTCTGCTTTTAGTTGTAATTTCTTGATCACATGTACATGAGACATAGCTAAAACATAGAAAATCACAATTATCCTGTATATTACAATTCATAAATAAATGTCTCACATTAAATATATGCTACTACGCTAAAAAACCACTTATACCAAACAAAGCAAAGCAAACACCTAGAATCACCTATGATGAGCTTATAAAATTTAGGAATACAAAGGAATAGGATTAGTTTCTAAGAAAAAAACTGATCAGAGATAATTTTAATATTTTTAAGAGCACTGCAGTTTTAAACAAGTGGTGACAAAAACACTCAACCTAAACAAACTCCTTTTGGGAATCAAAGAAATTGTGTGTTTCCACTATGCCCACAATCTATGGATCAAGTAATGAAACACTGCTGCCTCAATACCAAGGAGAAAAAAATCATAATTTACATATATTCTGCATGTGCCTGTGTGCTGTTATATCCAACTATTTGTGATCCCATGGTCTGTGGCCCGCCAGCCTCCTCAGGGAATCTTCCAGAAAAGAACACTGGAGTGGGTTGCCAATTCCTACTCCAGGAGATTGTTCTGATCCAGGGATTGAACCTGCATATCCTGAATCTTTTACACTGGCAGGCAGATTCTTTACGCCTGGTGCAACCTGAGAGGTCCCATATTCAGCATTCACACTATAAATAAGGAATGATAAGGAATGATAAATATGATAAAGAATACACAATATATTGTAAAACTAACTAAATCAAAATTAGCGTATCTAATTAATAACCTATATAAGTGGAAGTTACCAATTAGACAAAAATAGTCTAAAGAAAGTGAAGAATTTCCTTCTGGGTCAAGATGGCAGAGTAGAAGCACGTATGTGCCTCTCCTCCTCTGAGTGCACCAAAATCACAGCTAGCTGTTGAACCACCATCGACAGGAGGACAACGGAACCCACGGAAAAAAGATGCCCCATGTCCAAAGACAAAGCAGACACTCAGGCAAGACAGTAGGAGGCATGTAATCACAATAAAATCAAATCCCCTACCCGCTGGTGAGTGACCCACAAACTGGAGGACAACAAACAATACCAAAGAAGCTATCCTACTGTTGTGAAGGTTCTGAACTCCACATCAGGCTCCCCAACCTGGGAATCTGATAAAGGCACTGAGAATCCCCAGTGAATCTGACCTTGAAGTCCAAAGGTATTTTATTACAGGACTTCCACAGGACTTGGGCAGAGACTCCATTCTTGGAGGCCACAAACAAGATCTTGCACACACCAAGACCCAGAGGAAAGGAGAAGAAAGAAAGAACCTGAGAAAATGTTTGAAGAGATAATAGCCAAAAACTTCCCTAACATGGGAAAGGAAATTCTCAACCAAGTCCAGGAAGTACAGGGAGTTCCTGGCAGGACAAACCCAAGGAAAAACACACCAAGCCACATGGTAATCAAACTGACAAAAATTAAAGACAAGATTAAATATTAAAAGCAACAAGGGAAAAAAAAATCACACAACATAAAAAGGAACTCCCATTAGGTTATCAGCTGATTTCTCAACAGAAACTCAACAAGCCAGAAAGGAATGACACCATATGTTTAAAGTGATGAAAGGGAAGAACCTACAACCAAGAATACTCTACCCAGCAAGACCCTCACTCACATTTCACAAATAATTCAAAAGCTGTCCAGACAAGCAAAACTTAGGAGAATTCAGCACCACTAAGCCAGTTTTACAGCTAATGCTCAAGGAAGTTCTCTAGGCAGGAAAACACAAGAGAAGGAAAAGACCTACAGAAAATAAGTCCACAACAATTAAGAAAATGGTAACTGGAGCACACACATGGATAATCACCTTATATATAAATGGATTAAATGCACCAACCAAAAGGCACAGACTGACTGGGCAAATGAAAACATGCGAATGCATGCAATTCCAATTACCACAATACCCTGCTTGAACCCACAAACTGAATGCAATTATTTTCTATTGTTAGCTTAATCACGTTCCCATTACGGCTTTCAATTGTAATGATCTCTAATTTTTTGTCTGGATATTAATCATGAAAACTGATAAACATCTTTACTATTGTGACTATGTAACTATTGTGACTATGTAATATTACATATTACACATATGTAACTGTTGTGACTATGTAACTATACCATTATTGGTCAACAGAAAAACAGTAGAATTCTGTATCACCAAAACTACCACTTAATAGAAAAAGTTTTAATCACATTTAAAAATCAAGATGCATATCAGAATTATCTTGGAATTTTTTGAAAAATACAAATGCCCAGGTATTGCTTTTTTCCTACAAAGCTCCAGATATGTTTCCAATGAGCAGCCATAAACACCTGGAGTACATGCTGATCTTTTACTTTTAGCTAGTTTGTTACATTTTTTGCATTTCATATTCAGTACTCCCATTTCATTTAGCTTGTGTTTTCCAATTTCTCCATCCTTTTTTAAATGTTCTTTCTCAAGCCTTTATCAAGCGTATATACAGAAGTTTTTGTATACATATATACAAATAGTATGTATAATATATATATTTTAGAAAACTTATGAATTTTGGGTTAACTAAAAAATTTATGACATTTCACTTGTTTGATTTAGTATGAATAGAATGACAGATTCCTAATTAAAAAGTAGATATACAACAAGCAACAAAGATTTCCTGTATAGCACGGGACCTACAGTCAATATAATGGAAAATAATCTATCTGAAAAATAATATAGATGTATAACTGAGTCACCTTGTTATGTGCCTGAAACACTATAAGTCAATTATACTTCAAAAAAACATACATATTAAGAAAAAATAGAAAGTGAATTCAGTAATAAAAAATCAAACTTAAATGTATATAAATGAAATATTCTATCAGTTCAGTTCAGTTCAGTTCAGTCCCTCAGTCGTGTCCGACTCTTTGCGACCCCATGAATCGCAGCACGCCAGGCCTCCCTGTCCATCACCAACTCCCGGAGGTCACTCAGACTCACGTCCATTGAGTCAGCAATGCTATCCAGCCATCTCATCCTCTGTCGTCCCCTTCTCCTCCTGCCCCCAATCTCTCCCAGCATCAGAGTCTTTTCCAATGAGTCAACTCTTCTCTTGAGGTGGCCAAAGTACTGGATTATCAGCTTTAGCATCATTCCTTCCAAAGAAATCCTGGGGCCGATCTCCTTCAGAATGGACTGGTTGGATCTCCTTGCAGTCCAAGGGACTCTCAAGAGTCTTCTCCAGCACCACAGTTTGTGGAGGAGCTGGAAGGCTTTAAGCAAATACTGAGAATGTATTTGCTCCACTCATGAGGAAGGTTGGAAGCTGGGACGAGCATAACAAAGGGTTATGAGCGTTCACCGAGTGCCCAAGGCTGGATAATGAAGGGTTATACGCCCGGCCTTGAGGCGTTCGAAGGCTTCCTTCTGACCACCTGTTTCTGGGAGCAAAGACTGTTGTTTCATAAGACTCCCTTTAGAGTTTCGCCAAAGCTATGTTATGGCTTGGGCGGTGGGAACTGTAATTTATGCTTGAATGCTTTGATGTTTTATCGAGAAAGGCTACATGCAAGTCTGCTTTATGCTCTGCTCCCTGAGACCATATATCTGCAAAAAGCTGGATAATATGTCAGTCCACTAGAGGCTGTCCCTGAATGTCCTTTTCAGAGTGCGGCCCTCAGAGCCTTACAACAGTTCAAAAGCATCAATTCTTCAGCGTTCAGCTTTCTCCATAGTCCAACTCTCACATCCATACATGACTACTGGAAAAACCATAGCCTTGACTAGACAGACCTTTGTTGGCAAAGTAATGTCTCTGCTTTTCAATATGCTATCCAGGTTGGTCATAACTTTCCTTCCAAGGAGTAAGCGTCTTTTGATTTCATGGCTGCAGTCACCATCTGCAGTGATTTTGGAGCCCAAAAAAATAAAGTCTGACACTGTTTCCACTGTTTCCCCATCTATTTCCCATGAAGTGATGGGACCGGATCCCATGATCTTTGTTTTCTGAATATTGAGTTTTAAGCCAACTTTTTCACTCTCCTCTTTCACCTTCATCAAGAGGCTTTTAGTTCCTCTTCACTTTCTGCCATAAGGGTGGTGTCATCTGCATATCTGAGGTTATTGATATTTCTCCCGGCAATCTTGGTTCCAGCGTGTGCTTCTTCCAGCCCAGCGTTTCTCATGATGTACTCTGCATAGAAGTTAAACAAGCAGGGTGACAATATACAGCCTTGACGCACTCCTCTTCCTATTTGGAACCAGTCTGTTGTTCCATGTCCAGTTCTAACTGTTGCTTGCTGACCTGCATATAAAAATGAATAAATAGTACAATTTACTACCTATGCAGTGCCATTAAATATCCAGTTTACTGGCTCCAAGTCACATGAAATAAAGAGAGCAGTATGTAACTTTATTAAAAGGGTCAGAAACCACATTGTTGAGAATAAAGTGTGATAGGAGAGCACTCAAAATATAATGCAAAGGATGTCATAATAAGTATTACAGAATATTAATGTGTCTTTTTATATAAAAGTAACTTTTTAGCCTTTAACATAAGACAGGTACTATTTTAACCTGGCTAACAATCTTTTAAAATAATTTGATCCCTCACCATGGATCAAACCTGGGACCCCCTACACTGCAAGGCAGATTCTTAATCACTGGACAACGAGGGAAGGCCCTGAAATGAAAGAATTAAAAAACTTTTTTCTCTTTTTTAAATTATGAAAGTATGATAACACATTTATAGAAGACCTGGAAAATACAGAACAAGGTTACATAGAATGCCACTATATATTATAATTGTTTTTCAAGTAGATAACTTAAGATTTTAGTTGGAGTTACAATATCAAGCTCTCAAAAATTAACAGAATGAACAGACATAGTAGTAGGACACAGTAGACATGAAGAGCATGAGAAAGCGATTCATCATAATTAAAATTTATACAATTTTCACACAACAGTAGGATAAAAATTACGCAATTCCCATAGACTACAAACTAGTCCCAAAGACTAAAACGTTGATACAGTGCCGTGTATTTTGGCATCTAGTATTACTGCCGGAAGTCTAGAAAATTTATTATCTCAGTGATTGAAATGAAAGATTTTAAAAAGAAGAGACTGTGATATTAAAGGGAGAGAAGTTTACATCTATTACACTATCCACTATGTCATGTATCATACTGCATATTCCGTAAGCTCCACTTCCATGCATATGTTCGATAAAAACATACACAATATTTGAGGTGACTGGGCAAGCATTTCCTTAGCAGAAACTAGAATAAAGAAACAAAAACAGTCCAACCAATGGAGGTGAGTTAATTCTGTGCAAACACAGTGTGCACCTGAAGAATCCACAGTACCATAAAGTAGGGAGACCAGGATTTCCTAATGAAGTTCCTGGCTGGATGAGCAGAATCATCATAGGGAAGCGAGGCTGGCAGGTGTTTGCCAGAGTCTGAGCACTTTAAGCCCCAGGGTACCACAACTAGTGAGCCCTCACTCCATAATGAAAGAATCTGCTGTAATGAGAAGCCCACACACCGCAACCAGATAAAGCCTGCCAGCAGCAACAAAGACCCAGCCTGGTTAAAAAATAAAATAGAAACATAATAAGGAAGATGATAGAACTATAAAACAAGTACTCGTTAACACAAGAAGGAAACAAGTTAAAAACAATGAACAAGCAAGACTTTGGGGGGGAGGAGGAAGAAGGAGGCTGGGAAAACTCTACAAACCAGTAGAGAAGCTGGAGGACCTATGTGGGAACCATATTTTACTGCTTTCTCAGAAATATCTCCAGGAATTTAATCTTACTCATTCCCTCTTCCTTGCTTGCTCCCCTACTCCAGTCCTTCAGTTAGACGTTCTGGTTGACACGTCAGCATTAGCTAGGTGCAGTTCTGCATGCAAAACAAACCACCTTATCTTCAAAGACCTTTCTTTACAACCCTCCTGTGATTACCTCCAGACCTCCACAAGGAAGCTTCCTTAATCCCAGAGTTCCGGTCTCTGTCTGGCTTTACTGCTCGTAGTTAAAAGATAGTAAGCTAAATTATCAGTAAATATGCACTTAGCATTTTCTAAGTTGCTCTTCTGCGAGCTCTCCCTGCACTGTCTCTCATATTCCTGTGTGTTTGTGAGAATCATTCAGTGCGAAATTGCCACAGACCTAAGACATTGCCTATCCTGAAAATACTGAAATGAAGAGTGTAGGAGTTTATGACAATTTCCTGGCCTTTGATGCCCCAGCTCATTGAGACTGAGGAATAGAAGACTCCCAATTCCCATATGTACCCTCCAAAAGAAATGCAAAACAAAATCACACTGAGATACTACCTCAGTCGCCCTGGAACAGCTGTCACCAGGATGGAGGGGATATATGTATACTGATGGCTGAATCACACTGTTTTATGGCAGAAACCAATACAACACTGTAAAGCCATCATTCTCCAATCAAAAAATCCAGAGATTCCCGGAATCAACCTTCTAAGGTGTGTGCACCCATGCATACGCACACACACACACACACACACACACACACACACAAAGACAAGAGATGACAAGTGTTATCGTGAATGTGGAGGAAATGGAACTCTAATAATTATACTGAAGCATGCGAACTGGTGTACCAACTTTGAGAAATAGTTTAAGGTTCCTGAAAATATATTTTTACAGACTTCTCTGGTGGTCAAGTGGTTAAGACTTGAGCTCCCAATGCATGCGGTATGGGTTCAATTCCTGGTCAGAAACTAAGATCTGGCACGCTGTATAGCATAGCTAAATATATATATCATATAATGCATCATTTCCATTATGAAATCATTGTCTTAGAAAGATACCTGCACTCCCATGTTCATTACTGAACTACTTACAATAGCCAAGACATGAAAACAATCTAAGTGTCCAACAGACAACAGATAAAATCTGAAAAAGGATGAAATCTAGCAACTATACCAACATAGTTGAATACTGCAAATATTTACTCAGTACATTATTCAGAAATAAAGACCCTCACTTAAATAAAGACCTCAGTAAAACACAGTATTAAAAAGAAAAAAAAAAGACTCAAACTAACAGAAACAAAGTAGGTATCACAGTTTGTAGAATGAGGAGATATTAGTCAAAAGAATATATTTCTAGTTGTAACTGGAAGGAGTTATAGGAGTCAAATTACAGTATGGTGAATATCCTTATCAATACTCTGATATATAATTATAATAAGTGATCCTCACCCACAGAGACCAGGTTCCTATAGATCTCCCACATCATATCCCTGTACAGGGCCCCCTGAGCAGGGTCCAGGCATTCCCATTCCTCCTGAGTGAATTCAATGGCCACATCCTTGAATGTCAACTGTTCCAATAAGGAAACACATTTCAGAAAGGGACCATGAGAAGAGTTCTTATTTTCACAAAAAACTGAGGAGGAGAGAGGGGTGAGAATCATTTCAGTTGAAGTATATACTCTGACAGATCCACTTATATGTATCTGGAGCAAATTATGGGTACCTAACTTTCATTCCTCATGCTTTTTCATAAAATTATGATATCATCCAGTTAAAGCAGATTTTTCATATTTGTGGGCAATATATGAAATACACAGAAAAAAATTCAACAAAGGTTTTTCTATGCAGAAGTGTTATCTATTAAGTTTTACATAATAAGTGATATTCCTTATCTACATGACTTACAGTATAATTGGCATCTTAAGAGAGGACAAAATTGAGATATCCCTGGTGGTCAGGTGGTTAAGACTGGGCACATTTCATTGTAGGGGACACAGGTTCAATATTCCTTTGGGGAACTAAGATGCCACATGCTGCATGGCATGGCCAAACATTTAAAAAGAGAGAGATGACAAGGTCCACAGTAGAATTTTTACAAAGTGTAAATATTAAGTGACAAAGATGATAAGAATAGCAATGACTTATGGTGTCCAAATACTTTCTAGATATTAAGCATTACTCTAAATGCTTCATATGTAAGATTTTTTGAATGTGGACCATTTTCAAAGTCTTTATTGAATTTACTATTATATTACTTCCATTCTATGTTTTGTTTTTTTGTCAGCAAGTACAGAGAAAAATGATTCCATAAGAAAACTACTACTCCAAAAAACAATTTTAGGGACGTCCCTGCAGGTCCAGTGTCTAAGACTCTGAGTTCCCAATGCAGGGAGCCTAGGTCCCATCCCTGGTCAGGGAACTACATTCCACATGTCAATTAAAAGAACCCAGAGGCCATTATGAAGATGGATCTTGCAACTAAGTGGCACAGCCAAATGCAAAAATAAATACTTAAAAAAAAAAAAAGAGAGAAACTTTAGAAAAGCTGTAGCATAAGAAAAGAAATCAACACTGAAAAATCAGTTGCAATCGTATACGCAATTAACAATGTCAACCGGAAATTAAAGAACAATCCTATTTATTATAACATCAAGAGGTAGAATACTTATGAAATATTGGCAAAAATATTAGCAAAGAAGGTAAAAGACTTATACACTGAATACTGCCAAACGCTGCTAAAAGAAGTCCATGGAAACACACATAAAAGAAACCCTGTATTCAGGAACTGACAGGATTCTTAAAATGATCACAATACTCAAAATTTTCTGTGTGTGTGTGTGCTCAGTCGCTTCAGTAATGTTCTACTCTTTGCGAACCTATTGACTATAGCCTGCCAGGCTCCTCTGTCCATGGGATTCTCCAGGCAAGAATACTGGAGTGGTTTGCCATGCCCTCTTCCAGGGATCTTCCCAATCCAGAGATCAAACCCACATATCTTGTGTCTCTGCCTGCATTGGCAGGTAGGTTCTTTACCACTAGCACTACCTGGGAAGCCCTAAAGTTTTCTACAGACACAGTGAAATCCCTATTAAAATTTGAATGGCAATGTTTATAGTAACAGAACAAATCATGTGAAAATTCCTATAGAATCTCAAGAGACCCCTAAATAGCCAAAGCAGTCTTCCAAAAGGAACTGGAGGCCAACACTTTTAGACGTGAAAAATGCTGAAATCATCTGGGATGTGGTACAGGCATAAACAAATATACAGAAGCCAGTGGAACAAATCAGAAAGCACAGAAATAACCCTTAGAATATATGGAACAGTTGGCTTAAAGCTCAAATTTCAGAAAACTAAGATCATGGCATCCAGTCTCATCACTTCATGGCAAATAGATGGAGAAACAGTGGAAACAGAGACTATTTTGGGGGGGCTCCAAAATCACTGCAGATGGTGACTGCAGACATGAAATTAAAAGACACTTGCTTATTGGAAAAAAAAAACTATGACCAACCTAGACAGCATATGAAAAAGCAAAGACATTACTTTGCCAACAAAGGTCTATCTAGTCAAAGCCATGGTTTTTCCAGTAGCTCTGTATGGATTTGAGAGTTGGACTATAAAGAAAGCTGAGCACCAAAGAATTAATGCTTTGGAACTGTGGTGTTGGAGAAGACTCTTGAGAGTTCCTTGGACTGCAAGGAGGCCCAACCAGTCCATTCGGAAGATCAGCCCTGGGACTTCTTTGGAAAGAATGATGCTCAAGCTGAAACTCCAGTACTTTGGCCACCTCATGTGAGGAGTTGACTCATTGGAAAAGACCCTGATGCTGGGAGGGATTGGGGGCAGGAGGAGAAGGGACGACAGAGAATGAGATGGCTGGATGGCATCACTGACTCGATGGACGTGAGTCTGAGTGAACTCCGGGAGTTGGTGATGGACAGGGAGGCCTGGCGTGCTGCGATTCATGGGGTCGCGAAGAGTTGGACACGACTGAGCGACTGAACTGAACTGAACTGAAACGGGCGGAAGAACTAGTAGAAAATTGCCAGGTTGCAAACAAATTGACACCATAGTTGTGTTGTTTTGTGAGATGTTATGTGAATTTTTTATTGGAGAGAATTAAATTTTGGAGTTTCTGGTAGTAAGGACCTTTTTATCTTTCATGACTGAAAAGACAACCCTTTATAATTCTTATTGTGGTTTGGTTTTGATGTCCATTCTGCTTTTTCACCCAACTGAAATTCCCAAGAAGGTTTAGCCATCAGTACTGGATCCAAAATCAAGTTGAACAGGGTGCATAATGTCTGAACATCTTTCATTCTGGCATCCTTACAACTATAAAGAGGGCATGTATGTGCATTATCTGTGATGTTAATGGAAGGATAGTAAACATTATCAAAATTGCTGGGGAGATTTGATCTCACGGTATATTCATATGCATAATATTACGTACTCTATCCCAGGAGGCACCTAAGTTTGTATTGCTACTATTTATGAATACATATCAAGAAAACTGAGTTAAGTCTCAGTCATGTGAGTTTTCTTCTCACTATAAATATTCTGATATCTAGTGATCAGTGAGCAATCAGAAGAAACTTAAGACATATTCACTGCTAGGAAATATTTGGTGAACCCACAGTACACATTGTTGTTATTCATTTTTCAGTCCCTCACTTATTTTTATTCTTTGTTTCATTTCATTCCTTTCATGTCTTTCCAACTTCACTGTTTGAAATACTTCTCCTACATCAGTGCTTGCTTTCAGTTGCCATTTCTTGATCATATGTGTATAAGAGCCAGCTACAATATATAACGAACTGTAAGTATTCCATTCATTACAACTCATGAATAAATGTTTCATGTTAAATAAACTGTATTATATGAAACATAATACATTTATCAAGAAAGTTATGAATGTCATTAACCTTGATCTTACAATTTATAGGAAAACAAAACAAATGATTCTTTACTAAAGCCAAAGTCAACAGAGGAAATTCTAATTGTAAGGCACCCTTTAAAATAACCTGCTGCTGCTGCTTATATGACAAAAATATGCACAATGGAAAAACTGTTAGCTATCAAAGAAAGCGTGAGTTTTAAAATGATGGCAAAGCATGTACCAATTGTCAGGAAACATAATGGCTACAATTAAAGGATGAGCAAAGGATATTAAACTATATATACTGCATACTTATTTTACATGAATGAGCGCTAAAGAACCTAAGATGAAACAGTAAAAGGAAAAACAAAACCAGTTTATCTAATGAATAATTTAAATGAGTGCCACTTTAGAACTGGGAGACAAATATAGCACTGAGAAAATGAACAATTTGAAGTTAAAACTTTTGGCTGTTAGGAATTAAAGCTTCTATTCACAATTTCTGGGGATTCGCTGATGGCTCAGCGGGTAAAGAATCCATCTGTCATGCAAGAGACTGAGGAGACATGGGTTCCATTCCTGAGTCAGAAGATTCCCTGGATGAGGAAATGGCAACTCTTCCAGTATTCTTGCCTGAAAAATCCCATGGACACAGGAGCCTGTGCAAAGGGTCACAAAGAGTTGGACATGACTGAGTGATTAAGCACATCAGTTCAGTTCAGTCGCTCAGTCGTGTCTGACTCTTTGCGACCCCATAAATTGCAGCACGCCAGGCCTCCCTGTCCATCACCAACTCCTGGAGTTCACCCAAACTCATGTGCATCGAGTCAGTGATGCCATCCAGCCATCTCATCCTCTGTCGTCCCCTTCTCCTCCTGCCCCCAATCCCTCCCAGCATCAGGGTCTTTTCCAATGAGTCAACTCTTCGCACGAGGTGGCCAAAGTACTGGAGTTTCAGCCTCAGCATCAGTCCTTCCAATGAACACCCAGAACTGGTCTCCTTTAGGATGGACTGGTTGGATCTCCTTGCAGTCCAAGGGACTCTCAAGAGTCTTCTCCAACACCACAGTTCAAAACCATCAATTCTTTAGCACTCAACTTTCTTCACAGTCCAACTCTCACATCCATACATGACCACTGGAAAAACCATAGCTTTGACTAGACGGACTTTTGTTGGCAAAGTAATGTCTCTGCTTTTCAGTGTGCTATCTAGGTTGGTCATAACTTTCCTTCCAAGGAGTAAGCGTCTTTTAATTTCATGTCTGCAGTCACCATCTGCAGTGATTTTGAAGCTCCAAAAAATAAAGTCTGACACTGTTTCCCCATCTATTTCCCATAAAGTGATGGGACCAGATGCCATGATCTTAGTTTAAGCACATACACACTGACAATTACAGCATGTTAATGTGCATAAATTAATAATAAATGTTTACATAAATGTTCACAAACATCCTTAGTATATCTGTAAAACTGAATTCTTTGCTTTGACATTGTGGTTTATAAGAAATACAGACTTGGTCATTCAGATGAGAAATGCATTAGTATGACTCACAACTTATTTGCCAAAGCTGGTCTCCTATCTTGCCTTGAAGGAAGCGGGCTGTGAAGTTAGATAATGGGGAAAAAGAAGAAGAGATATTTCAAGAAAATCAATATACAGAGTAAAAGTAGGAAAAAGAAAATATATTTAACATCACTAACCAGCAAGCCTGAGACCTCTGTGCTTTTTGTTTCTTCCATGGGCATCCCTGGAGGCCTTCCGGGCTCATAAAAAGGGAGAGTTTCTACTCCACTTGGGTGATATACTTTAGGAACTTGTCATTGTTTGTGGGAATTGGTAAGTGGCAACAAAGTTTTTCAGAAACCACCTCAGCTTATCAAGTGTGCACAGTCATTGCACTACATTTGAACTATTATATTTCCAGGAGATGGCATATCAAAATCACAAAACACATCTCAGAGACTGGCTGTCTACCTCCCAGGCAACACTGAGGCCACAGTTCTGGCAGCAGGAAAACATTAGCTAAGTACTTTGCTGACACCAAGGAGTCTGTAAGGGGAAAAAGGAGTTCACATCTCAAACACACATTTATCTAGGGTCCAAACGAAGTTAGTGGCAAAGAGAGAGGGGAAGGAAAAATAATTCTGAAAATTGAATGAAGTTTGAGGCAAAAACCTAGTTCCTGAAGACCGCAATAATTCATGTCTGATAGTACTATAATTTAAAATAATGCTCACTGATGGTGTTTGTAGATATTTTTATCTTTTGGAGTGGCAAAAAAGTTCATTTGGGTTTTCTAAAAGCTAATATAAAATAATCCAAATGAACTTTCTGGCAAACTCAATATATCCCATATAATGTGACACTAAATTTATACATAATTTTAAATCTTATTTGCCGAACACAAAAGAAGTTTGAGATTACTTTCATGGTAATAGAGTAATTGCTATGAAATGTCTATGACATAATGAAAATATTTTTTCTAAATATCTCCTGTAAAACTATGCAGTCGTGAAGAAGCATGATGAGGTGTTACATCATCTATACATCAAAATTAAGTATTAATAAATGAAATAATAAATGAAATGTTCTTCAAGTAACAGCCAAAGTCTTGGCATTTTAAGGATATGATTACATTAGTTAAGAATGTCTGGACCTGGTGGTCCAGAATATCAAAAGTTTTGGTATATCAAAAGTCATGCTAACATTCCATGCACATCTACCTACTAAAATCATATTACATTATTTGGCTGCAAAGAAAAAAATTAAACCAATGAAGAATGATGTCAGACAGATAGCAGAAAACTAAACAGGCACTCATTAACCCATGAGGAACTCAATATACAATAAACAAACAAAAAAGCCTTTGGGAAAACTCTACAAATGAGTAAAGCCTCACTACCTGTCCAGAAAACATTAAGCCAACAAGTGTAGGAAAAGTTCATGACAATTTGCTGGCCTCAAGACAATCTGAACTAATTGAATTACAGCTGAGCTATTTCAAATCCCAAAAGATGATGCCCCATATGTGGAACAGGGAACAGTGCTTTCCAGTACCTTGGAAGTGCTCAGTTTAAGTTCTCGTCTGAAACAGCTTTGAGATAAAAGCTTGTATTTGCGTGGGCCACTTACACCTAAAACTGATATTTCTTCCTAACAAGCTGAAAACAATGTCAATAAAAGCAATAAAACTGTTCTTTTCTATTAATGTGCTGTGTTTAGTCATTCAGTCGTGTCCTACTCTTTGAGACCCCATGGACTACAGCCTGCCAGTCTCCTCTGTCCATGGGGATTCTCCAAGAAAGAATGCTCGAGGGTTGCCATGCCCTCCTCCAGGGGATCTTCCCAACCCAAGGATCAAACCCAGGTCTCCCACATTGCAGGTGGATTCTTTTATTTTTTTCAAATCAAGAGTTTTTATTGTCTCTTTAAAAGATCACAACTGAGTCCATAGAACCATCTGCTATCTTGTTGTTTCTGCAGCAGGATCACTGAGATCTTATTCATCAGCCTGCTGAACTGTTCCTTTTTCAGAAACATAGATACCATCCAAAAATTTTCTGATATCCTTAACTGTGGTGGCTTGCTGAATCAAAGCAGCTGAATTTGACACAAGTTCAATGTCATTTCCTTCAAGAAGCAACTCATCTTTCTGGGCTTGACACACTGAACAGGCAACCCTGCATATGTATTTTTCACCCCCAAAATTTCGGATTTCCACAAGAGAACCATTCTCCTGAATAACAACGTTGATGGGGAAGTGGGCATACACCGACCTCATCTTGTAACGGAAGCCCAGTGTAACACCCTTGATCATGTTCTGCACATGACTACAGATTGTGTGAACAGTAGCCAGTTCCTTTCTGTTTCCCCACCATTTGTCAACACGGAGCCTCTTCTTTTTCTTTTCAAGGAGACTGAGTTCTACGTCGATGTGACTGAAGTCCCTCCGCAGGGTGCCTCTGGGGCCCTTCACAATAACTGTCCATCCCTTCAAGTTAATGTCAACATTTTCTGGGATGTCAACAGTCTGATTGCTGAGAATGTCTTCATTCTCACAGTAGATGCGGCAAAGAAAGAGCTGCAGGTGGATTCTTTACTGACTGAGCCACCAGGGAAAGCCTTTCTATTAATACTTCACCAAATACTCTGTTTTAAAAATTCCATTTAGCACCGGTGCACACAGGCCAAGTTTTCACATTAAAACTATTTCTATATACCATCCTAAGAACTTAATGGTGCGCTCTGCTTCTGTAATAAAAGTACCCAGGTGGAATAAATGTGTGTTGATGAAATGAACATGATTCATTCAAGTTTATGAAGAATAACTAAATTTTAATTAAAACAGGAATAAAAAGATAGCAAAAGGTAATGGAAGCCATTAAATGTCAATCATACACATACATCACTGCAGATGGTGACTGCAGCCATGAAATTAAGATGTTTACTCCTTGGAAGGAAAGTTATGGCCAACCTAGACAGCATATTAAGAAGCAGAGACATTACTTTGCTAACAAAGGTCCGTCTAGTCAAGGCTATGGTTTTTCCAGTAGTCATGTATGCATGTGACAGTTGGACTATAAAGAAAGCTGAGTGCGGAAGAAGTGATGCTTTTGAGCTGTGCTGTTGGAGAAGACTCTTGAGAGTTCCTTGGACTGCAAGGAGATCCAACCACTCCATTCTAAAGGAGATCAGTCCTGGGTGTTCATTGGAAGGACTGATGTTGAACCTGAAACTCCAATACTTTGGCCACCTGATGTGAAGAGCTGACTCACTGGAAAAGGCCCTGATGCTGGGAAAGATTGGGGGCAGGAGGAGAAGGGGACGACAGAGGATGAGATGGTTGAATGACATCACTGACTCAATGGACGAGTTTGGGTGGACTCCGGGAGTTGGTGATGGACAGGGAGGCCTGGCGTGCTGCAGTTCATGGGGTTGCAAAGTCAGACATGACTGAGTGACTGAACACATACATATAGGATTCTGGCACTTTGGATTACATTTTTCTTTCACAATCAAAAACTGCCCTCTTTTTAATTTCAAAGAGCAAGACTAATTTTTCATTAATCACATGTATAGAACAGCTATTCCTAAGCAATGGAGAATGTTACCAACTTTCCATGTGTATTGTTGCTACCATATAATCACTATTAGCTTTTCACTTTCTTCCCATGTAAAGTCCAGTCCATTAAGGTCGTGCTGATCTTTTCATAGTGATTGGCAGATGCTTCTGTCTGATGATTCATTGTGACCTATCTCCAAAGGGCACCCTTGAATAACAAGCATGGCTAATCATGTCATATTTTTATATTACTTCTTGTCCCTCTCTGATGCTAATTCACACAATATTCAATTGGATAATTTAAGATCCTTCCTTTTTTAGGAAATAAGGATATGCATCATCCACACTAAATGAAGTCAGCCCCCTCATTTTATTGATTTCTTCTCAGACTATCATAAAAAAGCTGTAATGAATGCATACGATCAACAGTCTTCAAACTTCAGGTAGAAAGGTATAAACAGTTCAAAAAGCCTCTGGTAATTACATATTTATAGATAATGGGCTATCTCCACATATGTCCTTCTTTCTCTCATATAGCAAATATGTCATTAGTTTTGAGATATTGTCACTTGCAATGATTCTGCACTGTAATAATCTCAGACTTATCTCGGAGAAATGGGCTCTTCCTCATAGCTCAGTAGTAGAGAATCTGCCTGCAACCCAAGAGATGCAGGTGCAATACCTGGGTCAGGAAAACCCCCTGGAGGAGAAAATGGTAACCCACTCCAGTATTCTTGCCTGGGAAATCCCATGGAAAGAGGAGCCTGGAGGGCTACAGTACAAGGGGTCACAAGAGTCAAGACACAACTCAGTGATTAAACCACTGCCACCACAATCTAGGAGAAATAACTTATTTACTCCTAGTATTAAATTTTCCAATATGTACTCTGCTGAGAGAATTACTCAAAAATTTACCATCGTCATCACACTTGAAAGGATCCTCTGCAATATAAGTTCTTCGGTGAATGCTGAGGATGCACTAGTTTCCATAGTTGGTAAATTTCTAGTTTCTGCACCGTATAGGTGCACTTATTACAAAAGGTGTGGATACTGGATGAAAATTTTTACAGTACTCATTACATTTGAAAAGTTCCTCTCCAGAGTAAGTCCTGTGTTTCAGAGTGTCTATCTTCTGGTACAAGCCTTAGCACGGGTATTGCTTTGTGTGGTTTCTATGAAAGATGTATATTGAGATGTCTAGTGCATTGTGAGACCTGCATAGAGCCTCTCTTCATGGATTTGAAGTGTTTCTCCTCAATTGCTGGGAGCCAGCATGGGGAATCCCACCCGTGGCAAAGGTCATGAGGAAGAGGCCTGATAGGCAAAGGTGAGATCAGGCCTCGAGGAACCCCCCCTGGGCCTTCTGGAGCATCTACCCCAAAACCAGAATCTGTCTGTCTTATTTTATGACTTTCACCAACGTTTTTGACATTAACAAAGGAGCTATCCCCGACCACCTTTCTCTGGAAAAGGTTAACTTAGAGCTCCAGTTAACAGTCTCCTGCATATAATAGGAGTGTTTCAGCTCAAACTACCCCTCTGCTGGCTCTCTAACTTGCCTTACCCGGACTTTTACAACTACGCATGTGATTGTTTACAGCCCCCAACTGTGAGAGGCACTGGGAAGCCTAAAACATAGAGCCTTTCAAAGAGTTAAAAGCTGTTAGAATAGTGCTGGTGTGAGATTTCACTGTTGAGCCAATGCTTGCTGCCAAGTTCCCATATGCCTTATCTACTGTGCATCTGGGAATACATTTGTTAACATAGTTAGAAAGTAAGAAAAACAAGTGTAGCCTTGAAACTAACTACATCAGACCTTTGAGCTAACTAGTTCTTTCTTTGCTGTAACTCGCTGCACCTTTGCTTCATGAAAATGTAACTCTGTTTGATACTTTCTGAGGCTACCATAGATTAGAAATATAAAGAAAAAACATTTCAAGGGAAAATAAGTTTTCTGGTTGAGCAGCCTTTATTAAAAGAGGGTCTTAAAATGTTCACAGGCCTCCAAGGCCAGAAGATAATGTACACAACATCATTTGTGGGAAAGGTGTGAAAGCCCTTTTGAAAATAAAGCTATGGGGCCTCACTCACCGAAACAGCTTGGTCTCCCCGTATCAATCATTCTCTCTCTCTCCCTCTCACTCTTTTTCAGGCTGATTCCTTGGAGCATAGAGGCTCCCTGTGATCACTTAACTGCCCAGGTTTCTAAGACCTGAACGGGAAGACGTTCTGCGTCTTCACTCCCTTGGGAGACCAGGAGGGCAACTGTGGCCTCCGTGAACAGGGCAAACTTCTTGCCTCGGAGCTTTATTGGCTTTCTGTGTAAACCAAGGAATATCAGCCTCTTTCTCCACTAATTTTCCTACTACACTATTTTCTCCTAATCTCTTTTCTAATTAAATAGTCCTTTCTAAGACACCGACTCCATCCCCACTTCGAATTCCCTGGATCCACCGGGGCTGGACCACGGCACTCAGTGGACTGTCTGATGTTGCCTAATTCTTGAATTCAACACAAAGGTTTTGTCAAGCTCATTGCATTTATAAGGTGTCACTCCACTATGTCTTTTTTTTTTTTAATTAAAAAAAAATTTAAACTTTTCATTTTTGGCTGTGCTGAATCTTTGTTGCTGCATGGGCTTTTCTTTAGTTGCAGCGAATGGGGGCTACCCTCGAGTTGCAGTATGCAGGCCTCTCTTATGTTGGGAGCACAGGCTCTAGGGTGTGCGGGCTTTGGTAGTTGCGGTGTACAGGTTCAACAGTTGTAGCGCATGGGCTTAGTTGTTCTGAGGCATGTGGGATCTTCCTGATCAGGGATCGAACCCATGTCTACTGCATTGTTAGCCATATTCATTACTACTGTGCCACTAGGGAAGCCCTGTGTCCCATTTTCTGACCTTTGGGTAAAATCCTTGCCACACACATTACATTTCTGTGTCTTCTCTCCAGGATAAATATGCTGATATCTAGTGACAAAGGAGTAATAATGTGAAACTTTGCCACAGTCATTGTATTTTAAAAGCTTTGCAAAATTCAATACACTTGTAATGTTCTGTGCAGTGCAGATTACTTGATTACTGGTGAAAAGTGAGACCCAAGTAAGAGTTTTTTCTAGTGTTCACCCCAACTGTGAGGTAATTTTGAGAATGAATTCTTTGGTGATTGAATTCCTTGTCTAAAACACATTTATCACATTTCCCTCCAAAAGGACCTTTCAAATGAAGAGGTGGACACCTGCTAAAACCATTTCTTAAATTTCCTCACAGATTACCTAACAGGAAGTTAGACTTGAGAGTACACCAAAGGATTTGTCACACTCATTTTATTAATAAAGTTTCTCTCCACTATGATTCTTCGGTCAACTTTAAAGTACAAATTTTGACTTAAGATTCAGAGACAGTTACAAAATTTCTACAATTTCTATCCAGTACGGATTTTCTTGTAATAAATGAAGCTGTGCCACTCATGAATGTACACAAGTTTCTCCCCACCATGAATTTCCCATGACTTTAAAATGTCAGTATTAAATGAAGATCTTCCCACATATATCCATTAACTTGGTTTACTATCGTATTGATTCCCTGATGTGTAGTAAGGTTTGAGGTCTGAGTAAAGGCTTTTCATTACTTACTGCCTTTGAAAGGTTTCTCTCCATTATGAATTCGCTGATGAACTGAAAGGTCTGAATTTTGACTACTGACTTCATCACATTCCTCACAATACTATAATTCTTCTCCAGGCTCATTTCTCAGGTGCTGACTGAGGGTTGACCTGTGATGAAAAATTCTGCCACACTTAACTACATTTCTAAGACTGCTCTCCTGTATGAATTTTCTGATGATGTCTAAGGTGTACTTTCTGACTAAAGACCTTGCCACAATCATTACATTTGTAAGGTTTCTCTCCAGTATGGACTCTCTGATGTCTTGCACAGTTTGAATGACAACGAAAGACTCTGTGACATACATCACACTTACATGATTTCTCTTCCCTATGGACTAATTTATGCTGAGTGAGGGCTGAGTTCTGATTAAAGCTTTTGTCAGACTCATTACATTTGTAAGGTTTCTCTCCAGTATGAATTCTCTGATGAATTCCAAGGTTTGATTTTTGATTGACGGCCTTGCCACATTCATCACATTTGTAAGGTTTCTCTCCAGTATGAATTCTCTTATGTCTTGGAATGCTGGAATCATGACAGAACATTTTGTCACATATATCACATTTATATAATTTCCCTTCCGTGTGGATTAACTGATGTCTACGAAATTTTGTGCTGTAATGGAAGGACTTTCCACACTCATTACATTCATAAGATTTCTCCAGTATGATTTCTCTGATGAAACACAAAGATTGCCTTTTCCCTAAAGACCTTGCCACACTCATTACATCTGTAGGGTTTCTCTCCAGAATGAATTCTCTGATGACATGTAAGGGTTGCTTTTTGACTAAAGACCTGGCCACACTCATTGCATTTGTAAGGTTTCTCTCTAGTGTGAATTTTCAAGTGATTTGTAAGGTCTGTTTTTTGACCAAAGAGCTTGCCACACTCATTACATCTGTGAGGTTTTTCTCCAGTATGAATTCTCTGATGATTTGCAAGGTGTGGATTTCGACTAAAGACTTTTTCACATACATCACATTTATGTAATTTCTCCTCTGTATGGATGACCTGATGTCTACTGAGGTTTGATCTCTGAAGAAAGATTTTGCCATCCTCACCACATTTGTAAAGTCTTTCCCTCTGTGCTTCCTGGTTTTGTGTCACTATTAAAGGATGTATGTAATTACTCCCATATGTATCAGAAATGTTCATTTCTACACTAGAAGAAATTCTCTGAAGCAGTGAAAATGGGGCACAACTGTTGAGAATCTTGTCAGCTTGAATGAATTCATCAGTTTTGTCTTCACTTTTAAAAATATACAGTTCATCCTGAAAGCTTAAGGCAAGCCAATTTTCAATAGGCTTGATTCTGGCAACACTTTTATCATGTTGATCTTTATTACTAGTGAGATTTTCATTATGGGTTATAAGTATTCCTTTGTAATTTTCTTCCTCATCTTTCTGCTTAGACTGGAAGTTGTATATATTTTCCTGAATGACTCTAAGATAAAAATGCTCCATTTCATTCCTTTCAGGTCTTCCCAGTATCCATAACTGGAATACCTCTCCTCTATCAGAGTTTGTCTTCAGTTGTAATTTCTTGACCACAGGTAGTGTAAGAGATATCTACAAGATATAACGAACTGTATACATTCAATTCATTCAAATTTGTAAATAAATGTTTGTTAAATGCACAGTAATATACCAAAAGTAATACTTATGTCAAGCAATTATGAAGCTCCCCAACCATGATCATAGAATTTGTAGCAATAAGAAAGTAATGATTCTTTACTACAATGAAAGGGATCAAAGGTAATTCTAATAATTTTAGGACACCCTAGTTTCAAATAACCTATCACAAAAACAGGCACATTGGAAAAACTTCCGTTATCTATTAAAGAAAGTGTACTTTTCAACCATTAACACCAAAGCGCATACCAATTATACGTAAGTATTATGGTCTTCTTTAAGTGAAGCGAAAAGAATATTAAACCATATGTATATATATATTCTGCCTAATTATTACACATGAATAAATGAAAAAGAACATGAAATATATTCTATAACTAAATAATCCAAAACTAGATGATCTAATGAATACCCTAAATGAGTGATGGTTCAGAATTGAGAAAGAAATACAGCACTGTGAAAATGAAGAATTTGATAAAATAGTTTTTGAAAAGGCTAAATATTTTTCTAAGTACCTTGCCTATATCTGTATACCCATGAAGTAGCATAAAACATTCTGAAAACCATCATCTGTAAATAAAAATTAAATACATTAAATATCAACAAATGAAACATTCTTTAGTTATATCAAGAGCCAGTAAATAGAGCAATTCCACACATATGCAGGAACTTTAAATATATAGTTTATTGGCTCCAAATTATATGTAATGAAGAGTGAGCAACATGTAAATTTATTTAATTAGGTTCAGACATAATATTGTTAAAAAGTTTCCCAGATGGCTCAGTGGTAAAGAATTCGCCTGCCAATGCAGGAGAAACAGGAGATGTGGGTTTGATTGCTGGGATGGGAAGATCTCCTGGAGGAGGAAATGGCAACCCACTCCAGTATCCTTGGCTGGAGAATCCCATGGACACAGGAGCCTGGTGGGATATAGTCCAGGGAGTCACAAATACAGGGACATGATTGAGCGACTGAACAGGCATGCACAATATTGCTAAAAACAAAGGGCAAAAGAAAGAGATACAAGACATAATGCAGACAAAGTGGTACTATAATAAATGTAACAGGATACTGTTTCTTTTCATATAAAAGTAACTTTTGAGTCTTTCAGTTCACTTCATGTCAGTTCAGTTGCTCAGTCATGTCCGACTCTTTGCGATCCCATTAATCTCAGCATGCCAGGCCTCCCTGTCCATCACCAATTCCCGGAGTTTACTCATATCCAGTCTTTAGAAACACACTATTCTCTGCCATCTAATTCTACTTATTCATTGTTAAAAGCGTGCAGAAGATAATCACAATTCTTCAAGTAAGGGAAGTAGATTCAGGGCTTTACATACATGACCTCAGTTGACAAATAGTTAAGAGAAAGAAGGTGTGAATCTGAACCTACAGACAGACAACATATTCTTTTTTTCTTAGGCTGCACCACACGACTTCCAGGATCTTAGTTCCCCGACCAGGGATTGAACCAGGGACATCAGCAGGCAAATTGCAGAATTCTTACCACTGGACTGCCAGGGAATTCCAGAGACAACATATTATTAGCATGACTCCCCATTCGAGTAGTCCACCAGACTAAGGTATCAAGACAATTCAGTGAAGAACGGATTTTGAAAAACTGGTGCCTATCAAAAGAATATTCACGGTGGGAAAATGAAAGGATCTCTATCTGAACTTTACATGTGTACAAATAATAGCTCCAATTTAAAAGTTTTGGCTATTATGAAAAATCTTCTACTGAACATTTTTTACAAGATGTTTATACGGATAAATGTTTTCAAATCTCTTGGGTATACCTGTAAAAGCAACACTGCTGGGTGTGATATTGTCATTTACAAGAAACAGGGATGTGGTCATTCAGATGAGAAATTCATTAATTCCACTCACACCTTCTTTGGCTAAATTCATGTTCATTAAGGCCTTGCCTTGATGGAAGGAGACTGAGAAATTAGGGGAACCCATGGCTATGGGTGCATAAAGAATTCTAGAACCACAATGGCCAAAAAAAAAAAAAAAATTAGAAAATGGGCAAAATGAGAAAGACTTTTCACTAAAGCTGGAATATAGAGTAAAAGTAGGAAAAGAAAATATTTTCAACATCACTAACCAGTGAGTGTGGGACCTTCACATTTTCTGTTTCCTCCATGTACACCCCCTACTACCTTCAGAGTTCATAGAAAACTAAGTCTCCACTACCCACTGGAGATGATCATTATGAACTTGTAATTATGGAAAGTGGCAACTGGGAACAAAGTTTTTCAAAACCATTCTCAGCGCACCAAGTGTGCACCGCCAATGCACTAGAGTTGAACTGATATTACATTTCCAGGAGATGGTATATCAAAATCACAAAACGTATCTCAGAGACAGGCTATCTCTCTCCCAGCCAACAGTTCCAGTAGCAGGAAGGCATCAGATAAGTACTTTGCTGAAGCAAGAGTCTACAAGAGGAAAAACGAGTAAATGCTCACATCTCAAACATGCATGTCTCCTGGATCAAGACCAACCCACTGGCAAAGATGAGGAGGAATGATTCTGAAAACGACAGAGACTGTGCAGGGAAGCTACAGGTCCTGAACACCACAATAGCCCCTGACAACTACTACTATAATTTCATGTATGCTCACTGATGGTGCTTGTGGATTTATCTATGTAGCATTTAATCTGATGGTAAATTTATCTATGATTTCATGTCAGTCCCCACAGCCCCGTGCTCTGCCTCTTGCTACAATATGATCAACAGAAATTTCTACACATAAGAAAGAAATGTGATTTACTGTGGCTTTTCCAGAATCATTGTTCTTTATCTTGCTAAAGACTGAGGACACAATGGAGGGGTCAAGGAAAACATTTCAGAAATTTACCTTCTGCTGGCCTCCTTCAGAATACACAGGGAACAGTATACAATGCAGAAACGTAGCTCACTTTCTAGAATGGCTAACTCAAAACGCACATGAGTAGAAAACAGGACAGTGGGACTGTTAAAGTTTGTCATTGAGCTCTAAATATAGAGTGAGTTCTGAAATAACTGTATCATGAAGTGGGTAGATTTTCTGAGGAAGTTAGGTTGAAGTTCCTGATGCCACATCCTGAAGCTTTTCATGTCTGAGCCAACAGGGCTTTGAGTCAGTCAACCAAGGCAGGGGTTCCCAGGAGGCAAAGAGGGGAAATGCAGAGATACCCTAGAGCAGATCCCCACTTCAAAGAGAAGTGATCCTCACCCACAGAGAGTAGGTTCCTGTAGGTCTCCAGCATCACGTCCCTGTACAAAGTCCTCTGAGCAGGGTCCAGACATTCCCACTCCTCCTGAGAGAACTCTACGTTCACGTGAGCGGATGTCAACAATCCCTGAAATGAAAATATATTTCACCAAAGGGCTCTGAGGAGAGTTCTTATTCTCATGGAAAATAAGGAGAGGAGAGAGGGATAAGGATCAATTCAGTTGCAGCATGTATTCTGACAGATTTATGCGAAGGGATTTGGAGCAAATTGTGTATCTCTAATTTTAATTCCTCATACTTTTTCACATAATTATAATGTCCTCCAATCAATGTGGATTTTTCATACTTGTAGACAATACATGAAATACACACAAATAAAAGCCAGCCATGGGTGGTCTAGGCTGAAGTAGCATCTGAATGAAAATAAAAACACAACATACCAAAATTTATGATATGCACTCAAGAGCTGTACTAAAGGGGAAGTCCACATTGCTAAAAGCTTACAACAAGTAGTAGAAAGGGGCAGCTTGACACTACTGTTCAAAACACTAATGAACATCTCCGCCAGAGACATTAGACAAGAAAAGATTCAAAGTTATTCCTGTACAAAGTCAAGAGTAAAATTACCTGTTTTTGTAGGTGACAAGAGTTTTCATGTAGAAACCAAAAAGATTCCAAAATAAAACTACTACCTTAAAAAACAACTTTACAAAAGTCACAGCCAAAAAAAAAAAAAAAAAAAGGCACACAAAAATCAATTGCATTTCTATACACAATGAACAATACCAACAGAAAATTAGAGAACAATCGTATTTACTATGGGCTTCCCTGATAGCTCAACTGGTAAAGAATCTGCCTGCAATGCAGAAGACCCTGGTTTGATTCCTGGGTCCGGAAGATCTGCTGGAGAAGGGACAGGCTACCCACTCCAGTGTTCTTGGGCTTCCCTTGTGGGTTAGCTGGTAAAGAATCTGCCTGCAATGAGGGAGACCTGGATTTGATCCCGGGGTTAGGAAGATCCCCTGGAGAAGGGAAAGGCTACCCACTCCAGTATTCTGGCCTGGAGAATTCCATGGACTGTATAGTCCATGGGGTCGCAAAGAGTCAGACACAACTAAGCAACTTTCACTTCACTTTAACTTCCTATTTACTATAGCATCAAAAGGGGTAGAATACTTTGGAACAAATGAATCAAGGAGGTGAAAGACTTGTACACTGAAAACTAGTAAATGTTCTGAAAGAAGTCCACGGAGATAGAAATAAACAAAAAGACAGCCATACTCATGGATTTGAAAATGTAATACTCTTAAAATGACCACATTACCAAAGTGTTCTAGAGATTCAATGGAATCGATATCAAAATTTCAATGGCAATTTTTGCAGTAATAGAAAACAAAAATCATACTAAAGTTCATAGGGAATCTCAAGTGAAGTGAAGTGAAGTCGCTCAGTCCTGTCTGACTCTTTGCGACCCCATGGACTGTAGCCTACTACGCTCCTCTGTCCATGGGATTTTCCAGGCATGAGTACTAGAGAGGGTTGCCATTTCCTTCTCCAGAGGATCTTCCTGACCCAGGGATCAAACCCAGGTCTCCCACACTGTAGGCAGACACTTTACCATCTGAGCCACCAGGGAATCTCAAGGGACCTCAAAGGGCCAAAATACTCTTGAAAAAGAAGATGGAGGTCATCGTTGTGAGATTTCAAGACATATTACAAAGTAATCAAGATGATGTGGTACTGGCATAAACAAAGATACATCAGCTAATGAAGCAGATTAGAGTACCAGAAACAGGAAATATTATGGCGGCCCAGTGGTTAGAACTCCCTGTTAGTGCTGAGGGCCCGGATTTGGTCCCTGGTCAACGAACAAAGATCTCACAAGCTAAGAGGTGCAGCAGAAAAAAGAAAAAAAAGAATATCAGAAATAATTCTTGATAAATATGAAAAATGTATTGACATGGATGCCACACAAAGAAGGATGGTCTGTCTCAATAATGAATGGTGCTGACGGAATAGGACACAATAAACAAAACAAAAAGACAACCCACAGATTGGGAGGAAATATTTGCTAATGATGTAACTAATAAGGAATTAGTCTCCAAAATTTACAACAGCTTATGACACTTAATGGACTTCCCTGGTGGCTCAGAGGTTAAAGTGTCTGCCTGGAATTCAGGAGACCAGGGTTCGATCCCTGGGTCGGGAAGATCCCCTGGAGAAGGAAATGGCAACCCACTCCAGTACTCTTGCCTGGAGAATCCCATGGAGGGAGGAGCCTGGTAGGCTACAGTCCATGGGGTTGCAAAGAGTCGGACACAACTGAGCGACTTCACTTTCACTTATGACACTTAATAGCATCAAAACAAATAACCCACTCAAAAAATGGGTGGCACAAGACCTGAATAGATATTTCTTCTCTAAAGAGTGTATATAGATGGCCAATAGGCATATGAAAAGATGTTCAAAATTGCTAGTTACAAGAGAAATGCAAATCAAAACTATAATGATGTATCACCTCACACTGGTCAAAAAAATCTACAAACAACAAATCCTGGAGAGGGTGTGGAGAAAAGGGAACCCTCCTGCACGGCGGGTGGGAGTTTAAAATTGCTTCAGCCACTATGGAGAACAGTATGGAGTTCTTAAAAAACTAAAAACAGAGCTACCATATGACCCTGCAATCCCACTCCTGGGCATATATCCAGAGAAAAACATGACCCGAAACACACATGCACCCCAATGTTCATTGCAGCACTGTTTACAATGGCCAAGACGTGGAAACAACCTAAATATACGTCGACAGAGGAATAGGTAAAGATGTGGCACAAATACACAATGGAATATTACTCAGCCATTAAAAAGAATGAAACAAGGCCATTTGCAGCAACATGGACAGACCCAGAGAGTGTCATACTGACTGAAAGAGTCAGAGGGAGGAGAAATATCATATGACATCCTTTATATGCGGAATCTAAAAAGAAATGATACAAATGAACATACTTGCAAAACAGAAAGAGACTCACAGACTTAGAAAATGAACTCATGGTTGCCAAGGGGAAGGGGTGGTTGGGGACCTTAGGAAGGTCATGTACACACTGCTATGTGTAGAGTGGATAACCAATGGGAACCTATTGTATAGCACATGGAACTCTGCTCAATGTTATGTGCCAGCCTGGATGGGAATGGGGTTTGGTGGGGGAATGGATAAACGGACACGTATGGCTGAGTCCCTTCACTGTTTACCTAAAACTAACACTACACTGTTAGTCAGCTATACCCCCAGTATAAAATATTTTTGTTGTTAAAAGAAAATTTTAAAAAAATAATAATGAATGGTGCTGAGAATGTAGGTATCTTCTAGCAAAAGAACGAAGCTGAAACCTTACCTGCTTTTATCAAAGATAAAACCTACTTTTATCAAAGATAAAAACTTCAGTGTGTCACCCAGCACTGCAACTAACACCCAGTGCAGCCAAATAAATCAATAAATATTTTTACAATTACACTGACAGAGGGCTCACTGAGAAAACTTGAAAGAAGTTCAAAACGAGTGGCATGAAAGGTCATTATATACGTGGACCCACACAAACACACACATACACATAAAATGTTAGTAATCTTCCCACTATTAAAACCATTAACATGACAGTATAGGAAAAACTCAAGGCCAGGGAATATACTGAAGATATAATTTCAACTGTAAAAGATATATACTCTTGAAATCATGAGGAGTGATTGCAACTGGCATCAAAAAACATTTTTTTAAAGGATTAAAAGGGAGTCCTATTAACAAAAAAACCCACAAATTACATAATCTATAAGATATGAGTAATTTTGTAGAAACTTAAACCTACTAAGTTGGAAACACTAAGAAATAAAAAGTTTGAACAGAATTATAACTATAGAGATTCAAATTGTAATCAAAAATCTCAAAAACTCAGGAAAAGGTGTCTATACGACATAATTCTACCAAACATTTACAAAAAAGATTACCACTACTCCTGCTAATTGGACAGCATCACTGACTCGATGGACATGAGTTTGAGTAAGCTCCAGGAGTTGGCAATGGACAGGGAAGCCTGGTGTGCTGCAGTCCATGGGGTCGCAAAGAGTCAGACACGACTGAGCAACTGAACTAAACTGAATCCTGCTAAATATCTTGCTCCGAGTCAGGAGAAAACACTGCCAAACTCAATCAGTGTGGCCAGCATGATTTTGATACCCAACCCAGAGAATATCTGACATCATGACCAAATGGATTTTATTTCTATAAGGCAAGGATGACTCAAGGTACAAAAATCAATTAATATGATACACTAACACAATAAAGCGAAAAAAAAAAAGCACACCACCATCTCAGTTGATGCAAAAAATTCCTGTGGCAAAATTCAACAATTTCCCCATATATAACACTCAACAAAACAGAAATAGTAAACTACCTCAACATAATAAATCCTATACAGGAAAGGAATACCCCTAACATCATACTCAAAGGTGAAAGAATGAAAGCTTTTCTTCTCAAATCAAGAAGAGGACAAGGATGTACATACTCCACACAACTGTTCAACAAACCACTGAATCTCCTAGCCAGAGCAAATAGACAAGAAAAAGAAATAAAAATTATCCAAAACTGAAAAATGATTAAAATTATCTTTTTCCCTAGAAAACAAGGTTTTAACTGTACAAATCATAAATGCTGGTGTTGTTTACTCACTCAGTCATGTCCGACTCTTTCTGATCCCATGGACTGTAGCCTGCCAGGATCCTCTGTCCAGGGATTTCCCAGGCAAGAACACTGGAGTGTGTTGCCACATCCTTCTCTAAGGGATCTGCCCGACCCAGGGATCGAACCTGTGTCTCCTGATTGGCACATGGATTCCTGACCACTGACCGCAAGGGAAGCCCACAAACATAAGTAGTCCACTTACGGAAAACAGAATCTAGGATTCCACTCTAGGATTCAGTGGAATCCCTATCAAAGTTCCCATGGCAATTTTGGCAGAAATAGAAAAATGCTAAAATTCATAGAGAATCTCAAGCAAACTGTCAAAAGGCTCTTGAAAAAGAAGAAAGATGGAGGTGTTCCTTTTCTATATTTCAAAACATAATATGAAGTAATCTAGGGGACTTCCCTGGCAGTCCAGTGGTTAGGATTCTGCCTTCCAATGTAGGGGGTGCAGGTTCGAGCCCTGGTCAAGGTGTTAAGATCCCATATGCCTCACAGCCAAACAGCCAAAACATAAAACAGAAGCAATATTGTAACAAATCCAATAAAGACTTTAGAAACTGTCCACATCAAAAAATGAAAATAAAAAACAAACAAACAAAAAACCCACCAAGTAATCTAGATGGTAGGGTACTTGCTGCTGCTGCTGTCGCTTCAGTTGTGTCCGACTTGTGTGACCCCAGAGACGGCAGCCCACCAGCCTCCCCTGTCCCTGGGATTCTCCAGGCAAGAAAACTGGAGTGGGTTGCCATTTCCTTCTCCAATGCATGAAAGTCAAAAGTGAAAGTGAAGTCGCTCAGTCATGTCCGACTCCTAGCAACCCTATGGACTGCAGCCTACCAGGCTCCTCCGTCCCTGAGATTTTCCAGGCAAGAGTACTGGAGTGGGGTGCCATTGCCTTTTCCAAGGGTACTTATATAAACATAAATATATAAACCATTGGAGCAAAAGTGAGTACTCAGAAATAATCCTTTGCATGTACGTAAAATGTACTGAGGAGGGTGCTGAGACTACACAATGGAAAAAGGACAGTCTCAATAATAAATGGTGCTAAAAACTGAGTATCTACCAACAACACAATAAAGCTGGAATTTAACCTGCATCAATCAGAGAAATTGCGATGTCAAAGGACACAATCAACAGAAAACCTCTAAGGGGGACAACATATAAAGTGATACAAAGAATTTCCAACTCTCATAGATTTAGATTGATTTCATACTTTAAAATTAATGATGGCATAAAACAACCTCTATCACTCATGTCTGTTTCTCAAATATCCATCCCATTCCCAATCATTAAGATTTTGAAGCCAGTGACCCACTCATTTACCTACAAATATATTATAAAAATCAGAAAAAAAAATTTCTCCTCACTTGTATCTTTCAGAATTCAGCAGGCATTTGTGCATATTAATACTCAACCTCTGTGTGTAGCTTCTTTCATCCTGGTTGACAGAGAGCAGAAAGGGCATCCAGATGGGCCCTAAGCAATCCCTGCTGCCCAATAGCACTGAGATCCTGTCTCTAACCCGTGGGTGAGAAGCCCTGCCCAGGACGGTGCCCAGGGGAGCCTCCTCACAAGGGCAAGTCACCAGGTCATGGGGAGACGGGATCCAAGTGGAGACGACAGACCCTGAGGAAAGGCCCCGGGTGAGTGTGCATGTACAGGAGACAGACAGGATAGTTGAGTCAGACATGATTAGCGAGTCCAGAGACGGGCATTTCAGGAAGGACAGACTGAGAATCCACTGAGAATATGACCTTACCTGAGAAAGAGCCATGCCCGACTCCTTTTCTTTCCTCTTCCTCATCTTCTGTGTGTCTTCCTCAGGGAACATGAGACTTTAGAGGTCAATCTTAAAAGTTACAAACATGCTGTTTAAGGCTAGAATGAACATCCCCCCTCTCTGTGTCACAACCACAGAGGAGAAAGCTTACCATGTGGAACAGAGTCCTCTGCTGCCCACTGTCACAGGAGGGACTCACAACAGTCAACTCCCACACACAGTCTAACATGGTGTTTTTCCCCACACTTTCCATAAGATCGCACTCCCCTCCTGGTGAGGCCTCATGCACACAGCAGCAGTGGGCACCTCCGCTTATCCCACAATCCCCTGCATGTCACACACCAGGCCTTGATCCATCCCTATGCAGAGCAGAGCTCCCTCAGCTTCAGCCCACAGACCCATATCTAACAGGACATATCGCCTACTGAAAACATTCTGAAATCTTGAATGTGGTGTTTTAGACACCAGAAGGATAGAAGTTTACTTTCGTATTTTCCTGTAAGAGGGCTTATTTATTTTGAATAGAGAGTGATTATTTAATTAAAAAAAAATCCTGCAATCTTAACCTTAGCACTCATAAATTTCCTTCTGGTGCAAAGAAACTTACAAGCAATACAATAACAGAAAACATTCCAAGCCTTAATAACTGATGCCTGAGAGAAAAATACATGAGAAGACACTCAAGTGCCCACTAGATTTCAAGTCACACTACTTTCACATCCAGTGACCCAAACCAAACACTGTCATCTCCAAAAATGACTACTGAGAGATGTCTCCAACAATGTACATGTCCCAGTGGGACATTTATTTATTTATTTTTAAAAAAGAAAAAAGAATCAAGGACTTCCCTGGTGGTCCACTGGTTAAGAATCCACCTTCCAATGCAGAGGACAGGGGTCTGATCCCTGGTCTGGGAGGACTCCACATCCCAAGGGGCAACTAAGCCCGTGCACCACAACTACGGAGTCCACACGCCTAGAACCTGTGCTGGGCAACAAGAGAAATCTCTACAATCAGAAGCCCAGGCACTGCAACTAGAGAGTAGCACCCTCACCACAACTAGAGAATGCCTGTGCACAGCAAGAAAAAAAAAATTTTTTTTTTAATAAATAAAGTTCGGCACAGCCAAAAAATAAATTTGAAAAAAAATTTCAGAGTCAAAAAAGAAAAAGTAATTCCATTACAAAAAACAGAATTTTTTAAATAAATGTTCCACTAAAAAGGCATTATGTAGTGAAATCAGTCATTTCCTGCCGCGGCCAGCACAAACAAGAGTCGCACCTGCACAGGGAGAGAACGGAGCGTCCCCGCTAAGAAAAGTAAGAGAGACAAAAGATGGGGTTGAGAGGATCAGACCAAAATGGCTGATGCCTTTCTTTATTGTGCAGCAGTATATATAGGATAATGTACGTGACTTGTGACATTTACAAGATTGTGTTTAATCTCAAGATACAATCACCAGACCCTTACCATTGTGTACAGAACATAATACCTTTTCCTATGAAGTGTTGCAGAAACTAGACATCCTGGAGCCTTAAGGGCTATAAAAATTCTTCAGGGGGGCGGGACAGGGAGCTTAGGAACATGCCTAAGGCTCTGCATACCTGCTGAGCAGCTCCCAAGACTTAACCCTTCACGGGCAGTCACCCGCAGCTCCCCTCTCTTTATTTTTTAAAAGCTCCATAAGACGTCGGGGTTGCAACATGTTTTTATGTATCAAAACTCTCATATGTAAAAATTCTTTAACAATGCTACGAATAAGACAAGGAGCTAAACAAATTATGATAAGCACAACAGTCAGAACCGCGCCCACAGCAATTATGCTTCGCCACAGTGAATGAAGGCTAGGGAAGTTAGAAAATAAATTTTGTAAAAAATTGTTGACAGTATCAGCTATATTCAGAGTAGCTTTTGGAGAATTTTCAATATTAAGAATTTCATTATGCAATTGCAAAAGATCTAGAGAAACATTAGTATTAAACCAAATTCCTTGTAGATGTTTTTTCACCTTATCCCACGGAAAATCAGATGCATTGTAAGCCTTTTTTGTAACACAAATCCAATTATAATTAGCATGGCATTGAATTTTCATGCGAAAACTAATGCTCTGAACTTGTTCTCCTAGAACTCTAACCACATCATATAAGGCTGATAATCTATCTTCCATTTTTTTATCTATGTCTTCTTATGTTCCCATTACTTTAGTAACATTATATGACAAGGAGTCTACAGTATGAGCAGCTTGAATGGATTGTGCTAAAGATACAGAAGCGGTAACAGCAGTTGCTATAAGGGTGATTAAAGATACTATACCCAGAACAATCAGGCTCAAACTTCTTTTTGTGCGGCTAAGAGCCGTGTTAATGCGTTGTAGCAATTCTAAAGCAGTCTCGTCATACCAAGCTTCAGCTATTTCAACAGGTAACATTACAAAAGCAGGTTGTTTTACTATTATAACTTGTTCTCCTTTGGCAACACCTCTAATGCAATTGGTAAGTATGCAATTAGAACAATTTAAATGATAAATATTCAATGACAGTGTTATTTCCACATTGCCTTGTATCAACATGAATGGGTAAGGGACACAAGCTCGGGGATATAAAAACCCTGTAACTCCTACATTACCATATTTACTCCCACTAATATTGGGTTGTAAATATAGGCTATTGCCATGACCAAAAGCAGCCAAAAGTTTCCACAGTTCTGTTTGATATACTTGAGCAGTGTTTACAGAGAGAATGGGTGGATGCTGTCCTCGATATTCGGGGAAATCAGGTGTTCCCTCAGGTGCCCAGTCCCATAAAAAGGTGGCATTGGCATTGTTGATGTTGTACACTGATGCAACCCGGGCTCGACATAAAGTCCAAGGAGTGTCTATTCCTATGCCGATGCTTAAATGTTTGTCACAAAACGGAATGTCGAGAGGTCCGGTTCCGTCACGGTACGATCTTTTTCCGGTTTTTTCATCAATGCCAGAAATAGTTACTCGAGGGTAGGATATCTCAGCTGACACCTGTATGCAGTGAGGATGTTGTGATTGATAAGAAAAGCACATAGGATATTGTGTAGTAAGACCATAAAAAGAGATACTGGCTTGCTGAGGAGAAATGTGAATGTCCGATTTTCCTCCTAAAAGACTTGTATCATTGACATAAACAGGTACTATCTCTCTATCCCATCCTAATGATTGAATCATAGGCGGATCAGGAATGTACGCCCAAAAAGCCGCAGCCGCCCCGTTTTGTATCCGCTGTAACAATAATAACATGATCAGTATGTTTGTAGGTGTCACTGGAGGTTGTACATGAGCCTCATTCCAAGCATATTGCATCAACGCCTCAATCTGCCTTTGGGTAGGCAGCTCACTCGTGGGCTCGCCCAATGTCATGCGATGCATTTGATATGTCAGGGAGTTCCTCTGTCTCGCGTACCAGCCTCTCCGGGATCCAGCGCGGCACTTCGGCATCCTGTGGAAAAATACAAACATGTCCCCGTCCCCATATTAATACAGGGTCTGGCCCATACCACAGATTGGTAAGTGGATCTTTCCATCGTACAAGTGGTTTTTTGCATGAGGACCGTTCTCCCCAAAAACGCTGGGCTGCTGAATTGCCTTCTGCGTCTAAAGTTAAAAAGTTTAGAACAAAAAGAGCATGATTTAAGGCGTTATGCGGTGAGAGACTATACAGTTCATTCCCCTTTTTTAGTTTTAATAATTGATGTTTAAGGCGTTGATGGGCTCGTTCTACAATACCTTGTCCCTGTGGATTATATGGAATTCCTGTTTTATGATGAATTTGGAAAGAAAGACAAAAACGTTGGAAAGAACGGCTAGTATAACCAGGTCCATTATCTGTTTTAAGGGTGTGTGGGATTCCTGAAATAGAAAAGCAAAAAAGCAAATGTTGAATACAGTGACGAGTTGATTCTCCAGTATGAAGGGAGGCCATGAGAAAATGGGAAAAGGTGTCGATGGAGACATGAACATATTTAAGACGCCCAAATTGAGGAATGTGAGTGACATCTGTTTGCCAGAGATGATTAGGGCGTAGACCTCGAGGGTTGATACCATATTGAGGGAGAACAAAGAATTGAGGACAGGTAGAGCAAGATTTAACGATTTGTCGTGCAGCTTCACGGGAAATCTTAAATTGTAACCGTAAAGAATGACTATTTTGGTGATGTAAGTTATGAGATTTTCGGGCTGCATCGATAGCTGATTGAAAAAACACCTGTTTAGTAAGAACGTCCGCAGTGTGGTTGCCTTGTACCAGGGCACCAGGAAGGGTGGAATGTGCACGAATATGCCCAAAGAAACACGGGTATTGGTGACGGTGAAGGGCCTGTTGAATTAATGTAAATAAGTTAAGAACTTCAGGAGAGGTTGTGCCGATAACTGGAACAGTTTCAAGCATTTGTAAGGCACCGACCACATAGGAGCTGTCTGTAAATAAATTGAAGGAAGTGGGTACAGTCAGCAATGCTTGATGAACTGCAAATAATTCCACAATCTGAGCAGAAGAGAAACTGGTATGTGCATAATAGGTTTGATGGTTAATAATTAAAGCTGCAGTACCATTAGAAGATCCATCTGTAAATATAAGTGTCGCTTCGGGAATGGGTTGTCGGTGAACTATTTTTGGAAAAATAAAGGCATGAAAGCTAGCAAATTGTAACAATTTATCAGAAGGATAATGATGAGTAATCCGTCCCGGGTAATTTGCAAAAGCTATAGACCAATTATCTGAAAATTGAAAAAGCCAATCTTGTTGTTCTAAAGCATAAGGAATACAAATGAAAGGGGGTTCCATACCAAAAAATTGGATGGCCTCATGGCGTCCTTTTGCTACAATTTTTGCAACAAGCTCATAGTAAGGGAGCAGATGTTTAGTTGGAGTAGCAGATAGATATATCCATCGCAAAGGTTTATCTTGATAAAGTACCCCTGTGGGTGCTCGAGGGGTAGGAAGTATATACAAACCCCATGATCGTTGGTAATCACAATAAGTAATCTGTTGTTGTCTAATAGCTTCTTCTATTGATTGTAAGGCTGATCGTCCTTCTAAAGAAAGTGTTCGGGGTGACGCAGGGTCAGAGTCACCTTTAAGGATGTCAAATAATGGTTGCAAGGTGTAGGTGGGTAATTTTAAATAAGGGCGTATCCAACTAATGTCTCCTAGAAGTTTTTGAAAATCATTTAGAGTTTTTAAATGGTCAGTCTGTAATTTTACTAATTGGGTATTATAAACGCGAGGATATAAGGAGAAACCCAAATAATTATAGGGAAAGTGAGTTTGAATTTTTTCATCAGCAATAACAAGACCATTAAGACTTAAGTGTTTTTTTAGAATAGAAAAAGCTTGATACAATAGATGTTCGTCAGCATGAGCTAATAATATATCATCCATATAATGAACTAAATATAATTGAGGAAAGAGTTGACGAACAGGAGCTAATGCTGTAGCAACAAATTTTTGACACAACGTAGGGCTATTAGTCATTCCTTGTGGGAGGACTCTCCATTGATAGCGTTGCATAGGCTCTTTAAAATTAACAGAGGGCAAACTAAAGGCAAATCTTTTACAATCTTGGGGTGCAAGAGGAATAGTGTAAAAACAATCTTTTAAATCTATAATAATGATATAGGATTTGTCAGGTATAGCGGAAGGAGTGGGCAATCCAGGTTGTAGGGCTCCCATATGCATCATCGTTTCATTTACCTTACGAAGGTCTTGTAGCAATCTCCATTTTCCAGATTTCTTTTTAATAACAAAAATTGGGGAATTCCACGCAGAGGTAGAGGGTTCAATATGCCCAAGTCTCAGCTGTTCCTGCACCAGCTGTTGTGTGGCAAAAAGTTTCTCTTGTGTTAGGGGCCACTGATCGACCCATACCGGTTCCTCAGATTTCCAATCAATAGGATCAGCATGTGTCACAGGAGAATCAGAGGTCCCTAGGGAAAGCACCCCAAGCCCTTTCGACTTTGATTAGATTTTAAATCAAGGGGTAAAATGATACCTTGATGTTGTTTGCCTAAACCTTGGTTTGGGAGTAAACCCTGATCTAACATCAAATCTGTTACGGTGGATGAAGGACTATATAAATAAAAATATATCACGCCCCCATAGATTAACTGGAAGATGGGGCAGAATATAAGGTTTAAATTGACCTGTATGGCCATCTTTATCTCTCCAAGTAAGAAGGGACGAACTTTGTTCTGGATTGGTAGTTTGGCCAATACCCTGAAGAGTGGAAATAGCTATTTGTTTAGGCCATGTAGTAGGCCAGTATTTTTCAGAAATAACGCTAATATCGGCCCCTGTATCAAGCACTCCGCGGAAAAGCTTACCATTAATGCGTAGCTCAAGTTCTGGTCATGCCTCGGTAACATTTTGCACCCAATAGGCGTCAGAGGACCCGAAACCTTTATCTTGACGGTCTCGGTTAATTGTTCTTCCTTGTATAACTAATGGAACTAAAAGGAGTTGAGCTATACGTTGTCCTGCATTGATTATAATAATTTTGTTAGGAGCGGAGGCTAATATTTTTATCTCTCCTGTATAATCAGAGTCAATTACACCAGGATGAATAAGTATTCCCTTTAAAGACGCACTGCTGCGCCCCAAAAGCAGTCCAGCTGTTCCTGGAGGTAAAGGCCCAAACACTCCTGTGGCAAGGGTTTGAACCCCCATCTCGGGTGTTAATACTGTGTAGGAGGTGACACAGAGGTCCAATCCCGCGCTGCCTCTTGTTGCTCGACAGAGGTCTGCAATGGTTCTTTGGGAACCTGCAGTGTTGCCCCATAACATTGTTTCGGGGCCAGGGGCTGGCCCCTCACCCAGTTTCCCGAAACCGGGGGTAAAGGGTTACCTTGAACATCCGTTTTAGAACGACAATCCCGGGCCCAATGCGTCCCCTTTTTGCATCGTGGGCACAAATTAGGAGTGTTAACAGGGATTTGTTGTTTTGGGGGGCACACTGCAGCCCGATGGCCAGGCTGACCACAAACAAAGCAACCCGAATTACCTGACTTTTGATATCCTTTCTTGTTCCTGGCTTGCTGCTGAAAAAGTACCTCTTTAATGCTTTTTCCTTGTAATGCTGCTGCCATAGCAATGCCTTGCATGTAGGAGGGTCCAATGTCAGCACAAATGCGAATAAAGTCAGACAGATCTCCCTTTTTTCGATAAGGTCGTAAAGCAGCTTGACAGGCAGAGTTAGCGTTTTCAAAAGCCAATTGTTTTGCTAATACCATCCCAGCCTTTTCATCTGACATTATCTTACCTATAGTATCTAAGAGCCGTGCCACGAAGTCCTGATAAGGCTCATCAGGTCCCTGTCGGACTTTTGAAAGATCTTCTGTCTTAGTACTGGAGCTAGGAAGTTTTTTCCATGCCTGCCGAGCCGCATTTGATATTTGTGCGTATGCACCAGGTAAGAAATTAAGTTGAGTATTAGTAGCCTGGAAAGCGCCTTCACCAGTCAACATTTCGTAAGAGGTCTGTATACCTTGCTGCCGATTAACATCGGCTATACGATTAACATCGGCTATACGAGCACACTGTTCAACATATTCAGATTTCCATAGTAAATAATCTCCCCCCGAGAGACAGGCCCTAGCTATTTGTTTCCAATCATTTGGGGGTAAATTTTGAGTACCCAAATTTTCTATCATAGCAATAGTGAATGGAGCGGTAGGACCGTATTGTGAGCAAGCAATCTTTAACTCTTTTAGTTGTTTGAAAGGCAGCGCTTCATAAAAACGCTGGTTGTTATTTTCAAAGACAGGAAAAGCAAGAGAAAAATCGGAGACAACCTCACCAAGTCGTTGTGCTTGCCTCAATGCCTTCTGCAGCGGAGACACAATCTCAGATGGAGGAGGAGGCCCTGGAGGGGGATCGAGACCAGCCACAACGGAAGGAGCATAGGCAGGGGGAAGAGGCGGGGCAGAAGGAGGTTTAGAATTGTTACTAGGAAGCTTAATTCCTGAGTTCTGTAAAGCAACAGTGAGGTTTTTTAAACATTCAACCAAATCATCTTTAGATGTTGACGCCCCCTTTTCTTGTGCCAAAAAACCCCAATCCTCTTGATGGTATTTAGCAGCTTCTTCGTCTAATTCCGCCTCATCTGTGGATGAAAGTGAATCATCATTATCCGAAGGACGCGATAATTTAAAAAACAGAGGGTCGCCTTCAACTCCCTCAGGAACAGCATACCTGGGTTCCGAATCAGGAACATGGAGAGGATTTTCTTCCTGTTTTAATAAATTTCCTAAGCGTTTTAATTCATCATTATCAAAGTCCAGACAATCATGAATTAGTGTCCAAAAGGATAAAGTTTCAACAGGGACTTTTTCAGGGCCATGTAGAGTATAATGAGTCCGAATTTGTTCCCCTACCTTCTTCCATGTCTCTAAATTTACTGTGCCTTCTCTGGGGAACCAAGGGCAAACTTCCTCAATAAATGAAAGAAAATTGATTAATTTAGGTTTGGAAACAGTAATTCCCCGATGTTTTAACATTACAGATAACATATGTACAAACAATTGACGACTATGCATCTGTCCCATATTTATACTCTCAACTATATACCTTACTACTCCTCCTTAATTTAAATCACTTGTATACTTATATACTCACTCTTTTCGGCTAATAAGAGTAGTGGTGAGGAAAACTGTCGAACAGCCCCACGTTGGGTGCCACCTGCCACGGCCAGCACAAACAAGAGTCGCACCTGCACAGGGAGAGAATGGAGCATCCCCGCTAAGAAAAGTAAGAGAGACAAAAGATGGGGTTGAGAGGATCAGACCAAAATGGCTGATGCCTTTCTTTATTGTGCAGCAGTATATATAGGATAAAGTACGTGACTTGTGACATTTACAAGATTGTGTTTAATCTCAAGATACAATCACCAGACCCTTGCCATTGTGTACAGAACATAATACCTTTTCCTATGAAGTGTTGCAGAAACTAGACATCCTGGAGCCTTAAGGGCTATAAAAATTCTTCAGGGGGGCGGGACAGGGAGCTTAGGAACATGCCTAAGGCTCTGCATACCTGCTGAGCAGCTCCCAAGACTTAACCCTTCACGGGCAGTCCCCCGCAATTTCCTACCCCAGGTGTCCTCTCCCCAGTCCCCTACCCCAGGGGTGACCCACAATTAAGTGAATCAAGACCCTGGATGAATAAGGACTGCAAATGGAAGTCATCTTCTTATATAAATAACTACAAAATGCACAAACCTTGTAGACAGGAGTTTTGCAATTCTCATCCTCATGTGTATAATTTAAACAAATTTTAAATTTACTAAATTCCAAAGTCACATCAAGGTCTTGGCCGTGATGCTGTGAAAGATTGATGGTAGGAGGAGAAGGGGATGACAGAGGACGAAAGGGCTGAATGGCATTACTGACTCAACAGACTTGAGTTTGAGCAAGCTCCAGGAGATGGCAAAGCACAGGGCAGCATGGTGTGCTGCAGTCCACGGGGTCGCAGAGTCAGACAAGACTGAGCAACTGAACAACAACAAAAGTCACACATCAATATATCCTAACTTAATCATCCATATCCAAACAGTTTACCATCTATCTGGATCCAGTTTCCCCCTCTACCTGCACTATCATGTGTTACCATTTCATTCCCTTTATCTAGCTCCCAATTTCTTTCTCTGTCCACCTCATTTTGCTCCCCTCGGCCCTCCTGCTATTTCTCCCCTCCTCTCTACTTCCCTTACACCTGTCCTGCTCCACTTCGCAACTTGCTTCCCTTCTTGACCCTCCTTCTTCCCCCATCTCTGCTCCCCCTCTACCCTCTGGGTTACACCTCATCTATCGCAGTTAAATTCCCTTCCTCTCCACTCCCTGGCACCTTAGCTGGCGATGCTTCTTTCCTGCTCTCTCTCTACGTCTGCTCTTCTTGTCACCCTCTGTCCTCATTCCCTCCCAACAGTAAGTCGCTCTGAAGGCCAAGTTTCTACCTTTTCTAACCACTGTGGGACTCTGTGCAGAGGGCAGCACCACTCATGCCCCTGTCCTATGGCTGATCCGGCAGCCTCTCCCCACGTTTCCCATCTGGAGAGCGGCTTGTTAACTTACTTCTCTTATTTTATTCACCTGCTACTTTCAAGGCTAAATCTATTTCATTTTTAAAAAATCCCTTTGCATGTCCCTCAGCCATCCTCTATGTTCCCATCTGGTCTTCTTCATTCTTTTCTCCAGCTCAGTTTTTCTATTCCTTTCTCAGTCCCTCTGTCTCTGCTTCTCCTGATCCTCCTTTCACCCCTATATTTAGAAATACGGCAACTAATAAGAGGGGCTGAGAGGGCGAGGCTGGGCGAGGGACAAGAACACACCCCTGCAGACAAGTACTTTATAAGAGAGGTGGTAAACAGTAGAAGGTTTTAAGCAGGAAAATGTTGAGTAGGCAAAAAAGCCAAGGGCAGCTGACAGAAACAGAGTAAAGGTACAAAGTAGATGATTAAATAAATAGTTAATCCCACTAGAGGCCTGGCAATAGGGAGTTGGTGATGGAGAGGGAGGCCTGGCGTGCTACGATTCATAGGGTCGCAGAGTCGGACACGACCGAGCGACTGAACTGAAGTTAATGATTACACAAGAAAGCAGGTTCGCTTAACCACAAAACCAACCAGGCTTGCTTAGCAACGAAATCATGCCATAGAAGCACAACACATGCCAACAAAGAGTAAAACAATGGTGGCAAGAAACTCACATCCTGCCCATTGAGCTCAGTAAGTTAGGACATGCTCTGTGCACACATAAAAAGCAGTAATTTGTGGATCTGGCTTTACCTTGTAGGAACAAGAAAACTCCCCTGCTCAGTCCGGAGGAGGATGGAAGCATGATGTCTATTCAGAAAAGACAAGGAAGGTCTTCTCCCCCTCATTTTTCCTCTGATTATAAAACTGTAGCGCAGTAAATTCTCAGGGGGGGCACCCGCTCTCCCGCGCCCTTGTAAGCCTCACAAGCATCCTCGTCTAATAAGTCACTTCTTACTATCTCTTTGTCTCTAGCTAAATTTTTTTTTCTGCGCTGAGACATAAAAGAATGTGATACAGGAGCTCTTTAGAGCCCAGAAATGGGATCGAACAGTGTCACAGCGAATGGCCACAGAGAAATTCACAAACCGAAGAGAAATGATCAAAAGAGAGAAAGAATCATCGACCAGTCCCTCTAGGTCTGAACTTACCGGGGTTGGGACGGCAGTGGGGAGTTTAGACGCGCAGTCACTCACAAGACCCTAAGGAGGAAGTAAGACAGGCCTCGCAGCGCGGGATTTCATTCACCCTTCCTTGTACGACCTTCACTCCTCGCCCTCCACTTCCAGGTCTTTCAGAAAACGCCGGCGCGGGGTCAGAAGCAGGACTTCTGGGGTCGGGGGCAGGGCGGAGCGCTTCCGGCGAGGGGCGGGGCGGGCAAGGAGCGGGACCGGGCAGAGCGAGGAGAGCGCTCAGGTCTGCGCTCGCAGGGAAGAGGGCGGGGCAGGGGGCGGTCCGCAAGGTGCTTTTCAGCAAACTGACAGTGCTTAGTAGACGTTACTGCCTGTAGCAGTTTTAAGGTGCAACAGCTGGAAATGGCAACCCACTCCAGTACTCTTGCCTGGAAAATCCCATGGACGGAGGGGCTTGGTGGGCTACAGTCCATGGAGTCGTAAAGAGTTGGACACGACTAAGCGACTTCACTTTCACTTTCACTTTCACGTATTGGAGAAGGGAATGGCAACCCACTCCAGTGTTCTTGCCTGGAGAATCCCAGGGACCGGGGAGCCTGCTGGGCTGCTGTCTACGGGGTCGCACAGAGTCGGACACGACTGAAGTGACTTAGCAGTAGCAGTAGCTTACAGCTCTGTGGGCCAGAAATAAAGTGCACAATAAATGTAATGTGTTTGAGACATCCCCAAACCATACCGCCATCACCACTACTTTCCCCATCCCCGCCACCATGGAAAAATTGTCTTCCAAGAAACAGGTCCCTGGTGCCAAAAAGGTTCTCTGTGCAACTGAATGAATCCATAGTGCTGTCACTTATGTGAGGGACTTACAGGTTCCACTTCTATGTGTGTAAGTTTTGGAAATGACTTCTATGCCTGGACAATTCATTGACTTGATGTGTGTGTGCCACTGGGTCTTGTCGGACTCTGCGACCCCATGAACTATAGTTCACAAGGCTCCTCTGTCTGTGGGATACTCCAGGCAAGAATACTGGAGTGGATTGCCATTCCCTTCTTGAGAGGATCTCCTCCACTCAGGGATCTAACCTTGGTCTCCTGCATTACATGCAGATTCTTTAACGTCTGAGGTACGAGGAAAGCTTCATTGCCTTGACAGCTGGAGAATATGTAGACTGTTATGCTCCAAGCCCATATCTCTGAACTGACCGAGAGAGAGAACAAGTCCACCACGGTAATGCAAGGGCAAGAAGGGAGTTTAGCGCGCTAGGGCCCAAGTCTCATCCCACACAAGGGAATCCGACAAGAGCCCCGAACAAAGGAGTATGGCAGCTTATATACAGGCAGTTCTTTGTCTCGGTTACAGGAGTAGCTGGCGTTACATGATTGGCCAGGCAGGATGAACGCATATCCTGTCTCTTTCTGGTAAACATGACTCAGGTCCTAGAGCCCGTCGTTTGGTCCCTAACATTCCCCCCTGTCCTTAGATCATATAGAGGAATCTTCCTCTCGGTCCTGAGACACAGTTTGATATTGTTGTCGAAGCACAAACAGCTGTACTGTATTTATGCGTTTTTTTACAAAGGCTACAAGTCTATTGATAATACATGGGCATTTAGTAAAAATATTAGCAGGGGTCCCAGCAAGGTGGAGATTAGGGTGGTCAACCAAGGGGATTGTTGAAACCAAGACTCAAACCATCTTTGTTGAGCCTCACGTTCTCTTTACGTTGGGCTAGTCCCTCTCTTATTTTGGCCATAGATTTTTAAACTATTTTTGTGTGATCAGCATAAAAACAACAGTCTTTTTTTAGGGCAGCAGAGAGTCCCCCCTGAATCCCCCCACAGATCTTTTAGTTATGCCTGGGCACACCTGGACATGCCCAGAATGCATGATTTCGGAGCTTGCCCCTCTTTTAGGGTACATTTACCACCGGCTTAAGGTCAAAGTATAAGTCTGGCCACCAAGTATTTGGTGGATGTATTGCGGTGGTGGAGTTAAGCATTTCACGTGTTAGTCCATTTTGCAGTTTCCAGGTGATTCTGATGGGTTGGTGCAGGTTCACGCTGGCAGCTTCGGAGCAGAGTAACATGGTCATCCATAAGATGGTCTAGACGAGTTGTCTTGGTCTTGTCGACGACACCGGAGCTTCAGCCTCAGGGGGTTGGACGGGTGCAGAGATGCTTCCCATTCTCTTTTAGTGCCTTCCTGCTCTGCTGAAGTAGCTGGGCGTACGTGGTTGCAATGTACCCAAGGCCCGATACCGTCGACCTTTAGGGCAGTTGGGTGCTAAGAACAACATAAGGACCCTTCCATTTGGGTTTTAGTGCCTTGGTTTGGTGCCTTTTGACCCATACCCAGTCTCCTGGGCCAATGTCATAAGGGAATAGTTCCCTTATTTTGACCTACATGTATTTTCCGGAGCAGTTTCCAGACATGAGAGTGCACCTTGCTTAAGGCCATCAAGGCCTCTTGGAATTGTCCCAGTGTGGGAGGCGGTATTTTTTTCCCTTTAAATATTGGACATACAGGGGGAGGTCTCCCATACAGAATTTCAAATGGGGTCAGATTAAGTTGATAAGGAGTATTACGAGAGCGAAGGGAAGGAGGGTCACCCAGTCCCCGCCAGTCTCTATAGCCAATTTAGTTAAAGTTTTTTTTAGAGTCTGATTCATTTTTTTATTTGCCCTGAGCTCTGTGGACTGTATTTACAATGTAACTTCCATTTAGTCCCCAGGGCTAGGGCAAGGCTCTGAACTATTTGACTCACAAAAGCAGGTCCATTATCAGAGCCGATGGTCACTGGCAGGCCAAACCTGGGAACTATTTCTTCTAAAATCTTTTTTGCCACTATCATTGCAGTTTCTCCCTTTGTAGGAAAAGCTTCCACCCACCCTGAGAAGGTATCCACCAACACTAACAAGTACCGGTAACCATATTTGCCTGGCCTTACCTCGGTGAAATCTATTTCCCAGTGTTGCCCTGGTCCTTTTCCCCGATACCTCAGTCCTGCATGTTGTCCTTTTCCTGGCCTCATCTGTTGACACGCCTTACAAGCATGCACTATGTTCTTTACAGTTGTCTGGTGCCGGGGAAATCTCAGGCACGAAGTTTGAAAGAGCATCAGAGTCTTCTTTTCTCCCAGATGAGTAGACAAGTGTAAATGCTCACATAGTTGCCGTCCCAACTGAGCAGGGAGTATCAAGTAGCTGTCTGAGTCTCGGTACCATCAATCTTTACCTTTTTGAAGGTTGGTGTGTTTTTGGATCCAAGCAAGGTCTGTGGATGAATACTCAGGGGTTGGGGGCAGAGTTCCCATACCTGGAGGTGGAAGTCTGATCGCCAACACAGGGGTGATGAAATCTTCATCAGCTTTCGAGCTGCCAGGTCTGCGGCACGATTCCCTTGTGCCGTGGGGCTGTCAACCTTCTGATGTCCAGGTACCTGTACTATTGACACAGCCCGAGGCATCTGTACAGCCTCTAAAAGTCTATGGATTTCAGGCAAGTTTTTAATTTCTTTTTCTTCAGCTGTCAAAAACCCCCGTTCCCGATATATCGGGCCCTGGATGTGTACCGTGCCAAAAGCATAGCGACTGTCAGTGAAAATAGTTATTCTTTTTCCTTTGGCTCTCTCTGATGCTTGAATCAGGGCAATTAACTCTGCCTTTTGTGCTGAGGTATCCGGGGGAAGGGCCTCTGCCCATATGGTCTGTCCAGAGTCATCTACTACTGCGGCTCCCGCCCGTCTCTGTCCATCTTTTACATAACTGCTGCCATCTGTGAACCATTTTAGCTCACTGTTATCCAGTGGAGTATCAGTTAAGTCCTTTCGCATTGTTGTTACCCCGGCCAGTATCTCATCACAATCATGGAGGGGGCTATTTTCTTCCAGATTGGGCAAAAGAGTGGCTGGATTTAGAGTGCAGGGCGTTTGGAAATGAATCCGTGGGGTGTCAAGTAGCAAGGCCTGGTAGTGCGTCAAGCGGGCATTAGAAATCCATTTACCTGGGGGTTGCTTTAAAACTCTCTCTACGGCATGAGGAGTGTAGACCAAGAGTCTCTGTCCATAAGTCAGTTTATCAGCATCGTGGACTAACAGCGTGGTGGCTGCGATGATATGGAGGCAAGGTGGCCATCCGGCTGCCACTGGGTCCAGTCTCTTGGAAAGGTAAGCTACAGGTTACTTCCATGGTCCCCATCTCTGTGTTAGAACCCCTTTTTCTATCCCCCGCTTTTCATCTACAAATAATTGGAAAGGCTTAGATGGATCAGGGAGGGCAAGGGCAGGAGCTTCTAGCAAGGCTCGCCTGAGCTCTTGGAAGGCCTCTTTCATTGGCTCAGTCCATTTTCAGTCCTTGTTTTCTTTGGTCCCCTCATATAGGGGCCTGGCCTTTTCTGCAAACCCCAAGATCCATAACCGGCAATATGCCACCGTTCCCAGAAATTCTCACTTGTCTAGGGTTAGCCGGCTCAGGGATCTGGAGGATGGTTTCTTTTATAGCCTGTGTTAGCCACCTCTGGCCCTGTTTTATCTTATAACCGAGGTATGTAACCTCTTGCTTGGCAATCTGGGCCTTTTTGTCACTAGCCCGGTAACCTAAAGTCCCCAAGGTTTGGAGAAGGTCACCTGTTGCCTCTTGGTACTCTTTCTCTGTAGCCACCGCCAGCATAAGGTCATCAACATATTGTAATAAAACAATGGTAGGGTGTTCAACCCGATACTCACCGAGGTCTTCGTCCAGGGCCTCATTAAATAACGTGGGCGAGTTTTTGAAACCCTGTGGTAAGCGAGTCCATGTCAGCTGCACTGGGGTCTGACCACCGTCTTTTTGCCATTCGAAGGCAAAGATCTCTTGGCTTATGGGGGCAAGAGGCAAACTGAAAAAGGCATCTTTTAAATCTAAAACAGTGTACCAAATGTAGTTTGGAGGCAAGTTGCTTAGCAATGTATAAGGGTTAGGAACCATAGGATGAATATCACTCATCCGTTTGTTGACTTCTCGTAGATCTTGAACCGGTCTAAAATCAGTTCCCCCAGGCTTCTTCACAGGCAACAAGGGAGTGTTCCATGGGGACCGGCACCTTTTCAGGACCCCAGCGTCTATGAGGTGTTGTATATGAGGAGTAATTCCTTGTCGAGCCTCTTGACTCATGGGATACTGTCATACCCTCACCAGGGAAGCACTGGCTTTCAGTTCCACAATGATAGGGGGCCTCTGTTTGGCTAGTCCCATTCCTGCTGTTTCAGCCCAGGCCTGAGGGTATCTTTGAATCCATGGTTGTACTTTGGGGCTTATTGTCGCTGGGGCCTCTGGCAAGTAGAGTCTGTATTCATCTTTTAATGCCAGAGACAGGACCTGAAGAGGATGCCCAGTCCCATCTAGAACCGACACTTGTCCGTGGTTGAAATGAATTTGGGCATTTACTTTAGACAGTAAATCCCTTCCCAACAAGAGCGCTGGACACTCAGGTATCACCAGAAAAGAATGGGTCACCTGGTGGGCCCCCAAGTTCACATGCCGTTTTGTAGTCCATCCGTATCGTTTAGTCCCGGTTGCTCCCTGCACCCAGCTACTTTTTTTAGACATAGGTCCATCTTTTTGGTTTAAGACTGAGTATTGGGCTCCCGTGTCCACCATGAAGCAAACCAGTTTTCCCTCCACATTTATAGTTACCCAGGACTTGGGGAGGGGCTTCGAGCCCTGACCCCCTTAGTCGCTATCCTCACCCGCGTAGAGGATATGACTGTCTAGGGAGGGAGTCTCGTTTTTGGGGTTCTTGGGCCCCTCTTTTAGATTTTTCTTGGGGCATTTATCTTTTCAATGTCCAAACTCTTTACAAAATGCACATTGTTTTTTTTTTTTTTTTTTAAGCTTACGCCTTGTCGGTTTTTTTTTTTTCAGTTTTTGAGTCTAATATTTTTTCCTTTCTGGAACCTGTTTTTGTTTTCAACCCCAGCAAAAAATATCTGGGCCAGCTCTTTTTGATTTTTACAGTTTTCTTCAGCTCTAAATTTTCTTTTTCTTTTTTTTTTTAAATGTGGTCCTCTCTCTCTTCTGGGGTCTCTCTATGATTAAAAACTCTCTCGGCTGCCCTCACTAGATCTTGCAAGGATTGTTCACTTAACCTCTCTATCTTTTGTAACTTTTTCCTAATATCAGGGGCTGCTTGATTTACAAATGCTAACATAACTGCCGCTCGTGACTCATCTGCCTGTGGGTCCATAGGGGTATACTGTCTAAAAGCTTTCATTATCCTTTTTAGGAAGGTTGCTGGGCTCTCATTTGGCTCTTGTCTCACTGAATTTATTTTGGCCAAATTAGTTGGCTTTTTGGCGGCCGCTCTAAGGCCAGCCATGAGAGTCTGACGGTACACTCGGAGACGCTCCCTACCTTCAGCGCGTTCGAAGTCCCAGTTGGGTCGCACCAAGGGGAACCCCTCCTCAATGAGGTTAGGCTGTACTGTGGGCCTCCCATCCACCCCTGGCACATTTTTCGGGTTTCTGACAGGATCCGTCGTGCTCCTCTGTAGTAAAAAGTACCTGTAACAGTTGCTGACAATCATCCCAAGTGGGATTGTGAGTAAACAGGATAGACTCTAAAAGATCAATAAGACCCTGCGGTTTTTCAGAGAAGGAGGGAGTCTGGGTTTTCCAATTGTACAAATCACTAGTGGAGAAGGGCCAATACTGATATGTCCGTTTTCTACCCTCTCTGGCTGGCCCCGCCCAGACTGGAAACACATGAACGGTGGAGAAGGGAACCTCCGGGTCCTCTTCTGCTACGCCGGCCATTTTTTTTCGCCTTTCCCCGAGTTCCCTAGGCGGGGCCCCTTTTTCTGGGAGGAGCTGAAGGCTTGGTGTTTTTTTTTCTGGCTTCTCCTGATGAAACCTGTGGAACCTGTGGAAGCAAGGGTGGGGAAAGAGGGAAGGGAAGTGAGGGGCTGAAAAACAAAAGGTTTTAGCCAGGCCAGGGGGTTTTCCACCAGGTCCTGTCAGACCAAAATGTATGGAGTTTGGTCTGGCTGGGTGTCCCGAAGGGTAGGGGGCGAGTACCTTCTCTCTGACCACTCGAATAGTAGGCAGGCTGAAGGTGCCTTCTTGTGGCCAGCTGACATCAAAAGCAGGCCACTCGGCAGAACAAAAAGTTACTAACTTGCTTTTCTTCACCAGCAATGATAGATTCTGTGCTCTAGACTTGAAATCAGAGAAGTGGTTAATCATAAGAGATAAAGGAGTAGAAGTTGTTTGTCCCATGATCACAGAAAAGTACACTGGGAGCCAACAGAGCACACAAAGAGCAACGCAGACACCACGAATAGACAAACAGATAACAAACACAAGGTGGCCACCGACAATGCACTCAATCTTACCTGCAGGATGTTCACAGAGCCAGCCGCCTCCCCAGCATGAAACTGGGCCCCAGCCTTACGCTGGACTTGCCTCTGCACTTTACACCCAGATGCCTCCCCAGTACGATACTGGGCCCCGGACTTAATCTGGGCTTCTGCAACGTTAGCACCGGTGCTCAGAGCTCTTATTTCCTAATGCGGTTACTCCCTTCCACCAGGAGAGTTGTCCTCCCCGGCAGGACGGAGATCCCGGACGAGCCCCCAAATGTTATGCTCCGAGCCCATATCTCCGAACCGACCGAGAGAGAGAGAGCAAGTCCACCACGGTCATGCAAGGGCAAGAAGGGAGTTTATCTCTAGCGTGCTAGGGCCCAAGTCTCATCCCACACAAGGGAATCTGACAAGAGCCCCGAACAAAGGAGTATAGCGGCTTATATACAGGCAGTTCTTTGTCTCAGTTACAGGAGTAGCTGGCGTTACATGATTGGCCAGGCAGGATGAGCGCATATCCTGTCTCTTTCTGGTAAACATGACTCAGGTCCTAGAGCCCGTCGTTTGGTCCCTAACACAGACAAGAGTGCTACTGCTGTATTCACTATCCTATTTGCTTTAAATAATCAAAAAGAACTGTCATCAGTCTATTTCAATGAAGCTTCGCCTTACAAGAACTCAGAGGAGACATACATCATTCTAATTTTGCCTTTGTAGGGACAGTTTTATGCCCATGGATGCAGAGCTAGAAAACAAGTGATTAGGAATCTTTCCTCGTTTCAAAGAAATTTCAGCTTCACAATGATCATTTAACTCATTGGTCAAAGAACTTTTAGTGTCACCACATGGCCCTTTCCAGCTTAGCAAGGAGGCATCCGGTGCAATAGCAAACAACTCTTGCGGCATATGGATAAATGCCTCTGTGGAAGTAGGGATCTCATTTCAAGAAAAGTAAAGAGCATGCATATTGGTTACAGCAAATTTTGTCTGACAACTCATGTCAGGCAACTCACGTCAGTGAGCTGGTGTGACATCGCGAGCCCAGTGGCCTGTGTACCACAGTGTGGGTGGAGTATGCTCTGCAGTTGCGACCGGGGGCTACCCTGGCACTCCTGGGTGTGTGATTGGGGAAGTAGGTGCGGGATACGACGGCACCCAGTTTTCTGTGTCAAAAGGCTGTGTCTTGACAATGCACTCTTTGGAGCTGCTGGAGCTGAGAATAAACGCAGGAAACTGCCTTTGTTTGGGGGAAAGTGAGGGGAGATTATGGAGATATCAGCTGAGACTTTTTACTTGCATAATTTGCATACAAGAAAATGCAGTTCTATTAAGAGTACCATACAGTAGGATTTAGTATGTTTCCAATATTGTCAACCACAATAATGTCATCATACATCAGTTCAGTTCAGTTTCTCAGTCATGTCAGACTCTTTGCGACCCCATGAACCGCAGCATGCCAGGCCTCACCCTAAAAACAAAAACAAAACCCCTTTGTCTGTCAGCAGTTATTCTGCATTCTATCTGTAGCCACAAGCAAACATTACTTTCTGTCTCTATAGATATGGCTATTCTGGACATTTCATATAAATTCATATAATATGTGGCCTTGGACTTCCCTGGCCGTCTAGTAGTTAAGATTCTGGCTTCCACTGACTGGGGAATGGGTTCCACCCTCGGTCTGGGAACTAAGATCCCAAAATGCTGCACTGTGTGGCCAAAAATAAAAAAAGAAAGAAAAAAGAAAGCCTTATTTCTCCCTTCTTTTGCTTAACATAATGTTTTCATAGTGCCATCCATGTTGGAATTTTTATCAGTGCCTCATACGTTTCTGTTGAGAAGTAGCAACATTCCACAGTTTTGTTTACCTTGTCATCATTTGGTGGAGTTTTGGGTTCTTTCCACATTTTGGCTATTATAAAAAATACTTCTATCAAAAATTTCTTACAAGATGTTCATGTGGGTAAATTGCTTCAAATGTCTTCGAGGTATTTGTAAAAGTGGAAATGCTGGGTGTGACACAGTGATGGGTAAGAATTGTGGATTTTGCTATTCAGATGAGTAAAGAACTGCTTCCATACAAAGATATTTAGCAAAATTGGTCTCATGGTCTAGCCTTGATGCAGAGACTGAGAAATTAGGGGAGGACATACAGGTGCATCGGAGAAGGCAATGGCACCCTGCTCCAGTACTCTTGCCTGGATAATCCCATGGGCAGAGGAGCCTGGTAGGCTGCAGTCCATGGGGTTGTGAAGAGTTGGACACGACTGAGCAACTTCACTTTCACTTTTCACTTTCATGCATTGGAGAAGGAAATGGCAACCCACTCCAGTGTTCTTGCCTGGAGAATCCCAGGGATGGGGGAGCTTGGTGGGCTGCCGTCTATGGGGTCGCAGAGTCAGACACGACTGAAGTGACTTAGCAGCGCAGCAGTATACAGGTGCATGTTCACTTAAGTCACTCAGTTGTTTCCGACTCTTTGCGACTCCACGGACTGCAGGACGCTAGGCCCATCACCAACTCCCAGAATTTACTCAAACTCACATCCACTGAGTTGGTGATGCCATCCAATCATCTCATCCCCTGTTGTCCCCTTCTCCTCCCACCTTCAATCTTTCCCTGCATCAGGGTCTTTTCAAATGAATCAGTTCTTCTCATCAGGTGGCCAAAAGTACTGGAGTTTCAGCTTCAGCATCAGACCTTTCAATGAATATTCAGGACTGATTTCCTTCAGAATGGACTGGTTGGATCTCCTTGCAGTCCAAGGGACTCTCAAGAGTCTTCTCCAACACCACAGCTCAAAAGCATCAATTCTTCAGCATTCAGCTTTCTTTGTAGTCCAACTCTCACATCCATACATGACCACTGGAAAAACCATAGCTTTGACCAGATGGACTTTTGTTGGCAAAGTCATGTCTATGGTTTTTAATATGCTGTCTAGGTTGGTCATAACTTTTCTTCCAAGGAGCAGGCGTCTTAATTTCATGACAGCAGTCACCATCTGCAGTGATTTTGGAGCCCTCCAAAATAAAGTCTGTCACTGTTTCCACTGTTTCCCCATCTATTTCCCAAGAAGTGATGGGACCGGATGCCATGATTTTAGTTTTCTGAATGTTGAGTTTTAAGCCAAATTTTTCACTCTCCTCTTTCACTTTCATTAAGTGGCTCTTTAGTTCTTCACTTTCTGCCATAAGGGTGGTATCATCTGCATATCTGAGATTATTGATATTTCTTGATTCCAGCTTGTGCTTCATCCAGTCCAGCATTTCCCATGATGTACTCTACATATAAGTTAAATAAGCAGGGTGACAATATACAGGCTTGATGTACTCCTTTCCCTGTTTGGAACCAGTCTGTTTTTCCACATCCAGTTCTAGCTGTTGCTCTTGACCTGCATACAGATGTCTCAGGAGGCAGGTCAGGTGGTCTGGTATTCCCATCTCTTTAAGATTTTTCTGCAGTTTGTTGTGATCCACACAAAGGCTTTGGCATAGTCAATAAAGCAGATGTTTTTCTCGAACTCTTTAGCTTTTTCAGTGATCCAGCGGATGTTGGCAATTTGATCTCTGGTTCTTCTGCCTTTTCTAAATCCAGCTGAACATCTGGAAGTTCACGGTTCACATCCTGTTGAAGCCTGGCTTGGAGAATTTTGAGCATTACTTTGCTAGCGTGTGAGAAGAGTGGAAATCCACTCCAGTATTCTGGTCTGGAGAATTCCATGGACTTCTTATCACAGACAGAGCAGAAAGGAAACAAATCTATAAGTTGAAAAGTTCATCTAAAAGTTGAAGTACTAATTTTAGCTTCTCATTTGCATCACTGGGCAGAGTGGCCATGGGGCACATGGAATATTATACTCTCAAGATAAACATCACAGAAAGTTGACAAATTTGTTCCTAACATCTTTTCCCCATTACCTTTCTCTGTTCTTGAGGTAGAAATATGAAATTCAGAAATTCTCATTTCTTATTAAAATTATGGTGGTCATTTAAGACAACTAGCTTATATTTGGAAAAAACATGAGATTCTTGTTTCCATAAAAGTTAGACAAAATCTGAAAATTAAAAGGGTTTTGCCTCTTAGCATTCACCCTTCTTAGTCATACAAAAATCATGTTACTGCAAGAAACGTGAAGACTAAGTGCTCATGCTCATAGAGGTAGAAAGGACAGAGGATCCATCCCCCCACCACCCAGCACATTCTGGACTTCTTTTTAAGTGAGAATGATAAACCTCCTACTTCATTTAGTGAAGTCACTCAGTGTGTCTGACTCTTTGTGACCCCATGGACTATAGCCTGCCAGGCTCCTCCATCCATGGGATTTTCCAGGCAAGAATACTGGAGTGGGTTGCCATTTCCTTCTCCAGGGAATCTTCCTGACCCAAGGATCAAACCCAAGTCTCCCGCACTTCAGGCAGACTCTTTACTGTCTGAGTCACCAGGGAAGTCCCTAAAAAATTAATACTGGAGTGGGTAGCCTTTCCCTTCTCCAGAGGACCTTCTCAACCCAGGCCTCCTGCATTGCAGGCGGATTCTTCACCAGCTAAGCCACCTGGGAAGCCCTGGTTTTATTTTTTGATAGTATAATGGAGAAATAGAGCCTTTCAGAGCCAGAACTTAAAAATTTATGGCTTGCGAAAGCTTCATGAAAACATACCTTTGTTGATGAGTTAGATGTCGACCACACACTGCCTAAAAACACAATGTGTGAACAAAGTAAGGCAGGAGAGTGTAAGACAAATGTTCAGGAAAATGGTTGAAATGTCACCAGGGTAAGGAATCAGCTGCCACAAATATTACGTTTTGGATTTTGTTGTTGTTGTTGTTTTCGTTTGGTCATGCCCGAAGGTATCACATTTCCCTGACCAGGGATCTGACCATCCAACCTACACCCTCTGCATTGAAAGTGTGGATTCTTATCTACTGGACTGTCTCAGAAGTCCCAGATATTATAGGTTTACTTGAGGATTTGATATACTGACTTATGAGAACCTTCTTTGCACTGATAAGAGTGTCCTCATTTATTGTCACTCTAGAATGACTTCAACCATGGACGATCTATCAGGAAGCAAAATCAATGCACTGCCTTTATGTAGCTCATATTTTATATTGGTAGGTCACAATAATTAAATGCGATAAGATGGTGGGACTTCCCTGTGGTGGTTCAGTGGTTAAGACTCTGCACTTCCAATGCAGGAGACATAGCTTCCATTCTTTGTCAGGGAACTAAGATTGCCACATGCCTCAGAGGGGTCAAAAATAAACGTTAAAAATTGTCTTAGAAATAGCTAAGATGGTGATTTGTACCATGAAAGTGTATGGGTACAATGACGGAGCGAGAGTGTGTTGTAATTTAAAAAATTTGTTTATGAAATGCTGATATGATAAGGAGATATTTGAACAAAATCATTAATTAACTCAAAGAGTCATAAGCCAAAGGATGGCATGGCCTCTGAAACCCACAAAAGTAAACAAAACAAAACAAAACAATTCTTACCTGGGTAATGCTTTAAATCATTTTATAATTCTGGACTCCAGAATTCAAGAGAATAAATCCATTTTGTTTTCAAGCAGTCAGTTTGTGGTAATTTGTTACAATACCAATAGGAGATTTAATGAAATGGTGTATGTAGAAAATCAAAAGGATTTTGATACAAAATATTCAAGGGAAGGTATGATTTTCAAGATGTCAGAACACAAAAACAATATACAAAATGCATTGAAATTTTGTTGTTGTTTAGTTGCTAATTTGCGTCCAGCTCTTTGCAACCCCATGGACTGCAGCCCCCCAGGCTCCTCTGTCCATGGGAGTGCCGAGGCAAGAATACTGGATTGGGTTGTCATTTCTTTTTCCAGGGGATTTTTCCCACCCAGGGTTCAAACCCAAGTCTCTTACACCCACTGTATTATTAGGCATATTCTTTACCACTAGTGCCACCTGGGAAGCCCCCAAATGCTAATATCTCTATGTAAAAATCATGTCAATTGATTGCCATTTTCTCTATGGATGAAATCTTCCACCTGTAGGGATGTGGGAAAATCTACTTTGTAAGTAGATGTTTAATGACATGTTGCCATCAAAATATTGAGGGTAGATATGAAGTTATCAGATGGTTGATAATCTAGTTTTGCTTTCTTTAGGGTTTATATTAAACAGAGTATACTTCCCCAATAAATGCCCTCATAAATATAGCAAAGTTTATATTCTTTAGATGAAAATAAATCCCAATGTCTTCTGACTACTGTATATTTTACAGGCTCTGTTAACCAGATTTGATAGAACTCTCAGCAATAGAACACCAAGATGTAAAATACATTACGGCTTAAGAAAAAAAGGTAAATATTAATTACTCTCAGAGTGAACATATAATGAACTTGATATTGCATTATATTTACTTATGATTGACTTAATTATATTATGATGTAAACAAGCTTTTCTCAAAAGCATTTGAGTGTGGAACAGAATAATTATTTTACCAAATAAAGCACTTCTCATCAAAAGAAAAAAAATTTCCCTTATTTCCATTTCTCTGTTTATCTTATCCGGATTAAATGATGGATGCTAGTTAAACATATTGTGGTAATCATTTCACAATATAGGGAAATCAGACTATTTTGCTGTATACCTTAAACTTATACAGTCATACATGTGATTGCATGAAGAGCTGTTTATGTAGCTCTTGTATGTCACTGTAGAGTTGGTTTTAAAGAGGGAAATAATTAAAACACATTAGCAAAAAAGAGAAACAATAAAATTTAAAACAATTTTAAAAGAATATTGCTCTTTTTAAAGCCATGGTTAATAATCTAAATTATCACTTTCCTTAGTACTCCAGTATCAGATCCCAGATCTTGTCCTTGTCTCTGGAACTGAACAGTGTTTAGTTTGGCTTCTGCAGTGAGAGAGAGAGGAGTAGAGAAGCTGTTCTGCATAATGAAATAGACCATACAAGGTAGGGAAAGTTTTGTATTTCTCATTCTACTGTGTAATAGAGACAAATTCAGTTCTTGTTTCCTTAAACTGCTTAAATTCTAATTGTGCAAAATGCTCCCGCATCCAGCTACTGTCCTATGTCAACTACTCTGCTGCTGCTAAGTCGCTTCAGTCGTGTGCGACCCCATAGACGGCAGCCCACCAGGCTCCCGCGTCCCTGGGATTCTCCGGACAAGAACACTGGAGTGGGTTGCCATTTCCTTCTCCAATGCATGAAAGTGAAAAGTGAAAGCGAAGTCGCCCAGTCTTGTCCGACTCGTAGCGACCCCATGGACTGCAGCCTACCAGGCTCCTCTGTCCATGGGATTTTCTAGGCAGGAGTACTGGAGTGGCTTGCCATTGCCTTCTCCGGGAGCCCCACATTTCCAGAATCCTGAATTGTCTTTAGGCCTCACCGGCAGGGCAGGAGAGCAGCTTGCTGGCAAAAACAATGCCTTTTATTTAAATCGAACAAGTTGAAACTTATGTTACTTTTGGACATAACTGGCCCACAGAAATGCAAACTTTACCTTAAAGTTGTTACTCTCTGCAACTTCAATTAAGCCGGTCAAGGACAGGGACGGACCTTGAGACCCACCCCCTTTCCCGCCCTCGGGTGGTCCAGGCTCAGACCTGGACTCCCCGCCCACCGACCCGTCGCTAGGGCTCCGCCCAGGCCCCGCCCAGGAGGCCCCGCCTCCTCGCCTCGCGCACGCGCAGTTCTCTGCAGACCCGGAAACGGAATGCTTGGGACGAAGGTCACTCTGCAGAGCGTAAGTTTCTCTTCTCTAGCTTAAATCTGTGCTTTGCGGTTCCTGACTCCATCTTCACGGTCTTGGTGTCACTGCGGTCTTTAAATTCCCTCTCACGCCCCTACTCGCCATGTAAACCGAGACGTGTGTTAAGAGTTCGTAGACCGTTTCCCTTTGCGTTTTCAATTTCTCTGGGGCCAGTACCGAAGCCCTTGGCTTTTCTGCCTTCGGTCTTGTAAACACCGCCTTTCGCCGCATTTTCCTGCTTAAAAACCTTTACTATCTCTGCCTTCCGCCTCTTGTAAAGTCTTCGTCTGCGAGGTGGATTCGCGGCCCCTTTAGCCTCTCCCTCTCGGCCCCTGGAGGCCGCGCCGGCCGCCCCGCTCCCGGAATTCTGGAGAGTCAGCCCCGTTCCTAAGACCCCCTTGCTCGCAGCCCCTCAGTCCTCACGTCTCGTCAGACCCGTCCTTCTGCTCGTCAAGGCCCCCTCCTGGTCAGCCCTAACCCAGAGTAGAGGTGGTGACATGGGCCATCTCTGTGACGCCCAGTGTTCTTCGGTCCAGAGTTCCAAACGGTCTTTTTCAGTCCACGGGTGTCTTACTCAGTCGCCATCCTCGTAAATACAGGGGCGAGGAGGATCAGGAGAAGCAGACAGACAGAGCGACTGAGACAGAAAAATTGAGAAGGATAAAGAATGAAGGAGAACCAACGGGAACAGACAGGGACTTGTAAATAGTAAAGTGAAAGTGATTACGGCTTGAAGGTAGAAAGTGAATAAAATAGAGAACTAAGTTAAAAATGCCAGCCAGATCTCCAGGAATTGGATAGCAACAGAGGGAAAGGGGCTCTGGATCTACCGGTAGGAGGGTGGCAACAATGATGAGGCCCTTCACACAGAGTTCGGGAGAGGATAAAAGGTGGAACCACAGCCTTTAGAGCATCATGGTGATTGGGAGCGGAGAGGAAAATTATTGACTGCAAGAACGAAGGGGGAGAGCAGGAAGGAAGCGTCACCACCTTGGGTGCCCGATAGTGGGGAGGAAGGGAGTGTAACAGAGAAGGGGTGTAACTGAAGGGCACAAAGGAAGCAGAGAACGGGGAAGAAAGAGGCAGAAATACATAGAGATGAAGGGCAGTCAGAAAGGTTACAGACAAGGAGCATCAAGAGAGGGAATGATTCGCAGGGTGGAGTGAGACAGGTGTGAGAAAATAGGGGGTAGGGAACAGCAAGAAAGTAGAGGGGAACAAAAAGAGAACGATATAGAAATAGGGAGACAGGATAATAATATGTGGAAACACATGGTGTAGGTAGACACGATTGTTACACTAAGTGAAGGAAATCAGACAGACACACATGATATTACTTATCAGTTCAGTTCAGTCGCTCAGTTGTGTCTGACTCTTTGCCACCCCATGAATCACAGCAGGCCAGGCCTCCCTGACCATCACCAACTCCCAGAGTTCATTCATATGTGAAATCTTAAAAAAAAAAAAAAAAATGGTACAAATGAATTTATTTACAAAGCAGAACTAGATTCACAGACACTGAAAACAAACTTGTGGTTCCCAAACATGGAAGGAGGAGGAGGGATAAATTAGAAGTTTGGGATGAACAGATACACACTACTATATATAGAATAATTAAACAAGACCTACTGTATAGTGCAGGAAACTATATTCAATATCTTATAATCTCTAGTGGAAAATAATCTGAAAAAATATATATTTAGTGAAAAAAAGGATACCCTACACTATTTGATCTTCAAAGATCTATCAAGCACTGAAAAAAAGTGTAGGAACTGACTTGTTGATCTCTCTGTAGGAGTTGACTGTTCTGAGTCCCTCCTGAGACAGTGTGCAGCAGAAGGCCGTCTGTTCTACATGATGGGATCTGTGTGTGTGTGTGTGTGTGTGTGTGTGTGTGTGTATGTGTTTGGGGCATAGGAAGGTGGTGTGTTGATTTTAAGCATTAAACTGCCTATTTTCACCTTTCAAGATTGACTTCTAAAGACTCAATTAGACTGAGGAAGAAGCCTGGAAGAGCAAAGAAGAGTCAGGAATGGCCATTTCTCAGGTAAGGTCATATTCTCAGTGGATTCTCAGTCTGTCCTTCCTGAAATGCCCTTCTCTGGACTTGCTAATCGTGTCCGACTCTGAAGTGTCCTGTCTCCTGTACATGCACACTCACCCGGGGCCTTCCCTCAGGGCCTGTCCTCTCCACTTAGATCCCGTCTCCCTATGACCCGGTGACTTGGCCCTTGTGAGGAGGCTCCCCTGGGCACCGTCCTGGGCAGGGCTTCTCACCCACGGGTTGGAGACTGGGTCTCAGTGCTGTTGGGCAGCAAGGATTGCTTAGGGCCCATCTGGATGTGCTGTCTGCTCTCTGTCAACCAGGATAAAGAAGCTGCACATGGAAGTCTGGTGTTAATACGCATTTTCGCCTGGTGCATTTTTGAAAACAGACTAATTGTGGCAAATATGTTCTGGCTTTTTATACTGCATTAGAAGCTAATGCAGGTGGCTCAGTGGGTAAAGAATCTGCCTGCAGTGCAGGAGATGCAGGCAGACGCAAGTTTGATCTCTGGGTCGGGAAGATCCCCTGAAGAAGGAAATGGCAACCCACTCCAGTATTCTTGGCTGGAGAATCCCATGGACAGAGGAGCCTGGCACGCTACAGTCCATAGGATTGCAAAGAGTCAGACACAACTGAAGTGACTGGGCAGAAGCTAAATGGGTATATTGATGATTAAAAAATAATGATGATTGGGAATGGAATGAGAAGTTCAGAGATATCAGTGATACAAAGTGTTTCATTCCTTTGATTTTAAACTATGAAATCAGTCTCTGAAACTTGGAGATTCTTAATCCATTTTCATCATCTCCATTCCTTGGAGGTTACCTTTTCACTGTGCTGATTGCCTCCTTTGACACATAGAAGTTTCTCATTTTGATACAGGTGAGGTTCCAGCTTTATAATTTTATTGGTAGATACCCAGTTTTCCAGCACCATTTATTACTGAAACTGTCTTCCTTCTATTCTGTGGTCCTGGCACCACTGAAAATGCATTTTGCTGCTAAGTTGCTTCAGTCATGTCTGACTCTGTGCCATCCCATAGACGGCAGCCCACTAGGCTCCTCTGTCCCTGGGATTCTCCAGGCAAGAATACTGGAGTGGGTTGCCATTTCCTTCTCCAATGCATGAAAGTGAAAAATGAAAGTGAAATCGCTCAGTCGTGCCCAACTCTTAATGACCCCATGTACTGCAGCCTACCAGGCTCCTCTGTCCATGGGATTTTCCAGGCAAGAGTACTGGAGTGGGTTGCCATTGCCTTCTCCGATTGTAATGCTAAATAATCCAAAACAAGCTTATCTAATAAATAATCTGAATAACTTGTAGTTTAGGATTGCAAAACCATTGTAGAACTGAGAAAATAAAACAACTTATAAGAAAACAAAATATTTATCTTAATACAGATTATATATCCACATGTACCCACTGAGAGAAAGCATTTTACAACATTAAGAGATGCTGTGTGTCAGATATACTGCAATTCTGAGCATTCTGTTCTCTTGCACTGCTTTATGTATCTGTGTTTATGCCAGTACCACACCATCTTGTTTACTTTATAATATGTTTTGAAATCTGTAAGGGTTCCTTACTTTCTTCTTTGGCAATTTGGGATTCTTGGGGATTCCCTATGAATTTTAGTGTAATAACTTACATTTTCTACCAAAATTGCCATTTGACTTTTGATAGGGATTAGATTGAATCTATAAAACACTTGGGGTAATAAGTTCATTTTAAGAATATTTAGTCTTTCAATCCAAGAGTATAGGATGTCAGTTTATTTGTATCTCCTTGTGTAACTTATAGCAATGTTTAATAGTTTTCAGTATATAAGTTTTTCACCTCTTTGTTGGATTTCTTATGAAGTGTTGTATCCTTATGGTGCTTTAGAAATAGGATTCTTTTAAAATTTTCTTTTGACATTGTTCACTGTGTATATGCTTCCCTGGTACCGCAGTCGGTAAAGAATCTTGCTGCAATGTGGGAGACCTGGATTTTATCCTTGGATTGGGAAGATCCCCTGGAGAAGGAAATGGCAACCGACTCCAGTATTCTAGCCTGGGAAATCTCATGGACAGAGAAACCTGGTGGGCTACAGTCCATGGGCTCACAAGACTCAGACACAACTGAGGGACTGAGCACACAGAAATCTAAACCAGCACTACCATTATGTATAGAAATTTACCTGATTTTTGCGCATGGACTTTTGTATCCTGAAACTTTTCTAGAGTTATTTTTTGATGTAGCAATATCCTTGTGAAATCTGTACTATTTTTACACATAAAGGTTGTCATCTACAAAAAAAGATCATTTTACTTTTTGCAGTTTGGATAAGTTTGATTTCTTTTTCTTGTCTAATTTCTCTGATAAGGGCTTTCTGTACTTCGGTGGACAGTAGTGTAGAAGTATGTATCCTTGCCTTCTTCCTGATCTGAGAAGAAAAGCCTTCTAGTTGAATGTTTATATCTTTCTTTCTTTTTTTTTTTTTAAATTTTTGACCAAGCCAAGCCATTTGTGGGATTTTAGTTTCCCGACAAGAGATTGAACCCAGGGCCACGGCAGTGAAATCACTGAATCCTAACCACTGCCATCAGGGAGCTCCTGTCTCTTCAAGTAATTGTGTGTTTACATGTGTGTGTGTGAGTACATCGAAGTACAAGTCCATGGTTTTGATAAAAACATCATATTTCAAATCTATCTTTACACTTGAAATTATATCTTAAATATAGTCCTTGACCTCAAAAAATTTTTTTGGAGCATCATGTTAATGGTTTAAATAGCAATAGGATTACTAACATCTTCTGTGTCTGTGTGTGAGCCCACATATATGATGATCTTTTATGCTCTTCCATGTTGTTCACCATGAATTTCTTTCAGATTTTCTCAGTGAATCCTCTGTCAGTGTGCCTTTAATACTGTTTTTTCTCTTATTCAACTGTTTGATTCTTTAGCTTCAATTCCAGAGGCCAACCCTCTGAGTTCTGATATTGCTGTTTAGTTTCATGACCCGAGTCAAGTGTCTCCAAGTGTGTCTGGCACAGTATTCTCCTCTGTAAGATGGAAAGAGATCATCTCTAATGAGCTGTTATGTTTATAGCAATTTCATACATGTAAGAAATTTATTAAGAATGAAATTTGGTATATAGGAAGTGTTCAAACACTCTGAGTCATTGCTCTTGTAATCATCATAATTGCAGATTTTTACCTTTCTGTAAAGCCACTGTGGACTTTGTCATCTCTGAAGATCCCACTGGTGTTGTAGCTCATCTAGAGATTGAATATCACATGGTGTATAAAACATAATAGGTAACATTTCTGCATAGACCACCTGTTACTGAATTTTATTTCTAGGTTGTTTGTGTGTTGTCCAGAAAAAGTGAAAAACCTATGTTGTATGGAAGATATCATAATCTCTATGAAAAGGTATAAGAAATTAAAATTATGGATGCATAATTTGCTGCAGATACCTTTACCTGGATCTGTCAGAATACATACTTCGATTAAACGGATCCTTACTCCTCTCTCGTCTTCTCATTTTGTGCAAAAATAACTCTCTTCATGGCCCTTTGATGAGATGTTTTTGTTTCAGGAACAGTTGACCTTCAAGGATGTTGCTGTAGAATTCTCTCAGGAGGAGTGGGAATGCCTGGACCCTGCTCAGAGGGCCTTTTACATGGATGTGATGGTGGAGACCCTCAGGAACCTGATCTCTGTGGGTGAGGATCACTTCGCTTCAGAAATTGGAATCTGTCCTTGGGTATCATTGCATTTCCCTTCTGTGCCCCTTGGGAGCCCCTGTTTTGTTTGATTGATCTGAAATCCCTGTTGATTCAGACATGAAAAATTTCATGATGTGGTATCATGAGTTTAAGCTTAGCTTTTCTGCAAATGGTTAATCCATTTCATGATACATCAGGCATTGTTCCAGAGCTTAAGTATTTTTTAAGGCTGAGGGCAAATTTTTAAAATATCAAATTCTCTTTTTTTCTGCCTCTGTGCTTTTGCTCCACTACTTCTTGGAAGAGAGCTCATTATCTGAATATTATACTGTTTCCTCTGTATTCAGTAGGAGGCAGGTGATGGACCAACCTATGATAGAGTTTTTCAGACCCACATTCAATGTCCTCACTCCTCACCTGAACAAAGAGCTAGAAAAGCCCCAGCTCTTCACATTTCATTCTTTTGAGAAGCAGAAATTTCTATTTCTGATGAAAATATTATTTCCATCTTGGAACAAGAGGAACAGCCCTAGCCTGTGAAGAGTGACATGAAAAGAGCAAACCACCGATGATAGAAATGTATCAAAAGTCTGAACACAGCTTAGATCTCAGAAGGGCAGAGAGGAAGTGGCAGTATTACTGGTCTTTGGGTAACTCTACCCACGTGGGAGATTTCTTTTCAGAAAACAGAAGTTTATTTATTGTGAATGCTGAGAGCACATTTTTCTTACGCCTGGGTTATCATTCTGTTCTTCAGCATGTAGAATGTATTCTTTCACCCTCTGGAGGAGCCCCACCAGAAACAAAAGCAAAGTCTTCATCATGGTCTACACCCTGCCATCTGGTCCCTGTGAACTAGTTGTTGGTTGACTTTGAGCACCATGAAGAGGGTTGCTTTATTTATTTATTTTTAAAATTAAATTTTTATTTTTACTTTATTTTACTTTACAATACTGTATTGGTTTTGCCATACATTGACATGAATCCACCACGGGTGTACATGCGTTCCCAAACATGAACCCCCTCCCACCTCCCTCCCCATAACATCTCTCTGGGTCATCCCCGTGCACCAGCCCCAAGCATGCTGTATCCTGCGTCGGACATAGACTGGCGATTCGATTCTTACATGATAGTATACATGTTTCAATGCCATTCTCCCAAATCATCCCACCCTCTCCCTCTCCCTCTGAGTCCAAAAGTCCGCTGTACACATCTGTGTCTTTTTTGCTGTCTTGCATACAGGGTCATCATTGCCATCTTTCTAAATTCCATATATATGTGTTAGTATACTGTATTGGTGTTTTTCTTTCTGGCTTACTTCACTCTGTATAATCAGCTCCAGTTTCATCCATCTCATCAGAACTGACTCAAATGTATTCTTTTTAATGGCTGAGTAATACTCTATTGTGTATATGTACCACAGCTTTCTTATCCATTCATCTGCTGATGGACATCTAGGTTGTTTCCATGTCCTGGCTATTATAAACAGTGCTGCGATGAACATTGGGGTACATGTGTCTCTTTCAATTCTGGTTTCCTCGGTGTGTATGCCCAGCAGTGGGATTGCTGGGTCATAAGGCAGTTCTATTTGCAATTTTTAAAGGAATCTCCACACTGTTCTCCATAGTGGCTATACTAGTTTGCATTCCCAGCAACAGTGTAGGAGGGTTCCTTTTCTCCACACCCTCTCCAGCATTTATCGCTTGCAGACTTTTGGATCACAGACATTCTGACTGGTGTGAAGTGGTACCTCATTGTGGTTTTGATTTGCATTTCTCTGATAATGAGTGATGTTGAGCATCTTTTCATGTGTTTGTTAGCCATCTGTATGTCTTCTTTGGAGAAATGTCTATTTAGTTCTTCGGCCCATTTTTTGATTGGGTCGTTTATTTTTCTGGAATTGAGCTGCATAAGTTGCTTGTATATTTTTGAGAGTAGTTGTTTGTCAGTTGCTTCATTTGCTATTATTTTCTCCCATTCAGAAGGCTGTCTTTTCACCTTGCTTATATTTTCCTTTGTTGTGCAGAAGCTTTTAATTTTAATTATATCCCATTTGTTTATTTTTGCTTTTATTTCCAGAATTCTGGGAGGTGGATCATAGAGGATCCTGCTGTGATTTATGTCAGAGGGTGTTTTGCCTATGTAAGAGGGTTGCTTTAAAAGGGTCTTTTACCCCCTTTCACTTCTCTCTCTGGTCTCAATTTCATTGGATGCTCAGTTCTCAGTCTATATAAATAAGAGTTGATGCTTCCAGACTCACTCCCTGGGCTTTTCTCCCTTTCATCCCGATTTGTGTTCTTCAAAAGATCTAATCAGAAGATGGGAAGGCATTTGATCAAAATCAAAAGCACATGCTTTTTGATTCCATGTGGCACCTTCAGGGAGCTGTTGTCTCAAGCCCCCTCCCCTGTTTAGATTCGCAGCCATTTCTTTTGTTCTGATTTTTGCCACACACTTCAGGGATGTGTGAAACAGGGAGGTAGGTTGGGTCTCGCTTAATTTTTACATGGCAAAACTACAAAGACAGTGGACAAAGAGATCCTCTTCTTTTACTTCCTAGTTCCTCATGAGGGAAATATGTGTATATTTCAAGCTATTGGTTTGGCATCTTAGGTTGAGTGCATGGTTTCATCTCTTCACCAAATTTTGTATTTTTTTCCACTCTTTTATGGCTCTTCTGTGGCTGTACCTAATCAGTATACTCTCCTGATTCCATATTCTACCTTTGTGTGAATTTTGCCTTTTGAAACTTGAGGGATTTTGTGTGTATGTGTGATTAAATAAACAATAAATAAATAGATTAAGTATTTTATTGGCTTTCATTAGGCTCTGGGAGAAATATAAAAATAACTAGCACATTCTTGGCTTCAAGTAGAAAAGTTTATAATCTTGAGTGTGAAACTTGCTTTTGAAATAGATATTCCTAGAGTCTATAATTTTATCCAGTTTCGTTACTATGATAATCCACTTGTAGTAGACAGCTCCAGATGGACTCTCTGTGGGTTGAATTTACTAACAGAAAGGTTTTGATGGAGAATGCTTTTCCTTAAATTTTTAAATATTTTCCTGCTATGTACTAAGTCACCACTTGAAGCTACTTAGTAGACTGGTCAGCATGTTGTAGGATACGAGATAGAAAGTATCATGAGAGCCTCACTGATGAGTCTTTCCCCATTGTTTTTTTTCTTTTCTTGGCTTTGAGGACTGTCATGAAAGCCCATCTCAAGGACATGGTGTCAATCTTGTTTCCAGATACTAATGACCATCCTCTATGAGCCAGAGGAAATGATGTAGGAGTTTATTCCAGGAAAACTTTATTCACATTCTCCTCTTCCTGATGTCGGACCCCTGGTTTGGAGGGTCTGATGTGGGGCTTCTGTGGGAGAAACTGCGTATGTAATTATTCTCCAGTTTGTCTGTCACCCACACAAAGTATGAGATTAGATTGTATCATGGGTCCGCCCCGTCCCTCCTGTGTTGTTGGGGTTCTTTCTTTATGGCTTTAGTTGTAGCAGGTATTTTCTGGTAGATTTTAGTCTTTGTCAGTGATGGTCATAATGCAGATTATTGTGATTTTGGTGCTCGGGAAAGAAAGTGAGATGGTTGTGCTCATGAGAGGAAGTGAGCATAGGACACGTCTGCTCCGCCATCTTGGCTGCTCTCTGGTACAGTTATGTTCATCTAGATATACAGTCACTAGCTGTGCTCCCACGTATGCATATACCTTGTGCTGCACTCATGCCATTTCTCATTCTGGACCTTTCTTCACATGGTGCTTTTATGTGGATGGGAAGACTGTCATTTGCTCGCATATTTAAATCATTATTTTCATCCCAGTTTCCCCGCACTCCTTCACTCATCGCTCCACCTTCCACATCACTCAGTGTAAAAATGGTCCCTCTTTTTCTGTTGTACGACTTTCTCATGAGATGACCAAAATCACTATGTGCAGCTGTGAAGACTTAGAAAAACCATTTTCAGGAAGGGTGGCTAAATAACATTATTAGTTACATGGCTGACTTCTTTTGTGTCTCCCTTGGAATACTCTTTTTAAACTCCTGGGATTTGTTTTAATATTTTGTAATCTATACTGCTAGGGTGAGCAGTCATCCTTTAGAATATGTTGTTATTATTTGGAAGTTCCGGTTCAAATCCTGTGTCTCTCAGTACTTTCTGTATCAATTGTGGTCATGCATAGAAATCTGTGAGTCAAACCTGTGATTTGAAAACTTGTGTTGATTTACCTCCTGCTTTTTAAACCTTTAAAAACAAGCCTTTTGAAAAAATTAGTGTTCTTTGATGGCTTAGACTCTTGCATGTTTTATAATCATGATTGAAAAGTTGCTTTAAAAAAAATTATGTATTTATTTTTGGCTGTGCTGACTGTTCATTGCCTCCTGTGCTTGTTCTTTAGTTGTGGAGGGCAGGGGCCACTCTCTAGCTGCTGTGTGTGGCCTTCTCATGTTGTGGCTTCTCTTTTGTGGAGCAGGGCTCTAGGGTGTGCACGCTTTGATAGTTGCAGCTTCCAGGCTCTAGAGCACAGGTTCAATAGCTGTGGCACACGGACTAGTTGCTCTGAGGAATGTGGAGTCTTCCTGGATCAGGGGTGAAACCCACATCTCCTGCATTGGCAGGCGGATTGTTCACCACTGAGCCACCACGGAAGCCTGAAAAGTTACTTTTTATAAATAGTTATATTAATATTCTGTCATGTTTATTATAATACTATTTTGCATCACATCTTATATGCTTTTCATCTCCAGTTTGTGCTAATCAGCATTGTGTCTGACCCTAGTTGATATTTGCTCTTTATTACATATCTTTTTAGAGCCAATGAACTGGAGAATTTTAAGTGTTCTATGAAGGCTGGGAATGACTTTATTTATTTGCTGTTAGGTTACATAACTCTAGAATATTTTATTGGTTAACTCTTACTTGTGATTAATATATGATGGTTTTTCAGCTTTTATTATAGAGTACAACTGACATGTACCATTTGTTAATGTTGTAAAATGCATGTTCTTTATGGGTACATAGCTCTATAGCAGATATTCAGAAAATTTTTTTGTGAAAAATTGTGTTAACAAATTCTTCCATTTTTATATGCTGTAATTTTGTAATTCCATACTGCCCATTAGTTGTTCATTAGATAAGTTTGTTTTGGGTTATGTACATGGCACCCCACTCCAGTACTCTTGCCTGGAAAATCCCACAGACGGAGGAGCCTGGAAGGCTGCAGTCCACGGGGTTGCTGAGGGTCAGACGCGACTGAGCAACTTCACTTTCACTTTTCACTTTCATGCATTGGAGAAGGAAATGGCAACCCACTCCAGTGTTCTTACCTGGAGAATCCCAGGGATGGCAGAGCCTGGGATGGGCTGCCGTCTATGGGGTCGCACAGAGTCGGACACGACTGAAGTGACTTAGCAGCAGCAGCAGCATGTACATTACAGTGGATTGTGTGGTCTTTAGCATTTATTTGTATGACATAGAATACAGAATATATGTACAGTATATTTTTTGTCTCCTTAATAGCGAGACCACAGTATATGTATTGTTAATTGGTATATACTTTAGTGTCATAGTGACAAAATATTGTTTCTTTGAGAGTTAACCTACATTTGTCTAGTGTGAATGTTTTTGTCACAGGGTGTTAGTACTCAGCTGTCATTGTTGTTATTGTTCTGTCTCTAAATTGTGCTCTGACTCTTTGCAACCCTAGGGACTGCAGCATGCCAGGCCTTCCTGTCCCTCACTATCTCTTGGAGTTTGCCCAAGGTCATGTCCATTGAATCAGTGATGGTATCCAGCCATGTCATACTCACCTGACATATAATCACTCTTTCTTTAGTAAAGAGTCTATTCCTTTAGTGTTCCTAAAATTTTTAAGGTCATGATTCGGAAGTTTCATAACCTTATTGGGCATAAGTAGTACTTTTGGTTTGTTTTATTTTATTTTGACCATGCTGTGCAACATCTTCGATCCCTGACTGGGGATCGAACCCATCACCCTTGCAGTGGGAGCACAGAGCCCTAACCATTGGACTGCCAGGCAGTTCCCTACCTTTGGTTTAATGTCATATATTCAACATTACACTTTTATTCATGAGTTGTACTGAATAATACACTTTATGGTTCTTTGTATCTTGTAGATATCTCTCATATACATGTGGTCAAGAAATTACAACCAATAGCAAGTAGTGATAGAGGAGATGCATTCCAAACAGTGACATTGGAAAGACAAGAAAGCCCTGAAATGAAATATTTTTGCTTCACGGAAATCCAGGAAGATGACTTTGGGTGTCAGTGGAAGAATGATGAAAGAAATTACAAAGGAATACCTGTAATATATAAGGAAAATGTAACTCACAGAAGAGATCGACAAGGTAGGTGGAATGCAGGAAAGAAGCCAATTAAAAATAGATTTGTGTTAAGCTTTCAGGATGAACTGCATATATTTAAGAAAAATATTTACAAATGTCACGAGTGTGGTAAATCCTTTAATTATGGCTCCTCCCTCAGTAGACACCTTCTAATCCATACAGGAGAGAAATTATATAAGTGTGGTATATGTGGCAATGTTTTTCGTCTAAAGTCACACCTTGTAAGTCATTGGACAACTCACACTCGTGCGAAAACTTACAAATGTGACGAGTGTGGTAAAACCTTTAATCACAGTTCATCCCTCCGTAGACATCAGATAAGGCATACAGGAGAGAAAGTGTATAAATGTGATGTATGTAGCAAAGTCTGCAGTCAAAATTCCTCCCTTAAACGTCATCAAAGAATTCATACCGGAGAGAGACCTTACCGATGCAATGAGTGTGGCAAAACCTTTATTCGTGGCTCTCAACTCTCCACACATGAGGTAATCCATACAGGCGTGAAATTATGTAAGTGTGATGTATGTGGCAAAGTGTTTAGTCAAAATTCATGCCTTAGAATTCATCGGAGAATTCACAACGGAGAGAAACCTTACAAATGTAATGAGTGTGGTAAGGTCTTCCGTCAAAATTCACATCTTGGAAGACATCAGAGAATTCATACTGGGGAGAAACCTTACAAATGTGATGATTGTGGCAAGGTCTTTAATCAGTATTCAAATCTTGCAAGTCATCAAAGAATTCATACTGGAGAGAAACCTTATAACTGTAATGTGTGTGGCAAGGTCTTCAGTCAAAATTCAAATCTTGTAAGTCATCAGAGAATTCATTCTGGTGAAAAACCTTACAAATGTAATAAGTGTGGCAAATTTTTTAATCAAAGAGCATACCTTACAAAGCATCAGAGAGTTCATATTGAAGAAAAGTCTTACAAATGTAATGAGTGTGGGAAGGTCTTCAGTCGAAATGCAAATCTTGAAAGTCATCAAAGAATTCATACTGGAGAGAAACCTTTCAAATGTCATGAGTGTGGCAGGTTGTTTTCTCAAAAGCCAAACCTTGGAAAGCATCAGAGAATTCACGCGGGAGAGAAACCTTACAAATGTCATGAGTGTGGGGAGGTCTTCAGTCGAAATTCAGTTTTTGCAGTTCATCAGAGAATACATAACGTAGAGAAGGCTTTCATGTGTAATGAACTTGAAATGCCTTTACTGAGTTCTCAGCCCTCACTAAGTATCAGATAATTTATACATGAAAGAAACTATGTAAGTGTGACATGTGGGAAGTCTTCACTCAAAATTTACAGCGTACAGTTCACTGGAGATTTCATAGTAGGGAGAAGCTAAGCAAATGTCATGAGTATGCCAAAGATTTTGTGCCTGCAAGCCTCATCTTCTATCAGATAATCTAGAGTGGAGAGAAACTTTATAAATGTACTAAGTATCTCAAAGTCTTCAGCCCAAGTTCATACCTTGAGATCTGCCAGATAATTTATACTGGAGAGAAACCTTTCAAATAAAATGAGTGTGGCAAATCCTTCAGTGTCAAGCCCGAGTTACCATCAGGTGACCCATTCTGATGAGAGACTTTAATAATACAGTGATACGACAAGGCTTTTAGCAGGTATCCACATCTTAGGCTTCATTGGAAAATTCATTCTGCATAGAAACTAGATAAATGTATTTTATTGTGGTCAGGCCTTAAGAGGAGTAATTTATTAATTAACTCATTCTCAAGATTATCTCACAGATGCCATGGATGTGAAATAGTAATCTTATTGCTCAGGTAGGACAGTTTTTATTTGTGAGTGACAGACCACCTGGAGAACAGGGACTGAAAGTAGTAGGAGGTTTATCATTCTCATCTAACAGGAAGTCCGGAGGCTGCCGTGTGGGTTGTGATGGGGTCCTCTGCCTCTGTAACCTCCATGAGTACTTAAGCTCCACCTTATAGTAACATGACTGCTCTATGACTGAGAAGGCTGAAGGTTGAGGGCAAAAACGCTTTTCACTCTAAGGTTTTTGTATATTCTCCCTGGGTCACGCTCTTGTGACATGTCTAAGGACTCTGCGTCAAGTTCCAGATTCTGAACTTTTTGTTCTATAGCATTTTTCCTAAATCTCTTATAGTGTAAAGTTCCATAATTTGTTTTAGAGCATTGATTAACTTTTTGCTGATGTTTGACAGATGTAAAGTTTAAATGGAGAAATTTTCTTTTGTACTATGAATATTTCATTGACATGTGTGGGACCAGCCTTCCTTCATTGAGCTGCCTGGGTACCTTTATGAAAAAGTAATGGGAAGTACACTTGACCCTTGAACAAGGCAGGGAGTTAGGGTTTAGTCTCCTGAGCAGTTCTAAATCCATGTATAATTTAATGCTATCTTGCTGTATCCGTGGTTCTGCATCCTCAGATTCAACTGACCTCATATCCTGTAGTACTGTAGTAGTGTTTATTAGGAAAAAATGCCCATATAATCGGATCCACACAGCTGAAACCTGTGCTGTTCAAGAGTTAATGTCCTGTGTGGTGTTCTCAGTCATGTCTAACTCTTTGTGACCCCATGGACTGTAGCCCACCAGGCTCCTCTGTCCATGGGGTTTCCCAGGCAAGAATACTGCAGTGGGTTGCCGTTTCCTCCTCCAGGGCATCTTCCCCACCCAGGGATTGAAACTGCGTCTCTTGCATCTCCTGCATTGGCGGGTGGATTCTTTACCCCTGTGCCATCTGGGAAAAGCTGTAGTGATGGAGGGCTATTTCTTGTCTCCTCATTCTGTTCCATCGGTCTTTGCGTCTGTTATTCCACAAATCCCACACAGTCTTGATTCCTGTCACTGTATTAGAAATCTTGAGATCATGTGGGGCGATTCCAACCACTGCAGTATTTTTCAGGTATTTTAGCTCTTCTAGTTTTTTCGCCTCTCTCTGTTATTTTTAGAATAATCTTATTTGAATCTACAAAAATCTTGATGGAAAATGCATTAAACTTGTATGTCAATTTGGGATATTTTAATATCACTTCTTATGTTGTATCTTTCAGTCAACATATGTATGTTTTATTAACAGTTCAGTGAATATCTTGTTTCTCTCAGATGACCTAAATAGATCGTCTTTGATTTCATTCTTTCCCATTGTAGGTTTTAAGCATAAAAGTCTTTATTTTGTTAGATTTACACATTTTTCTTCTTTTTGAGCAAACATCGTATTCTATATTTAATTTCAGTTTCCATTTGTAAATTGCATGCATATAAAATTACAATAGATTTTTGCATGTTATGTCCTGACACCTTGCAAATTATACTTTTTTCTAGAAATTTGTATAGATTCTTTTGATTCTCTACGTGCGTTATTTCCTTAAATTTCCTGTTTCTACTTTTAACAAGTTATCACAAACTGAGAGACTTGAAGGAACACAAGTTTATTCTCTTATGGTTCTGGAGGTCAGAACTGGAAAATGAGCCAAAGCCTTATGTTCCAGGATCCAGAAGCCACTTAGATCCTTTGTTTCATGTGTCCCCATTTGTATCTGGATGGCGCACACTTTGAATTAATGAAAGATTTTATTCAGATGTCTTCTTGTTACATGAGCATTTTCTGAACACATTGTTTAATTTAGGGCACCCTGTCACTTCATCTTTGTACATGTACACCTTAGTAGTACTTAACACCATCATATATGATTTAATTATTGGTGACTTTCCCCTATAGAATATGCTCCTTGAAGGCAGGGTATTGATTTTATTTCCTGCTTGATATCCAATGATTGAAACCATTTTCAACTGACAGGTGTGTGAATGCACTTTATCAGTGCAAAGCATTCTGTAATAGGTAGGCTCATAGAGCAGTAAGTCAAATAGTCTAATATTAAACGTAATCATATTGTATTTGTGGCACCAAATTCCTTACTCTGTTACACCCAAGCATTTTGAATGTTTCTCATAAATTCTCACAGTGTGATTTATTCACACATTGTGAATTTTCTCCAACATGTGCTAAACAGATCTAACTCATAAGAAATGTCTTCATGAAGTTTTTTTAATCTACAACATTTTCTCTTTTTTTAAATTTATTTTTATTTGGAGGATAATTGCTTTACAGTGGTGTGTTGGTTTCTCCCATACAACAACGTGAATCGGCCATAAGTCTACATGTGCCCCCTCCTCCTTGAACCTCCCTCCTACCCCCACCCCGTCCACCCCTCTAGGTTGTCACAGAGCACTGGGTTTGAGCTCCCTGTGTTATGCAGCAACTTTCCATTAACTGTCTGTTTTACACATGTTAATGTGTATGTTTCAATGCTACTCTCTCAATTCATTCCACTCTCTCCTTCCCCCGCTATAATACACATTTTCAATTCAGGATTCTTTCAGTAATGCTCCATTCTACACCCATGACAAAATAGTAATTCTGTTTCTCGGGTAGGATAGTTTTTATTCGTGGGTGAGAGGCCATTTGGCAAATAGTAACTGAAAGAATTAGGCTTATCATTCTCACCAAACAGGAAGCTCCAGAAGATGCTATGTGGGATGTGATGAGTGCTCTGCCCCTTCAGCCTCCATGAGCACTTAGTCTTCAGTGTCCTCACAGCAAGATGGCTGCTGAATGACCAAGAAGAGTGAAGGTTGAGAGGCAAAACAATTTTCGATATAGATTTGGTCTAATTTTCATGAAACAATAATCCTAGTCATTATTTGCTGATATTATTAGCCATTTGCATTAAATGGGCACCATAATTTTAATAATAGATGTGAAATTTCTAATTTAATATTTTTCTCTTGAACAAAGAAAAACAAAGGGGGAAAAAGTGTTAGAGAGAGATTATATCAAAAGATTTTGTTCTTTATACCTAGAGTATAATATTCCACATAACATATGGTGACTTTGCCTCATGTTTGAAATGCCAAGCAAAACTTTTTAGAGCCCTTATGTTTTATGAGTCATAGATTTATTTCCTTTCTGCTCTATCTGATACTAACTACACTTAAATAATTCACCATCTTTTTGGCGGGGGCGGGGCGGGGGCGTTGCTATTCTATGTGGCTTGCAGGATCCTAGTTCCCTGACCTGGGATTGAACCTGCACTCTCAGCAGTTAAAGTGCCAATTCCTAACCACTGGACTGCCAATTTTGATATAGTTATTCTGATTCCAGTATCAGGGCAAGGAATCAAAGAATCCGTTTTGAAATGCCTTTTTTTTTGTTTGTTTATTTGTTTTTTTTGAAATGCTTTTTAACCATGTCATTCTACCTGAATGTGAGAAATATACAGGAGGCTTGTGATTGGGAAATATTCTAACATCACTTCCAAATATATTTTAAGATTAGACTCATATTAATTATATAGTAATGTAACTGCTATGGGGCTTCCCAGGTGTCTCAGTGGCAAAGGATTTGCCTGCCAATGCAGGAAACACAGGAGAACTGGGTCTAATGCATTGCAGGCAGGTATTAATTATTTTAATATTTATTTTTATTTATTTATTTGGCTCTGGTGGGTCTTAGTTGTGGTTTGTGGGGCCTAGTTCCCTGAACAGGGACTGAATCTGGGCCACCTGCATTGAGAATGTAGTGTTTTAGCCAATGGACCACCAGGGAAGTTTCATTCATTCATTCATTTAGATATGGAAAGTGATACATTCTAAACAAAATAGTATGAAAATGTAAAAACAGTGTGCCTATTTGAATCCCTGTCAAGCACTCTCTACTCTTGTTCTTTTCGCTGAATTAACTTCAGTAATACTCTGTCTGCAGCGTTCTGAAATAAAACGAATTTTCCATAATCTATGGTAGACAACAAAGGGCTTCCTTGGTGGCTCAGTGGTAAAGACTCCACCTGCCAGTGCAGGAGATGCGAGTTCAATCCCTGAGTCGGAAAGATTCCCTGGAGAAAAAAATGGCAACTCACTCTAGTTCTTGCCTGAGAAGTCCCAAGGACAAAGGAGCCTGGTGGGCCTCAGTCTATGGGGTCACAGGAGTAGGACATGACTTAATGACTAAACCACCATCACCACCACCATGGTAGATAACAGCTATTCCCTTTTAAAAGGGAGAGAGGATCTTCTCCTGTGGGCCAGTGGTTCAGACTGTGCCTTCGAATGCCAGTGGTACAGGCTCAATTCCTGGTCAGGGAATTAAGATCCCACATGCCATGAGGTGCAGTTAAAAACCAGACAAACAACCAAAAAAACCCATGTTCCCCTGCTCTTTTTTTTTTCTTCCACATGTAGCCCATCATGAAACACATATGAAAACCTGACTTTCACAGTGTCAAGTTCTACTCTATTTCTTGACCATCTGCTAGAATAATCTTTCATATAATCATCAATGATGGCCCTCATTCATAACAGCATATCTAGAGAAGGTGTCATGGCCACCAAAAACATGATATTTTATTTTTAAATTAATTTGTCCGCAGCGGGTCTTAGTTGCAGCACATGGGATCTTTTTGTTTTGGCATTTAGGATCTAGTGCCCTGACCAGGGATTGAACTCTGGCCTCCTGCACTAAGAGTGGAGTCTTAGCCACTGTACCACCAGGTGTGTGTGTTGTGTGTTAGTCGTTCAGTCGTATCTGAATCTTTGCAACCCCATGGATTGCAGCCCACCAGGCTTCTCTGTCCATGGGATTCTCCAGGCAAGAATACTGGAGTGGATTGCCATTCCCTTCTCCAGAGGATCTTCCCAACCCAGGGATCAAACCCAGGTCTCCCACATTACAGGCAGATTCTTTACCGTTTGAGCCAGGGAAGCACACCAGGGAGGTCCCCAAAGCATATTTTATTTATTTATTTATTTTTTCGCAAAGCATATTTTAGATAATATTTTTACATCTCTACTCTGGCTGTCCCCATGCTCCCAAATTAATACCATCTTGCTTCTTAAAATCCGGAGAAGGCCATGGCACCCCACTCTAGTACTCTTGCCTGGAAAATCCCATGGATGGAGGACCCTGGTGAGCTGCAGTCCATGGGGTTATTAAGAGTCGGACACGACTGAGCGACTTCACTTTCACTTTTCACTTTCATGCATTGGAGAAGGAAATGGCAACTCACTCCAGTATTCTTGCCTGGAGAATCCAGGGACGGGGGAGCCTGGCAGGCTGCCGTTCTGTGGGGTCGCACAGAATCGGACACGACTGAAGCGACTTAGCAGCAGGAGCAGCAGCTTCTTAAAATCAGTGTCCTAGTTTTTCCTGGTCTCATGAATATGAATAAACCCCACCTAATGCAATAGGTAGGGTTTCATCTTACCCATCTTTTCCCTGAGACTATCATGGTGACAAATGAAAGGCAGATAATGGAACAATAACATCAACAGATTCCAAACTTCAGGTTGTAAGGTCATTAATGGACCCTTTTCAGGAGACCTCAGATAATTGAATCAACAATGTACCATCTGCAGATAACTAGATCTTTCCACAGATGTCTGATCCTTTGACAGGTATCAACTCATGAATTTTAAGAAATTTTAACTTTCAATTCTCTGTAGAATTTAACATCTGAGATTGGTTATTTCAAACCTAATAGACTGAGTTTCTTCCCACTGTAAGTTTTCTTATTTTTAAGTCCATTGAGAGGATTGTTTGAAGATTTATCTCCCCATTACATTTGTCATGTTTCTGTCTAGTGTGAATTCCTTGTGAAGTATCCTGAGTAATTGCTGCAAAGTCTTAACATTCTTGTATGGTTTCTATATTATATTAATTCTTTCAAGACCACAAAGGCATATATATTTTTATAAAGTTGATCACATTCAGTACATTCGTCAAGTTTCTCCCTAGAAAGAAGTGTGTTATGTTCTACCAGGCTTAAAATTTGGATCAGCTTTCTCATGCGTTTGTGTGGTTTTCCTCAAAAGTCTTTCTTCTGATATCAAGTGAGGTGACTGCCCTGGTTATGGGCCTTGCCACCTATATTAATTAGTTTAGTATGGTGTCTCTCCAGTGGAACATCTTTTTAATTTTAGTTGAAACATATTGCTGTACAATTTTTGTTTCAGGTGTAATATTTAATGTTTAATTTTTGCAAACATTATGAAATGACCTACCACAGTAAGTCTAGTAGCCATCTGTGCCCAAACAAAATTCTTACCATATTATTGACCCTATTATTCATGCTGTATATTATACATGCTCCTGACTTACTGTGTAATTGTCAATGTGCCCGTTTTAAACTCCTTCACATAATTCACTCCTCTACCTCACTCTGGAAATCACATGTTTTTTCTGTGTCTGTTTTCACTGTATTTTGCAATTTTTTCTCTTTTAGATTCTATAGATAAGTAAAACCATGTGGTATTTGTCTTTGACTCTTTTTTCACTTAGCTTAGTACCTTCCATGTTGTTGCAAATGGAAATATTTCTTTATTTTAGGGAATTCCGTGGCAGTCCAGTGGCTGATACTCAGTGCTTGCACTGCCAGGGCCTGGGTTCAATCCCTGGTCAGGGAACTAAGATGCCCCAGGCTGCACAGTGCAGCCAAAAAAAAAAAAAAAAAGATTTTATGCCTGAGTGATAGTCCATTCTATACACACACCACATTTTCACTATCCATTCATCCATCCTTGATGCTCAACCCAGTCTTAACATTAGATCAAAGAAGCACTTTGTAAATACATGTTTGTGCCCTGACCAGTCCTTTTCAAATAAATGGGGTGAGACCCAAGGTTAATTATATTTAAGGTTCCCCAGGTGATTCCAATCTGAATCCTTCCTTGAACTTCAGGACTCTGAGTCCTCCTATTCCTGAGGGCTGAGATCTGGGCTGAGTGGGAGCGTTCTGCTCTAAGTAGAGATGGACCAGGGCTTGGTCTGTGACCTGAAGGGGATTGTTGCATTTTCTGAGGTGCCCACTGCTGCTGTGTATGTGAGGGCCTCACCAGGAAGGGAGTAAGATCTGATGGAAAGTGTGGGAAAATGCTGTGTTGTTCTCTGTGTAGTTTACTGTCCCGAGTCCCAAAAATTTCAAAGACAAAAACAAATAGTTATGGAGTCGTAAGGCAAAATACTATTTTTAGTAGTATTTTAGTCGTTTATCTTATTTGGGAATGATCTAGATATTTATAAACTACATATAATTTGTCAAACATGTAAGGTTTCCTGTTGACAACGAGTTGGGGAAAGATATTTAAAAAGTTTACCTGGAACCTTTTATCTCATACACAGTTAATTGGAGATGTAAGCCAACTGCTGGAAAAAACAACTTTTTACTGTAACCGTTTTCAACGTGTTAGGATACATCTTAGTTTCAGTATAACTGGCCCAGGCAACTGGCCCAGCTTTCACCTTGAAACTGTGACAGTGGGCCTTCCCTGGTGGCTCAGTGGTAAAGAATCCGCCGGCCACTGCGGGAGACATGGGTTCATCCCTGGTCGGGGAAGATCCCACGTGCCTTGGGACAACGAAGTCCGTGGGCCACAACTACTGCCCGTGCTCTGGAGCCAAGGAGCTGCAACTACTGAAGCCTGTGTGCCCCAGAGCCTGTGCTCTTGGCAAGAGATGCCACCGCAATGAGAAGCCCACACACGACTAGAGTAGTCCTCTGCTCACTGCAGTTAGAGAAGTGCCCAGGCAGCAAGGAGCACCCAGCACCGCACCCCCCCGCCCCCCACCAAAGTGGGACAATACATGTCAAAAAAGCAATTTCAAATGAATAGGATCAGCCTCCCACTCCCCGCCCCCGGCTCTGCGCCTGCCCCGCCTCCCAGCACTCCCTGCGGGCTCCGGGGGTCTCTCCAGGCACCTAGCGCTCCGCCAAGGCCCCGCCCCCGGAAGCCCCTCTCTGGCCCCTCAGGCGCCGTTCTTTACGGAACCGGAAGCGGACTCCGAGGAGAGACGGTCACCCCGCTGAGAGTAAGTTACTCGTCGGTAGTGTAACTCTGCGGCGGTGGCGGCGGGGGTCCCCCTTCCAACTCCATCCTCACGACGTGGGGGTTGGCACGGGCATAAAATCCCAGCACCCGCCTCTCCGCCCCCAGTCAATCCAGACGTAGCTGTTACGGACTGGGTGTATTTTTCTCTGGGTTGAAATCTCAGAGGCCGGTCCCTGCCTTTGGCCTCAGTAGACACCGCCTTTTGCACATTTTCCTGCTTAAAACCCTTTCCTACCTCTGCCCCTCGCTTCATGTAAAGCCCTCGTTTCGCGAGGTGGATTCGCGCCCCTCAGCCTCGCCATCTCGGCCCCTGGAGGCCGCGCCCTTTCCCCGGTCCCGGGATTCGGGAGAGCCCGCCCCGCTCCTGAGACCCCGGCCCCCCTGGCCTCGCGTCTCCTCAGGCCGCTCTTCCGCCCCGCGGGCCTTGCCTCCCTGTCAGCCCGTCCCCTCACCCCGTGTAGGGGCTGGTGACCCCGGCCAACGTTCTTCAGCCCCCAGTTCTTCCCTCTGTTGGAAAACGGTCTCTTCCCGTAGGCGGCCCTCTTACTGCGTCTCCTTTGCCATAAATAAGTGGGCGATGGGATCGGCAGCCGCAGATAAAAGAAACCTGAGAGAGAGGAAAACTGATGAGGTGCAAAGAATAACGGAAAACGGATGGAGACAGAGGATGGCTGAGGGGCTTATAAAGAGATCGTAAGATGAAATAGATTTAGCCTTGAAAATGGCAGGTGAATAAAATTGAGAAATTTATAAAGCCGGATTTCCAGGGATTGGGCAGCAACATGGGGAGAGGGGGGCCTCGATCACTGGTAGTAAGGGGAGCAGCAGCGGTGAGGCACTTCACAGAGATTCTGCGAGAGAATAAAAGGTGGAGCCGGGAGAGGTCCTGGGAGAGGAACAGATGACAGCGTGTGACTAGCAGAGCAGAACGGAAGCCTAGATACGTGGGGTGCCTGAGAGTGGGGAGGAAGGGACTGTAAGAGGCAGAGAAGGTTTGTAACCGGAGGGCAGAGGGAGTTGAGCTGGGGGAAGAAAGAGGCAGAACTGTAAAGATATGGAGGGGAAAGGGCAACAAGAGGAGAAACGAGTTGCAAAGTGTGGCAGGAGAGCAGAGAGAAATAGACCAGCAGAGGCAGCAGCAGAATAGAAAATATTAAAAAGAAGATAGAAACGGGGTCGTGGTGGGTGGGGTGGGGCGGGCAGGGAGGAAATGGAGATAGACAATTAAATGGAAACGCATAATAGTGCAGGTAGAGGGGAAACTGGGTCCAGATGGGAGAGGTGAGTTAATTGAATTTGGACCAAGTTATGATGCACTGTTTTCTGGCTTCTAAATCTAATAAATTTAAATTTTGTTTGCTTAAATTATACAGATGAAGATTCATATTGCAAAGCTGGAAAGTTTGTACATTTTGTAATTGTATGATGACAAGATAACGTCCCTATTGAGCCAAGGAACTTGACTCAAGACAGGTGTGGGTCACTCCTTTCCATTTCCTGGCATGGGATGGAGGGGGCACTAGTGGGACAAGAAAGGACTGGTTCTGTCACCACATAGTACCTCTTTAAAGAAACATTAAAAGTGCTTTTTTCTATAATGGATTTACTTTTTTCTCTGTTTCCTTTACATTTCTCTTGTTGTTAACTTTATATATATACTACTGCATTAAATGACTAATTCCCTGCAAATAATTACTAACTTGTGAAGTTTGGGGTAATATGTATTCTACTCATGTGGTTCTTTTCTAAATATGATATATCCGTAATTTTTTAAAAGCATTGAATGCAAGAGTATTTCCTTTTATTGATTCAGATATTCTTAACACCAAAGTGCTTTCCCTGCTTTATCTTAATATATTGGAAAAATTCTTTCATATCTAGTAAATACGTTTAGATTCTTTTGATGAGTACTTGGTAGAAATGTCTTTTATATTAATGGTCAAAACCTGGTTTAACCTGGTTTAGTCTAATTTTTTTTTTTTTTACATAGCATTCACATTTTATTTGGTATTATAAGTAACCTCGAGATGATTTACAGCATATAGGAAGGTGTGTGTAGGTTATATGCAAATACTATGCTGGTTTATATAAGGGATTTGAATCCCTTCTATTTTTTTGCCTCTTTTATTCCTCTGTTCACGATGAAGTTTGCTCAGAGCTTATTTCTAAGCTAAACCCTTACAATGTTTTCTGCACCAGCAGCTGTGCTGCTGCGACAGTTTAAATTATTTTACTTTGATTTTTCTGGAAAAGAAGAATTACCTGTTTGGTGTCTGTGATCAGACCTTGAAAGAGAAGTTTCCTTTGATCAGGTACCTGATAGATGGTGTTTTAAATGGAACAGGTGATAAGGACAAACTGCCCACTGACTTTGTGGGATCTCATTTGGGAAACACTGCTGTTCTGTTCACTCCACCAAGACTTTTTCAAAAAATGTCTCCCTTCTGGGCCTCAGGGAGCCTGCTTATAACATGCAGATGAGAGACTAGACCAGAAACTCAGTCAGAGCAACCCTGACCCTGAGGTGATTGGCCAAACTGGGTGTTTCTCTGCGTGGCAGTTCTTTTTGGAGAGAGTATCTAGTTTTTGTAGAATTGTATATGGGTCCCTGTCTTCCCAGAATGAAAAACAAAAATGCTGGCTTGGAGACAGGAACACAGGCTCTGAGGAGAAGTGACCATAGTAGAAATATTTCTCAGCATTAAATGCAAATTTGTGGATTTCTTTTTTTCACTTGTAGTTTTGTATAGGGGTTTAGCTGATTGACAATGCTGTGATAGTTTCAGGTGACCTGTGAGGGGACTCAGGCATCCATATACCTGTATCCATTCTCTCCTAAACTCCCCTCCCATCCAGGCTACCACATAACATTGAGTTCCATGTGCTATACAGTACGTCCTTGTTGGTTATCCATTTAAAATATAGCAGTGTATACATGTCCATCCCAAACTCCCTATTTATCCCTTCCCTCCCACCCCCTGCCACAATCGTTCTCTAAGTCTGTGAGTCTCTTTCTGTTTTGTAAGTTCATTTGTATAATTTCTTTTTAGGTTCCACATCTAAGGGATGCCATAAGATATTTCTCCTTATCTTACTTAACTTCACTTCGTATGGCGATTTCTGGATCCATCCGTGTTGCTGCAAATGGCTTTTTTTTTTTTTTTTTCATTTTGTTTAATGGCTGAGTAGTATTTCATTATATATAAAAGTACTGCATTTTCTTTATCCATTCTTCTGTTAATGGAGATTTGGGTTGCTTCCATGGTTTGGCTTCCATGAAGGCAGTGGTTTCAGGCACAGAAAATTATTTTCCTCCAATGTTAGAAGTACAGCCTGAGCTGAGCACACAGGGATCCTTGGGTGCAGGAGAATGGGTGCCTTGTGCTCTACAAGTGACTTGTGTTGGGTCTTTGGGGAGGTGTCAAGAATCGTTGTGTACGGACACTGCTTTGAGAAAGATCTCCATTACTTCTTGCAAGTAGTAAATCCTTCCTGCTCCAGGGGAAAAGAGAGAGAGAGAAAGGAATCTTTCTACAGTTTTTAGAGTAATATAAGAAAAGTTTCAGAGGTCATTTTGTTGTTTACCTTTAGTACTCGTCAGTATTTTGTGTCACAAATTTTCAGTTGCAGTGTGAAAGCTACAACAGGGGAATTGGGGGTGTTTCTTTGGGAGATGTTTGGGTCTCGCTGGGGCTTGTGCATTGCTGAAAACATCTTTTATATGTAGTTTTCAAAGATGACAATCTTTGGGCTGAGGTTACAGTGAATGAAAACATGGTGTTTTGCATCCAGTGGATCCTTGGGTGTCTTCATACGTACTTTTCTCTCTGGCATGATTTATTAGAGTTTGGGATTTTGTGTGTGTGTGTGGTTTTTTATAGCAGAATAAGTGGATCATTATGGGTTTTATAGAGACTGTGTTGGACCCCATGAGAGTTTATAAGTTCATCTGAGTCGAAAAGGGAAGGAAATAATGAGTACTAAGCTTCAAATGGCAGAAAGTTTTCATTAGAGAGGTTTTGCTAGGCATGCTTCTGTGGACAGAACTTGAGAGCGGCCATTAAGTTCTTCAATGTAGGGAGAGATTGTTCCAGGAATCGAGGACTGGCAACACCAAATGAACGGTAGTACAGGGGGACATCCTTGATAAGGTGTAGCTGCTACTTTCTTGCTGCCAAGCCAGTGCTAGTTTCTCTCCTGTCCTCTCCCACCCTGTCCCAAAACATGCATGCACACATACATACACACACACACAGAATAGGGAACTCTTGTGTAATCTAAGTGTAAGTGTAAATGGTATGGCTATTACAGAAAATGACTTAGAGATTCCCCTGTCTAGCTATCCAGAGGAAATTAAATCACTATATTTAGGTCAATATTTGCAGCATGTGCATCTAACGTTGACTGTGGTTAATCATACTGTGTTTATATATACTTGGTATTTGCTGAGAGAGTAACACTTCAATATTCTTGTCACACAGAAGGAAAATGCTAGTTGTGAGTTGACAAAAGTGTAAATTACTTCATCAGATAATCACAGTGGGTTCCTTATATGTACATACTTGTTCTTTATCTGTTAACCTCAGTCAAGCTGGAAAATAGAATGTGAGGGGTGGGTCGACTTGCCTCCTCTTGGTGCCGGTCAACTCAGGCTTGCCTTAGATCAATGAAGACTTCTGGGTACGCATGTTTTGTACCCCCTGACCAGATATTCCTTTTTATATTGTCAGTGTGGGGTCCAACCTCAATAGTGTTTAAGGGGCCCTGGTGCATCTAGCATTGAGCATCAGGACTCTCGATCCTCCCAGTCCTGAGGGCTGAGATCTGGGCTCAGAGAAGGGGCTCTGTTCTGAGTGGGGCTGGACCAGGGCCTGCTGTGTGACCTGAAGGGGATCGTGGGGTCAGCGGAGGTGCCCCTGCTGCTGTGTACATGAGGCCTCACCAGGAGGGGAGTGTGATCCGAGGGCAAGTGTGGGAAAGTCCCGTGTTGGTCTCTGGTCTCTCCTGTGACAATGGGCAGCCAAAGACACTTTTCCACCTGATGAGATCTTTGTGTATGTGTGTGGTTGGGGCACAGAGAGAGAAGATATGGATTCTAACAGCAGTTTTGCAACTTTCAAGGTTGACTTCAAAAGACTTACTTTGCCCAAGGAAGAGCATAGAAGAGGAGGAAGAGGAAAGAACTGAAGTCAGGCATGGCTTTTTCTCAGGTAAAGTCATATCCTTGGTGGATTCTCAGTTTGTTCTTCCGGAAATGCTCTTCTCCGGACTCACTAATCGTGTCAGACTCTGGAGTATCCTGTCTGACTCCTATATATGCACACTCACCCAGGGCCTTCCCTCAGGGCCTGTCATCTCCACTTAGATCCCGTCTCCCCATGACCCGGTGACCTGGTCCTTGTGAGGAAGCTCCCCTGGGCATCATCCTGGGCAGGATTTCTCACCCACAGGTTGGAGATGGGGTCTCAGTGCTCTTGGGCAGCAGGGATTGCTTAGGGCCCATCTGGATGTGCTATCTGATCTCTGTCAACCAGGATAAAGAAGTTGAACATTAATATGCATGGTATCTGATAAAATCTGGAAAACTGACCAATGAAGGTAATTCATACTTTTTCTAAGGCATTTGAAGCTAAATGAATGAGTCATTGACTTCAAGTCTTTTTTTTTTTAGCCATTTTATATTGGAGTAGAGCTGATTAACAGGGTTATGATAGTTTTACCTGGAAGGAAAAGGGACTCAACCATATATACACATGTATCCATTCTCCCCCAAACTCCCCTCCCATCCAGACTCTCATATAATATTGGGCAGAGTTCCACGTGCTATACGAGGACCTTGTTGTTTATTTATTTTAAATACAGCAGTGTGTGCATGTCCATCCCAAACTCCCTGACTATCCCTTCCCCATTCTTCCCCCTTGGGAACCATATGTTTGTTCTCTATTGACTTCAAATCTTAATAGTTGCAAATGGAAGGGAAAGTTCAGAGAAAGACATCAGTGATATAAGGAGATTGATTCCTTTTTTTTTTTTTGACTGTGCCACATGTTGGCTTGTACTATCTTAGTTCCCCAACCAGGGTTTGAACCTAAATCCGTGACAGTGAAAGCACAAGTCATAACCACTGGACTGCCAGGGAATATTTTATTCCATTTTTGAATTTGACCTATGAAATCAATCAAAATCTCTGACAACTCGACATTCTTTAAATCACTTTTGTCACCTCTATTCCTCAGAGGTTGTCTCTGCACTTGGTGGATTGTATCCTGTGATATAGAAGATTTTACCTTTGTTACAAGTAAGGTTCCATCTTCATTCTTTTGCTGGGTTGTATATAGTTGTTCTGTATCATTTATTATCAAGACTGTCCTTTGCCCTTTGTGCAGTCTTTGCACCTTTGTCTGTACATTGTATATCATATTCACTGAATTATTTCTGGTACTCTAATCTGTTCCACTGGACATGGAACAACAGACTGGTTCCAAATAGGAAAAGGAGTACGTCAAGGCTGTATATTGTCACCTTGCTTATTTAACTTACATGTAGAGTATATCATGAGAAACGCTGGGCTGAAAGAAGCACAAGCTGGAATCAAGATTGCCGGGAGAAATATCAATAACCTCAGATATGCAGATGACACCACCCTTATGGCAGAAAGTGAAAAGGAACTAAAAAGCCTCTTGATGAAAGTGAAAGTGGAGAGTGAAAAAGTTGGCTTAAAGCTTAACATTCAGAAAATGAAGATCATGGCATCTGGTCCTATCACTTCATGGGAAATAGATGGGAAACAGTGGAAACAGTGGCAGACTTTATTTTTCTGGGCTCCATAATCACTGCAGATGGTGACTGCAGCCATGAAATTAAAAGATGCTTACTCCTTGGAAGAAAAGTTATGACCAACCTAGATAGCATATTGAAAAGCAGAGACATTACTTTGCCAACAAAGGTCCATCTAGTCAAGGCTATGGTTTTTCCAGTGGTCATGTATGGATGTGAGAGTTGGACTGTGAAGAAAGCTGAGTGCTGAAGAATTGATGCTTTTGAACTGTGGTCCCGGGGTCCAGCCCCGGTGGATCCAGGGAATTTGAAGTGGGGACAGAGTCAGCGATTAAAGAGAGATTAATTAGAGATTTAAAGAGAGATTAGAGAAGAATAATGTAGTGAAAAAAAACAGAGGAGAGAAGAGGCTATATTCTTTGCTTTACACAAAAAGCTAATAAAGTCTATGGTTTTTCCAGTGGTCATATATGGATGTGAGAGTTGGACTATGAAGAAAGCTGAACACCGAAGAATTGATGCTTTTGAACTGTGGTGTTGGAGAAAACTCTTGAGAGTCCCTTGGACTGCAAGGAGATCCAACCAGTCTATCCTAAAGGAGATCAGTCCTGGGTGTTCTTTGGAAGGACTGATGCTGAAGCTGAAACTCCAATACTTTGGTCACCTCATGTGAAGACTTGACTCATTGGAAAAGACCCTGATGCTGGGAGGGATTGGGGGCAGGAGGAGAAGGGGACGACAGAGGATGAGATGGCTGGATGGCATCACCGACTCGATGGACATGAGTTTGGGTGGACTCCGGGAGTTGGTGATCAACAGCGAGGCCTGATGTGCTACGATTCATGGGTTGCAAAGAGTCAGACACTACTGAGTAACTGAACTGAACTGAATCTGTTCCAGTGGGTTATGTATCTGGGCTTATGCCATTACAACATCATCTTGATTACTTTGTAATATGTTTTAAATTGTGAAAATGACAGCCTCCATCTTCTGTTTCAAGAATATTTTGGCTGTTTGGGGGTCCCTTGAGGTTCCTTGTGAATTGTAATTTTTTTTTTTAACAGCAAAAATTGCCTTTGATTTTGACAGGGATTCCATTAGAATTTAACACTTTCAGTAATAAAGTCATTTTAAGAATATTAAATCTTCCAATTCATGAGTACAGAGTGTCTTTTTATTTACTTATGTCCTCAGATTTCTCTTAGTAAACTTTAGTAATTTTCAGTGAGCAAATCTTTTACTTCCTTGGGCAGTTTTTTTCCTCTCCTATCTCTCATGCTTTCAGTTCAGTTCAGTTCTGTGGCTCAGTCATGTCGGACTCTTTGTGACCCCATGGACTGCAGCACACCAGGCTTCCCTGTCCATCACCAACTCCCAGAGCTTGCTCAAACTCATGTCCATCCAGTTGGTGATGCCATCCAGCCATCTCATCCTCTGTCATCCCTTGTACAGTCCACTGTAACTTCAGAGGGAATGCATTCAGTTTCCTTTTGATCATGAGATTTGGTGAAATAGTCTTTCTTAATTACAATGTATTTTTTTCCATTTTCTTTATAGTTGTGATATTTAATTCTTTAAGTAGTTTTTAGCTTTGCTTTGTGATCATTTTTTTCTTCATCTCTTAATGTATAATAGTAACAGCTTTTCTAAGTTTGACTCAGTGTTTTATGAGTGGAATGCAGATATAAACTCTGCATTTGTTAATACATAACTTTGTCAATGTTAGGGTTTTCATTGTCTTTATATATAGGTGTTCCATAGAGATTGCAGTAAAGGGATCCTGTTTTTTTTCATGTTACTACCATTTGGTACAATTGATGCTATTTCATTCTTCCAAAAATCCTGAAATTTAAATGAATGAGAACAATGATGAAAAAAATCACGCACAAATATGTCCAGAGACACCTTCTGTCATTTCAGTTATTTCTACATTTACATGTGTGTCCATGAGTTCATAAATCTAGAAGTCCATGGTTTTCATAAAAAACATCATGATTTTATAACTGTGTACTATATTATAGTTGAAAGTATAAATATACTCCGTGACCCTGCATTTTTTCTACACTCTCTTGTTCATGGTTCAAATAGTACTAAGATTACTAACATGTTATGTGTATGTATTTGTGTGCCCATAGCTGTAATGATCTTTTATTGCTTTCTGTGTTGTTCACTTTGAACTTATTTCAAGTAGTCTCAGGGAACCGTCTGTCAGTGTGCTTCTAATGCTGTTCTTTTTTTTTAGCCTTAATGCTCTTCGGAGAAGGCAATGGCACCCCACTCCAGTACTCTTGCCTGGAAAATCCCATGGACGGAGGAGCCTGGAAGGCTGCAGTCCATGGAGTCGCTGAGGGTTGCACACAACTGAGCGACTTCACTTTCACTTTTCACTTTGATTCATTGGAGAAGGAAATGGCAACCCACTCCAGTGTGCTTGCCTGGAGAATCCCAGGGACTGGGGAGCCTGGTGGGCTGCCGTCTATGGGGTCGCACAGAGTCGGACACGACTAAAGTGAGTTAGCAGTAGCAGCTCTTCTATTACTTCAGTTTTTGCTTCTTTAAGTTTAAGACTGCATTCTCTTTAATTGAGGTTCTTGCTGTATCATTTCTCAGCTTCTTAAACTAAGTTGAGTTTCTCCAAATGTCTCTGATACTTGTCTCTGTAGAACAGCATGTGTCTTTCTCTACTGCACTATGATGTTGATTAAAAAATTTCATAGCCGTAAAGCATTTAGAATATTGGATAGCATCTTTAAAGGATTTGAACACTTTTAGTCATTGCTGTTGTTCTTATGATCATAGTTTAAGATTTTGACCCTTTTTTATGGCACTGTTGACTTTGTCATTTCTGATGCCACCACTCATAGTGTAGCTCATCTAGATATTGAATAGCAGTCAGTGTGTGAAACATAGTCTAACACTTCTGGAGGAACAACACGTTGTTGAATCTTCCTTACATGTATTTCATGTATTGTCCACAAAAATGAAAAATCCATGTTGATTACAGCTTATCATAATCTCTGTGTAAAAGCAAAAGGAATTAAAATTAAGAGACCCATAATTTCCTCCAAATAGCTTTCCATGGATCTGTCGGAAAACATACTTAAACTTGATCCTTTCCCTTCTCTTCTCCTTTTGTGTGAAAATAAGAACTCTCCTCATGGCCCCTTGGTGAAATGTGTTTTCATTTCAGGCACAGTTGACCTTCAAGGATGTGGCCATAGAGTTCACTCAGGAGGAGTGGGAATGCCTGGACCCTGCTCAGAGGGCTTTGTACAGGGACGTGATGGTGGAGACCCTCAGGAACCTAGTCTCCTTGGGTGAGGATCACTTCCCTTTGAAGTTGGGATCTGCCCTGGGGTATCTCTGCATTTCCCACTGTGTGCCTCTTGGGAGCCCTGGTTTTACTTGACTGATCTGAAATCCCTGTTGATTCAGACATGAAGAGCTTTAGGACGCAGCCTCAGGAGTTTAAATCTACCTTTTCCTCTGACGATCTGCCCACTTCATGATACATCAGGAGTTGTTACAGAGCTTTTGTAGTTGTAAAGCTCAATGGAAAACTTTTAACATACCCATTTTCCTGTTTCCTACCCATGTGCTTTTGATTCAGGAGTTTTAGGAAAAGAGCTATGTTTCTTCACATTATACTGTTACCTCTATATTCAGAAGGAGGTAAACAGCAGGTGAATTTTGAAAATATTTTTCTATTCCTCTCTGTATTCCCATCAATCCTCAGTTGAGCAAGGGACTAGGATTCTGGCAAAGCCACAGCAAATCATGTGTCTTTCCTCTTATGTGGAGGTATTTCTGTTTCTTACCTGAATATTTTACCCACTTTGTAACAAGACAAAGAACCCTGGTCAATGGAGAGTGAGGTGAATGCCTTTGGCAGTGTATCAAAGGGTGAACACAGTTCAGGTCTCAAAAGGGTCCAGGGGAGCCTCACTATTAATAGTGTTTACAGACTTTCCCCTTGTCAGAGAATTCTATAGGAAGTACAAACATTTACTTACTATGTGAGCTCAGAGGAAATTTTTCTTCTCTGTAACCTATCCCTCTTGTCTTTCCACATGTAAAATGTATTCTTTTACCTCTAGTGGTGCCACATCCCCACCAGGGACAAAGGCAGAGCTTCTATCATGATCTGCAGTGCTCTGCCATCTGACTCTTGTGAACTCCTGTTGCTTGCCTTAGAGGAGCATGAGGTGGACTTTTAAAGGGACATCTTAGTCCCTCATCTCTCCTCAGCTTCACTCCATTGGGAGTCCAGTTCCCAGTCCACAGAGATAAGAGCTGATACCTGCAGACAATAGTCCCTGAACCCTTGCTCATTCCATCTCCATTTGATGTTTTTAGAAGACTTCGTCAGAAGGGGGAAAGCACTGGCTGCTCTCTGATTGCATTTGGCACCCCAGAATCTGCATGCAGCTGTCTCTCGTCCTGTCTGCTTGTTTGGATCCCTCTTCTATTCCTTCTCTTCTGCCTTGGCCACACTCTTCAGGCTTGTGTAACAGGGTGATGCATTCTGTTTCCTGTAATTATTTTGCAGGAAAACTAAAGACAGTAGACACAGTCATGCTGTCTTTGATCCCCAGTCCTAATGAGCGTTTGTGTGTCTTTTGGGCTCTTAGTTTGGTGTCGGTGGCAGGAGCACATTGTTCCGTCTGAAGATCCTGTGATGTATGACACACATGTCTCATATATTTTTCACCCCTGTAGTGTTCTATCTAGTCTGGGGATGTATTCTCTTCCTCATATCATACTCTTGTAACTTTGTGTGTGATTTTGCCTCTGAAATTTGTTTGTGAAATACATAGTCCTACGCTCTGAAATTATATTCAGATTCTGCTGTGATAATTCACCCTCAGTTAATCAGTACTTTCTGGTGGACTCTCTGTTACTGGGTAACAGATAAATTTGATGGAAAATACTATCCCTCATGCATTGTAATATTTTCGTGCTATATAGAAATTCACCACCCTGTAGTAAAGTGGTCTGCATATTCTATGATACAAAATAGGAAATATCACCAGAACCTGACTGAAATCTTTCTGGGTGTTTTTCTATTTTGAGCAATGTCACAAAAGCCTGTCTCAGTGGCATTGTGACAGTGATGTTCACATGTGCTGTGACCATCCCCTTTCATTCTCAGTAAATGGTATAGGAATTTTTTCTCAGGATAACATTGTCCAAGTTCACATGCTTATATTTTGAGGCTATTGTGTAAACTGTTGTTAATGCCGTCTTTTGTTCACCTGTGCGCCATTGTTCTTTGTACATCAACAGCTAATTTTGAAACATATAAATCAGAGAACTTATAAAGTGGAGTGATACTTTGAGTCTGAACTGTAATTTGTTTTTTGTTTAATAGACTGTCTGGTCCCCATTGAGTGGTCCTCACCCATTGTGGAACGTCATTGGACCACATACACTAGAGTTTATTTCTCATGTCTCTGTGTTATATACTACTGGTCTCTCTCTCTTTATGCTCATACCACACTACTTGGATTAGTTTAGGTTTCTAAGAATTTTGAAATAATTGTGAAACTTCCAACTTTCTTCTTTTCAATCTTGGTTTTGCTATTGAGTGTCTTTTGAGATTGCATTTGGCTCTTAGGATGTATCTGTTTCTTCAAGACACACTGTTGGGATTTTATTGGGGATTGGGTTGACTCTGTTGATCACTTCAGGGTAGTATTTACACCCTGATCATATTTACTTCTAATCCATTGAACTTGGGATGTCTGCATTAATTTGACTTTTCAGATATTTTTCAGCTGTGTTTTCAGTTCATAGTGCATCTTTCCATTCTTCTGTATGGTTTTGCTGAACACTTTATTTTTTTAATGGTATCGTAAATGGAATTTTCTGAATTTAATTTTTGATTTTTTATTGTTAAAGTAGGGAAATAGTATTGATTTTTGTATATTGTCATTTTTCTGAGTTCATTATTTTTATCAGTTTTTTTTTCCAGAACCTTCAGAGCTTTTTATTTATTTTATTTTTGCCACAACATGCACCATGTGGAATTCTAGATTCCCCACCAGGGATCGATCCTGGCAGTGGAAGCCTGGAGTCCTAACCATATTTTGACTGCCAGGGAATTCTCCAGGGTTTCTTATATTTCATTTGTCAACAGAGATGTTTTTCTTGTTTTTTCTATTGGGATTGTTTTATGTGTTTTTGCTACGTTTGTGTTCTTGCTAGAAATTCTAGTAATTTCTTTTTTTAGCGGTAGTACAAGTATCCTTGTCTAGTTCCTGATGTTAGGGGAAAAGTTTTAAGTCATTACACATTGAATATGATGTTAACTATGGGCTATTAATACATGTCCTTTATTGTGTTGAGGTCATTTTTTTCTATTTCTCGTTTACTGAATGTTTCTGTCATATTTTTAGCATTTTCACCTGAGGGAACCTCTGGGAATGGGGAGGCTTGTGCCAGTTCATTCTCAATGCAGTGTAAGGAGGAGGAGGGGAGTCAAAGGCCAGGAAATTGTCATGAACTTTCCTACATTTTTCGGTTTAGTGTTTTCTGGACAGGCATCTGTTTGAGTGCTGCTGCTCTGCTGCTTCTTTACCAGTTGGGTGAATTTTCCCAAATTGTTTTCTGCTTTTTTTTTTTTTCCTGCTTTGTTTTAACTTGGTTCCCTCATGGGTAATGTATGCCTGTGGTTTACTGGCCTGCTGACATAAGTCATGATTTTTTCTTTGAGAGTGTGTGTTAAGAATTCAATATGATTTCCAGTTTTTAGAGAGGCCAGCTAAAAAAACACTGTTATGTTTAATAATAAGGAGAGCTAGCATAAAAATTTTGTATGCAAAAGGATATTAGGTAATTAATATTTTAGTTACTTTTTTCATTTATAACTTACTTAACTGTTTTGATTATATCCTGGAATATATTATATCCTGAATATATCTTCAGGCTTTGTCAAGCACTTTCTGTTTGTTTCCTCATATAAACTCTGCTTACCCAACTAGGTTTACAATACTGTTGATCCTATTATTTTGCTCTGCATTTGTGTATACAGATTAGACTCCTTGTAATGGTCTTCTCCTGGTTTTCTCTTCTGCTTGTTGCTGAGTACATTATTGCACAGTCTCCTGGATTACTGTGTATGTTTATATTGAGCATATATATGGAAATACAGTCACTAAATTACTCAGTTGGATACATTGCATAGCAAATAGTATAATAGATTGAGAGTTAATTTCTTTCTACAGTGTTTAAATCTCATTTGTTTCTTTCCCATACTCATAGTATAATTCCCCTAGTTAAAAATGGTATAGAACTATTCTGTTGCTAAACCAATTCTTCTTTTGTTTTGAGGTCAGTATTTTAGTTGCCCTTGTACTGTGGTATTCACAGTCAAAAGCTATGTAGATATAGGTACTCTATGCTCCACCCAAGCCGTTTCTCAGTTCTGATCTTTCTTTACATGATACCATGATGTGGATGAAAGATTCTTATTTTCTAGTATATTTAAGTTATTATCCTAAACTTCTTAATTTCCACAGCACTCTTTCACCATCCCTCCACCTTCCACTTTACTTACACTGTAAAAACAACGCCTCTGTGTATTGAACAGCTTTCTCCTGACACAACCTAAATCACTGTGTGTAGCTGTGATAACTCAGAAACCAGTTTCAAAAGGGGTGGCTGAATCCCCTTAGTAGTTACACAGCTCACTTCTTGTGTTTTCCTTGACGTTTTCTTTCTTAACTCCTGATATTTGTTATAGTATTTTGTAATCTAGACTGCTTGGGTGGGCAGTCACGTTTAAGTATATGTTGTCTCAGACTGTAGATCAAAATTCATACTGTGGTTCTCACTTTCTGTTCTGTGTCAATTGGGGTCATGTACATAAATCTGTGATTCCACTTTCCTTACTTGAAAAATTGTGATTATTTTCCTCAAGACTTTCAAAAGAAATTGGTAATGTTAGATGGCATGAAATGTCCTTTGTTTTTTGGCACACCATGCTGCCTATGGGATCTTAAGTTTCCCAACCAGGAATGGAACCTGGACCCAGGGCAGTGAAAGTGCTGAGTTTTAACCACTGAACTGCCAGGGAATTCTCAGAAATAGTGCTTTTTTTTTCTTTTGAGAAAGATCTTTATTTGCTTTAAAATTTTTACAGCAGTACATTTTTACAACAGTAAAAATTATATATTATACATTGTGTGTGTGCAGGCTCAGTCATTAAGTCATGTCCAACTCTTTTGTGACCCCTTGGACTGTAGCCCACCAGTCTCCTCTGCTCATGAAATTTTCCAGGCAAGAATACTGGAGTGGGTTGCTGTTTCCTACTCCAGAAATAGTGCATTTTTATACTAACAAATCAAAAGTGGCTTTTGTATAAAAAGATAATATTCAGGTATGTTTATTATATCCATTTTGTTTATTATATATTGTATTCCTTTTTCTTGCAATTTGTTCTCAACCGTATTGTCTATGACCATAGTTAAATAAATAAATTCGCAATATGTATTTTGGAGGCAATGACCTGGATATTTTAGGGCACTGCACAGGTAGGGAGTTGCTCTGTGTAATAGCTGTTAATGTAAATGGAGATTATTTCATTTATTAATATTTAAGTTTTATTTATAGAAGGTGGTCTTTTAGAATTTTTATGCTGCTTCATGGGTACATAGTTTTACAGAAGGTATTTCAAAGAACATTTTGTTTTTTAAAAAACTTTTATCACATTTGCTATTTTTTCTCTGTTATATTTGTTTCCGAATTTGAAACTGCCACTCATTGCGATTATTCATTAAATAAGTTCGTTTTGGATTATTTATTGTTGTAATATATTTTGTCAGATTTTTTAGCATTCATTTCTATTTACCAAGTATGTATAATATATGTATAGTATAATAATAATATTTTCTCCTCAGTTATGAGGCACCAGTAAGTATATTTACTGCTAATTGGTATGTGCTTTGGTGTCATGGTTGAAATATACAGTTTTGATAGTCAACAGAAGTTTTTACAATGAGTGTTTTTATGTAGGTTGTTTGAAAATTGCGTGCCGTAAAATTAAGTGGAATTACCTCAGATCACTTTACTAAAGAATCATTCATTTTGTGTTTGCAAAGGTTTTAATATCATGACTGGAAATTTTCATAACTCCTTTTTATGTCAGTACTAGTTTGGTGTAGTATGTATTTAACGTGAAGTATTTACTTATGAATTATAATGAATAGGATTACTTATGGTTCTTTATATCTTCTAGATATCTCTCATATGCATGTGATCAAGAAATTACAACTAAATGCAAACATTTATGGAGGAGAAGGATTCCAAATAGTTATACTGGGAAGACACAAAAGGAATAAAATTGAAGGTTTTTACCTCAGGAAAATCCAGGAAAATGTATGTAACTTTGAGTTTCAGCCAAGAGATGAGGAAAGAAATTACAAAGGAAAGCCTGTATCCCATGGCAAAAATCTCCCCTGTAAGAGACAGCGACATGGTAGAAGCATTACAGGAATTCACCCTATTGAAAACAGACTTCCATTAAGCTTTGGGAATGAACTGCAGCTTTATAAAAGTGAAGAGAAAATTGATGAATTTGATGAAGCTCACAGGAGTATCAAAATTAATGCCTCATTTTTACCACTTCAAGGAATTTCTTCTACTATCCAGTCCAACCTTGGTAATCCATGTGTGAATGATTTTATGCATCCTTCAGTACTGACACAAGACCAGAGGGCACACAAGGACAGCCCTTACAATTGTAATCAGAGTGGTCAAACCTTTCATCAGTGCTTAAACCTCACTCAGCATCAGTTGATCCATACAGAAGAGAAAATATTTAATTGTGGTGTATGTTGCAAAGTCTTTAGTCAACATTCAGACCTTGTTATTCATAGAACAATTCATACTTCAGAGAATGAGTGTGACAAAACCCTTAACTATGGATTGCACCTCACCGGACATCAGATAATCCATACAAAAGAGAACTTCTATAAATGTGATATATGTGAAAAAGTGTTTACTCAAAGTTCATACCTTACAGTTCATCAGAGAATACATACTGGAGAGAAACCATACAAATGTAATGAGTGTGGCAAGGTGTTTAGTCAGAATTCATACCTTGCAAAACATCGCAGAATTCATACTGGAGAGAAACCTTACAAATGTAATGAATGCGGCAAAGCTTTCAGTCAAAAAGGAAACCTTGCAAGTCATCAGAGAATTCATACCGGAGAGAAACCTTATAAATGTAATGAGTGTGGTAAGATGTTCAGTATTAGATCAACCCTCGTCAGTCATCAGATCATTCATACCGGAGAGAAACATTACAAATGTAATGAGTGTGGCAAAACTTTTTATTTTGGCTCACACCTTATACAGCATCAAATCATCCATTCAGGAGATAAACCATATAAATGTGACATCTGTGGGAAAGTGTTTGGTCAAAATTCATACCTTGCAGTTCATCGGAGAATTCATACTGGGGAAAAACCTTACAAATGTAAAGACTGTGGCAAAATCTTTAATCACAGCTCAAACCTCAAGAGACATCAGATAATCCATACAGGACAGAAATTATGTAAGTGTGATATATGTGGTAGAGTCTTCAGTTTTAATTCATACCTTGAAATTCACCGGAGAACTCATACTGGAGAGAAACCTTACAAATGTAATGAGTGTGGCAAGGTCTTCAATCGGAATTCAAATCTTGCAATTCATCAGAGAATTCATACTGGAGAGAAACCTTACAAATGTAATGAGTGTGGCAGCTGCTTTAGTCGAAAGGTGTACCTGGCAAAGCATCAGAGTGTTCATACAAAAGGGAAACCTTACAAAAGTAAAGACTGTTGAAAAGCCTTTACTTAAATCTCAGCCGTCACTACATTTGTTGTTGTTCAGTTGCTAAGTCATGTCTGACTCCTTGCAAATCCATGGGCTGCAGCACACCAGGCTTCCCTGTCCTTCACTGTCTTCTGGGGTTTGCACAAGCTCATGTCCATTGAGTCAGGGATGCTGTCTAACTATCTCATCCTCTGTTTCCCTCTTCTGCTTTTACCTTCAGTCTTTCCCAGCATCACGGCTTTTCTAATCAGTCAGCTCTTTGCATCAGGTAGCCAGAGTACTGGAGCTTCATCTTCAACATTAGTCCTTCCAATGAATATTCAGGGGTGATTTCACCTACTCGAACTGGACAGAAGCTCTAGGCATGTATTGAGCTAGAGGCTCAATGAATTTTGAGTCAAAATTCAAACCTTAAGGTAAACCGATGTGTCATGTTGGAGAGAAACCTGACAAATACAATGACTGATAAATTTGTCAGTGTATTGTGAAGCCTACCTTACTGTCAGATAACCCACATTGATAACAAACTTTAAGGAAGTGTTTTTAGCAAGTGTTGCCATCTTAGGCTTCATTGAAAATATTCTGGAGAGAAATCAGGTATGTTTAGTCTGACCAGCCCTTTAGACAAAGAATTCATTCACCAAAGATTTCTTTCTGGAGATATTACCTCACAAATGCTAGGACTGGGCAAAACCTTTACTTGGGCCTCACATTCTACCAGTCATCAAATAATCTGTGCTGGACAGAACATTACATATGTAATGAATGGGGCCAGGTTCCAAATTAATGCTCACTCATCACTCGATATTGGAATATATATCCTGGGGAGAAACCACACAAATATAATATGTGTGGCAAGGATTTTACCCAAAGATCATAAGATGGGAGAGTTACTGGAATTATCCCTTACAAATGTAACAAGTGTGGCAAAATCTTTACCTTGAGTTCAAGTATGAGGCAACAGGGGAGAGTCCATTTAAGAGAAACCCTACTGAGTTACTAGCGGAGGTTTTATCCAGGCTGCACAATTCACCAGACTAATCAATACATACCTTTGAAAGAAACCACACAAACTAGTCCGTGTGCTAAGGCTTGTACCTGAAGATAAAATCACTGAAATAGATTTAATCTGGAGAACAGTGTTTCACATATAATGTTATAAAAGTTTTCATCAGGTATCTCCAACCTTGGTGTAATGGTTCAATTCATACAGGTCAGAAACTAAAGAGATTTACTAAATGTGGAAAGGATTTGATGAAACAATGCTTCCTGAGGTTTCATCACAAAATGCCTCATATTGGGGATGATCCTTACAAATGTAACGAAGTAGGTAAAGTTTTTGCACAATTCTTAAATTAGCCTGTGTGTCAGCCAATCCATAAAAGGAATAAGTAAGTCTGCAGTTCTCTTAAGATTAATGGGAGATCATTATGTTCTTCAGAATCATTACAAGTCACAATAAGTTAAAACTTATGGAATGATTTGTATATGACATGAAAACATGTATAAATTGGCAATTGTCTTCACTCTGTAAATATTCTGTTAATTGTATTTTCTTGAAGAGGCCACATTACAATTTATGCCATTCAACCTGAAGTTTGAAGTCTGTTGACCTTAATCTTCGTTACAGGTCTTTGATGATGGTCTCTGGGAAGGAGTCAGTAAGGAGTCAATGAAGGAGCTGACTTCATTAGATGTGGTTGATTCACATCCACATTCCCTGGTAAAACAAGGACCCTGAATTAACCAAATTCAGTAGTGTATTAATCAGCGTCAGGGAGGGGCAGAGAATAGTGTAAAATTGCTGTTGCCCATCGTGCTTGTTACGTTCAGAATCCATGGATAGATCACAGTGAGTTACAGAACATAATCCTCTGCTAGGTGACTGTGAGCGGAGCAGTAAGGACATTACGGGATTGGACTATTCATGAGAGGAGAGGGACAGGTTACTAGGGACGGATTATGTGGTAGGAACAGTGCCCAGAAAATGTTGGTTACTTTCTCCATTGCATGGGAATAGGTGGTGTTTACATCTGTGTGATGTTTGTTTTTTGTTTTTTTTTTGCTGTACCATGTGGCATATGTGATCTTAGTTAACCAAGGATCAAACCTGTGCCCACTACAGTGGAAGCACAGAGTCTTAACCCCTGGACTGCCAGGGAAGTCCCTGCCTCTGTGTTTAATGAGACACGAGTCTTAATCTTGGGAATTGTAGGGAGAGCAGTTAAGATGAGAGGAAAATTTAATTACTGGGATGAGCCTTCATGGAGGGCAAGCTTACAGTTTGAACTTCCAGTTTGTCTCAAAGGAGCACTCGGGCTTTTTTTTCCGAAAAGCTAGTTTGTTCCGAAAGGCTGAAAAAGAAAAAGTTCTTCCTGAACATTGAAAAGTGTCAATAGTCAAACATCAAAAATGAAATCAAGGGAAATTCCCTGGCAGTCCAGTGGTTAGGACTCTACTTGCACTGCCAAGCTGACAGGTTCAATCCATGGTTAAACTAAGAGCCCATAAGCCGAAAAAAAAATTTTAATGGGATTAGACTTCATAAAACTTCACTGAAGCAGACCCCTCTCAACTGCCAACTAGTGTGCCTCACAAGTATCCTATGTTAGTAAGTCTATTCCTTCCTTGCCTGTCACTTTGCTGAGTTCCTTCTGCGGTGAAACACAAAGAACCTGAGCCTCAGTAAGTCCAGGCTCCAGCCACCGAATCCCCCACCAGGTGGGAGACACTAAGCCTGCTGCCCAACCAGCGTGTAGAACCCAGAGCAGGTGGAGCCAGAAGGTTGATGCTGACTCCCGCTTACCTCAGCCCCAGCCAATCAAAGAAGTGTCCGCGAGCTGACCACACCCATTTTGATCCATTGCTATAAAACTCCTCCCTACCTCCTCTTGTTTGAAAGACACAGTATTGAAGGCATTAGCCCACTGTGGCCCCTTTGCTTGGGAAAGCAATAAAGCTAAACTTCTCTACTTTGGGGGGGGGGAGCAAAACACCGAATTGCTTACTCCTGAACCTCCTGACTTAATTGGCTTGGAAAATTACACTTTTTGTCTTGCTAATAATTTATTACATTTGTTTTCTACAGCACACGTTCAATATGGTTCTGGAAAATACTTGTAAAATACTATTTAAATAAACTGGGGATATTTTTACTCTGCTGTTGCTGCTAAGTCGCGTCAGTCGTGTCCGACTCTGTTGCGACCCCATAGACTGCAGCCCACCAGGCTCCCCCGTCTCTGGGATTCTCCAGGCAAGAACACTGGAGTAGGCTGCCATTTCCTTCTCCAATGCAGGAAAGTGAAAAGTGAAAGGGAAGTCGCTCAGTTGTGTCCAACTCTTCGCGACCCCATGAACTATAGCCTACCAGGCTCCTCCATCCATGGGATTTCCCAAGCAAGAGTACTGGGGTGGGGTGCCATTTTTACTCTAGTTTTAATTAATTTTTTGGAAATGTTAACTAGATAATATAATGAAACAATTTACTCGATTTTCCAAATGCTGTTAAATTTCAGTTTCAAATTAGGCTATTACCTGACATGTTTTGTTGTTTACTTTTATGCTGTAATAAAAAATACTTTCAATCATTTCTTTAGCAGAATTTTCTTCCTGACAAATGTGTTTGTTCTGTTTTATAGCAGGGGGTTACTGGGTTTTGGGACTCTTAGGATGCTCAAAAGGCAATGACGGGTACAAAGTAGATGCAGTATAAACATAAAAACAATTAGTTTGGAGCTTTAATTCAGTGAAAGAACAGATGGCAAAAGAGTGACAGGAAATCTTTTTTGTGGGACACCGAATATCCTCCACATAGAATTTGTTCACAACCAAGAATAATGTATTTATCTTTGCTAAGTGATCTTGATTTTTATTTATAGTATCATTTTTGGTGAGCTGCATAGCTTGCAGGATCTTAGCCTCTTGACCAGGGATTGGACCTGGTCCCCACAAGCAAAAGCAATGAGTGCTAACCCTGGACCACCAGGGAATTCCTTGATTTATGTTATCTTTAATATGAAATCTTTGTTACATTTCTATTGCTAATATTTTATGATGGACTTTTGAATCTTCATGGGGGATTTGAATCTTCATGGGGGATTTTATTTATTTACTTTCTCTTTTTCTATTTGTCTAGTTTTGTTTCCTAGTAATTCTGGCCTCATAAATTGAGTTGACAGGTGTTTCCTCTGTTTCTTGAAAATAAATCACATAGAATTGCTGGTAATTCTTTTTAAATTTGATAGAATTGTGAAATACCATTGTTGCAACTTTGTTAAATTACCTTTTATAGAGCCCCTGAATGTTGAATGTTAGGCAACAGTCCTGCCAAAGACTGCAAGGGAGAGTGAAGTGGAGACCTTTATTACACAGACTCTTGAGGAGCTACAAGGCACAGCTGGAGGGAACATGTAGAAAGTCCAGGCAGGGTCTGTGCAGAGCATGATGGATGAGTTTAATTAAGCTCTCACAGTCACTATCTCTGCTTTTGAGTTTCTTTCTTAGGTGGTGGGCATTTTGAAATTATAAATTTGCATTGCAGTTCAAGGCAGTTATTCAAATAATGTTTAATATTGGTGATTTGTTGTAGGTTATGGGTTTCATGGAATTAGTACATTTCATCTTATAATCTTGTAGAGTTTTTGTAAGAGTTCCTTTCTTTTCATGTCTGCATGGTCTGTAGTGATAGTCCCTATTTTATCTAATATCAGTAATTTTACTTAGTGTAAATGAAGGGAAAAGTCACTTCTGATAGATGCTGCAGTTATTCATATATAGTAATATTATGTACAGCCATTTATCAACCTGTGAGATCATATATGTCTGCCCTTTGATACCAAGTTTGGTCGCTAGACTAAGGCAACCCTCCCTTTCACTTGAGAGGATTTGCACTTTTTTTTGCCCATTTCATGCAAGCTTGTTTTTCTTGAGTTCCTGGGCCAATTGGTATGAGTGGAGAGGCATGTTTCAAGTTTAAATGGAAGCTTTCAAAGCTTTTATTTGCTTCATGTAACCCTGTCTTTATTTTCTTGGGCTCCAAAATCACTGCAGATGGTGACTGCTGTCATGAAATTAAATGGCTCTAGCTCCTTGGAAGAAAAGCTTTGACAAACCTAGATAACATATTAAAAACCATAGACATTACTTTGAGGACAAAGGTTCATCTAGTCAGAGCTAAGGTTTCTCTAGTAGTCATGTGTGGATGTGAGAGTTGTACCATAAAGAAGGCTGAGTGCAGAAGAATTGGTGCTTTTGAACTGTGGTGTTGGAGAAGACTCTTGAGAGTCCCTGGGACTGCAAGGAGATCCAACCAGTCCATCCTAAAGGAAATCAGTCCTGAATATTCATTGGAAGGACTGAAGCTGAAACTCCAATATTTTGGCCACCTGATGCAAAGAACTATCATTGGAAAAGACCCTGGTGCTGGAAAGGCAAAAGGAAAAGCGGACGACAGAGGATGGGATGGTTGGATGGCATCACTTGACTCAATAGACATGAGCTTGAGCAAGCTCCAGGAGTTGGTGAAGGACAGGGAAGCCTGATGTGCTGCAGTCCATGGGGTTGTAAAGAGTCAGACATGAATGAGTGACTGAACCCTGTCTTCTACTTCAAGAATGGCTTTGGATAGACTGAAATTTTATGCCGAATGACAGAATTTTAGATACAAGAAGTGAATAATGATATGGTAAGAGGAAGTCTGGAGGGTGAGCTGTGTGATTTGATGCATCCTGTGCCCCTTCTAAATCTATGAACACTTAGTCTTTACTGTCCTTGTAGCAGTATGACTGCTGAGTGACCGAGAATGGTGAAGGTTTCAAGTAAAACCCTTTTCATTTTTAGATTTTGTCTGATTTTCAGCAAAATGTCAGTCTCATATTTTCCCTAATATTAGCTACTAGTTAAATGGCCATCGTAGTTTTAATAAAAATTAATTTCTGCAATATCCCATTTCCACCTAAAGAACAAAGAAAAGGTGAAAAGATGTGAGGGATAGAACATGTCTGCAGTTTGTTATTTATCCTGAGAGTATAACATGCAATGAGAAATGCTTATTAAACTTACTGTGATAATTATTTCAGTCTCTGTAAGAATATCATGCTGTGCAAATTAAACTCAGTCATGTAAGTCAGGTATATCTCAAACTGGAGGTGGGAGCGGATGTGATTTTAAAAGGCAAGTAAAACATTTGAGCAAAAAGAAGAATGCAATTTATAAGAATTTTTTTAAAAAATAATGCATTTTAAAAATGTATTGCAGTGATTAGTGACAGAAATTACTACATGCCATGGTGCTCCAGTCTCAGATGCTAGGTTATGTCCCTGAGGCTCTGGAACCAAGGCACTGAGTTAGTCATCCTGCCAGAATGAGGATTATAGAAAGGGAAAAGTATTCTGTAAGATGTCGGTGTGAAATGGCCCATTCTTCAGTGGGAGACTTTCATCACTCATTCTAATTTTGTAATACTGAAGAGCATGTCAAGTTCTTGTTTCCCTAAACTGTTCAGTTCAGTTCAGTCGTGCCCAACTCTTTGTGATGCCATGGACTGCAGCACACCAGGCCTCCCTGTCCAACACCAACTCCGGGAGTTTACTCAAACTCACGTCCATTGAGTCGGTGATGCGGTCCAACCATCTCATCCTCTGTCTTCCCATTTGCTCAAGTGAATTGTAATTGCCTCACAGAGTGGGACACGACTGAGCAACTTCACTGGCACAGCAACCACTCGGAGCCGCACTTTTCCAACCACCCAAGTGTTTGCTCCTCGAGACCACAGCGTGCGAGCAACCTGCTGGCAAAAGCAGGTTTTCCCGTAACGATTCTCCACTTGTTAGGAGGAAACAGATTAGTTTCCCACCAAGGTAGCCCACAGGGCTGTACGCTTTTACTCCCAAAGGTTCGAGACAGCAAGGTAACAGCACATTCGGGGCTCCTGGGAGGCGCCGGGTCCCGCCTGCCCTCCCGGGGCTGGGTTCACACGCGGCCCGCACCCGCCCTGAGGCCGACGCCCCGCCCAGCGCCGCCGGAGGGCCTGTGTCCAAGTCCGCGCGTGCGCAGTTGGTTACGGAAATGGAAGCGCGGAGCGCGGAATGAACGTTGAACCGCCGCGGGTTAAGCGTCAGCTTTCTGTGTAAATTCCTGCTGCGCCTCCTCCGTCACTCAAACCTCGGGAGCTTTGGAGTGACTAGATACCTGACATCTCAGCACTTGGCCCTTCCACCCCCAGGTAAATCCAGAAGTCCTCGTGCAGGTCGGGTGTTTGGGGTTTAGATTCGTCCGGAGGTCGGTGCCTCGGCTCTTCTGCCTTCAGTCCAGGTAGACGCCGCCTTTAGCTACATTTTCTGGCTGAAAAACCCGTTAGTCCCTCCGCTCCCCAGTTAAGCCCTCTTTTGCCAGGCGGATTCGCGCCCCTCTCCTGCCAGCCCGCTTTCTGGAGCCCTGGAGGGCAGCGCTGGCCTTCCCGCCCAGGGAGAGGCCCCGTCCTCCTGGCGGGACCTGGTGAAGCTCTTTTGTGTCGTTGGTGGCGGTGGAAGGGGTCGCCGCCGAGCTTCCACACCACAGTCCTTTCAGTCCCAGTGCAAAAAAAAAAAAAAAAATCAGTGAGAGGCAGAGTGATAGATAAGTGATTTATTAGAATAGGAAGTTTGTGAGTCTTACAAGTGGGCAGCCGAGAGGATGCAAAGCCCAGAGAACTTGCTGGGCTACAGCTTTATCATCAGAGGGCAAGTGGCGTGGGGGGTGAGGTGGGGAGAAGACTTTCCTCGTCTTTCTTGAGTAGATGTCAGCCTTCCTGCGTCAGTCCCACCAACAGGTTGGGCAGGGGAGTTTTTTGTTGTTGTTCCTACCTGGTCAAGCTAGCTTCACAAACTAGTGCTTTTTATGTGTACACAGAGCGTGTGGTAATTTACTGAGCTCACTGAGCAGGGTGTGGGGCTCATGCCGCCGTTGTTAAATTGTTTCAGGGTCCTCTTGAGCATCTGTTGAATAGCTTTGTTGCTAAACAAGCCCGCTTTCTTGAGTAATCATTAACTTGCAGGAGTCTCCGGTATTTATTCTACTGACAATCCCCTAGTTGGATTAACTAGTTAATCACCTACTTTGTCCCCTCACTCCCGTCCCTATCTCTGGGATTCAGGACAGCCCGCCCCTCTCCTAAGACCCCCCTCCTCCCTGCCATCTCCTCGGTCCTCCCATCTCCTGAGGCCAGTCCTTCTGCCCAGCAAGCCTCCCCTTGTAATGGGAGGTGACCTGAGCTAGCCTTGTGAAACACAGTGGTCTTCTGTTCCAAATTCCATATGATGGAAAAAGGGGGTTTTTTTTGTTGTTGTTCTTTTTTTTTTTCTGTAGGCAGATGTCTTACTCAGCACTGTAAATACGTGGATCAGAGGGCTCAGGAGAAGCAGATGATGAGCAACTGAGAGAAAAACTGAGAATGAGAAGAGGACGAGGGAGAATCCATAGAGATAGAGACTGTGGCTGAGGGACTTGTAAACAGAGTGAAATGAAAGATTAAGCATTGAAAATAGCAGGTGAATAAAGATGTAGATTTTTTTAAAAGTTGAATTCTCTAGGGATGGGAGATGTCAAGTTTAAAAAAATGCAAAATGTGAGGTTTGCATGTAAAATTTTGTTTGGGGTGAAATGACGACTGCAGTCCAGGAAACAGCACTTCACATAGCTCTGAGAAGCTGCTGCAAAGAGGCAGGAGGAAAGGTCAGTATACAGAGTTTGGTGAAGGGGGATTACATGCAATCAAGCACAAATTTTTTTCCAGAAGTTTTCTACTACTTTTGTGAAGCTTTGCTAATCACAAGGAAAAGTCATCACCATGGAGGACTTTAGTGCTTTTCTAGATATGGGGAAATACAAGAATTGGGCTCATAACATTGGCTCCTGAAAATACCTATCTGAAGACCTCATCTGTCAGTTTCTCCCCCAATCACAGATGCCTCATTTCTGCTCCCCACTGTGAACTCCTTTCAGGAGGTATTGAAGGTCAGCAGCTGCAGCAGCGCATGAATTAACCCTTGTAGAGGTAGACAGGTAGATTATTATTGTTTAGTTGCTAAGTCCTGTTTGATTCTATGTGGCCCCTAGGACTGCAGCACACCAGGCTCTTCTGTCCTCCACTATCTCCTGAAGTTTGCTCAAACTCATACTCATTGAGTCGGTGATGGTATGCAACCTTCTCATTTTCTGCTGCATCAGGGTCTTTGCTGATGAGTTGGCTCTTGCCATCAGGTGGCCAAAGTATTGGAACTTCAGCTTCAGCATCTGTCCTTCCAGTGAATATTCTTGGTTAACTTCCTTTAGGATTGACTGGTGTGATCTCCTTGCAGTCCAAGGGACTCTCAAGAGCCTTCTCCAGGACCACAGTACAAAAGCATCAATTCTTCAGTGCTCAATCTTCTTAATGGTCCAGCTCTCACATTCAAACATGACTACTAGCATGTAGGTAGATGGCAAGTGCCAGTTTGTAGCTGACAGAGAGTAACATAGAGGGGCCTTGGATCAGCGGTGGGGCAGGGGCACCAAAGGAGAGGCACTTCACACAGAGTGGGGTGAGAGGATGAAAGAGCTGGACACTTGGGCTGCAGAGCAGCATGGCGCTGGGAGAGAAGGAGGATCAAGTGTGACCACAAGAGGAAGCAAGAGCAAGAAGGATGCATCACCACCTGGGGTGTCAGAGCAGGGGTTGGGGGGAGAAGGGGAGTGGAAGAGGTGAGAGAAGGGGTGTAACTGGAGGGCAGCGAGGGAGCAGTGAGGGGCAAGAAAGAGGCAGAAGCACAGATGGAGGACCGTCAGAGAGGGTGCAGAGACCAAGCATCTCGAGGGGAACAGTTTACAGAGTGGGCAGGACAGGTGTCAGGGAAGAAACAGGAACAGCAGGAGAGCAGAGGGGAAGAAAAGAGACAGATAAACCGACTAAAATGGAAACACCTAGTAGAGCAGGTGGGTAGTGGGAACTGGATGCAGATGGATGGTGAGTTGTTTGTTGTGGCTAAGTTGTGATATATGATTTCTTATTTTAAGAATGTAATAAAATGTCTCTAATTGTACAGATGAGGATGAGAATAGCAGAGCTTGTGTCTTGTGCATTCTGTAATTCTTCATATCAGAGGATAACCTGTATTTGCAAGTCCTGTTTAGCCAGGGGGCTGCTGCTGCTAAGTCACTTCAGTTGTGTCCAACCCTTCACGACTCCATGGAGTGTAGCCCGCCACACTCCTCTGTCCATGGGATTCTCAAGAATACCAGAGTGAGTTGCCATGCCCTCCTCCAGGGGGTTTTCCGACCCAGGGATGGAACCTGCATCTCTTAAGTCTTCAGCATTGGCAGGCAGGTTCTTTACCACTAGCGCACCCCGTGATTTGATTCACTCAGTTGTGAGTCGCCCCCTTCCCTTTGCTTGACATGGGGCACAGGAGTAGGAGAGGACAAGTGGGGCAAGAAATGATTGAATCTGTCACTGCATGGTGCCTTTTAAAAGGAACATTGAGGACTTTCCTTATGGTCCAGTGGTAAAGGATCTTCTTGCCAAGGCAAGGGACACAGGTTCGATCCCTGGTCCGGGAAGATCCCACATGCCGTGGGGCAACTAAGCCCGTGTGCTGAAACAAGAGAAGCCACCACGATGAGAAGCCTGCACACTACAACTAGAGAAAGCCCGATCACAGCAGCGAAGACCCAGCATAGCCAAAAAATAAGTAAATAAAAAGTCAAGTGAAAAAAAAAGGAACATTGAGAATGCTCCTTTTTGTGATGGGCCTACTTTTCTTTCTTATATCTTTACATATAATTCTTTTTGTAGCTTGGAAAAATTTTGGTTTATTCAGTTTCTGCTTCCCTGGAAATGATCATTAACTTTTGTTAATAAGCTTTAGTGCTTTTCTATAATCAAATCATTCTTTAAATAGTAATATAATACATTGTGAAATTTTTAGAACACTGATACCACAAATATTAGATGATAAAAATTCATTCTTTTGAAAATGTGTTTCAGGTTTCTTGGAGTCCTGCTTGCTTTCTCCTCTTTTCCCTTTGTACTGGAAAAGCTCTTTGGTATGTAATAAATAATTTTAGACCTTTTTGGTGGGTACTCGGTAAAGTTGTTAATGATCTTTTATATTAACAGACAAATCCTAGTTTTACCAATTAGTCTAATATTTTGTTTTCTCCCTTTTTGTGTGTCCTGCTAAGAGGAAGAGGAGGAAGCAGAACAGGAGTCAGGAATGGCTCTTTCTCAGGTAAAGTCATATTTTCAGCCTGTCCTTCAAATGTCCTTTTTTGGATTCTCTATTCTTCCCTGGCTCCAAAGTATCCTGGCTGACACTTGTACATTCGTCCTCTTTTTCAAGAATATTTTAGCTGTTTGCTGGTTCTTGAGATTCCCTATGAATTTACGAATAATTTTTTTTTCTTTAACTGCAAAAAATGGCATAGGAATTCCTTAAATCTGTATACTGTGCCTCCTGCAGTGGAAGCCTGGAGTCCTAACCATTGGACCACCAGGGAAGTCTCTCTTTGGGTCTTTTTTTTTTTTTTTTTAAGAAAATTTTACAATGAAATCTCATTGGCTTGATTTTTGTAGTTTGCTATTTCCACGGAAAGAAAATGTTATCTGTTTTTAATCAGCTCAGCTGCCTCTTAATTTCCATTGAAAAATTATGGGGATATACCAGGTCTTACTGGATTGCAAATGAAGGAATTTTTTAAATCATATATTTTCATTTGCATTTTTTAATGTTTATTTATTTGGCTGCACTGGGTCTTAGTTTCAGCATTGCAGAATCTTCAGTTTTTATTGCAGCATTCAGGTTCTTTAGTTGCAACATGCAACTCTTCATTGCAGCGTGTGGGATCTAGTTCCCTGATCAGGGCTGGAACCTGGACCACCTGCACTGGGGACATGGGGTCTTAGCTACTGGACCATCAGGGAAGTCCTGTACATTTTTTTAAAATTTATTTTTAATTGGAGGATAGTTGCTTTGCAATGTTATGTTGGCTTCTGCCATACAAGAATGTGAATCAGCCATGGGTATACATACATCCCCTCCCTTGGGAGCCTCCCTCCCACCCTGATTTGGCCATTTTAAAAGCATAAAGTTCCCACTCCAGGGTGTGTTTCTATTTATATATATCTCCAGGGACTTTTGTTTTAAAGTTTAGTACTTTTCAGTGTAGAGGCCTTACACCTACTTGTCTGATCTTTTTCCTGAGTTTTCCATAGGATTGTTCTCTCATTTTCGGTCGAAATGGTTCACTGTGTGTAGATAGAAATGCGGTTGATTTTCATGTGCTGATATTTTGTGCTGCAACTTTTCTAAATTTTTTCAAAAATTTTATTTTGTTATTTATTTATTTTTGACTGTGCTGGGTTTCCTTGGCCGTGCTGTGTTTTTGTTGCTGCAACTAGGCTTTCTCCAGCGCAGGCGGCACAGAGCCTGTTCTTTAGTTGCAGTGCTCAGGCTTCACAAGGCGGTGGCTTCTCTTATTATGGAGCACATTTGAACATTACCTTGTTAGCATGTGAAATGAGTGCAGTTGTACAGTAGTTTGTACATTCTTTGGCGCTGTCCTTTGGGATTGGAATTAAAGCTGACCTTTTCCAGTCCTTTGGCCACTGCTGAGTGTTCCAAATTTGCTGGCATATTGAGTGCAACACTTTCACAGCATCATCTTTTAGGGTTTGAAATAACTCAGCTGGAATTCCATCACCTCCACTAGCTTTGTTTGTAGTAATGCTTTCTGAGGCCCACTTGACTTCACGTTCCAGAATGTCTGGCTCTAGGTAACTGACCACACCATCGTGGTTATCCAGGTTGTTAAGACCTTTTTTGTATAGTTCTTCTGTGTATGCTTGCCACCTTAATCTCTTCTGTTTCTCTTAGGTCATTGCCATTTCTGTCCTTTTATTGTGTTCATCCTTACATGAAATATTCTATCTCCAATTTTCTTGAATAAATCTCTAGTCTTTCCCAGTCTCTTCTTTTCCTCTATTTCTTTGCATTGTTCACTTAAGAAGGCTTTCTTATCTCTGCTTGCTGTTCTCTGGAACTCTGCCTTCAGTTGGGTATGTCTTCCCCTTTCTCCTTTGCTTTTTGCTTCTCTTCTTTGTTGAGCTCTTTGCAAGGCCTGCTCAGACAACCACTTTGCCTTCTTGCATTTCTTTTTCTTTGGGATGTTTTTGGTCACTGCTTCCTATACAGTGTTACAAACTTCTGTCCATAGTTCTTCAGGCACTATTGTTTACCAAATCTGATCCATTGAATCTATTCATCACCTCCATTATATAATCATTAAGGGATTTGCTTTAGGTCATACCTGAATGGCTAGTGGTTTTCCCTACTTTCTTCACTTTAAGTCTGAATTTTGCAATAAGTAGCTCTTGATCTGAGTGATAGTCAGCTCTCTGTCCTGTTTTTGCTGATTGTATAGAGCTTCTCCATCTTTGGCTGCGAAGAATGTAATCAGTCTGATTTCAGAATTGTTCATCTGGTGGTGTCCATGTGTAGAGTTGTCTCTTGTCTTGTTGGAAGTGAGTGTTTGCTATGACCAGTGCATTCTCTTGACAAAATTCTTTGTTAGCTTTCGCCCTGCTTCATTTTGTACTCAAAGGCCAAACTTGCCTGGTATTCCAGGTATCTTTTGACTTCCTACTTTCGCATTCCAGTCCTCTGTGAGGAAAGGACATCTTTTTTTGGTTCTAGGATGTCTTGTAGGTCTTCATGAGACCCATTTTACTTCAGCTTCTTCAGCATTAGTGGTTGGAGGATAGACTTGGATTACTGTGATATTGAATAGTTTGTGTTGGAAGTGAACAGAGATCATTCTGTCCTTTTTGTTGGAAGTGAACAGAGATCATTCTGTCCTTTTTGAGACTGCACCCAAGTGCTGCGTTTCAGATTCTTCTGTTGGCTGTGTGGGCTGCTCCATTTCTTCTAAGGGATTCTTGCCCATGATAGTAGATATAATGGTCATCTGATTTAAATTCACCTGTTCCTGTCCATTTTAGTTCACTCTTGCCATCTCCTGGTTGACCATGTCCAATGTACCTTGATTCATGGACCTAACATTCCAGGTTCCCATGCAGTATTGTTCCTTATAGCCTTGGACATACTTTCACCACGAGACACATCCACAACTGAGCATCATTTCTGTTTTGTCCCAGCTGTTTCATTTTTTCTGGATTTATTAGTAGTTGTCATCCACTCTTCCCCAGTAGCATATTGAACACCTTCCAACCTGGGGGAGACAAGATTTAGAGAACACAAGCCCTCCTCACACCCTAGTTTTATCAGAGACTCCACCTTTGAGTCACTGTTATAAAACCCTTCATCAGATCCTCCTGGGTTGATGTTAGATGTGTACATATTTATAATTATTATAGCTTCTTGGCAAATTTACCCTTTTCTCATTTCACGATGTATTTTGTGTCTCGTGTTAGTTTTTTTCCTTAGGTAATTTTGTCTGATATTGTGCAGTAATTCCTGCTCTCTTAAGGATTGGATGTCTTTTTTCATCCTTTTACTTTTTGACTTAGATTTGTGAGTGTTCACAGTTCCAGCTCTGACATGCTGTGTGTCTTGCTCCCACTCTGTTTTCCTCTCGTCACTTCCTCTGTTGGTCCCTGCTCAGGCACACTGTACTGAGGTGACAGGCAGGACCCATGGCGAGCCCCCTTAACTCCACTGTCACTTCGGTACGAATTCATCAAGTGTTTCCTTCTGATCATGATGTTTGGAGAAATATTCTTTCTTAATTACAATATATTTTTTCCGTAACTTTTCTAAGTTCAAGTCAATGTTTTAGAAGTCAGTGTTTCAGGAGTCAGTGTTTACAGAAATAAATACTGTGTATTAAATTGTATTTATATGTAGGTATTCCATAGAAGCTGTAGTTAACGTTTCCTGCTTTTTTTCCTGTTGGTACCATTTAGCACAGGTGACTCTTTCGTTGTTCCAAAAAAATGCTGAAATTCACATATATAAAACTGATGATAAAAAATCATGCAAAAATATGTCCAGAGGGGATGGCCAGTTAATTCCCTATATTTTATATATAGCATTAAGTGTGTATATTTATTCCCAACCTCCTGGAAGTCTCTTTAACTGTTGTCTCAAATTTTCTTTATGTTGATTGATTTATCCTCTCTATCCTTGTTGTTTACTTATTGCATACCAAATCCTGTACAGACTGTTGGGAGTAGAATAGTGAATTCTGTGAGCTCACTCCTTTCTCTTAAGGAATTTCAAGCTAGTTAGGGAATACATAAGGGTGTCCTGTCCCTCCTGGTTCATTTGGGTCTTACCATTCTAGTACATTCTTGATGGCATCTGACTGCAAACACTGAACTCTCCTGTGCGGGCCAGGAACAACCCCCAAAAATGAGGGATGGGGGCTTCCCTGATGGTCCAGTGGTTAAGACTCTGCACTTCTACTGCAGGGGGGCAAGAGTTTCATTCCTGTTTGGGGGAGCTAAGATCCTGCATGCCATGCCGTGAGGCCAAAAAAAAGAAAAATGAGGGCTGGGTGGGAGTAAGTAGATAAACACCCAAGCTCCCTCACCCCTCTGTGGAGGCAGTTCTGAGATTGTTTCGCAGACTCTCAGATCATGTCCATCCACATAGATCTCTAGTTGCCCATGGCTGCGACTTTCTCTTCCTCACTGGAACTTTCTGGAATGTTCCTTTTTGGAATGATGCTACTGGATATTTCTGGAATGATCTCTCAGATTATTTGCACTTGAAAAAAAAATGTCCCTAGACAACATCTCTCATTTCAGTTATTTCTGCATTTGTAATACACATGTGTCCATAAGTTAGTTCATGGATCTGCAAATCCATGGTTTTGATAAGACATCATAGTTTTAAAACTATGTCCTGCCTTTGTCTGTAGCTGAAATTATATCATAAATATATTCTGTGGCCTTGCGTTTTTTCCTGCACTCTCCTGTTCCAGGTTCAGATAACAGTAAGATTACCAACATGTTATGTGTATGTGTTTGTGCACCCAGGTCTGTAATGATCTTTTATTGCCTTCCGTGTTGTTTGCTTTGACCTTATTTCAAGTTTTCTCAGGGAACCCTCTATCAGTGTGCTTCTGGTACTCTTTTTTTTTTCCTAATGCTCTTCTCTTACTTGAGTTTTTGCTTCCTTATCTTGAGTTCAAGACCTCATTCTCCTTAATTGAGGTTCCTGCTCTATGATTACTTAGCTTCTTGAACTAAGTAGAGTTTCTCCAGATGTCTCTGTAGGATGGCATATATCTTTTTCTACTGAGCTATGATGTTGATTAAAAAAAAGTTCATAGCCATAAAGCATTTAGAGTATTGCTTAGCATCTTTGAAGTATTCAAACACCTTTAGTCATTGTAATCATAGTTTAAGATTTTGACCTTTTCTTTAAAGCACTGTTGACTCTTGTCATTTCTGATTCCATCACTCATAGTGTAGCTCATCTAGATATTGAATAGCAGTCAGTAACAAACACATAGTCTAACACTTCTGGAGAAACTACTCATTATTAAATCTTATTTACATTTATTTCTTGTAATGTCCACAAAAATGGACATTGATTTACCTCCACATGGGACATCAATCATCCTCTACATTGGTTAGAGGTTATCATAATCTCTGGGTAAAAGCATAAGGAATTAAAATTAAAGGCCCATAATTTCCTCCAAATAGCTTTCCATGGATCTGTCAGAATATTACTTCAACTGAGTTCATCCTTACCCCTCTCTCCTCTTCTCCGTTTGTGTGAAAATAAGAGCTCTCCTCATGGCCCCTTGGTGAAATGTGTTTTCATTTCAGGCACAGTTGACCTTCAAGGATGTGGCCATAGAGTTCACTCAGGAGGAGTGGGAATGCCTGGACCCTGCTCAGAGGGCCTTGTACAGGGACGTGATGGTGGAGACCCTCAGGAACCTAGTCTCCTTGGGTGAGGATCACTTCCCTTTGAAGCTGGGATCTGCCCTGGGGTATCTCTGCATTTCCCACTGTGTGCCTCTTGGGAGCCCCGGTTTTACTTGACTGATCTGAAATCCCTGTTGATTCAGACATGAAGAGCTTCAGGACACAGCCTCAGGAATTTAAATCTACCTTTTCCTCTGACGATCTGCCCACTTTATGATACATCAGGAGTTGTTCCAGAGCTTTTGTAGTTGTAAAGCTCAATGGAAAACTTTTAACATACCCATTTTCCTGTTTCCTACCCATGTGCTTTTGATTCAGGAGTTTTAGGAAAAGAACTATGTTTCTTCACATTATTCTGTTACCTCTATATTCAGAAGGAGGTAAACAGCAGGTGAATTTTGAAAATATTTTTCTATTCCTCTCTGTATTTCCATCAATCCTCAGTTGAGCAAGGGACTAGGATTCTGGCAAAGCCACAGCAAATCATGTGTCTTTCCTCTTATGTGGAGGTATTTCTGTTTCTTATTTGAATATTTTACCCACCTTGTAACGAGACAAAAAAGAGTCCTGGTCTGTGGAGGGTATGCCTTTGAGGGTATAACAGGTCATATCTTGGAAGGGCCGAGGGGAAGCTTCATTATTAATAGTGTGTGCAGACTTTCCCCTCGTCAGAGAATTCTATGGAAAGTACAAACATTTACTTCTTTTTTTTTTAAACATTTACTTCTTATCTGAACTCTCAGAGGGAATTTTTCTTCTGTGTAACTTAATCTATGCGGTGGGTTTACTGGTTGACAGATTATTTTGAAAAAAGAGTAGAGACATTACTTTGTCAACAAAGATCTGTTTAGTCAAGGCTATGGTTTTTCCAATGGTAATGTATGGATGTGAGAGTTGGACTATAAAGAAAGCTGAGCACGGAAGAATTGATGCTTTTGAACTGTGGTGTTTGGAAAGACTCTGGAGAGTCCCTTGGACTGCAAGGAGATCCAACCAGTCCATCCTAAAAGAGATCAGTCCTGGGTGTTGATTGGAAGGACTGATGTTGAAGCTGAAACTCCAATACTTTGGCCACCTGATGCGAAGAGCTGACTCATTGGAAAAGACCCTGATGCTGGGAAAGATTGAGGGCAAGGGGAGAAGGGGACGACGGAGGATGGGATGGTTGGGTGGCATCACCAACTCAATGGACATGGATTTGTTTGGGTGGACTCCGGGAGTTGGTGATAGACTAGAAGGCCTGGTGTGCTGAGGTTCATGGGGTCGCAAAGAATCAGACATGACTGAGCAACTGAACTGAACTATTCATCATATATTGTAATCTTTTTCCACTGCTGCTGCTGCTAAGTCACTTCAGTCGTATCCGACTCTGTGTGACCCCACAGACGGCAGCCCACCAGGCTCCCCCGTCCCAGGGATTCTTCAGGCAAGAACACTGGAGTGGGTTGCCATTTCCCTCTCCAATGCATGAAAGCGAAAAGTGAAAGTAAAGTCACTCATATAGAAAATAACCACTTCATGCTATATTGATATGGTCTGCATATTCTATGATACGAAATAAGAAATATCCCCAGAGACCGGCTGATAAATCTTTCTGGGTGTTTTTCTGGTTTTGAGCAATGTTACAAAAGCCTGTCTCAATGGCATCGTAACAGTGATGTTCACATGTGCAATAACCATCCCCTTACATTCTCAGCAAGCAGTATAGGGATTTCTCTTCAGGATAACGCTGTCCAACTTCCCATTCTCGTTTGTGAGGCTGTTTTGTAAACTGTTACTGATGCCATCTTTTGGTGACCTGTGTGTCATTGTTCTTTTACATCAACAGCTAAGTTTAAAACATCTAAATTCGAGAACTTATGAAGTGGAATGATGCTTTCAATAGGAACCATAATTCATTTTTTTGTTTAATAGCCTGTCCTTCCCCCATTGGGTGGTCCACATCCTCTTGTTGAACATGGGGATCCCCTTGGACCACATACACAAGAATTTATTTCTTATGCCACTGTTGTATGCCACTGGTCTTTGTGCTAATACCACACTGCTTGGATTAGTTTAGGTTTCTGAGACTTTTAAAAGTAATTGTGAAACCTCCAACTTTGTTCTTTTTAACCTTGGTTTTTCTGTTGAGTGTCTCTTAAAAAAAAAGAATTATTTGGCTGCAACAAGTGTTAGTTGCAGCATGTGGGATCTAGTTCCCTGACCAGGGATGGAATCCAGGTCTCTTGCATTGGGAGTATGGCGTCTTAGCCACTGGACCACCAGGAAAGTCCTTCAGTGTCTTTTGAGGTTGCATTTGAATCTTAACAATGGATTTATCTATTTAAGACACACTGTCAGGGTTTTATTAGGGATTGGGTTAAATCTGTTGATTACTTAGAGGAGATTGGGGTTGTTCAGGGTGGTATGGCCTTGGACTGTTGATCACTTAGAGTAGTATTTACACCCTGACCATGTTTATTTCTAGTCCATGAACTTGAGATGTCTGCATTAATTTGTGTCCTTTGGGATATTTTTCAGCGGTTTTTAGTTCATAGAGAATATATCTGCCTTCTGTAAAATTTTGCCAAGTACTTTAGTTTTTTAATAATATTTTAAATGGAGTTTTCTGAATTTCCTTCATGATTTTTTAAATTGTTAATATATAGAAACAGTATTGACTTTTGTTTGTTGGTTTTGTATGTTGTTGTTTTTCTGAGTTTATTCTTTTTTTTTTTGCCAACTACTCAAGGTGTGTGTATTTGTTTGTTTGTTTGTTTTTGCCTTACCATGTGGCTTGTGGGATCCTCGTTCTCCCAACAGGGATTGAACCTAGGCCCCTGACAGTGGAAGTGTGGAGTCTTAACCACTGAACTACAGGGAATTTCCTGGGGTGTTTTATGTATTCGAACATTTCATTTTTCAGAAGAGATGGATTTCCTTCATTTGCTGTTGGGATTGGTTATATGTGTTTTTCTTATATCTACATGTTCTTGGTAGGAATTTCCGTAGTTTTTCTTTTAGAAGTAGTGCAAACATCTTTGTTACATTCCTGGTCTTAGAGGCAAATGTTTAAGTCTTTCCCCATTGATTATGATATTAGCTGTGGGCTTTTATTACATGTCTTTTATTGTGTTTAGGTCACTTTTTTCTCTTTCTAGTGTTTACTGAGTGTTTTTATCATGTTTTTAACATTTCTGCCTGCGGGAACCTCTGGGAATGGGGAGACTTGTGCCAGTTAACTCTCAATGCAATGTAAGAAGGAGGAGGGACGTTGAAGGCCAGGAAATTGTCATGAACTTTCCTATGTTTTTCCGTCTAGTGTTTTAGGACAAGCATTTGCTTGGGTGCTGCCTCTTCTTGATTGGTTTGTTGAATTTTCCCCAATTGCTTTTTGTTTATTGTTTTAAACTTGGTTCCCTCATGGGTAATGGGTGCCTATGGTTTACTGTCCTGCTGACATCACTCCCTCATGGTTTGGTTTTTCTTTGCAGAGTTTGTGTTAAGAAATTTAATGATATGACTTTCAGTATTTAGACAGGCTAGCTAAGAACTACTATCATGTTTAATAACAAGGGATGTTGATGTAAATATTTTATATAACCAAAGTATGTTATGTAATTAATATTTTAGTTAGTAACATTTTTTCTTTCTTTACTTACTTAACTATTGTGATCATATCCTGAAATCGCTCAGGCTTCGGCCAACGCTTTCTGCTATCTTTTTTTCCCCATACAGGGTGTTCTCGCCTAGCCAAGAGATCTTCATTCCAAAATCACGATCTCCCTCCTTTACTTTGCTCTGTTTGTGTGTGCACAGAATGAACTGATTCATCTCCTTCTGGTAGTCTTCTCCTGGTTTTCACTTCTGCTTTCTGCTAAGATCATTATTGCACAGCCTCCTGAAATATTTTGTATGTGTTTATTGAACATATGCATGGAAATACAGTCATTGGAATATTCAATTTGCGTAGCAAATAGTATAGTAGACTGAAAGTTAATTTGCTTCTGCAGTGTTTAAATCTCATGTGGTTCTTTCCCATACTCATACTATAATTCCCCTAGTTAAAAATGGGCCAGTAGTATACTATTGCTAAGCCAGTTCTTTTAAGATCAATATTCTAATTGTCCTCACACAGTTATAATCACACAGATGTGCTCCTACATATGCATATACCCTGAGCTCCACTCAGTCCCTTTCTCAGTTCTGACCTTTCTTTATATGGTCCCTTGGAGTGAATGAAAAGGTTGTTATTTCCTAGCATTTTAAAGTTATTCTCCTAAAGTTCCCAATTTCCACTGTACTCTTTCACCCACCCCTCCACCTTCCACATTACTCACACTGTAAAAATAACACCTCTGTATACTGATGAACTTTCTCATGACCCAACCTAAATCACTGTGTGCAGCTGTGACAACTCAGAAACCATTTCCAGGAGGGGTGGCTGAATCCCCTTAGTAGTTACACAGCCCACTTCTTGCATCTCCCTTCTAAGCTTCTGGTATTTGTTGCAGTATTTTGTAATGTACTGCTTGGGTGAGGGTCATGTTTAAGAATATATTGTCTCAGTCTCTAGGTCACAGTTCTCATCATGGTTCTCACTACTTTCTGTGTCAGTTGGGGTCATGTACATAAATCTGTGATTCCACTTTCCTTACTTGAAAAATTGTGATAATTATACTCAAGCCTTTAAGAAGAAATAGTATTTTTTTTTGTCTTTAGGTTTTTGTGTTTGTTTTTTGGCCCCACCGTGCTGCTTGTGGGATCTTCCTTCAAGGAATGTAACTTTGGTCCATGGCAATGAAACTACTGAGTTCTAACCACTGGACTACTCTTAAATTCCCAGAAATAGTGCAGTTTTTATATTAAGTCAAAATGTCTTTTGTGTAAAAAGATACATGAATAGTCTGTATAGCATGTTTATTATGCTATCCCTTTTTTGCATTATACATTGTATGCTTTTCTTTTCAATTTGTTCTCAGCAATATGGTGTATCAACCAAGTTAAAGTAAATTCACAAATTGCTCACTCTTTATTACATACATTTTGGAGCCAAAGAACTGGATATTTTAGGGCACTGCAGAATTAGGGAATTGCTCTATTTAATGGCTGTCAATATAAATGGAGAATATTTCATTTACTAATCTTTAATTTTGATTTACAGAAGGTGGCTTTTCTGAATGTTTTATGCTGCTTCATGGGTACATAGTTTTACAGGAAGTACTTAGAAGAACATTTTGTTTTTAAAAAAGCTTTTTTATCATATGCACCATTTTCTCTATTCTTTGTTTCCCAAGTTGAAACTACCAGTCATTGAGATTATTCATTGAATAAGTTAGTTTTGGATTATTTACTGTTACAGTAGATTTTGTCTGGTTTTTAGCATTCATTTGTATTAAACAAGTATGCCCAATATATGTATAATATTCTTTTCCCCTCAGTTTTGAGGCACCAGTAGGTATGTTTACTGCTAATTGGTATGTGCTTTGGTGTCATGGTTGAAAATTACACTTTCTTGGATTGGTAACCAAAGTTTCTCCAGTGTGAGTGTTCTTATTATAGGTTGTTTCAAAATTTGTTGTTGTTGAGTTGATAAGTCAGTTCTGTCTCTGTGCGACCCTGGGAATGCAGCACACCAGGCTTCCTTGTCCTTCACTGTCTCCCAGAGTTTGCTCAAATTCATGTCCATTGAGTCAGTGATACTAGCTAACCATCTCATCCTCTGCTGCCGTTTTATCCTTTTCCCTTCAGTCTTGCCCGGCAGCAGAGTCTTTTCCAATGAGTTGGCTCTTCCCATCAAGTGGCCAAACTGTTTGAAATTTAGGTGCCCTAAAATTAAGTAATATTATCGCAGATCAGTTTACCTTTAGTAAAGAATCATTCCATTTGTGTTTGAAAGGTTTTTATATCATGGTTGGCAATTTTCATAACTCCTTTTTGTGTAAGTACTAGTTTGGTGTAATATCATGTTTAACATGAAATATTTATTTATGAGTTATAATAAGTGAGATACTTACAGTTTTTTGTACCTTGTAGATATCTCTCATATACTTGTGATCAAGAAATTACAACTAAATGAAAAAACTGATAGAGGAGAAGAATTCCAAACAGTGATATTGGGAAGACACGAAAGGAATAAAATAAAAAATTTTTACCTCAGGGAAATCCAGGAAAATACATATGACTTTGAGTCTCAGCCAAGAGATGAGGCAAGAAATTACAAAGTAAAGCCTATAACACATGACAAAAATCTCACTGATGAGAGAGAGGAGCACGGTAGAAGTATTGCAGGAATCAAGCCTATTGAAAACAGGCTTGCATTAAGCTTTTGGGATGACCTGCATGTTTACAAAAGTGAAGAGAAGATTGATGAATTTAATCAAGCTGACAAGAGTATCAATATTAGTGCTTCATTTTCACTACTTCAAGGAATGTCTCTCCTTGTCCAAACCAACATTTCTAATTCATATGGGAATGATTTTATGCATCCTTCAATACTAACACAAGACCAGGGCACACACATGGAATGTCCTTACAAATGTAATCAGAGTGGCAAAACCTTTCATCAGGGCTTGAACCTTACCCAACATCAGTTGATCCATACAGAAGAGAACATGTTTAATTGTGATGTGTGTCGCAAAGTCTTTAGTCGACATTCAGACCTTGCTGTTCATCAAACAATTCATACTGCAGAGAAATCTTACAAGTATAACAGGTGTGGCAAAACCCTTTACCATGGCTTGCACCTCACTGGGCATAAGGTAATCCATACAAAAGAAAACTTATATAAATGTGATATATGTGAAAAAGTGTTTACTCAAAGTTCATACCTTACAGTTCATCAGAGAATACATACTGGAGAGAAACCATACAAATGTAATGAATGTGGCAAGGTGTTTAGTCAGAATTCATACCTTGCAAAACATCGCAGAATTCATACTGGAGAGAAACCTTATAAATGTAATGAGTGCGGCAAGGTCTTTCATCACAAGGCCAACCTTGCAAGTCATCAGAGACTTCATACTGGAGAGAAACCTTACAAGTGTAATGAATGTGGCAGAGCTTTTAGTCAGAAAGGAAACCTTGCAAGTCATCAGAGAATTCATACTGGAGAGAAACCTTACCAATGTAACGAGTGTGGTAAGATGTTCAGTAGTAGATCAACCCTCGTCAGTCATCAAGTCATTCATACTGGAGAGAAACATTACAAATGTAATGAGTGCAGCAAAACCTTTTATTTTGGCTCACACCTCAAACAACATAAAATTATCCATTCAGGAGATAAACCATATAAATGTGACATCTGTGGGAAAGTGTTTGGTCAAAATTCATACCTTGCAGTTCATCGGAGAATTCATACTGGGGAAAAACCTTACAAGTGTAAAGACTGTGGCAAAATCTTTAATCACAGCTCGAACTTCAAGAGACATCAGATAATCCATACAGGACAGAAATTATGTAAATGTGATATATGTGGCAGAGTCTTCAGTTTTAATTCATATCTTGCAAGGCACCGAAGGACTCATACTGGAGAGAAACCTTACAAATGTAACGAGTGTGGCAAGGTCTTCAACCGGAATTCAAGTCTTGCAATTCATCAGAGAATTCATACTGGAGTTAAACCTTACAAATGTAATGAGTGTGGCAGCTGCTTTAGTCGAAAGGCGTACCTGGCAAAGCATCAGAGTGTTCATACAAAAGGGAAACCTTTCAAAAACAAAGACTGTTGAAAACCTTTCATTAGATCTCAACTATCACTCCATACCAGGTAATACATACAGTGGGGAAATCATTTAACATGATATATGTGGGACTGTCTTCATTCATTCAAAATTGACACTGTATATTGGGAAATTCATAGTGGATTGAAATTTGCACATGTCATGAGGGTAGCAAAGCCTTGCCATCACATAATCTGTACTAGGCCGAAACTCTAGAAATATGTTGAATGTCTCAAAGTCTCCAGTCCACAAAGTCTCCAACCTTAACATGAACTGAAGTTTCATGTTGGAGAGAAACCTGACATATATTATGATGAGTTTCAGAAATCCATCAGTGTACTTTGAAACCTACCTTTCCATCAGGTAATCCACATTGATGATGAACATTAAGGATGTGTTTTAATTTATCTGATGTTGTCATCTTAGACTTCATTGAAAATATCATCTTGGAGAGAGAAATCAGATAAGTATGTTTAGTTGACCTTAGACAAGGAATTCATTCACCAAAGATTTCTTTCTGGAGATTATTACCTCACAAATGCCAGGAATGGGCAAAACCTTTACTTGGGGCTCACATTCTACGCATCATCAAATAATCTATGCTGGATAGAACATTACAGATGTAATGAATGGGGCAAAGTTCCAAATTAGTGCTCACTCATGATTTAATATTAGAATATTTATCCTAGAGAGAAACCACACAAATATAATATGTGTGGCAAGGATTTTATCCAAAGATAAGATGAGGGAGATACTGGAGTCCCTTAAATGCAACAAGTGTGGCAAAATCTTTACCTTGAGTTCAAGTATGAGGCAACAATGGAGAGTCCATTGAAGAGAAACCCTACAGACATATGAGTAGAAGCTTTATCCTAACTGCACAATTCACCAGACTTCTCATATATGTCTTTTGAGAGAAACCACACAAACTAATATGTGTGCTAAGGCTTGTACCTGAAGATGAAACCTCAGAAACATAGAGGATTTAGTTTGGAAAGCAACGTTTCACATGTAATAAATGTTGTAAAAAGTTTTTGTCAAGTAGCTCCACTTTTGATGTAATGATAGAATTCATACAGGTTAGAAACTATAGCAATTTACTGAATGTGAAAAGAATTTTATGAAATGATGCATCCTGAGGTTTCATCACAAAGTTCATGCTACTGGGGATAAATCCTTACAAATGTAATGAATTTGCTGAATTTTTCACACAATTCTTAAATTAGCCTACATATCAGAGAATCCATAATAGGAATAAGTTAAGGCTTTAGTTCTCCCAAGAGTAATATGAGATTGTTATGTACTTCAGAGTCATTAGAAGTCACAGAATGTTAAAACTTAGGAAATGACGTGTATATCACATACAGAAGAATATATATGTAAATGGCCAAGTATCTGTGTAAATGTTCTACTGAGCTTTCTTGAAGACCACATTACTATTTATGTCTTTCAACCTTAATTTTGAAGTCTGTTGATCTGACACCTTCATTATAGGCCTTTGATGATGGTCTCTGGGAAGGAGTCAGTAAGGTGAAGGAGGTGGCTTCATTAGGTGTGGTTCATTCACATCCATGTTCCCTGGAAAAACAAGGACCCTGAATTACCAAATTCAGTAGTGTGTCAGTTAGCATCAAGAAGGGGCTCTAGAGAATAGTGTAAAATTGCTGTTGCTCATCCTGTTTGTTATGTTCATGGTCCATGGATTGATCACAGTGGACAGAACCCTCTACTACGTGACTGTGAGCAAAGCAGTAAGGACATTAAGAGCCTTGACTATTCATGAGAGGAAAGGGACAGGTTACTAGGGATGGATTATGTGGTAGGAACAGTGCCCAGAACACGTTGGTTGTTTTCTCCATTGCATGGGAGTAAGTGTTACTTGCATCTGTGCGTTTTGTTTTGGCCACACCATGTGGCATGCATGATCTCAGTTCCCTGGCCAGGAATCAAGCCAGTGCTGCCTAGAGTGGGCACACAGAATCCTAGCTACTGGACTGGCAAAGAAGTCCCTGCATCTGTGTTTAATAAGACATTCTTCTTAGGAATTGAAGGGAGAGCAGTTTATCGGAGAGGAAAAATTTTATTACTGGGTGAAGCTTACAGTTTGAACTTCTAGTTTGTCTCAAAGGAAGGTGCCCTCAGGCTTTAAAGAAAAAAGTTTGTCCAGATAGGCTGAAAAAGAAGAGGTTTTTCCTGAGTATTAAAAGGTTTCAGTAGTCAAATAGCAAAAAAAAAAAAAAAGGAGTTGGGAATTCTTTGGCGGTTCAGTTGTTAGGACTTAGTACTTTCACTGCCAAGCTCACAGGTTTAGTCCATGGTCAGGAATCTAAGATCTTGTAATCCCAGAAAAAAATTTTTAATGGAGTCAGACTTCATGAAACACTGAGGCAGAGCCCTCTTGCCTACCAACTTATGTCCCTCACAAGTGTCCTATATTAATAAGTCTACTTCTTGCCCGTCACTTTGCTTCTTGCTGAATTCCTTCTGTGCTGAGACACAAAGAACCTGAGCCTCAGTAAGTCCAGGCTGCAGATACTGAAACCCCCACCAGGTGGGAGACACAGCCTGCTGCCCATCAGCATGTAGAACCCAGAGCAGTTGGAGCCAGATTTATGATGCTAACTGCCACTTACCTCACCACCAGCCAATCGAAGAGTTCACGAGCTGACCACACCCACTTTGAGCCATTACTATAAAACTCCCTACCCCCTCTTGTTTGAGACACACAGTTTTGAAGGCATTAGCCCACTGGGGCCCCTTTGCTTGGCAAAGCAATAAAGCTGTTTCTACTTCATTCAAAAAGAAGGGGGGAAAAAAAAAAACCAATGCTTATTTCTCAAATTCCTGGCTTTCTGACTTGGAAAAGCACTTTTATGTTCATGCTAATAATTTATTAACATTTCTTTTCCACAGCATACACATATTCTGTTGTTTAATATGATTCTTGAAGATGCTTGTAAAACTAATCTGTTGGAGATATTTTTACCCTAGTTTAGTAAAATCTTTGGAAATGTTTATTAGATAATATAATTAAATAGTTTACTCCAGCAATTTTCCAAGTGTTTTTAAAATTTCAGTTTCAAATTAGGCTAATATGCAATGTGTTACATTGTTTACTTTTCTAGTGTAATAAAAAGTGTTTTCAGTTTTCCTTAGCAATATTTTTTCTGCTATGTGTATTTGTCCTGTTTTATCACAAGGGATTACTGGGTTGTTTGGGGACTCCTGTGATGTGATAATGCCTATAAGGCCATGACAGGTACAAAGTAGGTGCAGTGTAAACATGAAGAAAAACAGTTACTTTGGGGCTATAGTTCAATGAAAGAACTGGCATGGCAAAAGGGTGACATGAAATCTTTTTATGGGACACCCAGTATCCTCCACATAGAATTTGTAACCAAGAATAATGTGTTTGATAAGTGATCTTGATTTTGATTTGTATTTTTAGTTGAGCTTCATTGCTTGCAGGATCTTAGTTCCCAAACGAGGGATTGAACCTGGTGTTAGGTAAAAGATGACCAGGTACACCAAAAAATGTTTAATGGGCTTTAATGGCAAAGCGCTCCCGGGCAGGGTTCCCGGACCCGAACGGGGCAGGTCGAGGAAATCCGTGCTCCCCCCGACCGCGTTGGAAGTTTGTTTATATATGCACGTTGCGAGGGATGGCTGGGCTAGCGGATGGGGGTTTGGATAGGCTGCTGGTTCGTGGTGTCGCGAGCTGATAGGTTTCTCTATGCGGCTGGGGCGGGGTGGCTTTAGCTGGCGGAGTGTGCTGTCATTGGTCCCTGGCATCTGGAAGGCTCCCTCTGTTAGGGACTTACACCGCCTGCCGGGGAGGGGAGGGGGCGGCTCGTCATGGCAACCGGCGAAGTGTGCTGTCATTGGTCCCTGGGATCTGGGAGGATCCTCCGTTAGGGACTTTCTCCCTGGCTGGAGGGAGAGGAGGGGCGGCCCATCATGGCCCCCGGGGTCCGACCTTACATTCTGACCCTTTTGATAGGATAAGGGGCACCGTTATCGTTTCTGGCTACTTCCTGCTGAACTGGGGCATCGTTGGGGCTGAGGGTTGTGGCCTGATCCCGGTGACCTTTCGGGGGCCTCAGGATCTCTAGACGGGAGTTTGGAGTATGCGGCCACCATCAGCATCCGTCCAGTAGCCGTCTGGTTCAGATCCCTGACCCTCTGGAGGATGATCTGAAAAACGCAAGGTCCTATCGACAGGATGAGGAACAAGGCGGTGAGGGGTCTGAGAAGTGGGAAAAGCCATTTTGCCCAAGATGACTTCCACCATCCGAAAAAGTCGGAACCGCCTGACTCGGCCTAAGTCTGATGCTTTCTCTCAACTCTTGGACCTTGTTCTGAACTATCCCCGAGGCATTAATGAAAAAACAACAGTCTTCCCCTAAGAACCGACAGGTTCCCCCTTTTCTGGCCGTTAGCAGGTCTAGGGCCCTTCAATTTTGGAGAGCTACTCCTGCCAGAGAAGTTATCTGGGTCTGTAATGCCATCAAGGAGTCTGCCACCTTGTCCAGGTCTCGATTGAGGTCTGCGGAGAGCTTATAGTAAGAGTGTGTGGCTGCTCCCAATCCCCCTGTCCCCAGTCCTCAGGCTGTGAATAAGCCTCCTCCGAGGAGCAGGGGCGCTGCAGCCAATGCCCTTCGTCGGCGGTGGGTTGGTCGGATCTGGTCTTCCATCGCCTGCGGTGTCAGAATGATCAGATAGGGCGTAAGGAAGACGGGTGCAAGGCTGAGTCCAGTTGGGTGCAAAACATTGTAGTAAGGCGGTCTGATTACAGAGAAAGAATATCCTGGATTTTCCGCATATTGGAGGGTTTGGGGATAGGGGCCTCGTCTCGAGCCATCACAGGCCACTGTGGTCAATGAGGTGTCGTTGGCCAGAACGCAAGAGGCATTGGCTGGTAGATACAATACCTCGGTGGTCATGGGCCCCATTGGCCAGGTTACTTTTGTGGCATTTCGAGTGAGATTTTGGGCCTCTATCCCTTTGCTGGGAATCGGTTGGGCAAGGAATGGCCAGGGTCTCAAGGGAAGACAGAGCCAACATGAGAGGTTTGGTGAGGTTTCAGTTAGGGTCTGATAGGTGTCATTGATGCTGGTGAAAATTTGGGATGAAAAATCTAAGGGTTTGAGCACCTGATGAACCTGGCCTAGGAGTTTGTTGGGCTCATGGTGCGGATTAGAGGCTTCAGTTGCTAGCTTTATGAGGTCTTGTTGGACCTTATGTTGGATTTGTTTTTGCCTCTGATCTTGGGCCCCTTTCCCATCTGTCACTCCATAATGAGTTTGCATGGTAAAACAGAGATCTTTGCCTCTAGTTTTATGGCAGTTAGAGGCTGAACTTGATTTGGCTGTCCCTAGGCTCTTAGCCATCCAATACCATTTACCTCCATGAGAGCATGACTGGGCAGGTGGAGCATAACAGTCTCGGTGGACATAAGTGTAGGCTGTGAACCCAGTTCCCCAGGGGCTTCATTCTGTGCAGCCCTTGGGGCAGGGTGTAGGTTATCCAGCTCATATTCTCATGGTCAGGAGCAATAGTGGCAAGAACATGTTTAGTTATAATATTAAAAGGAGAGTGATAAAAGAGAAGAAGTCAATTTGAAATTCCTTAAAAAAGAGGAAGGTCCCCTGTAAATATAGATCAAAGATTGCCTGAAAGAAAGAGTCACAGTCGGTGATCGGGGTGGCTAGCCAAAGGTCCTGTAGTAGGGCCAAGATGAAGTCCTCAAGGCAGGCTAGGGTGAGAGACATATGGCCAGCTCAGGGTGCCCCAAGGGAATAGCACCCCACGAGTAGGGAACAGATGGCAAGGTAAGCAAAGGCCAGTGAAAGTTGGAGTGTGGGCGGCCAGTCCTGGGGCGGGAGGGGGTGTGTGACAGCCAGTCCAATGGTGAAGAGTATAGCCAAAGTTGTGATTGGCAACAGCCACAGCGGATGAGGCCAGTCAAGCATTGGATAGGGCATGCCACTCACTGGCAGGAGGCAGGGGTGTCTTAGTAATGGTGAATTGCTGGAGCCGAGAGTCGCTAAGGTCTGACAGGAATGTGGAAACCAGGAGGTCAGCCAGGCGGTGTGGTGAGAATATAGTTAGGGGTCAATCTAGAATTAGCTTTTTGCATCTGCGTATAGAGAAGCTGCTGCTGCCAGGGCACGTAGGCAGGGGAACCATCCCTGGGCTGTGGGGTCTAACTGTTTGGAGATAAATGCCACTGGTAGCATTTTAGGGCCCGCAGGCTGTATGAGGGCTCCAAAGGCTATGCCCCTTTTTTATCAGTATACAGGTGATAGGGGAGATTGGAATTGGGCAGGAAGAGTGGGGAAGATGACAGCAAAGCTGAGTGGAGGTTGTAGAAAGCCTTTTTGACCTCTGTTTCTGAAGAGAGTGGTCCAGTAGGGGTGTCTTTTGTGGCTGTGTAGAGGGGTTTAGCCAGTGAAGCATAGTTGGGGACCCAGTACCAGAAGAATCCTGTCAATCCCAAAAAGGATGAGATTTGTTCCCCAGTAGAAGGGGGGCAGAGGTCTCGGAGAAGACTGAGTCTGTCAGTAGTTAGAGCTTTAGTTGTTGGGGTAATTTTTAGACCTAGGTAAGTTACAGAGGTCTGGGTGAATTGGGCCTTTTGTTGAGATGCTCGGTGTCTTTTAGAGCTAAGGAAGTTAAGAAGAATAGTGGTATGTGTCTGAGACAGAGCTTGTGAGGGGCTGCTGAGCAGAAGGTCAGCCACATACTGTAAGAGGACACTAGGGGCCAGCGGGCATGTAGCCAGATCCCGGGCCAGAGCCTGGCCAAAAAAATGGGGGCTGTCTCTAAACCCTTGGGGGAGGACTGTCTATGTTAGCTGGGAGGACTGTAAGGTTTCTGGGTTGGTCCATGTGAAAGCAAAGAAGAACTGGCAGTCTGGGTGTAAGGGAATAGTGAAAAAGGCATCTTTGAGGTCTATGACAGTAAAGTGAGTTGTACTGCTAGCGATGTCAGAAAATAAGGTATAGGGATTTGGGACAATCGGATGGGCAGGGATCATGGCCTCGTTTATCAGTCGAAGGTCCTGGACCTGTTGGTAGCCAGCAGCAGGTTTCTGTATCGGGAAAATGGGGGTATTGCAGGGCGAGGCCATGGGGACCAGGAGACTGTGGCCTAAGAGGTGGTCTATGATTGGCTTAAGACCAAGTAGGTGAATGTGAGAGATGGGGAATTGAGGGCGGCTTGGGAAGTGGGAAGGATCACGTAGTTTAATCAGGATGGGGGTGTGATGGGTTGCTACGAGAGGGATTTCAGTGTCCTAAATGGTAGGGTCGACAATTGGAGCCTCAGGGGAGCAGAGGAGGAGTAGGGGCAAGGTGAGAGATTGGGAAAGTGGAAGAGATAAGTGAATGGTGGCCCTAAGTTTAGCTAAAATGTTTTGCCCTAGCAGGGGAGTGTGGCATGAAGGGATTATCAGAAAAGAATGTGCAAACAGGAAGTGGTCAAGCTGACAGGGCTGTGGCCCAGTCTGCAAGGGTCGTGAAGATGTGCCATCTATACCCACCGCCGAGACCTGGGAAGGATGCAAGGTGCCCCTGAAGGAGGGAAGAACCGAATAAGTAGCCCCCGTATCTATCAAAAAATTGATAGGCTTACCTGCCACTTGACGCATTACGCTGGGCTCGGCTTGGGTTATGGGGGTCCACGAGTCTGGGCGCCGTCAATCTTGATCAAAGGAGAGAAGTTCCAAGGCGGGATGTGGAGAGGAAATGTCCTTTTGGGGGCCCAGACCTCGGCCTGGTAAGGTCGGGGTCTGAGTTGCCTAGGGACAATCACTCGCCCAATGTCCCCGTTGTTTGCAATGAGGGCACGGCTTTGTCGGGGGCTGGGGGTTTGGGCATCGGCAGGCCCAGTGGTCATCTGAAGCAGGCTCCCAGTGGTGGCTTCTGGGGACCCACCTTTTGTCTCGTGGCTGGCCGCAGGGCTGCTACCAGTGCCTGGGTGTGTCTCTCAAGGAGGTTAGCCTGGAGTTTGGCTTTTTGTTTAAGCCTTGCCTTGTGGCTGGCTTTGGTGGCTTCTTCCCGGGCATTGTAAACCTTAAAGGCCATTTTTACCAGGTCTCGGAGGGGGATCTGAGGCCCATCCTCAGCCGTGGAAAGTTTTTTCTGATGTCTGGAGCTGATTGGGATATAAGACGGTTGGCTAGGGTAGTAACCCCCGCCGGAGAATCTGGGGCAATCCGGGTATAGGTGGTGAGAGCCTCTGTCAGCCTGTTAAGAAAGGCTGCTGGGTTTTCATCGGGGCCCTGGGTCACTTCATCTGGTCTAAGTAGGTTTACTACCTTAAGGGAGGTGGTCTCCATTCCCTCCAATAGGCATTCTATCATGTACTGAATATTGGCCTTCCCTCTTTGTCCCTCTTGATAGTCCCAGTCTGGGTCTACATCTGGAATAGCAGCCGCTCCAGGTGGCCGAGCAGGGTCAGCTGGGTTGGCTAGATGCCTCCGGTCTGCTATCTCTCTTGCTGCGGCCCAGATGGCCTTTCTTTTTTCTGGGGTTGTAGTGGACCCCAGGATGACAAATATGTCTTGCCAGGTGAGGGCGTAAGATTGAGATAGCTGGGTGAAGTTTTTGATGTAGTTAGAGGGGTTGGCCGAGTAGGAGCCTAGCCGTTGTTAAATATGGGCAAGATGTTGGAGTAAAAAAGGACACGTGGACATGGGTGAGACCCTCTGGGCTGGCCACCTGGTGGAGAGGAAGCAGGGGAACTGGCGGCAGATTGGCAGCGGTCTGCGACCTTGTGTGTGAGCTGACTGGTGAGTCAAAAAAGGGGGGCATGGAGGAAGGGGTGGATATTGAAGTGGAGCCATGGGAGCGGCGGGAGGCGTAGTCACAGGAGAGCTGGGCTTCGAGAACAGTGCAGGGGGAGACGATAAAGGAGGAAGGGGTGGATGGAGAGATGGAGCCAAGGACGGAGCCAAGGATGGAGCCGAGGGAGCGGCGGGAGGCATAGTCACAGAAGAGCTGGATGTGGAGGGAGTGGGTGAGGGCGATAGAGGGGAGCTTGGTGTGGGGGAGGTCGGTGAAGCTGGGCATGAAGGGAGGGGTGGATATAGAGGCAGCTTTGTCACAGGAGGGCTGGGCTGTGAGGGCGGTGGAGGAGGGGAAGACATGGGAGAAGTTGGCAAGGGTGATAGAAGAATTTCAGAAGGGGAACAGTGGGTATATAGGGTGGGACGGGAGCGCAACAGCCAGAAAGCCCATTTGTAGGGTACCTCAGACCATTTTCCCGTCTTTTGGCAGTAATTATCTAAGTCATGGAGGATGTCAAAATCGAAAGTTCTGGTTGGCGGCCATTGTGAGCCGTTATCTAAAGAATATTGGGGCCATGCCTCAGAACAAGGAAGGTTAAGCGTTTGGAACGAATTTCTCCAGAGATATGTAGAGTTCTGAGGTTGGCAAGTAAACACTTTAGTGGTGTAGACGAGGGCCGGTTGGGCTTGGAGGGAGCTGCCCCCATGGCGACTATGAAACGAAGGTCCTGGACCAGTCGTTAACGGGGCTGGGAGTGGTCTGGTCAGGCGTCCCCAAACGTCGCCATCAACCCAGCGAGGAGAAGGCCACTGGGCCAAGATGGACATCTCCAAATTGACAGGCGGCGAGGAAGCAAGCCTGGCTTGTGGAGGAGGGGTCCGGACGTGGCCGCGATTTACTGGAACCTGGACACCCTAGGGAATAATCGCCATGGAAACAAAAACCCCCAGAGCCCGACTGATGGAACTTACCCCATATCCTGCCAGACGGTTGAATGGTCCCGAAGGGGTGACAGGGTGGCCTGGTCCGGCACAGGCCAGACCCAAGGGGGGGCCGCAAATCCTGCTCTCAGCAGGATGGGCCCTCGCCTCGAGCCCCATGTTGGGCGCCAAATGTTAGGTAAAAGATGACCAGGTACACCAAAAAATGTTTAATGGGCTTTAATGGCAAAGCGCTCCCAGGCGGGGTTCCCGGACCCGAATGGGGCAGGTCGAGGAAATTCGATCGCTCAGACCGCGTTGGAAGTTTGTTTATATATGCACGTTGCGAGGGATGGCTGGGCTAGCGGATGGGGGTTTGGATAGGCTGCTGGTTCGTGGCATCGCAAGCTGATAGGTTTCTCAATGCTGCTGGGGCGGGGCAGCTTTAGCTGGTGGAGTGTGCTGTCATTGGTCCCTGGGATCTGGGAGGATCCTCCGTTAGGGACTTTCTCGAAGGCGGGAGGGAGAGGAGGGGCGGCCCATCATGGCCCCCGGGGTCTGACCTTACACCTGGGACCTGCCAATAAAAGAGATGAGTCATAACCACTGGGCAACCAGGGAATTCCCTGATTTATATTACCTTTGATAAAAATTCTTTGATTCATTTCTAATATTTTATGATGAATTTTTTAACCTTCCCATGGATTCCAACTTTACTTTTTTCTATTTCTAGTTTTGTTTCCCATTAATTCTGGCCTTATAAATCGAGTTGACAAGTGCTTTCTCCTTTTCTTAGAAATAAATCATAGAATTACTGGTAATTGTTTTTAAAAAATTTGATAGAATTGTCAAATGCCATTCTTGCAACTTTTTAAAATTATCTTTTGTAAAGGAAAGCCCCTGAGACTGCAAGGGAAAGTGAAGTGGAGACATTTATTACTCAGATTCTGGTGGAGATTCATGGTATAGCTGGAGGGAACATGTAAGAAGTCCTGCAGGGTCTTGGCAGAGCATGGGACATATACCTTTATTAGGATCCATCGATGGGTTGTTTGAATTGGATTGATCAATTCAAACTCAAAAAGAGTAAGAATTTCTAAGCTACAGTCAGGGGAGGGGAGTCATATCTAAAGAACAAAAAGGGGAAGGCAGGTGGTGATGGGGAGTCATATCCTGTGTCTGCTGTTACTTAGGATGTACTGTCAAGGGAAAGGGCAATGTCAGTTCAAGACCCCTGCAGGGCACTTGTGGGGGTTTTTGCTTCCATGGCGATTATTCCCTAGGGTGTCCAGGTTCCGGTAAATCGTGGCCGCGTCCAGATCCCTCTTCCGCAAGCCAGGCTTGCTTCCTCGCCGCCTGTCAATTTGGAGACGTCCAGATATCTTTCACATAGGTGATTTGTTATAGGTTATGGGTTTCGTGGAATTGGTGCATTTCATCTTAAATCATGTAAACTTTTTGTAAGAGTTCCTTTCTATCCTTTTCATGTCTGCGTATTCTGTAGTAATATCCCCTATTTTATCTAATATCAGTAATTTTATTTAGTGTAAACAAAGGAGGAGCCTTGGGGGCAAACCTATTGCCAGTAGGTTTTATTGAAGCCATTTTCAACTTGTTAGGGAGATACATATTAGCTTCCCACCTAAGTAGTCCACACAACGGTAAGCTCTTATTCCAACAGGTTCAAGACAGTAAGTTAACAGACCACTTTGAGGATATGAGGAGGAATCATCTCTCCACCTCCCCTTTGCTGGCTGCATAGAACCACCGCCATTTTCGCACGCCCCTCACCGGTAGTGCACTGCCAAGGTCCCGCCTCCGGAAGCCGGGCTTCTAAATTCGCGCTTGCGCAGTTTCTTACGGAAACGGAAGTGGGGAGCCCAGAGTGAATGTCGGACCGTGCAGGGTAAGTATTTCCTTTCTTGGGTAGTTTTGCGCTGCGAGGCCCCCTCAACTTTAGTGAAACCTCAGTGTCTTCACTAAAACCTCAGTGACTGGGGATCTGAAATTTCAGCACCCGGTCCTCCACCCCAAATAAAACGAATAGTCCCCTTACTGGTCGGGTACTTTGGGTTTAAATTCGTTTCGAGGTTTGTCCCTAACCTTGCCTTTCTGCCTTCGGTGCACGTAAATGCCTCCCTTCGCTACATTATCCCGCTTAAAACTCTTTACTACCTCAACCCTCATGTAAAGTCCTCTTTTGCGAGGTCCTTTCACGCCCCTTACCTCCTAGCTTAGCCCTCTCACCCCTGGACGGCAGCGCTTCCCACCCCACCCGGGTAGAGGCCGGCTCCTCAACCTCAACCTGGACTTGGTGAAACCGTTTGTGTCTTTTCCCACGAAGGGGTGCGGAAGAGCTCCGTGCCAGAGTCCTTTATATCTCATCTTTTTCGACAGGCAAAGTGGTAGATAAGTGATACAAGAATAGGACCCCTTGTGAGACTAACAAGTGGGCGGGCGAGAGGGTGCCATGGCCTGAGGACTTACTGGGCTACAGTTTGAAAAGGGAAAAGTGGGGAGGAGAAGATCTTTCTTGAGTAGACCTCTTGCTTCCGTCTTCAGCCCCTCCCCCAGGTTAGGCAATGGAGTTTTCTTGTTCCTGCAAGATCAAGCTAGATCCACAAATTACTGCTTTTTATGTGTTGCAAAAAGAGTGTCCTAACTAATGAACTCACTGGGCACAATGTGGGTTTCATGCCACCATTGTTTTATTGTTTTGTGGCTCATCTTGTGCTCTGTTGTGTGGGTTTATTGCTATGTAACCCTGCTAGGTTTTGTGGTTAAGCAAAACTGATGTCTTGTGTAATCATTGACTTACAGGCATCTCCCTTATTTTTTCTACTGACAATGCCCTTAGTAGGGATAAACTTTTCTTTTCTTTTCTAAGTTTATTTATTTGGCTGTGCTGGGTCTTGTTTGTGGCATGTGGTATCTAGCTCCCTGACCAGGAATCAAATCCAGGTCCCCTACATTGGGAGTGCAGAGTGCTAGTCACTGGACCACCAGGGAAGTCCCTGCTTTAACCTGCTTTATCCCTTTACCCTTATCACTGACCTTCTGGAGACTCCACCCCTCTCCTGAGAGCTCCCTCCCTCCCAGCCCCACTGTCCTCCCTTCTCAGCCTGGTCCGTCAGCCACTCAAGCCTCCCCTTCATTGGGAGCCTTTCCCCACCCAGGCGGAGGTGACCTGGGGCAGCCATGTGACACATAGTGTTCTTCTATGTGTCACAAATTCCACCCGATGGACATCCTTTTTCTTGTAGGCAGGCTTCCTAATTCAATTGCCATCCCTGTAAATATGTAGGGGACCAGGAAAAGCAGAGAAATGAACAACTGAGGGAACTAGAAAAACTGGGAACAAGAAAAGAATGAGGAAAAATAGCTAGGAATAGAAAGGGTGGCTGAGGGACTTGTTAAAAGAGTAAAATGAAAGCGGTTAAGCATTGAAAATACCAGGTGAATAAAATAAGTAAAATTTAAAAAAGATGGTTCTCCACTGATAAGATCTGTCAACTTAAAAAAGCACAATGTGAGGTTTGCAAGTAAACTTTTATTTGGGGCAAAATGAGGACTGCAGTCCAGGAGACAACACTTCACATAGCTCTGAGAAACTGCTACAAAGAAGCAGAGGAAAAGGTCAGTATATATGTGAAGGGGGAATACATGTAATCAAGCACATATTTTTTCCAGAAGATTTCTACTTTTGTGAAGCTTTGCTCATCACAAGGAACAGTCATCACCATGAAGGATTTTAGTGCTTTTCTAGATATGGGGAGATATGAGAATTGGGCTCATAAAATTGGCTCCTAAAAATATCTATCTGAAGACCTGGGCTTCCAGTTTTTCCTGAGCACAGAGTGCCTCATTTCTGTTCTCCACCCTAAGGTCCTTTCAGAGGGTATTGAAGATCAACACCTACAAAAGCACATGATTTAATCCTTGTAGAAGTAGATAGGTAGATTGTTCTTCAGTCCCTAAGTCGTGTCTGACTCTGAGTCCATGGACTGCAACACATCAGGCTCCCTGTTGTCCACCATCTTGCCAAACTCATGTCCATTGAGTCAGTGATACTGTCTAATTGTCTCATCCTCTGCCACCTCCTTATCCTCTTGCCTTCAATCTTTCCCAGCATCACAGTCATTTGCAGTGAGTTGGCTTTCGCATTAGCTGGCCAAAGGACTGGAGCTTCAGTATCTGTCCTACCAATGAATATTGAGGGTTGATTTCCCTTTGGATTGATTGGTTTGATCTCCTTGCAATCCAGGGGACTCTCAAGAGTCTTCTCCAACATCACAGTTCAAAAGCATCAATTCTTTGGCCCTCAGCCTTCATTATGATCCAGCTCACACTTCTGTACATGACTACTGGCATGTAGGTAGATGGCAAGTGCCAGTTTGTAGCTGACAGTAACATAGAGGAGCCTTGGATCAGCGGTGGGGCAGGGGCACCAAAGGAGAGGCACTTCACACAGAGTGGGGTGAAAGGATGAAAGAGCTGGACACTTGGGCTGCAGAGCAGCATGGCGCTGGGAGAGAAGGAGGATCAAGTGTGACCACAAGAGGAAGTGAGAGCAGGAAGGTTGCATCACCACCTGGGGTGTCAGAGCAGGGGTTGGGGGGAGAAGGGGAGTGGAAGAGGGAGAGAAGGGGTGTAAGTGGAGGGCAGAGAGGGAGCAGCGAGGGGCAAGAAAGAGGCAGAAGCACAGATGGAGGACCATCAGAAAGGGTGCAGAGACCAAGCATCTCAAGGGGAACAGTTTACAGAGTGGGCAGGACAAGTGTCAGGGAAGAAACAGGAACAGCAGGAGAGCAGAGGGGAAGAAAAGAGACAGATAAACCGACTAAAATGGAAACACCTAGTAGAGCAGGTGGGTAGTGGGAACTGGATGCAGATGGATGGTGAGTTGTTTGTTGTGGCTAAGTTGTGATATATGATTTCTTATTTTAAGAATGTAATAAAATGTCTCTAATTGTACAGATGAGGATGAGAATAGCAGAGCTTGTGTCTTGTGCATTCTGTAATTCTTTGTATCAGAGGATAACTTCCATTTGCAAATGCTGTTTCTCCAGGGGACAGTGATTTGATTCACTCAGTTGTGAGTCATCCCCTCCCCTTTTCCTGACGTGGGACAGAGGAGCAGGGAGAGGATAAAGGGGGCAAGAAGTGATTGAATCTGTCACTGCATGGTGTCTTAAAAGGAACATTGAGAGGTTTTTTTTGTGATGGGCTTACTTTTCTTTTTTATATCTTTACATATTATTTATTTGGTAGCATGGAAAAATGATTTAGTTCGTTCAGTTTCTACTTCCCTAGAAGAGGGGCATTAACTTCTGCAACAAGCTTTGGTGGTCTTATATAATCAAGTAATTCTTTTCTAAATGTTAATATACTGTGAAATTTGTAAAATGTTGACCCACAATTATTAGGTGATAAAAATTCACAAACTGTTTCTTTTTGAAATGTGTTTCAGATATCTTGGAGGCCTGCCTGCTTTCTCCTCTTTCTTTTTTGTATTGGAAAAGCTCTTTGGTATGTAATAAATAATTTTAGACAGTTTTGCTGGATATTTGGTCAAGTTATCAATGGTCTTTTATATTAACAGACAAATCCTAGTTTTACCAGTTAGTGTAATATTTTGTTTTCTCCCTTTTTGTGTGTCCTGCTAAGAGGAAGAGGAGGAAACAAAAGGAAGAGAAGTCAGAAATGGCTCTTTCTCAGGTAAAGTCATATTCTTAGTTGTTTTTCAGTCTGTCCTTCTTGAAATGACCTTCTTTGGACATGCTAATCTTTGAAGAATCTGAAGTATCCTGCCTGATAACCTGTATATTCATCTTATTTTTCAAGAGATTTTTGGCTGTTTGCTGGCTCTTGAGATTCCCTATGAATTTACGAATGATTGTTTTTCTATAGGTGCAAAAATTGCCTTTGAAATTTTGATAGAGATTCTTTATATCTGTAGACCACACCCCCTGCAGGAAAAGCGTGGAGTCCTAACCACTGGACCCTAATTTGGGAAGTCCCTAGTTTGGTCATTTTTTGTAAAGAAAATTTTGCAATGAAACTTTATTGACTTGGTTTTTACAGTTTGCTACTTTTAAGCAAAGGAAGTGTTACCTGTTTTTAATCAGTTTGACTGGCCTCTTAAAAATTTTGGGGGTATGTTAGGTCTTATCTGCTGGGTTGCAAGTGAAGGAATTTCTTTCTTTTTTTTTTTTCCTATTCTTTAAATTTTATTTTTAATTGGAGGATAGTTGCTTTACAATGTTGTGTTGGTTTCTGCCATACAACAACATGAATCAGCCATGGATATACATATATCCACTACTTCTTGGGCTTCCCTTCCACCCAAATTTGGTCATTTAAAAAATATAAAGTTCCCACTGCATGATTACAGGGTGTGTTTCTTTCATATATATCTCCAAGGACTTCTTTAAGAGTTTCCTACTCTTCAGTTTAGAGGTCTTGGACCTAGTTGGCTGATATTTTCCCTAAGGATTTTATCGGATTGTCCTCTGATTTTCTGTTGACATGATTCATTGTGTATTGAAGTGCAACTGATTTTGGTGTGCAGATATTTTATGCTGCAACTCTTCTAAGGTTTTTCTAAATTTTTATTTATTTATTTATTTTTGGCTGTGTTAGTTCTTTATTGCTGCGAGTGGGCTTTGTCTAGTTCTGACAGTTGGAGGCTACTTGCTGGTTGTGGTACAAGCGCTTTTCATTACAGTTGCCTCTCTTGTTGCCAGAGCACAGACTCTAGGTGGGCAGGTTTCACTAGTTAGTTGCCCCACTGCATATGACATCTTGCTGGACCAGGGACTAGCAGGCGGATTCTTTACCACTGGACCACTTGGAAAGTCCTTAATGTGTTTAGAGTAGTCAGTTCTTACAGTCTCTTTTGGGTTCTATATATAAAATCCTGTCACCTACAAAATAAAAGGTAATTTTACCTTCTTTTCAGTTTAGATAACTTGGATTTTTTTTTTTTTTTCCCTTTTCCAATTGCTCTGGCTAGGTTGTTCAGTGGTTTCTTGAAGAGTAATGCAGAGCGTGCATCTTCCTCTTTTGTGGCTGGAAGGATTTAGCAGTGTGGGCTTCCCTACTACTGCATCTTTGACTACCTGTTAATAAATTTGATATGCTGTGGTTTTATTTTCATTCACATACTTTACAATTTTCCCTGTGATTTCTTCTTTGACTCGTTCCTTCTTAAACAATAAACTGCTTACTTTCCACTTTTGGAAGCTTTTCCTGTTTTCCTTCTGCTGTTTATTTCTAGTATCATTTTACTGTGGTTAAAGGAGATACTCTTCTTTTTTTTAGAAGATACTTTTTATGTTCTCAGCCTTCATATATTGAGCTTTGTTTTACCGTCTAGCATGTGGTCTGTGAAATGGAGAAAGTTTCAAGACATATGCTGGAGAAGGATGTGATTTTTGCTGTTGTTGAGTGGAATGTTCTGTACATGTTTGTTGCTGCTGCGTCACTTCATTCGTGTCCGACTCTGTGCGACCCCAGATATCCATGGGATTTGCCAGAAGAGTACTGGAGTGGGTTGCCATTGCCTTCTCCAACATGTTTGTTAGGTACAGTAATTCTACAGTGTTGTACAAGTGCTCAATTTCCTTGTTGATCTTTTGGTTTCCATGTGCTGGTAAAACTCAAGTAGTGAAGTCTAATGGTGTGCTATTATCTATTTCCATTTTTACTTCTGTTAAGATCTTCATTTTCAGGGGAACTCTGATGTTAGATATATACATATTTGTAATTGTTATATTTTCTTGGTAAATTTACCTTTTCCTGTTTCATAATATATTTTGTGTCTTTTGTTAGGTTTTTCCTTAGATTGTTATGTCTTTTGTCTGATATTGTGCAGTAACCCCTGCTCTCTTAAGAACTGAGTATCTTTTTCCATCCTTTCACTTTTCACCTTAGACTTGTGAACGTTCACAGTTCCAGCTCTTACATGCTTTCTGTGTGTCTTGCTCCCACTCTGTTTTCCTCCTGTCACATTCTCCAGTGGTCCCTGCTTGGGCACCCTGTACCATGGTGAAAGGCAGGCAGGACCTCTGGCCAGCCCCCTTCACTCCACTGTCAGTTCAGCGAGAATTCATCAAGTATTTCCTTCTGATCATGATGTTTGGTGACATATTCTTGGTTGATAACAATATTTTTTTTTCCATGTTGTTTTTGTTTTCTTTTCGTCATGATTTTAAATTGTCCAAGTTTTTTATTTTACTACGGTGCTAATTTTGTTATTAATCTACAAATAATGTGTAATAATAATAACTTATCCAAATTTGAATCAAAATTAATTACTGCCAAAAACAAACTCGTTGGCCTTTATTAATGTCTTTTGGTTAAGATGACTGTGGGACAACATGCCCACAGCCATGGGCTTCACAAAGATCACCCCAGAAACAGAGGCTGGAGCAGGGTAGTGACCAGCGCCCCCATTTCCAAGCATGGAACCTGCAGTGGCAGCAGATTGGCCCTAGGTCCACCAGCAGCAGCAGAAAAGCCTGGGTATGGTCGACTCGCGTGCAGCTGACCAGCTCCACTGGCAGACAGTGGAGGGCAGCAGATCGTCTCTACAGTGGACAGTGACTCCCAGTCTGAGGAAGGACCCCAGGGATGCCAGCCACTCCTGGGCAGTGGATGGCTCCAGGGTAGCCAATGGCAGCAGTGAGGCCAGGGTTCCCTGCACTTCTAGGCGTCATCCAATGTCAGCTCCAGCCCTTCCTAGACCCCCTTCCCAGCCACTCCAGCAGGGCCTTTGCCTCAAGCTCTGGTTGCACGTTGAGAGACTCCACAGCCAATGAATGTTTAAATGCTCAATGGGGACCAGCATTGGGACTGCCAGGGTACCAGGCATGTCATCCAGCTACACTAAGCAGCTGAAGGGCATGTCCTTGCTAGTTAGGGCCTGACAAAACATCCACTGGAGAAAGGAATGGCAAACCACTTCAGTATTCTTGCCTTGAGAACTTTATGAATAGTATGAAAAGGCAATAAGATATGACACTGAAAGATGAACCCTCCAGGTCGGTAGGTGCCCATGTTCTACTGGGTTAAAGTAGAGAAATAGCAAAAGAAAGAAGAGGCTGAGCTGAAGCTGAAACAGTGCCCAGTTGTGGTTCTATCTGGTGATGAAAGTAAAGTCCAATGCTGTGAAGAACAATATTGCATAGGAACCTGGAATATTAGGTCTAGTGAATCAAGATAAATTGGAAGTGGTCAAACAGGAGATGGGAAGAGTGAACATTGACATTCTAGGAATCAGTGAACTGAAATGGACTGGAATGCTTGAATTTCAGATGACCATTATATCTACTATTGTGGGCAAGAATCCTTAGAAGAAATGGAGTAACTCTCATAGTCAACAATAGCCCTGAAATGCAGCACTTGGTTGCATTCTCAAAAATAACAGAATGATATCGGTTTGTTTCCAAGGCAAACCATTCGACATCACAGTAATCCAAGTCTGTGCCCCAACCTCTAATGCTAGAGAAGCTGAAGTCGAATGGTTCTATGAAGATCTACAGGATATTCTACAACTAACGCCAAAAAAAGATGTCCTTTTCATCTTAGGGGACTGGGATGCAAAAGTAGGCAGTCAAGAGATACCTGGATTATTAGGCAAGTTTGGCCTTGTAGAACAAAATGAAGCAGGGCAAAGGCTAACAGAGTTTTTGTCAAGAGAACACAATGGTCATAGCAAACACCCTCTTCCAACAACACAAGAGACAATTCTACACATGAACATAACCAAATGGCTAATACTGAAATCAGACTGATTATATTCTTTGCAGCCAAAGAAGGAGAAGCTATATACAGTCAGCAGTAAAAAGACCTGAAGCTGACTGTGGCTCAGATCATGAGCTCCTTATTGCAAAATTCAGACTTAAACTGAAGAAAGTAGGGAAAACCTGTAGGCCATTCAAGTATGACCTAAGTCAAATCCCATATGATTATACAGTGGAAGTGATGAATAGATTCAAGTGATTAGATTCGGTAGACAGATTGCCTGAAGAACTGTGGGTGGAGGTACATAATATTGTATAGGAGGTGATGACCAAAACCATCCCCAAGAAAAAGAAATGCAAGAAGGCAAAATAGTTGCCTGAGGAGGCCTTACAAAGAGCTGAGAAAAGAAGAGAAGCGAGAAAGGGAAAGATATACTCACTTGAATGCAGAGTTCCAGAGAATAGCAAGGAGAATAAAGAAAGCCTTCTTCAGTGACAAATGCAAAGAAATAAAGGAAAACAATAGAATGGAAAGACTAGTGATCTTTTTAAGAAAATTGGAGTTACCAAGGAAACATTTCATATAAGCTGGATTGAGAAAAGGCAGTGGACCCAGAGATCAAATTGCCAACGTATGCTGGGTCATAGAAAAAGCATGGAAGTTCCAAGAAAACATCTACTTCTGCTTCATTGACTATACTAAAGCCTTTGTGTGGATCACAACAAACTGGAATATTCCTAAAGAGATAGGAGTACCAGACCACCTTACCCACCTCCTGAGAAACCTGTAGGCAGGACAAGAAGGAACACTTAGAATGAGACATGGAACAATGGACTAGTTCAAATTGGGAAAGGAGTATGTCAAGACTGTCTATTGTCACCCTGCTTATTTAACTTATATGCAGTGTACATCATGAGAAATGCCAGTCTAGATGAATCACAAACTAGAATCAAGATTGCCAGGAGAAATATCAACAACTTCAGATATGCAGATGGTACCACTTTAATGGCAGAGAGTGAAGAGGAACCAAAGAGCCTCTTGTTGAAGGTGAAAGTGAAGAGTGAAAAAGCTGGCTTAAAAGTCAACATTCAAAAACGAAAATCATGGTATCCGATCCTATCCCTTCATGACAAATAGATGGGGGAAATGTCAGATTTCATTTTCTTGGGCTCCAAAATCACTGCAGACAGTGACTGTGCCCACAAAATTAAAGGATGCTTGCTCCTTGGAAGAGAATAGCTATGTCAAACCTAGACAGTGTTTTAAAAATCAGAGACAACACTTTGCCAGCAAAGGTCCATATAGTCAAATTTATGTTTTTTCTAGTAGTCAGTATGGATGTGACAGTTGGACCATGAAGAAGGCTGAGCATCCGAAAAATTGATGCTTTTGAACTGTGGTGCTAGAGAAGACTCTGGAGAGTCCCTTGGACAGCAAGGCAATCAAACCAGTCAATCCTAAAGGAAATCAACCCTGAATATTCATTGGAAGGACTGATGCTGAAGCTGAAACTCCAGTACTTTGGCCACCTGAATCAAAGAACTGACTCATGGAAAAGACCCTGAGCTGGGAAAAACTGAGGGCAGGAGGAGAAAGGGGGACAGAGGATGAGATGGTTGGTGGTAGCATTGACTCAATGGACATGAGTGAGCAAACTCAGGGTGATTGTGATGGACAGAGAAGCCTGGAGTGCTGCAGTTCATGTGGTTACAAAGAGTGGGAGAGGACTTAGTGACTGAAAGACAACAACAGTGCATTCCTGTGTAAGTTTAAATGGACAAAATTATATTTTTAATACAGTTATTTTGTTGAGGTTGGAATTAAAATACTCTACTTTTTTAAATGTCTGCACTGTTTTTCAGTAGCCTGTTATAAAATCATGTTGACAAATGCAGTTCAGTACAGTTGATTGTTCAGTCATTTTCATTGTCTGGAAGATCCACATGAATAAAAGTGATGAGGAAAACATCTGAAAAATCTGCCTAGAATATATTCCTCTCATTTTTATTAATTTAGTGTTGACGTGTATACATACATTCAGTTCAGTTCAGTCGCTCAGTCTCTCAGACTCTTTGTGGTCCCAAGGACTACAGCACGCCAGGCCTCCCTGTCCATCACCAACTCCCCGAGCTTGCTCACACTCATGTCCATTGAGTCGGTGATGCCATCCAATCATCTTCTCTGTCATCCCCTTCTGCCTTCACTCTTTCCCAGCATCACAGTCTTTTCCAGTGAGTCAGTTCTTTGCATCAGGTGTCCCAAGTATTGGAGTTTCAGCATCAGTTCTTCCAATGAATATTCAGCACTGATTTCTTTTAGGATGGACTGGTTGGATCTCCTTGCAGTCCAAGGGACTCTCAAGAGTCTTCTCCAACACCACAGTTCAAAAGCATCAATTCTGTGGTGTTCAGCTTTCTTTATAATCCAACTCACATCCATACATGACTACTGGAAAAACCATAGCTTTGACTAGACAGACTTTCGTTGGCAAAGTCAAGTCTCTGCTTTTTAATATGCTGTCTAGGGTTGTCATAGCTTTCCTTCCAAGGAGCAAGCGTTTTTTAATTTCATGGCTGCAGTCATCATCTGCAGTGATTTTGAAGCACAAGAAAATAAAGTCTCTCACTGTTTCCATTGTTTCCCCATCGATTTGCCATGAGGTAATGGGTCTGGATACCATGATCCTAGTTTTTTGAATGTTGAGTTTTAAGCATTGTAAGTACATGCATTTTAGTACATGCATTCATGGATATGCAGTTCCATGCTTTATGTAAAAGTCGTGATTTTAAAACTATAGTATCTTTTTGTTATAGCAATTATATTTCTAGCATATCCTCTGGCTTCCAACTTTTTCTACACTATCATATTAATGGTTTAAGTAATAATAAAATTACTAACATTTCTTGTGCATGCGTATGCACACACATGTATAATGACCTTTTAGGCCAATCTGTGTTGTGCACCTTGAACTTCTTTCATGTTTTCTCCATGAAACATTCTGGCAGTATACTTTTAATGTTCTCTGTGTTACTTAACTCTTTCATTTTAAACTTCAGTTCTAAAGTCCAGCCTTAGGAGTTCAGTTGCTTGCTCTGTGATTCCTTAACTTCTAGACCTGATTGGAGTTTCTCCTTGTGTCTTTGACACAGGTCTCATTTGCAAGATCAGAATAGGTCTTTCTCTAATGAGCTGTGATGCTGACAACAAGTTAATACATGTAAAACATTTAGAGTAATGTATTTCAGACAGGAAGTTCAAATGGTGTTCATCTTTGCTGCTCCTGTCATCATCGTGATTAAAAATTTCGAGTTTTCCTTAAACACACTATAGACTTTGTCATCACTGAAGGTCACTCACGCTCCTCCACATCCAGCTTTGATCATCCCTCAGTGATGGAACATACTAAGACTTTCATATAGACAGCCCAGCTTTGAATTTTTATTTGTATCTGATTCATGTATTTCGTAAGAAAATGAAAAACCTGTATCTATTTGGAGGATATTGTCATCTGTATGATAAAGCATAAGAAATTAAATTAGACAGAGGTAGTGTCAAATACCTTTACATGGCTCTGTCACAGTACCTACTTCAACTTGATCTTTTCACCTCTACTCATTTTATATGCAAATAAGAACTCTGCTCATGTTCCCCTGGTTAAGTGTTTTTGTTTTAAACTTAAGGCACAATTGACCTTCAAGGATGTGGCCATTCAGTTCTCTCCAGAAGAGTGGGAATGTCTGGACCCTGCTCAGAAGACCTTGTACAGGGACGTGATGGTGGAGACCCTCAAGAACCTGCTCTCTGTGGGTGAGGATAATTTCCTTCCAAAAGTTGGGAGGGTATTTTTGCATTTACTGCTCTTGGCCTTTTGGAACTCCCTATCTTGCTTAATGGAGCTCAAAGCCATGTTGACTCAGGCATGAAAACCTTCATGATGTAGGCTCAGGAGTTTAAACATGCCCTTCCTTCAGATGATCTGGCCACTTCACGTTAGGAGTTTTTCCAGCGCTCAATGTCTAACCCTCATCTGGAAACTTTTAAAATATTTTAATTCTCTGTATTCTGCTTCTGTGCTTTTGACTCAGTACTTATTAGAAGAGTGTTGGATGATACCTGCATATCACGTTGTTCCCCTCTGAATCAAAAACATGGCAGGCAGTTGATGATTTTGTGAAACATTTTTCCAGAGCCACCTGTAATGTCCTCACTCTCATGTGAACACAGAGTTGAGATTCTGGAAAAACCACAGTAGTTGACTTTCTCTCCCTCATTTTTTTCTTTTAAGAAATAATTAATTTATTTTTTATTTTGTTGGATCTTCATTGCTGTGCAGGCTTTTCTCTGGATGCAGCAAATGGGGGCTACTCTAGTTGTGATGTGCAATCTTCTCTTGTTATGGAGCACGGGCTCTAAACTGTCAGGGCTTAATGGTTTTGGCTCCTGAACTTGAGAGCACAGGCTCCATAGTTGTGGCTCAGGGCCTTATTTTCTCCCTGTCATGAGAGATCTTCTTGGATCAGAGTTTGAATCTGTATCTCCTGCTTTGGCAGGTGGATTCTTTGCCACTGAGCCACCAGGGAAGCCCCTAGTGACCACCTACTTGGATCCTCAAGAAATGGTTTGAGAATTTTTTCTAGAGATAACATCATCCAAGTCCACATCCTCATGCAAGGGTATTGAATAAACTGTTGTTGACGCCATATTTTTGATGCTTGGGTGCACCATTCTACGTCCACACTTAAGCTTGAAGCATCTTAATGAGAGAGCTTGAGAATTCCCTCTCAGTCCAGTGGTTAGGTGCAGGTTCCATCCCTGGTCAGCGAACTAAGATCCCACAGACCATGGTGTGGAACCCTCCTCTTCTCCAAACAAATACTGAGACAGCTTATGAGGTGGAGTGATACCTTCAGTGATGAACCATCATTTGTTTCTGGCACTGCTGCTTTCATTTTGTACATTTCTATGCATAATAAATGGTCTCGATTTGTTTCTCTAATCATCAGTTTATGCATTTCATGTTACTTAGAGTGCTTGTTTTCTGTTTTCAGTGTGTGGGTTGGTTGATGGAAGATGAGCCAGCCCCATCCAGGTAGAATTGGTGATTAGTTCTTTTTTAATTTTTATTTATTTAAAAAATTTTTATCTTATTAGTTTATTTTTTGGCCTTACCATGTGGCATGTGGGATGTTAGTTCCCTGACCAGGGATCGAACCCATGCCCACTACACTGGAAGTGTGGAATCTTAACCATTGGATCACCAGGAAATTCCAGTGATTAGTTGTTTTTAGAGTTGTTTACATATTCTTGATATTTTATTATGACATAAATCATTTGCAAATATTTCCTGCCATAGCATAGATTAGTTTTCACTCTACTAGGTGTGATCTAATGCACAGTAGTTTATAATTTTGAAGTAGTTCATATTTCTGTTTTAGGTTTGTCACTGGTGCTTTTCATGTTATGTATAATAAATCATTGGTGACTGCTATGTCATAAAGCTTTTCCTGCATGTTTATTTCTAGCAGTTTTATGCATTTTGGGCTTGGTTAGGTCTTTTATTGGTTTTTGTATATTATGTCAGTTAATGGTCCAGCTAAATTGTTGTATATTTGGAGAACTGTTTTTATCCACGTTTTCTTTTTTTAATAGACTGCCCTTCCTCCATTGAGTTGTCTTGACCCCCTTCTAGAACATTTGACCATATATGAGAGTTTTTTTTTTAATGTCCCTGTACTATTCCACCAGTTGCTCTATCTTTATCTTTGTACCACATCATTTTATTAATATAGGTTTGGAGTAAGTTTTGAAATAAAAGACCTGCGAGACCTCTGGCTTTGTTCTTTTTAAGTGTACTTTGCTTTTCAGCATCTTTTGAGATTCCAAATGAATTTGTAAGATGTGTTTATCATTTCTCCAAGAAGTACTATTGATTTTACTTAGCAGTGGGTTGAACCTGTTGATTGCTTGGTTAATACTAACATCTTGACAATATTGACTTCAAATCCTTGAGTTTAGGATGTCTTTGTGTCAATTGTGTCTTTTATAATGTTTTTTAGCCATGTTTTTAGTTTACAATGTACACATCTTTCTGTCCTTGTATAAGATTTGTCCTTTAGCATGTTGCCATAGCTTTTTAAATTCCTTGTTTATCAAGTGTTTTATTATGAAAAGCTGTTGACTTGTGTCAGATGCTTTTTACTGCATTAGTTCAGATGATCATTTTATTTTTTGTTTCATTTCATTAATATCCTTTTTGAACCATTCTTACATTTCAAGAATATATCACCTTATGGTTGCATATAATCCTTTTAATGTGGTGTTAATTTTAGTTTACGTTTATTGATGATTTTGCTTCATTATTAGAAATTTTGATCTGTGGTTTTCTTGTGTCTTTGACTAGCATCAGTATTAGAGGAATTCCTGCTTTATAGAGTCTGGAACTTTTCCTTTTTCTTCTGTGTTTTCTGAAAAAGTTTAAGGAAGCTTGACCTAACTGTTTTGAAGTGTTGTCTGCAATTGTGCAGTGAATGTATGTGACTTGCCTCACAATGATTTTTGATTAACAATTCCATCTCCTTTCCATGACTAGTTTGTACAGATATTAATTTCTTTCTGGTTCTAATAATATATTGGTAGGTTGTTATTCTCTAGAAATGTATTCATTTGTTCTACTTTATCCATTACCTACACATAGAATTTTCTTAGTGTTTCCTTCTAATTTTCTTGATTTCAATTGAATCAGTTGTAACGTCTTTCTCATTTCTAATTTCAGTAATTTGAGTCTTCGTTCCTTTTGTAAGTTATTCTACATAAGGGTTTGTCAGTTTTGTTATTCTTTTCAAAGAACCAACTTGTGGTATTACAAGTTTATGTAGTTATTATTCGCTATTTCATTGATCTCTAATCCAGTTTTTTCTTCTACCTTCTGCTAGCTTAGGTGTATTGTGTATGCCTAATAGTTTTTATTTGGGTTGAATTTTTATTATCATTTTTTCCTTCAATTTATTTCTGTTCAGTTGATAAACCAGGACTGTTTTGTCTATGTGCTCATTTTTTCTCTTTTTCTGGTTTATTGAAATTTAATTAATGTTTATCATTGTGTTAGTTTAAGATCTATAGTGTAATGATTTGATAGTTCTATTGTAATTACCTTGATAGGTTACTTAAAGTATGCATCTGTGACATAGTTCCACCTTTTTTCTGAGTAGTGGTGAGCTGTTTAAGGTCTAGTGTCTTATTAACTTTTAAGCATGTAATATAGTAGTGACAGGTATCATTATCATGCTGTATATTAGATTTGTAGAAGTCTTTAACTAAGAACTGTAAATTTATTCCTTTTAGTAATATCCCCCATTCTACTAACCCCCTGAGTTTGCTAACAACTATTCCATGTTGCCCTTAGTTTGCCTCTTGTTTTTTTGTGTGTGTGTTTTTCCTAAATTAATTTTATTTTATACATACATGGAATAATTCTGTGCTTTTTTTCCTCTGAATTATTTTTATTGAGCATACACCTTCGAGGTCCATCTGTGTTGTTGAAAACACCCAGGATATTTTTATTCTTTATGGGTACATACTGTGTATCTCTCCCAGATTTTTTTCCCCATTCATTTGTTGGATTATACAGTTGTTCTGATGTTGTGGCATTTGTGGTTATTGCTTTAATGAGCGTGGGGGTGCAGATATCTTTTAACACAGTGATTTAATTTTGATTTAATTTTTGATATAGTCCTAAAATCTTAACATGCTCCATTATATGATAGTTTTGTTCTTTTTGCAAGATTTTGGGGAACTTTTATACTTTTTGACTTTTTTCTATCTATATGTTTGTGTACAGAAAAAAACACATCCATTTCCTTTTGATGGTCTTATTCTAGTGTTTCCTTCAGGTTTCAACAAAGATCATTCTTACATGTCTCATACAACATAATATCTGTTCTTTATGAAAATATGCATGGAAATGGGCTTGTGAAATACTGAATTTGATAACCTACTTAGCAAATAATGTAATAGATGTACACCTACTTTATATCTGAAATATCCCATTCTCTTCTCTTTTTAAATCTCTTTCATTTTGGCTACATACCCACAGTATAATTTCCATAGTTAAAAATGGAATAGCTAAACCAATTCTTTTTTCCTTTTAACCTCAGTATTTTTAGTTGCCTGAACTTACAGTTTTATTCACACGTACATACAGTCATAAGCCGTGATATCCTCTGTTTATTATTCCCTGAAATCTACTCAGACCCTTTATCTGTCTTTCTCTTTTTTTCATGTTCCTTTGATGCAGATAGAAACACTAACCTTTACTCACTTATTTTAATGGTTCTCCTGATCTCCCCAGTTTCCAGGTATTCCTTGGAAATACTGGGTGGAGTGGACCCATCACTCCACCTTTCTTATTATTCACACTGTAAAATGATTTCGTTTCATCCCTTGGACTACTTTCTCAGGATACAACTTTCTATGTGCAGCTGTGATGACTCCGAAACCATTTTGAAGAGGGATTTCTGAATAACAGTGTTAGTTACCCAACTCACTTCTTCTTGCATCGCCTATGATTTCCTTTCTAAACTCCCTAGTGTTTGTATGTTTAGTCTTTAATTTCTTTGGGTTTTGTGGTTATGGTGGAAAAGTACCTTTATTTTCGAGAGCTAATATAAGTTTTTCCAGTTTTAATGTTATGTCATTGTGTGTTTGAAAATAGACTACCCTAAGCTTGATTTGAGTTACGGGTAACCACTGTTTCTATAGTGAAGAATCTTATCCTTCAGTTTTCCTAAAAATTTTTAACATTGTGGTTGAAAAAGTATTTATTCATACAGTATAGTAATATATCTGTGATTCTTTATATTTTGTAGCTATCTTTCATATACACATGATCAAGAAATCACAACTAAAATCAAACATTGATATAGGAGAAAGATTCCAAATAGTGATGTTGGAAAACCATGAAAGCCATGAAATCAAGCATTTTTACCATCAAGAATTACAGGAAAATAAGTGTGACCTTGGGTATCAGTGGAGAGATGATGAAAGAAATTATAAAACTATCCCTACATCCCATAAGGAAGTTGTCACTTATGGAAGAGTTCAGCCCAGTGGAAATGATACAGAAAAGAAGCTGATTGCAAATATACTTCCATTAAGCTCTTGGGATGCACTGTGCATGTTTCAGAGTAGACAAACAATTGATGAATTTCATCAAGCTGAGGACAACATGAACAGTAGTACGTCATTTTCACCATCTCAGGAAATTTCTCCTTCTGGCCAATCCAAAATTTCTAATATATATGGGAGTGATTTTATGCATCCTTCAATATTGACACAAGACCAGAAAGCACACGGGGAAAGACCTTACAAATGTAATGAGGGTGGCAAAATCTTTCTTAAAGGCTCAGACTTCAGTAGACATCAGATAATCCATACAGGAAAGAAATTGCTTAAATGTAACTTTTGTGGAAAGATCTTTAGTCGAAATTCACACCTTGAAGTTCATCAGAGAACTCATACTGGAGAGAAACCTTATAAATGTAATGTGTGTGATAAGAGTTTTAATCATAATTCATATCTCACATGTCATAAGAGAATTCATACTGGAGAGACACCTTACAAATGCAATGTCTGTGGGAAAACCTTTCGGTATCCCTCAGGCCTCTGGAGACATATGATAAAACATACTGGAAGAAAACCATTTAAATGTGATGTATGTGGCAGAGTCTTTAATCAAAATAAAGACCTTGCGGTTCATCACAGAATTCATACTGGAGAGAAACCTTACAAATGTAATGAACGTGTCAAGGTTTTTTGTGATAAGGAAACTGTTACAAGGCATCAACAAATTCAAACTTCAGTAACAGCATACAAATGTAATACATGTGGCAAGTACTTTCATCACAGGACTGCCCTTATACGGCATCAACATGTCCATACTGGAGACAAACCTCACAAATGTAATGAGTGTGGCAAGTTCTTTAATCAGAAATCCAATCTGGTGCGTCATCAAACGATTCATAATGGTGACAGACCTTACAAATGTAATCAGTGTGGCCATCTGTTTAGTCTGAAAGGAAGCCTTGCAGCTCATCAGAGGATTCATACTGGAGAGAAACCTTACAAATGTATTGAGTGTGGCAAAGTCTTTAATAGAAATTCAAACCTCATAGTTCATCAGAGAATTCATACTGGAGAGAAACCTTACAAATGTAATGAGTGTGGTGAGATGTTCAGCAGTAGACCAACCCTCATCAGTCATCAGTTCATCCATACTGGAGAGAAACCTTACAAATGTGATCAGTGTGGCAAAGGCTTTGGTTACAAACAATGTCTTCGAATTCATCACAGATTGCATAATGAATAAGTGGAAGTGAAAGTGATAGTCACTCCAGTCATGTAGCCTGTCAGGCTCCTTTGTCCATTGGATCTCCAGGCGAGAATACTGGAATGGGTAGACATTTCCGTCTCCAGGGGATCTTACTTTACCTAATGAGCCACCAGGGAAGTCCACATAACGAATAGAAACATTGCAAATTTGTTGTGTGGAAAAGCCTTTACTCAGATCTCAACCCTACCACACATCAGAAAATCCAACTTAAGAAACACCATGTAATTGTGCTATATGTAGGAAGGTCTTCAAAATTCATACTTCAAAAAGAATTCAGATCTGAAAATTCACAGCTTACAATTTGTAGGAGAACTCATAGCAGGAAGAAACTGTACAAATATCATGAGTGTTGTGAAGTTTTTTTGCACTCACCACCAGGTAATCTGTAATGGGAAGAAACCTCACAAGTTTAATGACCGTCTCTATGTTTAGTTAAAATTCATACCTTGTATATAGTATGCCAGATAATTCATACCGGAGAGAAACCTTTCAAACGTAATGAGTGTCGATTTCTTCAGTGTGCGTTTAAGCCTAAAACGTCCCTACAGGTGTTCCATGATCTTGAACATTGAACAGTGTAGTGAAGTATCAAGGCTTTTACAGGTGTCCACATCTTCGGCTTTATTAGAGTTTGTAGAACTGCAACATCACATCAACTGTAGTGCAAGAACCATAGACTCTTGATGAGATGAGAATGTTTCTGGAAAACTGTGTTTTGCGTTTCTACATACCCCATACTAAATTTTCCATTTCTGCTATACCAATTACTACAAACTGAGTGCCTTAAATAAACAGATTTATTCTCTTCTGTTTCCATTCAAGAATTGTAAATGGATCCAAAGCTCTGTCTTCTTTGGGGTACTCCAGGTCACAATTTGTTTTCTTGCTTTTATGAATTTCCAACATCATTTTCATCCTTTTTCTCATGATCTCAATGTGGTTTTGCATCACAGCCTCTTTAATCAATGATTTTGTTCAGACGTCCTTTATCATATGAGCACTTCCTCAACACATTGTTTAAATTAGGTCAGCCTCTCTTGCTGTCACTCTATTAATTCATTACTAGGGTCATATCTTACTTGATGATTGCTGACATTCCCTTATAGAATATAACCTCCTGAAGGCAGAGTATTTTATTTCTTGTTAGATCATCAGTGATTAGGACCCAGTGCAGGAAATGAATTAGTTGATAAAGTTGAAAAATTGTTTTAGACATTTTCTATTGCATACTTTATAGTCCAAAAAAGAACTTTTATATGTAGTCTGAATATAAAAAATTTGAGTGACCTACTTTATTGTGTGATTCACTTTATCATCATTCTCTAAAACTGCATTTGCAGTATTTCCAAAGTATGCTTGTACCTTTATCTCATAGGTCAGTATTACCAAAGAATGAATATTTAAATAAGATGCAGGTTCACTGATTACCACAGAATTCGACAAGAAATATTATCCAAGATGAAGTTGTGTTTACTCAAAAAAATAGGTCACAATTATGCTAGATAAAAACCATTTCCCTTTAGGCAGGAACAAATGTCGAGCAATACCAGTTTCTGAAAGTATTGTACCATACTGTGACTAGCAGGACTTCCCTGGCAGTCTAGTGGTTAAGACTCCACATGTCCAGTGCAGGCACTGCAGGTTCAGTCCCTGGTCTGGGAAGGGGAACTAAGATCCCACAAGCCATGCTGCCTGGTGGGTAGTCAAAAAAAAGAAATATTCTTCAAACAGAATGGTGGCAACCAAAGTTGTAAAACCTCAAAAGTCAAATTGAAAACTTAGCTTTTATACCCAGGGATATAAACAAGTTAGGTATAAAAAGTTAGGCAAAGTCTCATATGAATTACAAAGCTCCAAAGTGGTCCAAGAATTAACATACTTGGGAGAGGAGAAAAGCTTAAGTAAATTTTGATGAAATCATGTTAACAAGCTTTTCATCCACAGATCTAAAAGAGGAACAGTAATCATTCATAAGGTAATCAGTGGGGAGTTGGAAGATTTCTTTCTTGCTCTTTCTGAAGTAAACAAATAGGCTATCCTGAATCTTACTGAAATTAAAGAAGAAGCATAGTTCTTAGCAAGTAAGCGGTCTCCTTCCACAGAAAAGAAGAAAAGGAGTTCTTTTATGTTGGCTATTTTCCAGAGTTACGGGGTTGGAGTAAAGTCTCACATTGTCAGTATGTAATGTGACATCATGTGAAATTCAAAGACTAAAATGTACACATATATATGAATAATGGAGTAATAAACAATGTAATAATGATAACAAATATGCCCAAGAACCTCAGCCCAGGTGTCTTACTTAATTTATCATGTCATTGTAGGAAATAAATCTTTCCTTCTTTTCACTGCCACAGGGCTTATGGATCTTAATTCCCCAACCAGGAATTGAACTTGGGCCCCTAGAGTGGAACTATGGAATCCTAACCACTGGACCACTGGAAAATTCCCTAAGTAGCACTCAGCGTTTAAGCTGTTTAATGGTATCAAAGGACCCTGCAGGGGGACCCTGCCTGTTGACATGATTTAAAGTGAGGGTGGGATGATTTGAGAGAATAGCATTGAAACATACATAGTACCATATGTGAACTAGATCACCAGTCCAGGTTCGATGTATGAAACAAGGTGCTCAGGGCTAGTGCACTGGGATGACCCTGAGGGATGGGATGGGGAGGGTTGTGGGAGGAGGGTTCAGGATAGGGAACACATGTACGCCCATGGCTGATTCACGTCAATGTATGGTAAAAACCACTACAGTATTGTAATTAGCCTCCAATTAAAATTAAAGATTTTCTCCTCTCCCAAGTATTAATTCTTGGACCATTTTGGAGCTTTGTAATTCATATGAGATTCCTCAGATAGCTTTTGACCTACACTCCCTGGACTACAGTTGATCTCTGTCTCCCAGATTTTAGTGTACTCTAAATGGAAATGATGTTCTTGATACCACTGGAATGAAAATGCACAATCAGCATGAACAGAATTTTGCATTTGTTAATTTCCATTGCCTACGAAGACAATCCTGTCTTTGCTTAACTAAATGACCAGTTCTAGGGGTAGTCAACACCTCCATTGACCCTTCACAGAGCACCTTAGACTCCATCCAACGGCTAAGTTGCCGATCTCTCACTGCCAGTGTACCTGTCTCCACACACTCATGCCCAGGTGTCTTACTTAATTTATCACGTCATTGTAGGAAATAAATCTTTCCTTCTTTTCACTGCCACAGGGCTTATGGATCTTAATTCCCCAACCAGGAATTGAACTTGGGCCCCTAGAGTGGAGCTATGGAATCCTAACCACTGGACCACTGGAAAATTCCCTAAGTAGCACAATTTTGAAGTCATTAAGATTAGGTGAATGTGCATTTTCGTCTTACTGTGAGAACCTCATTTTGAATTTTAAGTGCCTTCATATTTTCATTTTTTTCATGGCATCTATATTTTATATCCATTCCTGTAGCCGGCCAGAATCAAGCTTGAATCAGGCTTCCCAGATAGTTAAGTGGTTAAAAAAAAAATCTTCCAAATGTGGGTTGGGTCCCTGATTCAGGAAGACCCCCTGGAGAAGGGAATGGCAACCCACTCCAATATTCTTGCCTGGAAAATCCCATGAACAGTGGAACCTGGATGGCTACAGTCCATGGGGTTGCAAAGAGTCAGTCAGGACTTGAGTGACTGAGCATGCAGGAGCACATTCATTATCTACTGCTATGTAGCCAATCAGTACGAAGCTTACAGGCTTCACAGTGAGCATTTGATGATAGTCCACAGTTTCTGCATGTGGCAGCATCTTAGTGGTGTGGGTGTGGCTCAGGGCCTCTTGAGTTTGAAGCCACAGGAAGGCTCCTTCTGGGCTGGATTGGCAGGCTTTCAAACTCCCTCTCCTAGCTGGTGGCGAGGGCCTAGGTCCTTGCCCTCTGGCCCTCTTCATGGGTTCGCTTCCCTCAGAACTCCCTCAGACAGAGAGGGAAAGAGTGGAGTGGAGCCTGGGGCCTTTCATACCTTTATTGTAATTATCCTTGTATAATTTTTTAATGATGAACCGTAACAGAGAAAAGGATTTTACTATGTGTCTAAAATCATGACAGGATGCATTACAGATTGCAACCTAGCTCTCCAGGTACCATTTTGAAAGAAGGATACCTAAGTTCAAGCAGTTGTTGTATTTTAATGACTGACCTTAACTATATACTTCTACTAGCAAGAAATGCTTTATTCTGCAGCATGAAGAGATTAGAAATTCCAAGTGTTAAATATCAGCTTCTAATCAAATTTGGACTGAAAGGATTATTAAAAGTCCATGAAAGTCTCTTGGACCTGGTCAATTCTTGCATAGCCTAGTCTCTGTGGACACAGATACATTTTCAGTGAGAGACAAGCCAGGAGCTGGGGAAGAGAAACTCAGTTGGATGGGACCTATACACCCACAGCCCGCCTCCCCATCTTTCCCACCTTCTTCCTGAAGCAAGTTAAGGGCACCAACTCCTATAGGAACAATCACTGAACATGGCACCCCCTGCAGAGACACTCACACATGTGGAAGATGAAGACAGGAGGTCCTGACAATAATGTGCAACTCTAATAAGGACCTCCTTTTTCTCTTCCTTGTTTTACATTTGCTTGCAAACATGTTTAAAGAATGGACTTTATATATTTTTTTAGATTTTCACCATACAGCAATTTTAGATAACTTTTACTTTCTAGATGACATATGTAGAAGCTAGCAAGAGATGTGTTCAGATCTTGTTGCATTATTTATTATGCAGATGATAAATAGGTAGACAAAATCAGCCTATCTTTACACTAGGGTTCACAGTTAATTTAATCTTTTGTGAACTTCCAGATTGTCCTGGTCTGTGAGCAGGTTGGAAAAGCATTTCCAGACATGAGGTGGAATGAGAGGAGAAAAGAGTGGGAGACTGTTAGAATAGCAGGATGGCTCAAGGGAGAGCTGACCTCTTTGTTGGGCTAGTGGCCAATTTTTATAGCCTCCAGACAGAAAATTCTTACTGGAAGGGGTGGCATTTGGTGATTGATTAGGATTTTATAGGGTGATTAATAGGGTAGGTGTTTTACTTAATATGGGGGTCTCAGAACTAGCTGGATTAGACCTGGAGATTCATGACAACACTTGCTATGGGACTTAGTTCCAGAGATTTTTGTCCTGTGACCTTGGTATAGGGCTCCATGCTGATTATGTAACAAAGTATGTACAGTCTACTCAGGAACTATTTTTATCATACTATTTGAAACTATTTGTTTCAATGAAATACTGAAGCAAAGTTTTCCACTGCCTATAAAGGGTACCAAGGGTAAGCTGGACTCACTGAGAATTGACCACATGTGTTAATTAGAGCCAGTATTGTCATATGGAAATTCTGTTATAGAAATCAAGAGAGAATAAAAAGACTAGAAGATGGACATAAAGGGGTTCCTCCAAAAGATAAACAGGTGTTCGTGCCTTCGGTTTTGGAGACCAGACTCCATCTCTTCAGCACCTATGGGGAGTAGGACCCTGGAAGCCTCTGCTGCGGGAGGCACCGGCCACGGGCCGATTATGGGAAGCAAAGTCGAGATGTAAAGGCTCACCTGCGGAGTCCAGGGAGGGGCGGCCCAGAGCAGTCCTGACTCGGACCTGAATGATGAGACCAAGGAGTGTACGTGAGCACGCATGTGTGTGGGTGCTTTAAAAATGTTGGTTTTTGTCAACAATTTTTGTTATTCATATGATCCATAGAAACAAGAACGTGTTGGGGTGGGGGGCGGGCGTCACGGAAGTAGGAAAAAAGATTTTTAATGCAGATTCGCAGTAGCTCAGTATACAACTTGAGGCAGCCAACCCCTCCCTTCTCCCAGTCCCCCCAGTTTAAAGGGCGCAGGGCTAGGCCTTTTTCTCGCTCCGCCCCTTGGCGGTAGGCCCCGCCCCGGAAACCCGGCCTCTAACCCGAGGAGCCCAGCCTAATGACCCGGAAGGTGGAGAGCTCGCAGCCAAGGTCACGGGCCTGAGGTAAGTTTCTTCTTTCTACCGTGAACTTGTGCTGTGCGGTACCCCTAGTCCTCAAGGTGTGGGAGTCGCTAGGGATCTAACATGCCAGGACCCGGCCCTCCGCCCCAGAAAATCTGGATTTCGCCGTTTCGGGTCCGGTATCTTTTCTTTTTGGTGTGAAGTCGCTCTGAGCCGGTCGTTGCCCTTGGCTTTTCTGCTTTCGTCCCACGTAGACACCGCCTTTCAAGACTCTTTCCTTCATAAAATCTTCTACTGACCCCCGCGCCCCACCCTCACCCCATGTAAAATACTCGTCCGCGGTGGATTTGCGCCCCCCAACCTTGAACTCTCGGTCCCTGGAGGCAGCGCCGGCCGCTCTGCTGCCGCAGAGGCCGCGTCTTCTGCCTTCGCCGAGCTGGGCGGGTCGTGTGATACCCCATGCTCTCCGGTCCCCAGGACCTCTCCGCCCTCCCTTTAGAAAGTGGTCCTTTCCGGAAGACAGGCATTTTGTACTTGGATAAGGGGGTATCTGGAAAAGGAGAGACCGAGGGAGAAGTGGAAAACTTGGAGGGAAAAGTGAGGGAAAACGAGTGGGAACGTAGAGGGTCGCTGAGGGACACGCGAAGAAGCAGTAACCTGAAAGTGATGGAAGTCGTATCTGCAAGATTGCAGGGCAGCATAAGGAAGGGAACCCGGATCAGCGTGAGAAGGCAGGATCCCAGAGGACGGTCATTTCATGAAGAGAGTAATAGAAAATGTTACAAGAGTTGGAACCTTGGCCTTCAGAGCCATGTGGTTCTGGGAGAAAAAGTGGACAGAGGGTGACAAGAAGAGCAGAGGGACAGAAGGAGCTGGAAGGAAGCGTCGCCACCTGGGGTCTCTGAGGAGAAAGGAAGTGTATCCGGAGGGCTGAGAAGAAGCGAAGATGGGGAAGAAAGAGGCAGAAACACACAGAAATTTTATTTATGACAGTCAGAAGGGGTGGGAGAAAGACCTCAAGAGGCAGAACAGCTTGCACAGAGGGGCAGGACAGGTGTGAGGGAAGAAACAAAGAGGAGGCCAGAAACAGCAGGAGAGCAGAGGGGAGCAAAAAATACACGCGACCAATGAAACAGGGAGACAGGTAAACAAAATAAAATGGAAACACCTAGTAGTGCAGGTGGGGGAAAAACTGGATCCAAATGGGTGTTGGGTTGTTTTGATATGGATCATTGAGTTGTAACATTGATGTGTGTCCAATTACAGCTTTTTAACATTTGTTTCAGATTTTTTTCCTGGCATGAATGGCTTCTTCTCTTCTTATAAATGTAAAGTTTTTTTGGTAAGTAGTACATAATTTTAGGAGGAAGGCCTGGCAACCCACTCCAGTATTCTTGCCTGGAGAAATCCCATGCACAAAAGAGCCTGGGAGGCTACGGTCTATAGGGTCTATAGGGTCTCAAAGAGTTGGATACAACCGAAGCAATTTAGGATGCAAGCAGGCACCTAATTTTAGAATATGTTGATGAGTAGTTGGCAGAAATGTCAATGATCTTCTGTACTAACAGTCAAAATCTAGTTTTACCCGTTAGCCTTGTATTGTTTTCTTCCTCTTCCTGTGAGCTAGTAAAATTGTGAACTCTGAGGTGATATGAAGATGTTTCCCTCAGGTCCCTCTTAGCTATTTTCTGCAAGTTCTCTGAAACATGGGCTGGATTAACTTGGAAAGTTTTTGCAACAGAGCCCATCCATGATGAAGAAATTGGCTCACAAGTGATTTCTTTCTTTCTTTTTTTTCCTATTTGAGTATAGTTGATTTACAAGGTTTTGTTACTTTTAGGTGTACAGCAAAGTGATTTAGTTGTGCATATATATGTTGATTGTTTTTCAGATTCTTTTCCCACATAGATTATCACAGAGTATTGAATTAGTTCCCTGTGCTATACAGTATGTCTATATTAGTTATCTGTGTTATATATAGTACTGTTTATATATTAATCCCAACCTTCTATTTTATTCCCCCCTGCATTCCCCTTTGGTAGCCATAATTTTGTTTCTAAGTCTGTGAGTCTTATTTCTGGTTTGTAAGTCAGTTCACTTGTTTCATTTTTTTAAGATTTTAGAAATGAATGATAATCATATATTTGCCTCTCTCTGACTTCTTTCACTTTATAATAATCTCTGCTGCTGCTAAGTCGCTTCAGTCATGTCCAACTCTGTGCGACCCCATAAACGGCAGCCCACCAGGCTCCCCCTTCCCTGGGATTCTCCAGGCAAGAATGCTGGAGTGGGTTGCCATTCCCTTCTCCAATGCATGAAAGTAAAAAGTGAAAGTGAAGTCGATCAGTCGTGTCTGACTCAGCGGCCCCATGGACTGCAGCCTACCAGGCTCCTCCGTCCATGGATTCTCCAGGCAAGAACACTGGAGTGGGTTGCCATTTCCTTTTCCATAGGTCCATCTATATTGTGGCAGATGGCATTCTTTCATTCTTTATATGGCTGAGTAATATTTCATTGTATATATGTGCCATATCTTCTTTATTTATACATCTGTTGGTGGACATTTAGTTTTTCCTTATCTTGGGTATTATAAATATTACTGCTATAAACATAGGGGTGCATGAATCTTTTTGAGGTATAATTTGGTGCGGTTTATATGCCTTGGAGTGGGATTGCTAAATTGTATGGTAATTCTGTTTTCAGTTTTCTGAGGAACTTTCCACAGTGGCTGCACCAACTTGAATTCTCATCAACAGTGTGTTTCTATATACTTGAAATTTTCTCAGAAAGAATTACATGTTCTCACTACATAGTCACACAAAATGGTAATTTTGGGTTGATGGAAGTATGGATTACTTGATTGTGATAATTATTCATAGTGTATATGTTTGTCAGAGAATCACTTGTTCCATTTTCATTCATCTTTTATATCTCAATAAAGCTGGAGAAGAAAAAGAAAAAGTGGGAGATGTGTTGGGCTTAATCTTCTGTTAGTGGTACTCAATCCAGGCTTCATAGTAGATCAATGAGTCATTTGTATAGACATATTTTATACACTTTGACCATGAATTCTTAAGATCGTGGGTATGTGGCGAAATCTCAATAATATTTAATTGCCCCTGTGATTCCAGCCTGGACTTGTCACTGAACATCAGGACTGTGAGTCCTCCTGTTTCTGAGGACTGAGATCTAGCCTGTGGAGGAGGTGCTCTATTCTGCGTGGGGATGGACCAGGGCCTGGTCTGTGACCTGAAGGGGGTTGTCAGGTCAGCTCAGGTGCCCACTGCTACTGTGTGGCATAGCAGCCTCATAGGAGGGTGGGGAGATATGGTGAAAAGTGTGGGAAAAGTGACTGGTTGGTCTCTGTGGGGGAGTTTACTGTCCTGAGTCCCTCCTGTGACAGTGGGGAGCACAGGACTCTTAACCCACATGGTGAGATCTTCCCTGTGTGTGTGGTAGCAGCAGAGGAAGAGGGAGTATGTTTATTCTAACCGTTAAACAGCCTGTTTTCAGCTTTGAAGCTTGACCTCTGAAGATGCAAGTTGTCTGAGTAAGAAGCCCATAAGAAGAGGAGGAAGAGGAAAGTAAAGGATGGCTGTTTCTCAGGTGAAGTCATAGTCTCAGTTGATTCTTCAGTCTGTCCTTCTTGAAATGCCTCTCTTTGGATTTCTTTCTGATTCTGAGGTGTTCTTTCTTGACACCTGTACGTTCATACTTACCTAGTGCCTTCCCTCAGTACGTATTTATTAATTGTTGCATCTTCTTGTAGAATCGACCCTTTTATGATTATGTGATGTCCTTTGTCTCTTGTGTCAGTTTTTCTGTTTATTTTTCTGATACTGTGCAGTCACTCCTGCTCTCTATCTTTTCCCTTCTTTTCACTCTTTGCCTTTCTTGTCTTTAGAATACTCTGTCACTCTAGGTGTCTGTTTTCTTCTGGTCACTTCCTCTCATGGTCTCTGCTCAGGCACCCTGTACAGTGGTAAAAGGCAGGAGCTCTCGCCAACCCCCTTCACTCCACTGGAACTTCAAAGGAATGCATTCGGAATTTCCTTTAATCATGACATTTGGTAAAGTGTTCTTTTTAAATAATAATATATTTTTCAATATTATTTCTGTCTTTTTTAATGCTTCAAGAATCTTTTAAGTTTACTATTGTGATTTTATCTGTTATCTGTTAAAATAATGTGTAACAGTAATAACTTTTAAAATTTTGAATCAGTGTTACGTCTGTACTAGTTTTTTTAGTATCCTAGTGTAGAATCTTTTTGGGAAACTCAATTGAGTACAATTTGTACGTTTTCATTGTCTGGAGGATCTTAGGATGCATGTGAATAAAAACAATACTGAAAAAATTGACTGAAAAACTGTCAGGAGACTACTCAGTTATTTTAGTGTTGACCTGTATGTATAGGTGTATGGATGTGCATGTCCATGGTTTAGATAAACAATGTCATGATTTGGGGCTTCCCTGGTGGCTCAGATGGTGAAGAAGCCACCTGTAGTGTGGGATACCTGGGCTCAGTCCCTAGGTTGGGAAGATTCCCTGGAGAAGGGAACAGCTACCCACTCCAGTATTCTGACCTGGAGAATTCCATGGACAGAGGAGCCTGGCAGGCTACAGTCCATGGGGTCACAAAGAGTAGGACATGACTGAGTGACTTTCACTTTTCATGATTAAAAAAAAAAAGATACCATGATTTTAAAACTATCACATCGTTTTGCCATCGATAGTGTCTTGAATATGTTCATCGTTTTGCAGTTGATAGTGTCTTTTGAATATGTTCGTTCTGTTGCAGTTGATGGTGTCTTTTGAATATGTTCTCTGGCCTTGATTTTTTTCTCTATACTACCATGTTCACAGTTTAAATAATAATAAGATTACTAACATTTTGTGTTCGTGTGCATGTGTGCAAACATGTATAATGACCTCTTAGGCTGATCCATGTTGTTCAGTTTGAACTTATTTCACATTTTCTCAGGGAATCATGTGTCAATGAACTTTTAATGCTCATTACTTTTAATTTTTCAGCTTCAGTTCTAGAACCCAAACATGGTAGTTCAGGTGCTTACTATATGATTCATTAGGTTCTTGTCCTGAGTCGAGTTTTTCAGTGTCTCTGACAGTTTTCTCCTCTGTAAGATGGTAAAAAATTCTTTCTTTAATGAGCTGTGATGTTGGTAACAAGTTAAAAATGTTAAACATTTAGAGTAATGCATAGTATATTGGAAGTATTCAAATGTTGTTTGTCTTTGCTTCTCTCATCATCATCATCATCTTTGGAGATTTTGAACTTTCTTTAAAACTACTGTGGACTTTGTCATCTCTGAAAACACCACTCATACTCCTCTGTATCCAAGTTTGATCATTCTCAGTGTGTCTAACATATCTAGCCCTTCCACATAGACAACCTGGTGTTGAATTATTATTTGTATATATTTCATGTATTGCCCACAAAAATGAGAAATCTACTTCTATTTGGAAGCTATCATAATCTCAATGACAAAGCACGGGAAATTAAAATTAGACATACAAGTAGCTCTAAATGCCTTTTCACGGCTGCCAGAATATATTCTTCAACTTAATTGATCTTTTACCTCTATTCATTTTGTATGGAAATAAGAACTCTCCTCATGGCCTTGGTGAAACTTTTTTTTTAACTTTAAGTCACAGTTGACATTGAATGATGTGGCCATCCAATTCTCTCCAGAAGAGTGGGAATGCCTGGACCCTGCTCAGAGGGCCTTATACGTGGATGTGATGTTGGAGACCTTCAGGAACCTGCTCTCTGTGGGTGAGGATAACTTCCGTCTAAAAATTGGGAAGGTATCTTTGGATTTACCCTTGTTTGCCTTTTGAAACCCCCTGCCTTGCTTAACTGAGCTCAAAGCCATGTTGACTCAGGCATGAAAAGCTTCATGATGTAGCCTCAGGAATTTAAACATGCCCTTTCTTCAGATGATCTGGCCTGGCCACTTCATAATACTCCAGAAGTGTAGTGGAGAATCCTATTTATGGTTCCTCAAAAATGTAACATGGTTGAGAAGTTTCATAACTGTGTTTGAAGTATTACTTTTATTTAATATCTTATATTCAACCTGAAACTTACATTCATGCAGTGTATCTATGGTTCTTTATATCTTATAGATATTTCTCATATACACATCTGGAAATTACAACTAAAATCACACACTGATAGAGGAGGAGTATGCCGAACAGTGATTTGGGGAAGAAATGAAATCTCGGAAATCAAACATTTTAACCTTCCAGAAATTCAGGAGAACATGAATGACTTCAGGTTTCAGTGGAGAGATGATGAAAGAAATTACAAAAATATCCATACATCCCTTAAACAAGATGTCATTGATAGTAGAAGTCAACATGGTAGAAGGGATGCAGTAAGCAACCATACTGGAAATAGACTTGTGTTAAGCCTTCAAGATAAACGACCTATGTTTAAACATCAACAGAAAATTGCATTTAATCAAGGTAATAAGTATGTCAACAGTAGCTCCTCATTTTCACCTCTTCAAATAGTTTCTCCTACTCTCCAAACCAATATTTATAATATATATGGGAGTGACTTTATGTATCCTTCAATACTGATGCAAAACCAGATCCCACACAGGGTAAGACCCTACAAATTTTATAGTGAGTGTGGCAAAAAGCTGCATCAGGGCTCAAATTTCAGGAGTCATCAGAGAATCCATATAGGAGAGAAATTACGTATATGTGATATATGTGGCAAGGTCTTTAGCCGAAATTCAGATCTTGTCATTCATCAAAGAACTCATACTGGAGAGAAACCTTACAAATGTAATGAGTGTGGCAAGTTCTTTAGTACAAAAGGAAAGCTTTCAGTTCATCAAAGAATTCACACTGGAGAGAAACCTTACAAGTGCAACGAGTGTGGTAAAACCTTTAATCAGAGCTCAATCCTTAGTCGACATAGGATAATCCATACAGGCAAGAAATTACATCAATGTGATGTATGTGGCAAGGTCTTTAGCCAAAATTCTGACCTTGTAATTCATCAAAGAATTCATACTGGAGAGAAACCTTACAAATGCAATGAGTGTGACAAGGTCTTTAGTCAAAAAAGAAAGCTTTCAATTCATCATAGAATTCATACTGGAGAGAAACCTTATAGATGTAATGACTGTGGTAGAACATTTAGTCAGAGCTCAACCCTCAGTCGACATCAAATAATCCATACAGGAGAGAAATTACAGAAATGTGGTATGTATGCTAAGATGTTTAGCTGAAATCCAGACCTTGTAATTCATGGGAGCATTCATACTGGAGAGAACCCTTAAAAATGTAGTGTCTGTGGGAAAGCCTTTCATTTTTCCTCAGGTATCAGCAGACATGAGATAATCCATGCAGGAGGCAGAGCTATATAAATATCATGTATGTGGCAGAGTCTTTCACTGAAGCCCTTGGACTTCATCAGGAAATTCATACTAGAGATAAACCTTACAAATGTTATAAGTATCTTTCGTCAAAACAAACCTTGTGAGTCACCCAAGAATTCACAATAGAAACCTTACAAACGTAATATGGGTGTGACAAGTTCTTTCTTGAGAAGACAACCCATTAAAACTATCAACAAATTCATACGGCAGAAAAGCCTTCCGAATGCAGTGAGTGTGGCAAGGTCTTTAATCACAAGGGAAACCTTACAGTTTATCAGAGAATTCATACTGGAGAAAAACTTTACAAATGTATTGAGTTATACAAAATCTTTCATGAGTTGCCAGCCCTTGCAAAGCATCAACTGAATTCATACTAGAGAGAAACCTGATAAGTGAGTGTGGCAACATCTTTAGTCAAAGTTCCACTCTTTTAAGTCTTTGGATAATTCGTAGGAACAAGGAGACAATCTCCATTGACAAATGCCTGGGAGTCATTCTGCCGTTTCCCAGTGATGTACTGACAAACAAAGGCAGAGCATGCTACAGAGAAAAGAAGACTTGTTTTCCTTTGGATTTAAATTCATTCTGGGGCTGCTCCCTGCCCTTGGCTTTTCTTCCACATAGGTGCCTTTCAAACATTTTGCTTCTTCAAACTATGTACTACCTCTGCTCCTGCTGTAGCAGAAACTAAATGAGGCACCCCATTATGTTAGTCCTTATACAATCCTTTTTCACCACTTAACCTACAGATGTTTGTTCTCCCTCTCTTTTTTGCTTATTTGCAATCTGAAAATGATTGCCCTCTAGCTACACTTGGCGTTTATTCTTCCAAGGAAACATTACTTTCCTCTCGGAGCATTCTTCATTCCAGAAAGAATGTCATGGGACGATGACCTCAGAGACCACCAGAACCTGTTCTTGAATCACCTGATGCCAGCTTGATGATCTCAATTCACCCAGGAAGGGAAGAATGCAAGACCACACCAGCCCTCATTCTTTTTTTCAGCCCCATTTTCCACCTGGAAAAAAAAAAAAACAAACCTGAAAACCTTAAGACCTCTTCCAACTTCCCAGGAAGCAGGGGCACAGTTTTTGACACACTGGCCTACTGTGTTCCCCCTTTACCTGGCAAAGTAATAAAGCTACTTCTTTCTACTCCTCCAAAACTCTGTCACAGTATTTCTATTCAGCATTGGAGAACTTTTGGGAACAATCCCCCAGCCTCGCCCTATCCACCCTTGGAGGGTGGCAGGAGATGCCGCGTTCTCTCCCTAGGCCTGGGATCCTGGAGAGCCTGCCCCTTACCTGAGGCCCCCTCTTTCCTAGCCCCTCTTCCTTGCGTCTCCTCAGAGCAGTCCTTTCTCTCAGGCCTCCCCTTATGGTCAGCCCTTCCTTTCATCCCCTTGTGGAGGTGCCCCAGGCCAGTCATGTGACAGTCATTGTTTTCCTGTGTCCAGTTCAACTCAGTAGGAAAATGTTCTTGTAGGCAGGCATGTTATTCAGTCACATCCCTGGAAATAATGTAGGCAGGACGGTGTAGGAGAAGCAGAGACAGAAGGACACAGAAAAACAGCTGAGAAGAATGAGGGGAACCAGTGAGAATGCAGATGGTGACGGCTGGGAATCTTGCAAAGAGACAGTAACATAAAAGAAATTGAGCCTTGAAAGTCAGTTTTATAAAAGTAGTAATGAAAACAGGATCTGCAGGGGTAGGAGAGCACTGTAGGGAGAGGAGTCCTGAGTCAGTGATAGGAGGGAGAGTAACAGTGGTGAGGATTAAGGAGTTGGAAACTTGGCATTCAGAACGTTGGGACCCGGGAGAGAAAACTAGCAATTGGAGGAGCAGAAGAAGAAAGAAAGGAAATCTGATGCATAGTCACCTGGGGGTGCCAGAGAATGAGGTGGAAGTGAGCATAACATGGATAGGTGAGGTGTACCCCCAAAAGCAGGGAGGGAGCAGAGATGGGAAAGAGGCAAAAACAGGGCAGTCAAAGGTTGAGGGGAAAGTGCAGTAAGAGGGGAAATGAGTAGAGTAAGTAGGACCCATGTGAGGTTTCAAATAGGGCAGGAACACCAGTAGAGGGGAAGAAAAAGAAAGCGGGACTTCCTGGTGGACCAATGGTTAAGAATCTGCCTTCCACCACCATATGACCCAGCAATCCCACTGCTAGGCATATACCCTGAGGAAACCAAAATTGAAAAAGATGTACCCCAATATTCATTGCAGCACTATTTACAATAGCTAGAACATGGAAGCAACTTAGATGTCCCTCAATGGATGAATGGATAAAGAAGTTGTACATACACAAATTGGAATATTATTCAAACATAAACTGAAGTCAGTCGTGTCTGACTCTTTGCAACACTATGGACTGGAGCCCACAAGGCTCCTCCGTCCATGGAGTTTTCCAGGCAAGAATACTGGAGTGGGTTGCCATTTCCTTCTTTAAGAGATCTTCCTGAGCCAGGGATCAAACTCTGGTCTCCCACATTGCAGACAGACTTTACCGTCTGAGCCACCAGAGAATTCCAGCCATAAAAAGGAATGCAATTTGAGTCAGTTCTAATGAGGTGGATGAATCTAGAGCCTATTATACAGAGTGATGTAAGTCAGAAAGAGAAATATAAATAGCATATACTAATGCTTATATGCTCAAACTACCACACAGTTGCAGTCATCTCACAGGCTAGTAAAGTAATGCTCAAAATTCTCCAAGCCAGGCTTCAGCAATACGTGATCCATGAACTTCCAGATGTTCAGGCTGGTTTTAGAAAAGGCAGAGGAACCAGAGATCAAATTGCCAACATCCCCTGGATCATCAAAAAACCAAGAGAGGTCCAGAAAAACATCTATGTCTGCTTTATGCCAAAGCCTTTGACTGTGTGGATCACAATAAACTGGAAAATTCTGAGAGATGGGAGTACCAGACCATCTGACCTGCCTCTTGAGAAATCTGTATGCAAGTCAGGAAGCAACAGTTAGAACTGGACATGGAACAACAGACAGGTTCCAAATTGGGAAAGAAGTCCATCAAGGCTGTAAATTGTCACCCTGCTTATTTAACTTATATGCAGAGTACATCATGAGAAACGCTGGGCTGGAAGAAGCATAAGCTGGAATCAGGATTGCCGGGAGAAATATCAATAACCTCAGACATACAGATGACACCACCCTTAAGGCAGAAAGTGAAGAGGAACTAAAAAGCCTCTTGATGAACGTGAAAGAGGAAAGTGAAAAAGTTGGCTTAAAGCTCAACATTCAGAAAACTAAGATCATGGGATCTGGTCCCATCACTTCATGGGAAATAGATCGGGAAACAGTGTCAGACTTTATTTTCTGGGGCTCCAAAATCACTGCAGATGGTGTTGCAGCCATGAAATTCAAAGACACTTACTCCTTGGGAGGACAGTTATGACCAACCTAGACAGCATATTCAAAAGCAGAGACATTACTTTGTCAGCAAAGGTCCATCTAGTCAAGGCTATGGTTTTTCCAGTAGTCATGTATGGATATGAGAGTTGGGCTGTGAAGAAAGCTGGGCACCAAAGAATTGATGCTTTTGAACTGTGGTGTTGGAGAAGACTCTTGAGAGTCCCTTGGACTGCAAGGAGATCAGTCCTGCATGTTCATTGGAAGGACTGATGTTGAAGCTGAAACTCCAATACTTTGGCCACCTGATGCGAAAAACTGACTCATTTGAAAAGACCCTGATGCTGGGAGGGATTGGGAGTAGGAGGAGAAGGGGACGGCAAAGGATGAGATGGTTGGATGGCATCACCAACTCAATGGACATGAGTTTGGGTAAACTCTGGGAGTTGGTGATGGACAGGGATGCCTGGTGTCCCGCGGTTCATGGGGTCACAAAGAGTTGGACACGACTGAGCAACTGAACTGAATGCATATATATGGGATCTAGGAAGATGGTATGGGTGAATTTATTTGCAAGGCAGCAGTGGGGAAACAGACATAGAGAACAAACTTACGGACACAGGGAGAGGTGAGCAGAGGATGAGATGGAGAGAGTAATATGGAAACTTACATTACCATATGTAAGGGACAATAGGAATTTGCTGTGTGTCTCAGGGAACTCAAACAGGCTCTCATCAACCTAGAGGGGAAAAGATGGGAGGGAGATTCAAGAGGGCAGGGACTTGTACAACTGTGGCTGATTCACGTTGATATTTGGCAGAAAACAACAAAATTCTGTAAAGCAATTATTCTTAACTTAAAAAATAAGTTTAAAATCTGCCTTCTAGTGCAAGGGATGCAGGTCCCTTGTTGGGAGACTAACATCGCATAAGTTGCAGGATGCAGCCAAAAATTTTAAAAAGTAGAATAGAGCAGGCATTTTAATGAATAATGCAGTTCTCATAAAAAGAAATGTATCTATGAGATGATGGATACTAAAGTTGTAATTATTTCAATCTGTGTAAGTTAGCACATTATGCTGAACAACTTACCCTTATACAGAGATGTAAGTATATCTCAATAAAACTGGGTGGGAGCAAGTTGGTTTTAAAAGACAAAACACTCTAGCCCAAAGAAAGAACAACACAATTTATAACAACAACAAAATGTTGTTAATGAGGGACACTATAACATGCCGTAGTTCTCCAGTCTCAGACACCAGGTTTTGTCCCTGAGTCTCTGGAACTGAGAAGAGTGTTGAGTTTGGTCTGCTGGCTAACGGGAATAGAAACGCAAGAGCTGTTCTGCAGGATGTCAGTACGAAATGCCTAGGGAGAATTTTGTATTTCTCATTCTAGTTTGTACTAGAGAAGCCCAGATCTGGTTTCCTCAAACTGTTTAAATTGATTCTAACTGCAATTAATGTTCCCGATCCAACCACTGCCACGCAGCAAATGCTTGGAAACCCACGTTTCAACCTCTTAATTACTTGAGCCTCAGGAGGAACCCTGGAGAAGGGCATGGCAACTCACTCTAGTATTCTTGGTGGAGAATCCCGTGGACAGAGGAATCTGGAGGGCTACAGTCCACGGGGTCGCGAAGAGTCCCACAACGACTGAAACGCAGTCGCACGCACACTAGAGGCACGGGGGGAAACGCTGTAAAAAAATAGCTTTTTACTGAAACCGTTTTCAGCTTGTTAGGAGGAAAGATCGTTTCCGACGTCAGGGGCCCACACATCGCCAAGCTTTTACCACAAAACTGTTCTAGATAGTAACTTAAAATCAGCAGTTTCAAAGCGCCGGGAATTCACTTATCTCCTTCCTAACCCGTACACCTCAGCCCGGCGAGCTCTGCGAAGAGGAGCGCTCACTCGCCCCGCCCACCCCCGATAGCGCTCCGCCTTGGCCCCGCCCCCGGGAGCACGCGCTCTAGCTTCGCGCCTGCGCAGTTTATTCAAGAATTTAAAGTGGAGAACGGCGTGGAGTTTGAGTTGCTGGGGGCGTGTTTTTCCTTTGTACTGTGAATTTGAACTTCTTTGTCCACCTTACCCTCGCCTCGGCTTCTTGAGAATATCGACAGACCTAAAACACCCCGAGTATATCCAGAGGTTGCTTTCAAAGGTGTGGTGGTGTCCTTTGGGGTTGAAACCGCTGTGAGGTGGGTTCCGGAGCCCTTGGCTTTTTTGCCTTTGGTCCACGTAGACACCGCCTTTGCCTCCTTTCTTTCACTTTTAAAATCCCCTTCACTCTTTCCCTTTACTCTCTCCGTCCCCTACTACCCCCCACCCCCATCCCCCTGTAAAGTCCTCTTCTGCGAGGTGGTTTCCCGCCACCGCAGCCTTGCCCTCTCGGCCCCCTGGAGAGGCCGCGTCTTCCTCCCAGCTGTGGGTCACTCCCTTTCCTTTTCTGGCTTGAAACACAGGACAGGGAAGAGAAGTGGGGCAAGAAATGACTGACTCTGTCACTGCATGGTGCCTCTTTGAAGGAACATTAAAAGTGTTTTTTTCCCGTAATGGATTCACTTTGCTCTCTTTCTTTCTTTCTTTTTTTTTTTTTTTTTGCATTTAATTCTTTTTGTAGCTTGGAATAAATCTTGGTGCATTCAATTTCGACTTCCCTAGAATCGCCACCAGGCTCTGTTGGTGGGAATGTAATTGATTCAGCTCTTAGCAAAATGATATGGAGTCCTACTCTATAAATCAAATAAAGAGCGGGACCACAATCTATGAAACCCATCCGAGACTAGATACCCAAAGGAAACAGTCATTCTAGTGAGGGAAATATTTGCTCCAGTGAATATTATTGCATTGTTTTCAACAACCCAGATGTAGAAACAACCAGAATGTCTGTTGACGAATATATATAGAGATTTATGTCAGCCATAAATTATTATTATAACATTCTGGCATTGCTGTTGAAGAAAGAAAGGAGCAGGTTGCCCTGACTGGACTAACTCCATTTTTAAAAGAAAAGGAACTCCATCTTACACTCTTGGCATACCTGGGAGGCCATAGAGATAAAATACCAACAGCCGAGCAGGCCTCCTGGGCGGATAAAAACCAGATCGGACAGACCCTGTCCCTAGACCTCCCAGAGCCAGAAGGAATGCAATGTCCAGCATGTAATCTTAATAATGCTAACTGATGTACACTAAACTGTATGCCCAGATAGCTTTAGAATGTGAATTTATGGCTGTAACCTGATTGCATCCCTTACTAACATTGTCCAGAGTGGACTTTAGAGAATTTGGGCATATGGGCTTGGGCACGTACACTTTGGGTATAAAGCGTTGTCCCAAAATCGATCGGGGTCCTTGGCTAAGGAGGAAACTCTGCCTCGGACCCACCAGTGTAATAAACTGCACTCCACTATCCCCGCTGTCCTTTTGAGTGAGTTTGCTTCCTGAGTGGCTATAACACTGTTACTATTTCTGACATAACTGTGGTTGAAAAAGACACACATATATGAAAGGTTGACATGTCAAACTCATAGAGCCACAGAATATAAAGGTTTTTGAGGACATAGGTGATGAGGTAGTTGGAGAGATATTGGCCCAAAGTTACAAACAGTTCAGTTGTTAAATGAATAAGTACAACATGTACATTTAAGGTACAGTATGCTGACTGTAGTTAATACTGTATATTGGGGATTTGCTGAGAAAGTAAAACGTTTTCACAACACAGACACACACTGGTAATTGTGAGTTGATGGAAGTGTAAATTATTGTGATAATTAGTACAAAATGTATACATCTATCAGATAATCACATTGTATGCCTCATGTATACATCACTGCTACTTATCAAATATACATCAGTGAAGCTAGAAAAGAAAAGTGGGCGGTGTGCTGGGCTTGCCTCCTCTGAGTGGGGCTCAACCCAGGCTTCACATTAAGGTGTTGAGGCATTTTGCATATACGTGTTTTGTAGTCTCTCACCAGAGATTTCCCTTCATATGGTTGGTATGACAAGAAATAGTCTTATTTGTCACACCTGGCTCAGATGGTAAAGAATCTACCTGCAGGGCAGGAGACCCGGCTTCAATCCCTGGGTCGGGAAGATCCTCTGGAGAAGGGAATGGCAAGCCTCTCCAGTATTCTTGGCCTGAAGAATTCCATGGACAAAGGAGCCTGGAGGACCAGGCTCGTAACCCTCCAGGCTCAAAGAGTAGATGCAATTGAGCAACTAACACTTTCACTTCAATAGCCAGATACGGGCTTCCCAGGTAGCTCAGTGGTAAAGAATCCGCCTGACAATGCAGGAGACTCGTGTTGGATCCCTGGGTTGGGAAGATCCCCTGGAGAAGGAAATGGCAATGCATACCAGTACACTTGCCTGGGAAATCCCATGGATAGAGGAGCTTGGCAGGCTACAGTCAATGAGTTCACAAAGAATCAGACATGACTAAGCATGTGCACAAACACAGCCAGATAAAGGTCAAAGGGTAAAAGATAATTCAATTCAGTCTGGTTACTCAGTTGTGTCTGACTCTTTGCGGCCCCATGGACTGCAGCACAGCAAGCCTCCCTGTCCATCACCAACTCTGGGAGCTTACTCAAACTTATGTCCATAGAGTCAGTGATGCCATCCAACCATCTCATCCTTTGTCATCCCCTTCTCTTCCTGCCTTCAATCTTTCCCAGCCTCAGGATCTTTTCCAGTGAGTCAGTTCCTTGAATCAGGTGGCCAAAGTGTTGGAGTTTCAGCTTCAGCATCAGTCCTTCCAATGAGTGTTTAGGACTGATTTCCTTTAGGATTGACTGGTGGGTCTCCTTGCAGTCCAAGGAACTCTCAAGAGTCTTCTCCAACACCACAGTTCAAAAGCATCAATTCTTCGGTGCTCAGCTTTCTTCACAGTCCAACTCTCATATCCATACATGACTACTGGAAAAACCATAGCCTTGACTAGATGGACCTTTGTTGGCAAAGTAGTGTCTCTGCTTTCTAATATGCTGTTCAAGCCAGGCTTCAGCAATACGTGAACCATGAACTTCCAGATGTTCAAGCTGGTTTTAGAAAAGGCAGAGGAACCAGAGATCAAATTGCCAACATCCTCAAATCATCAAAAAAGCAAGAGAGTTCCAGAAAAACATCTATTTCTGCTTTATTGACTATGCCAATGCCTTTGACTGTGTGGATCACAATAAACTGGGAAATTCTTAGAGAGATGAGAATTACCAGACCACCTGACCTGCTCTTGAGAAAACTGTATGCAGGTCAGGAAGCAACAGTTAGAACTGGACATGGAACAACAGACTGGTCCCAAATAGGAAAAGGAGTACATCAAGGCTGTATATTGTCACCCTGCTTATTTAACTTCTATGCAGAGTACATCATGAGAAATGCTGGGCTGGAAGAAGCACAAGCTGGAATCAAGATTGCTGGCAGAAATATCAATAACCTCCGATATGCAGATGACACTACCCTTATGGCAGAGAGTGAAGAGGAACTAAAAAGGCTCTGGTGAAAGTGAAAGAGGAGAGTAAAAATTTGCTCAAAGCTCAACATTCAGAAAACTAAGATCATGACATCTGGTCCCATCACTTCATGGGAAATAGATGGGGAAACAGTGGAAACAGTGTCAGACTTTATTTTTCTGGGCTCCAAAATCACTGCAGATGGTGATTGCAGCCATGAAATTAAAAGATGCTTACTCCTTGGAAGGAAAGTTATGACCAACCTAGACAGCATATTTTAAAAAGCAGAGACATTACTTTGTCAGCAAAGGTCAGTCTAGGCAAGGCTATGGTTTTTCCAGTAGTCATGTATGGCTGTGAGAGTTGGACTGTGAAGAAAGCTGAGCACCGAAGAATTGATGCTTTTGAACTGTGGTGTTGGAGAAGACTCTTGAGAGTCCCTTGGACTGCAAAGAGATCCAACCAGTCCATCCTAAAGGAGATCAGCCCTGTGTGTTCATTGGAAGGACTGATGTTGAAGCTGAAACTCCAGTACTTTGGCCACCTGATGCAAAGAGCTGACTCATTTGAAAAGACCCTGATGCTGGGAAAGATTGAGGGCAGGAGGAGAAGGGGACAACAGAGGATGAGATAGTTGGATGGCATTACCAACTCAATGGACATGGGTTTGGGTAGACTCCGGAAGTTGGTAATGGACAGGGAGGCCTGGCATGCTGTGGTTCATGGGGTCGCAAAGAGTCGGACATGACTGAGTGACTGAATTGAACTGAACTGAACTGAGGTTGGTCATAGCTTTTCTTCCAAGGAACAAGTGTTTTCTAATTTTATGGCAGCAGTCACCATCTGCAGTGATTTTGGAGTCCCCCCAAAGTAGTCTCACACTGTTTCCACTATTTCCCCATCTGTTTGCCCTGACGTGATGGGACTGAATGCCATGATCTTAGTTTTCTGAATGTCGAGTTTTAAGCCAACTTTTTCACTCAATTTCGCTTTCATCAAGAGGCTCTTTAGTTCTTCTTTGCTTTCTGCCATAAGGGTGGCAGAAAAGGGTGGTCATCTGCATATCTGAGGTTATTGATATTTCTCCCGGAAATCTTGATTCCAGCTTGTGTTTCATCCAGCCTGGCATTTCCCATGATGTACTCTGCATTTACATTAAATAAGTAGGGTGACAATATACAGCCTTGACATACTCCTTTCCCAATTTCTAACCAGTCTGTGGTTCCATGTCCAGTTCTAACTGTTGCTTCTTGACCACCATACAGATTTCTCAGGAGGCAGGTCAGATAGTCTGGTATTCCCATCTCTTGAAGAGTTTCTCAGTTTGTTGTGATCCACACAGTCAAAGGTTTTGGCATAGTCAATAAAGCAGAGGTAGATGTTTCTCTGGAATTCTCTTGCTTTTTTGATGATCCAACAGATGTTGGCAATTTGATCTCTGGTGCCTCTGCCTTTTCTAAAACCAGCTTGAACATCTGGAAGTTCATGGATCACGTATTGCTGAAGCCTGGCTTGGAGAATTTTGAGCATTACTTTGCTAGTGTGTGAGATGTGTGCAACTGTGCATTAGTTCGTGCATTCTTGAAAAGATAATTAAAATATGGTTGAATTATTTACTAAGGCTTGGTTCTCAAGTACCTGACTGTAGCCAATTACTTGCTCACAGTCTCCAAAGGAGTCCCTCAGCCAGACATGTTTGGAAATTTTTCCTCTTTTTTTTTTTTTTTTTGTCGCCTGGCTTGTGGGATCTGTTCATGGAAGGCATTGAAAACCTGGAACCCTAACCTATAGATCACCAGGAACTGCCCCCGCCCCCCGCCTCAAATTCTTATTTTTGATGGCTCCAAGTGAATGGGAAACAAAAGAAAAAGTAACGCTCCGAAGGGAAGTGAGTATAAAATTGCACATTCCACACAAGCACAATTTTGCATTTCCAGTTACTTCTGGTTTCCATCACCCACTCTAAAACTCGTGCTGTCGCTTTAGTAAAGAAGAAGCTGTAACTGCCTGGGGTCTCAGAAGGCCAAAATCCAAGCTCCGCCCACACTGCCAAGCTCCGCTCCCACGTCCAAGCGATCGGTCGCTTGGGTGCTCAGAGTCTGTGTCCATCCGCTCGTGTTTTCACATAAACCGTGGTCAACCGGAAGTGGCACGGCTCTCTAATTCCGCACCAAGCCTGGCTCCAAAGGACACCGGACACGTTCAAAGGATCCAAAGTAAAAACGCAGACCCCCTTCGGAGAGGAGGAAGAGACAAACTCTCCCAGGACGAGACCAGGCGTCTGCAGGCTCCGCTCCTCCAGGCACACAGCCTCCTTCCATCCTGACGCCTATCAGCGGTCCTGCCCCCGGCCAACGGTGCGCATGCGCAATTCCCTCCGGACACGGAAGCGGATCCCGAGGAAAGGCTGACGCGCTCGGGTGAGTGACTTGGTTGTTGAGTTCGTTACTGCGCTCTGTGGAGTTCAGGCCCCCTCCTCCACAGCTGGGTTTCGGGCGTCTCCCAGTAACGTAAACCTCGAACCCGGTTGTCGCTCTCGCTCTGAGACCACCCCTACCCCCTGTGGCGGCGTCGCCACAAGGCTCGGTTCGGTCCCGGGAGTCCGGGCCCGGTTTCAGTTAAAATCGCTCCGACTCAGGTACCGGCCCAAGCTTTTCGCGTTCGGTCCGTACAGACGCTAAACGCCTGCAGCGGTATTTTCCTGCTTTGATGACCTCTCTCAACCCTTCGGCGGACTCCCGACTGCTTCCCGTCTCCCCCCGCCCTCCTCCGCCCTATTCCGTTATAGCACGTCCTCACTCAGGAGGTGGATCGCCCTTGACCTCCCTCCTAGGAGAGCAGAGAGGGAATATTGAAGCAGAGGTATATGCAGTCAGCGAGGCATCAGAACGTTTGGGGAGAAAGAATTAGAGGGATTGAACAGAGATTGTAACAGTGAGGCCTAACAGTCTGTGGGAGGAGGAATAGAGAGGGAGGGAAACAAAATGATGCCTATAATCAGTGGAGGAAGCACAGAAAAGGACACAAAAGGAGAGAAGCAGAAGGACCCAGGGAGACACATAGAGAACAAAGCACAGAGTGGCGGCGAAAGCGGAAAACCCAAACCCAGCTGAATATTGAGCTGATTAAATGTGGACTATTAAGTTAGGAAGTACTAAGTAGTGTCTCTATAGGCTATATTTGTTTAAAGTTTGTTGACATGTTTAAATTATGCAGAGGAGAGTGATGATTGCAAAAGCAGGTGTTTGAGGCATCTGCATTTTCTAATTTTGCTTCAGATGACTCCATCTGAAGGCAATCCCAGGCCTTCCAGAGGGCAGAGACTTAGTTCCAGGTTGTTCTCTTCCCTTCTAAGAAATGGGGAAAGAATCTGTGTTACCACAGAGTTCTTTTGAAAATGGCCATTATTATCAGTACTGTTGCAATCACACCCTTTATTCTATGGCTCCTGTCAATCTTTTCTAAATTTGATGTATCCTCACATTTGTTTTAGCTTTAATCTCAGGAACCATTGGATATGTTATAAATATCCAAATTATTTTTACTGTAAATTTTATTGCTCAGATTACCGGGTTAATATGCTTTCTACTCTATTCTGTATTGGAACTATTCTGAATAGACATCAACTCTACTTGTCTGGTAGATTACTGTGCATGTGGAAAGGATGTTGATCATCTTTTAACACTCAAAACCTAGTTTAACCAGTTTAATATTCAGTAGCTTCTTTCTTGCCTTAACTGATCAGCTCAATTGGTGAGCTCTGAACTGAAGTGTCCAAATAAATAGATTGTTGCCTCTATGCAGATGTTAAAGGATGGGCTGGATTTGTTACTGGTCTGAGTTCTTGGGCTCTACTCAATAGGAACTGATAACCGGCCAGGTGAGGAATTCAGACAAAGCTTTACTGGGACTTGTGCTGCAAGACAAGTGAACAAGAATAAGAAACATTTGCCCTTGCTTGTTCCCTGATGGGAGGCGGGGCTGGTTCCTTAAATGGGGTGGGAGTAGGGGCAGATAAGTACATCTGACTGGAGGTGTGGCTTAGATGGTCTGCCCACCTGTTTGGTGATGCTGTGTACAGAGATCCTGTGCAGTATCCTGCTTTTGTTCTCAGCACCTCAGAAGTGGCAGTTGGGTTTTGGCCTTTTTGTGTCTTCAGTTCAGTCGCTCAGTTGACTCTTTGCAGCCCAAGGACTGCAGCACACCAGGCTTCCCTGTCCATCACCAACTCTGGGAACTTGCCCAAACCCATGTCCATCAAGGCAGTGATGCCATCCAACCATCTCATTCTCTATCATCCCCTTCTCCTTCTGCCCTCAGTCTTTCCCAGCATCAAGGTCTTTTCAAATGAGTCAGTTCTTCACATCAGGTGGCCAAAGTATTGGAGTTTCAGCTTCAGCTTCAGTCCTTCCGATGATTGTTTAGGACTGATTTCCTTTAGGATTGACTCATTGGATCCCCTTGCAGTCCAACGGACTCTCAAGAGTCTTCTCCAGCACCACAGTTCAAAAGCATCAATTCCTCGGCACTCAGCTTGCTTTATAGTCCAACTCTCACATCCATACATGACCACTGGAAAAAACATTGTTTTGATTAGACAGACCTTTGTTGGCAAAGTAGTGTCTCTGCTTTTTAATATGCAGTCTAGGTTGGTCATAGCTTTTCTTCCAAGGAACATGTGTCTTTTAATTTCATGGCTGCAGTCACCATCTGCAGTGATTTTGGAGCCCCCTTCAGTGTTTCCATTGTTTCCCCATCTATTTGCTATGAAGTGATGGGACCAGATGCCATGATCTTAGTTTTTTGAATGTTGAGTTTTAAGCCAACTTTTTCACTCTCCTCTTTAATCAAGAGGCTCTTTAGTTCTTCTTCGCTTTCTGCCAGAAGGGTGATATCATCTGTGTATCTGAGGTTATTGATATTTCTCCTGGCAATCTTGATTCCAGCTTGTGTTTCATCCAGCCCAGCATTTCACATGATGTACTCTGCATTTAAGTTAAATAAGCAGGGTGACAATATACAGCCTTGAGGTACTCCTTTCCTGATTTGGAACCAGTCTGTTGTTCCATGTCCAGTTCTAACTGTTGCTTTTTGACCTGCATACAGATTTCTCAGGAGATAGATCAGGTGGTCTGGTATTCCATCTCTTTAAGGATTTTCCACAGTTTGTGATCCATACAGTCAAAGGCTTTGGTGTTGTCAATAAAGCAGAAGTAGATGTTTTTCTGGAACTCTTTTGCTTTTTCTATGATCCAGTGGATGTTGGCAATTTGATCTGTCATTTCTTTGCCTTTTCACAATGCAGCTTGAACATCTGGAAGTTCTCAGTTCATGTACTGTGAAGCCCAGCTTGAAGAATTTTGAGCATCATTTTGCTAGCGTGTGAGATGAATGCAGTTGTGGAGTAGTTTGAACATTCTTTGGGACTGCCTTTCTTTGGGATTGGATTGAAAACTGACCTTTTCCAGTCCTGTGGCTACTGCTGAGTTTTCCAAATTTGCTAGCATATTGAGTGAAGCACTTTCACAGCATCGTCTTTTAGGATTTGAAATAGCTCAGCTGGAATTCCTTCACCTTCACTAGCTTTGTTCCTAGTGATGCTTCCTAAGTCCCACTTCACTTAGCATTCCAGCATGTCAGGCTCTAGGTGAGTGATCACACCATGGTGGTTATCTGGGTCATGAAGATATTTTTTTGTACAGTTCTTATGTGTATTCTTGCCACCACTTCTTAATATCTTCTGCTTCTGTTAGGTCCATACCATTTCTGTCCTTTATTGTGCCCATCTTTGCATGAAAAGTTCCATTGGTATCTCTAATTTTCTTGAAGAGATTTCTAGTCTTTCCATTCTATTGTTTTCGGCTATTTCTTTGCATCGATCACTGAGGAAAGTGTTCGTATTTCTCCTTTCTAGTCTTTGTAACTGCATTCAAATGGGTATGTTTTTCCTTTGTCTTTCACTTCTCTTCTTTTCTCAGCTATTTGTAAGGCCTCCTCAGACAACCATTTTGTGTTTGTGCATTTCTTTTTCTTGGGGATGATCTTGATCACTACTTCCTGTACACTGTCATGAACCTCCATCCATAGTTCTTCAGGCACTCTGTTTATCAGATCTAATCCCTTGAATCTATTTGTCACTTTTTTGGGGGCAGAAGGGAGGGTGGGCGCACATACAGCTGTGCATGTATGCAGTTATTTTTAGTTCTTTCTTTCTTTTTTTTTTAATTGTATTTTGTGCTCAGTGCATTTGTTTAGGTACAGAGCAGTACTGTAGGGGGGGGGTCCCAGGTTCCAGCCTTTCTCAGATTGATGTGAAACTTTGTTCCAATAGAGCCCAGTTCATGATGAAGAAATTGTTCAGAGCACATCTCTGTGGGTGACCTTCTTTCTTGTGTTTCTGGAGTAATAACTATTTTTCATTTTATATTTTTTGATTGTAATGTTTTTTGGAAAAGAGGAATTAAATGTTTGAAATAGCTCAGATGGTAAAGCATCTGCCTACAATGCAGGAAACCCAAGTTCGATCCCTGGGTCGGGAAGATCCCCTGGAGAAGGAAATGGCAACTCACTTCAGTATTCTTGCCTGGAGAATTCCATGGACCGAGGAGCCTGGTAGGCTACAGTCCATGGGGTCGCAAAGAGTCAGACACAACTGAGTGACTTCACTCACTCAAACCCATGAAAAAGAAGTTTCTCTTGCTCAGGAACATGAAAGTTAATCTGGAATTAGGACAAACCCTTTCTACTTAAGTCTGTCCAGACTGCCACTTCAACCCAGTTCTGCTTACTCAACTCAGACTTTTTCTGGGTAACGTAAAATTACTCCTGCTCTGAGCCTCAGTATACTCACCTGTAACCCACAGTAGACCAGTTTGCGGGTATAGTAAAAACTTCAAATGTGTTCCAGTCCAGCAACAGTTACAAAAAACACTTAAGAAAGAAACAGAGGCATAGGCCCAGAGATAAAGGCACATCTTTTTCTCAGCTTGTCTTTATCTATCTCTGAATCAGGGGTAAATCATAAATTTGATTGTGTCATCCTTGGCATTAAATCCTTTTATGGTTTCCCATTACCATCAGGACAGAAATCTCAGTTATTCATTATAGCTCACAGGGAGCTCTAGAACTGGGGTGACCCTCCAGAGTTGCTTCCAGTTAACATAAGGGGCAGCTTCCATATCCTTTATCAACCAGTCATTGGATGCTGGCCACCTGCAAGAGAGAACTTGGAGGAGGCAGGTTCCTTGGACTGAGTGCCAAATGGACAAAGGGTGATGTAATTGCAGCAGAGTGTGGGTTTCGGCAGCAGGGAGGGGCTTCCTGAAGTTCGTGAAAAACTTACTAATTGGTCTTCCTGTAGAAATTTATTGTCCCTGGATCCTTCCTGTTACAATTGGCAGCCAAGGACCATCTTTCCCCACATTAAGGTTCTCCTTCTGGTATCTTTGTGGCAGAGCAGGGTGGTATGTTGATTGTAAGCATTAAACAACATATTTTCCTCATACAGAATAATCTTACCTGAAGAATCTAAGAAGAAAAAGAGGAGGAAAGAAAGAGGAATGGAGCTTTCCCAGGTAAAAATCATATTCTTTGTTGATCTGTTAACTCTTTCCTAAAAAGACAGGATTTGGACTTGTTAAACTTCTCTGTCCATGAAGTTTCCTGCCTAAAATATTTAATCACACACAGGGCCTTCCCTGAATCTCCTCTCATCTCCCTGCAGATTGATCTTCACTGTGACCCAGTGACCTGGAACTTGGGAAGAGGGTCCTTTTAGGCGATCCTCCTGTGAAAGGTTTTGTTCTCAGGCGTGGATTGGAGGGTGAGAGTAGGCTCTGTGGTGTCAGTGAGGTATGGTAGTAAGAATTGTTCAGAAAACCCTTCTGCATGCCCTTTCAGCTCCATGTAAACCAAAGAGGCTACATATGAGCAGTATATCGGTTGGCCAAAAAGTTCGTTCAGATTAGAAAAACTCAAATGAACTTTTTGGCCAATGCAATACTAATGTGGGCCAAGGAGGTGTAGAATGAAAGACTGATGGGGAAACATGCTTTTTGAGATTTTAAAAGTTAAAGAAGTGAATCAGTATGTTTCTGGCTCTAAAATATTTCTGTACACTAGCAATCAACAAATTGAAAGTAAGTAAAACAATTGCATTCACAAGACCATCAGAAAGAGTAAGAATTAATTTAAGGAACTGGAAGATTTGTACAATGAAAACTACAAGTATTGATGAAAGAGTTAAAAGAAAAATAAATGTCAAGATAGTCTGTGATTGCTGATTGGAAGACTTAGAGTAGTTAAGATGGTAGTACTTGCCAGAGTGTTAAAAAGATTCAGAACAATCCCTGTTAGAATCCCAGCAGTCAATTTTGTACAAATGTGACCCTGGTCCTAAAATTCATTTTGAGTAAGTGTGGATCCCAGATAGCCAAAATAATGTGAAAAAGAACAGAGTTGGAGGGCAGCATCAAACCATACTGCTAACCAGGGATAAACAAATATGTGTTTTTAGCATGAGAAGGGTAATATAGATCAAAGTGATAGACAGTCCACAAGTAAACCCATCCATATTTCTTTTTTATTTTTTAATTAATTATTTGGCTGTGTTGGGTCTTAGAGGTGGCACATAGGCTACTCTCTAGTTTTGGTGCTCAGGCTCCAGAGTGAGTGGCCTTAGTTGCCCCACAACATGTGGGATTTTACTTCTCTTACCAGGGATCGAACCCAGGTCCCCTGTATTGGAAGGTGTATTAACCACCGAACTCCCAGGGAAGTCCCAGTCTATTCCTCTTTTTGAAAGAATGCCAGAAACATTCACAGAAAAAGAGTATCTGTTTTTTTTTTTTTCCTTAAAAGAGTAGTCTCTTTAAAAAAAAATTGAAGTGTAGTTGATTCACAATGATTTGTCAATGTCTGGTGTACATTAAAGTGATTCATTTATATATATATATATATATATATATATATATATGTACACACACACACATTACTTTTTATATTCTTTTCCATTATGGTTTATTTCACAATATTGATGATAGTTCTCTGTGCTGTACAGTATGACCTTGTTATTTATCCATTCTCTAGAGAATGGTTTGCATCTGCTAATTCTAAACTTTCAATCCATTCTCCCCATCCCACCTCCCCCTTGGCAACCACAAGTCTGTTCTCTGTCGGCAAATTTATATCAGTTTGATAGATAGGTTCATTTGTGTTATAGTTTAGAATCCAGTGATACCATATGGTATTTGTCTTTCTCTGAGTTATTTAGTATGATAATCTCTAGATGCATCCATGTTCTTGCAACTGAAATGGCTTCATTCTTTTTATGGCTGCATAGTATTCCATTGTATGTATGCATGCATGACATCTTATTTAGCCATTCATCTGTCAGTGGACATTTATGTTGTTTCCATGTCTTGGCTATTGTGAATAGTGCTGCTTTGAACATAGGGGTGCATGTACCTTTCTGAATTATAGTTTTGTCCACATATATTTCCAGGGGGTGGGATTGCTGGATCATATGGCAACTACTCTATATTTTTATTTTTTTGAAGAACCTCCATACTGTCTTCCATAGTGGCTTTGTCAGCTTACATTCCTACCAACAGTGTAGGAGGGTTCCCTTTCTCCACACTCTCTGCAGCATTTGTCATTTGTAGACTTTTTAAGAATGACCATTCTGATCAGTGTGAAGTGAGGTACCGTATTTTAGTTTTGGTTTGTATTTCTCTGATAATTAATGATGTTGAGTGTCTTTTCAGGTGCCTTTTGCCCATCTGTATGTCTTCTTTCACGAAATGTCTGTTTAGATCTTCTGCCCATTTTTCGATTGGGTTGTGTTTTGTTTGTTTTTAAATTGTGTGAGATATCTGTATATTTTGGAAATTAAGCACTTGTTGGTTGCATCATTTCCAGGTATTTTCTCTTGGTCTGTAGGTTGTCTTTTTTGTTTCGTTGATGGTTCCTTTTGTTATACAAAACCTCATAAATTTGATTGGTCCCCTCTGTTTATGTTCACTTTTACTTCTATCACTTTGGGAGGCAGACCTAAGAAAAATAATTTTTTTGGTTCAGCCATGTTATAGTATGTATCAATACTGCATTCCTTCTCGCATCTAAAGTGGGTCTCTTGTAGGCAGCATATGGTATGCTCAGTTTTTCAATCCAGTCTGTCACTCTATGTCTTTTATTGGAGCATTCAAGTCCATTGACATTACAGGTAATTATTAATAGATAGGTATATACTGCCAATTTAAACCTTGTTTTCCAGTTGATTCTGTATTTCTTTTTTTCCTCTGTTTCTCCTTTTGCAGTTTGATGATTTCCTTTTATATTATGCTTGTGTTCTGTTCCTTTTGGTTTTTGTGAAATAGTTTTTGATTTATGGTTATCCTGTTTTTCAAGTATGTTAAACTCTTCCTCTATCTACTTTCTTTAGGCTGATAGTCATATAGGCTTAAACACTCTTTTTGTTAAAAAATTAACAAATCTATATTTTCTCCTGGATTGGAAGAATGAATGTGGTTTAAATGACCAAACTGCTCGAATACATCTACACATTTAATGTCTGTTCACTCGCTCAGTTGTGTCGGATTCTTTGTGACCCCATGAATCACAACACGCCAGGCCTCCCTGTCCATCACCAACTCCTGGAGTTCACTCAGACTCAACGTCCATCGAGTTGGTGATGCCATACAGCCATCTCATCCTCTGTCGTCGCCTTCTCCTCCTAGCCCCAATCCCTCCCAGCATCAGAGTCTTTTCCAGTGAGTCAACTCTTCGCATGAGGTGCCCAAAGTACTGGAGTTTCAGCTTTAGCATCATTCCTTCCAAAGAAATCCCAGGGCTGATCTCCTTCAGAATGGACTGGTTGGATCTCCTTGCAGTCCAAGGGACTCTCAAGAGTCTTCTCCAACACCACAGTTCAAAAGCATCAATTCTTCAATTCTCAGCTTGCTTCACAGTCCAACTCTCACATCCATACATGACTACTGGAAAAACCATAGCCTTGACTAGACAGACCTTTGTTGGCAAAGTAATGTCTCTGCTTTTGAATATGCTGTCTAGGTTGGTCATAACTTTTCTTCCAAGGAGTAAGCATCTTTTAATTTCATGGCTGCAGTCACCATATGCAGTGATTTTGGAGCCAAAAAAAAAAAAAAAAGTCTGACACTGTTTCCACTGTTTCCAGTCTATTTCCCACAAAGCGATGGGACCAGATCCAATGATCTTTATTTCCTGAATGTTGAGCTTTAGGTCAACTTTTTCACTCTCCTCTTTCACTTTCATCAAGAGGCTTTTTAGCTCCTCTTCACTTTCTGCCATAAGGGTGGTGTCCTCTGCATATCTGAGGTTATTGATATTTCTCCTGGCAATCTTGATTCCAGCTTGTGCTTCTTCCAGCCCAGCGTTTCTCATGATGTACTCTGCATATAAGTTAAATAAGCAGGGTGACAGTATACAGCCTTGACGTACTCCTTTTCCTATTTGGAACCAGTCTGCTGTTCCATGTCCAGTTCTAACTGTTGCTTCCTGACGTGTATATAGGTTTCTCAAGAGGCAGGTCAGGTGCTCTGGTATTCCCATCTCTTGAAGAATTTTCCACAGTTGATTGTGATCCACACAGTCAAAGGCTTTGGTATAGTCAATAAAGCAGAAATAGAAGTTTTTCTGGAACTCTCTTGCTTTTTCCATGATCCAGCAGATGTTGGCAATTTGATCTCTGGTTCCTCTGCCTTTTCTAAAACCAGCTTGAACATCTGGAAGTTCATGGTTCACGTATTGCTGAAGCCTGGCTTGGAAAATTTTGAGCATTACTTTACTCGTGTGTGAGATGAGTGCAACTGTGTGATAGTTTGAGCATTCTTTGGCATTGCCTTTCTTTGGGATTGGAATGAAAACTGACCTTTTCCAGTCCTGTGGCCACTGCTGAGTTTTCCAAATTTGCTGGCATATTGAGTGCAGCACTTTCACAGCATCATCTTTCAGGATTTGAAATAGCTCAACTGGAATTCCATCACCTCCACTAGCTTTGTTCATAGTGATGCTTTCTAAGGCCCACTTAACTTCACATTCCAGGATGTCTGGCTCTAGGTGAGTGATCACACCATCGTGATTATCTTGGTCTTGAAGATCTTTTTTGTACAGTTCTTCTGTGTACTCTTGCCATCTCTTCTTAATATCTTCTGCTTCTTTTAGGTCCATACCATTTCTTTCCTTTATCTAGCCCATCTTTGCATGAAATGTTCCCTTGGTATCTCTAATTTTCTTGAAGAGATGTCTAGTCTTTCCCATTCTGTTGTGTTCCTCTATTTCTTTGCACTGATTGCTGAAGAAGGCTTTCTTATCTCTTCTTGCTATTCTTTGGAACTCTGCATTCAGATGCTTATATCTTTCCTTATCTCCTTTGCTTTTCGCTTCTCTTCTTTTCACAGCTATTTGTAAGGCTTCCCCAGACAGCCATTTTGCTTTTTTGCATTTCTTTTCCATGGGGATGGTCTTGATGCCTGACTCCTGTACAATGTCACGAACCTCAGTCCATAGTTCATCAGGCACTCTATCTATCAGATCTAGTCCCTTAAATCTATTTCTCATTTCCACTGTATAATCATAAGGGATTTGATTTAGGTCATACCTAAATCATACCTAGATTTAGGTCTAGTGGTTTTCCCTACTTTCTTCAGTTTAAGTCTAATGTGATCCGTATCAAATTACCCATGACATTTTTCACAAAAGTAGAATAATCCTAAAATGTATGTGCATATTTACAAGAGAAATCAGACAAAAGGTTACATTTTATACTATTCTACTTATATGCAAATGTCCCAAAGAGGTACATCTATTGAGGTAAAGCATTAGTGGTGTCCAGGGACTGATAGCAAATGGGGAAGAAAGAAACAACTGCTGAATGGGTAAAAGATTTCCTCTGGGGATGACTGAAATATTTTTGAATGAGAAAGAGGTAATGTTCAACATTATAAATGTACTAAATGTCACTGAATGGTCCTTTCAGTTCAGTTCAGTTGCTCAGTCATGCCCAACTCTTTGTGACCCCATGAATTGCAGCACGCCAGGCCTCCCTGTCCATCACGAACTCCTGGAGTTCACTCAAACTCACGTCCATCGAGTTGGTGATGCCATACAGCCATCTCATCCTCTGTCGTCGCCTTCTCCTCCTGCCCCCAATCCCTCCCAGCATCAGAGTCTTTTCCAGTGAGTCAACTCTTCATATGAGGTGCCCATAGTAGTGGAGTTTCAGCTTTAGCATCATTCCTTCCAATGAACACCCAGGACTGATCTCCTTCAGAATGGACTGGTTGGATCTCCTTGCAGTCCAAGGGACTCTCAAGAGTCTTCTCCAACACCACAGTTCAAAAGCATCAATTCTTCAATTCTCAGCCTTCTTCACAGTCCAACTCTCACATCCACACATGACTGCTGGAAAAATCATAGCCTTGACTAGACAGACCTTTGTTGGCAAAGTAATGTCTCTGCTTTTGAATATGCTATCTAGGTTGGTCATAACTTTCCTTCCAAGGAGTAAGCGTCTTTTAATTTCATGGCTGCAATCAACATCTGCAGTGATTTTGGAGCCCCCAGAAATAAAGTCTGACACTGTTTCCCCATCTATTTGCCATGAAGTGACGGGACCAGATGCCATGATCTTAGTTTTCTGAATGTTGAGCTTTAAGACAACTTTTTCACTCTCCTTTAAAAGTGGCTTTGTTAATATGATTTCACCTCAGTTAAAAAAAAATTGGAGGACTGTAACTTGCTCAGAATTATCTTATATGGATCACTGAGAACATTCATTCCAGCCAAGCCAGTCCTTACACATCTCATTCTGTAAGACTGATTTTCAGAACTCTCTCCCTATTCATTTGGTGAAATGTTTCCTTTCAGGGACTGTTTACATTCAAGGATGTGGCCGTAGAATTCACTCAGGAAGAGTGGGAATGCCTGGATCCTACTCAGAGGGCCTTGTACAGGGACGTGATGCTGGAGACCTACAGGAACCTGCTTTCCCTGGGTGAGGAAAACATCTCTGTTTGTAATTTTTTCCCATATGAATGCTCTCTCTGACCTTAGGTAACAAATATCCAGAACATTTATTGTACACTATATATGTATATTTTTACCATATAATTGATACTCCATGAAATCCCATAGTTGAGATTTCAGACAGTTTTCCTTAATTCTTAAACTTTATACATATGTGTGTTGATCTGAGCCTGATATGTCCAAAGTCAGTGATTCTCAAGATACTTTTTACGTTTCATATCATGTGTTCCTTCTGGAATGAAAAAAAAATTTTTTTGTACTTACTCAAGAGTCTTTTAGAATTCCAGAGACTATAATTTTGTATAATTATGGTTATTTGTTAACTTACTTGCTAGATTTGTCATGATTTATGAAAATGTATCAATTATTGTGATGTATAGATTTGTAAAAATATTTTTTCTTGCATCATGTTCACGTGATTAAACGGTATTATAAAGATTAGGGATTAGGGAAGACAGTCTCAAATCTCAATTATGATTTCATGCCTCCAGTTCTGTAAGCCAATATGTAGACAGACTTTCTACTTATGGATTATCATTTAATTATCCAAGTTATATGGCAATAAAGTGTGCGTTGTACATTGTATGTACTTGAAATTTTATTATCTGAGATAAGAGAAAACATTAATGCTGGAAAAAGTATAAAAAGAAAACTAAAAAAACTATCATAGTAGTGTTTGAAGACCATGATTGATGAACTTCTGTGATCGTTGTATTATTTTTGTGTAAGTGTCTAATTCAATATGAAATATTTTCCAACTCTATGTAATAGGAAGCTATTCTGCCACATTTGCAGTCAAGGAATTATCATCCCCAAAAGAGGACATCAGTAAAGGAGAATTGTGCCACCTAATGACATTAGAAAAAAATGAAACTTATGGCATCAAGGAATTTGACCTCAAGGAAATCTGTGAAAATATGCAGGAGAGGGAGAGTGAGTGGGGATGTGATGCAAGAAACGACAAAGAAGTGCTTTTGACCCACAACAAAAATCTCAGTCAGAGAGAAGATCAGGATAATAAATCCTTAATTAATTTTCCTCAGAGTGTTTCTGTAAGAAGTAATACATATGAATATTTCACACATGACAAGCCATTCATAAGAAATTTGTTAACAATGAAAGATAACATAATCATCGCTGGAAACAATGTAAAGCGTTTGGACAGCAGAACTGGAGCACGGCTGCAGGCACAGGTGGCTGAACTGCAGAGATTTCCAACTGAGGAGAAAATGTATGGAGGCGCTCAACTTGAGAAGTCAGTCAGCAGTGGTTCTTCGGTTTCCCCACTTCATCAAATTCCTCCTAGTGTGGAAACCACTGTGTTATCTGCACAACACAGGAGAACACACACTCGAGAAAAATCTTACAACTGTAATGACTGTGGGAAGGCCTTTAGCGAAAAATCAAACCTCACAAATCACAAGAGAATTCACTCTGGACAGAAACCTTATAGATGTAGTGACTGTGGCAAAGCCTTTAACCACCAGTCCCGCCTTATAGCACATCAGAGAGTACATGCAGAAGAGAAAGCATATAAATGTGATGTCTGTGGCAAGGTCTTTAGTCGAAATTCACATCTTGCAAATCATCAGAGGATGCACACTGGAGAGAAACCTTACAAATGCAATCAATGTGGCAAAGCTTTTACCCAATTTTCACACCTTAGCAGACATCAGAAGATGCATGCTGGAGAGAAACCACACAAATGTAATGAGTGTGGCAAGCATTTTACCCAGCGTTCAAACCTTATGGCACACCAGAGAATTCATACAGGAGAAAAACCTTTTAAATGTAATAAATGTGATAAGGCTTTTATTGAACGGTCACAGCTTTGGGGTCACGAGAGAACTCATACTGGAGAGAAACTTTACAAATGTGATGAGTGTGGAAAAGCCCTTACAAGACATTCATATCTTACGCAACATAAAACCATCCACACTGGAGAAAAACCTTACAAATGTAATGAGTGTGGCAAAGCTTATACCCAGTTTGCAAGCCTCACAAGGCATCTGAAAATACACACTGAAAACAAACATAGGCCTCACACATGTGGCAATGCTTTTATTCAAAGCTCAAAGTTAAAACAATTCAGACAAAATTTCTGAGTGTATTCCAGTCTTACTCAGCTAATGGGACTCTATCAGGGTGGAAGAACACATACAGATGCCCAGCAGACACATGAAAAGATGCTCAGCATCATTAGTTAGGGAAATGCAAAACACAAAGTCAGTGAGATACCACATTATAGTTATTATCAGAAAGACAATGAATAACAAGCATTAGCAGTGCTGTAGAGAAAAGAGTACTCTTGGGCCTTGTTGCTGGTATTGTAAATTGGTGCACCATTTATGCAAAACAGTAATGAAAGATTCTCAGAAATTAAAAAACCTGTTATGTGAGCCAGGTTTCGTACTTCTGGCCATTTACTGGCAGAACAGAAAAACACTAATTTGAGAAGATATAGGCACTCTTAATAGTCACTGTAGCATTATTTCCAATAGCCAAGATATGGAAGCAACCTAAATGTCTGTTAATAGATGAAAAATTAGAGGAGATGTGTTGTGTGCAAGGTGCGTGCGCAGACACACACACACAGGAATATTACTCAGCCATAAATAAAGAAGTCTAGCCATTTGCAACAATATGGATGGATCTAGAGGATTATACTAAGTGAAAGAAGTCGGACGTAGAAAGACAAATACTGCATGATCTCCTTATATGTGGAATATAAGAAACAAAACACAGTGAAAACAGCTTCATAGATAATGAAGAACAAATGCCTGGTTGTTGCCAGAAGGAAGGGTGGTGTGGTTCCAGGTAAAAGAGATGAAGAGGATCAAGCCATACAAACTCCTAGGTATTTATATATGTCATGGAACTGTTATATCCTGTGTAAGGAAGATGTTTAAAAATATTGTGATAACATAGATAGATGGCTACACACATCATTGTAATTGTTTTTATAAAGCAAATGTTGCCTCATGTGTGTAGTACAGCCAAAATGAACAGTTACAATCAATTATATTTCAATAAAAGCGATTCAACCTTAGAAACCATACAAAACTAATGTATATGATTTTTAATATTTACTTGATTGAATTTTTGTTATTTATACTAAATCTGCAGACATCAAAAGGACAGTAAGGGACTATTACAAATACTCTACACGTATATACTTGAAAACATATGTGAAACGTATATACTTGAAAGCATATGTAAAGGTAGAAAGAAAAGTGAAAGTGAAGTCGCTCAGTTGTGTCCGACTCTTTGTGGCCCCATGGACTGTAGCCTACCAGGTTTCTCCGTCCATGGGATTTTCCAGGCAAGAGTACTAGAGTGGGCTGCCATTTCCTCCTCCAGGGGATCTTCCCGACCCAGGGATTGAACCCAGGTCTCCCACATTGTAGGCAGACGCTTTACCATCTGAGCCACCAGGGAAGAACCTACCCTAAATCACAGATGTGAAACAGATCATTTGAATGAATACTTTGAATTACCGAATTAATGTGTAATTTTTATCTCTGGAGGGATTACACACTACAGTATGAAATACAAGACTCTCCTTGATTATAATGAACAATGTCATTCAGATGCCCGCCAGAACAGCCTTTCTGTTTCTATTCATCATTGTTCATTCTGTTCATCATCACTTTCAGAGACTCATAAGGACAAGATTTGGGGTTTGAGAATTGGAGGACTACTGTATATGATGCTTTAGGTCACTAACCATTGCTCTAAAAAGAGCAGTGTTTAAAAAAATTTTTTTAATAGATGACATTATTCTTTATTTTTTGCTAAGGTGTTTATTTACCTCATTCCCTCATCTGTTTTATAATTGACATATATCAACTTTAAACTGTACAGCAGAATGGTCTGACTTACATGTATTGTGAAATCATTAAGTTTACTTAGCATCCATCATCTCCTATGGGTACAATAAAATGAGAAAAGAAATAATTTTTTTTCCTTTTAATGAGAACTGTATTGTTTAAAATACTTTATTCCACACTCGTGATGAATTACCTTCAAATACCTTTGAGAAAGACTTGTTTATATCATAAACTCAAATCAGTAATGTTTAAATGTAATTTCAGATTATCTATATATTCATTTTGAGGGTAGACAGTTTAATTTTAAAATTATAATATAGCTTAGCTCTTTTCTGTGTTAAATGTTTTGTCAAATGTGGATAACAAAGCCTGTAAGACATGAAGACATTGGGATTTAACTTTTACCTGAAGTATTATCATGTTTGTAGTATTTCTTAGGGCATTTTGTAGGATGTATATTCTCTTTAATATGAATTGTATATTAAGTAAAGCTAGATTATCAACTATCAAATAATGTCATTGCTACACTCACTAACTTTTATGGCAATATCTGTTTCTTAACATCTACTGCAAGGTATATGTACTCACATCCTTACATGTGAAAGATATCATATGCAGGAAATAGTAATCATTTTAAATATGGTAATTAGCATATTCAAATATTTTCACATACAAATAAGCAAAATGTCTTAGCATGGCACACTCGAATAGAAGATATATCCTTACATTTGTAAAAGATCTAGTGAGTAGGATAGATTTGGGATCTTTATAAGGTAGTTTACTCTGTATTATTCAATATTGCTAGCTGGTCATGGTGACAAGAAAGATATTTCAGCATGGAGTTGATAGTGGAACTTTTCAGCAAACACAGATCAATAGGAGAAACTGACTATAGGCATTCATGAGTCCATTTTGTTCCTGATCAGTTTTGTTTTTAATAATTTAAAGGCAGCAAAATGGGCATATTCACAAGAAAAGGATATTTCCTCAATGGCAATAGATTTTTAAACATTTCCTGTAATATTAAGAAACAGATGTAAATTATTAGTGATCCAAAATGTGAAAATACAGTGATCTCATTTGACCTGTGTATATATATTAAACCCTATAAGGTGACTGTCCCCTCAAGTCCTCTCTGTACAGTTGTTAAAGGATAGACTGTATTTGTTACTGACCTGGTTCTTGGACTCTTTAATCAGTAGAAATTGGTAAAAGGCCAGGCGAGGAATTCAGGCAGAGCTTTATTGGAACTCCCTTGGAATGCAAGGAGATCCAACCAGTCAATCCTAAAGGAAATCAGTCCTGAATATTCACTGGAAGGACTGATGCTGAGGCCAAAACTCCAATACTTTGGCTACCTAATGCAAAGAACTGCCTCATTGGAAAAGACCCTGATGCTGGGAAAGATTGAAGGCAGGAGGAGAAGGGGATGACAGAGGATGAGATGGTTGGATGGCATCACCAACTTGATGGACACGAGTTTGAGTAAACTCTGGGAGTTGGTGATGGACAGGGAAGCCTGGTGTGCTGCAGTCCATGGGGTCGCAGAGTTGGACACGACTGAGCAACTGAACTGAACTGCAGCACAGGTGAGAACAAGAAACAGGTGACTTACTCGCTCCCTGAGGCTGGGTGAGCTGTCTCTTAAACTGGGTGAAGGTGGGGGCAGAGTAGGAGCAGATTGGGTGGGTCCCCCTAGCTGGTCTGCCCAACCCCTTGGTGGTGCTGTGGGCAGGGGACCATGTTCAGTACCCTGATTTTGTTCTCCTCACCTCAGAAGTGGCAGTGCCAGTTGGGTTTTGGTCTTTTAGTATGTTATTCATAATTTGTCACAGCTGTGCACATAAGCAGTTATTTTTAATAGCTTATCGTTTCTTGGTATTAAAAAAAAACTTTTAAATATATTTTATTTAGTTATTTTTGGCTGTGCCCTGGGTCGTCTTTACTGCTTGGCTATTCTCTAGTTGCAGTGGGTGGTGGGAGCTACTCACTAGTTGCAGTGCACAAGTGGAGAAAGAATCTCAGTGAAATAATTTAAAAATACAGAGTGGCACAAACATAGCTGCTGATGTGGAAAACACTGTAAAGGGGTCAACTCAGAAATAAGCTCAGTCATTTCTTGTTCCAGGTGCCCTCTTCTCTGACCTCTACTCCATGCCAGAAAAAGCAAAGGAAGGGGTGACCTGCAACTGAGTGAATCAAGTCACTGCCCCCCACTGAATAAAAACTGCAAATGGAAGTTATCTTCTCAAATAATTACAAGATGCACAAGACCTATAGACAGGTGTTTTGTAATTCGCACCCTCATCTGTATGATTTAAACAAATTTTAAGTGTACTAGATTCTAAAAACACAGCTCCTACATCACAACTTAGTTATCCATATCCAAACAGCTGGAGCCAGTTACCCACTCCCTCTACCTGCACTACCAGGTTATTCCATTTCGTTCACCTTATCTGTCTCCCTATTCTATCCTTGTGTCTCTTTTTGCTCCCCTCTACCCTCCTGCTGTTTCTCCCCTCCTATTTCTTCCCTCACATCTGTCCTGCCCCACTCTTCAACTTGTTCCCCTCCTCTCTTGCACTCTTTTCCCCCAACCTGACTGCCCTCAATCTCCATTATTTCTGGTCCTTTCTTCCCCTAACTCTCCTACACCTGACACAGGAGGGAAGGGAACAGGGCACAACCCTTAAAAGAATGACTCAGTCGTTAAGCATATGACAAAAACCAGTTATAACTAGTTAGATCCAAGATGGCGGAAGATTTGACTGCCAACAAACCTTGAACTTCATGCTATGCTCGTCGTGACATATTAGTTAAGTGACATGCTCATAGGTGCTATGACAGTTCTGACGCCAACCGTCAAAGGCCAGAAAGTGGGAGGTGGGGAGGTGGCCCAATTTCCAGAAGTCTCCATCTCTCCCTTAAATAGCTTAAATAATTACTCCACTCTCTAGTCTGTGAAATTCCTCAGCCCCTAGAAACTAACCACCTTGTATTTCAGGGTCGCTTTCACCTTCTGAGACTGCATTCTCCCTATGGAACTTGGATTATCACAGGGCCTCTCTCTGAGATGACCTACTTTACAGCTGTGGAATGTGTGCGGGCATGCGCATCGGCTCGGTACTGTCCGACTCTTTTGCGACCCCCATGGACTTGTAGGCCGCCAGGCTCTTTTGTCCATGGGAGTAGCTGGCAAGAATACTGGAGTGGGTTGCCATGCCCTCCTCCAGGGGATCTTTCTGACCCAGGGATTGAATCCACGTCTCCTAAGGATTCTGCATTGGCAGGCGATTCTTTACCACTGGTGCCTCCTGGGAGGCCCTGTGGAATGTGCATCTCAATAAATCTACTACTTACCTATCACTTTGCCTCTTGCTGAATTCCACCCGCACTGCGATGTAAAGAACCGCATCATTAAGTCCTGAGACCACGTGTGCAATATTAAGACCCTGGATTCCAGTCCAAATTGGGAGTGTGGTTTCGCTTCTTTCTCCCTAACACTCTCTCCTCACTCTCTGGCACCCCAGGGTGATACGTCTTTCCTGCTCTTCCTCAGCTCTTCTTGCCACTAGTCCTCTTTCTCTCCCAGCACCAGGAGACTCTGAAGGCCACGGTTCCAACTCTTATCTTCTCTCCCGACACCCTGTGTGAAGTTCCTGGTCACTGCTGCTCTCTAACCTCTGGAGAGCGGGCTCTTTAATTTCTCTGTTTCATTCACCTGCTACATTCAATCAGGACTTATTTGCTTTCACTTTATCTTCTATTTCTTTACAAGTCCCTGAGCCTTCTATGTTCTCATCGTTTCTCCCTCATGCTTTTCTCTTTCTCAGTCGCTCTGTATCTGCTTGATTCCCTTTGCCCCAAAATTTTAAGGGGTGGCGACTGAATAAGATGTCCTGGGACCCAAAGGGACCGTTTTCCAACTGAGTTGAATCTGACACAGAACACTGGAGTCACACGGGCAGGTCCTGGCAGCACCCTGCGGTAGGGTGAAGGGACGGGCTGACAGGAAGGGGAGGCCTGTGGAGCCGAAGGACCGGCGAGGACAGCGGGGCTGGGAGGGCGGGGGTCTCAGGACTGGGGTGGGCTCTCCAGGATCCCAGGCCCCCGGAGAGGACACTGCCTCTCCAGGAGCGGGGCGACCCGGCTCTATCTTCAGGGTCTGACAGGGCTAGACGAGTGATGCCGTCGTCGAATTAACTTTGTTCTCTTAGCAGAGGATGATGGAGGCGGAGGTGGCAAAGGATTTAAAGCAGGAAAATGTCTCGAAAGGCGGTGTTTACGTGGGTCGAGGGCAAAAAAGCGAAGGGCTCAGGGACCCGCCTCAGGGTGATTTTAACCCAAAGGAAAACATAGTCGAATCGAAAGGTCGACGTGTAGATTTCCTGGGGGCAGAGGACCGGATGCTAGGATTTAAGTTCCTGAAAGCGAAGTCAGGGGTACCGCGCAGCACCGATTTACACAAGAAACGAGAGACTTGATACAGCGTACCCGACTTCTCATTCTCCGGTTCCGCAGGGAGCTGCCTGGGCGGTGCTGCGGTGCGGCCTCCGGGGCGGGGCCTGAGCGGAGTGCTATCGGCGAGCGGCGGGGCGAGGAGGGAGCGCCGGGCGGCTGGGGACGGGAGGTCCCTCCCCGTACCTTGAAATTGCTAATTTTAACTGTCTGTCTGGAAAGAGGACTGAGGCGCAGGTCCAAGCTAGAAAAGTGTTAACTCTTGCTGCCCAGCGTGACTTGTGCTCTGCCCTACCAGCTTCCCTGTCTTGAAGACACTGCGCGTGCGCATAAGGACTGTGGGCGGGGCCTGAGCAGAGCACTACCAGCAAGGGGCGGGGCGTGAAGAACCCGGGCTTGCGCTACGACTGAGAGGGAGGGACGAGAGCCGGGTAGAGGTGTGGTGTTCACGTCCCTTGGATTCCCTCCCAAGTTTACCTTTTCCAGGTTTAGACATGCTTGAGGGTCTTTGTATCTTACGATAGGATGGCTTCCTGCTTAGCTTAAGTTACTGCCTCTAACAAGTTTTAAACCCTTACAGTTGTGTAAGGGTTGTGTAAGGGCCACTTATTTTGGAAATTTCTTTTTAACAAGTTGAAAACAGTTCAAGTCAAAAGCTATTTTTGCCAGCGGTTGACCGACCGTTGGTCCTGAACTGAGAAAACTGCGATCTCAGTGAGGAGTAGCTGTGGGGCGGTAACTGGATTCAGAAACATTGCCTGCAATCAAAATTAATTTAAGCAATTAAATTAAAAAGAACTGGAGTTATCTGTGTAGGGTTTACAAATTAGAATATGAAATACAAAACTCTCAATGGGTAGAATGGACGATATAATACTAAACGCTACAGAACAGCATTTTTTTTCCAGAATTTTTCTCCATGGAAGGGTCTAGGCAGCCAGGAGGCTTCTCCTTTACTTTCCTGATTTTAGGCTCTTTTTATTTCCGAAGTGGGTCTACTCAGCCTCAAGCAGCTACGCCTTGGAAGAGCTCACTGCGGTCCCAGCTGAACTTACTCGCCCATTGTGCTTGGTGAGGGTGAGGACTGTCCCGGTGGAGGACCCTGCCTCTGCCCTCCTCTGCTGTTCCTGGCCAGATCCCTTCCCACTCTTCCAGGGCAAAGGACCCCTGCACACATCAACCCCCTAAAGTGAAGGCCGCACCAGAGGGTGTACTAGTTTCATTCTGTGTTCTTCTCATTAATTTGCTGACCATGTGTGGAGTATGTAACTACAGTCCAGGCTTGTCTGCATCAAGAATAAAATGGTAAGCCAATGGAATACACTCTACCACCTCATCTAGGTTATTTTTAAAACATGGAGACAAACACCATCCTCTGTCACTTACAGTCATGCAAGTCAAATACCCCAAAGCAACGGCCTGGTGTGCGGACTCGGATTCTCCCCCAGACCCACTGCTCTCCCCGATGCCCCCATCACACCAGCTCCACCTTGTCTCCGAGTGGCTCATCATAGCTGGAGAAACACAGCCCCGAATTGACTGTTCTTGATTCAGGTTCCTGGCTGTTCCCTCACATTCCCTGTGTGTCTGCTCCATACCTTTCCTGTGGAGCTCCTCAAAAGTCCACCTCCACCTCTCCCATCTTTTTTTTTTTTTTTCAAAGACCCTGTTTATTGTCCACTGAGCTCCTGGAGCAAAAGAAGAGATCTCCTCCAACTGCCTCAACAGTCTGCCTCAGGACCTGTGTTCTCTCCTCAGTATTGACTGTGAATAGCCTGAACCCACCTCTAGCTGTTGGTGATCCTGAAATTGTGCCTTTATGCCAACTCCACTCTGTGTCGGGACAGCATGGCATTCTTCCTCCTCTGCTAAACACACACACAATCTTACACACACACACACACCCTGTAAATCTTTTTATGCACTCTATTATCTTTAAAGGGCTTCCCTGGTGTCTCGGATGGTAAAGAATCGGCCTGCAACGTGGGAGACCTAGATTCAATCCCTAGGTTGGGAAGATCCCCTAGAGGAGGGTATGGCAACCCATTCCAGAATTCTTGCCTGGGAAATCCAAAAAAGCCTGGCGGTCTACAGTCCATGGGGCTGCAAGTAGCTGGACACAACTGAGCGACTGAGTACAACCACAAAAGTATACATTTTTGACAAAGCTGATCACAGGAATCATATTTATAAGGTTTCTCTCTAGTAAGAATTTTGTTACATTCCAGAAGGCTGAAACTTTGGCTACCCTTTGCCAAAATTTTATTTGTGTGGTTTCTTTTAAAGATGTACATTCTGCCACCAAATAAATATTAGGCACAGTTACAGGCTTTGCCACATAACGTATGTTTTAAATGATTTCTCTCCTTAAGGGGGGTTCTCTGATTTTAAGGTCTGACTACCTACATACATTTTATCTCAATCATTATATTTGTAAGATTTCTATTATTAATTTTTCGATGATGCCCAAAGCTTCAGCTTTTAATAAAAGCACTGCCACATAGATTAAGTTTATAATGTTTCTTTTCGGTATGTATTTTCTGATGCCTACCCAGGTTTGTAAACTGAGTAAAAGCTCTGCCACACTCATGACACTTGTAAGGTTTCTCGCCAGTATGAATGATCTTATGTCGATTGAGATGCGAACCATCTGTAAAGGCTTTGCCACACTCATTACATTGATAAGACTTCTCTCCAATATGAGTTCTCTCGTGACGCCAAAGTTGTGAATTTTGGGTAAAAGCCTTATCACATTTATTACATTTATAAGGTCTTTCTCTTGTATGAGTTCTCTGATGTGCTACAAGGCTTGAATGCTGGATAAAAGCCTTGCCACATAAACTGCATTTGAGTTCTCCAGTGAGAGTTTTCTCATGACTACAAAGTTGTGAATGTTGGACCAATGCTTTACAGCACACATCATATTTGTAAGGTTTCTCTCCAGTATGAGTTCTCTCAAGATCCCAAAGCTGCGAATGTTGGATCAAAGGCTTTACACACACATTGCACTGACTCGGTTTCTTTCCACTGTGCCTTCTCTGATGCCTACTAAGACTTGAAACTTGGGTAAAAGCTTTGTCACACTCATCACATTTGTAAGGTTTCTCTCCAGTGTGGGTGGTCTTATGTTGAGTAAGATTTGAATGTTTCGTAAAGGCTTTGCCACACTCAGTACATATATAAGGTTTCTCCCCAGTATGGATTCTCATATGTTGAGTAAGGATTGACCGCACAGGAAAGGCTTTGCCGCATTCATTACATTTGTAAGGTTTCTCACCAGTATGGATTTTCTCATGAATCCAAAGGAGTGAACGTTGAATAAATGACTTACCACATTCTTTACACTTATAAGGTTTCTCCCCAGTGTGCAGCCTCTGATGACTTGCAAGGATTGAATTTCGACTGAAGACCTTGCCACAGACATCACATTTGTATGGTTTCTCTCCTGTATGGATTATCTGATGGTTCCTTAGGGCTGAGTGCACACTAAATGCTTTGCCACACTCATTACATCTGTAAGGTTTCTCTCCAGTATGGACTACCTTATGTTGAGTAAGATTTGAATGCTTCCTAAAGGCCTTCCCACACTCATTACATCTGTAAGGTTTCTCTCCTGTATGGATTCTCTTATGCTGAGTAAGGCTTGAGCGCTTCCTAAAGGCTTTGCCACATTCATTACATTTGTAAGATTTCTCTCCAAAGTGCACTGTCTGATGACTTACAAGGACTGACTTTCGACTGAAGGCCTTGCCACAGACATCACATTCATAGACTTTCTTTCTTGTATGAATCAACTGATGTCTAGTGAGGTTTGAGCACTGATTGAAGGTTTTGCCACACTCTTTACATTTGTAAGGTTTCTCTCCTGTATGAATTCTCTGATGACACGCGAGGTGTGAATTTCGACTAAATACCTTACCACATACATCACAATTATAAGGTTTCTCTCCTGTATGGATTAACTGGTGTCTGCTGAGGTTTGAGCTGTAAGGAAAGGCTTTGTCACATTCATTACATTTATAATGTTTTTCCTTGTATGCTTTCTGGCCTTGTGTCAGTATTGAAGGGTGAATAAAATCATTCCCATACGGATTAGAAATGTTGGTTTGGACAACAGGAGAAATTGTCTGCAATGGTAAAAATGAGGTGCTACTGTTGCTACTCTTGTCAGCTTCATTAAATTCATCAATTTTCTCTTCACTTTTAAATATACACCATTCATCCTGAAAGCTTAATGCAAGCTTATTTTCAATAGGTTTGTTTCCTGGATCCCTTCTACCATGTTGATTTTTTCCATCAGTGAGATTTTCATTATTGTTTACAGACAGTCCTTTGTCATTTCCTTCATCATCTGTCCACTGACACTCAAAGACATGTATATTTTCCTGGATTTCCATGAAGTAAAAATCTCTGATTTCATGACTTTCATATCTTCCCAACATCATTCTCTGGAATACTCCTGTATCCCTGTTTGCTTTTTGTTTCAATTTCTTGATCACATGTATATGAGAGACAGCTACAAGATATAAAGAACCATAGGTATCCTATTAATTACAGATGGTAAATAAATGTTTCATATTGAAAAGGTGATATTACACCAAAGGCATTACCAATCCTGGACAGTTATTAAACTTCCCAACCATGACCTTCAAGTTTTCAGACACAACTAAAGAAACAGGATCTTTTATTAAAGAAAGAATAATTGCAAGTAATTCAAGTTAATTTTAGGGTAGCCTAGTCACTCAATGACAAAATCACTTACATTGTGCAAACTTACGTTAGCTCTCAAAGAAAGGATATTTTCCACCGTGACCTCAAAGATCACATATCTTTTGGCAGTAAACATATTGCTGTCTCATAACTGAGGAGAAAAATCTACTATACATATTTTATGTATAATTACTATACATATATAAGTACTAAAGAACAGTCAATGTATTGTAATGCTGCTGCTGCTAAGCTGCTTCAGTCGTGTCCGACTCTGTGCGACCCCATAGACGGCAGCCCACCAGGCTCCTCTGTCCCTGGGATTCTCCAGGCAAGAACACCGGAGTGGGTTGCCATTTCCTTCTCCAATGCATTAAAGTGAAAAGTGAAAGTGAAATCACTCAGTCATGCCCAACTCTTAGCGACCCCATAGACTGCAGCCTACCAGGCTCCTCCGTCCATGGGATTTTCCAGGCAAGAGTACTGGAGTGGGTTGCTGTTGCCTTCTCTGATTGTAATGCTAAATAATCCAAAACAAACTTTATCTAATAAATAATCTAAATAACTTGTAGTTTAAAATTGCAAAACCATTGTAGAACTGAGAAAATAAAACAATTTATAAGAAAACAAAATATTTATCTTAATACACATTATATATCCACATGTACCCACTGAGAGAAGGCATTTTACAACATTAAGAGATGCTGTGTATCAGATATATTGCATAATGCATGCTCAAAGATCATCTATAAATCACAAAATAAATTGAAAATTATTCCAGTAAACCATGATAAAGTCAGCATATATAATAAGTCACCATATTACAGAAAATTTTTACTCTGCAGAACTCTAGACATTCCCCCTTAAGAATAAAGAAAGAACTTATATTCTAGAAGGAGCACACAATATGAGAGCTGGGAGTTATATAGAAATCACCGACTTATGAACTATCACGTCAGGAAAATACATAACATTATAAAAAAAACTGGAAAAAGAAGTCAGAAGTCACAATTATGATTTCATGACTGCAGCTATATCACAGTCAACTAATAGAGAAATTCCCTGTCTATGCACTGCCCTTTAGTTATCCTGGTCACACTGGCCCAAAATCATATGTGATACATTGCATGTGCTTTGAGAATTTATTAACGAAGGTCAGAGACAACACTGTTGAGAACATATTGGAAAATAAAAACATACACAGGAGCTTCCCTGGTGGTCCAGTGGTTAAGAATCCACCTGCAATACAAGGGACACCAGTTTGATCCCTGGGAAGATCCTACATGCCATGGAGCAACTAAGCCTGTGCACCACGAATACTGAACCCTAGAGCTCTAGAGCCCAGAAGCTACAACTTCTGAAGCCCAAGCACCTTACAACCACTATTTTAAAAATAAGGAGAGCAGACTCACAGGATTTATGTATCTGACACCAATGTACACAGGAAGCGAGAGAAAGACAATCTGAACCTGTATTTGCAGAATCAGAAAACATGTTCTTGAGTACAACTGGCTATTCAGGCAGCACACATTATAAAATACTACAATGAATACCAGGAGCTGAGAAAGAAATAATTCATGGGAGATAATAAGAGCTCTAACAGTCACACTTGGCTATCCCTCTTGGAATTGGCTTTTGAGTCATCAGCCCTGTACATACTGATTTAGGTTCTGTCGGGAGAAAGTTGTTCAGTGGATGAACATGCGTGCATATGTGCTCAGTCATGTCCAACTCTTTTCGACCGCCATGGACTGTAGCCTGCCAGTCTCCTCTGTCCATGGGACTTCCCAGAAAAAAAAATACTGGAGTGGGTTACCATTTTCCTTTTCCAGGGGATCTTCCCAACCCAGGGATCGAACCCACATCTCTCCTGCATTGGCAGGCGGATTTTTTATCACTGTGCCACCTGGACTTCCATAGAACTGCACAAGAGTGACTAGAATACTGACCTTGGAAGAAAAGAACTGGCAGGCTCTGAGACTGAATTCAGAGCCTCCCAATATCCAGAGCTGCCCTCAGGAGGAAATGCAAAGCAAAACCACAGTGACATACCACCTCACACCTAGCAGAATGGCCATCATAAAAAAGTCAAGAGATAGAAAGTGGAGGTGAAGATATGGAGAAAAGGCAACCCACTGCAATACTGGTGGAAATGTAAATTGGTGCAGCCACCATAGAAAAAGAGCATGTAGAATTCCTCAAAGTATTTAAAAAAGAAAAAGAAGGACGACCATAAGATAGCAATCTCACTTCTGGGAATACACTGAAAGGAAATGAAAGCACTCTCTTAGATATTTGCACTGCTCTGCTGTTGCAGCATTATTTACAATAGCGAAGACATGAAATAAAGCTAAGTGTCCAACAGTGTGTAAAGAAATTTTAAAATATTATACATACAATGGAATATTATTCAGCAAAAAAAAAAAGTAAATCCTGCTATCTGTACCAATACAGACCTTCATGGCATTATGCTAAGTGAAGTAAGTCAGGAGAGAAATACAAATACAGTTATGACCTCACTTTTATCACATATATATGGAATCTTAAAAACAAAAGCCAAATGATTAGAAAAAGAGAGTAGAAGAGTGATTGCAGGGGCAGGGGAATATTATTACATACAGTGGAATATTATTACATACAGGGGAATATTACTATATACAATGGAATATTATTACATGCAATGGAATATTATTACATACAGGGGAATATTATTGCAGTTTTAGTTATAAGGTGAATATGTTCAGATCTAATATACAGCATGGTGACTACTGTTAACAAAACCGTCTTATATACTCAAACTTGATTAGACAGTAGACGTTAAATGTTCTCACCACACACACACACACACACACAAATTGTAATTATGTGACTTGATGGATGTGTTAAGTGTGTTCTGGTAATTATTTAGTAATATATGTATATCACATCATCACTGTACACTTTACATTTATACCATGTTACATGGATTGAAGTGAAGTGAAAATTAGTCGTGTCCGACTCTTTGCGAAACCATGAACTATACAGTCCATGGAATTCTCCAGGCCAGAATACTGGAGTGGGTAGTTTTTCCCTTCTCCAGGGGATCTTCCCAACCCAGGGATCAAACCCAGGTCTCCTGCATTACAGGCGGATTGTTTGCCAGCTGACCCACAAGGGAAGCCCAAAAATACTGGAGTGGATAGCCTATCCCTTCTCCGGCAGATCTTCCAACCCAGGAATCAAACCAGGGTCTCCTGCACTGCAGGTGGATTCTTTACCAGCTGAGCTATCAGAACTCATGCTTTGATCTGTGTCCACATAACATATGTGGATTACATGTCAATAAATATGGGAAAAAAGAAAATACAAAGGAGTGCACAAAAGAAATCCCGGTTGACCATGTGAATAAGAATTTAAAAAAAGAGAGAGAGAGAAAGGAAGAAAAGATTGGGAAAAAAAGATCTCAGGAGAACAAAACAGAGCCAAAGCTAGAGAAGGAAGGAAGAAAAAGATTAAAGGAATTAAGAGAATAAAAAAAACTACAACCACAAAACTCAAAGTTGGTTCTTTGAAAAGAAAGACAAAATTTACACTCAGCAAGATTAAGAAAAAAATCAGAAGATTCAAATAGCTAAATGAAAGAGGGAACATTACAACTGGTCACAACTGATTCTACAGAAATCAAAAGAATTATAAGAGAATACTATGAGCAATTCTGGCTTCCAAGGTGGCACGAGTGGTAAAAGAACCCACCTGCCAATGCATCTGATGGAATCAAGAGAGACCAATAGAAAAAGACTATCCCATTCTCCTCAAAGTCAAGGAAGCAAAGAATTCTCAGGAGCCAGATGATGGAGTGTAGATGGTGATAAACACTTTGCCTTGGTCTGTGTGGGAGCTGCTGTAGCACCACTGAGCGTGAAAAGATAAACTTTACATATTGTAGGACAGAACAAGTCAGCTGCTGCTGCTGCTACGTCCAACTCTGTGTGACCCCATAAACGGCAGCCCACCAGGCTCCCCCGTCCCTGGGATTCTCCAGGCAAGAACACTGGAGTGGGTTGCCATTTCCTTCTCCAATGCATAAAAGTGAAAAGTGAAAGTGAAGTCGCTCAGCCGTGTCAGACTCTTCCAGACCCCATGGACTGCAGCCTACCAGGCTCCCCCATCCATGGGATTTTCCAGGCAAGAGTACTGGAGTAGGGGAACAAGTCAGGGAGGAGAACAATTTTCTCTGAAAATTCACAAGAAATAAACTTCTTTTTTCCCATAGACATCTCCCACTTAGGGAGAGTTTCCCAAACACTATTAATGGTGCGGTTTCCTCACTGCCCTTCTGAGCTCCGACCTGTGTTGGCACCTTTGATACATTCCCATTTGTTTACTTTTTTTTTTTTTTTCTATTTTCACTTCATTCTCTAGAATCTAGAGTTCTTTCCCTTGCTCTAAGATGGAGATAATGTTCAGAAACAGAAAAGAACAGCCTTCCCTGGGTGGTGCAGTGGATAAGAATCTGCCTGCCGATGCAGGGGACACAGGTTCAATCCCTGGTCCAGGAAGATCCTACATTCCTTGGAACAACTACGCCCTTGCGCCACAACTATCGAACCCGAGATCTAGAGCCCATGAGCCACAACTACTGAAGCCCACTTGCCCTAGAGCCTGTGCTTTGCAATAAGAGAAGCCATTTCTTTCTGGGGATGTGCTGGTCCCCAGTCTGCCCAGGACCGTGGGGATGGCTCCGGGGCTTGGGAAAGCCAAACAGCCAAGACTCAAAGCAACCTCCTTCCCATCTGGGAGGCTGGGTGTCCTCATGCCTCTGGCTTCTCTGTCCCAGTGGGCAGAGCCTAGAGCCCACGGCCCCCAAAAGAGAGCTCTCGGCAGACAAAGCCAGTGGCCGAGCCTTACCTGTCCCTCCTGGCCTGCCGGCCTGGAGTCGTGTGCCCGGGCCTGTCAGTATTTATTGCCTCCATATGTACTGTCCTCTGGGCCCGCTGGCCTGCCACCTCTGCTCCCAGGCTTGGTGCCACCATCCCCAGAGGGCCCTCCCTGGACCAGCCTGGACAACCATGGGACCAAGCTTGCACAGCTGGAGCCGTCCCCTCTGCCTGCATCCCACCCTACCCAAACCTTCGTTGGTCAGGTCCAGGCCTAGAATGCACAGGGTCCTGTCCCTGATTCTTCTTTTCTGACCAGGAAATAAACTTCCCCTTAAGAGAGGAAAAAAAAGAGAGAGAAGCCATTTCAATGAGAAACCTGACAGCACAAGGAAGAGTAGCCCCTGCTCGCGATAACTAGAGAAAGCCCGAGCAAAGCAGTGAAGACCTAGTGCAGCCAAAAATAAATAAATAATTTAGAAGAAAAGAAAAGAACTCCCAGCTCCTCACTCAGCTGAGGAGTGAGGACATTACAAGGGGGAGGTCTGGGAAGATACTTCACACATTCATCCACTGCCTCCTTCTGAACGCAGAGGGAACATCGTAATATGCGGGTCTCGAGCTCTCTTCCTAGAACTACTGAATCAAAAGCAGAGGGAGAGAAAACAGGGAATTCAGGATTTTACAAGTTTGCCATTGGACTTCGTAAATACTTAAGCTCTGGAACAACTCCTAATGTATCATGAAATGTGCATATTTCTGAAGAAATGGTTAAACTCCTGATGCCAATCACAAAGCTTTGCATGTCTGAGTCAACAAGGCTTTGAGGTCAGTCAAGCAAAACAGGGGCTCCCAAGAGGCACAGAGGGAAAATGCAGAGATACCCCAGGGTAGATCCCAACTTCTAGAGGAAAGTGATCCTCACCCACTGAGAGCAGGTTCCTGTAGGTCTCCAGCATCACGTCCCTATACAGGGCCCTCTGAGCAGGGTCCAGGCATTCCCACTCCTCCTGAGAGAATTCGATGGCCACATCCTTAAAGGTCAAATGTCCCTGAAATAAAAAATATATCTCACTGAGGGACTACAAGGAGAGTTCTTATCTTCACACAAAATGAGGAGAGAGGATCAACTGGGTTGGAGAATAGGTTTTGACAGATTCCAGTACAGGCATTTTGAGCAAGTTATGTGCCTCGAATTTTCATTTCTTTGCTTCTGTAAGAGAATATGATACCCTCCAAATCAGTGCGGATGACTGATTTCTGTGGATGATACATGAAATATACAAGCAAAAATGAAACACAGGTTGGCTACACAGGAGAGTCTGATATTCTGTTGTACACACTGAGTGGGATTCAATATGCAGATGAGCTAGTGAGTGGTGTCCTGAGAGATGAAAAAGTTCACAATAACTTTACAAAAAGATCGAGATTTAACATTGAGATGAGGATTACAAGAGAAATGACAAAAAGCGTTTCAATACTTCCTATGTGCTAAGCATTACTCTTAATGCTTTATGTGTATTGACAGTTACTACATGTATTAACATAGAGGGTTCCCTGAGAAAGTTGAAACAAGTACAAGGTGAACCTGTGCAAATGCATAATGTGTGTACACATCCACACATAATGTTTCCATTTTTACTCCTATTTAAATTATTAATGTGACAGTGTAAAAAAATTAAGATATAATCTCAATTGCTAAAAAATAAAAAACTTACTATAAAATGATGTCTTTTATAAAAGCCATGAACTTGGACATGCATGCATGTACACACACATGTAAATATCCAATTCACTAAAACGAGAGTAGCTGTTTCAACGTATTTTGGGCAAGTTTTTAAATTATCATTTTTACTTAATGTAGTTCAGCATCTCTGGGACAAGGAAAATGTTCTAATCTTACATAATTTAGTTTGTCAACATTATTCTACAGTAGGTTAGCAAAGAATGAGTACAAGCATGAATATATAATACTTCAATCTCTGTAAAATACATATAACTCAAAATGCAAATATAATTTTACCCATTTAAATCCAGATAAGTAACTATTAACAAAAGCCAGAGTTTGTTTATTCCACTAACAAAATATTGATTCAAAATTGGAAAGGATATTAGTGGTATACAGGGGCTTCCCTCATAGCTCAGTTGGTAAAGAATCTGCCTGCAATGCAGGAGACCTGGGTTCGATCCCTGGGTTGGGAAGATCCCCTGGAGAAGAAAATGGCTACCCACTCCAGTAGTTTTGCCTGGAGAATCCCATAGACAGAGGAGCCTGGCAGGCTGTCAATGGGGTCGCAAAAGTGCAAGAGTCAGACACGACGTGGTGACTAAACCACCATTAGTGGTATATATTAAAACAGTAGGGTTGAAAAGTTCTTGAATTAAAAATTGGAAAAAAAACAACAACACTTTTATTGAGCAAGAACATACTTAACCATCAGAGAAGACTGGTAATTCTGAAGCAGGGCATTTTGGAAGGACCGACAAAATGATCAACTGAGGATATGACTTCACCTGAGAAAGAGCCATTCTTGACCTCTTTTCTTTCCTCTTCTGCCTCCTCTGGATTTCTTCCTCAGAGGTGAATCTTTCGAGGTCAATCCTGAAAGTTGAAAACAGGCTGCTTAAGGCTTAGAATCAACATCCCCTTTCCTGTGCCACAACCACACACACAGGGAAGACCTCACCATATGGAAGAGAGTCCTCTGCTGCCCACTGTCGCAAGAGGTGCGTGTAGGCACCCGCCAGGACTAAGGCACCCATCTTCCTGCACACAGCGCTCCCATGGGCTCAGCCCAGAACCTGTTTTAACAACATCACAGGAATATATTTCCCTCTGCCAAATAAATCCATTGCCTTCATTCTTCCACAGGTGAGATCATGTTACTCAATTCAACCCACGCATGCACATCTCAGCCTCAGCATCTGTGTGTCCCAGGAAACCTGAGTTAAGATGCTATGGTACCCACACCATTTCACGCAGCCCACATCATCCATAAACCCACTTGCAGATGCTCCAGCCAGAACAGCAACATCCTTTCCGAACAGTTCCGTACACCCAGTGATCCCACAACTATGCCTGGGACACACACACACACACACAATTCACTGGGCTCATCCAGAGGCCCACACTTGCTCCCACAACTCTCCTGCAGACCCCAACAGGCTCCCCTCCATTTTCTCCATTTTTCCTCCTCTCCTCCACGCAAGCATGAAGAAACAGAGCTGAAAGGCATAGAGACCTCTGGGCACGAGCACTCTAAGAGGAACGCACAGAAGCTGCAAACCCAAGGACTCCGAGTGTCCAGGAATGGAGACCAAGAAGCTGACCCTTCTGGGAAAATACTGAAGGGGTTAGCTTGGAAATAAGCTCTGAGGGAATATGCTCATTATGAATAGAGGGGCTCTGTTGGAAGGTTTGAGGTCAATCAGCCCATTCTGCATCACCGGCAGAGAACACAGAAGACAGACCTGAGGGGAACATCCACTTAGTACCTCACTATTTTAACAGATCGCATAAAATGGAAGACAACGGAATATTAGACTGACTAAACTAGGTTTCAACTGCTAAAAAAAAAATCACTGACATCCTTACCAAGTACTCACTGAAACAGGCCCTCGCCCGTCCTCTACGAGGCCATCTGTCCTCACTCATTCTTATTTCCTCCTTAGTTTTCCTACTTTTCTGTGAACCGCTGTCTCGGCTTCTCCTGATCCCCCTCGCCCACATATTTACAGGGATATCGACCGAATAAGATGCCTGCCTAGCGGAAGAGAGCATTTTCCAGCGAGAAAGCTGGGTGTCACGGGGCTGACCCATGTCACCTCCCCCCACACGCGGACGGGGAAACGTCACTATGAAGAGGCCTGCGCGGCAGAAGGACCGGCCCGACGCGAGGACAGAGGGGCTGGGAGGGCGGGGGTCTCAGGAGCCGCGAGGGCTCCCCAGAACCCCAGGACCGGGGAGAGGACGGGCGCGGCCTCTCCGGGAGCGGGGACGGGCGCGGCCTCCAAGGCGAGGTTATGGGGGACGAGGAAGGGGAGGAAGAGGAGAGAGCGAATCCATGTTGGGGGAGAGGGCTTTACGCGGGTCAGCAGGGGCGGTGGTCAGTAAAGGATTTTAAGCAGGAACATAGAGCGAAGAAAACCAAAGGGCGGGGCGGGGATCCAAGGCACCGAACTCGCCTCAGAGAGATTTGAAACGCCCCCCGTGACGGCGACGTCTGGACTTACGGGGCACAGAGGGGTAGGTGCGGTGATTTTCAGGTCCCTAGTTACTCCCACACCCTGAGGAAGGGTTGGTCGCGCGGCTATGAGGCGCAAATTTACACGAAAAACCAAGAAACAACGCGCCGCAATATGACCTTCGCTCCGCGATCTTCACTTCCGGGTCCGTTGCCAGCTGCGCACGGCGGGGGCGGAGCGCGGCCGGAGAGGGGCGGGGCGTGGGACCAAGGTCCGCGCGAGGCGGGCGAGAAGGCAGGAAAGGGGCGGGGCCTGCGCGTCCCTCCGCTTCGAAGGCGTAGCTCTCTGTGTTAGAAACGCTTGAGAATCTTTTGCGTCTCTTGATGATGCATCGTTGCTCCCTGCTAAGAGATTAAGTTACTGTCTCTCCATCTAAAGGAAGTCACTCCTGAATATTCATTGGAAGGACTGAGGCTGAAGCTGAAACTCCAATACTTAGACCACCTGATGTGAAGACCTGACTCATTGGAAAAGACCCTGATGCTGGAAAAGATTGAAGGCGGGAGGAGAAGGGGACGACAGAGGATGAGATGGTTGGATAGCATCACCGACTCGATGGACATGAGTTTGAGTAAACTCCGGGAGTTGGTTTTGGACAGGGAGGCCTGGCGTGCTGCAGTCCATGGGGTCGCAAAGAGTCGGACATGACTAAGCCACTGAACTGAACTGAAGATGTTTTCCTCTAACGCTGAAAACGGTTTAAGTCAAAAGCTTGTTTGTGCCAGTCAGTAGGTTGCACTCAGTCCTGTGACACTGAAGCAATTCAGCGGTCTGAGATCTCGAAGAAGGATCTGTATGTGGTGGTGGTTAGATCCAGAAACATTTCCTGCGGTTGGATTTAATTTAAGCAGTCTGCAGTTGGTCCATACAAACTAGAATGTGAAATACAAGCTCTGCATGCGTAGAAGTAGCTATTTTACACTGACGTTCTACAGAATAGCATTTTGGCTTCTATTCCCTGTTCTCACAGGAGGCGAACTTGGCATTGTGCTCTGTTCCGGAGACTCATGGCGACAGGACTGATCAAAGAATTTTTCACATATTGATAAGTAGGCAAGTCATTCTGATTTCAGTTAACCTGAATTTTATGCTAAGACAGCCTGTTTGTGTCCTTTTTCCTGTGGAGGGAAAAGTCCAGTTCCTCCTTCCTGTGTGTTTCTTCCCTCTGTCTCCTTTACCCTTAAACTACTTCCACACTGACAGAGAACACTCCACTTTCTGACACTTCTGATCAACAAATATGTGGGTGTTTTTTCCACAACAAACAATTGCATGTGACACCAGCTGAGTGTCCTACATTTTAACTCAAGCTCGGCGTTTATCCGATATAGCATCAGATCCCACACATCCTGAAAATCTGCCCCTCCCCTGTCCCCACTCCACTCCCCCCACAACACACTTCAGATGCCAGTAAAAGTCCAGGTTGTCATCTCTGCTTCTGACCAGCTGGCTTTAGATTGGGGTTTCCAAACCCTTTTTTGGTTCATACAAAAGTATACACACAGCTGGTTTATATAGTGCTGCTTCTAAGTCCTGAAAAAAAAGAAAATCTTAACTGGAAGTCCCAAATTTTAAATGTCTCCAGTGGAAACTTAGTATCACACCCCACCAAGCCACACATCAGTTGTAACTAGTCCTCAGTCACTGTAAATGTTCCTGTCCTGGCAATTTTCTCCTAGTTTGTCCACCCAATGGCCTTTCTCCATTTGCATGACACTCTTCAATTAACGAGTGATTCTTCTCAAATATCACCTTATCATTAGAGCATTCTCTGAACACACTGTTTAAATCAGGACTCTCACTCTATCATTGCACATGCACACCTTCACTGTATTTATCACCATCCTGTTTTATTATTGCTGACTTCCCTTACAGAATATAAGCTATTTGAAGATGGTCACTGATTCCCTGCTGTATCATTAGTGATTAGAATTGTTCCTCATTGATAGAATGAGTGAATGCATTTTATCACTACAAAGAAGAAAGCTACTGTAATGCATAAGTTTACAGATCAGTGGGTTGTCATCAGGTAAACCTCAAATTATATTTGTGGCATTGAAACGGAGCTGGCCTCTATGATCCTTGCCTCTGCCCCACCCCTCACCATGTCTTCTGCCTGCCTTTTGCCTGTGAACACTTTAGTCAAAGAATAATTTTAATCAGAAAAGTGAGAAATGCTTAAACAAAGGAAGGAGACTAAATAATAATAATGTAGTCATTAAGCATAGTCAAGGACTGTTAGTTCTTTCTTAAGGGCTGTAGATAATATTCCGAACCATATCCTGTGAGCTGTCCTATAGATACCAAAACCCCAGATGGAGAAGTTAACTACAAGATGGCCAGACTGTACCCAGGACTTGAGCTGCCACAATTCCAAGAATTGACCACAAAGAAATGGGAACAAGTGCACCCCAGAACTAAAGATTAACTGTACCTTAAACAACCAAGACGCTACTGCTAGTCAGACCACTGATGACCAATATGAAGATGACTGTTAGAGATGACTGTGCTATTTCTGCATGTAATCTGCCCCCCCCCCCACCAACACACACACACACACACACACACACACACGCTTCTATAGAAGCTCTCGCCCCTGCTTGTCGGGGGCAGGGTGGGGAGTTAGCCTTTGGACAGATGTCCACCACCCCTCCCCCACAGTTGCCAGCAACTGAAATAAACTTTCCTTTTCCCCAACCTGGCCCATTCACTGGCTTTTGAGCCGTGAGCAGCCAGACCCCCTACCCATACCTTCTGGTAACAGCATCCGATTCTTTACTCCCGTAACATACAACCTAACATTCTGAACATTTCTGATAAATTGCCATGCTATTTTGTGTATACCGTTAATTTTGTGGACAGACACTGTGACAGAGATAACATGAACATCCCAAAGAGATATACTACTTTTATTTCAGTAAACCCAGGATCAGTCTCATTTTACTATCAAAGTTTGTTCAGATCACATATAATCTTTCCAATTTAAGCCAAATTAAAAAAAAAAAAAGACCAGCCAACCCAGTTCATTACAAAGTTCCCTCAAGTTCCCTGCCTAGGGAAATTTTTTTTTTTTAAACATTTGGCTGCATTGGGTCTTGGTTGTGGCATGTGGGATTTTCACTGCATCATGCAGGATCTTTCATCGTGGCACATGGGCTTCAGAGCGTGCGTGCTCAGTAGCTGCAGCGTTCAGGCTTAGTTGCTTCATGGCATGTGGGATTTTAGTTCCCTGACCTGCATCCCCTGAATTGCAAGGCAGATTATTAACCACTGGGCCACCAGGGAAGTCCCCTGCCTAGGGAATGTTAAACCATACTCCCTCTGAGGACTCCAAGTCCTGAGAAAAAACAGCTCGAATAAAACTCAGGACATCATTTAAAGCAATGATGTCTGAATATCAGGAGAAATCACTAAAGTGCCCAAGAAACACCAAAGAAGTGGGCGGGGCTCAAAGGACCCATGCTGGTACCAAGCATGGGTTTGGGACAGACTCCAGGGTCCTCCAGTAGGTGTCCCTGATAGCCTATTGACTACAAGAAAATGTCAACAAAATTCCATTAACAATCAAGAAGGAAAAAGGGAATTTTATTTGAGCCAAGCTGAGGATTATAATTTGGGAGACTCTCATAAAGCTCTGAGAACTGTTTTGCCTGTTAGAAGTCGAAGGCACAGTTGAATATACATTTTTAAGATAAAGGATAATTCATCAATATGACATGTTGATCGTTTTTCATAAACTTCACCAAGGACACACAGTCCAGGTAACCATGTACAAAGCAAGCAGTAAGTCACCATGACCTTTCACAGAGTTGAGAAAGAACACTACTCTTTTAAAAAAATATCTAATTAATATTTATTTGGCCAGGTCTTAGTTGCAACATGGGGGATCTAGTTCCCTGACTGGGGATCAAACCCAGAACCCCTGCATTGGGAGTTCGAAGTCTTAGCCACTGGACCACTAGGGAAGATCCTAGAACACTTTTAAGGAGTTAGATCACTAGTGTCAGAAATAAAAAAGTAAGTTGACCTTTATGGTCAAGGAGGCACTCCCACCTCTGAGGAGCTGTGGTTTATGTGTAACGCAGATGTACACTGCACATTAGGGAGGGAGGGAGGGAGGAAGCCCAAGCAAACAGAAGTGTGTTTTTTTTTTTCTTGTCTTGCCTTGAAATATAAATTTTATTAAAATATGAACTCCAAGCACACACACACAAAGATTATTTTATCTATATTTCTGAAATTTTATCTCCGAGTATTTTTTATATGTTCACCATATCTTGTCACTTCACGTAAAGCTTCAAGTGCACACACACACAAATATATGTAGGAATATAATCATACAGTGTAGATTTACAACCAAGGAGGCAGATTTCAGGGGGCTGAGTCTGAAATTGTACTGCTACAGTATTTTAATTATAGCTATAGAAATAATCTTGGTTACACTATGGAGTTTGTAACTCCAATGTAAATTGTGAATATATATCTTTTTCAAATACTTTGTTTAAATCTAATTTGAAAAGAAATTGTCACAGATGCCATTCAGCCTAGAGAACATGATGATGTATACTTAAGGGTCATTATTATGACGCCCCCAATGCAGTGGGATATGCTTGCATTAACAGAAGGCACACGATTCACTAAGGATCACAAAAAAGATTGGGTTTCCTTACTGGCTCAGATGGTAAAGAATCTGCCTTACACTGCAGGAGACCTGGGTTCAATCCCTGGGTTGGGAAGTTCCCCGGAGAAGGGAATGGCTACCCCCTCCAATATTCTTGCCTGGAAAATCCCATGGACAGAGGAGCCTGGTGGGCTATGGTTGATGGGGTCGCAAAGAATCAGACACAACTGAGCAACTAACACTGTAAAAAAAAGATTACATTTTATTCATTTGGATATGAGAAGTATGATACATTCTAATAAATAAAATGGTATCAAAATGCAACTCTAGAGGCCAAATCCGCAGCCTTCACAGATACACTACTCTGATTCTTTTGATGACTGTCCTCTGTAACATTATCCCTTTGGTTTCCGAAAATGAGACGAATTTTGAATATTTTATATATACAGTAGCTATTCCCCTTCAAAACACAGGGAGACCACTGTTCCACCCCCATTTTTTTCTCCCACATATGCCTTCCCTGAAGTTACTTAGCATGCACACATGCAGTGGATAATACAATATTATGTTCCAGGTGTACCACAGAACTATTTTAACAACTGTATACAGGATGAACTAATCACCCCGGCAAGTCTAGTAGCCATCTGTCCCTGTTCAAAGTTACTATCACTGACTATACTCCTTGTTTTGTATATTACACCCTACACTTCATTATGTAACTGTAGACCTGTACCTCTTAAACCTTTCCTACTTCACACACAAGGGCCTCCCTGGTGGCTCAGACAGTAAAGAGTTGGCCTGAAGTGCAGGAGGCAGGGGTTCCATCACTGGGTTGGGAAGATCCCCTGGAAAAGGAAATGGCAACCCACTCCAGTATCCTTGCTTGGAAAATTCCTCGGACGGAGGAGCCTGGTGTGCTACAGTCCATGGAGCTGCAAAGAGTCGGACACAACTGAGTGACTTTACTTTCACTTTTTCACTTTCTTTCACTTCACACACACCTGCCCTTCTGGCAACCATCTATTTGTTCTATGTATGAGACTATTTTCCTTTTGTTTTCTAAATTCCACATATAAGTGAAATCACAGGCTGTGTCATTCTGACTTATTGCACCCAGTCAAATACCCTGTAGAGTTGTGTATGTTACTGGAAATGGCAAGATTTTGGTTTTTCTTCACAACTAATATTCCACTGTATGTGTGTATATATGTGGATGTGTGTGTATATGTATATATATATATTTTTTCCTTTTATCTATTTTATTGATTCATCTATTGGTGGACTTTTGGTAGGTTTCTTACCTTGGCTACTTTGTTTAAAAAAAATTTTTTTTTAATGTGGAACATTTTTAAAGTCTTTATTGAATTTGTTACAATATTCTTTGTTTTGTGTTTTGTTCTTTTGGCCTCAAGGCATGTGGGATTACCTCCCTGACCAGCGATTGAACCCATACCTCCTGCAATGGAATTGCGGATTCTAAGCCACTAGACTACCAGGTAAGTCCCTTACCTTGGCTATTATAAATAGTGGTACAATGAACGACAAAATGCATATATTTTTTGAACGAGCATTTTTGTTTTCTCTAGGTAAATGCCCAGATGTGCAATTGCCGGATTATATGGCAGCTCTATTTTTAATTTTTTGAGGAGTGGCCATAGTCTGCCATAGTAGCTACCAATTTACAATCCTACCAAAAGTGCTTGAGGGTTCCCTTTTCTCCTCATCTTCACCAACCCTGTGAGTTGTCCTTTCGATGCCAGCCCATTCTGACAGGTGTGAGGTGGTATCTCATTGTGGTCTTGACTTGAATTTCCCCGATGATTAGTGATGCTATGCACCATATCATGTACCTTTTGGCCATCTGTAAGTCTCCTCCTCCATGATGGAGTCTCTCAACCTGAGTAGGGCTTGAATACTTGCACAAGTTTTGTGTCAGGCATTACATTTTAAGGTTTCTTTCTACTATGAATTGTCGGATGAGCCCCAAAGCTCAAGTTCTGAATAAAAGCACTGCCACACGTGTTGGATTTATGTCTGTTTTCAGTATGCCTTTTTTGATGCCTAGTAAGGCTTGCAAATTGGGTATAAGCTTTGCCACATTCATGACATTTGTAAGGTTTCTCTCCAGTATGGATGGTTTTATGTTGAGTAAGGTATGAACGCATTGTGAAAGCTTTGCGACACTCATTACATTTGTAAGGTTTCTCTCCAGTGTGAGTCCTCTCGTGACCCCAAAGTTGGGAACGTTGGATAAAGGCCTTATCACAGTCTTTACATTTGTAAGATTTTTCTCCTGTATGAATTCTCTGATGTGCTATAAGGCTTGAACGTTGGGTAAATCTCTTGCCACACACATTACATTTGTGTGGTTTTTCTCCAGTATGAATTCTCTCATGACCCCAAAGTTGTGAAAGTTCAATAAAGGCCTTACCACACACATTACACTTGTGTGGTTTCTCTCCAGTGTGCATTTTCTGATGTCGAGTAAGGCGTGAAAATTGGGTAAAAGCTCTGCCGCACTCACTACATTTGTAAGGTTTCTCTCCAGTATGGATTGTCTCGTGCTGAGTAAGATTTGATCTCATGGTGAAGGCTTTGCCACACACAGTACACTTGTACGGTTTCTCTCCAGTGTGGATTTTCTTGTGTTTGTTAAGGCTCGATCGCTCGGCAAATGCTTTGCCACATTCATTACATTCGTAAGGTTTCTCACCACTGTGCATCTTCTCATGACTCCAAAGGAGCGAATGCTGGATAAAGGCCTTACCACATTCACTACATTTGTAAGGTTTCTCTCCAGTGTGCATCCTCTGATGATTTTCAAGGTGTGAGTTTCTACTAAAGACCTTGCCACAGACATCACATTTATACGGTTTCTCTCCTGTGTGCACTCTCTGATGTGTAGTGAGATTAGAACCCTGGTTAAAGGCTTTGCCGCACACATTACATTTGTCAGGTTTCTGTCCAGAATGGATTCTCTTATGATTTCTGAGATTTGAGCTTTTGCTAAAAGCCTTCCCACAGTCATTACAGTTGTAAGATTTTTCTTCAGTGTGTGTTCTCCTGTGTTGTGTGGGTAACACAGGAGGTTCCACAGTAGGAGGAATTCTATGAAGTGGGGAAACTGAGGAACCATTGTTAACTGACTTCTCAACTTGAGGGCCTCTATACATTTTCTCCTCAGCTGGAAATCTCTGCAGTTCAGCCACCTGTGCCTGCAGCCTTGCTCCAGTTCTACTGTCCAAATACCTTATATCTTTGCTTCTAGCAACGCTCATGTTATTTTTCATCGTTAACCAACTTCTTATGAATTGCTTGTCATGCACGAAATATTCATATGTATTACTTCTTACAGAAACACTCTGAGGAAAATTCATTAAGGATTTATTATCCTGATTTTCTCTCTGAGATTTTTGTTATGGGTCAAAAGCACTTCTTTGTCATTTCTTGCATCATATCCCCACTCAGTCTCACTCTTCTGCATATTTTCACAGACTTCCTTGAGGTCAAAATCCTTGATGCCATGGTTTTCATTTCCATATAATTCTCCTAAATTAGTGTTCTCTCTTGGTGATAATTTGTTAATTGCAAATCCAGCAGAAAGGATTCCTATAAGATAATCTGGAAAATAAATATATTGAATTACATAATTATACAAAAATGTGTTTAATAGCATGTGGCAATATAAGAAAAAAATATTTAAAAAACTCTATATATCACAATGGGATTCCCAGGTGGCACTGGTGGTAAAGAACCCACTTGCCAATGCAGGAGACATAAGTGATGTGGGTTTGATCACCTCCTCCCTGGAGGAGGGCTTGGCAACTCACTCCAGTATGCGTGCCTGGAGAACCCCATTGGCAGAGGAGCCTGGTGGGCTACAGTTCATAGAGTTGCAAAGAGTCAGACACAGCTGATGCAACTTAGCAGGCATGCATGCATGCAATCCATGATAAATCTAGCAGGTTAAGTTAATAAATAACCGCAATTATACCAAATAACAGTTTCTGGCATTCTAAAGGATTCTTCCATAAAAACAGAAGAAAGAATATATATTCCAGAAGGAATATATTATAGCAAAAGCAAAATATATTTTGAGAATTACTGAAGTTTGTCTACCTTCTGAGAAGTTCTCTCAAGGATATAAAATGTGAAAGGGAATGAACGAAACAGTCCTAGGGTCAGGACAACAGAGAACTTGATATGTATTAACTGAAAACCAAGAGAGATCAAGGGAAAAGATGACTCCTGAGAGAGCCATCTCAGTCCCTCTCAAACCAAAGCATCGAAATGGTTAGCGGTGTCCATTACAAAATAGAAAATAGAATGCTGTAGGTCACAACAAAGCCCTTTCTCAGCTCTGAATGAGCCACAGCATCATGGTGGAATGGAGTTTAAACTTTATATTTGAACAAGTTTGACTGTATGGGATGGATCTCCTTTGAGATCCGCTAAGAAACAAACTATTATTTTTCTACAGACAATTCCCACTTAGGAAGAATTTCCCGAGCAATATTTAATGGAGCAGTTTACTCTGTGCCCACTTGAGCTCCTATCTGTATTCACATCTCAATCTATTCATACTTGTCTGATTTTCCCCAATTTTCACTTTGCTTCCAAAGTCCAGGGCTCTTTCCCTTGCTCTAAGATGAAGATAACATTCAGCTTATAAGAGATTTCAATTCATAAAGTAAAATGGTACACGACATGCTAGGCTATTACAGAACACATGCCCACTCTTTGTTCAGCTAAGAAAGAAAATTATAGATGGGTCTAGAAATGCATCATAAAAATTAGTCAACTGACTGCCTCCTGAAGTTTTAGATTAAGTAGGGTCAGGAAAATCCACTGCAGAAGGGATAGGCTACCCACTCCGGTATTCATGGGCTTCCCTGGTGGCTCAAATGGTAAAGAATCTGCCTGCAATGTGAGAGACCTGGATTTGATCCCTGGGTTGGAGAGATCCCCTGGAGGGGATAGCAACCCACTTCATTATTCTTGCCTGGAAAATCCCATGGGGTCGCAAAGAGTCAGACACAACTGAGCCACTAAGCACACCACAGCACAGTGTGCAGATTATCTAATTAACTTTTAAGAACTACTGAATCAAAAACACAAGGGTGGAAGCACAGAATGAGATGTTTTAAAAAAATGTGCTGTAATGCTTTCTGACTACTAATATTCTGCAACCACCACTGATCAAGCACGAATGCCCAACTTCTGAAGAAATGAGAAGTTATAGAGTGATAAGCCATGTCATGAAGGCTTTTCATTCTGAATCCAAACAGCTTCAATCACTCTCTTAAGAACAGGGATTTGAAACTTTAACAAGCATGCCAGGGGATCCCAAGTTTGAGACTCAGAAGGGAAAACTCAAAAGATACATAGAACTAGTTACCAGCTTCTGGCGAGAAGTTATCATCACCCAGGGAGACCAGGTTCCTGTAGGTCTCCAGCATCACGTCCCTGTAGAGGGCCCTCTCAGAAGGGGCCAGGCATTCCCACTCCTCCTGAGAAAATTCGATGGCCACATCCTTGAATGTAAATAGTCCCTGAAAGGAAAGCACATTTCGCCAAGTGGACAAGGAGCAAGCTCCGAGTCTGACAAAATTACAGAAACAAACGTAAGGATTGACTTGGTTGGAGCAAATGTCCTGACCGATCTGTAAGATAATTTTGAGCAAGTTACTTTTCTTAAATTTTTTTAAACTGAGGTGAAATTCATGTAACATAAAGGCAGCTATTTTAAGGTACCATTCAGTGAGTGGCATTTAGTACCCTCACAATGTTGAACAAACACTTGCCTATCTAGTTCAAAAACATTTTATCATTGTTAAAGGAAATTTACCCATTTAACAATCTCTTCCCGTTCCTCTTTGGCCCCCATCCCTGTATATCATAATGCTTACTGTCAATTATGCATTTACCTACTTGTGATATTTTCATATAAATGCAATGGTACAAAATGTGAGCTTTTCTGTGTGGCTTCTTCCACTTACAATGGTTTTTTCAATTTATCCATAATATGGTATCAGTACTACATTCCTAAAGTATTCCTTTTTCAGGGCTGAATAATATTTAATTCTATGACTACAACACGTTTTACATATCCACTCATCTCCTGATGGCCATTTAGTTTTTACCACTTCTTTCCTAATTTTAACAGTTCTGCTGGAACTTTCATGTACAAGTATGTGTGCAAATACCTATTTTTAACTTTATTTTTTGCCTGCACCTTGTGGGATCTTAAATTTTAGTTCCCCAACCAGGGATTGAACCTGTGCCCGCTACAGGGAAGTGCAGAGTGTTAACCACTGGACCAGCAAGGAAAACCCTTTATTAATATTTTCTATTTGTTTAAACACAATTCTCCCACTTTCCTTTAGTTCTTTGTCCGTGGCTCCCTGTAGCTCTTTAAGGATGTTTAAGATGGTTGATTTAAAATCTTTCCTTAGAACTTGCAAATTCTGTTCTTCCTTAGAAACATCATCATTAATGCAGTAATCATGCTTAAGCTCTGGTGAAGGAAATGGCAAGCTGCTCCAGTATTCTTGCCTGGAGAATCCCATGGATAGAGAAGCCTGGCAGGCTACAGGCCACCGAATCGCAAAAGAGTTGAACAGAACTTAGTGACGAAACAACTACAACAACAATAACATGCTTAAGCTGCTCAATCTGGAGAAATCCTTAGGCATCTGTACTGCAGCTAGCCTGCTCAAAAGCAGCCACTGTGAGATCTTTTATAACAGTAACAAATGTGAAACCCTTGTGTCTTCATGACGAGAATGATCCAATGAGGATGTAAAAAGGAAAATTACCTCTATGTTTTCTAAAGTGAAAGTAACTCCAACATGTATGGCTTGTGAAAATTTAAACTTGCAGAATAAATACCATAAGAAAAAATTTACTGAAAAATATTTTCTAAAATCACATGACAATATAAGATGCATTTTTATTAAGATTTGGGTTGAGAACAAAGAGTTGTTCCTGATGGAGACATTAAGCGATGCTGGAAGACGTGACAGAGAAAGGGACGTTTTACTTAAAGCTTCTAATCTGCATCACTACGTGGAGTTGAATCACAAGTGTATATACATGAGATGTTTAATACAAAAAAAAAAACAAACCACTATTTGTTATGGTGACCTGTGACCTCTGATGTTATGACTAAAACATAACTGAAGGCTGAAACATGCTGAAGGCTCCGATGATGGTTAGCATTCTTTTTTATCAATATACAACAGTGAATAACTATAATGGTAGAATCAGATCATGGCTCCAGGCTTTCTGATGGCAGAAGGTTCTGCTCCTATGTCTTGGCTGAATTATAACCATTTTAATCGAAAACACCTGCTACATGAGAGTCCCTACTGGAATACCTGGGTCTTTCAGCCATGAATGTGGTATGAATGAGATATAGAGCTTTTTCTGTTAGTCAATTAAGTTAATTGCATTTTTTACAGCTAATTATGTACTAAAACATGACTTCCCAGGTGGCACTAGTGATAAAGAATCCACCTGCCAATGCGGGAGACATAAGAGACTCAGGTTCAATCCCTGGATCGGGAAGATCCCCTGGAGAAGGAAATGGCAACCCACTCTGGTATTCTTGCCTGGAGGACATGGACAGAGGAGCCTAGCAGCTATAGTCCATGGGGTCGTGAAGAGTTGGACACAACTGAAGCGACTTAGCATAGCATATGTACTAAAACACTCTCTTCTACATCCTGTTTCTATTTGGGAACTTCCCATTTTAAAGTACTGATATTTTAGAGTCAGAAACACAATGATTCACTCAACTTCAAATGCATTCAAAAGCATGTTTCCCCATGTAAGTCTTCCTTTCAGACTTCTTCAGGTATTGTGAGCATTGGAACATCACTTACCATATGTAGCCTCTTTGACCCTGGTTTATATGGAGCTGAAAGGGCTTGCACAAGGGTTCTCTGAACAATCCTTAGTGCCCTACCTCACTGACACCACAGAGCCTACTCCTACCTCTAATCTACATCTGAGTACAAAACCTTTCACAGGAGGATCACCTAAAAGGACTGTCTTCCCAAATGCCAGGTCACTAAGTCACACTGAGGAGGAAATCTGCAGGGAAATGAGAGGAGATTCAGGGAAGGCCCTGGGTGTAATTAAATATTTTAGGCAAGAAACTTCATAGAGAAGTTTAACAAGTCCAATTCCTGTCATTTTAGGAAAGAGTTAACAGATCAACAAAGAATATGACTTTCACCTGGGAAATGGCCATCCCTTCTCCTTTCTTTCCTCTTCCTCTGATCTTCTTTCTCAGGTAAGATTATTCTGTGCGACCAAAAAAAACCACATCTTTTAATGTTTGGAATCAACAAACCTCCCTCCCCTGCCACAAGTATCCACACAGAAAGAAACTTCCTCTGGGGGAAAGAAGGTTCCCAGTGACTGGAGGGATCGGAGACACAGAACTCCTATCAGAAGACCAATATGTGAGTTTTCACCCCTTTCTTCAACCTTTTCTCCTGCTGGAACCCCCACTCTGCTGCAACTGCACCGTCCTTGGTCCATATGACATTCAGCCAAAGGAAACTGTCTCCTCCCGGTTCCTGGCTCCTCCCTGGGCAGCCAGCATCCAAGGACTGGCTGATACAGGATAAGATGCTCATCCATCCAACAATCTGGGTTTCCTTGGTGACTCCGACAGTAAAGAATCTGCCTGCAATACAGGAAACCCAGGTTCAATCCCTGGGTCAGGAAGATCCCCTGGAGGAGGGCATGGCAACCCACTTCAGTATTCTTGCCTGCTTAATTTTTTGTACATAATCTCTGCCTTCAGTAAAATATACTTTGTATTTTTTATAACAAATGTCATAAACCAATAAATACTGTTTTTTGCACTTAGTTACTGTGCTCCAATGTTTATGTGAAGACTAACTCAACAATTATTCTAAAGTCACACTTGGGCTTCCCTGACGGCTTAGTGGTAAAGAATCTGCCTGCCAATGCAGGAGAAGTGGGTTCCATCCCTGGGTCAGGAAAATCCTCTGGAGAAGGAAATGGCATCCCATTCCAGCATTCTTGCCTGGAGAATCCCATGGACAGAGGAGCCTGGTGGGCTACTGTCCTTGGGGTCGCAAAGAGTCAGACATGACTGAGCAACTGAACAACAACAAAGTCACTTTAACTTTTTTTTTCTATTTTGTTGAAATATAACTGATGTACAATACTACGTTAGTTTTGAGTATACTACAGAGTGATTTGACATTTTCGAACATTATGAAATGATCACAGTAAGTCTTAAAAAGACTTCATGTTATGATACAGAGATAGACACAAGCTAAGAGAAAAGTTATGTCTTTATCCCTGGTCCTATGCCCTCTGCCCTTAAGTTTTTCATAACTGTTGGAGGACTGCAGCACATTTCAAATTCTCATTGTAACTGGCCACTCATCCCAGAAAATCACCAGATGCAAAAACAAGACCAACTTTGCAAATTATTTCTCTCGGAGGATCTCATTTGCTCAGACTCAGAAAACCGGGTCAACTTTACTTCTCCATGTTACAGGTGGTGCATGCATCTCACAGGGGAAGGGATTTACCAAGTTACTTTGAAGAAGTCTGAGTTGAGTGAGCAGAACTGAGTGTGAGTGGCAGCCTGGATAGGTTTAAGCTGAAAGAGTTTGTCCTATTTGCAAATTACCTTATTTATTTCTGAGCAAGAGAGACTTCTTCTTCAGGGTTTAATGAAAGACAAACATTTAATTCCTCTACTGTACAAAAAAAACAGGACAAAAAATGCAAGCCACATCCATCCAGCCCACCCTTCAACATCTGCAGAAAAAGGATGAAGGGGACGAGCGAGGAACATCTATTCAATTCTTAGCTGGAGACTTCAGCTCAGAGCTCACTAACTTAGCAGATCTTTTAAGGGAGGAATAAAGTTGTTAAATACCAAAGTAACTGGTGAATCTAGGTTTTGAGTTTTAAAATATTATCAACATCCGTAACCACAGACCTAGTGAAATACTGTAAAGTTATTTACCAGACATCAAAGAAGAGCTCCAAGTTAGGATATAAAGCATACAAACCTCATAATGTGAACAATCAAATTAAGAGGGAAAATAATCTAAATTTAAAGGGGAGGAAAGCAGTACCATTAACAATGCCCATTTTAGCGGGCGTCCCTGGTGGCCTAGTGTTTGGAAGTCTGCCTGCCAGTGCTGGGGATACGGGTTTAATCTATGGTCCAGGAGGATCCCACATGTCTCAGGGCACCTAAGCTGGTGCGCACAACTACTGAGACCCTGTGCTGCAACTACTGAAGCCCGCAAGCTCTAAAGCCTGTGCTCTGCAACAAGAAAAGCCACTGCAATGAGAAGTCCAGTGCTCCATGAGTAAGAGTAGCCCCTGCTTGCCAAAACTAGAAAGCCCTTGCAAGCAAGGAAGACCCAGCACAGCCAAAAACAAAAATAAATAAGTTAATTTTTAAAATAGTCATTAAAAAAAAAGCACCAGGTGGTGAAAGAAATTCGTCCTCCATTTCTCGGAGGAAGACCTAGAAGTGACAGTTAAGCCTCTGCCTTCGGGTTGAATAGGGACTGCAAATACAATTATCATCTGATTCCAACACCTGGTTTTGCAACTCTCATCTCTTCTGCATAATTTACACAAGTCAACAAATTTTATAAAAATTAGGTTGTAGAGCCACAAATTCACTACTTCAGAACTTAACAGTCCATACCCAATCTACTCAATACTCACCTAGGTTTGGGTACCCCCCGCTTTCTCTACCACTATGTTTTTTTTTTCTCTGTATATCTCCCCGGATCCTTCTGTTTTTCTCTTCTCCTTTGCCCATTTCTGCGTTTCTTCCTCTTTTTTCTATGCATCTTTTTGTTTCCTTCTCTTTCTATTCCTCCTCCCACAGACTGGCCTCGCCCTGTTGTAATACCTGACGTTCTTGCGGCACAGTATTTCTGATGCCTCTCTAGTTGCAGAAACTTCTGCCTCAGTATTCCCTTTCCGCTCTCCTTAGAGGGAGGTCAAGGATGATCCATCCTCCAGGAGTGAGGACTTGTCAGAACGAAATCGGGCCGAGGAGGGTGAGGTCGGGCAGGGGAGCCGGGCGTCGGATAGAAGTTTGAGAAAGGGAGTCAGAGCAGGAAAACAGAGCTGCAGGAGGTCAGCGTCTATACGGACCGAAGGCAGAAAGTTGGGGCCGATGCCTGCCTCAGAGCGATTTTAACAGGAACCGGGCCCAGACTGCCGGGACCGAGTCTTCAGGTGACGCCGCAACAGGCGAAATGAGAGGACTCAGAGCGAGAGCGACGGCGGCGTTCAGGGCTTTTAACTTACTGGGGGCCGCTCCGAAACCCCGGCCGCGGGCCGCGATGCTAGAAGAACGCATAGCCAGGTCACCAACGAAACCAAGACTTTCTCTTCCGAGGGTACCCGTTGTTCCGCGGAAGTCACTTCCGGCTCTTCAGGGAACTGCGCGTGCTTCCTGGGGCGGGACTGTGGCTTTCGGGTGGATGGAGGGGCCTCCGCCTGTGGTCCTCGGACCTGCTCCTCTTCCCTCTGGACAGGTTTCTCTACTTTGGATCCTCTGCACTTGTCTGCTGTCCTTTGAAGCCAGGCCTCGGTGCAGAATTAGAGATGCGCAGGCCACTTCTATTAGAAGCTGAAAGTTGAGAAACGTGGACAGAGAAACGTGGTGGGCTGCAGTCCGTGGGGTCGCACAGAGTCGGACACTACTGAGCGACTAATGCTTTCACTCCCCCCCACCCCCGCACCCACTTACGTGGAAAGGGCCAGCAGAGGAAGAAACTGGATCCTCTGAGCAGCGAGGATGCAGGAGCCCTGGACCTAGGACGGGGCTTGGCGCTGTGGGCGGGGTTGGATCCCGGAACTTGAGACCTCAGGCAGTCACACCTTTTTGAAAGTGAAAGTGAAGTTGCTCAGTCGTCTCCACTATTTGCGATCCCAAGGACTGTAGCCGGCCAGGTTCCGCTGTCCATGGGGATTCTCCAGGCAAGGATACTGGAGTGGGTTGCCATTTCCTTCTCCAGGGGATCTTCCGGACCCGGGGATCGAACCCGGGTGCCCTGCATTGCAGGCAGACTCTTTACCCTCTGAGTCATTAAGATTATTTATTTTAAATTTATTTATTTATTTTCGACTGTGCTAGGTCTTCCTTGCTCCTTGTGCTTTTCTGTAGTTTCCTTGTGGGCTTCTCCTTGCAGTGGCTTCTGTTGTTGCCAAGCCTGAGATCCAGACCTTTCTGGCTTCAGTAGTGGTGGTACAGGGGCTTAGCTGCCCTGTGGCATATGGAATCCTTCCTGATCAGGGATTGAACCCTTGTCCCCTGTACTGGAAGGCAGATTCTTAACCGCTAGACCACCAAGGAAGTCCCACAGCTTTTTATTTACTTAACCAAAAGCTTGAGTTTTAGAGCGGGTGATGGACACTGGTAGTGTGACAGGAAATGCAGAACTGTGCATGTGGGGAATGTGCAATTTTATACTCGCTTTCCTCCTGGGCTTCCCTTGTGGCTCAGCTGGTAAAGAATCCACCTGCAATGTAGGAGACCTGGGTTCAATCCCTGGGTTGGGAAGATCCCCTGGAGAAGGGAAAGGCTACCCACTCCAGTATTCTGGCCTGGAGAATTCCATGGACTGTATAGTCCATGAAGTGGAAAAGAGTCGAACACAACTGAACGACTTTCACGTCACTTTCCCTCCAGAGCATAATTTAGACTTCTGTTTCCCATTCACTTGGAGGCATCAGAAACTAAGTGAGGAAAAATTTCAACCCTAAACATGTCATTATCCAAGGGACGCCTTTGGAGATTGTGCGCAAGGAGTAGGCTACAGTCAGGCGCTTGAGAAAGAAGCTTTAGGAAGGAATTCAACTATATATATATATGCAGTATAAATTTTTTTCTTTTACTTGTATCAGGCTAGTGGATTTGAAGAATAAGACCATTTTGATAGAAATTTCCACTTCCCAAATATCAACTATTAATGTTATCTTCACTGTAGTTCTGCTGCTTATTAACTTTAGCTCATGAGAAGAGCTGACTCATTGGAAAAGACTCTGATGCTGGGAGGGACTGAGGGCAGGAGGAGAAGGGGACGACCGAGGATGAGATGGCTGGATGGCATCACAGACTCGATGGACGTGAGTCTGAGTGAATTCCGGGAGATGGTGATGAACAGCGAGGCCTGACGTGCTGCAATTCATGGGGTCGAAAAGAGTCGGACACGACTGAGCGACTGAACTGAACTGAACTGAACTTTTCTTATGCACTTTAGCATATTTCTGAATGATTTATCAGTTGAGAACAAACATATCTCCTTTGTCCAAGGCTCTGGGGCAAAACTCCAAAAACCTTTGGAATTTCCACTAACTGAACACTTTGCTATACAGCAGAAACTGATACAACATTGTAAATCAACTACCCTTCAATTAAAAATAAAAAACACGATTGGAGTTTCCTGAATGACAGACTTGTTTTTGTTATTATGTTAATAAGGTAACTTTGAGTGGGGGTTCCATACAAAATTTTGGAATAGGAGCTTAGACCCCAGAAAAACCAACCAGGTTATGAGAGAATTGGAATATTACACAGTGGTGAAGCTCAATGAACTAGAGGTACATATGTAAGAAGAAAATCTTCTCAAAAACAATTGGGAGAAAAGTCATGATACAAAATTAGATAGCATAAAGACATATTTATAAACATTTTTCACTCACAGAAAATAATATTTAGTGTTAAAAGTATGTATGTATGTGTTAGAATTTCTAAAAATGCTTGGGAAAGACAAAGATCAAGCTATAGTTATGTATCAGATACATATGTGATCAAATGAAAACGCAAAGCAAACAGGAAATAAGTTTATCTTCCGGTCTTGTGGATGAGACCTGCCAGGTCAATTCCCATGGACACCCATGATTAGATCTCATGTGATTGCATTATATTTGATGTCAGAGGGAATGAAAAGCCCAATGAAACAAGAAGGCATCTTGAAACCAAAGCAGGGAGGTAAGGATCTTTATGTAATCAATGAATCAGTTTATTGTAGGGTGACTGACTCCAAGAGCCTGATCTAGATCAGGGTGACAGTGATAAGAGGAAATTTTCACAGCTGCCCTCCACACTGCCCCAGAGCCATTCTGACAACTCTACAGTTAACCTAGGCTATCTGGGTAAATGCTTGGAAGCAGAATAAATTTTCCTAAAATTTATGAATGGATTCTGTCTCTTCTAGGATCATCACATCAGGAGAGGGAACAGATAAAGCATCCATTTGTTCACATGGGACTAATTCAGTAGCATCTCTGTTCTCCTGTTTTGACAGATGTTTACTGATGCAACTTTCATGAAAATTTTGGGTTTCGTGGTATATTGGTAGTGCTCAAAAGGTTTGTTTTGTGAACACTCCATGGCTTGTGAAACTGTGACCTCATTTCAGATGGAATCTAAAATTTTAATCTAAAGAATGAATGCTATAAATGGTACAGTTTGCAGAATATCTCAAATATTACCCATGAAAATTAAAAATTTTACATCACCAAAAACCGACCTACGTGGCATGTTTATAGAATTATGTTGTCTCTAAAACAGAGGGCTTCCCTGGTGGTAAAGAACCTGCTTGCCAATGCAGGAGAGGCAAGAGATGCGGGTTTGATCCCTGGCTTAGGGAGATCCCCTGGAAGAGAGCAGGGCAAACCATTCCAGGGTTCTTGCCTGGAGAATCCCATGGACAGAGGAGCCTGGCAGGCTACCGACCACGGGGTCACAAAGAGTGGGACTCGGCTGAAGCGACTTAGCGCACATGCATGCCCCCAAACTGTAAGGAACCTAAATGTCCAACAAATGATGGATAGATAAACGATCACCAGTCAATCTGTAAAACTGAATGGCAGTCAGCAATGAAAAATAATAAACTCTTACTCTGTGCAAAAATGTGACTGAATACCAAAGGCATTATGCTGAGTGACAGAAACATACAAACGGATAGTATTCAACCTTAGAAAGGAAATCTTGTCACATGCTACAGAATGGATGCACCTTGAGGACATTATGCTGAGCAAACCATGCCAGTCACAATAACACAAGTATCATATGATTTCACTTACTGAAATATCTATAGTCGTCAAATTCATAGTTACAGAAATAGTAGGATGGTAGTTACTGGGGACTGAGGGGAGGGAGACCCAGAGAGTAATTTAATGGGTACAGAGTTTCAATTTTTCAAGGTGAAGAAAGTTCTAGAGCTCTGTTGCCTAACAATGTGGATATATTTGAGCTCTGTGAATGTGTGTGCGTGTCTCTGTGTTATTACTATTTTTTTAAATTACCATTATACTTAGTTAACTTCCATCACCATGGTGGTGGTTTAGTCGCTAAGTTGTATCTGACTCTTGCAGTCCCCAGGCTTCTCTGTCCATGGGATTTCCCAGGCAAGAATACTTGAGTAGGTTGCCATTTCCTTCCCCCAAAACATTACTGTTTACTTTGTCACTAAGTGATATGGAAATAAGACGACAAAGGCTAAAATAGATTTCTGAAACTTTAATTTCATTTTTGTTACATAAAAATTATATACATTTATATGCTGAGACTATATGATCCCAGTGTAAAATGCAAATCAAAACTATACAGAATTAAATACAATAATATATAAAGCCAACAATAATATATATATGAAATTTAATATCCTCTATGAAACCATGGCAAATTGAAATCTATGAAGTAGGAGAAATCCAAAAGTAGGTACATAATAAAAAATACACAAGGTCAAGAAACCTTTTCATATATCTTGACTTAGGTTTTATCTAAATTAAACAAAAATGTGGTGGCATTACCATCTTTCATCAACCTGAAAACTATAAACATTTCCCAAGACAGATTCTTAAAGCTTTGTGAATATCTGCCTCCATGGCCTGGAGGTGAATGAGGAAAGATCTAGTGCTTTTTCAGACCAAAAAAAAAAAAAAGGGTATGAATATGTTTTCAGTTCTACACTTCAAAGTGTGCAAATACATGTGAATTACATCCTGATATTTGCTCTCATAAAAGACTGCCAGTGTGGTACATTCACCTCAGCTTTAGCCCTCCAGAGAGGCAAGGGGCCTGGGAGTCAGTGGGGTAGGGTGGGGGAGCAGGGGGAGAGGGGCGAGTAGGTAGGCGGGAAGGGTGGTGGTTATTAATACACCAACTTGGTTTTTCCAAGATACTCAAAGTGCATGCATTGTCTAGCATGAATTTTAAACTCTGTAATCTGAGTCCTCAAGGAAACCCAGATTTCACCATTCTGAGTCCATTTCTCAAGTTCCTCTCCTATCACCAACCCCGGGTTTGTGACGAACAATCGGCCCTGCTGGTCATTTTGGAGAATCCAGGGGGTTTCAAGGCTTGGCTCTCACTGTCAGAGCTGTGGTCTCTGCTGAGCAGGCTTGGGTCCCCCTGTCTCAAATCAAGCTTCTTCTGACTCTCTGACGTCTAGGTGGACTGGCCTCGGAGCTTGGCCCTTCTCCTCCATCCTTGGTCAGCCCCGGAGTACCCTGCGCTGGGGCTGGAGAGAGCCAGCCCTCGGCGGGGAAGGCATAGGCCGCCTGGTTGGCCATGGCGTACGTGGTCTGTGCTGCCGCCCACAGAAGGCCCCGGAGCTGGGCCAGCCGCTGCCAGCACTGCGGGGAATATCCCGGCTGCTTGTGCACGTGGAGTATGCTCTGATAAATGGCCTCGGACATAGAGCGCAGGGAGGTCACGAGGCTTTTTCGGAGTGGAGGCACCTGGTCTTCGGGGGACCTGGATCTGGGCTGCTGGCTGCGCCCAGGGCGCCTCGGGTGGGGTCTTCTGGAGCGAGGAGCCCAGGTCTTTTCGCTAGAGCTGCTGCGGCCAGACTCAAGTACCTTCCGTTTCTTGTTTTCCGAAGTCACACTGGGTTCATCTGGAGAGGCCCCTACGGACAAAGCATACGGGTGAGAGACCTGCCACATCAATTTCCAAGGACCCCCCATCCCAGGGATCTCACCACACGCCTTCAGGTACACCCCACCTCTCCTGCGCCACACCCTCAGCTCTAGAACGAGGTGATGCTGCGCCCATCTTGGGCGCTCAAATGCTCCAGGGACCCCAGAGTTTCTAAACGCCTTCAGCCGTTGGACAACCACGCACTGGGCAGGTCACCTGTTTTCTCTTCACACACCTCGAGACCCAAAAGCAAGATCCTACCTGTTCTATCGCAGGTGCGGTCCCTGGAATCCATCTTCCGCTTTCTGGAACTCTCGGAACTGGAACCGCGTTCTGAATCTGTGGATCAGGTGAGAGTTTTGAGTGACTGCTTGCCACCCGTGCCTTGACAACCTAGCTGATCCCTGACACAAGAAGCCAAGATCGCAACAAAAGCTGGTTTGCCTGGTACGCATCCTAGAGTTCAGGATGGGCAAGGCCTGGCAGCCAAAGCTCACCTAGTTCCCTGCCCAGGGAGACTGGGGTACCCCCTGTTCTGTTCCTCTTCTCCAGAAAAATGAAGTCTTACCTGAAGGAGCAGTGCGTCTCTTTCTGTCTTGGGTCTCATTTTCCTTCAAATTCTCTTTCTCATCCATCTCGGGCTCCAACCCTGGAAAAAAGAGGGAATGAAATGACTGCCCTCCTTGAGGGACGCTTTAGTGTTTAGTCCATCCCTCACCCGTATTTCTGGGCAAATCTCTCAACTGAGGCCCTGCAGACGCATCCTATGCGAACTGGAGCCATACGGTTCTGGGGGATCATCGCCACAGTACTCAGAGCCCTCATAGGACTGAGGTTCGGCTCCTATCACCAATCTCCAAATAAAATACCCACAAATTAGATGTCCCTGATTCTATTCCTCCTTTCCACCCCAGACCAACAGCTCAGGTTCCTATCTGGCCTCTGGACGTGGCTAAGTGGAAAGACAAGGTCTTGCCTTTATCTTCAGATCGTTTCTCCTCCCCATCTGAGCCTCTTTCTTCCACGGAGTTCTGTTGGAGTTGGGAAGAGACTATTTCGCCTTTCCCTTCAGAGAGTTTCTCCTCCACATCAGAGCTCTTTTCTTCAAAGGAGTCCTGTTGAGAGGGGGTCTGGTCAGTGGGTTGTTCCATGGAAGGGCTGTGGGGGTACCGGTCTTCTGAGCCGGATTCCATCAGGAGCTCCAAACGAAGACCCTGCTCTCAGAGAGGTTCAGAGTGAGACGTGTCCACTGGAGGGATGAACTGGCCTTTTATTAGAACTTCAGGGGGCGTGGCTTGTTCCTATTGGCTGATTGGATTATGCCTTCTTCTCGTGAGAGTAGGAGCCTTATTTGTGGTTGTACTGTCAGACAAGACTGAAGCGATTTAGCAGCAGCGGCAGCCATTTCCTGTTCCCTGGAATCTTCCCGACCCAGGGATCGAACCCTCGGCTCTTAAGTCTCCAGCATTGGCAGTCAGGTTCTGTACCACTAGTGCCACCAGGGAAGCTATGGTTTTAAATATTATACAAATTGGCAAAACCTAATTGTAGCACGTTGTCTCAGATGTATACATTTGAGAAAAAAGTGGAACGTATGAAGTAATGGTAAACACCTATAAAACATTCCATCCAATCAGGGGGATGGGATCAGTGATTAGGTTAGGATGATGGGATTATCTGGAGGGCATAGCCAGTGGGTCCTGAGACAGTATAAAGACCAGCAGAAGAAGGAATTCTAGTCTGCAGTTGCTTCTCCAGTCATCTTGGTGAACATTCTGTCTCCAGTGGTTTTGTGCAATGTCCACGTATTTAATCGGCTCAGGACAGAGGGCAAGGACACAGCTTAGTTCTCATTTCTCCTAGAGAACTCAAGGAATCCCTCAGAGAAATTGCTGAGTGGGACAAATCTACTGAGGACCAATTTGAGTGTTGAGGTGAGGATTTGTTAATTGTTAAATAGCATTTCTTGGCATCGTGCCTGCTTCACGAAATACTTCTAAAATGTCCATTTTTAGATGAAAGTCAAACTTTTTAAATAATGGTTACTCGGAGACTGATTTGTGTGTGTGTGTGGCGGGGGGGGGGGGGGGGGGGGGTGGTGGTGAGCGGTTGGATTATCAGTTATGGAGCCCTGTTGTCTTTGAGCAAGGGCTTTAAAAAATTGTGAGTTGTTAACTTCTCTCTACCCTGGTGTACTCAGGAAAATTAGTTTGCAGCTGATTTAAATTCAGGACCCTGAATATTTTTAATGCATGTTTTTTTTGTTTTTTGTTTTTTTTTTAAACAGGGTCTATTTTTATTGCAGTTTTTAGCTCACAGCAAAAATGAGCAGGAAGCTCAAATATTTCCATGTACCCCGCCTCCCCAACTCACGCATATCCTCTCCCACTGGCAGCATAGGCTTAAATATTTTAAACATAGTATATAATTGCAAAGTTGTACAGTCATATGTCCGTCTTTCTAAGATCATATGGAATGCCAAAGACCAAATTATATTTCTTCATTTCTACACACTGGATATAATTTGGAGTGTGACAGAATGGTTAACAACCACTAGAACATTCCATCCAATCAGGGTAGGTGGGCGGGGCTCTGTTACCATGTGATTAGATTAGGATGATGGAGTTACCTGAGGGTGTGGCCAGGAGGTCCAATGGTTAAGACTCTGCACTTCCATGGCAGACGGCCAAAAAATAAAAATATAAAATACTGAGTTACTCATTTATTTTTATCCCAGTGTGTTTAGCAGAACAAATTTGGAGCTGGTTGAAATTTAGGACCCTGATCATAAACCTGTAAGAACTATGTGGAAACCAGAGTTACATTTTCTTTTTAGAAATTTTATTTTATCTTTTTATTTTTTGGCCTCCTCCCCTGGAAGCGCAGAGTTTTAACCACTGGACTGCCAGAAAGTCCCAGAGATGAGTGATTCTAACTTAATTTGTGTTTGGGAAGTGCTTCCTCAGTACTTGAAATTGGTCATGGAAAATATGAAGAGAAAAACACACTTTATTCTAGACCAGCAAATATCCCAGTCCCATGACCAGATATACCGTGTGCTGACCCTTTCTTTCCTGTTCCTGGTAGAACTGTCTTTTCTTTTTCTTACTATAATCCATTATGGTAAATTTTATTTACTGCTTATGACAGCTTGTGGAATAGGATATATTCCCACTGCAATCTATTTGTATTTCCATTAGATCCTATTGATTTTTTAGTCAACCCATTCCATCCTTTCAGAGTAGTTCCCTGAATGACGAGGCTTCCCAGGAGATTCAAGGGTAAAGAATACACCTGCAGTGCAGGAGACATGGGTTTGATCCCTGGGTTGGGACGATCCCCTGAAGGAGGAATTGGCAACCCACTCCAGTATTCTCCCCTGGAGAAACCCATGGACAGAGGAGCCTCACTGGCTACAGTCCATGGGTCAGAAGAGTCCGAGAGCACTGAGGGACTAATGTTTTCACTATATTGTTTAAATGAAGTAGTTATACATGTATCTTTCTAAAGTCATAGGGAATGGCAAAGACCAAATTCGACTATTTTTTTCAGGTTTATACTTCGAAATAAAGTGGGAGTGTAAAAGAATGGTAAAAACGCAATACAACATTCTATCCAATCAGGTTAGGTGGGCGGGGCCTCGTCACGTGATTAGGTGAAGGAGATGGGGATATTGGGAGGGCGTGGCCAAGGGGGGCGGTCCTAAGACAGTATAAAGGCCAGCAGAAGCCATTCTGGTCAGTGGTCTCTTCTCTCTCCATCCAGGTAACGCTCTGTTCTCCAGCGGTTTGCCCAGTGTCCACATATCTGAGCGGCTCTGGACAGACAGCAAAAGCACGGTTGAATTCTTTTCTCTTTGGGGGCCTCAGTTTGTCTTCAGCAAACTAGGAGATTGGGAAATCTCTGCCGCGGTCCATTTTCAGGCATTGAGGTAAGGATTAGTTAATTCTTTGCTAGAATTTCTAGCACAGTGCTGATTCACAAAATACTTCCGAAGTGTTAATTTTTACATGAAGGTTAATGTCTTTTATACAGTAGAATGTTTCAGTTATATAAATTTATATGTATTCTTTTTTCATATTCCTTTCCATTCGGTTTGTAGTAGGATATTGAATATAGTTTCCTGTACCATACAGTAGGACCTTGTTGTTTATCCATTTTATATATAATAGTTTGCATCTGCTAACTCCAATCTCTCACTTCATCCCTCCCTCACCCCTCGTCACCCTTGGCAACCACAATCTGTTCTCTATGTCTGTGAGTCTGTTTCATAGATAAGTTCACTTATGTCATATTTTAGATTCCACATATAAGTGAAATCATAAGATATTTGTCTTTCTGACTTACTTCACTTGTATGAGTATCTCTAGGTCCATTCATATTTCTACAAATGGCATTATTTCATTCTTTTTTATGCCTGAGTAATACTCATATTTACCACATTTTCTGTATCCATTCATCGTGGATGAGCATTTAGGTTGTTTATGTCTTGGCTATTGTAAATAGTATCACCTTATTTTTCATTAATTGGTACTCTGTTCCCAGTAGAAGAATAGGTACATATCCTTTGAATAAAAGGTAGCAGGTGAGATGGTAGGCAGAGAAGACGGATGGAACTTGACTGTCCTGTATGTGGGAGGTTCTAAGAATGTCTAAAATTCAATGGCCTAAAATTCAATGTCTAAAATAAAATTTCATTTTCTTTACTCCACAGAGAAAGAGAATCTCCGAGGTAAAACCAGCAGCGATGGACCCCAGCAAACTTTCCATGGAACAGGGTAAAGCATTCTTACAGGAGATCGGGATCCCACAAAGAGATGTAAGTACTCGAGGTTTTAGGTCGGGCAAGTAGGATGCTGAGGAATAAGGTGGACTTCCGCTCTGGTGTCAGTGCTAAGGCAGGCTTTCCTGTGCACAGGGGTGAAATTCAGTGATGAACAACATGGGTGCTCATAGGAAAGGGTGCTTGGAGATTGAGTTCAATCATATGACCAATAATTCAATCAATCAAACTCAATCAAAAACTGAGTTTCTATCTGATGGAGACAAAAGAGAACCAACATGCTACGGCTCTGGCTCTTCAGTTCTCACTTGGAGATTCCCAGTATTCCCTTAACACCCCACGTTCAGCCCCTGCTGCCTGCTCCTTGAAGATAACAAGAAAACACATTATGGGGTTGGAGGAAAGAACGTTTACACTCAGACTAGCATTACATTAAATACCTTAGGAAACTGGGAGTGTTTTTCATCTTCTGTAACCCCAAGGCTTCTTCCTGGGTGCAAAACTCAGATTGTATGTTGGTTCTCTTTTGTCTCCATCAGCTCGACTTGATGACAGAGAAATGGGTAGTTGATGCTTCCGTGGAGGTTCTGCTACGGTTCCCTCTATCGCCAGGAGAGGACCCAACTGCCCGCTGTGTCCCCGATAAAAAATGTCAGCCTCCAGAGCACAAGCCTCACGGAGCTCCACAGAGACCTGGAGTCCAAGAGGAGAGGTAGGTCAGACATCAGACAGTGATGTGGGTAGAGCCTGGAGGGATTCCCAAGGGCACAGATGTAGCTGTAGATTTCTGCTTGCATAGATTAAAAAAAAAGTTGTTTTTTTTTTTTCTGGAGTATAGTTGCTTTACCATAGGTCAGTTTCTGCTGTACAGCAAAGTGAATCAGACACATGTATACATATATCCCCTCTTCCTTGGGTTTCCCTCCCATTTAGGTCACCACAGAGCTTTGAGTAGAGTCTCCCCTGTTATACAGTAGGTTCTCATTAGTTATCTGTTTTATACGTAGTATCCCAATTCCTCCCTCCAGTAGACTTTAACACAATTATTTATTTAGTTATTGGCTATACTGGGTCTTTGATGCTGCACGGGCTTTTCTGTAGGTGCGGAGAGCATTGTGTGTGGGGGGTACTCTTTCTAGTTGCCATGTGTGAGCTTCTCTATGGCAGAGCACAGGCTCTGGGGCAGTCTGGCTCCAACAGTTGCAGCTCTTGGGCTCTGGGCACAGTAATTGTTTAGGCACAATAGCTTTAGTTTAGGCACAATAGTTGTGGCACACAGGCTTTGCTGCTCCACAGCATGTGGGATTGTCCCGGACCAGGGATTGTCTCCTGCCTGGCAGGCAAATTTTTCACCACTGAGCCACCAGGAAGACCCTCCCCACCCTCAATAGACTTTTGACTTGTGTGTCCCCCAGCACAGCACAGCACAGCCTCAGCCTGGTGTGAGTTTGCACATATATGGGAGCTTGTACAAGGACCCTCAGACTGCTTGTTCATCTGTGGCTTTGTGCAAAAGCCTCTATTGAACATTGACCTATGGGGTTGGGGTCATGTCTGAAATTTCACAGGTGTTCATTAATTTACATGTCACATCTTTGCAACGCTTTGTCAGAAGAACTGGCAGGTTTTCTCAGTGAGAAGTTGTTATGTGAAAATTGTGAGTTTTCTGAAAATATGTGGGAAAAAATTCCATAGTTGTTGGCTGCCTCTGTTTTGGCTTTAATAAATATTGGTAGATGCTTAAATGTTGGAGGGAGTACTTGGCTAAAAATCTAAAATTCAGGCCCAAGTTTAGGTGGAAATTCTCAGGGAGAAACATTAGAAGTAGCCCTGATCATAGCCAAGTCATCAAAACCAGGCATTCAAGGTTGCAAATCTAATTTTCCTGTTTGTTAATAAGAGGATTCATCTCAGGCAGTGTCCTACTCTGGAACTAAGTAATGGCGGGAAAAGATGACACATTTCACAGAATGGGACATGGGTTCATGAGTAGACCAACTCACAGAGGGTGTGCCTTAGTGTGTGTCCAGCTCTCTTGCGACCCCATGGACTGCAGCAGGCCAGGCTTCCCTGTCTATCTCCAGCTCCCTGAGTGTGCTCAAACTCATGTCCATTGAGTCGACGATGCCATCAACCATCTCATCCTCTGTCATCCCCTTCTCCTCCTTCCCTCGGTCTTTTCCAGCATCAGTGTCTTTTCCATCAGGGTCTCTGTGTTTACCTTTATTTTTTTTCTTGTGACTAGAAAATCCAACAGTCAACTCCCAAGGAGGAATGCCCAGAAGCCCCAGGAGGTGAGGCAGATAAAAAGTCACTACATTCACCAACTGCCCCAGAGACCTACTATGGCTCAGAATGTGAAGAAGCTACTGAGGGGACCTGTGGAGCAGAGGACTACTTTCTCAGATGAGAATAACAAGGTAGGTGGAAGCTTGGATGTTTCAAGAACCAGGGTATCTGCATGCATCCCAGAGAGTGGATTTTACTGTGGAAATGTTTGCAGGATCTTAGTTCCCCAAGTAAGTACTGAACCCCTGCTTGGGGCAGTGAATGTGCTGAGTCATAACCACTGGACCACCAGAGAACTCAAAAACATCTGTGTCTTATGACTCAGATGTTCTTACTTATCCAAGGCTGGCTTGGTTTGTAGTATCCTCACCAGGGTAATTGACCCATCAACTCCTCTGAGGAGCAACTTTATTCAATGTTCAGTGTCATGTCAAGCTGGGTGTTTTCCAATGCACAAACCTAGTTCATTTTTATCACCTTTAGACACTAGGTTCTTTTCTCCTTGATCTCTCTAAAATCCTCTGTGGGCAGCACCATCAGTTCAGTTCAATTCAGTTCAGTCACTCAGTCATGTCTGACTCTTTGCAACCCCATAGACTGCAGCACGCCAGGCTTCCCTGTCCATCACCAACTCCCGGAGTTTACTCAAACTCATGTCCATCGAGTCGGTGATGCCATCCAACCATGTCATCCTCTGTCGTCCCCTTCTCCTCCCACCTTCAATCTTTCCCAGCATCAGGGTCTTTTCCAATGAGTCAGTTTTTCTCATCAAGTGGCCAAAGTATTGGAGTTTCCGCTTCAGCATCAGTCCTTCCAATGAAAAATCAGGACTGATTTCCTTTAGGATGGACTCATTGGATCTCCTTGCATCATGGTAGCTCTAATTTCCTGGCAGCTCTGGTCCATGTCTTCTATCCCAAATCAATATGCAACTTCAAAAATCTGTCCTTATGCAGCTGATCCTGAAACAATGCAAGAGTTAGGAGCTGCAAACCTTAGTCAGTGGAAAATCCAACTATGACTTTAGAGCCAGCCCTGTGGTCCATTATACTTGCAGTTGGTTTCCCATCTGATAATTCAACCAACTTTGGATGTGGTCATCCTACAGTATGTATGGATGAAAAATATCTGAGTGTAAATGGATCTGCCCCGTTCAACCCATGTCTCAAAGAGTCAACTGTATTAACCTTTGAAATTTGCCTGTGGGGACTTCTCTGGCGGTCCAGTGGTTAAGACTCCATGCTTCCAATGCAGGGGGCATGGGTTCGATCCCTGGTCAGGGAACAAAGATCCCACATACAACGTTGGTATGGCTTTTAAAAAGTTGAAAAAAACTATAAAATAAATTAATCTGAAAAAAGATTGCCTGTGACACCTGTTAACTCCACACTCCTCCCCCACCCCCAGGTGAAGTGCAGAAACTGTGGTGCTTTTGGACACCTGGCCACCAGCAAGTGGTGCCCCATGAAGTCCTGGGCTGGGGCCGTTGCTCCACAGCCTTTGGGCTCCAAGAGGAAGGAGAATCTGGAACCGAGGAGACCCCAGGACATCCAGACTCCAATGTTCTTTAATGAGGCTGTAAGAGAGCAGGAACCAGAACCAAGGTGAGGAATCCTGGAATTCAGAATGATTTGTGGTGGTGGGGGGAACACCCTCAGAGCTCATTCTAGTCCTGAGAATCACGATGGGGGAAGGGCCAGCAGCTCTCTTGAAAGGATGGAGAGAACCACCTGAGAGTGTTCAAGGATGAGCCCTCAGGAGGGGAAGAGGCGCTTCCCGGGAGAGGAAGCTGCCTCTGAAATGGTGGAAGGACTTGCCTTTGCAAAAATCTCAGAACCTTGGCCGCCTTCCTCACCCCAAACAGGGGCTAAGACCAGGCTCCAGGGCTGCTCTTGGTTCCTGGTCAGTGGTGAAGACAGAAAGGTGGGGGCATCCAGACACTTAAGATGAACTGTTCTGCAGGCAAGAGGTGCAGCAGAGAAATGCTGTTCCCCAGACCCACCCCGTGAGTTGCCAAGGGAAGAGGCAGAGACCCTGGCAGGAGCCTGAGGAGTTGTGTGCCTTCATGAGGGTGAGTCTTGCCCAAGCCCCCCTGCTCTGTTCCTCCCTTCCATCCCCCTTGTGCTTCCATGTGATAGAGCACTCTTGCTTGGAAAATCCCATGGATGGAGGAGCCTGGTAGTCCACAGGGTCGCTAAGAATCGGACATGACTGAGCGACTTCACTTCACTTCACTTCACTTCACTTCATGCCTCGCATGTGTGCAGGGTCATGTTAAACCCGGGCTGACCGCTAGGTGTCCTGTTTTTTTGTTTCCATTTTCTATATTTTTCAGGTTCCATTTCTTTTTCCACACTGTGGGTTGGGGAATCCAAAATTCTGGTCCCACTTTATTTTAATTTTTTCTCTTTTGTGCAAGTAGGCCAGTAAAAGCTAGTGAAGGCATTTCGGCATTTTTATTGTTCAGTGGCTCAGTTGTGTCCGATTCTTTGCCACCCCATGGACTGTAGCATGCCAGGCTTCCCTGACCTTCACCATCTCCTGAAGTTTGCTTACATTCAGGTCCACTGAGTTGCTAATTCTATCCAACCATCTCATCATCTGTTGCTCCTTCTCCTCCTGCCCTCAGTCTTTCCCAGCATCAGGGTCTTTCCCAGTGAGTTGGCTCTTCACATCAGGTGGCCAACTTACTGGAGCTTCAGCTTCAGGATCAGTCCTTCCAATGAATAATCAGGGATGATTTTAGCATACGAAGTGTTTTATCACATGCCTTCTCTGACTTCCAAGTCCAGATGAGGCATCTTTTAACTTGCAATTACTCCTAATTGTCCTCAAAAAGATAGTTGCTATTGACATTCTCCACATTGCATAGGAAAATGTTTCTACCGTTGACCTTAACAACAGACAGTATAGGGAAGTTTTCATGGCCATAACTGATGGGCAAAAGCCTCGGATTGGTATTGTAATTTTCCCCCTTGACCACCTCTGAGGTGGATTTCTCTGCAAATGTGTAATGACCATTTATTTGCATGTCTTCTCTGTGAAATTTAATTTTGCATGTGTTGTCTGTGTCTAATTGGGTTGTTCCTCTTCCTGTTGTAGAAAAAACTCCTAGCGTATATTTATTTTCCGTCTATTGTATTTCATTTTATTTTATATATATTACCTATATATATTTATATTGTATTAGTCTGCCAGCGAATACATTTGTTCCAAATTGCTTATGATCTTCCTGTTTTCTATTACTATATGGTTGAAACGATCAGTGCCATATTGCATTCAGTTAGATGATTCTGACTCCCGAGGTATCTAATGAGGTTCCCTCTCCCACAGCAACCCACCCGGCCGATGCCTGTCCAAACGTCCAAGAGGAGACCTGTCCTAGGCCCTGTCGTCATGGGTCAGCCACTGGCCCAGATCCCCAAGAAGAGATGACTCTGCCCTTGAACTGAGTGCTTGTGGACACAAGACACGAGGTGGACGCTAATGCCTCACCCACCCAGCTGTGCAGACCTTCTGCCTGGAGGCCCCTCTCATGGCCGAGTCGACAGCCAGTGGGCCTGATGGTGTCCCGTGGGATATTCCACTCCACCCGGCTTGCCCTGGGTTGTGTCTGTGACCTCTGGGCACAAAGCTAATGTCCTGATGTGGGCTCAAAGCCCAGCCCCCAACAGTGTGCCCAGAACACAGTGCAGCATCCAGGCATGACTTGAGAGGGCTTCTTAGATCCCCATGCAGACTTGCCAGAATCTCTCACCAAAAGGCAAACTTGGCCTATCTTACAGCTTCCAGCCCCATTCCCAGCCACCTGCTCTGGGGCTGCCAGGCTCTCCCATGTCCCCTCAGTACACCTGGACTTGGATCCTAACAAGCACCCACGTGACCAGGAAGACACCACCCGTGGCGCCCAACTTTTTTCCTGGCTGCACTCTGCGGCATGTGGGATCTTAGTTCCCTAACTGGGAATGAACCCTCACCCCCTGCATTGGGAGAGTGGAGTCTTACCACTGGATGCCCCCAGGAAAGCCCCTTCATGCCTGCAGGCTCCACCCAACTCAGTTTGGCCGAGCCCTGTCAGGATCTGCAGTGTCCCCAGGGGTGGGAAGGAGGCAGGAGGACGAACTGAGTAGTAGCACTGAATGGCTAGTGGGAAGTTGCTGTAGAACACAGGGAGCTCAGCCCAGTGCTCTGTCATACCCTGGAGGGGTGGGGTGGGGTGGGAGGTGGGAGGGAGTGTCTGGAGGCAGGGTACATATGTAGTCTTACGGCTGACTGTTGTGTGGCAGAAATCAACACAGCCTTGTGAAGGAATTATCCTCCAGTTAAAACTAAATTAAAAAAAAAAAAGATCTGGAGTGTCTCCAATCCACACCATGAGTGTTTCTGGTCAGCCAGACAGAACTGTCTTTATAAGGTGGGATGAGGGCTGGCCAAGCTCCAATCTCAGGTGCTTCCTCCACTCAAGAAGTCCACACTCATTGGTGAGAACCGTCACATCAGTGAGGAATCTGAGGGACAGGTGTGTCCTCGTCTCTTTCTCCCCTGAGTGACCGTGTGACCCTCCCCCTCGCTCCCATGGAGGGAGGCTCGTCTTCAAGTATCGCAAGATTGGGATGAGCCTGAGTGGCGGAGAGTTGGAAAGATGTAGGCATCCCTGAGTCCGGTGAATCTGCACTTGCCCGTGCAGATTCTGGAACTCCAGACATGACTGGGGGACTGCCTTGACGTTTTGTAAATTTATGTTGTATTTAAAATGGAGCTTGCGAAATTATCATAGGTAGTCCTTTGTAAGTTAGCTATGTAAGAAGTGGAATACAAAGAAACTGTGTTATAATGTCAGCAGAAAGCTATGAAATTCATCCGTGTGGATGAGTAAATGACTAAAATATGGGTAACTGGGCAAAAGGCCTCTTTATGATTTTGGAAAATGTCTGAAGAATTTCGGTGGAAGTTCTTTTCACTTGGTTAAGGGCACTTATTTTCTTAACTTTTTACAGTTTGTTATCAAAAACCATTATGATGTTATTTTTTGATTGATTTAAGTATTAATAAAATGCTCTGAAATAGAATGTATATTGTAGGTGTTTTCATTTTTGTTTGTCACCTCAAGTTAATTTTCTTTATTTTTCTTCATCAAATTCTCTTGAGTAAAGAGGATCTTGGTACCTGCAGTGAAATCCAGGGACTGTAGCTTGTAAGAAATACAAATCCTTAGCCACAAGCCAGTACTCTCAAACTAATATCTTGAATCTTATTAACAGTTCATATGCAGCTTGATAAGCGCAAAAATAAACTGGACCTGACTTTGCACATCAGAATCACATGGTGAGCTTTAAAAGTTGTCATGACTGGGTCCTGCTCCCAGAGATATTTCTTTACTGGGTTTGGCATGGTGTGAGACTATTGGGGTTTCCCAGGTGGTGCAGTGGTAAAGAATCTGCCTGCCAGTGCAGGAAACACCTGAGAGGTGGGTTCAATCCTTGGTTTGAAAAGATGCTCTGGAGTAGGAAATGGCAAGCCAGTCCAGTATTCTTGCCTGGAAAATCCCATGCACAGATGAGCCTGGTGGGCTATAGTCCAAGGGGTCTCAAAGAGTAGGACGTGACTGAGCACACACACACATACACACATGAAAATATTGAAAATATGAATATTGGTCTCTTCCCCCTCGCTTCCTGGCACCGAGCTTGTAGTTCAGTTCAGTTGCTCAGTTGTGTCCGACTCTTTCTGACCCCATGGACTGCAGCATGCCACGCCTCCTTGTTCATCACCAATTCCTGGAGTTTACTCAAACTCATGTCCATCTAGCCTGCGATGCCATCCAACCATCTCATCCTCAGAGCTTGTAAGACCCATGTAAATTCCTAAGTGATAAGAATACTAGTGAAATGGAACAAAACCCTCTGTTTTTTTTCCCGTGTCCTCTGATTGCCTTTTGTCTGTGGGAAAAATGTTAGCCAAAGAATAAGTTTAATCAGAGAAGTGAGAAAATGCAGAAACAAAGGTAAACAGTCCAACAAGACTAAATAATAACAATTTGGTTATTAAGCAGGGTCAAGGACCTTTAGTTCCTTCTCAAGTACATAACAAGACTGTAGCCATGACAACAGCTGACTCAGTTCTGAGACTGGACCTCAAAGAAATGGAAACAAACTGATCTTGTGGCTGAAGATTAGCTGCACCTAAAACAATCAAGACAACACTGGTCAGACCACCGAAGACCAATTCCAAGATGACTGTCAGAGCTGACTGTTGTTTGTGCATGTAGCCTCCTCCCTCCATCTATAAAAGCTATAGGGGTGAAGAGTTAGCCTTTGGACAGGAGTCCATTCTTGGATGACCCCTGGTTGCCGGCATTCAAAATAAAGCAAATTTCCCTTTCCACCAACCTGGATTGTTTATTGACTTTGGAGCAGGTGAGCCCCGGAACCCCATTCTCACTTACACTAGGAGCGTATTTTGTTCTATTGAGGTGACTCGAGTTGGGTTCTTGGATGGAGGCTGATCACTGGAAAGATCAAGCCATGATTCTGTCATTGTTCAGTCGCTAAGTCATGTCTGACTCTTTTCAACCCCATAGGCTGCAGCGCGTAGGCTTTCCTGTCCTTCACCATTTCCTGCAGTTTCCTCAAACTCATGTCCATGGAGTCGGTGATGCTATCTAACCATCTTATCCTCAGCGACCTCCTTCTCCTTTTGTCTTCAATCTTTCTCAGCATCAGAGTCTTTTCCAATGGGTCAGCTCTTTGCATCAGGTGGACAAAGTGTTGGAGCTTCAGTTTCAGCATCAGTCGTTCCAGTGAATATTCAGGGTTGATTTCTGTGATTAGAAGCTTGGAATTTTCAACCTGCCCTTCATCTTCCAGAGAGGGTGGAGGGGGCTAGGAACAGAATTAATTATTGATCATGCCTACATGAGTAAGCCTTCATAACATCTCAGTTCTGGGAATGTTTGGTGAATTTCCAGGTTGGCAGGCATGTTCACCCTGGGAGAGTAAAGCAGCCCACATCCACAAGTGCCAAAGCTCCCGTGACTAGGACCATCTCAGACCTTCTCCTCTGTGTCTATTCATCAGGCTATTCATCAATAATCTTTACCATGCTGCTGCTGCTGCTGCTGCTAAGTTGCTTCAGTCGTGTCGAATCTATGTGACCCTATGGAGAGCAGCCCACCAGGCTTCTCTGTCCACAGGATTCTCTAGGCAAGAATGCTGGAGTGGGCTGCCATTTCCTTCTCCAACCTTTACCATCTCATTTCATAAATGTTAGCTTCAATAAATATTTCTCTGAGTTCTATGATCTGTTATAGCAAAAATTATTTTGGCTGTGCCACATGGCTTGTGGGATCTTTCTTTCCTAACCAAGGATCAAACCCATACCCTCTGCAGTGGAAGCATGGAGTCTTAACCACTAGACCACCAAGGAAGTCCTCATAAGCACAGACTTAAATTGGCATACGCAGGAACCTGGCAAGTGCACGTTCATTAGACTGATGATCACACTGTATTTTACTTAATTAGTGCTTACTTATCCCAGTTGTCTTACTCCTTTTAGGCTGCTATATCATAGACTGGTGGCTTAAAGACTAAACATTTACTTCTGACAGTTTTAAAAGATAAGTCCTAGATCAAGGCACCAGCAGATTCGATGTTGAGTGAGCGCCCCTATCCTGCTTCATCAGTTCAGTTCAGTTGCTCAGCTGTTTCCGACTCTTTGAGACCCCACGGGCTGCAGCACACCAGGCTTCCCTGTTAACCACCAACTCCTGGAGATTGCCCAAACTCATATCCATTGAGTAGATGATGCCATCCAATCAGCTCATCCTCTGTTGTCCCCTTCTCCTCCTGCCTTCAATCTTTCCCAGCATCAAGGTTATTTCCAATGAATCAGTTTGCCACACCAAGTGGCCAAGGTATTAGAGTTTCAGCTTCAGCATCAGTCCTTCCAATGAATATTCAGGACTAATTTCCTTTAGGATGGACTCATTGGATCTCCTTGCTGTCCAAGGGACTCTCAAGAGTCTTCTCCAACACCACAGTTCAAAAGCATCAATTCTTCGGTGCTCAGCTTTCTTTATAGTCCAACTCTCACATCCATACAAGACTACTGGGAAAACCATAGCCTTGACGAGATGGACCTTTGTTGGCAAAGTATTGTCTCTGCTTCTTAATATGCTACCTAGGTTGGTCATAGCTTTTCTTTCAAGGAGCAAGCATCTTTTAATTTCATGGCTGCAGTCACCATCTGCTGTGATTTTGGAGCCCCCAAAATAAAGTCAGCCACTGTTTCCACTGTTTTCCCCATCTATTTGCCATGAAGTGATAGGACTGGATGCCATAATCATAGTTTTCTGAATGTTGAGTTTTAAGCCAACTTTTTCACTCTCCTCTTTCACTTTCATTGAGAGGCTCCTTAGCTTTCTGCTAAAGAGGTTCTTTGCTTTCTGCCATAAGAGTGGTGTTGTCTGCATATCCGAGGTTATTGATATTTCTCCCAGGAATCTTGATTCCAGCTTGTGCTTCATCCAGATGCTTAGGAAGCATGACTTCAAGGAAAGCTAGTGGAGGTGATGGAATTCCAGTAGAGCTATTCCAAATCCAGCTTGTGCTTCATCCAGCCTGGCATTTCACATGATGTACTGGTTCCAAATTGGGAAAGGAGTACGCCAAGGCTGTATAACGTCATCCTGCTTATTTAACTTCTATGCAGAATACATCATGAGAAACGCTGGGCTGGATGAAGCACAAACTGGAGTCAAGATTTCTGGGAGAAATGTCAATAATCTCAGATATGCAGATGACACCATCCTTATGGCAGAAAGCAAAGAAGGACTAAAGAGCCTCTTGATGGAAGTCAAAGAGGAGAGTGAAAAAGTTGGCTTAAAGCTCAACATTCAGAAAACGAAGATCATGGCATCTGGTCCTATCACTTTATGGCAAATAGATGGGGAAACAATGGAAACAGTGAGAGACTTTATTTTTTGGGCTGCCAAATCACTATAGATGGTGACTGCAGCCATGAAATTAAAAGACGCTTGCTCTTTGGAAGAAAAGCTATGACCAAACTAGACAGCATATTAAGAAGCAGAGACATTAGTTTGCCAACAAAGGTCCGTCTCGTCAAGGCTATGGTTTTTAGAGTAGTCTTGTATGGATGTGAGAGTTGGACTATAAAGAAAGCTGAGCACCGAAGAATTGATGCTTTTGAACTGTGGTGTTGGAGAAGACTCTTGAGAATCCCTTGGACTGCAAGGAGATCCAACCAGTCCATCCTGAAGGAGATCAACCCTAGGATTTCTTTGGAAGGAATGATACTAAAGTAGAAGCTCCAGTACTTTGGCCACCTCATGCGAAGAGTTGACTCACTGGAAAAGACTCTGATGCTGGGAGGGATTGGGGGCAGGAGGAGAAGGGGACAACAGAGGATGAGATGGCTGGATGGCATCACGGACTCGATGGATGTTGAGTCTGAGTGAACTCTGGGAGATGGTGATGAACAGGGAGGCCTGGAGTACTGTGATTCATGGTGTCACAAAGACTGAGCTACTGAACTGAACTGAAGGTCACTTATTACTGAACAAGGATCGTTATTTCCTTGCTTGGTCATCAGAAAGCATTTAGAGAATCATTTTCAAAGGCATTTGTCTCTTTCCCACACACTGTTAACCCAACATCCTCTGCTGCCCTTCTTTTATGTTCAAAGAAAGCTGTGATATAAACCCCTTCAGACTCCTGGTCTCTGAAGTTGGAGACCCCCTACCTGTAGACAGGTGGTCACAATGCAAATTATTTTGTGAAAACCTGTGTCCCCAGGCTGCAGAGGAGAATGAAAGAAATGAAGGACTCAAGATATCTTTGAGAAGAATTTTGATCTTCCTAGGTGGCACAATGGTAAAGAAATTGCCTGGTGAGGAAGGAGATGTGAGAGAGATGGGTTCGATCCCAGGGTTGGGAAGATCCCTGGCTTAGGAAATGACAACTCACTCCTGTTGCAGCCAAGAAATTAAAAGACATTTACTCCTTGGAAGGAAAGCTATGACAACGTAGACAGCATATTAAAAAGCAGAGACATTACTCTGTCAACAAAGGTCCCTCTAGTCAAGGCTATGGTTTTCCCAGTAGTCATGTATGGATGTGAGAGTTGGACTACAAAGAAAGCTGAGAGCCAAAGAATTGATGCTTTTAAACTGTGGTGTTGGAGAAGACTCTTGAGAATCCCTTGGACTGCAAGAAGATCCAGGCAGTCTGTCCTAAAGGAAATCAGTCCTGGGTGTTCATTGGAAGGACTGATGTTGAAGCTGAAACTCCAATACTTTGGCCACCTGATGTGGAGAGCTGACTCATTTTAAAAGATCCTGATGCTGGGAAAGATTGAGGGCAGGAGGAAAAGGGGACGACAGAGGATGAGATGGCTGGATGGCATCACCAACTCAATGGACATGGGTTTGGGTGAACTCAGGGATTTGGTGATGGACAGGGAGGCCTGGCGTGCTGTGGTTCATGGGGTCGCAAAGAGTTGGACACGACTGAGTGACTGAACTGAACTGAACCTGTATTCTTGTGTGAAAAGTTCCATGGACAGAGAAGCCTGGAGGGCTACAGTCCACAGGGTCGCAAAGAGTTGGACACGACTGAGATACGGAGTATGCACAGCTGAGAGCAAAGCCTTTTCAAAATCCAAGGCCCCCAGGTGATTCCCACCAAGCAGTCATCCCCCACCTCCCCTCCCCTCCTTCAAGGGCACAGCACAGGCCACACCTATCCTAGAAAGAGCCTCTCCCCAGGGAATCAGGTTGACATTCTTTGTTTCTAGAAGTTCCCGCCCTAACTCCTCCCTTTCTGAGGTGTCCTGAGTGCTGAGTGTGAGACTGCAGCTCCGGGCTCCTAAACGCGGGTCTTCCTCCTGCGTTATTTCAGAAACCCTCAGAGCCTGGGTCTGGTAGCCCAGTTGGCGGGTCCATTATTGTCTCTCATGAATTGTTCTGCGGTCTGCTCTCTGTAACGCAAGAAGAAAGGAGAACTCACAGGGGCGGTCTGCAAGGAGCGTGCAGGAAAGGTGAGCACCAAACCCAGGATGTGATTAGCATATCAAGTTAGTCTTGATTACCTACTACGAGAACACAGAAAGTCAGAAAAGGGTGAGAGAACCAAGAAAACTTTTTCTTCTTGTTCACTGCAGCAGTTGCAGGCTTGAGAGTTGTGTTGTTGCATTTGAAGGTATTTTCACAACATGTAGTTATGAGTTTGCAACATAATATCCCCAGAGAAGACACAGAGCAGGAGGAAGAAGAGGAGGAAATGGCAGCTTCTCAGGTAATTGTCCTGTCCCTGGTCTGGGGCTGTGTCTGCTTTTCCTTCTGAAATGCCTGGACTGAGAATCTGCAAACCTTTAGTTCTCCGCTTCTAATTTTTCTGCCTGGGGTGTCTGTTATCAAAGCCTTATTTTCTCTCTCTTTTCTTTTAATAGTGAAGCCAGTCTCCTTAGACTATTTCTCCCTTGTGTCCCAGAGCCTTTTCTCTATTGTTTGTATACCAGTTTTCTAGAGAGAGTGATGCATTCCCAACGTGAATTAGTGACTTTCGACTGGTGAATGTATTCCCTTGGTGAGAGATCGATTTGGAGAGGCACTGGTATCTGAGATTCCCACTAGGATGTAGTTCAGTGTTGGGATCTTAGAGAAGCAGGGGAAATAAATGCATCGATGAGTTTATGTCTGGATGCAATTCAGTTCTTTAGAACAGGAGTAAGAAAATGTCCTTATAAGTAGAATGAACTCAGCAGTCCAGAATTTTTCAGAAATGAAAAAAGTAGCAGACACTGCCCTCTCTATCTATAAGAAACAATGGCTGCTAAACGTATTATTAGGTTACAGATCATGGGAGGTAAATATGAACTGAAATTTGCTTAAAACTGACATCTTTTCACCATAGGTTCAGATCATGGATTCCATAATATTGCCAAAATATCCGGTGGTAATAGTGCATTTTTCTTTGTACTTCTTACCCCATGACCTCAGATGTTCACTGGTTTAGATGTTTGTGTGAGATTCCCATGCTGTGAAGTTCTTTTTTTTTTTTTTCTGTCTGTCTTGAACAAGAGTCTTGGAAAGAAAAACTGAGGGATGTGTCTAACTATCACAGTTAATGGGGAAACTCAGTATCTTTTTAGTTTCTCTCTGGTTTGGAAAATGAACACTGTTGGCTAAAACCAATGCACAACTTGATAGCTGTGAATCAAGCTTTATCTAGGGCAAAATGAGGACTGCAGCCTTGGAGACAGCACCTCAAAGAGCTCTGAGAGACTGCTTTATGGTGGCATTGGGGGAAAGTCAGTCTATATAAGGTTTTGGCGAAGGGGTGTTTTGCCAAAGTTTTCGCTTTTGTCTCAGGTTTAAAGGGTTTGTTACGTGTTACATACAAATAAATAATACAGATATTTACTTAAAAATTGCCAAACTGACTTTCAATATACTAACATTAAAAGAAAAGAGAAGTAAAAACAACAGAGGATACCTCACCAAATTGGCTTCTGACCAACATCCAGACTCGGAACAGCACTGGGAAGTCCCAGGACACAGCACATCTGGAGTCTCAATGGGGAAAAGGTCCTAAGCAGAGCTTCTGCTCATTGGGTGAGACTTCAAACTCTGCATTTCGGGTCTGGTTTATAATCCCAGGAGGGATACAAACTGATAGCTTCACCAATCTGTGACCAAATTGCAAGCCTGGTTCTATGTTAAAGCTGTTTGTTTTGTCTTGTAAAACTTGGAATGTTGCTAAGCCTGGGGTTCGGTTGGCTGGGCCCCCCAGTGTCTCAACAATCTCAAGATTTCTCCCCCATCTTATCTCTGGTGCTGTAAGTCTTGCACTCACCGCAGGCAGTCACTTAGTCGCTTTCAGTCAGGGCAGTGTCCAGGCAGGTTAGAAGCAAGGTCAGAGGCCTGCTCGGCTTTGTCTCTGAAGCCTAAACCAGACTATTCATTTCATTTCCCTAACAAGGGGGAGTTCAATGCAGTCAAGCTCTTACTTTACAAAAGGTTTTCTGCCAGTCTTGGGAAGCTGGTGTCACCATTTAGTGATTTTCTAGATATAAAGAGATGCAAGGGTTTGGATCATGAAATCAGTTCCCGACAAGACCCGTTCCACTAGATTCCCTGGAGTAGAGTGCCTCAATCCACCCTGAACTCCCTCTGGGGAGAGTTGACAGCTGCAGGGACCATAGGGCTCATTCTCCCCAGAGGCAGATGGCAAATGCCCTTGTTGTTCAGTTGCTGGCAATGCCCTTGACAAGTGCCAATTTGTAGTTGACAACATTCACGTGTGTTTAGTAGAGATGCTGGGTTTTGGGAGGGAGGGTTTTCATTACTCAGATCCAGGTCTGATCATTTCCAGTACACTCCATGCTCACATCACACACATAGTCTCATTACATTTTTGAATTTTCCAGAATGTTTACAAGAATCACATTAGTGCTAATCTATGTTCAACTGTGCTAAATTTTAAAATATAGCTCTGTGCAAATGATACAGATTTTCAGGAAATTAAAAAATTCAGAGTCAGAGCTCTACTTTATTTTATATCATTGTGTATGTCTGCATCCTAGTCTATTTTTAAAAATTAATAATATCATCCTCAAATACTTATGCACATTTTTAATCAGTTAAAAATTATACTGATTTTATTGACATGACAGTTTTTCTCTGTTACTAAGTATATAGGCCCATTTTAGTGTATGTTTATATGTGAGAACATGTTGATATGATTTGATCTATTTTTTTCTTTGAAGAGTCCCTCAGAAGGAAATCATGATCCACTCCAATATTCTTGTCTGGAGAATTCCATGGACAGGGGAGCCTGGCAGGCTACAGTCCATGGGGTTACAATGAATAGGACAAGACTGAGTGACTAACACTTTCTTATTTACAAATATTATCAAATATTATTTACAAATATTATCAAATGTTATTTACAAATATTATCAAATATTATTTACAAATATAGAAATTTCTATAAGTTTTCATTAGAGTTGTCTCTGTGTATTTTTCTATTTTATTAAAGTCTAGAGTCCATAAATTGAAGTAAAATTTTAAGCTCTGCCATTTACAGAATGTTTGTTAAAATATTTGCCGAAAGGTGCGTCAGCAGCATTATTGATTTTACATTATTTCTGTTGCACATTCAAGACTTCTAAAATTGTCAGAAAGATATATAATATATACTAAAATTAAAATGATTCTTACTGCCAAGGTTGCTATCCTATTAGACTGTAAAATCATTAAAACTCTTGAAGTTGAAAGTTAAGTATGAATTCTTCCCTTACTTTCCACTTCGTTGCTGTTCAAAAATGGTCATTAATGGAGCACAGTTTTCAACATTGCTAGTTAAAATAAACTTGTTAAAAATGGGCCACATATGTCCCACTCCATACTCTTGGATCAGAGTACGCTTTTTAAAAATATTTCCTGTTTCTTTGATAAACAATTTATCCCATGTCACATGAGTAAAACACTAAAAAATAAATATGCCAATGTTGATCTGATTATTTTACAATTTCTCTTCCAGATCAGAATAGTTTCTGTAGTGATTTGTGGATCATATCTCATCCTCTTCTCTTGGGGTTAGAAATATGGTAGAAAATATTATATTAAATTATATTATTGTGTAATACCGGCCACTCTCCTAGATCAAAACCAGGTCTCTGAACTTGCTGTTTTCATCTTGGGTCACATTAGGAAGTCTTCCCGGAGAAGGCAATGGCACCCCACTCCAGTACTCTTGCCTGGAAGATCCCATGGACGGAGGAGCCTGGTAGGCTGCAGTCCATGGGGTCCCTGAGAGTCGGACACAACTGAGCGGCTTTGCTTTCCCTTTTCACTTTCATGCATTGGAGAAGGAAATGGCAACCCACTCCAGTGTTCTTGCCTGAAGAATCCCAGGGACAGGGGAGCCTGATGGGCTGCAGTCTATGGGGTCACACAGAGTCGGACACGACTGAAGCGACTTAGCAGCAGCAGCAGCAGGAAGTCTTCCCGCAGCCATATGACACATGTACTTTGTATTTCAGGGACGACTGAGGTTCCAGGATGTGGCCATAGATTTCACTCTAGAGGAGTGGGAGTGCCTGGACCTCGGTCAGCGAGAGTTGTACAGGGACGTGATGTTAGAGAATTATGGAAACCTGGCCTCCTTGGGTGAGGATAACTCTCTTCCAGAATCCCTTATCTACCCACATGGTTTTGGCCCCTTCATTTGTAGAATGTCTCCTGGAATCTTCTGCTTCTTATAATAGAGTTTCAGATCCCTGCATTTTAGGGGAAAATGGGAATCTGTGAGTTTAGAAAGAAGACTTCATGATGGTTATGATTGTAACCTTTTTCTTCCTTGATGTAATCTGCCACCTTTTAGGTTAGTGGCAATTCTGTAAGTTTTGTAGTATAAAGGGTGTCACTTTCCTTTTCAAATCAGATTTCTGCTACTTACTTTTACCTTAGTAGTACTTCAGTAGAATCTCAGATCTGTTCTTTAATGTATTTGCTAGTGTTGTAAATGTCCTTTCAATAAAGTATTTGGGAAAATCGTTCTCTAGGCTGTATTAACAGTCCACCATGTGTTCTCTTCATGCATGAATACATATTGGATTGGAAACTGATGAAACTCTAGCAAAACAAATATTCCTTTCTCTGATGAATAGGTCTCGTAGTCTCTAAGCCGGACCTGGTCACCTTTCTGGAGAAAATGAGGGATCCTCAGGATGTAAGGGGAATAGAGACAACAGCAATACACCCAGGTATGTCTGAATGGATGGAGCAGATGACTCAGGTGAGAGGTCCAAGCATCAGAGAGGAATCTATCCTTTGTGTATGGTTTCAGAAGATCTGCTTCAGTGGATATGATTTTGGGGAAGTCTGGTTATATTTCTGTTGCTGTCATAGACGGATATCTCCTGCCCCATTCTATCTCTTTAATCAATCATGAATTCATCTCCAGTGGTTACTTTTCTCATTCACAGTGAGAATTAAAATTCTCTTCTTGGCCTGTGACAACCTGCATGAGCTGGCTGCTCTCCCATTTCTTGGGGATCCTGGGAAAACTGTGCCCATTTCTGAGTAACTCTATGATGCTCCTTTTAAAGTTTGTTTCTACCTCTAGACAAAAGTGTGTGAGTGAAGTTGTAGACAAACTGTTAAAGTTCTAGAAATACTGGGGACAGATGTTTTTTTTCTTCTGATTTATAATTTCTAAAACACTGGAAGCTACAAGTATCAACTTGTAAGTTTTAAACTCAAGTCATTTCTTCACTGCATCAGTCAAAACCTCCCTAAAATGAAAGAACGCAAATCTCAGGGTTACTTCAAAGTTTCTTTTTTCTTCATATGAATTCATGTTAAATATATTAAGTATATCTGTCCCAATTCCTCAATGCTAAAATACTTGAATATATTCAATTATCTCAAAGAATGTTAAAATAAATTGGCATAAGAGATTCGAACATTTTCCACCATATTTTTAATGGTTGTTAAACTATTAGAATTTTTAGATAATATAAGGAAATCCTTCAAAAATGACCTTATTGGAGTATAGCTGTTTTACAATGCTGTGCTACTGTATAGCAAAGAGAATCAATTATACATATATATGTATATCCACTACATATCCACTCTTTTTTGATTACCTCTCATTTAGGTCGCCATAGATCACTAGGTAGAGTTTCCTGTGTTCTCCTCATATCTTTAAAGTCTTCTTATTTAGTTTCTGAAGAATGACTGCTTTATTCATTCATCTTGTTTGTTATCAGTTTCCCTGGACTTTATCCCACATGTCCTCACTTTCTGATGAGTTCTCTGTCAATATCAGTTATGACTTTTAGATTTAAACATCCAATAGAACATTCTCAAATAAAAACCTGTGTGATAAGAAGTAGAGCCCAGTGAGAGCCCTTCCTAGAGCCTGGCAAGGAGGGGCTGGCACAGGAGAGAGGCTGCAATGGTGGGTCTTCCCTTTGGACATCACTCACCAATGGCGCTCTGCACTATAGAGGTACAGGCTTCCTCCACCAACTGTTTGCAGAGCTCCTCTCTCCCTCCTGTCCCCTCAGGATGTCTCCTCACAGCCAACCACAGTCCTCTGCCTGGGTCTGCTCTCCAAACCCCACATTCCAGCACCCAGCCCTTGTCTGCTGCGGTGGACACCCTCTCAGGCTGGGTGGGCAGGGCTGGGGTCAGCACAGTGTCCTGCTGCCACAGACTGTTGCCGTGTTCTCTTCCCACAGAGAATGAGGCTCCTCTTCTACCCCAACTGAGCTCCCATCCCCGGATGGGACGGGCTTCCCCGGATGTCAACCTCTCCTCTCTTCAGTTCCCCCACTAGGATTGGAGGTCCCATACTGCCTCTTCCATTTCCTTCTTCTTTCTTTTGTCCTACCTGGCTAAGCAGGAAACTTTCTTGTCCTTTGAGGTGTCCAAGATCCCCTGTTAGTGTTCAGCTGGGCTCTGTGAGAGTTGTCCCATTTGCACATGTATTCTCGATGCATCTGTAGAGAGATGAACACCATGTCTTCCTAATCCTCTGCCATTTTGATATTTCTGTCTCTATTTCATCCTTAATCTAGTGAAGGGTTCATCAATGTCATGTAAATATTTAAGGATGTTCACTGAAAATACCAAGTAAAATGGCTTGTTATTTGGTATCTTTCAGCTGTGTCTTCTTAGGACACCCAGGGTTTGATGCCAAAGAATCCAGGGTTAGAAGATGTATTCCCAAAAGCAAACCTAGAAATAAATGAAAGATTTCACCTTGGCAACTTGCATTTAATGAAAGACTGGGAATATACAAGGGCATGTGAAATACAGAGAGGATGTTTGCAAGGACATAAGGAAATTGAGATAGTTTCACATAATACAGATATGACTGCCAAAAAAAAGAAAAGTACTATGAGTCAGTTTGGGAAAAACACCAATTTCAGGCATCAATATCTGCAGAGAGTGCATGTTTTTAAGCAAAGACCCACATCGTTTTTGAAATATACATATTCTCTGAAAGGAAATGTCTCAAATCTGGAAAGGTATCCAGTCTATACTGCAAATACTCATTCAAACTATTCTGAACATAGGCTTCGATTAAACATAAATTCAAACATGTCTGAAAACTAGATATTTAAAAATCAGGGGGAAAACTCCCAATATAAGCAGTTTGAGAGATCGGTAAGCAAAGTGTCATTAGTCTTCCAACAACAGATTATTCTCTCTGTTCCAATATTTGTAATGTTGATAATAATACAAGACACTTAATCCAACCACCATAGTTCAATACATATTGTGATATGGTTGATATGGAACAACTTTTCATGTGTACTAAAATAGGTCAGGCCTTAAGTAAGAGCTCCACCCCCAATGATTACAAGAGTATTTGTGATGGAGTGAGACGCTATACATGCAATAACACTGGGCATAAGGTTGAACAAGTCTCAGACCTGAACAAATATCAGGGACCTCAATGTTCACACAAGGTTTTTAAAAGTAATAAATTTAGGAATATCTTTTATCAATGAATGCATCTATATATAGTGGAGAAGGCAATGGCAACCCACTCCACTACTCTTGCCTGGAAAATCCCATGGACGGAGGAGCCTGGTAGGCTGCAGTCCATGGGGTCGCTAAGAGTCGGACACGACTGAGCGACTTCACTTCACGTCACATCTTTATATAAGAGTATACATATCAGAGAGCAGACTTATAATTGTAATGAATATGATAACGGTTTTTTTTTCTTGTTTTTTTGAGATTAAAAAAATTTTTAATCCAGTTCAAATCAGTGTGTGTGGTTCATTTCCGCTCCTTCACTGCTGAACCTGGGGGCTGAGTTTGCTTCGGCTTTCCTGCCTTGTTGTCCGTGATGACCAAGGTGTAAAGGTATCTGCTGCATCGAACTGGAAACTTCATATTATCCTTATTTTTCTTGATCTTGACAGACTTGGCGTCCTTTCGCCCAGCTGTGAGCCGATTGTCCTCGATTTCCTCAGTTTTGCAAGGCATGGCGACCATGCGTGGAGATTGCAAGGGAAACAGCAGGAGAGAATTACTTGGAGCACTCCGGAAAGTTTCTGATCTGTCTTCAGATCTTACTCGACAGCAGAGGATTCAGAATCCACGGAAAGAGAACAAGTGTGATATATGTGGGAAAGTCTTTACTTACTCATCCAATCTAACGAGACATAGGAAAATCCATTCAGGAAGGAAACCTTTCAAATGTACAGAGTGTGGTAAAGGCTTTATGCGTGGCACTGATCTTACCCAACATCAACGAATCCATACTGGCCAGAAACCTTATAAATGTAAGGTATGTGACAAAGCCTTTAACTGTAGCTCAAGTCTTACTAGACATCAGCGAGTTCACACTGAAGAGAAGCCTTATAAATGCACACAGTGTGGCAAAGCCTTTAAACAGAACTCAAGTCTTAATCATCATCAGCGACTTCATACTGGGAAGTCCGACGAATTTAACAAATGCAGTGAAGTCATTACTTGCTGTTCAAGTCTTACTGAACGTCAGGTAATTCATTCTAGAGAAAAGCCTTATAAATGTAAGGATTGTGGCAAAAGATTTATCAAGATTACGAGCCTTATTCCACATCGCCGAATCCATACTGGAGAGAAACCTTATAAATGTAAGGAATGTGGCAAAGCCTTTACCCAAAGTTCAAGCCTTACTCAACATCAGCGAATTCATACTGGAGAGAAACCTTATACATGTAAAGAATGTGGCAAAGCCTTTCGTCAGAGCTCAAGTTTTCATAAACATCAGAGAATTCATACTGAAAAGAAACCTTACAAATGAAAGGAATGTGGTAAAGGCTTTCATCAGAGTGGTCATCTCACTAGACATTTAAGAGTACACCCTAGTAATGAAACAAGTGATGGAAGAGATTTGTCCTAAATCTACACCAGAAAACATGACCTGTTTTCTGAAGTTACTCTGAAGGAGAATTACTGCAGAGAGTAATCTGTAGTTAAAACATGTAGAAAATTGATGTGTTAGTATGGATCATGAGACGAATGGTTGGTGTTTAAGAAGTTGTGGTTATTAGCACTGTGTCCTTGTTTAGACTGACATGATTTGAGATTATTTGAAAACCAAAATGAATGTAATTCAACTCTCAAATACTCCATGCTAGGCTTTGTTTCTACTGTGTATTCAAACTTTTTCTGATGGTTGCTGCCTCAAAGATGAGAGAAGACCTTCTATATTGTGTTGGAACCATTTATATCTAATCTCCATTAGAAGATTAAAGACACAGTAATGTAAAATGTACAATGAACATCTAAATGGAGGTGTTTGTCACTGATGTCAAATATCCCTGTAGGTCACGTCATGTAAATGACGATGGACTCTTTCCATGTATTAAAGTAAGACAGAGGTTTGTTCTAAATTTTCAGTAGTTATATCACTTGATTTGTAAGAACTCAGTGATGGTTAACTAAAATATTGATGTATCTATAATATCAACAGAAATCATGGATATTAGTTGACAACATTGAAATAAAAACATCTTCTGTGATAACCTAGAAATGTATGGGAAACCCTTCCTGAAAAAATCATATAATTAGGGTTTGTCAATTTACTAAGTGATTCCTAGCCTCTGTTTTGTAAACCATAGAAATCACAATTCTCAGGTCATTGTATCAGAAAAATAAATATCTTTCTCTACTCTTGTAATTTGTATTTTAATCAAGGATAACACAGTGGGTTGTAAAAGGTTTTATTTCAACTATGTGTTAAATATGCTAATTAATAAAAGTGAATAGTTTTTAGTATTTTGGTTGATTGTAATGAATTTAGTGTTAACCCACTACCACCACCATTAACCTCTCCCACCTTTTTTAAGGTTGTAGAGAAGAGACCGTAACAAACTATTTGGTAGCAGAGAGAGATGCCATCTGTAGAAATTAGTTCCTTACTGGCTTTAAACCTCTAATAACTTCAGATATTTCCCACCATTTCTATGTTGTATCTACTCTCTCATTTTGTAACTACTTGGACATTGTGATGGTTCTAATAAGAAGGATCATACAGAGTACTGCTGAGAGCTTCCCTGACTGCTCCGTGCTGTTGCTGCCTCAGCGTCTGTCTGGGGAGCAGGCAGCCTGCAGGTCCTTGAACTCACACCAGCCAGTCCTGTGAGCACCTCCACTAGGTGACCCCCTTCCTTGATTGAGATCAGCAGTCTTCCTGAACCCCTGGGTGTACTGCACAGGCCCCCCTTCAATGACACCCTCAGAGCTCACCAGATTCCTGCTCCTCTGGTTTGAATGGACCCATCCACACTCAGCCTGGGAAGCCCACAGCACTTCACCCAGGGTCCCTTAGAAAGGCCTGAACCCCAAGTACTGGAACTTTCTCTGCCTGGTTCTAGCTTGACCTCCCTCAGATATTCCCACCCTAAACCCTCCCCTCCTGAGATGTCTCAGCTGTGCTGAGTGAGATTCAAGCTCAGGGCTCCTGAGTGTGGGTCTTGGGGAAGAAGCATCAGAATAAACAGGGAACTTGCTAAAGACTCCTTTCATGGCCCCACCTCAGACCTGTAGATTAATAACCTCGTAGAGTGGGGAACCTGACCTCGAGGGGTTTGTATTCACTGAACTCGTTCAGAAAGAATCTTCGGCCAAGTGATTTCCATCTGCTTCCATCAGGATCACGTGATCAGTATTAGGAAATGACCTCCCTTGTGCCCTCCCCACCGAGTTCTCTCTTGGTCCTGTGGGAGCATCAGTGTGGTGTGTAGGAAGTGCTCCAGGGGATTCTAAGGGGAGGCCCAGGTTAAGCATTTGGCTCCTGGTCCATTGGTGAGAGCTGAGGCCGGGCTTCAGTCTGAGGAGAGGCAGCAGGGTTGGTCTAGCTGGATTTGGACCAGGGAAGTCAGCTCATATGGTCTGTGTGAGCAGAGGGTTAGGAGCTCTCTGTGGGGAAAGAACAATCAAGAAATAAGTTCACAGGCTGGTCTCCAGGTAGGAAGTGATTGTTCTTGAATCTTTCCTGAGACAGAGGACAGGAGAGGTGGTTGCAAGTTATAGAGCTGCACAGATGCCTTTAAACATATTTTCTCAAGATGCAGAGGTGTGTTTGCTATATAACATCCCCCAGAGAAGACGCAGAAGAGGAGGAAATTGCAGCTTCTCAGGTACAGGTCCTGTCCTGGGTCTGGTGTTGTGTCTGCTTTTCCTCCTGAAATGCCTGGACTGAGAACCTGCAAACCTTTAACTCTCTATTTTTTTTTTTTGGGGGGGGGGGGCAGGGGCGGGCTTAGGCTGTTTGTTTTCAACTATTTGCTTTTTCCTACAATAGTGAAGACCAGCTCTTTAGACCACCTCTCCCTTATGTCTCGAGCCTTTTCTCCATTGTCTGTATCCCAGCTTTCTATAGAGCAAGATGAATTCTCTGTGTAATTGAGTGACTTTCAACTGGTGAAAGTTGAAAGTATATTCCCTTTGTGAGAGATCAACATGAGGAGTCACTGGGATCCAGGATTCCCCCTGGGATGTGGTTTGCTGTTGGGATCTTAGGGAAGTAGAGGAACTGCAGTGAGGAGCTTCCATCTGTATGAAACCTCAGATCTTTAGAACAGGAGTAAGAAAATGCAGTTATAGATAGAATGAACTCAGTGGTCTGGAATTTTTCAGAAAATTTTGAAACAAAAATAATAGTGTAATGTCTATATCATTAAAATAACTTACTCTTAAAATACAGGACGCAGAATAGGGGAGGTATATGTGAACTGAAATTTGCATGACTGACATTTTTCAGGGTAGATTCAGATCACCTGTTACCATTTATCCCATTATACCACATCTTTCCTGGTTCAGAGTCTTATGTGAGATTCCAGCACTGTGACGTTCACATTTTTCCTCTTCATCTTTAAGAAAGGTTTTGGATGATTGTCAGGGACATACAGAAGCCACCAGTTACAGTAGAAACCTGTACCTTCTTAGTTTCTCTTTGCTTTGGATACTGAACAAACCTGTGTTTAGTGGGCATATTGAGTTTTGGAAGTGGAGGTTTTCATTACGCAAGTCCAGGTCTGAGTTTACATTGTACTCCACTGGCATATCTCAAATAATCACCACATTTTTTGATTTTCACAAATAGTTATGATTATTCCTAATGTTTGTGTAACTATGTTAAATTTCTAAAATATAGCTCAACACAAATGATATAGATTTTGAAAGAAAGGACTCAGAACCAAGAACTCTAATTTATTTTATATTGTTATGTGCATTTGTATGTTAGTGTATTTAAAGCATACAGATTATCATCCACATTATAAAATTTAACCAGACTTTATTGACTTGAATACTTTTTCTCACTTTTAAAACATATATACTCCCCATTTTAGTGTGTGTGCACAAAAATGATAACATTATTTGATCCATTTTTGAGGTATATTTTTATGTTTTTCCCAGTTACCTACACTGGTATACACATTTATTAGAGTTGTCTCTGTATTTGTCTGTGCTCCTTTTTTAATTTTTCTCTTTTTTATTTTTTATATTATGAAAGTACATGTGAGAGACATGTGAAATACAGAACAAAGTCACATATAAATTCTATTATATATTTTAAAAATAGATGAATTATGATTTTTAATTGGTGTTTCAATGTCAAACCCTCCAAAGTTAATGGAATGAAGATTCAGAAAAGTACAAGGATATCAGTTCAGTTCAGTTCAGTTGCTCAGTCATGTCCAACTCTTTGCGACCCCATGAATCGCAGCACGCCAGGCCTCTCTGTCCATCACCAACTTCCAGAGTCTACCCAAACTCGTGTGGATCGAGTCGGTGATGCCATCCAGCCATCTCATCTCATCCTCTGTCGTCCCCTTCTCCTCCTGCCCTCAATCCCTCCCAGCATCAGAGTCTTTTCCAATGAGTCAACTCTTTGCATGAGGTGGCCAAAGTATTGGAGTTTCAGCTTTAGCATCAGTCCTTCCAATGAACACGCAGGACTGATCTCCTTTAAGATGGAATGGTTGGGCCTCCTTGCAGTCCAAGGGACTCTCAAGAGTCTTCTCCAACACCACAGTTCAAAAGCATCAATTCTTTGGCACTGTCTTCACAGTCCAACTCTCACATCCATACTTGACCTCTGGAAAAACCATAGCCTTGACTAGATGGACCTTTGTTGGCAAAGTAATGTCTCTGCTTTTTAATATGCTATCTAGGTTGGTCATAACTTTCCTTCCAAGGAGTAAGCATCTTTTAATTTCATGGCTGCAGTCACCATCTGCAGTGATTTTGGAACCCCCAAAAATAAAGTCTGACACTGCTTCCACATCTATTTCCCACGAAGTGATGGGACCGGATGCCATGATCTTTGTTTTCTGAATGTTGAGCTTCAAGCCAACTTTTCCACTCTCCTCTTTCACTTTCATCAAGAGGCTTTTTAGTTCCTCTTCAATTTCTGCCATAAGAAAGTGATGCTATCTGCTTATCTGAGGTTACTGATATTTCTCCCAGCAATCTTGATTCCAGCTTGTGCTTCTTCCAGGCCAGCGTTTCTCATGATGTACTCTGCATATAAGTTAAATAAGCAGGGTAACAATATACAGCCTTGACGTAATAACCATGAATTTACCAGTTAAAAATGAGCTTGTTAAAGAAGAACAACTCTGGTCTGACTCCAGAACTCTTGAATTTGAATCCACTTTTAAAAAATATTCCCAGTTTGGAGAAAAATATTCAGGTTTGGTTGATAGACGATTTATTCTGTATAACAACACTCTAAATAAACATGCCTCTGTAGATCACATCATAGTACAGTTTTTCTCCCAGATAAAAAGAACCTCTACAGTGGTTTTGTGAATTGTATACCATCTTTTTTTCTGGGGCTAAAAGTATGATAGAGAATATTAGTGTGTAAAAATTATATTCTTGTGTAATATCAGACATTCTCCTAAATCAAAACCATTTCTCTTGCTGGTTCCTTCTTGGGTCACATTAAGAAGTCTTGCTATGGCCACATGGCATGTGTAACTTGTATTTCAGAGAGAGCTGACGTTCCAGGATATGGCCATAGATTTCACTCTAGAGGAGTGGGAATGCCTGGACCTCGGTCAGCGGGAATTTTACAGGGACGTGATGTTACAGAACTGTGGGAACCTGGCCTCCTTGGGTGAGGAGAATTTCCTTCCAGAATCCCTTATCTACCCTCAGGGTTTTGGTTCCTGCATTTCTAGAATGTCTCCTGGAATTATCTGCTTCTTATAATACAGTTTCAGACCCCGGCTTTTTAGGGAAAAAATACAAGTTTGTGAGATTAGAAAGACTTCATGATGATTTATGATTCTAACCTTCCTCTTCCTTGATGTAATCTGCCTCCTTCTCTCTGGATTACTAGCAATGTTATAAGTTCAGTGGTATAAAATAGTTTTGCCCTCATTTCAAAATCAGATTTCCACTACTTACTTTTGCCTTGTAGTACTTGACCAGAATCTCAGGTTCTCATTTTTATGTATTTGTTAGTGTTGTAAAGGTACTTTCAATAAAATATTTGGGGAAATCATTTTCTAGGCTGTGTTAATATTCTACCACACCTTGTCTTCTCACCTGAATACACACTGGATTGGAAACTGATGAATCTCCAGCACAACTAAGTTCCCTTTTTCTGATGAACAGGTCTTGTTGTCTCTAAGCCAGATCTGGGCATCTTTCTGGAGCAAAGGAAGCATCTGTGGGATGTAAGGAGAATGGAGACAACAGCCACATACCCAGGTAGGTGTGAATGAATGGAGCCGATGACTCAGGTGAGAGGCCCAGGGATCTATGAGGAAGTCATCCTTTGTCTTGTGATTTGGGAAGACCTGCTTCAAAGGATAAGATTTTGGAGAAGTCTGGGTTTATTTCTGTTGCTGTCATACAGGGACATCTGCCCCATTCTGTCTCTTTAATCATTCATGACTTCATCTCCAGTGATTACTTTTCTCACTCACAGTGAGAACTGAAATTCTCTTCTTGGCTTGTGACAATCTGCATGAGTTGGCTGCTCTTTCATTTCTTGGGGATCTTAGGAAAACTGTGCCCATTTCTGAGTAACTCTATGATACTCTTTTTAAAGTTTGTTTCTACCTCTAGACAGAAGTGTGTGAGTGGCGTTGTAGATTCACTGCCAAAGTTCTAGGAAAACTGGATACACTTTTTCCCCCCTGATTTATATTATCTATAACACTGCAAGCTACAAATAAAACCTTGTAAATTTTAAACTCAAGTAATGTCTTCACTGCATAAATCAAAACCGCCCCAAAATGAGAGAATGCAAATCTCAGGGTTACTTCAAAGTTTCCCTTTTCTTCATATGAACTCATGTTAAATATCTTAAGTGTATTTGTTTTGACTTCTCAATACTAAAATACTTAAGTGTGTTCATTTAACTCAATGAATTTTCAAATAAATTGGCATGGGAGCTTAGACCATTTTCTACCATATTTTTATAGTTGTTTCTCACTGTTAAGATTTTTAGATTATATGAAGACATCTTTTTAAAAAGTTCTTATTGGAGTGTAGCTATTTTATAATGTGCTGCTGTACAGCAAAGAGAATCAATTATACGTATATATATCCACTGTCTTTTAGATTTCCTTCCACTTAAGTCTCCACGGAGCATTGAGCAGAGTTCCCTGTGTTCCCATCATATTTTTAAAGTCTCATTTCTTATTTAATTTCTTAAGAACTACTACTTAAGTTTATCTTGTTTGTTATCAGCTTCCCCAGACTTGTTCTATATATTCTCACTTTCTGATTAGTTGTATGTCAATATCATTTATGACTTTTGGATTCAAATATTGAATAGAATATGCTCAAATAAAAAACAGACATGGTAAGAAGTGGATTAAAGAATTATTAGGCACCTAGTATTTGTGAAAATGTCTGGTGTCTCAATTCAACATGACTTAAACCAAAAAATCATCATTAGATTGCCTATCTCCTTTTCATTTAGTGGTTCTTGTAGGTTTTTATCTTGCTCCTTCCTCTACAACATATTTCTTTGTCCTCTCATTTTGTCCAATTTTTTTGTGTGCCTGTGGTCTCTCTTATGAAGGCTGCAGGATCCTAGTTCCTCTAGCTGTGGTGTCTGCACCCTCATGGGTGAGGCTGGTCGAGAGGTTGTGCCCTTATCTCTTTGATCTGGCTTTGACTATTGTTACTGTGACCCGAGCCTGCCCTGGACATTGAAGCGAGCTTCCCCTTGGCTCTGTGGCTGTCACTGCCCTGTCTGTGGTGGGGTCTGCTCCCTGGTTGGTGGAATAGAGCCCCCAGATCTGTTTCTTCGCTGTGATTCTGATCTGTGGTCGAGGCAGGTGGGATTGGAGCACACCCACTGGGAGAGAAGACCCTGAGGATTGCTCCTCTGGGGGTGTTCACCTCTGTGTGCTCTGTGGGTCAATTTCACCCACTGCGTGAGTCTCATGTGGCCCTGTGTTGGCACTGCCCTTGGCCCTACTTTAACCGTGGGTATGCCGGCACATGGCCCTGGTGTCTCTCAGATGTTGTTTTCAGCAGGTCACCAGCATAGATCCTCTGAAGTCAGGTCCCAGGATGGCATTCATCATGGAGCTGGACCCACTGTGGTGCTGTGGCGCAGCTCAGACTCTGGCCTGGCCCCGCCCCCTAGTGTAGGAGCCCACAAAGTCTACAGCTGCTAAAGCTGCATGCTGTGACTCGGGGAGCCTTGGTTGTCCATTCAAATGCTCTGTAGGTTACAAAGACAGTTGTGACGGTATAGAAACGAGTTTGTGCAGCTTCCAGTAGAAGATTTCAGCTTTACTTCCTTAATTTCCATCAGTGTTTAGCCCCCTCTGTGCATGTGAACGACCCATAGGCACCTGCTCCCGAAGTTTCCCAGAGCCCACCAGTCTATGCTGGTAGGGAGGGGGCACAGAGGGGGAGGCAGCAACCAGCATCGTGAGAGCACCCACCCTGGTGGGAGCCCTTCGTACTGCCTGGTGAGGAGGGGCCAGCACAGGGGGAGAGAGGCTACAGACGATGGTGGGTCTTCGCTTTGGGCATCACTCACCAATGGTGCTCTGCGCTATGGTGGCTCAGGCTTCCACCTCAAGCATTCCTGTTTGCAGAGCTCCTCCCTCACTCCCGTCCCTCAGGATGTCTCCTCAGAGCCAACTGCAGTCCTCTGCCTGGGTCTGCTCTCCAAACCCCACATTTCAGCACCCCGAGCCCTTGTCTGCAGCAGGGGACACCCTCTCAGGCTGGGTGGGCATGGCAGGGGTCAGTACCCCGTGTACAGGTCTCACTCTGTCTTGCTGCCACACGCTGGCTGCCACGTTCTCTTCACCGGATGTGGAGTCCACCCTTCTCTTTCTGCTGCCCTCAGGGCTACAGGTCCCATCTCGCTTCTTTTCCTCCTCCTTTTCATTCTTCTTTCTTTTGACCTACCTGGCTCAGCAGGAATCCTTCTTGTCCTTTTACGTGTCCCAGGTCCTCTGCTAGTTTTCTGCAGAGGCTCTGTGAGAATTGCTCCATTTGCAGATGTATTCTTGATGAGTTTGTGAAGAGAGATCAACTCCATGTCTGCCTAATTCTCTGCCATCTTGGTCCTTCTGTCTCTGTTTTATTTTCAATCTAGCTAAGGGTTCATCAATTTTATGTAAATTTTAAAGGATATTCACTGAGACTTGTAAGTAAAATACCACATTCTTTGGTATCTTTCAGCTGTCTCATCTCACAACATGCAAGATTTGATGCCAAAAATCCAGAGTTAGAAGATTTAATCTCCAAAGCGAAGCTAGGAATATATGAAAAAATTCACCTTGGCAACTTATATTTAATGAAAGACTGTGAATATATACAAGGGCATGTGAAGGACAGAGAGGATGTTTACATGGACATAAAGAAATTGAGACAGTTTCCCATAATGCAAACGTTACTGCCAACAGAAATCGAGGATATGAGTCAAACTGGGAAAATACCAATTTGAGACATCAACATCTGCAGAGAAGTGTATGTTGGTAAGAAGAAACCCACATTGTTGTTTGAAACATACATGTTCTCTTGAGAAAAATGTGGAAAATCTGGAAAGTCATCCAGTCTCTACTGCAAATAATCAGTCACACAATTCTGAACATAGGCTTCGATTAAACATACATTCAAAAATGCCTGAAAACCAGAAATTTAAAAATGAGGGGGAAAATTCCCAATATAATCAATTTAATAAATCATATAGCAAGGGTTTATTAATCCTCAACCAACAGATATTTTCTGCCCATTCCAAAATCTGAAATGTTGATAATACTGGGAGAGACCTTACTGAACCATCACTGTCCAATACATATGGAGTTATAATTAATAACTTTAATTATTATTAATAATTATTCCAAGTTATAATTAATAACTTGGAACAACTTTACAAGTGTAGTAAAATGATTAATGCCTTCCATAAGAGCTCTACTCTCAATAATTACAAGAGTACGTATGATGGAGTGAGAAGCTATTCATGCAATGAAACTGGGTATAACCTTGACCAAGACCCAAATGTTATGAAATATCAGGTACTTCAATTATCAGACAATGATTCTAAAAGTAATCAATGTAGGAATGTCTTTTATCAAATCTCAAATCTTACTAGTTATAAGAGCATTCATATTGAAGAGAAAAATCATAATTGTTGTGAATATAGTAAAGGTTGTAATCAGTCTTCAAAATGTATTCAGACTAAGCAGAAATGCTGCAAACATAATACATGTGGAAAAGTTCTTAGTAAATCATCAAGTCTAAACAGACACAGACAAATTCATATAGGAAGGAAGCCTTTCAAATGTACAGAATGCGATAAAGCCTTTGGCAATCAAGCCTTACTCAACATCAGCGAATTCATACTGGGGAGAAACCATACAAACGTAAAGAGTGTGGCAAAACCTTTAGCTGCTGCTCAAATTTTATTCAACATCAGGTAATTCATACTGGGGAGAAGCCTTATAAGTGTAAGGATTGTGGCAAAGCCTTTGCCCGTTGCTCAGCTCTTAACACCAGCGAATCCATACTGGAGAGAAACCTTACAAATGTAAAGAATGCGGCAAAGCCTTTAATCAGAGCTCAAGTCTTATACATCTGCGAATTCATACTGGAGAGAAACTTTGTACAAGCACATGTGTGTGTGCTAAGTGACTTCAGTTACGTCTGACTCTTCGAGCCCTCCAGGCTCCTCAGAGGTCCAAGAACACTGGAGTGGTTCCCATGCCCTCCTCCAGGGGGGTCTTCCCAGCCAAGTGGACTGAACCCAATTCTCTTCTGTCTCCTGCACTGGCAGGCAGGTTCTTTCCACTAGCACCACCTGGGAAGCCCCAGAAGCCTTCTAAGTATAAGGAATGTGGCCAACCTTTAACTGGTTTGGAAGCATTACTCAACATCAAGGAACTCACACTGGGGAGAAATTATGCAAATGTAAAGAGTGTGAGCTTTTACCCAGATCTCAAATGGCAACCCACTCCAGTACTCTTGCTTGGAAAATCCCATGGACAGAGGAGCCTGGTAGGCTACAGTCTTGGGGTCACGAAGAGTTGGACGTAATGGAGTGACTTCACTTTCACTTTTCACTTTCAAGTCTCACTAGACATCAGAGATTTCATGCTCCGAAGAAACTTTACATTTACACATAGTCAACATAAAACATTTTACAATCCTCTCTGTGATCCTTGGGATTCTGAGGTGGCGCTAGTGGTAAAGAACCCGTCTGCCAATGCTGAAGACATGAGAGATGCATCTTACTTTGTGATCACTGTGTGATTCTTGATTAAATAGAGATTATAAGCTTTCAGAAACACTCCTGTTCCTATGATAAAATGATCTGAGAATTGTGGTTTCTCAAAAGCCATATGTGGCAAAGGCTTTAATCAGAGCCATCACCTTACTTGACATTAGACAGCACATACTGGAGAAAAACGCTAGAAGTCAATAAGTGATAAAAGAGGTTTGTCCTAAATATTTACACACTTTAGAAAAAAAATGAGAGCATTTACACTGGATAAATGTGTGATTAATGTAAAAAAATGTAGAATAATGCTTAATTAAAAATCAAATGTAAATAAATATCAGAGAATGCATACTAGAAAACCTTGCATCTATACCTCTTTTTTGGAATGATTCTAAATTGAGAATACTGTAGAATGTAATCCATTGTTAAAATGCATAGAAAATTAATATGTTAGTATGGAACACAAGATGAAGGGGTGGATGTTTGGAGAGGTACAGTTATCATCAATATATCTTGGTTTATACTAACATTAGTTGAGATTATTAAGAAACCAAAATGAATGTAATTCAACTCTCAGATTTCTACATAGTAAGGTTTCATTTATAGTGTATAAATTGACTTTTGTTTTTGATGGTTGCTGCCTCAAACATAAGAGAAGCCCTTCTAACCTAGAGAGAAATAATTTGTATTTATTTCCCATTAGATTAAGAACACGGTAATGTAATGTGTATACTGAACACCTAAGTGGTGTTGTATGTCATTGACGTCAAACATCCCTATAGGTCACCATGATGGAAGTGTTCAGGAATCATTCCCTGTATCAATGTATGACAGAGGTTTATTCTAAAATTATAATACTTATGTCACTTGATTTTTAAGAATAAAACTATATAGTCCATTAAAAAAATCTGATGTATTTTTATTACATCAACACGAGAAATCATGCATATTACCAGACAGACTTGAGGTAAGGACACCTTCCATCTCCCTGAGAAAAGTGTAGAAAACCCTTCCTGGAAAAGTCATATAGCTAATGTACATCCATGTTTACTAAGTAACTAGCCTCCATTTTGTAAAAGCATAGAAATCACAATTCTCAGATCATGTTATCATAGGAACAGGAATGTTTTTGAAAGCTTGTAATCTCTATTTCATCAAGAATCACACAGTGATCACAAAGTAAGATGCATCTCTTATGTCTTCGGCATTGGCAGACGGGTTCTTTACCACTAGCACCACCTCAGAAGCGCAAGGATCATAGAGAGGATTGTAAAATGTTTTATGTTGACTATGTGTGAATTAATATATGTTGATTAATAGAAGAGAATGCTTTGTAGTGTTACATTTGATGTGTAATGAAGTGTTAACCAACTGCCAAAATTAACCTCGCCCATGTTTTTTAAGTTTACAGGGAAGGTATTGTAACAATAAACTACTTCTAGCACAGAGGGTGGCATCTGTAGAAATTAGCTTCCTTAGTGCCTTTAAACCTCAAATAATTTCCTGTATTTCCCATCGTTTCTACATTGTACGTTTTTCTCTCTCTGTAACTACTGGGACATTGTGATGGTTCTAATAAGAAAGATTATACAGATATTGTTGACAGTTTCCCTGAACTGCTCCGTGCTGTTGCTGCCTCAGCGTCTGTCTGGGGAGCAGGCAGCCTGCAGGTGCGTGAACTCACAGCAGCCAGTCCTGTGAGCACCTGCACTAGGTGACCCCTTCCTTGAGATCAGCAGTCTTCCTGAACCCCAGGGTCTACTGCACAGGCCCCCTTCAATGACACCCTCAGAGCGCACCAGAATCCTGCTCCTCTGGTTTGAATGGAGCCATCCATGCTCAGCCAGGGGAGCCCACAGCACTTCACCCAGGGTCCCTTATAAAGGCCTGAACCCCAAGTACTGGAGCTTTCTCAGCCTGGTTCTAGCCTGATCTCCCTCAGGGGGCCCTCAAGGCTGCCTGTGAATTCTCTCAGGACCTAGAGTCATAAACTCACCTCCCTCATTTCCTTTGTGGTCCTTTGTGGAACTGAGACATTCCACAGACTGCCACAGTCTCATTTTAACAAGTGCAAACCTTAAAAATGGACAAGAACTAGAATTAAAAGCCATGTTAATATTCTGAACTAACATTCATAAAATTCGACATTATGTATTTTTGAGCATGTGTTTCTTGTCTATGCTTAAGCTTCTTTCCATGGCTTTGACATACATTGAATGCAATATATAAACATGTGAAGGTATACATTAGCAGTGAGAAAACTAAGAATGAAGAGTGTGTCTATATTTGTACCCATGGTCTTTTGAAGAATTAAGAAGCATTAGATAAAAATTGATACTTTCAAACTTTTTGATTTACTAAGAACTGAGAAATGACGGATTTTTAAATTAGATATATTTTACCTATTTTCCATTGAGTTCATTTCCCCCAAACTTCAGGAATCTGTGTTTTAAAGGAAACACCGTACTGTTTTATGGTGACATAAAACTGAACACCAGACTGAAACCACAATCACAGGCAACTAGCCACTCTGATCACACGGACCACAGCCTTGTCTAACTCAATGAAACTAAGCCATGCCCGTGGGGCCACCCACGATGGACGGGTCATGGTGGAGAGGTCTGACAGAATGTGGGCCACTGGAGAAGGGAATGGCAAACCACTTGAGTATTCTTGCCTTAAGAACCCCATGAACAGTATGAAAAGGCAAAAAGATAGGATACTGAAAGAGGAACTCGCCAGGTCGGTAGGTGCCCAATATGCTACAGGAGGTCAGTGGAGAAATAACTCCAGAAAGAATGAAGGGATGGAGCCAAAGCAAAAACAATACCCAGTTGTGGATGCGACTGGTGATAGAAGTAAGGTCTGATGCTGTGAAGAGCAATATTGCATAGGAACCTGGAATGTCAGGTCCATGAATCAAGGCAAATTGGAAGTGGTCAGACAAGAGATGGCAGAGTGAATGCCGACATTCCAGGAATCACCAAACTAAGATGGACTGGAATGGGTGAATTTAACTCAGATGACCATTATATCTACTACTGTGGGCAAGTAGATAGAAGAAATGGAGTAGCCATCATGGTCAACAAAAGAGTCCAAAATGCAGTACTTGGATGCAATCTCAAAATGACAGAATGATCTCTGTTCATTTCCAAGGCAAACCACTCAATATCACAATAATCCAAGTCTATGCCCCGACCAGTAATGCTGAAGAAGCTGAAGTTGAATAGTTATATGAAGACCTACAAGACCTTCTAGAACTAACACCCCAAAAAGATGTCCTTTTCATTATAGGGCACTGGAATGCAAAAGTAGGAAGTCAAGAAACACCTGGAGTAATAGGCAAATTTGGCCTTGGAGTACAGAATGAAGCAGGGCAAAGCCTAACAGAGTTCTGCCAAGAGAACACACCGGTCATAGCAAACCCCCTCTTCCAACAACACAAGAGAAGTCTCTACACATGGACATCACCAGGTGGTCAACACTGAAATCAGATTGATTATATTATTTGAGCCAAAGATGGAGAAGCTCTCTACAGTTGGCAAAAACAAGACCGGGAGCTGACTGTGGCTCAGATCATGAACTCCTTATTGCCAAATTCAGACTTAAATTGAAGAAAGTGGGGAAAACCACTATACCATTCAGGTATGACCTAAATCAAATCCCTTATAACTATAGAGTGGAAGTGAGAAATAGATTTAAGGGACTAGATCTGATAGACAGAGTGCCTGATGAACTATGGACAGAGGTTTGTGACATTGTACAGGAGACAGGAATCAAGATCATCCTCAAGAAAAAAAAATGCAACAAAGCAAAACGGCTATCTGAGGAGGCTTTACAAATAGTTGTGAAAAGAAGGGAAGTGAAAAGCAAAAGAGAAAAGAAAAGATATGCCCATTTGAATGCAGAGTTCCAAGGAGCAGGAAGAGATAAGAAAGCCTTCCTCAGAGATCAATGCAAAGAAATAGAGGAAAACAATAGAATGGGAAAGACTAGAGATCTCTTCAAGAAAATTAGAGATACCAAGGGAATATTTCACGCAAAGATGGGCTGAAAAAAGGACAGAAATGGTCTGGACCTAACAGAAGCAGAAGATATTAAGAAGAGGTGGCATGACCCAGATAACCATGATGGTGTGATCGCTCACCTAGAGCCAGATATCCTGGAATGTGAAGCAAGTGGGCCTTAGGAAGCATCAGTACGAACAAAGCTAGTGGAGGTGATGGAATTCCAGTTGAGCTATTTCAAATCCTGAAAGATGATGCTGTGAAAGTGCTGCACTCAATATGCCAGCAAATTTGGAAAACAGCAGTGGCCACAGGACTGGAAAAGGTCAGTTTTCATTCCAATCCCAAAGAAAGGCAATGCCAAAGAGTGCTCAAACTACTGCACAATTGCACTCATCTCACATGCTAGTAAAGTAATGCTTAAAATTCTCTAAGCCAGGCTTCAGCAATACGTGAACTATGAACTTCCTGATGTTCAAGCTGGATTTAGAAAAGGCAGAGGAATCAGAGATCAAATTGCCAACATCTGCTGGATCATGGAAAAAGCGAGAGTTCCAGAAAAACATCTATTTCTGCTTTATTGACTATGCCAAAGCCTTTGACTGTGTGGATCACAATCAACTGTGGAAAATTCTTCAAGAGATGGGAATACCAGACCACCTGACCTGCCTCTTGAGAAACCTGTATGCAGGTCAGGAAGCAACAGTTAGAACTGGACATGGAACAGCAGACTGGTTCCAAATAGGAAAAGGAGTACGTCAAGGCTGTATATTGTCACCCTGTTTATTTAACTTCTATGCAGAGTACATCATGAGAAACGCTGGACTGGAAGAAGCACAAGCTGGAATCAAGATTGCTGGAAGAAATATCAATAACCTCAGATATGCAGATGATGCCATCCTATGGCAGAAAGTGAAGAACTACAGAGCCTCTTGATGAAAGTGAAAGAGGAGAGTGAAAAGTTGGCTTAAAGCTCAACATTCAGAAAACTAAAATCATGGCATCTGGTTCCATCACTTCATGGCAAATAGATGGGGAAACTGGAAACAGTTGCTGACTTTATTTTCTGAGATCCAAATCATTGCGGATGGTGATTGCAGCCATGAAATTAAAAGATGCTTACTCCTTGGAAGGAAAGTTACGACCAACCTAGATAGCATATTAAGAAGCAGAGACATGTCGTCAACAAATGTCCATCTAGTCAAGGTTATGGTTTTTCCAGTAGTCATGTATGGTTGTGAGAGTTGGACTATAAAGAAAGCTGAGTGCCAAAGAATTGATGCTTTTGAACTGTGGTGTTGGAGAAGACTCTTGAGAGTACCTACTCAAAGAGATCCAACCATTCCATCCTAAAGGAGATCAGTCCTGGGTGTTCATTGGTAGGACTGATGTTGAAGCTGAAACTCCAGTATTTTGGCCACCTGATGTGAAGAGCTGACTCATTTCAAATGAGTCTGATGCTGGGAAAGATTGAGGGCAGGAGGAGAAGGGACGACAGAGGAGGAGATGGTTGGATGGCATCACTGACTCAATGGACATGGGTTTGTGTGGACTGCGGAAGTTGGTGATGGACAGGGAGGCCTGGCATGCTGCTTTCATGGGGTCGCAAAGAGTAGGACACGACTGAGCAACTGAACTGAACTGATACTGTTTTAAGTTTTAGTTTTTAAGGAACGTCCATCCTGCTATCTTTAGTGATTGTAGCAGTTTACATTCACATGAACACTGTGCGATGGTTCCCTTTTTCCACACCCTCTGTAGGCTTTTTTCATAGCTCAGTCAATAAAGAATCTGTCTGTAATGCAGGAGACCCAGGTTCGATCCCTGGGTCAGGAAGATCCCCTGGAGGAGGAAATGGCAACCCACTCCAGTATTGTTGCCTGGAGAATCCCATGGACAGAGGAGACTGGTGGCTACAGTCCACGGGGTCACAAGGGTAGGACACAACTTAGTGACTGAACCACCACCACCACTCGGCATTTCTGATACTATTTGCAGGCCCTTTGACAGTGGTCATTCTGACTGATGTGGGATGTGCTATTATTGTAGTTTTGATTTGCAATTACCTAATAATTAGTGATGTGGAGCATCTTTGATGTACCTAGTGGCCACCTAAATGTCTGGAGAAATGAGGTGTTCTGCCCATTTTGGATTGTGCAGTTTGTTTGATATTAAGTTTTTGATATTATAGTCACTGTTTCCCAGGGGTTGCAAAGTTCAGGCTATAAATATCCTGATCTAGAGTACTTCCAGAACCATGAAATAATCTGTGTAAAACTGTCACGATGGACACACGTTGCTATACATTAGCCCAGACTCATAGTGTGCAAACACTTCCTAAGTGACACTAGTCATAAGAAAAAAAAAAAAATCCACCCGCCAGGGCAGGAGTGGAGAAGGCAATGGCACCCCATTCCAGTACTCTTGCCTGGAAAATCCCATGGATGCAGGAGCCTGGTAGGCTGCAGTCCATGGGGTCACTAAGACTTGGACACGACTGTGTGACTTCACTTTGAATTTTCACTTTCATGCATTGGAGAAGGAAATGGCAACTCACTACAGTATTCCTGCCTAGAGAATCCCAGGGATGGGGGAGCCTGGTGGGCTGCCATCTATGGGGTCGCACAGAGTTGGACACAACTGAAGCGACTTAGCAGCAGCAGCAGCAGTGCAGGAGATGCAAGACGGGCAGGTTCCATCGGTAGGTTAGGAAGATACCCTGTACAAAGAAATGATACCCATTCCAATGTTCTTGTCTGGAAAACTGCATGGGCAGAGGAGCCTGGCAGGCCACAGTCCATGGGGTCGCAAAGAGTTGGACATGACTGAGCGACTTCACTTTCAATTTCAAATACACATTTATGGTTCATGTCCAGAGGCTTTGGTCCCTTCCCAACATACATTTTAATCCATCCTCCATGCCTGCCTAGGGTTTATTTTCAAAGAAAGCTGTGATGTAAACACCTTCGTAAAATCATGCCTCCCCGTCTCTGAAGATGGAGTCAAAACGCAAATCATTTTCGGAATGCCTGTGGCCCTAGGGGTCTTCCCATTTGGCTCAGTGGTGAAGAATCCGTCTGCCAATGTAGAAGATCCAGGAGACGTGGGTTCGATCCCTGGGTCAGGAAGATCCCCTGAAGAAGGGAATGACAACCCACGCCAGTATTCGTGCCTGGGAAATCCCAAGGGCAGAGGAGCCTGGAGGGCTATAGTCCACCGGGTCGCAAAAGAGTGGGACACGACTGAGCTACTGAGCATGGAAGCACGTGGCCCCAGGGAGGGGAGGGGGAGACAGGACCCAAGGACTCAGGGTAACTTTGGGAAGATCTGGGAGAGCAGAGCCTCATACCCCATCAAGGGCATCATGTGACTTTGTGGACCACTCGCCTCCCGCCTCCCCTTCCCTAAGCGGCTGCAGGCCACGGAGGGCCTCCCCCAGGAGGAGCCCTTCCCCGGGGCATCAGGCGTCCGGAGCCGGTGTTTTCAGAGGTTCGAGCCCCGCGCCCTCACCGGCTCAGGGCTCCCAGGTGTGCTGTGTGGGATGGCTCCAGCTCAGTGCCACGGAAGACAGATGCTACAGGAGCAGTGCCAGCACCCACCGGGGGCTTGCTCAACGTGTCGTTTCACGGGTTCCCCTCAAACTGGCAATTTCATATCTTCTTCGACTGGGGAGGGTTTGTATCCACTATAAAGCTGCAGAAAAAAAAAACTTTAGGCAAGCGGTTCTCGTCTGGGGTTCCAGGAGGATCCTCCTCGCAAACTCTGGCCCCTGGCCCTGGAGGAGCATCAGCGCCGCTTGTCTTCCTGCTCCAGGCGAGGCCGGGCTGAACACGGGGCTTCGGGGCGTCTGTGAGAGCTCAGAGCCAGCTTCAGGCCGGGAGGGGCGGCGGGGTCTGCTGTTCTGGGGTCGGGAGGGGACGTCAGTGCCGCTCACCTGTCCCGTGTTGGCAGAATCCAGGGAGAGAACACGTGTGGACAGCAAAGGAGAACTTGACGTGCGTCTGCGGGAGGAGCTGATCGTCCTGAGACGAAGGGCAGGAGAGCTGGGCCCTCCCAGCTTTTCAAGCTCCTTCTGCCTGTGGGCGTGTTGCGAGCAGGCGAAGACGCTGCGCTGATGCCTTGGAAGGGGTTCTCTCACGATGCTGAGGTGATCCTTCCCATGACCTTGAGGAGAAAACGACCCAGGGCAGGAGGAAAAGAGGAGGAAATGGCAGCTCCTCAGGTAAATGGCCTGTTCTGGGTCATAGGCTATGTCTGCTTTTCCTCCTGAAATGCCCTGGATTAACAGTTTACAAACCTTTCATTCTCTATGTCTGATGTTGACTATTGACGTGGTTTTCAACTGCTAAATTTTTTCCCCTTTATTCTGATGATGGTCAAGATCAGAGCTTTCAAATGTTTCTCCCTCACATCCCAGAATCTCTTCTCAGGTATCTGTCTTCATCAAGGCTCCTTGTAGAACACGAAGTATTCTCACGGAGAACTAATGACTTTCCTTGTGGCTAAGAATCCCCCTGCCAGTGCAGGGGACGCGGGTTCCATCCCTGGCCTGGGAAGATCCCACGGGCCCGCAGAGCAGCTAAGCCTGTGCGCCACAACTAGAGAAAAGCCCGCACAGCAACAAAGACCCAGTGCAGCCAGAAATAAATAAATGAATAATTAAAAATAGAAGGGCCTGGGATTTAGGAAGACTGCTGGTTACCAGGGCTGCTGGGGAAGACCTATGAGGAATTTACATTTGCTTATGAATTTTCAGGCTGTTATCTAGTGCATGTGCTTATGAGGATAACTGGTGTCAAAGCAAGGCACCCGTGGGCTACCAGTCTACACAAATGATGCCAAGGCAGCAATATCATGGAGCAGTGAAGGTAACTCTCATCAATACTCCTATGCAATCCATACAGTAATCAGCATAATGTCCCAGTAGTTAAAAATGAGGAAATGACACACTGAAAAATATGATCTCAAGTTATTTGAGGGTTATGGCCAGTAGAAAAAGGGAATTACTATGAGATGTCATTCTATGTGCATGCTAAGTTGTTTCAGTTGTGTGTGACTCTTTGCAACCCCATGGAGTGCAGCCATCCCGGCTCCTCTGTCCATGGGATTCTCTACAGAACAATACTGCAGTGGATTGCCCTGCCCTCCTCCAGGGGATCTTCTGTACTCAGGGATCAAACCAGCATCTCTTATGTCTCCTGCATTGGCAGGCAGATTCTTTACCACTAACGCTATCTGGGAAGCCCCATGAGATATCATCCTACTGTGTTATTACAGATACTTTATATTCACCATCTGTCAATCAGTTCAGTTCAGTTGTTCAGTCATGTCTGACTCTTTGTTACCCCATGGACTGCAGCACGCCAGACTTCCCTGTCCATCACCAACTCCTGGAGCTTACTCAGACTCATGTCCATTGAGTCGGTGATGCCATCCAACCATCTCATCCTCTTTCTTCTGCTTCTGCTCCTGCCTTCAGTCTTTCCTAGTACCAGGGTCTTTTCAAATAAGTTGGTTCTTCGCATTACGTGGCCAAAGTATTGGAGTTTAAGCTTCAGCATCAGTCCTTCCAATGAATATTCAGGACTGATTTCTTTTAGGATGGACTGGTTGGATCTTCTTGCAGTCCAAGGGACTCTCAAGAGTCTTCTCCAACACCACAGTTCAAAAACATCAATTCTTCGGCACTCAGCTTTTGTTATAGTCCAACTCTCACATTCATACATGACTACTGAAAAAAATATAACTGACTAGACAGACCTTCTTTGGCAAAGTAATGTCTCTGCTTTTTAATATGCTGTCTAGGTTGGTCATAGCTTTTCTTCCAAGGAGCAAGGGTCTTTTAATTTCATGGCTAGTCACCATCTGCAGTGATTTTGGAGCCCCCCAAAAATAAAGTCTCTCACTGTTTCCATTGTTTTCCCATCTATTTGCCAAGAAGTAATGGGACTGGCATCACTGACTCGATGGACATGATCTGAGTGAACTCCAGGAGTTGGTGATGGACAGGGAGGCCTGGCATGCTGTGATCCATGGGGTCACAAAGAGTTGGACATGACTGAGCGACTGAACTGAATTGAACTGACTAAATGGGACCAGATGTCATGATCTTAGTTTTCTGAATATTGAGTTTTAAGCCAACTTTTTCATTCTCCTCTTCCACTTTCATCAAGAGGCTCTTTAGTTCTTCTTCACTTTCTGCCATAAGGGTGGTGTCATCCGCACATCTGAGGTTATTGATTTCTCCCAGCAATCTTGATTCCAGCTTGTGTTTCATCCAGATGCTTTGGAAGCATCACTACGAACAAAGCTAGTGGAGGTGATGGAATTCCAGCTGAACTATTTCAAATCCTAAAAGATGATGCTATTAAAGTGATGCACTCATTATGTCAGCAAATTTGGAAAACTCAGCAGTGGCCACAGGACTGGAAAAAGTCAGTTTTCATTCCAATCCCGAAGAAAGGCAATGCCAAAGGATGTTCAAACTACCACACAATTACACTCAACTCACACGCTAGCAAAGTAATGCTTAGAATTTTCCAAACCAGGCTTCAATAGTACGTGAACCGTGTACTTCCAGATTTTCAAGCTGAATTTAGAAAAGGCAGAAGAACCAGAGATCAAATTGCCCAAATCTGCTGGATCATCAAAGAAGCGAAAGAGTTCCAGAAAAACATCTACTTCTGCTTTATTGACTATGCCAAAGCCTTTGACTGTGTGGATCACAACAAACTGTGGAAACTTTTTTAAAGAGATGAGATTACCAGATCATCTTAGAAATCTACCTCCTGAGAGGTACCTCCTGAGAAATCTGTATACAGGTCAAGAAGCAGCAGTTAAAACTGGACATGGAACAACAGACTGGTTCCAATTTGGAAAAGGAATACATCAAGGCTGTATATTGTCACCCTGCTAATTTAACTTATATGCAGAATACATCATGCAAAATGCCAGGCTGGATATTCACCATCAGTTATTGACAACTTAAAAAACCTGGGAGATGATGATGTTGGTATTAATCTTTACGTTGGTGGTGGAATACATGTGTATGTGCTTAGTCGTGTCTGACTCTGCAACCATGGACTGTAGCCCATAATACTCCTCTGTCCATGGGATTCTCCAGGCAAAAATACTGGAGCTGGTTGCCATTTCCTTCTCCAGGGGATCTTTCTGACCCAGGGATGGAACCCACACCTTCTGTGACCCCCTGCATTGGCAGGCAGATTCTTTACCATTGAACCACCTGAGAAGCCTGTACCAATGAGAACACTTCATCAATAATGCATGAAGTTTAATATATTAAAAGCCATTCCATTTTATTAACTAACATATGGGAAGTTTACACATAAGCTAAATGAAATGAATTTTAAAACTTTCCAAAGTTTATGATCTTTGATCAAAATACAGATTACAAGTATTCAGAAACATTCTTGTTCTTCTGATATACTGATCAGAGAAATAAGATATTTATGGTTTACAGAGAGCAATTACTTAGTAAACAAAGATGTAGATTAATTAAATAACCCTTCAGGGAAACATTACATATACTTTTCTTAGGTGTAAGATTTCCTGATTGCTACCATGTCAAGTAAAATTTATGACTTCTAGTTATTGCTGTTATACATGGGGATTTCAGTGAACTGCCATCTTTATATCCATAAAGAACCATAGGCACCACTATTTAAAATTTAGAATGACCCTCTGTCTTACTTTAATACAAAGAATTATTTTGTGAACACTTGCCTAATGGTGACATAGTCATATTTTAAACAATGACAATCATCACCTCCATTTAGACTTTCATTGTACATTTCAAGGTCCTTGATATTCCATAGAAAGGTAGATAAAACTATTTCTACCTAATGGAGAAGGGCTTCACTTAACTTTGAGGCAGGAAAGGTCAAGAATATTAGTTAAAAAAGAAAATTAGCTCACATACACACTAGAAACAAAGGTTTGGCATGTAGTATTTTGAGACTTAAATTATATTAAATTTCACTTTCACATAATGTCAATATAAATAAGGATACAATGATAATTTTACTGTCAAACATCTCTCACCTTGATCCTATGATCCGCAGTAACAAATAATTTTTCTAAGTGTTTTAACTTTGGATTATTTTCTATAATATCCTGATTTTAAGTAATACCTGAAAAGGCTCAATGACTGAATGCTATCTATTATGAATTCTCTGTATTTATTTAGACCTGAGTTTTTAAATTCATTTCGTACATTTCTTACAGCATTCAACGTCCTTCCCAGTATGAACTCTCTGTTGTTTCCTGATGTGTATGCTTAGGACAAACCTCTTTCATCACTGATTACATTTGTAGGGTCTCTCTCCAGCACATGCTCTCTGATGCTGAGTGAGGTGATGGCTCGCTCCAAGGCTTTGTCACATTATTTATATTTGTAAGACTATTTGGTGCTATGAATTATTTTATGATGAGTAAGGTTTGAGTAGCAATTAAAAGCTTTGTCATATTCTTCATATGTGTATGGTTTCTCCCAGTATGAATTCGCCTATGTTTATTAAGGTTTGAAGTCTGATTAAAGGCTTTGCCACATTCTGTACATTTATGAGGCTTCTCTCCTGTATGAATTAGCTGATGTTGAGTAACATGTGAACGCCTGGTAAAGGCTTTGCCACATTCTGTACAGTTGTATAGTTTCTCCCCAGTATGACTTCTTTGATGCTGAGTAAGTCTTGAGCAACTGATAAAAGTTTTGCCACACTCTTTACACTTGTGTGGTTTCTCTCCAGTATGGATTCGTTGATGTTGAGTAAGTGCCGTACTTTGGTTAAAGGCTTTCCCACAATTCTGACATTTATATGGTTTTTCCCCAGTATGGATTCGCCTATGTCGATTAAGGTCTGAACTGCGAGTAAAGGCTTTGCCACATTCTGTACACTTGCAAGTCTTCTCTGCAGTATGAACTGTGAGATGTTGAGTAAGATTGGAGGGCTTGCTAAAGGTTTTGCCACATTCTGTGCATTGGTTAGGTTTCCCTCCTGTGTGGGTTTTCCTGTGTCTGTTTAGATTTGATAATTGAGGAAAGACTTTCCCACATTTATTCCACTTGCAGTGTCCCTCCTTAGTATGAATACTCAGATATTGAGTAAGTTGTGATGACTGGTTAGAAACTTGACCGCATTTACTAAATCTGTAGTTATTTTCTTCATTATGGTCGTTCCTATCTGCAATAAGATTTGAGCTTTGATAAAAGACATTTCTACATTCATCCCTTTCATCATGGTTCTCTGAACATTGAGTTCTCTGATGATTCATGAGACCATCTTGGTCAAAGAGATTCCCAGGTTCAAGGCATGGGTAGATTGTGGCTCCATCATAAATACTGTTGTAATAACTGAAGATGGAGCTCTCGCTTAAGGCCTCACTCGTTGGATTACACATGGAAGGTTGTTCTGCATTATCTGTACTATGACACCCATTGAATGAAGGTGGCTGGATAAAGACTGTCTCAGTATTACCGACATAACAGATATTGGAATAGGGAGAAAATGTTTGTTGGTGGAAAAGTAATGAGCCCTCGTGAAAGGATCTCTCAAATTGATCATAGTGAGATTTTCCTCTTTCACTTTCAAATCCCTGACTTTCAGATATGTATGACTGAGTGTTTAACTCAAACCTATGTTCATACTGGCTTGAGTGATTATTTGTAGCATAAACTAGATGACTTTCCACGTTTTTCAAATTTCACATCAGAGAATATGTGTGTTTTTTTAAAGTCATGTGGGTCCTTGCTTAAAAAAAACATATTTTTCTGCCAGACTTACTGACTTCAAATAGAATTTTTACTAGTTTGACACACATCCTCAATTTCTTTTGGCAATCATATTTTCATCATGAATAACTGTCCCGATGTGGTTACATCTAAAATAATATCCTTTTTGCACATCACAGGCCCCCTTAACTTTCCCAGTCTTTCATTAAGTACAAATTTCCAAGCTGAGAAATCTCAGAACTTCCCAGCACATCACACATGAATCTCTTATGCACAGCTTCTTTGGGAACAAACCCTGGATGTCCTGAGACAATATCGCTGAAAGATAACAAATAACCGAGATCCCATTTAGTACTATGAGTGAATATGCTTTATAATTGTATGCAATATTGACAAACCCTTAGCTAGATTAATAAGAGATGAGATGCAAGGAAGATCAGAAGTAAAACTAATGGCATTATCCGTGTTACATGGAACAAGAAGTATTTCTATCAGGCTTCTATGAACTATACTACACCAAAAAGTTGAATACCTCAAAGAAAGGTTCAATTTATAGAAACATAGAACCCTTAGATGTTTGCATGAGTGAATTAAAAAATTACAACATATCTACAGCTATTAATAAGACTAAAAAGTACTTATAAAATCCCTGGATTTTTAGATGAATTCACTGGAAAATTCCAGCAATATTTCAAGAAAAACTAATATCAGTTCTCCATAAGAGATCGGCATGTACACACTGCTCTATTTACAATGGATACCAAACAAGGTCCTACTGTACTTGTTCAATGTCATGTGGCAGCCTGGATGGGAGGGGAATCTGCGGGAGAATGGATATATGTGTATGGATGGCTGAGTCGCTCTGCTGCCCACCTGAAACTCACAACATTGTTAATCAGCTATACTCCAATACAAAGGAAAAGAACAGTAAAAAAAAATTCTGTAAGTTAAAATATGTATTAAATGGTTTTAACATTGATGAGTTGGGGTAAATGCACTTAAAATGTCTAAAATTTGTTCATAGAAGAAAAAATTGGGAGGTAGAAATTGGGGATTACATTTTATGATTTCAGGGACTGAATCTGAACTTCGGAGAGCCATGTTTGAAGTTTCCATTGGAAATCAGAAAGCAGGAAGCATATATCTGTTCCCAGTACTTCGGGAAGTTTGTCAACTAATCCCAGGATCTCCACAACTCTCCTCACACTTTCCTGACTTGAGGCAGAGACGGAAATTTGGAAAGGTTTTAAGGCAGAATTTGTCAGAACTGTTAGCAGCTTTTCCTAGGTCCCCCAAAGCAGCGAGAGTATGCAGGTCCCCATAGACCAGGAGGAAGGTTTTGGCTCTCAGTGAATGTGAGGGCAAACCACTGGAGCTGAAGAACACATGGAGGATTTAAGAGCACAGAATGGGGCGTCATGTCCCTCTTTGACAGAAATAAACCCAGGCTTCTCAAAAATCCTTCGAGTGAAGCCAATCTCCCCTAACTATCTGAACAAATCTGGCTTCCTCTGTGGTCTTTGGATCTCTCACCTGTATCATCTGCTTCATTCATTCACACCTAGCACCAGGATTCTTCCTTTACTCCAAAGGGGACCTGCTCATTAGAAAAATGAACATAATTAGGACTTTAGGTTTAACGTATACACTCTAGTATATACAAAAATAACCAACAAGGACCTGCTGCATAGCACAGGGAACTGTTTTCAATATTTGTAATAACCCATAAGGGAAAAGTGTCTGACTTGACTGATGAAAGCCTCTCCTTACAACTGAGTGCTCATATTTCAAAGCCAACTAGCAGCAAAGAGACACTAGGAGGAAAACGGAGTTTCCACCTTAACTTTGTTGGATTGTGCACCTCCCTTACTACGTCTTTCCAAGATTTTATTAAAGATAAACAGAAAAAAAAATGGAACTTGATGGTGTGGGAATCTAGCAGAAAACACCCTAATTGGTGACCATCAGGTGTAATGGGATAAGCTGGTGTCAGGTGAGAGAAACACTCAGGAAAACACATGGTCACTGCTCGGGTATTTTCAGCAAAAATAAGGAAATCTCAATGTATCTTGAAAAAATTTCAGTTTTATGCATTCTTACCCCATACGTAACTTTCCTGTTCTGTATCCCTGATAGTGCATTTAAACAGCAAACCTTTCTTACCATGTAGAGAATACTCTGATTTTTTTCAGAAGTCTCTAAGGAATTTTAGACCACTAAGGTTTACTGTTCAGTTTAGTCACTCAGTTGTATCCAACTCTTTGTGACCCCATGGACTGCAGCAAGCCAGGCTTCCCTGTCTATCACCAATTCCTGGAACTTGCTCGAACTCATGTCCATTGAGTCAGTGATGCCATCCAATCATCCTCTATCATTTATCCCCTTCTCCTCCTACCTTCAATCTTTCCCAACATCAGGGTCTTTTCCAGTGAGTCAGCGTCAGGTGGCTAAAGTATTGGAGCTTCAGCATCAGTCCTTCCAATGAATGTTCAGGGTTGATTTCCTTTAGGATTGACTGGTTGGATCTCCTTGCAGTCCAAGGGATTCAAGAGTTTTCTCCAACACCGCAGCTCAAAAACATCAATTCTTTGGCTTATAGTTTTCTTTACAGTCCAGCTCTTACATCCATCACATGACTACTGGAAAAACTATAGCTTTGACTAGCTGGACCTAGTCAAGGTCATGCTGTTTATATGTGCATTTTCTTAATCTTCCTCTAAAGAGCTGAAGTTGTATCCAGATATAAGGAAATGACTCCACTTTCCTGTTATTCACTAAGATCCCAACACTCCACCCCATTCCAAGGGGAATTTTGGATATTGATGCCTTCCCTTGTTGATCTTTCCGAAAGGGAATATTTTGAATAAGTGAAAGCTGTTAATTCATACTGGGAATGCTTCATGGCCTGTAGGGAGCCTGGAGGCAGACAAGGAGAAGAGGCTCATGGAGAGAGAACAGCCTCATTGTGACTCATACAAATAAAAGAAGAAACAGTATTTAATAGCTGAAAACCACCTCACCAGGCAAGAATATCAGAAACAGAGAATTTAAAATGTGTATGTTTTCAATCCAGGGTGTTTACGGAAGAAAAAGCAGACACAGCTTCTCACCTGGATCTGGATCAGGACATTTACCTGAGAAGCTGCCATTTCCTCCTCTTTTTCCTCCTGCCTTGGGTTGTTTTCTCCTCAAGGTTATGGGTAAGAATCACCTCAGCATCATGAGATTACACCTTCAGAGGCGTCAGCACAGCTCCTTTGCCTGCTCCTAACACCCCCACAGGCAGAAGGGCCTTGAAAAGGGAGAAAGGCCAACCTCTCCTGTCTTTCGTCTCAGGAGAGATCCAGGACAATCAGCTCCTCCGTGGAGACCAATCTAGGAATTGTTGTTGTCTACACTTCTTTCTTCATATAAATCCCCCCAAATTCTGCTAACACGGGGTGTGTGGGCTGCACTGACTTGCCCCTTTATTTTTATTTTTTAAGTTTTTTATTTTTTAAATTTTAAAATCTTTAATTCTTACATGCATTCCCAAACATGAACCCCCCTCCCACCTCCCTCCCCGTGACTTGCCCCTTTAAAGCCCACGAAGAGCAGAACTTGTTGCCTCTCTGCGGACTGAAGCCGGGCCTCAGCTCTCAAAAACAGACCAGGAGCCACGTCCTTAATCCGGGCCTCCCCTCTCAAAAATGGACCAGGAGCCGTGTCCTTAATCTGGGCCTCCCCTTAGAATCCCCTGGAGCACTTCCTACACACTACACGGATGCTCCCACAGGACCAACACAGAACTCTGTGAGGTGGGCACCGGGGAGGTCACTGCCTGACACTGGTCACATGATCCTGATGAGAATCAGATGGAAACCACTTGGCTAAAGATTGTTTTGGCTTCCCTGATGGCTCAGCTGGTAAAGAATCTGCCTGCAATGTGGGACACCTGGCTTCGATCCTTGGCTTGGGAAGATTCCCTGGAGAAGGGAATGGCTGCCCACTCCAGTATTCTGGCCTGGAGAATTCTATGGACTGTATAGTCCCTGGGGTCGCAAAGAGTTGAACACAACTGAGCAACTTTCACTTCACTTTAAAGATTGTTTCTGAACTATGTCAGTATATACAATCCCATGAGGTCAGAGCCCCACTGGAAGAGGTTATGAATCTGCAGGTCTGAGGTGGAACCATGAAATGAGTCTTCAACAAGTTCCGTGTTTGTTCCGATGCTTCTTCCCCAAGACCCACACTCAGAAGCCCTGAGCTTCAGCTGTCACACTCAGCACAGCTGAGACCTCTCAGGAGGGGAGGGTTTAGGGCAGAAACTTCCCCGGAACAAGTTACCAGTTCACATCCCTCAGAATGGCCATCTTTGAAAAGATCTACAAAGATTAAGTGCTGTCGAGGGTGAGGGAAACAGGGAATCCCCCTACACTGTGGGCGGGGCTGTACATAGGTGGGTGTAGCCACGAAGGAAAACAGTAGAGACATTCCTTAAATCACTAAATATAGTTACCACCTGTACCTGCAAGCTCGGTACCTCTTGCCTTCGATCCGGAGAAAATGATAATTTAAAATAATACTTCCTTATTTTCAGGGCAGCACTATTGACAATATTTAAGACAGAGCATCAATTACAGTGTCCATCAATAGAGAAATGAAGAGTCACTGGTCCACCTACACATTGGGTACACTCAGGCATCAAAAAGAGAGAAAAAGTACCATTGTCAACACCATGGATAGACCAAGATTTACCATACTAAGGTAAGTCAGTCAGAAAGGGGAACAGAAATATCATATTACTTACAGGTGTAATCTATAAATTGATAGAAATGAATGAATTCATAAATAGAAACAGACTCACAGACTTAGAAAACCAAGTTGTGATTATTTAAAAGAAGGTAGGGGGAGGGAGACATTAAGAGGTTGAGATTAGCACATACTTATGACTTATTATCAGCTAGATAATCCAAAAGGACCTACTAAATAGCACAGGGAAGTCTACTGAACAAAATGAAAGATCCTACATGGGACAAACCCTGAAAAGGAAAAGATAAAGGTCTATGTATAACTGAATCAAGTTCCTGTGAACCTAACCCTACTTCAATCGAAAATAAAAATTAAATTAGCCAAAACAAACAGACAGAACAGCGAAGCGTGAAAAATTGCTGCTAACTTGTGGCCACTTTTGGTTACTGAAAAACATCTGTTTCTGGGGAGTCAATACTCACCAGGCTAGGGGTAAAGAAGGAAAAAAATCTGTCCTCAACAAATATCCTCAGGTAGGGCCTGGAAAAAGAATCAAAATAGGGCAGAACACCAAGAGGCTACTCTTGAAAGGTCAGTTTTACATTTCTTAAAAAAATAATAGTGAAAAAGTTTCAACCTCCTGAAATCTTAGAAAAATGCAAATCAAGATTACAATGAGGTATCACTTCTCACTAGTCAGAATGGCCTTTGTTAAAAAGTCTACAAACAGTAAAGTTTGGAGAGGCTGTGGAGAAAAGAGAACCCTCCTACACTGATGCTAGCAATGTAAATTGGGAACAGCCACCGTGGAGTATGAGGTGGATGTTCCTTAAACAAAGGAAAAGAGAATGAAATTATGACAACTCCCTAACCCCATACAAAAAAAGAACCTGAAATCAATTAAATATCTAAATAGTGGGATGATTACTCTAAATCTCCTGAGGAAAACATATGCTTTGATATAAATCACAGCAAGTTGTTTTTGGATCTACCACTTAGGGTAATGAAAAATGAGACAAAAGTCAACAAAAAGGACCTCACTGACCTTTAGGAAACCCTAAAGGAAAGAAAAACTCAACCCTCAGAATGGGGAAAAAAATGTAACAAACCTACGTGGACTTCATCTCCAAAACATGTAAACTGCTCATGCAGCTCAAAAAACAAACAAACAGAAACAACAAAAGACCCAATAGAAAAACAGGCCAAAGATCTAAATACAGCTCCAAAGAAGGCACACAAAAGGCCATTAAGCACATTAAAAGATGCTCAGCATCAATAATTATTAGAGAAATGAAATCAAAACTACAACGAGGTGTTATCTGACACCCCATTTTGGAAGAACGGCCGTCTTCCAAAAAGCCTCAAAGATTGAATGCTACCGAGGGCATGGGGAATAGGGAATCCTCCAACACTGTGGGCGGGGATGGAAATGGGTGGGTACAGCCACAAAGGAAAACAGTATAGACATTCCTTAAAACACTAAATATAGAGTTTCCACATGATTTTTAACTCCTTGCCTTAAATTCTGAGAAAATCATCATTCAAAATGATATATACACCTCATTTTTCAGGGCAGGGCTATTGACAATATCCAAGACAGAGCTATCAACCAAACTGTCCATCGAGAAATGAAGGTCCACCCAGAGACTGGAATACACACAGCCCGCAAAACAAACATCAAAAAATGCCGTTGTCATCAGCACGGATGGCCTACGCAGTGAAGTCAGTCAGAGAGGGAAAGAGAAATATAATTTCACTTACAGGTGGGACCATAAACTAATTCAAATGAGTTAATTTATAAACAGACTCACAGCTTAGAAAACCAATTAATGGTTGTTAAAAAAAAAAAAAAACGGTAGGGGAAGGGAGACATTAAGAGTTTTGGATTAACATATACACACTACTTATTATCAGCTAGATAATCCAAAAGGTCCTACTGAATAGCACAGGGAAGTCTGCTGAACACTGAAGAACCTATATGGGAAAAGACCCCAAGAAGAATAGATATACGTCTATGTATAACTGAGTCAAGTTCCTGTAAACCTAAAACAAGCACAACGGAAATCAACTCCACTCCAATAGAAAATAAAAACGAAATAACGAAGGAAAAAAAAGTGGAGCATGAAGAAATGTTGCCTCCTCGTGGTAGCTGTTGGTAACTACAACTGAAAAACCGGTGCTTATGATTCACCAGGCCAGGAGGATGTAAGGAAAAAACCCCTTTCGTCAACAGATGTCCTCGGGCAGGTCCTGGAAAAAGAATTCAAAACAGGACAGAGGGTCAAGAGGCCAATCCCCAGAGGTCAGTTTTACTCACACTGGTTTTTGTTTTCTTTTTTTAAAAATCGCATGGAAATGTTTCAACATCATGAAATCTTAAAGAAATCCAAGTCAAAATTACAATGAGGTACCATCTCACCCCATTCAGAATGGCCTTTGTCTAAAAGTCTGCAAACAATAAATGCTGGAGAGGTTATGGAGAAACGGAAACCCTCCTACCCTGGTGCTGGCCAGGTAAATTGTTAACAACCAGGCTGGAGGACGGGGTGGAAGTTCCTTAAACAGTGAAAAGAGAATGAAATTATGTCACTCCCTCACCTCTTCTCACTTTCTTCTCTGCAATCACTCTCTGTGCTTTTTCAGTGTTTTAAATTATTGAGACTTTCAATGGCTAAGTCAAAGACCTGTCTTGGTAAATGTTACATTGCACTTGAAAATATGTGGGCTATTTTCAAGTATCTGTTGATATTGATTGCTAACATAATTCCACAGTGATAAGAGAACAGCTTCTGTATGATTTCAATCCCTTTAAACCGTGAAATATTTGCACCTTGTGTCATGTCCCTTGGTATAGTCCAGTGTCTCCTAGTTTATCGTCTATGGGAACGTTAATAGAATTTGTATTCTGCTGCTGTGTGAAAATTGTATAATTTTTAAAAAATAAATCTTAATTATGTTGAATCGGTTCACAGCACTTTTCAGGTCATCACTGACTCAATGGACATGAGTTTGAGGAGACTTCAGGAGATCGTGAAGGACAGGAAAGCCTGGAGTGCTGCAGTTCACGGAGTTGCCGAGTTGGACACAATTTAGTGGCTGAACAACAATGACAAACATCCGTCTACTCCTGTCTGCTCATTCTATTAATTTTTGGAAGTTTGATAGTGAAATTCCAACTAAAAATCTTAATTTATCTATGTAGAAAAATAATTGCAATATATAGTGGACCTGTATGTAACTTTGTTCTGTATTTTCCAAGTCTTCTGTAAATGTGTTATCACACTTTAATAATTGAAAAATAAAAGAAAATAAATTTTAAAAGATGCAGGAAAAAAAGTGTAAATTTAAAAGTATTTCTGTAACTCCTCACCAAGGCATAACAAATCATAAAATGATCAATAATCAAGAAGGAAAATAAGTTTATAAGTTACAAATAGATTATGGGTAATAATTAAACATATCATTTTATTAGCAATAGATATATGGGAGAGTCATATTTGAATTCAATACTATATTAATTGTACTTAGTCAAAATTGTCATTTACATTCATGAAATATAGGTCAGGTAAAAACAAAATTAAAAGTAACAAACTTGGGGGAACTTATCATCAAAAAGCAATCAAACTCATATGGAACAGCTAAATAAGAGAATTTTTTTGCCCAAAATTCTGAATACAACTTGTATGTTCTATTAAAAAAGAATCCTTCTAAATTATATTTTTTGCTGTGACTGTGCACATGTAGAAAGCAACCATTTTAGAACCTGGCATGGGTTGCAAGCCAGGAGATAATCACAGAAAATGGAAAAAATCATTCTTAAAATCTCTAATGAAAAATTAAAATGAATAAGCACTTTTACCCCAGTTGAGAAATTTAGCATGTTATTAACAAATTGCTGACTCTTACTCCTTGGAAGAAAAGTTATGACCAACCTAGATAGCATATTCAAAAGCAGAGACATTACTTCAAAGGTCCGTCTAGTCAAGGCTATGGTTTTTCCTGTGGCCATGTATGGATGTGAGAGTTCGGCTGAGCGCCGAAGAATTGATGCTTTCGAACTGTGGTGTTGGAGGAGACTCTTGAGAGTCCCTTGGACTGCAAGGAGATCCAACTGGTCCACTCTGAAGGAGATCAGCCCTGGGATTTCTTTTGGAAGGAATGATGCTAAAGCTGAAGCTCCAGTACTCTGGCCACCTCATGCGAAGAGTTTTGACTCATTGGAAAAGACTCTGATGCTGGGAGGGATTGGGGGCAGGAGGAGAAGGGGACGACAGAGGATGAGATGGCTGGATGGCATCACTGACTCGATGGACGTGAGTCTGAGTGAACTCCGGGAGTTGGTGATGGACAGGGAGGCCTGGCCTGTTGCGATTCATGGGGTCGCGAAGAGTCGAACACGACTGAGTGACTGCACTGAACTGAATAGATGATTTTTGGTATAAAACTGATCAGACTGCAAAAATATAGGAGACCAAAGATTTTGGCTCCTATGGAGATGAAGGAGCCCAAACAAGCTGAATTTTAACTACATATCTGGTTTATAAATGGCCATTGTGAATGGTACAGAAGTGAAACAGCCATGTGAAAAATCATAGTTAAGAGTGAACTTAAAGCATTATACAGATTTTACAGGGTTAATAGATCAGTAAACCTAGAAGAAACAATCCTTTAGACTATTTATATACTATATATCTAACACTTTTTAACTTTCAATCTTGAATGAGACACATAAATAATTTTAGATCAATAATAATGATATCCAAAATTGTTTTGAATATTTGGTCAAATATTCAGGAAATGGTAGAGCTTGGGATTTACTTCAGTGGATCTGAGCTTGATTTTCTCTAAAAAGAAAAAAGGCAGCACACAGACAGTTCTAATGGATGTTTTACCCAATTGAGGTAACTGGCAAAAATATCAGAAACAGAAAAAATAAATCATATAATGTTAACATTTTCATGCACACATACATACACTACTTAGGAACTATATACATATTAAAAGTGATAGAGAAAAATTATTCATGTCAATAAAATCAAGAATAGATTTCCCTGTTTAAATTTTATAATTTATTTCTGGTGATTCTCTGTATTTTTAAAACACGCTAGGGCAAAAACACATGACGATATGGTATAAATTAGAGCTCTTGCTTCTGAATCTTTTATTCTTTTGAAAATCTCTATCATTAGTGTTGAGTGATATTTTAGATTTAACAGAGTTGAACATATATTAGTAATAAGATTCTTGTAAATATTATAGAAAATACAAAAATGTGATAAGAATTCTATTTTTGGAATATGTTGTTGTTCAGTTGCTCAGTCTGGTCCGACTCTTTGCGACTCCATGGACTGCAGCACGCCAGGATTCCCTGTATTTCATCATCTCCCGGATTTTGCTCAAACTCATTTTCATTGAGATGGTGATGCCATCCAGCCAGCTCATCCTCTGTTGTTCCCTTCTCTTCCTGCCTTCAATCTTTCCCAGCATCAGGGTCTTTTCCAATGAGTCGGCTTTTCATAAAAGGTAGCCAAAGTATTGGAGCTTCAGCTTCAGCATCAATATTCAATATTCAGCATTCCATATTCAGGGTTGATTTCCTTTAGGATTGACTGGTTTGATCTCCTTGCAGTCCAAGGGACTCTCAAGAGTATTCTCCAACACCACAGTTCAAAGCATCAATTCTCTGGGGCTCAGACTTTTTTATCATCCAGCTCTCACATCCATACATGACTAATGGAAAAACCATAGCTTTGAGTATATGGACCTTTGTTGGCAAAGTAATGTCTCTGATATTTAATATGTTGCCTATGTTTGTCATTGCTTTTCTTCCAAGAAGCAGGTGAGTTTCAATTTTATGGCTGCAGTGACCATCCACAGTGTTAAATAAATAAAGTCTGTCATTGTTTCCATTGTTTCCCCATCTATTTGCCATGAAGTGATGGAACCAGATGCCATGATCTTTGTTTCTTGAATGTTGCGTTTTAAGTCAGCTTTTTCACTCTCTTTTTTCACCTTCATCAAGAGTCTCTTTAATTCCTCTTTGCTTTCTGCCATAAGGGTGATGATATGTGCATATCTGAGTTTACTGATATTTCTCCCTGCAATTGTGATTCCAGCTTGTACTTCATCCAGCCCAGCATTTCACATGATGTACTCTGCATATAAGTTAAATAAACAAGGTGACAATATACAGCCTTGACATACTCCTTTTCCAATTTTGAACCAGTCCGTTGTTCCATGTCTGGTTCTAATTGTTGCTTCTTGACTTCCGTACAGGTTTAGAAGGGGGCAGGTAGGGTGATCTGATACTCTCATCTCTTTAAGAATATTCCACAGTTTATTGTTATCTACACAGTCAAAGGCTTCAGCGTAGTCAGTGAAGTAGATGTTTTTCTGAAATTCTCTAGCTTTTTCTGTGATCCAGTTGGTGTTGGCAATTTGATCTGTGGTTCCACTCCCTTTTCTAAACCCAGGTTGTGCATCTGGAAGTTCACATACTGTTGAAGCCTAACTTGAAGGATTTTGAGCATTACTTTGCTAGCTTGTGAAATGAGTGCAATTGTGCAGTAGTTTGAACATGAGTGCTGAGTATATTAAAAATGGAAACAATCAGACCTGAGCTTAAGTAATGAAAACTCAAAAAACTCAAGAAACCTACTAAACACAGGTGACTGTTCATTTTTCCAAAGCAAACAGAACTAAGAAGACACGGATTTCTCATTAACTGTGGCAGCTTATTCACACTCCTCACTAAATCTTTCAAAGATTTTTATTTAAGATAAAAAGTATGAACATCTTAGTGCTGGAATCTCAGAGAGCCACCTGAACCAACGGAACATGAGGTGTAATGGGATAAATGTTAGCAATGATCTGAGTCTCTCCTGAAAAAATATCAGTTGTGTGCTAATCTGTATGCAGGTCAGGAAGCAACAGTTAGAACTGGACATGGAACAACAGACTGGTTCCAAATAGGAAAAGGAGTGCATCAAGGCTGTATACTGTCACCCTGCTTATTTAACTTATATGCAGAGTACATCATGAGAAACGCCGGACTGGAAGAAATACAAGCTGGAATCAAGATTGCCAGGAGAAATATCAGTAAACTCAGATATGCAGATATCATCACCCTTATGGCAGAAAGTGAAGAGGAACTAAAAAGCCTCTTGATGAAAGTGAAGGTGGAGAGTGAAAAAGTTGGCTTAAAGCTCAACATTCAGAAAACGAAGATCATGGCATCCGGTCCCATCACTTCATGGGAAATAGATGGAAACAGTGTCAGACCTTATTTTTTTGGGCTCCAAAATCACTGCAGATGGTGACTGCAGCCATGAAATTAAAAGATGCTTACTCCTTGGAAGAAAAGTTATGACCAACCTTGATAGCATATTCAAAAGCAGAGACATTACTTTGCCAACAAAGGTCCGTCTAGTCAAGGCTATGGTTTTTCCTGTGGTCATATATGGATGTGAGAGTTGGACTGTGAAGAAGGCTGAGCGCCGAAGAATTGATGCTGTGGTGTTGGAGAAGACTCTTGAGAGTCCCTTGGACTGCAAGGAGATCCAACCAGTCCATTCTGAAGGAGATCAGCCCTAGGATTTCTTTGGAAGGAATGATGCTAAAGCTGAAGCTCCAGTACTCTGGCCACCTCATGCAAAGAACTGACTCATTGGCAAAGACTCTGATGCTGGGAGGGATTAGGGGCAGGAGGAGAAGGGGACGACAGAGGATGAGATGGCTGGATGGCATCACTGACTCGATGGACGTGAATCTGAGTGAACTCTGGGAGTTGGTGATGGACAGGGAGGCCTGGCATGCTGCGATTCGTGGGGTCGCAATGAGTCGGACACAACTGAGTGACTGAACTGAACTGAACTGATGCTAATTTCACTTCACATATAACTTCCAATGTTCTGTATATTAAAAGTACAGTTAAGCAAGAGTTCTTCCTGCCAATATAGAGAAGAGTGTCTCACATTTTTCTTCTCCATCTTTTCCGCAAACTTTCTGTGGAATTCTGGACTGCTGAGGTAATTCTATTTATAAGGACATTTTCTTAATCCTTTTCTAAATGTCTGAAGTTGCACCTACAGGTAAATTCATCACTAATTTTCCCCTACTTCTCTAAGATCCCAAGAGTGAAGCACATCCCAATAGGATTCTCAAAACCTATGCTTCCCTGGGTTGATCTCACACAAAGGAAATGTTTTCACCAGTTGAGAGTCATTAATTCATGTTGAGAATTCGTCATACTCCATAGAAAGCTGGGATACAGACAATGCAGAAAAGACTCTAGGACTAAGGGAGATGTAGTCTAAAGAGCCAGTCTTCACTATTATAAGAAAAAAAAAAAGGGGGGGGGGGGAATAAGTTGATAACAAATGCCCTGGGCAAAATATTAGAAGCAGAGAAGTAAAGGTTTGCAGATTCTCAGTCCAGGCATTTCAGGAGGAAAAGCAGACACAGCCCCAGACCCAGGACAGGACATTTACCTGAGAAGTTGCCGTTTCCTCCTCTTCTTCTTCCTGCTATGTCTTCTCTGGGAATGTTATGTTGCAAATTCACACCTGTGTCTTGAGAAAATACCTTCAAAGACATCTGCACATCTCTTTAACCTGCAACCACTTCACCTACAGACAAAATGACCTTGAAAAGCTGAAAAAAGCCCACCTCTCCTGTCCTTTGTCTCAGGAGAGATTCGGGAACAATCACTTCCTACCTGGAGACCAGACTGTGGACTTATTTCTTAATTGTTCTCTCCCCATAGAGAGCTCCTAACATTCTGCTCACACAGATGATGTGGGCTGACAGACTTCCCCGTCCAAATCCAGCTAGACCAGCCCTGCTGCTTCTCCTCGGACTGAAGCTGGGTCTCAGCTCTCACACAGTGACCAGGAGCCACATCCTTAACCTGGGCATCCCCTTACGATCCCCTGAAGCACTTCCTACAAACCACACTGATGCTCCCACAGGATCAACACAGAACTCTGTTGGGAGGGCATCAGTGAGGTCATTTCCTGACACTAGTTACGTGATCCTGATGGGGAACAGATGGGAACCACTTGGCTAAAGATTCTTTCTGAATCATTTCAGTGAATACAAATGCCTGGTGGTCAGGTCCCCACTCCAAGAAGTTATGAATCTGCAGGTCTGAGGTGCAGAAATGAGTCTTTCCCATATATTCCGATGTTTCTTCCCCAAGACCCATATTCAGACACCCAGAGCTCCAGCCCTCACACTCAGCACAGCTGAGACCTCTCAGGAGGGGAAGATTTAGGGTGGGAACTTCTGAGGGAGGTCAAGGCTAGAATCAGGCAGAGAACGTTCCAGTGCTTGGGGTTCAGGCCTTTCTAAGGGACCCTGGGTGAAGTGCTGTGGGTTCCCCAGGCTGAGTGTGGATGGGTCCATTCAAACCAAGAGGAGCAGGAATCTGGTGAGCTCTGAGGGTGTCACTGAAGGGGGGCCTGTGCAGTAGACCCTGGGGTTTGGCAAGACTGCTGGTCTCAGGAAGGGGGTCACCTAGTGCAGGTGCTCACAGGACTGGCTGCTGTGAGTTCACGGACCTGCAGGCTGCCTGCTCCCCAGACAGACGCTGAGGCAGCAACAGCACGGAGCAGTCAGGGAAGCTCTCAGCAGTACTCTGTATGGTCCTTCTTATTAGAACCATCACAGTGTCCCTGTAGTTACAGAGGGGGAAAAAAGTACAATGGAGAAATGATGGGAAATACATGATCAAATGATTTGAGGCATAAGGGTAGTAAGGAAACTAACTGTTACAGATGCCATCCCACTGTGCTACAAGAGTTTATTGTTATGTGCTCTTCCCTGCAACCTTAATAAGAGGTTAATGGTGGTGGTAGGTTAACACTTCATTCATTCACACCAACTTTACCACAAGAAGCCATTCAGCTTTATTGATGAACATGTCTGAACATCACACACAGTCAGAATAAAAACCTGTTATACTCCACTGTGTAACTTTGATTAAAAGACAGATTACAAGCATAAACAATGATATTCATCCCTCTGATATAATGATCTGAGAGTTGTGGTTTCTATGGTTAGAAAATGGAGGCCAATCATTTAAGAAAGGAGACTTACAGTAATTACAGGAATTTTCTGGGAAAGGTTTCCCATACATTTTAGGGTATCAGAGGTTATTTGAAATATGTCAAATAGTCATAATTTCTGTTGATATTATAAAACACATCAAGATTTCAGTGAACTGTCATTATATTAACCTTTAAAAGCATAACTTGATAATTTACATCTTTAGTATGTGGAATTATTCCCTGAACATTTACATCATGGTGACCTACAGGGATGCTTGACATGAATGACAAACACCTCCATTTAGATGTTTACTGTACATGTTACATTACTGTGCCCTTAATCTTCTAATGGAGAATACATATAAATGATTTCTCCTTAGAGAGAGGGCTTCTCTCATCTTTGAGGTACCAACCATCAAAAACATAAGTTTGCATACACACTAGAAATGAAGTATATCATGGAGTAATTAGAGAGTTGAATTACATTCATTTTCAAATAATCACAAATCATGTCAATATAAACAAGGATACATTACTAATAATTTCACCTTTCTAAACATCAACCTTTCATCTTGTGATCCACACTAACGTATCAATTTGCTATCTGTTTTAACTGTGGATTACTATCTACAGTTCAGTTCAGTTCATTTCAGTTGCTCAGTCGTGTCTGACTCTTTGGGACCCCATGAATTGCAGCACGCCAGGCCTTCCTGTCCAAAACCAACTCCAGGAGTTCACTCAGACTCACATTCGAGTCCGTGATGCCATCCAGCCATCTCATCCTCGGTTGTCCCCTTCTCCTCCTGCCCCTAATCCCTCCCAGCATCAGAGTCTTTGCCAAAGAGTCAACTCTTTTCATCAGGTGGCCACAGTATTGAAGTTTCAGCTTTAGCATCATTCCTTCCAGTGATATCCCAGGGTTGATATCCTTCAGAATGGACTGGCTGGATCTCCTTGCAGTCCAAGGGACTCTCAAGAGTCTTCTCCAACACCACAGTTCAAAAGCATCAATTCTTCGGCACTCACTTTCTTCACAGTCCAACTCTCACATCCATACATGATCACTAGAAAAACCATAGCCTTGACTAGACGGACCTTTGTTGGCAAAGTAATGTCTCTGCTTTTGAATATGCTATCTAGGTTGGTCATAACTTTTCTTCCAAGGAGTAAGCGTCTTTTAATTTCATGGCTGCAGTCACCATCTGCAGTCATTTTGGAGCCCCCCAAAATAAAGTCTGACACTGTTTCCACTGTTTCCCCATCTATTTGCCATGAAGTGATGGGACCAGATGCCATGATATTTGTTTTCTGAATTTGAGCTTTAAGCCAACTTTTTCACTCTCCTCTTTCACTTTCATCAAGAGGCTTTTTAGTTCCTCTTCACTTTCTGCCATAAGGCTGGTGTCATCTGCATGTCTGAGGTTATTGATATTTCTCCTGGCAATCTTGATTCCAGCTTGTGTTTCTTCCAGTCCAGCGTTTCTCATGATGTACTCTGCATAGAAGTTAAATAAGCAGGGTGACAATATACAGGATTGACGTACTCCTTTTCCTATTTGGAACCAGTCTGTTGTTCCATGTCCAGTTCTAACTGTTGATTCCTGACCTGCATACAGATTTCTCAAGAGGCAGGTCAGGTGGTCTGGCATTCCCATCTCTTTCAGAATTTTCCACAGTGTCTTGTGATCCACACAGTCAAAGGCTTTGGCATAGTCAATAAAGCAGAAATAGATGTTTTTCTGAAACTCTCTTGTTTTTCCCATGATCCAGAGGATGTTGGCAATTTGATCTCTGGTTCCTCTGCCTTTTCTAAAACCAGCTTGAACATCAGGGAGTTCACGGTTCACGTATTGTTGAAGCCTGGCTTGGAGAATTTTGAGCATTATTTTGCTAGCATGTGAGATGAGTGCAATTGTGCAGTTGTTTGAGCATTCTTTGGCATTGCCTTTCTTTGGGATTGGAATGAAAACTGACCTTTTCCAGTCCTGTGGCCACTGCTGAGTTTTCCAAATTTGCTGGCATATTGAGTGCAGCACTTTCACAGCATCATCTTTCAGGATTTGAAATAGCTCAACTGGAATTCCATCACCTCCACTAGCTTTGTTCATAGTGATGCTTTCTAAGGCCCACTTGACTTCACATTCCAGGATGTCTGGCTCTAGATGAGTGATCACACCATCGTGATTATCCGGGTCATGAAGATCTTTTTTGTACAGTTCTTCTGTGTATTCTTGCCACCTCTTCTTAATATCTTCTTCTGTTAGGTCCATACCATTTCCGTCCTTTATCGAGCCCATCTTTGCATGAAATGTTCCCTTGGTATCTCTAATTTTCTTGAAGAGATCTCCAGTCTTTCCCATCCTGTTATTTTCCGCTATTTCTTTGCATTGATCACTGAAAAAGGCTTTCTTATCTCTTCCTGCTATTCTTTGGAACTCTGAATTCAGATGCTTATAGCTTTCCTTTTCTCCTTTGCTTTTGCTTCTCTTCTTTTCACAGCTATTTGGAAGGCCTCCCCAGACAGCCGTTTTGCTTTTTGCATTTCTTTCCCATGGGGATGGTCTTGATCCCTCTCTCCTGTACAGTGTCATGAACCTCCGTCCATAGTTCATCAGGCACTCTATCTATCAGATCTAGTCCCTTAAATCTATTTCTCACTTCCACTGTACAATCATAAGGGACTTGATTTAGGTCATACCTGAATGTTCTAGCGGTTTTCCCTACTTTCTTCAATTTAAGTCTGAATTTGGCAATAAGGAGTTCATGATCTGAGCTACAGTCAGCTCCCGGTCTTGTTTTTGCTGAATGTAGAGAGCTTCTCCATCTTTGGCTGCAAAGAATATAATCAATCTGATTGTGGTGTTGACCATCTGGTGATGTCCATGTGTAGAGTCTTCTCTTGTGTTGTTGGAAGAGGCTGTTTGCTATGACCAGTGTGTTTTCTTGGCAAAACTCTATTAGTCTTTGCCCTGCTTCATTCTGCATTCCAAGGCTAAATTTGCCTGTTACTCCAGGTGCTTCTTGACTTCCTACTTTTGCATTCCAGTCCCCTATAATGAAAAGGACATCTTTTTGGGGTGTTAGTTCTAAAAGGTCTTGTAGGTATTCATAGAACCGTTCAACTTCAGCTTCTTCAGCATTACTGGTTGGGGCATAGACTTGGATTACAGTGATAGAGTGGTTTGCCTTGGAAAGGAACAGAGATCATTCGGTCATTTTTGAGACTGCATCCAAGTAGTGCATTTCAGACGCTTGTTGACCATGATGGCTACTCCATTTCTTCTGAGGGATTCCTGCCCACAGTAGTAGATATAATGGTCATCTGAGTTAAATTCACCCATTCCAGTCCATTTTAGTTAGCTGATTCCTAGAATGTCGACATTCAAGAGGAACTTTGGAAAACAGGATTGATGTAAAGCTTTCTAGTATGGATTTTCTGGAATTTATTTAGATTTCATTTTTCAATAAACCATTTTTCTACATTTTTTTTTTCTTCTACATTTTTACATCCTTCCATATCTTTCTTATATCAATGGTCTCATGATTTGACATGTATGTTTAGGACAAACGTCTTCCATCACTTATTTCATTGCTAGAGTTTCTCTCCAGTGTGTGCACTGAGATGACTAGCGAGATGACTGCTGTGCCTAAAGGCTTGGCCACTATCTTTACATTTATAAGGTTTCTCTCCTGTATGAATTCGCTGGTGTTTAGTAAAAGTTGAGGAATCCCTAAAGGCTTTTCCACATTCTTTACATTTATAAGGTTTCTCTCCAGTATGAATTAACTGATGTTGAGTAAAACCACAGTGCTGGCTAAAGGCTTTGCCACAATCTTTACATTTATAAGGTTTCTCTCCAGTATGAATTCTCTGATGTTGAGTAAAATTTGAATTTTGATTAAAAGTTTTTCCACATTCTTTACATTTATAAGGTTTCTCTCTTGTATGAATTCGCTGGTGTTTGGTAAGTGTTGAGGATTGACTAAAGGCTTTTCCACATTCTTTACATTTATAAAGTTTCTCTCCAGTATGAATTAACTGATGTTGAGTAAAACCATAGCGCTGGCTAAAGGCTTTGCCACAATCATTACATTTATAAGGCTTCTCTCCAGTATGAATTCGCTGGTGTTTAGTAAGAGTTGACTTTTTATTAAATGCATTTCCACATTCTTTACATTTATAAGGTTTCTCTCCTGTATGAATTCGCTGGTGTTTAGTAAGTGTTGAGGATTGACTAAAGGCTTTTCCACATTCTTTACATTTATAAAGTTTCTCTCCAGTATGAATTAACTGATGTTGAGTAAAACCATAGCGGTGGCTAAAGGCTTTGCCACAATCCTTACATTTATAAGGTTTCACTCCAGTATGAATTCGCTGGTGTTGAGTAAGATTTGAGTTTTTCTTGAAGGCTTTTCCACATTCTTTACATTTATAAGGTCGCTCTCCAGTATGAATTCGCTGATGTTGAGTAAGACCATAGCGCCGGCTAAAGGCTTTGCCACAATCCTTACATTTATAAGGTTTCTCTCCAGTATGAGTTCGCTGGTGTCGAGTAAGATTTGAGTTTTGATTAAAGGCTTTGCCACACTTTGCACATTTATAAGGTTTCTCCCCAATGTGAATTCGTTGATGTTGACTAAGATTTGAGAAATAAATAAACACTTTGCCACATTCCTTGCATTTATAAGGTTTCCTGCCAGTATGGATTTGTCGATGCTGACTAAGATTTGAACTCTGATTAAAGGCTTTGGCACATTCCGTACACTTGAAAGGTTTCCTTCCTGAATGTATTTTCCTATGTTTACTTATATTAGATGAGTTACTAAAGACTTTCCCACACTTATTACACTTGTATTGTTTCTGCGGATTCTGAATCCTCTGCTGTTGAATAAGATTTGAAGACTGATTAGAAACTTTACCATATTCACTACAATTGTAAGTTTTCTCTCCATTATGAATACTCTTATTTAGAGGAAGACCTGATGCTTGATAAAAGATATTCCTACATTTATTACTTTTACAATCCTTGTGTGAAGAGTGAGCTCCCTGATGTTCCAGAAAGTTTGAGTCTTGTTCAAAGTTATGCCCAGTTTCATTGCGTGAATAGACCTTCACTCCATCGTAAATAATTGTGTAATTATTGGAGCTGGAGCTCTTACTTAAGGTCTGACTCATTTTATTACACATGGATAGTTCTTCTGTATTAACGATATCATGGGATGTATTGAACAATGATGGTTGGATTACATCTCTTCCATTATCATCAACATTATACACCTTGGAATGGAGAGAAAATATCTGTTGGTGGAAGAATAATGACTTTCTGCTCAGAGATCCCTCAAACTGATTACACTGTGAGTTTTTCCCAACATTTTTAAATTTCTGGTTTTCAGACATATTTAAATGTATGTTTAATTGAAGCCTATGCTCAGAGTGGTTTGAATGAGTATTTACAGTAGAGACTGGAGGACCTTCCAGATTTTCCACATTTCCTTTCAGAGAACAAGTATGTTTCAAAAAACGATGTAAATTTTTTCTGAAAAACTTACACTTCTCAGCAGATGTTGAAGACTGAAATGGGTGTTTCCCCCAGTTTGACTCATGTAGCTCATTTCTTTTTGTAGTAATGTCTGCATTATCTGTAACTGTCTCAATTTCTTTATGTCCATATAAACATCCTCTCTGTCTTTCACATGCCTTTGTATGTTCTGAGTCTTTCATTAATTGCAAGTTTCTGAGGTGAAATCTTTCATATATTCCTAGGTTTGCTTTTGGGATCAAATCTTCTACCCTTGGTTTCTTTGGCATCAAATCCTGGGTGTCTTGAGGAGACATAGCTGAAAGACACCAAAGAATCAGTTTTCTTACCTACTATTCTCAGTGAATATCCTTAAAGATTTAGAGAAAATTGATGAACTCTTCACTAGCTTAAAAATAAAATAGAGATGGGAGGATCAAGATGCCAGAGGATTAGGCAGACATGGACTTCATTTCTCTCCACAAATGCATCAAGCATACATCAGAAATGGAACAGTTCTCACAGAGCCCAGCTGAACACTAGCAGAGGACCTTTGAAATCTAAAAGGACAAGAAAGATTCCTGCTGAGCTAGGCAGGGCAAAAGAAAGAAGAAGGAAAAAGAACAGGAAAGGAAGTGGGATGGGGCCTGCAACCCTGGGGGGGGGGGTCTGAAGAAAGGAGAGGTCTCCATATCTGGGGAAGACCCTCACTGGGGGAGCCCAGTTGAGACAGAAGGGGAGCCTCATCCTCTGTGGGAAGAGAACACGGCAACAGTCTGTGGCAGCAGGACAGAGTGAGACGTGTATACAGGGTACTGACCCCTGCCCTGCCCACCCAGCCTGGGAGGGTGTCCACCACTGCAGACAAGGGCTGGATGCTGGAATGTGAGGTCTGGAGAGCAGACCCAGGCAGAGGACTGCTGTGGGCTGTGAGGAGACAACCTGCAGGAAAGGCAAGGAGGGAGGAGCCCTGCAAACAGAAATACTTGGAGAGGAAGCCTGAACCACCACAGAGTAGAGCGCCATTGTTGAGTGATGTCCAAAGTCAAGACCCACCATTGTTTAGAGCCTCTCTCCCCCTGTGCCGGCTTCTCCTCACCAGGCACTATGAAGGGCTCCATTAGGGTGGGTGCTCTCATGAACCCAGCTGTTGCCTCTTCCTCTGTGCCCCTCATTACCAGGGCAGACTGGTGGACTCTGGGAAACCTTGGGAGCAGGTGCCTGTAGTTTATCCACATGCACAGAGGGGGCTGAAGCACTGCTGAGCCCCAGGGTCTGGCAATTTAAGGAAGTCAAGCTGATATCTCTACTGGAAGTTGCACAAACTCATTTCTATACCATCACAGCTATCTTTGTAAATTCAGCCCCTTTAGAACATCTGAGTGGACAAGGAGGGCGCCCCCAGTCACAAAAGGTATGGCATAAGCAGCTGTAGACTTTGTGGGCTCCTACACTAGGGGGTGGGGCCAGGTCGGAATCTGAGCTGCCCCCAGAGCACCATAGCGGGTCCAGCTTCATGATGAATGCAATCCTGGGCCCTGATTTCAGAGGATCTATGCTGGTGACCTGGTGAAAAGAACATCTGAGAGACAGCAGGGCCATGTGCTGGGATACCCATGGTTGGGGTGGGGCCAAGAGCAGTGCCGACCAGGGTCACATGAGAGCTTGCACAAGGCATGAAACATGACACACAGAACACTCCCCATGGTGAACATCCCCAGAGGAGCAATCCTCAGGGACTTCTCTCCCAGTGGGTGTGCTCCAATCCCACCTGCCTCCACCACAGATCAGAATCACGGTGAAGAAACAGATCTGGGGGCTTCTACTCCACAAACCAGGGAGCAGACCCCACCACAGACAGGGCAGTGATGGTCAAAGAGCCAAGGGGAAGCTCCCCTTAATATCCAGGGCAGGCTCGGGTCACAGTAACAACAATCAAAAGTCTATCAAGCGGATAAGGGTGCAAACCTCTGACCAACCTCACCCACCAGGGGACAGACACCAGGAGCAAGAGGAACCAGGATCCTGCAGCTTGCAGAACGGAGACCACAAACACAGAAAATGTGACAAAATGAGAGGACAAGCAATATGTTGTGGAGGAAGGAGCAACATAAAAACCTGCTTAGATAAAAACTAAGTGAAGACTAGAGAGGTAATCAAATGATTACTTTTTGCTTAAAGTCCTCTTTTTTTTTTAATTTTTATTTTTACTTTATTTTACTTTACAATACTGTATTGGTTTTGCCATACATTGACACAAATCCGCCACGGGTGTACATGAGTCACCAAACATTTTCACAAGTACTAGGTGCCTACTAATTCTTTAATTCACTTCTTATCACCTGTGTTTTTATTTGAGAATGTTCTATTAGATGTTTGAATCTAAAAATCATAAATGATATGACATAGAACTAATGTCCTAGCAAGTGAGGACATATAAGACAGAGTCCAGGGAAGCTCATAACGAACAAGATAAATTGACAAAGTAGCAGTTCTTAAGAAATTAAATAAGAAGTGAGACTTTAAAAATATGATGGAAACACATGGAGCTCTACTCTTTGGAGACCTAACTGGGAAGGAAATCTAAAACAGAGTGGCTATATATATGTATAATTAATACTGTTTGCTGTACAGCAGAGAAACTTTGTAAAACAGCTACACTCCACTAAGAACTTAATAAAAGTATTTCTACATATTATCAAAAAATCTTAACAGTTTGACACAACCATTACAAATATGGAAAATGTTCTAAGTTCTTATGCCAATTTATTTTAAAATTCTTTGAGGTAATTGAATATATTAAAGTATTTTACCATTCAGGAATTGAGACAAATACACTTAGGTATTTAACATGAGTTCGTATAAAGAGAAGAGAACCTTTAAAGTAACCAAGAGACTTTCATTTTCCCATTTTAGGGAGGTTTTGCTTTATGCAGTAAAGACATTGCTTGAGTTTGACATGAATAAGGTCATATCTGCAGTTTCCAATGGATTGGAAACTATAAATCAGAAAAAAAAAAAAAAAATCTGTCCTAACTATTCCTAGGACTTTGGCAGTATGTCTATGACTCCACTTACACAGTTCTGTTTAAAGGTAGAAACAAACTTTAAAAGGAGTATCATATAGTCACTCAGAAGTGTGCACAGTTTTCCTAGGATCCCCAAGAAGTGAAAAAGCAGCCAACTCACGCAGGTTGTCACAGGCCAAGAGGAGAATTTTCGCTCTCACTGTGAGTGAGAAAAGCAACCACTGGAGATGAATTCATGAATGATTAAAGAGACAGAGTGGGGCAGGTGACAGCTGTCTATGACAGCGACAGAAATAAACCCAGACTTCTCCAAAATCATTTCCAGTGAAGCAGATCTTCCCAAACCACCTGACAAAGGATGACGTCCTCACTGATTCTCATAGAATCAACCATACATATATATAGCCACTCTGTTTTAGATTTCCTTCCCAGTTAGGTCTCTCACTGGACTTCTCACCTGAGTCATCGGCTCCATCCATTCACACCTACCTGGGTATACGCCTACTGTCTCCATTCTCCTTATATTCCTGAGATCCTTCATTTGCTCCAGAAAGGTGACCAAATCTGGCTTAGAGACCACAAGACCTGTTCATCAGAGAGAGGAATATTTGTTGTGCCAGAGATTCATCAGTTTCCAACCCAATATGTAGTCATGTGAGAAGAGAATGCATGGGTGAATGTTAATACAGCCTAGAGAATGATTTCCCCAAATACTTTATTGAAAGTACCTATATAATGCTAACTAATACAAAAAAGTCAGGTCCTGAGATTCTGGTCAAGTGCCACGAAAGCAAAAGTAAGTAGTGGGAATGTGAAACTAAGAGAAGGTACAACTATTCAATACCACAGAACTTACACAACTACCACCAACCTAGAAGAAGGAGGCAGATTACATGAAGGCAGAAAAAGTTACAAGCATAACGAACCATCATGAAGCCTTTCTTTCTAAACTCACAGCTACCCATTTCCCCTAGAAAGCAGAGATCTGAAACAAATGTGTAGAGCAGAAAATTTCAGAAGACATTCTAGAAATGAAGGAACCAAAACCCTGAGGTTAGATAAGCAATTCTGGAAGGAAGTCATCCTCACCCAAGCAGGCCAGGTTCCTATAGTTCTCTACCATCACGTCCCTGTACAATTCCCGCTGACCGAGGTCCAGGCATTCCCACTCCTCTTGAGTGAAGTCTATGGCCACATCCCAGAATGTCAACCATCCCTGAAATACAAAATACAGATGCCGTGTTGCTGTGGGAACACTTCCTAATATGACCCATGATGGAAATGTCAAATTCAGAGACATGGTTTTCATTTAGGAGAGCGGCTGCTATTAGACAAGAATATAATTTTTACACAATAATATTTTCTTTTGGGGGGTGTTAATTCTAGAAGGTCTTGTAGGTCTTCATAGAACCGTTCAACTTCAGCTTCTTCAGCATTACTAGTCGGGGCTTAGACTTGGATTACTGTGATATTGAATGGTTTGCCTTGGAAATGCACAGAGATCATTCTGTCATTTTTGAGATTGCATCCAAGTACTTGCATTTCGGACTGTCTTGTTGACTGTGATGACTACTCCATTTCCTCTATCTACTTGCCCACAATAGTAGATATAATGGTCATCTGAGTTAAATTCACCCATTCCAGTCCATCTTAGTTTGCTGATTCCTAAAATGTTGACGTCCACGCTTACCATCTTCTGTTTGATAGCTTTCAATTTGCCTTGATTCATGGACCTAACATTCCGGGTTCCTATGCAATATTGCTCTTTACAGCATCGGATCTTGCTTCCATCACCAGCCACATCCACAACTGGGTGTTGTTTTTGCTTTATCTCTTCATTCTTCCTGAAGTTGTTTCTCCACTGATCTTCAGTAGCATATTGGGCACCTACCAACCTGGGGAGTTCATCTTTCAGTGTCCTATCCTTTTGCCATTTCATACTGTTCATGGGGTTCTCAAGGCAGGAATACTGAAGTTGTTTGCCATTCCCTCCTCCAGTGGACCACATTTTGTCAGAACTCCCCACCATGACTTGGGTGGCCCTGCACAGCCTGGCTCATAGTTTCACTGAGTTAGACAGGCTGTGGTCCATGTGATTAGATTGGTTAGTTTTCTGTGATTGTGGTTTTCAGTCTGTCCTCTCTGGTGGAAAAGGATAAGAGGCTTATGGAAGCTTCCTGATGGAATAGACTGACAGAGGAGGAAACTGGGTCTTGTTCTGATGGGTGGGGCTATGCTCAGCAAATCTTTAATCCAATTTTCTGTTGACGGGTGGAGCTGCGTTCCCTCCCTGCTATTTACCTGGGGCCAAACTATGGTTGAGGTAATGAAGATAATGGTGACATACCTCAAAAGATCCCATGCATGCACTGTTAGTCTGTGCTCCTAATCCTGCAGCAGGCCACCACCGACCCTTCTAGAATTAACACCCCAAAAAGATGTCCCTTTCATTATAGGGGATGGGAATGCAAAAGTAAGAAGTCAAGAAACACCTGGAATGATAGGCAAATTTGGCCTTGGAGTACAGAATGAAGCAGGACAAAGGCTAACAGAGTTCTGCCAAGAGAATGCACTGTTCATAGCAGATGCCCTCCTCCAACAACACAAGAGAAGACTCTACACATGGACATCACCAGACAGTCAACACTGAAATCAGATTGATTATATTCTTTGCAGCCAAAGATGGAGAAGCTCTATACAGCCAGCAAAAAACAAGACTGGGAGCTCACTGTGGTTCTGATCATGAACTCCTTATTGCCAAATTCAGACTTAAATTGAAGAAAGTAGGGAAAACCACTAGGCCATTCAGGTATGACCTAAATCAAATCCTTAACTATTATACAGTGGAAGTGAGAAATAGATTTAAGGGACTAGATCTGATAGATAGAGTGCCTGATGAACTATGGACGGAGGTTCACGACATTGTACAGGATGATCAAGACCACCCCCAAGAAAAAGAAATGCAAAAAAGCAAAATGGCTGTCTGAGGAGGCCTTACAAATAGCTGTGAAAAGAAGAGAAACCAAAAGCAAAGGAGAAAAAGATAGATATATCCATTTGAATGCAGAGTTCCAAGGAATAGCAAGGAGAGATAAGAAAGCCTTCCTCAGTGATCAATGCAAAGAAATAGAGGAAAACAACAGAATGGGAAAGACTAGACATCTCTTCAAGAAAATTAGAGATACCAAGGGAATATTTCACGCAAAGATGGGCTGAAAAAAAGACAGAAATGGTCTGGACCTAACAGAAGCAGAAGATATTAAGAAGAGGTGGAAAGAATACACAGAAGAACTGTACAAAAAAGATCTTCATGACCTACTATCATGATGATGTGATCACTCACCTAGAGCCAGACATCCTGGAATGTGAAGTCAAGTAGGCCTTAGAAAGCATCACTATGAACAAAGCTAGTGGAGGTGATGGAATTCCAGTTGAGCTATTTCAAATCCTGAAAGATGATGCTGTGAAAGTGCTGCACTCAATATGCCAGCAAATTTGGAAAACTCAGCAGTGGCCACAGGACGGGAAAAGGTCAGTTTTCATTCCAATCCCTAAGAAAGGCAATGCTAAAAAATGATCAAACAACTGCACAATTGCATTCATCTCACACACCAGCAAAATAATGCTCAAAATTCTCCAAGCCAAGCTTCAACAATACGTGAACTGTAAACTTCCAGATGTTTGAGCTGGTTTTAGAAAAGGCAGAGGAACCAGAGATCAAATTGCCAACATCCGCTGGATCATCAAGAAAGCAAGAGAGTTCCAGAGAAACATCTATTTCTGCTTTATTGACTATGCCAAAGCCTTTGACTGTGTGGATCACAATAAACTGGAAAATTCTGAAGACATGGGAATACCAGACCACCTGACCTGCCTCTTGAGAAATCTGTATGCAGGTCAGGAATCAACAGTTAGAACTGGATATGGAACAGAAGACTGGTTCAAAATAGGAAAAGAATACAGTCAAGGCTGTATATTGTCAGGCTGCTTATTTAACTTATATGCAGAGTATATCATGAGAAACGGTGGGCTGGATGAAGCACAGCTGAAATCAAGATTGCCAGCAGAAATATTAATAACCTTAGACATGCAGATGACACCACCCTTATGGCAGAAAGTGAAGAAGAACTAAAGATCCTCTTGATGAAAGTGAAAGAGGAGAGTGAAAAAGTTGGCTTAAAGCTCAACTTACAGAAAACTAAGATCATGGCATCTGGTTCCATCACTTCATGGCAAATAGATGGGGAAACAGTGGAAAGAGTGACAGACTTTATTGGGGGGGGGGGGCTCCAAAATCACTGCAGATGCTGACTGCAGCCATGAAATTAAAAGACGCTTACTCCTTGGAAGAAATGTGATGACCAACCTAGACAGCATATTAAAAAGCAGAGACATTACTTTGTCAGCAAATGTCCATCTAAAAGGCTATGGTTTTCCAGTAGTCATGTACGGGTGTGAGAGTTGGACTATAAAGAAAGCTGAGAATTGAAGAATTGATACTTTTGAACTGTGGTGTTGGAGAAGACTCTTGAGAGTCCCTTGGACTGCAAAGAGATCCAACCAGTCCATTCTGAAGGAAATTAGTTCTGAATATTCATTGGAAGGACTGATATTGAAGCTGAAATTCCAATACTTTGGCTACCTGATGCGAAGAACTGACTCATTTGAAAAGACCCTGATCCTGGGAAAGCTTTAAGGCAGGAGGAGAATGGGATGACAGAGGATGAGATGGTTGGATGGCAACATTGACTCAATGGACATGAGTTTGAGTCAACTCTGGGAGTTGGTGATCGACAGGGAGGCCTGGCATGCTGCAGTCATGGGGTTGCACAGAGTCAGATACGACAGAGAGACTGAACTGAACTGAACATTTTCTACCATTTTTTTAGCCCCAAGAAAAAAGGATGAGATATGATCCACAAACTACTACAGAAACTGTTATGACTTGGAAGAGGGATTATAAAATAATCAGATCAACACTGACATATTTAATTTTGAGTGCTGTCCTCATGTGACACAAGATAAACTGTCTATCAAAAAAAAAAGGGAAATATTTTTAAAAGCACATTCTGCTCCAAACATGCTGTGGTGGGCTCAGTGTGCCACATTTTTGATAACCTTATTTGAGCTAGTAATGTTGAAAATTCTGCTCCATGAATGACCATTTTGAACAGCAATGAAGTAGAATAGTAAGGGAAGAATTCATACTTAACTTTGAACTTTAAGAGTTCTACAGATTTTACAGGTCTGATAGGATTGTAACCTTGGTGGCAAGAATCATTTTAACTATTTAGTACATATTATATATCTTTCTGACAGTTTTTCAGAGTCTTGACTATTCAACAGAAACTATTTAAAATCAATAATGTTGCTGTTGCATCTCTTGACAAATATTTTAACGGACATTCTTTAAATGGCAGAGCTGAAATTTTACTTCACTTTATGGACACTGCTGCTGCTGCTGCTAAGTCGCTTCAGTCGTGTCCGACTCTGTGCGACCCCATAGACGGCAGCCCACCAGGTTCCCCCATCCCTGGGATTCTCCAGGCAAGAACACTGGAGTGGGTTGCCATTTCTAGACTTTAATAAAACCCAGACAAATATACAGAGACAACTCTAATGAAAGTTAATAGAAATTTCTGTATTTGTAAAGAATACTACAAACAGGAAAAGTTTTAGTCACTCAGTCGTGTCCTACTCTTTGGGACCCCAGGGACTGTAGCCTGCCAGGCTCCTCTGTCCATGGGATTCTCCAGGCAAGAATACTGGAATGGGTAGCCATTCCCTTCTCCAAGGACTCTTAAAAAACAAAACAAAACAAAACAAAAAACAAGAAAAAAATCGATGTAATCATGTTAACATGTTTATGCATACAGACATATACTACAATGAGACTCCATACTCAGTAATAGTAATAGAGAAACACTGTCATGTCAATAACATCAGGATAATTTCTAACTGATTAAAAATGTACATAAATATTTCAGGATGATATTATTTTAATTTTTTAAAATAGTAGAGTGCAGACATATTCAACAATATAAAATAAAGCAGAGCTCTGGTTCTGAATTTTTTAATTTCCTGAAAGTCTGTATCATTTGCACTGAACTATATTTTAAAACTTGACACGGGGCGGGAGGGAGGGAACTTAACACTATTGAACATAGATTAGCACTAATACGATTCTTGTAAACATTTTGGAAAATACAGAAATAGGATAAAACTATGTCTGTGATGTGAGCATGGAGTGTACTGGAAATGATCAGAGTGGGGCTTGAGTGACGAAAACCCCCACTCCCCGAACACAGCATCTCTACTAAACACAGCTGAGTGTTGTCGACTACAAACTGGCACTTGCCAAAAGCATTGCCAGCAAGTGAACAAGGGCGTTTGCCATCTGCCTCTGGGGAGAATGAGCCCTATGGAGCTGCAAGTGTTGACTTCAGTCCCCTGAGAGAGTTCAGGTTGCATTGAGGCACTCTGTGCTCCACGGAATCTGGTGGAATGGGTCTTTAGAGAGCTAGATATTTTCAGGAACTGATTTCATGATCCCAATCCTTGCATCTCTTCCTATCTGTGTGTGCTGGGCTTAGTCACTTCGTTGTACTCTGTCTGTGGAGATTCTCCAGGCAAGAATACCAGAGTGGGTTGCCATGCCCTCCTCAAGGGGATCTTCCCAACCCATGGATCAAACCAAGGCATTGCAGGCAGATTCTTTACCATCTGAGCCATCAGGGAAGCCCCTTCATATCTAGAAGAAGAAAGAAAGTGAAGTCGCTCAGTAGTGTCTGACTCTGCGACCCCATGGATTATAGCCCACCAGGCTCCTCCATCCATGGAATTTTCCAGGCAAGAGTACTGGAGTGGATTGCCATTTCCTTCTCCAGGGGATCTTCTTGACCCAGGGATTGAACCCGGGTCTCCTGCATTGCAGGCAAACACTACCGTCTGAGCCACCAGGGAATCAGCACTAAATCACTGAACGGTGACATCAGCTCCTCGTGACTGGAAGAAATGCTTTTGTCAAGTTAGCACTTGACTGCACTGAACTCTCGGTTCACTAAAATCTTATACACCGACTTTCCCCTACCGCCTCTTGGAGCAGTCTCTCAGAGTTATCTGAGGTGCTGTCTCCTGGGCTGCTGTCCGCGTTTTGCTGTAAATAAAATTTAACTCACAATTCTCAAGTTGTGCATCTGTTTTAGCCAACAGTGTTCATTGTTCAAAGCAAAGAGAAACTAAGATGATAAAGAGTTTCCCCATTAACTGTGGTAGTTACGCATATCCCTCAGTTTTTCTTTCCAGGACCCTTTTTGAAGACAGGAAAAAAAAAAGTGCACTGGAATCTCACAGAAGCACCTGAATGGGTGAACATTTGAGGTCATGGGGTAAGAAGTACATGGGAAAATGCGTTATCACTGTCAGGTATTTTAGCAATATTATGAAAACCATGATCTCAATATATTATGAAAAATATCAGTTTTATGCAAATTCCACTGCATATATACCTCCCATGATCTGCAAACTAATAACACATTAATAGTACTAATAGTACATAATAGTGAGTTTTTTTTTTTTATTGATACAGAGGATAGTCTCTGGTACTTTTTTCATTTCTGAAAATTTTCTAAAAAATTCTGGACTGCTGAGTTCATTCTACTTATAAGGGCATTTTTTACTCCTGTTCTAAAGAACTGAATTGTATCCACATGTAAACTCATCACGGCATTTCCCCTACTTTCCTAGGATCCCAACACTGAACCACATTCCGATGGGAATCTCAGATATCCGTGTTCATCTCTCACAAAGGGAATATATTCACCAGTTGAAAGTCACTAATTCATGTTGAGAATTCATCATGGTCTGTAGAAAGCCAGGATAGAATGAAGAAAAGGCTGTGGGACACAAGGGAGAAGCAGTCTCAAGAGCCAGTCTCCACTATTATAAGAAAAAAAGAAAAAGTTGATAACAACAAACCCCCAGGGAGAAAAACTGGAATCGGAGAAGTAAAGGTTTGCAGCTTCTCACTCCAGCTGTTTCAGGAGGAAAAGCAGACACAGCCCCAGACACGGGACAGGACATTTACCTGAGAAGCTGCCATTTCCTCCTCTTCTTCCTCCTACCCTGAGTCTTCTCTGGGGATATTATGTCCCAAACTTGCATACATGCAGAGAAAATACCTTTAGAGGCATCCACACAGCTCTTTCACCTTCAACTGCTGCAGTGAAAAAGAAGAGAAGGTCTTGTTTCTCTCTCCCTTTTCTGAGCTCTTTTCCGACTTCCTCTGTCCCTGAGCTGTAGTTGGTAATCAAGATTAAGCTGATATGCTAATCACACCCTTGGTTTGGTGCTCACCTTCCCCACTCTCTTTGCAGACCACCCCGAGAGTTCTCTTTGTTTTCGCATTAGAGAGAGCAGGCCCCAGAACAATTCACAAGAGACAATGGGCCCCACTTCTCGGCTACTTGACTCTGCCTCTGAGGCAATGCAGCAGGAAGATGGGCTTCCAGGAGCCGTGAGCTGGAGCCCTCTCCTCTGCCTGCCCCAGAGCTCTGGAGCTAGGGTTGAGAGCGGGATCTTCTCCAAACAAAGACTGTCAGCCTGATTTCTGGGGAGGGGCTCTCTCTGGAATGGTGTGGCCTGTGCCTGTGCCTGTGCCCTTGGGGGAGGGGAGGGGAGGGGTGAGCGTCACCTGGGGGCCCTGGGTTCCTGCAAGGCTTTGCTCTCAGAATTCTACCAAAGATGGCCCGAGTCCTTAGGGTTTTTTTGTTGTTGTTGTTTTTACTTCCCTCTCTAAACTGGGGACACAGGTTTTCACAAAATGCTTTGCACTGTGAACACCTCTCTGCAGGTGGGGGGCCTCCTACTTCAGAGCAGGGGCCTGGAGGTGTTTCCATCACAGCTTCCTTTAAAAATAAACCAGGGGCAGCAGTGGACTTTGAGTTAACAGTGTGTATGTGCAGGGACATATGCCTTTGAAAATGATGCCCTAAAAGCTATCTCATGACCAACCAAAGAAATAAGGATCAGTGTTAGGTCATAAGTGAACTTACCCATAAATTAATACACGTAAGGGATTCTCTGGTGGCTCAGATGGTAAAGAGTCTGCCTGCAGTGTGGGAGACCCAAGTTTGATCCCTGGGTCAGGAAGATCCCCTGAAGAAGAAAATGGCAACCCTCTCCAGTATTCTTGCCTGGAAAATCGATGGACAGAGGAGACTTAGCAGGCTACAGTCCGTAGGGTTGCAAAGAGGCAGACACGACTGAGCGACTTCATTTTCACTTTCAACACATAAAAATGTTGCTGCTCTACTTCATGGTTGTATTTCTAGGTTTATGAATCATCTACTATAGTTTGTTCTCTGCTCTTTTTAAAGAGTTCTATTTTTTCACATCTTTAAAGGATAACTGACTAAGGAAAAATTAAATATAGGAGCATATCCATTTTCTAATAGTATATATTCTAAAAAATATTTAGTGTGCATGTACCAGTACCAATATCTTAGATGATTCAGTTTCACAGCAGAAATGAGAGTAAGGTACAGAGATTTCCCATATACATCTTGTTCCCACACATAGACAATCTCCCTACTTATCTTTCCCCATCTGAAGGTACATTTGTTAGCACTGATGAATCTACATAGACATTAAGTAAAGTTTCTTGTTTCACCTTAGGTTTCTCTTTTAGGGATGTGTACAGATATCCTGGAATATGAAGTCAAGTCGGCCTTAGAAAGCATCACTACGAACAAAGCTAGTGGAGGTGATGGAATTACAGTTGAGCTATTTCAAAACTTAAAAGATGATGCTGTGAATGTGCTGCACTCAATATGCCAGCAAATTTGGAAAACTCAGCAGTGGCCACAGGACTGGAAAAGGTCAGTTTTCATTCCAATCCCTAAGAAAGGCAATGCCAAAGAATGCTCAAACTACCACAGAATTGAACTCATCTCACACTCTAGCAAAGTAATGCTCAAAATTCTCTAAGCCAGGCTTCAGCAATACGTGAATCGTGAACTTCCAGATGTTCAAGCTGGATTTAGAAAAGGCAGAGGAACCAGAGATCAAACTGCCAACATCCACTGGATTGAGAAAGCAAGAGCGTTCCAAAGAAACATCTATTTTTGCTTTATTGACTATGCCAAAGCCTTTGACTGTGTGGATCACAATAAACTGTGGAAAATTCTGAAAGAGATGGGAATACCAGACCACCTGACCTTCCTCTTGAGAAATCTGTGTGCAGGTCAGGAATCAACAGTTAGAACTGGACATGGAACAACAGACAGGTTTCAAATAGGAAAAAGGAGGGAGTATGTCAAGGCTGTCTACTGTCACTGTCCTTATTTAACTTCTATGCAGAGTACATCATGAGAAACGGTGGGCTAGATGAAGCACAAACTGGAATCAAGATTGCCGGGAGAAATATCAGTAACCTCAGATATGCAGATGATATCACGCTTATGGTAGAAAGTGAAGAACTAAAGATCCTCCTGATAAAAGTGAAAGAGGAGAGTGAAAAAGTTGGCTTAAAGCTCAACATTCAGAAAACAAAGATCATGGCATCTGGTCCCATCACTTCATGGGAAATAGATGGGGAAACAGTGGAAACAGTGACAGACTTTATTTTTGGGGAGTCCAAAATCACTGCAGATGGTGACTGCAGCCATGAAATAAAAAGATGCTTACTCTTTGGAAGAAAAGTTATGACCAACCTAGACAGCATATTTAAAAGCAGACATACTACTTTGTCAACAAAGGTCCATCTCATCATAGCTATGATTTTTCCAGTAGTCATATATGGATGTGAGAGTTGGACTATAAAGAAAGCTGAGCACCAAAGAATTGATGCTTTCGAGCTGTGGTGTTGGAGAAGACTCTTGAGAGTCCCCTGGACTGCAAGGAGATCCAACCAGTCCATCCTAAAGGAAATCAGTCCTGAATATTCATTGGAAGGACTGATGTTGAAGCTGAAACTCCAATACTTTGGCCACCTGATGTGAGGAGCTGACTTATTGGAAAAGATGCTGATACTGGGAAAGATTGAAGGCGGGAGGAGAAGGGGACAACAGAGGATGAGATGGTTGGATGGCATCACCGACTCGATGGACGTGAGTTTGAGTGAACTCCAGGAGTTGGTGATAGATAGGGAGGCCTGGTGTGCTGCGGTCCATGGGGTCTCAAAGAGTCAAACATGACTGAGCAACTGAACTGACTGACTCTATGGGTCTGGGCCAATGTATAATAACTTGTGTCCATTTAAACAGTTTAACACAATGATTTCATGGTCCTGAACTCAGGATATTCATAACCCCTCCTTTGCAACCCATGGCAACCACTGACCATTTTAATCTCTTCTACATTTCCAACTATGTTCTCACATGGCTCTGTGGTAAAGAACCCACCTGCCAATGCAGGTGACCCGAGTGATGTGCATTCATCCGTGGGTAAGGAAGTTCCCTGGAAAAAGAAATGACTACCCACTCCAGTGTTCTTTCCTGGGAAATCTCATGGACAGAGGTACCTGGCAGGCTACAGTCCATTGGGTCCCAAAGACTCAGACACAACTGAGCACATAAGAACATTTACCTACACCAAAATGCCATGTTGTAAAAATCCTACTTTTTGTAGCATTTTCAGATGGGCTTCCTTCACATAGCAAAATGCATGGAATGATCGTCCATGTATTCTATGCCTTGAAAGCTTAATATAAAAAAGTTTAATGTCTACATCTGCACTTCTAGTCCTGCTCATTAAATAGGTTCACCAATACCATTTTCTAGATTCCATATCCGTTCAGTTCAGTCACTCAATCGTGTCCGACTCTTTGCGACCCCATGAATCGCAGCACGCCAGGCCTCCCTGTCTATCACCAACACCTGGAGTTCACTCAGACTCACGTCCATCGAGTCAGTGATGCCACCCAGCCATCTCATCCTCTGTCGCCCCCTTCTTCTCCTGCCCCCAATCTCTCCCAGCATCAAAGTCTTTTCCAATGAGTCAATATGTATGTTAATACAATATTTTCACAAATACAGAGACTAGACCTGTGGACACAGTGGGACAACGAGAGGGGGACCAATTGAGAGAATAGCCTTGACATATATTCACCACAATGTGTAACATAGGGAGCAAGAGGGAAGCTGCTGTATAGCACAGAGAGCTCAGCTCGGTGCTCTCTGATGGCTAGAGGGGTGAGATGGAGATTGTGGGCGAGAGGTTCAAGAGAGAGTGGGTATACATATGCTTATGGCTGATTGATGAAGTTGTACAGCAGAATCTAACTCAACATTGTAAAGCAGTTATATTCCAAAAATATATATACATCTCAAAAGAAAAAAAAAAGAAAAAACAGATTAATAACCCAGTACTTAAGAATCCATCTGACAGTGCAAGGAACATGGGCCTCATCCTTGGTCCAGGAATATTCCACATACTTTTGGGAGACTAAGCCTGTGCGCCACAACTGCTGAGCCTGGGTGGGGCAACTTGGTCATCTAGATGGGCAAGAGGCAAATGAAAGATGCTCAGCATCGCTAAATAAGAAATGCAAAACAAAACTACAATGCTGTATCATCTCATGCCAGTCGGGATAACAACTAGCAAAAAGCCCGCTAATAATATCATAAATGCTAAAGAGGCCTGGAGATCAGGGAACTCCTACATGGCTGGAAGGAATACAAACTGGTGCAGTCACTTGGGAGGACAATGTGTAAGTTCCTTAAAAAATGTAACCTCCTGACATTTAAGGAAATGAATTCTAAGAATAGTAGACAAAATAGATTAACTGACAAATGTAAGATTTGCAGTTTTTAGTAAATCATCTGAAATTCTGAAATGACCAGTTGTGATCTAGCATTTCTAATTTAAGTACGTACTAATATACATATACTCACATGTTCCTTTTCTCACTGCTAGCATTTATACCTTCAGATATTTATTTATTGTTATTGTATTCAATAAATAAATGTTATATAAATTATATAACATATATACTTTCAGATATTTATATATTACATTCAGTGTACGTCAAACCCATGAGAAAACAGATCCTTTAAGCCTTACAAAAACTTATGCTAAGAGTTAAACAGGGTAAGATTTTATAAATCTTAGTTCAGAATTTTACCATCATGGCTTTTAATTATTCTTCTGTGACAAATGTTAAATTTACATTGGCTTAAATGAGCCCATGAAAAGTCTTACTTAGCTCAATAGAAGGACAAAGGACAACTGAAGCAGGTGAGTTTATGACTCTAGGTCCTGAGAGAATTCTCAGCAAGCTCTGAGTGGAGTCAAGGATAGAACTGAACAGAGAAAGAGGCAGTAATTGGGGTTCAGGTTTTTATAAGAGAACCTGGGTGAAATGCTGTGGGCTCCTCAGGCTGAGTGTGGATTGGTCCATTCAGACCAAAAGGATTAGGATTCTGGTGAGTGCTGTAAGGGTGTCACTGAAGGGGGGCCTGTGAAGTAGACCCTAGGGTTTGGCAAGACTGCTGGTCTCAAGGAAGGGGGTCACCTAGTGGAGGTGCTCACACGACTGGCTGGTGTGAGCTCAAGGACTTGCAGGCTGCCTGCTCCCCAGACAGACGCTGAGGCAGCAACAGCACGGAGCAGTCAGGGAAGCTCTCAGCAGTACTCTGTATGGTCCTTCTTATTAGAACTGTCACAGTGTCCCAGCAGTTACAGAGAGGGCAAAAAGTACAATGGAGAAATGATGGGAAATACATGATCAAATGATTTGAAACTTAAGGGCAGTAAGGAAACTAATTATTACAGATGTCACCCTTCTATGCTACCCAAGAGTTTCTTGTTAGGTATTCTTTCCTGCAACCTTAAAGTGGTAGGCTAACACTTCATTCACTACACAGCAACTTTTACACAAGAAACCATTCAGTTTTATTGATTAACATGTATGATTATCACACACAGAATAAAACCTTTTATACTCCACTGTGTAACTTTGATTAAAATACAAATTATAAGCCTAAACAATGATATTCATTCCTCTGATACAATGATCTGAGATCTGTGATTTCTATGGTTATAAAAGGGAGGCTAATCATTTAAGAAACAAGACGTATACTAAATACATGACTTTTCTGGGAAGGGTTTTCTGTACATTTCTAGGGTAGCAGAGATGTTTTTAATTGAAACATGTCAACTGATATTCATGACTTCTGTTGATACTATAAAATACATCAAGATTTTAGTGAACTGTCATTGTGAAAGTGAAAGTGAAGTCGCTCAGTCGTGTCCGAATCTTTGCAACCCTGTGGACTGTAGCCCACCAGGCTCCTGTGTCCATGGGGTTCTCCAGGCAAGAATACTGGAGTGGGTTGCCATTTCCTTCTCCAGGGGATCTTCCCGACCCAGGAATCGAACCCAGGTCTCCTGCATTACAGGCAGATGCTTTAACCTCTGAGCCACCAGGGAACTGTCATTGTATTTTACTTTAAAAGCAAGTGACATAACTATTGAAAATGTACATCTTACTTTAATATGTGGGATTATTGCCTGAACATTTACATCATGGTGACTTATAGGGATGTGCGACATGAATGACAAACACCACCATTTAGATGTTCACTGTACATGTTACATTATTGTGTCCTTAATCTTATAATGGAGAAAAATATAAATTTTTTTTTCTAGATAGAAGGGCTTCTCTCATCTTTGAGGTAGCAACCATCAAAAACGTAAGCGCATGCACACTAGAAACGAAGCGTAGCATGGAGTAATTTGAGAATTGAATTACATTCATTTTGGTTTTCATATAATTACAAATCATGTCAATGTAAACAAACATACATATCTAGTAACTGTTCATTGCTAAACATCAACTCTTCATCTTGTGATCCATACTAACATACCAATTTTCTATTTATTTTAACTATGAATGATTATCTACAATATTTCTCCCTAAGAGGAACTTCAGAAAACAGGATTTATGAAATGCTTTGGAGTATGTATTTCCTGATATTTAGATTTGATTTTTTATAAATAGTTTTCTATATTTTCTTTACATCATTCCATATCTTTCTTTAAAAAGTCTTGGGTTTCCTGAACTGTATGTTTAGGACAAACCTCTTCCATCACTTATTTCATTATTAGGGTTTCCCTCCAGGACATGCTCTCTGATGTCCAGTGAGGTGAGAGCTCTGATTAAAGCCTTTGCAGGTTTCCTTATGTTTATGAGATTTCCTCCAGTATGAATTATCTGATGGTAAGTAAGACCAATGTGCTGGGTAAAGTCTTTGTCACAATCCTTACATTTATAAGGCTTCTCTTCAGTATGAATTCGCTTGTGTTTAGTAAGATTTGAATAGTGACTGAAAGCTTTTCCACATTCTTTACATTTATAAGGTTTCTCTCCAGTGTGAATTCTCTGATGGCAAGTAAGACCTGTGCGTTGAATAAAGCCTTTGCCACAATCCTTACATTTATAAGGCTTCTCTCCAGTATGAACTCTCTGATGGTAAATAAGACTTGAGTACTGGCTAAAGTCTTTGCCACATTCCTTACATTTAAAAGGCTTCTCTCCAGTATGAACTCTCTGATGGTATATAAGAACTGAGAGCCGGCTAAAGTTTTTGCCACAGGCTACATTTATAAGGCTTTTCTCCAGTATGAATTCGCTGGTGTTGAGTAAGTTGTGACTTCTGATTAAAGGCTTTTCCACATTCTTTACATTTATAAGGTTTCTCTCCAGTGTGATTTCTCATATGGTAAGTAAGATTTGAGTGCTGGCTAAAGTCTTTGCCACATTCCTTACATTTAAAAGGCTTCTATCCAGTATGAACTCTCTGATGGTATATAAGAACTGAGAGCCGGCTAAAGTCTTTGCCACAATCTTTACATTTATAAGGCTTTTCTCCAGTATGAATTCGCTGGTGTTGAGTAAGATGTGACTTCTGATTAAAGGCTTTTCTGCATTCTTTACATTTATAAGGCTTCTCTCCAGTATTAATTCTCAGGTGGTAAGTAAGACCTATAGTCTGGCTAAAGTCTTTGCCACAATCCTTACATTTATAAGGCTTCTCTCCAGTATAAATTTGCTGGTGTTTAGTAAGAGTTGCATATTGACTGAAAGCTTTTCCACATTCTTTACATTTATAAGGTTTCTCTCCAGCATGAATTACCTGATGTTTATGAAGACATGAGCACTGTCTAAAGGCTTTGCCATAATCCTTAACATTTATAAGGCTTCTCCCCAGTATGAATTCTCTGATGGTAAGTAAGACTTGAGTGTTGGCCAAAGTCTTTGCCACATTCCTTACGTTTATAAGGCTTCTTGCCAATATAGATTCGCCGATGTTGACCAAGTTCTGAACTCTGATTAAACACTTTGCCACATTCTGTACATTTGAAAACTTTCCATCCTGTATGAATTTTCTTATGTCTACATAGATTGAGTGCGTTAGTAAAGACTTTCTCACATTTCTTACACTTGCAGTTTTTCTGTGGATTCTGAATACTTTGCTGTTGAATAAGTTCTGAAGACTGATTAGAAACATCACCATATTCACTACAATTGTAAGTCTTCTCTCCCGTATGTGTACTCTTATGTAGTGGGAGACCTGATGTTTGATGAAAGATATTCCTACATTTATTACTTTTAGAATCCTTATCTGAAGGTTGAGGTGCCTGATGTTTCATAAGGTCAGTCTTGTTCAATGTTATATCCAGTTTCATTGCATGAAGAGTTTCTTGCTCCATCATAAATACTCTGGTAACTATTGGGGTTGGAGCTCCTACTTAAGGCCTGACTCGTGTTATTACACATGAAAAGTTGTTTCATATTAACCCTATCATGATATGTATCACACAGTGATGGCTGAATTAAGTCTCTTCCACCATTATCAACATTACACATTTTGGAATGGAGAAAACCTGTCTGTTGGCGGAAGAATAATGACCCGTTGCTCACAGATCCCTCAAATTGACTATATTGTGAGTTTCCCCCATCATTTTTAAACTTCTCCTTTTCAGACGTGGTTGAATGTATGTGTAACTGAAGTCTATGTTCAGAGTGGTTTGAATGAGCATTTGGAGTAGAGACTGGATGACCTTCCAGATTTTCTACATTTCCCCTCAGAGAACATGTATGTTTCAAAAAATGATGTAAGTCATCACTTACAAAGATACACTTCTCTGCAGATGTTGATGACTGAAATGGGTGTTTTCCCCAGTTTGACTCACATTGTTCATTTCTTTTGGCGGTCATGTCTGCATTATGTGAAACAGTCTCAATTTCTTTATGTCCATATAAACATCCTCTCAGTCTTTCACATACCCTTGTATATCCCCAGCCTTTGGTTAAATGTTCATTTCCAAGGTGAGCTCTTTCATATAGTCCTAGGTTTGCTTTTTGGATTAAATTTTCAAACCTTGGATTCTTTGACAGCAAACCATGGGTGTTGTGAGAAGACATAGCTGAAAGATACCAAATAAAGTTTTCTTATGTACTATTCTCAGTTAATATCCTTAAAGATTTAGAGAAAATAGGGACACAAGGATCAACATGCCAGAGGATTAGGCAGACTTGGAGTTCATCTCTCTCCACAAATGCATCAAGAATACATCTGCAAATGGAACGGTTCTCACAGAGCCCCCTCTGAACACTAGCAGAGGACCTACAACACCTAAAAGGACAAGAAAGATCCCTGCTGAGCCAGGCAGGACCAAAGAAAGAAGGAGAAGGAAGAGGAGAGGGAGTGGGATGGGACCTGCAACCCTGGGGGATCTGAAGACAGAAGAGGGCTCCACCTCCGGGGAAGCCCCTCACTGGGGCTGGTGTGAACTCAGTTGGGACAGAGGGGAGCCTCATTCTCTGTGGGAAGAGAACATGGCAGCCAGCATGTAGCAGCAGGACAGAGTGAGACCTCTTCACAGGGTACTGACTCCAGCCCTGCCCACCCAGCCTGAGAGGGTGTCCACCACTGCAGACAAGGGCTGGGTGCTAGAGTGTGGGGTCTGCAGAACAGACCGAGGCAGAGGACTGCGGCTGGCTGTGAGGAGACATCCTGAGGGGACGGGAGTGAGGGAGGAGCTCTACAGATGGGAATGCATGTGGAGGAAGCCGGAACCACCATAGCGCAGAGTGCCATCGGTGAGTGATGCCCAAAGGGAAGAAGCCCATTGCAGCCCCTCTCCCCCTGTGTTGGTCCCTCGTTCCTGGCACTAGGAAGGGCCACCACCCGGGTGGGCTCTATTGAGCCCCAGCCACGGCCTCCCTCCATGCACCTCCTCCACCATCAGCAGACTCCTGTGCTCTGGGGCAGCCTCTGGAGCAGACACCTGCGGGTAGGCCGCATGCACAGATGGAGCTGAAAGCACAGCTAGCCCCAGGGTTAAGGAAGAAAAGCTGAAGTCTCTCCTCGCAGCTGCACACCATACTTTTACACCCACAACCGGCTTTGTCAACTCAGCCCCTACAGAACATCTGAAGGATAAGGAGGGCTCCCCCAGTCACAACAGGTGTCCCTTTAGCAACTTTAGCAACTGTAAACTGTGGGCTCATACACAAGGGGGTGTGGTCAGGCCGAAGTCTGAGCTGCCCCCACAGCACCGCAGCACCGGGGACCTGGGCCCTGACTTCAGAGGATCTATGCTGGTGAAAACATCTGAGAGACCCCAGGGCCATGTGCCAGCATACCCATGGTTGGGTGGGGGTGGGGTGGGGGGAAGGGCAGTGCCAACACCGGGTGACATGAGAGCTCGCACAAGGCACGAAGGTGACACACAGAGCACACCCCGAGGTGAACATCCCCAGAGGAGCAATCCTCAGTGGCTTCTCTCCCAGTGGGTGTGCTCCAATCCCACCTGCCTCCACCACAGATCAGAATCACAGAAACAGATCTGGGGGCTCTGTTCCACCAACCAGGGAGCAGACCCCACCATAGACAGGGCAGTGACAGCCACAGAGCAAAGGGGAAGCTCCCCTCAGTATCCAGGGCAGGCTCAGGTCACAGCAATCAAGTGCCCATAAAGGGGATAAAGGCACAAACCTCAAGACCAAACTGGCCCCCCTAAGGGGCAGGCACAAGAAACAAGAGGAACTAGGATCCTGCAGCCTTCAGGGTAGAGACCACAAACACAGAAAATGTAATAAAATGAGAGGACAAAGAGTATGGTGCAGAGGAAGGGGCAAAATAATAAGCTACAAGAACCACTAAATGAAGTGGAGACATGCAGTCTAATGATAACCTTTTGCCCTAAGTCGTCTTAAATGGAGACACCAAACATTTTCAGAAATATTAGGTGCCTTAAAATTCTTTAATCCACTTCTTACCACTTGTGTTTTTATTGGAACACATTCTATTAGATGTTTGTATCTAAAAATCATAGATGATATTGACATATAACTAATTAGAAACCGAGGGCCACTGGAAGCTGATAACAAATGAGATAAATTAATAAAGTCTGGGGAAGTTGATAACAAACTAAAGTCTTAAGCAATTAAATAAGAAGTGAAATTAAAAAAAATATGTTGCAAACACAGAGAACTCTACTCAGTGCCCTGTGGAGACCTAAATGGAAGGAAATCTAAAAAAGAGTGGCTATTTATACATATATTTTATTCTCTTTGCTGTACAAGAGTAAAACATTATAAAACAGCTACACTCCAACAAGGATTTAAAGGACTTAAAATGACTTCTTTATATGATCTAAAATGTTAATAGTTTGAAACAACCATTAGAACTATGGTGGAAAATGTTCTAAACTATTATGCCAATTTATTTAAAAAATCTTTGAGTTAACTGAATAAAGTATTTTACCATTGAGGAATCGCAGCAAATACACTTCAGATATTTAAAATGAGTTCACATAAAGAAAAGTGAAACATTGAAGTAACCCTGAGATTTGCATTCTCTCATTTTATGGAGGTTTTGCTTTATACACTGAAATGACTTGAGTTTGAAATTTATAAGGTCATATTTGTAGTTTCCAGTGTTTTAGAAATTATAAATCAGAAAAAAAAAAATTCTGTCCCCATGATTCCTAGAGTTTTGGCAGTTGCTTGCAACTCCACTCACACGTTTCTGTCTGGAGGTAGAAACAAACTTAAAAAAAAAAGTCCTATATTTACTCATCAATGGACACAGTTTTCCTAGGAACCCCAAGAAATGAAAGAGCAGCCAACGCATGCAAGTTGTCACAAGCCAAGAAGAGAATTTGGATTCTCACTGTGAATGAGAAAAGTAATCATGGAGCTGAATTCATGAATGATTGAGAGGCAGAATAAGTCAGGCAATGTCTGTCTATGACAGCAACAGAAATTAACCCAGAGTTCTTCAAAATCATTTCCACTGAAGCACATCTTCCCAAGGCACATGACAAAGGATGACTTCCTCACTGCTCCTTGGACCTCTCACCTGAGTCATCAGCTCCATCCATTCACACATACCTGGGTATGTGGCTGTTGTGTCCGTTCTCCTTACATCCCAGGGATTCTTCATTTGCTCCAAAAAGGTGATCAGGTCCGGCTTAGAGACCACAAGACCTGTTCATCAGAGAAAGGAATATTTGTTTTGCCAGGGATTCATCACTTTCCAATCCAATATGTATTTGGGTGAGAAGAGAACACACAGGTGAATGTTAATACAGCCTAGAGAATGATTTCCCCGAATACTTTATTGAAAGCACCCTTACAACACTAACAAATACATAAAAATCAGATCCTGAGATTCTGGTCAAGTACTACAAGGCAAAAGTAAGTAGTGTAAATGTGATTTTAAGAGGAAGGTCTCACTATTTAATACCATGGAACTGATATAATCACTACTATGCTAGAGTGACCAAGAATAGCAAGAAGAGATAAGAAAGCCTTCTTCAGAGATCAATGCAAAGAAATAGAGGAAAACAACAGAATGGGAAAGACTAGAGATCTCTTCAAGAAAATTAGAGATACCAAGGGAATATTTCATGCAAAGATGGGGTCGATATAAGACAGAAATGGTATGGACCTAACAGAAGCAGAAGATATTAAGAAGAGGTGGCAAGAATACACAGAAGAACTGTACAAAAAAGATCTTCACGACCCAGATAATCATGATGATGTGATCCCTAATCTAGAGCCAGACATCTTGGAATATGAAGTCAAGTGGGCCTGAGAAAGCATCACTACAAACAAAGCTAGTGGAGGTGATGGAATTCCAGTGGAGCTATTTCAAATCCTGAAAGATGATGCTGTGAAAGTGCTGCACTCAATATGCCAGCAAATTTGGAAAACTCAGCAGTGGCCACAGGACTGGAAAAGGTGAGTTTTCATTCCAATTCCAAAGAAAGGCAATGCCAAAGAATGCTCAAACTACCACACAATTGCACTCATCTCACATGCTAGTAAAGTCATGCTCAAAATTTTCCAAGCCAGGCTTTAGCAATACATGAACTGTGAACTCCCTGATGTTCAAGTTGGTTTTAGAAAAGGCAGAGGAACCAGAGATCAAATTGCCAACATCCTCTGGATCATGGAAAAGCAAGAGAGTTCCAGAAACACATCTATTTCTGCTTTATTGACTATGCCAAAGCCTTTGACTGTGTGGATCACAATCAACTGTGGAAAATTCTTCAAGAGATGGGAATACCAGACCACCTAACCTGCCTCTTGAGAAATCTGTATGCAGGTCAGGAAGCAACAGTTAGAACTGGACATGGAACAACAGACTGTTTCCAAATAGGAAAAGGAGTATGTTAAGGCTGTATATTGTCACCCTGCTTATTTAACTTCTATGCAGAGTACATCATGAGAAACGCTGGACTGGAAGAAACATAAGCTGGAATCAAGACTGCCGGGAGAAATATCAATAACCTCAGATATGCAGAGGACACCACCCTTATGGCAGAAAGTGAAGAGGAACTAAAAAGCCTCTTGATGAAAGTGAAAGTGGAGAGTGAAAAAGTTGGCTTAAAGCTCAACATTCAGAAAACGAAGATCATGGCATCTGGGCCCCTCACTTCATGGGAAATAGATGGGGAAACAGTGGAAACAGTGTCAGACTTTATTTTGGGGGGCTCCAAAATGACTGCAGATGGTGACTGCAGCCATGAAATTAAAAGACGCTTACTCCTTGGAAGAAAAGTTATGACCAACCTAGATAGCATATTCAAAAGCAGAGACATTACTTTGCCGACTAAGGTCCATCTAGTCAAGGCTATGGTTTTTCCAGTGGTCATGTATGGATGTGAGAGTTGGACTGTGAAGAAGGCTGAGCCCCACAGAATTGATGCTTTTGAACTGTGGTGTTGGAGAAGACTCTTGAGAGTCCCTTGGACTGCAAGGAGATCCAGCCAGTCCATTCTGGAGGATATCAACCCTGGGATTTCTTTGGAAGGAATGACGCTAAAGCTGAAACTCCAGTACTGTGGCCACCTCATGCGAAGAGTTGACTCATTGGAAAAGACTCTGATGCTGGGAGGGACTGGGGGCAGGAGGAGAAGGGGACGACCGAGGATGAGATGGCTGGGTGGCATCACTGACTCGATGGACGTGAGTCTGAGTGAACTCCTGGAGTTGGTTTTGGACAGGGAGGCCTGGCGTGCTGCGATTCATGGGGTCGCAAAGAGCCATTCACCACTGAGCAACTGAACTGAACTGAACACTAGAGTGAAGGAGGCAGATTATATCAAGGAAGAAAAAGGTTAGAATCATACAGAATCACCATGAAGGCTTTCTTTCTAAACTCACAAATATCCATTTCCTGCTAGAAAGCAGGGATCTGAAGCTATTGTTGGAAGCAGAAAATTCCAGGAGACATTCTAGAAACCAAACCCAGTGGTGGATAAGGGATTCTGAAAGGCAGTTATCCTCACCCAAGGAGGCCAGGTTCCCATAGTTCTCTAACATAAGGTCCCTGTACAGTTCCCGCTGACCGAGGTGCAGGCATTGCCACTCCTCTAGAGTGAAATCTATGGTCACGTCCTGGAACATCAGCCGTCCCTGAAATAAAAAGTACAGATGCCATGTACTTTGGGGTCACAAAGAATCAGACACAACTGAGATCACAAAGAGTCAGATACGACTGATGACTGAATGACTGAACTGACTGACTGACTGTCATATGGCCAAGTGAAGACTTCCTAACGTGGCCCTAAATGAAAACAGCAATTTTGATTTTGATTTAGTGTAGTTTCTGGTATCACACGGTAGTAACATTTTCTACCATATTTTTAACCCCAAGAAAAGAGGATATGATTCACAAGAACGTATTCTGATGTGGAAGAGAAATTATAATGTAATCAGATTAACACTGGCATATTTATTTTTGAGTGTTGTACTCATGTGACCGAGAATAAATTGTCTGCCAAAAAACAGGAAACATTTTAAAAAAGCAGATTCTGATCCAAGAGTTCTGGAGTGAAGAAAATGTGTCCCATTTTTACCAAGTTATTTGAACTACTAATGTTGCAAATTCTGCTCCAAGAATGACCATTCTGAACAGCAACTAAGTAGAATAGCAGGGAAGAATTCATATTTAATTCTGAACTTTAAGTCTTTTACAGATTTTACAGGTCTTATAGGATAGTAACCTTGGCACCAAGAAATATTTTAACCATTTAGTATATACTGTATATCTTTCTGACAGTTTTTACAGAGTCTTGAATGTGTAACAGAAATGATAGCTCCTCTGTCCTTAGGATTCTCCAGGCAAGAATACTAGAGTGGGTAGCTATTCCCTTCTCCAGGAAATCTTAAAAAAAAAAAAAAAAAAAAAAGCGATCAAATCATGTTAACATGTTTATGGACACAGACATATACTAAAATGGGACTGTATACTTATTATTAATAGTTAATAGAGAAAAGTTGTCATGTCAATAACATAAAAAATATTTTAACTTATTAAAAATGTACACAAATACATGAGGATGATATTATTTTTATTTCTTTACATAAACTAGGATAGATATACACAATTATGTAAAATAAAGTAGAGCTCTGGTTCTGAATTTTTTAATTTCCTGAAAATCTATATCATTTGCAAAGAGCTATAGTTCAAATTTTAATACAGTTGAACATAGATTAGCACTAATAAGATTCTTATAAACATTTTGAAAAATTAAAAAAATGTGATGAGACTCTGTGGTGTGAGCACGGAATGTACCTGGAAATGATCAGAGCCGGGCTTGAGTGACAAAAACTCCCACTCCCAAAACCCAGCATCTCTACTAAACATTAAGTCATCTTCCAAAGCAAAGAGAAACTAAGAGCATATGGGATTCCCCCATTAACCGTGATAGTTTAGGCACATCACTCACTTTTTCTTTCCAAGGCACTTGATTTAAAGACAAAAGGAAAATACATGAGCTCCATAACATGGGAATCTCAGAGAAGTACCTAAACCAGTGAACATCAGAGTCATGGGGTTAGAAGTACATGGAAGAATGCATTATCACTGCATGGGTATTTTGGCAATATTATGGAAACCATGATTTGAATCTATCATTAAAAAATGTTAGTTTTAAGCAAATTTCACTTTATATATACCTCCTGTGTAGTCTAATACCACATTTAATTAGTGTCACTCGAGTGTATGTTCCTCGGTTCTTTGTCTCGTCACAACAAAGAAAGATTTGGAGTGATGGACATTAAAGCCCCCTCAGCATGTCACAGCTCTCAGGTCTTGGATAGACGGTGTTATAGCTCTCATAGCTCTTAGACAAATCAGTGTTGCAGCTCAGTGTTACAGCTCTATTTTATTTAGAAGATAGCAGGAAAATCCATCTTCGTGGCATGAGGGTGTGTCGATCTAAAGACATGAGAAGAGCGCCCCAGCACGCGGGGGGGTGGGGGCTGGGGGTGGGGAAGAGAGCTAGCTTTGGCTCCTCTATTGGTATGTTCCTCTCTCCCTGGGCCTGTCCTGTGTAAATTGGGCCAGCCAGGAGTGTTGTTTGTTTTACCTGAGGTCCTCACTCCAGTCCTTGGACCTTCTTTTGTTCTATTTTCGCTGGCTTTTCCCTTCTTTGTCTTTTAGCCACCGCCATTTTGGACTCCTTTTCCCTATTCTACCTACCTAACAATTAGTAAGTCTTTCTTATCGACACAGAGGAAAAGGATAGTCCCAACTACACTTTTTTTATTTCTGAAAATATTCTGAAAAATTCTGGACCACTGAGTTCATTCTATTTCCAAGGGCATTGCCTTTTGCTCCTGTTCTAAAGACCTGAAGTTGCATCCAGATATAAACTCATCATGGCATTTCCCCTAATTCCCTAGGATCCCAACACAGAACAACATTCCATTGGGAATCCCTTATACCAGTGCCTCCCCGTGTTGGTCTTTCACAAAGGGAATATGTTCCATATTGAAACTGACTAATTCATGTTGAGAATTCACAATGCTCTATAGAAAGCCAGGATACATACATTGGATAACTGGCTCTGGGACATAAGGAAGAAACAGTCTAAAGAGCCAGTCTTTTTTTAATACAAGAAAAACCGGAAAAAAAAAAAAAAAGCAGTTGGCAACAAACACCCTAGGTAGAAATATTAGAAGCAGAGAATTGAAGGTTTGCAGGTTTTCAGTCCAGGCATTTCAGGAGGAAAAGCAGACACAGCCCCAGATCTGGTACAGAACATTTATCTGAGAAGCTGCCATTTCCTCCTCTTCTTCCTCCAGCTCTGCGTCTCCTCTGGGGATATTTTATCACAAACTCACATCTGGGTGTTAAGAAAATAACTTTAAAGGCATCCACACAACTCTTGAATCTGCAAGTGCTGCAATGATTGAGAAAAAATAGTTTTCTTGTTTCTCTTTGCCTTTTTCAGAGCTCCTTTTTCACTTCCTTGGTTCCTGGTCGGATAATCAAGACAAACCTGACATGCTAATCACATCCTGTGTCTGGTGCTTACCTTTCCTGCATTCTCTTTGCAGACCACCCCTGCTAGTTCTCCTTTCTTTTTGCATTACAAAGCGCAGGCCACAGTACAATTCATGAAAGATAACGGACAGAACTACAAGGTTACCTGACCCAGCCTGTGAGGGTTTTTGAAACAATGTAAGAGGAAGACCCAGGTCGGTGAGCCAAGAGCTGCAGCCTCACACTCATCACTCCTGAGACCTCAGGAAGGGAGGATTTAGGGCGGGAACTTCTAGAAACAAAGAATGTCTGCCTGACTGATTGGGGAGCGGCTTCTTCTAGGATGGGTGTAGCCCTCCAAGGCCTGGTATCTGTGCCCTTTAGGGAAAGGAGATGGGGAGTGATTGCTTGGTGGGAATCACCTGGGGGCCTTGGATTGCTGGAAGCCTTTGCTCTCAGCATTCTTCCCAAAGATACCTTGCCTGCTGCAGGCTAAGTTGCTCAGTCCTGTCCAACCCTGCGAATCCATGGAGTGTAGCCCCATTGGCTTCTCTGCCTATGGGGAATCTCCAGGCAAGAATACTGGAGTGGGTTGCCATGCTCTCCTCTAGGGGATATTCCCAACCCGCGGATGGAACCTGCATCTCTTACATCTCCCCATTGGCTGGTGGGTTCTTTACCACTAGCGCCACCTCGAGACCCCCATGATACCTTGAGTACTTAGTTTTCACTTCTCTCTACAGCCTGGGGGACACAGCTTTTCACAAAATGATTTGCATTGTGACCACCTACCTGCAGGTGAGGGACCTCCAACTTCAGAGACAAGGAGCCTGAAGATATTTCCATCACAGCTTTCTTTGAAAACAAACCAGGGGCAGCAGTGAACACTGGCTTAAAAATGTGTGTGCCTAGAAGCTTAGTCATGTCTGACTCTTTGTGACCCCTTGTATTGTAGTCCAGCAGGTCTCTCTGTCCATGCGAATTCCCAGGCAAGAATACTGAAGTGGGGTGCCATTTCCTCCTCCAGGGGATCTTCCTGACCCAGGGATCAAGCCCATGTCTTTTGGGCCTCCTGCATTGGCCAGCGGACTCTTTAGCACTATTGCCACCTGAGAAGCCCAAAAGTGTGTATGGGAATGGACAAATGCCTGTGAAAATGATGCCCTAAATGCATATCTGATGACCAACAAAGGAAATAATGATCTGTGTTAAGTAATAAGTGACAGAACTCTCAGCTGAAAAAAAAAAATTGCGAGCTCAAAGTTGAGAATTAGGTTTTATTTGGTGGGAATGTTAGGTCTTGAGCCCAGGAGAGAGTATGTCAAGTGATCTTGAGACAGCTGACTCTGAGGAGGCAGACAGTTTGCAGCAAGGGGCAGGTAATCTGATTATTAAAGGTTACAATAATTAAGAAAAAGATCCCTCACATGAAGAGATTTGGTGATCTTTTCAGTATGGTAAGATGCAAGTTGTCCAGGCTTACTGAAATAATTTCTTTCACATGTATCTAGATACCTGGAAGAAATCCTGCTTCCTCGATTGTTCACATCCTAATTACTTGTTTGCCACAAGAGATGGTAGATCAGGCAGCTGGACTCCTCTCACAATACACCTCCCTCCCCCGCCCCTGCCCCCAGCAGTTAGGGAGTAGGAAATAGCCAATGGCTTCTGAATAGCTCAAATATGACAGAATGATCTCTGTTCCTTTCCAAGGCAAACCATTCAATATCACAGTAATCCAAGTCTATGCCCTGACCAGTAACACTGAAGAAGCTGAAGTTGAACGGTTCTATGAATACCTATAAGACCTTTTAGAACTAACACCCCCAAAAGATGTCCTTTTCATTATAGGGGACTAGAATGCAAAAGTAGGAAGTCAAGAAACACCTGGAGTAACAGGCAAATTTGGCCTTGGAATACGGAATGAAGCAGGGCAAAGACTAATAGAGTTTTGCCAAGAAAATGCACTGGTCATAGCAAACACCCTCTTCCAACAACACAAGAGAAGACTCTACACATGGACATCACCAGATGGTCAACACTGAAATCAGATTGATTATATTCTTTGCAGCCAAAGATGGAGAAGCTCTATACAGTCAACAAAAACAAGACCAGGAGCTGACTGTGGCTCAGATCATGAACTCCTTATTGCCAAATTCAGACTTAAATTGAAGAAAGTAGGGAAAACCACTATACCATTCAGGTATGACCTAAATCAAATCCCTATGATTATACAGTGGAAGTGAGAAATAGATTTAAGGGACTAGATCTGATAGACAGAGTGCCTGATGAACGATGGACTGAGGTTCGTGACATTGTACAAGAGACAGGGATCAAGACCATCCCCATGGAAAAGAAATGCAAAAAAGTAAAATGGCTGTCTGGGGAGGCCTTACAAATAGCTGTGAAAAGAAGAGAAGCGAAAAGCAAAGGAGAAAAGGAAAGATATAAGCATCTGAATGCAGAGTTCCAAAGAATAGCAAGAAGAGATAAGAAAGCCTTCCTCAGTGATCAATGCAAAGAAATACAGGAAAACAACAGAATGGGAAAGACTAGAGATCTCTTCAAGAAAATTAGACATACCAAGGGAACATTTCATGCAAAGATAGTCTCGATAAAGGACAGAAATGGTATGGACCTAACAGAAGCAGAAGATATTAAGAAGAGGTGGCAAGAATACATGGAAGAACTGTACAAAAAATATCCTCAAGACCAAGATAATCACCATGGTGTGATCACTCACCGAGAGCCAGACATCTTGGAATGTGAAGTCAAGTAGGCCTTAGAAAGCATCACTATGGACAAAGCTAGTGGAGGTGATGGAATTCCAGCTGAGCTATTTCAAATCCTGAAAGATGATGCTGTGAAAGTGCTGCACTCAATATGCCAGCAAATTTGGAAAACTCAGCAGTGGCCACAGGACAGGAAAAGATCAGTTTTCATTCCAATCCCAAAGAAAGGCAATGCCAAAGAATGCTCAAACTACTGCACAATTGCACTCATCTCACATGCTAGTAAAGTCATGCTCAAAATTCTCCAAGCCAGGCTTTGGCAATACATGAACTGTGAACTTCCAGATGTTCAAGCTGGTTTTCGAAAAGGCAGAGAACCAGAGATCAAATTGCCAACATCTGCTGGATCATGGAAAAAGCAAGAGAGTTCCAGAAAAACATCTATTTCTGCTTTATTGACTATGCCAAAGCCTTTGACTGTGTGGATCACAATAATCTGTGGAAAATTCTGAAAGAGATAGGAATACAGACCACCTGACCTGCCTCTTGAGAAACGTATAGGCAGGTCAGGAAGCAACAGTTAGAACTGGACATGGAACAACAGACTGGTTCCAAATAGGAAAAGGAGTACGTCAATCCTGTATATTGTCACCCTGCTTATTTAACTTCTATGCAGAGCACATCATGAGAAACGCTGGGCTGGAAGAAGCACAAGCTGGAATCAAGATTGCCGGGAGAAATAACAATAACCTCAGATATGCAGAGGACACCAGTCTTATGGCAGAAAGTGAAGAGGAACTAAAAAGCCTCTTGATGAAAGTGAAAGAGGAGAGTGAAAAAGTTGGCTTAAAGCTCAACATTCAGAAAACAAAGGTCATGGCATCTGGTCCCATCACTTCATGGGAAATAGATGGGGAAACAGTGGAAACAATGTCAGAGTTTATTTTTTTGGGCTCCAAAGTCACTGCAGATGGTGATTGCAGCCATGAAATTAAAAGACGCTTACTCCTTGGAAGAAAAGATATGACCAACCTGGATAGCATGTTGAAAAGCAGAGACATTATTTTGCGAGCAAAGGTCCGTCTAGTCAAGGCTATTGTTTTTCCAGTGATCATGTATGGATGTGAGAGTTGGACTGTGAAGAAAGTGAGCGCCGAAGAATTGATGCTTTTAAACTGTCGTATTGGAGAAGACTCTTGAGAGTTCCTTGAACTGCAGGGAGATCCAACCAGTCATTCTGAAGGAGATAAGCCCTGGGATTTTTTGGAGGGAATGATGCTGAAGCTGAAACTCCAGTACTTTGGCCACCTCATGCGAAGAGTTGACTCATTGGAAAAGACTCTGATGCTGGGAGGGATTGGGGGCAGGAGGAGAAGGGAACGACAGGATGAGATGGCTGGATGGCATCATTGACTCGATGGACGTGAGTCTGAGTGAACTCCGGGAGTTGGTGATGGACAGGGAGGCCTGGCGTGCTGCGATTCATGGGGTCGCAAAGAGTCGGACATGACTGAGCTACTGAACTGAATACATGAGGATTGAGATCATAAAATCTATTGCTAAAAACATCCAACTATCTAAAGACCTGTCCCACCAAATTCCCTGGGGCACAGAGTGCCTCACTCCACCCTGAACTCCCTCTGGGGTTGTTGAAGGGCAACAGCTATGCAGCATGGGGTTCAATCTCCATAGAGGCAGATAGCAAATGCCCTTGTGGCTCAGTCATTGGCAATGCTATTGGCAAGTGCCAATTTGTAGTTTACACTGGGAAAGAGTGAAGGCAAAAGGAAAATGGACCAGCAGAAGACATGGTTGGTGGCATTATTGACTCAATGAACATGAGTTTGAGCACACACTGGGAGCTGACCATAGATAGGGAAGCCTGGCTTGCTGTATTCCATGGGATCCCAAAGAGTTGGACACAACTAGCGACTTACCAAGAATAAGAATGAAGAAGACAGGTTACATTAAGATAGAAGGTTAGAATTATAAGGACTCATAATAAAATCTTTCTGTCAAATGTCATAAATACCATTTTCCCCTAGAAAGCAGATATGTGAAACTCTTGTAGGAAGCAAGAGATTTCAGGAGGCATCCTAGAAATGCAGAAACCAAAACCTTGAGGGTAAATAAGAGATCCTGGAAGGAATTATCCTCACCCAAGGAAAGGAATGAGCCTAAGATGGTGGAGTACAAGGACTTGTGCTCATCTTCTGCAAGAACTGCAAAATTACAACTCACTACTGAACGACCATTGACAGGAGAATGTTGGATCCCACTAAAAAATGATACCTCACGTCCAAGGGCAAAGGAGAAGTCCCAGAAAGATGGTAGAGGGGTGAAATCGCATTTAGAATCAAACTCCATGCCCGCCAGAGACCCTCAGAGGGCTCAAACAAAACATTTTGCACACCAGGACCCAGAGACCCCAGAGAGACTGAGTCAGAACTGTGTTTGAGTGCTCCCTCAGAGGTACGGGTCAGCAGTGGCCTTCCACAGGGGCAGGGGCTCTGTGCAGGAGACCTGGTCACGCAGCCTGTGGCATAAGCCCTCTTGGAGGAAGTCGTCATTAACCTCACTATAGAGCAGCCAAGCAGATGACCCACAACTGCAGAACAATTATAACAAAGACATTCTCACATTGTTAAGAAAGTTTCAGGACCCACAACAGATTTCCCAACCTGGGGATCTGGCAAAGGGACTGAAACCTCCCAAGGAACTTGACTTTGGAGGCCAGTGGGATTTGATTATAGAACTTACACAGCACTGAAGAAACAGACTCTTGGAGGACACAGACAAGACCTTGTGTGCACCAGGACCTAGGAGAAAGGAGCAGTGACCCCGCAAGAAACTGACCCAGACTTGCCTGTGAGTGTCCAGGAGTCTCCAGCGGAAGCGTGGGGTGGTGGTGGCCTGCTGCAGAGTCGGGGGCACTAAGCGCAGCAGTGCTTGCACAGGACCTTTGGGAGGAAGTCCATTACCTCCACCATCTTTGGTCTTAGGTCAAACAATAGGGAGGAAGTACAGCCCTGCCCATCAACAGAAAATTGGATTAAAGATTTGCTGAGCATGGCCCCACCCATCAGAATAAGACCCAGTTTTTCCCTCAGTCAGTCTCTCTCATCAGGAAGCTTCCATAAGCCTCTTATCTTTCTCCATCAGAGGGCAGACAGAATGAAAACCACAATCACAGAAAACTAACCAATCTAATCACATGGACCACAGTCTTGTCTAACTCAGTGCAACTATGAACCATGTCACGTAGGGCTGCCCAAGACGGATGGGTCATGGTGGAGAATTCTGACAAAACGTGGTTCACTGGAGAAGGGAATGGCAAACCACTTCAGTATTCGTGCCTTGAGAACCCCATGAAGACTATGAAAAGGCAAAAAGATATACATTGAAAGATGAACTCCCCAGGTCGATAGTTGTTCAATATGCTACTGGAGAAAAGTGGAGAAATAACTCCAGAAAGAATGAAGAGACTGAGCCAAAGCGAAAACAATATTCAAAGACAGAGGAAAAATATACGAACTTCATAGCCTGATCATCTTAGTGAAATCACCAGAACCAGTGGACAACAGATATCATAGTATAAATGGATCACACGGAACATACACTGCCTGGGTATTTTGGAAAAAATAAGGAAATTGTAACTTTAGTCTAACAAAAAAATGTCAGTTTTATGCCAATGTCATTTCACATATACTACCCCTGTTTAGCATCCTACTAATTCACTTAACTAGGAAGTGTTAGCATTACAGAGGACAGGATCTCCTAGTTATCTTTTTATTTCTGAAACTTTTCTGAAAAATTCTGGACCACTGAGCTGATTCCATTTATAAGGATATTTTCTCAGTCCTGTTTTAAACAGCTGAATTGCATCCAGACATAAATTTCTCAGGGCATTTCTCTGACTTCTCTAAAATCCCAACACCAAACCACATCCCAGTGGCAATCTCAGATACCAGTGACTCCTCATTCTGATCTCTCACCAAGGGAGTATTTTCACCAGTAGAAAGTCACTAATCCATGCAGAGAATTCATCGTGCTCCAAAGAAAGCCGGATGCAGAAAACAGAGAAAAGGCTCTGGGACACAAGGGAGAAGTAGTCTAAAGAGCTGGTCTTCACTATTATAAGAAGAAAAGGAAAAAAATAAGTTGATAGCAAAGACCCCAGGCAGAAAAATTAAAAGTGGTGAAGTAAAGATTAGCAGATTCTCACCTCAGGCATTTCCTGAGGAAAAGCAGACACAGCCCCAGACTTGGGACAGGACATTTACCTGAGAAGCTGCCATTTCCTCTTCTTGCTCGTGCTCTGCATCTTGTCTGGGGATGTTATGCAGCAAACTCACACCTGCGTATTGAGAAAATACCTTCAAAGGCATCAACACAGCTCTTTAACCTGAAACTGATGCACCTACAGGCAGAGGATGTTGAAAAGCTGAAAAGACTGACCTCTCCTGACCTCTGTCTCAGGAGAGATTCAGGAACAATCACTTCCTACCTGGAGACATTACTTTGCCGACTAAGGTCCGTCTAGTCAAGGCTATGGTTTTTTCCAGTGGTCATGTATGGATGTGAGAGTTGGACTGTGAAGAAGGGTGAGTGCTGAAGAATTGATGCTTCTGAACTGTGGTGTTGGAGAAGACTCTTGAGAGTCCCTTGGACTGCGAGAAGATCCAACCAGTCCACTCTGAAGGAGATCAGCCCTGGGATTTCTTTGGAAGGACTGATGCTAAAGCTGAAACTCCAGTACTTTGGCCACCTCATGCGAAGAGTTGACTCATTGGAAAAGACTCTGATGCTGGGAGGGATTGGGGGCAGGAGGAGAAGGGGACGACAGAGGATGAGATGGCTGGATGGCATCACGGACTCGATGGACGTGAGTCTGAGTGAACTCCAGGTGTTGGTGATGGACAGAGAGGCCTGGCGTGCTGCGATTCATGGGGTCGCAAAGAGTCAGACACGACTGAGCGACTGAACTGAACTGAACCTGGAGACCAGCCTGTGAACTAATTTCTTGATTGTTCTGTCCTCAGAGAGAGCTCCTAACCCTCTGCTCACACAGATGATATGAGTTGACTGACTTCCCTGGTCCAAATCCAGCTAGACCAATCTCTCCTCAGAATGAAGCGTGGCTTCAGCTCTTACAAACGGACCAGGAGCCACGTCCTTAACCCGGGCCTCCCCTTGGAATCCCCTGGAGCACATCCTACAAACCACACCGATGCTCCACAGGACCAATAGAGAACTCTGTGGGGAAGGCACTGGTGAAGTTATTGCTTAACATTTGTCACGTGATCTTGACGGGAAACCAGATGGAAAGCACTTGGTTAAAGATTCTTTCTGAAACATTTCCGTGAATACAAACCCCTCCAGGTCAGAGTCCCACTCTGAAAGATTATGAATATGCAGGTCTGAGGTGGGGACATGAAAAGAGTCTGTAAAGTGGGAACTTCTAGACACACAGATGGTCAGCCTGACTCCCTGAGGAGGGGCTCTTTCTTGGATGGATGCAGTCCTCCAGGACCTGGTGCCATGCCCTTGGAGGAGGGGAGGTGGGAGTGAGTGCTTGGTGGGAATTACCTGCTGACCATGTTTTTGTGAAGGCTTTGGTCTCAGAATTCTGCAAAGATACCTCGAGTCCTTAGCTCTTTTCACTCCCTCCCAAGTCTGGGGCCACATGTTTTCACAAAATGATTTGCATTGTGATCACCTATCTGCAGGTAGGGGGCCTGCATCTTTTAGACCAGGAGTCTGAAGATGTTTCCATCACAGCTTTCTTTGAACATAGACCAGGAGCACCAGTGGACGACGGGTTAAATATATTCAAATGAAGAAACTTAGACTTTGAAAATGAGGCTCTAAATGCATATTTAGACCATCAAAAGAATGATCTGAGTTATAAAATGAATGATATCGAAGAAAATTAACACATGCATGTGTAGTTGTTGGTCTATTTAGTGTGTGTATCTTTCTAGGTTTTTTGAATCATCTTGCTGCAGTTTGCTCCCTGCTCCATTTTGGGAGTTATATAATATTTTCTCACATCTTTAAAGGTAATGTTAATAAAATTAGAAGAAGCATGTTCATTTTATAATATTATATGACTTAAATGAATACTTTGAATATTCAGTACAATATATTCAGTGTGCATGAACTGGGACCAATGACTTTTTATTTTAGAGATTTTTTTTTTTAATGGATCGTTTCATTTCACAGCACCACTGAGAATAAGGTGCAGAGTTTTCCCTTACAGCTCATGGTTCCCCACGTGGAGAGCATCTCTACTTATCTTTCCCTACCAGAGGAGACATTTGTCATCACTACCGAATCTACCAGCATCCCTTGTAGCTCAGTTGGTAAAGAATCCACCTGCAATGCAGGAGATGCAGGTTTGATCCCTGAGTCAAGAAGATCTCCTAGAGAAGGAAATGGCAACCCACTCAAGTATTCTTGCCTGGGAAAGTCCATGGACAGAAGAGACTGGCAGGCTACAGTTCATGGGACTCGCAAGAGTTGAACATGACTGAGTGACTAAAACAACTACCAACACAAATGAATCTACATGGACATTAAATGGATAAACTTCCTAGAATACTGGAATGGGGAGCCATTCCTTTCTTTAGGGGATCTTTGTAACCTAGGGATCGAACCTGTGTTTCCTGCATTGGCAGGCGGATTCTTTAGACTAACACCATCTACGTAAGCGTTTGCATACTATGAGTCTGGGCTAATGTATAATAACATGTGCCCATCATGGCAGTTTTACACAGATTATTTCATGGTCCTGGAAATTCTCTAGATTCAGAATATTCATAGCCCCACCTTTGCAATCCCTGGCAAACACTGACTATAATATCAAAGTGAAAGTCGCTCAGTCCTGTCCAACTCTTTGCATATCAGGCCTCCCTGTCCATCACCAACTCCCAGAGCATACTCAAACTCATCTCCATAGCATCGGTGATGCCATCCAACCATTTCATCCTCTGTTATCTCTTTCTTCTCCTGCCTTTAATCATTCCCAGCATAAAGGTCTTTTCCAATGAGTCAGCTCTTCACATCATGTGGCCAAAGTATTGGAGTTTCAGCTTCAACATCAGTCCTTCCAATGAACATTCAGGACTGATTTCCCTTAGGATGGACTGGTTGGACCTTCTGGCAGTCCAAGGGACTCTCAAGAGTCTTCTCCAACACCACAGTTCAAAAGCATCAATTCTTAGGTGCTCAGCTTTCTTTATAGTCCAAGTCTCACACACATACATGACTACCAGAAAAACCAAAACTTTGACTATACCGACCTTTGTTGGTAAAGTAATGTCTCTGCTTTTTAATAGGCTGTCTAGGTTGGTCATAGCTTTTCTTCCAAGGAGCAAGTATCTTTTAATTTTATGGCTGCAGTCACCATCTGCAGTGATTTTGGAGCACCCCCAAAATAAAGTCTGCCACTGTTTCACCATCTATTTGCAATGAAGTGATGGAACCAGATGCCATGATCTTATTTTTCTGAATGTTGAATTTTAAGCCAACTTTTTCACTCTTCTCTTTCGAGGCTCTTTAGTTCTTCTTCACTTTCTGCCATAAGGGTGGTGTCATCTGCATATCTGAGGTTATTGATATTTCTCCTGGCAATCCTGATTGCAGTTTGTGCTTCCATCCAGCCCAGCATTTCACATGATGTACTCTGCATTTAAGTTAAATAAGCAGGGTGACAATATACAGCCTTGATGTACTCCTTTCCTGACCTGGAACCAGTCTGTTGTTCCATGTCAAGTTCTAACTGTTGCTTCTTGATTGATCTGCATACATATTTCTCAGGAGGTAGGTCAGGTGGTCTGGTATTCCCATCTCTTTAAGGATTTTCCAGTTTGTTGTGATCCACACAGTCAAAGGCTTTGGTAGATGCAAAAGCAGATGTTTTTCTGGAACTCTCTTGCTTTTTCTAGGATCCAAGAGATGTTTGTAATTTGATCTCTGGTTCATCTGCTTTTTCTAAACCCAGCTTGAACATCTGGAAATTCATGGTTCACATATTATTGAAGCCTGGCTTGGAGAATTTTGAGCATTACTTTGCTAGCGTGTGAGATGAGTGCAAGTGTGCGGTAGTTTGAACATTCTTTGGCATTGCCTTTCTTTGGGATGCCACCAGGGAAGTCCTTTCTTTGGGACTGGACTAGTCCATGGAATTCTGCAGGCCAGAATACTGGAGTGGGCAGGCTTTCCCTGTTCCAGGGGATCTTTCCAACCCAGGGAATCGAACCCAGGTTTCCCAAATTGCAGGAGGATTCTTTACCAGCTCAGCTACAAGGGAAGCCCAAGAATACTGGAATGGGTAGCCTATCCATTCTCCAGTGGATCTTCCTGACCCAGGAATCAAATCAGGGTCTCCTGCATTGCAGGCGGATTCTTTACCAACTGAGCTATCAGGGAAGGCCCTAGTATCAAATTGACTTTAAATAATAATATCAAAACTGATTTTAAATATCAAAAAGCTTAATTTCAAGGAAACAAACAACCCAATCAAAAAATGGACAGGAGAACTCAATTCTCCAGATATTTAGATGGCCACCAAGCACATGAAAGATGCTCAACATTGCCAACTATTTGAGAAATGGAAATCAAAACTACAATGAGAGCACACCCCACACCGGTCAGAATGACCATTATCAAAGAGCCTGCAAATAGGATCATAAATGCTAGAGAGGATGTGGGAAATAGGCAACCATCCCACACTGTTGGTGGGAATGCAAACTGCTGCAGTCACTAAAGAGAACAGCATGGAAGTTCCTTAAAAAATGAAAACTTAAAGCAGAATGGAGTTTTCTTAAAAACATAGATTCATGAAGTTTTGGGAAAACGAACTCAATTTAAAGTAGACCAAAATTTTAAATCTGTCCTTTCTGAATTCTTAGTAAATAATAAAAAAGTTAAAAATATCAATATTGATCTAACATTTCTAAATTCTTCAAAAGGCCAGTGTACAAATATGTATACAGACACACTCTTCATTCTTAGCTTTCTCAGTGCTAATGTAAACCTTCATATATTTATTATATATTTCATTCAATGTATGCCAAAGCCATGGGAAGAAGCTTCTTTAAGCATAGATGAGAGACATGTGCTAAGAAATATATAGTGTAAAATTTTATGATTATTTGTTCACAATATTAACAACATGACTTTTAATTGTAGTTCTTGTGAGTTTTCAAAATTTTCACCTGTTAAAATGAGACTGTGGCAGTCTGTGGAATATCTCAGTTCAACAAAACTTCACACCAGATATGAGGGAGATGAGTTTATGACTCTAGGTCCTGAGAGAATTCACAGCAAGCCAAGAGGGCCCCAAGAGAGGTTAGAACCAAGGGAGGTTGGTATCAAGGCTAGAACCAGGCAGAGAAATCTCCAGTATCCAGGGTTCAGGTCTTTATAAGTGATCCTGGGTGAAGTGCTCTGGGCTCCCGAGGCTGAGAGTCGATTGGTCAATTCAGACCAAGATGAGCAGGATTCTGGTGAGCTCTCTGAGGTTGTCATTGAAGAGGTGGGCCTGTGAAGTAGAACCTGAGATTCTGTAAAACTGCTGATCTCAAGGAAGGTGGTCATTTAGTGCAGGTGCTCACAGGACTGGCTGGTGTGAGTTCAAGGACCCGGAGGCTGCCTGCTCCTCAGACAGATGCTGAGGCAGCAACAGCACGGAGCAGTTCAAGTAAACTCTCAACAGTACTCTGTATGATCCTTCTTATTAGAACCGTCACAATGTCCCTGTAGTTAGAGAGGGGGAAAAGGAACAATAGAGAAATGATGACAAATATAGGAAATTATTTGAGGTTTAAGACCAGTAAGTAAGCTAATTTCTACAGATGCCATCCCAATGTGGTACCAAATGGTTTTATTATTCCAATCTTTTCCCTGAAACCTTACATTTGTTGGAAACGTTAATGTTGGTGGTAGATTAACATTTCATTCATTACACATCAACCTAAACACTTAAACAACAACCACTTTTATTACTATATTAATCTCACACATAATCAACGTAAAACCTTTTACAATCCACTATATGATCCTTGGGCTTATCCAGACAGCCCCACTATGGTAATGGATGGGGAGGAAAGTGGACCAGGGGCTTGAGTGAACACAGAGAAAGTTGCCCCAGTGTCCAAAAGGAAATCGATGGATTGGACTCCCACAATTATTATTAATACCCTGGGTTCCTTAGGTATAATTAGGATGGGAGCTTGTGTGGGAACCCCTGGGCACCTTCAGTCCCAATTGCCTTGAGAGCCCGACCCCTGGGCGCTATGCCTCATAGGGCAGTATCTCCTCCAGTGTGGTCCTTTGCAGACATGGACATGGACATGGAGCCAGGGGTGGCTTAGACAACTGAGGGTAATCCCGCTTGAGATGTCCCTCCTTTGCACAATAATAAGATGTCTATCCCTTTTCAGTTGGGTTCCTTTGGCCATTGTTCCTCAGGCTGTTTCAGAGCGGATCTAACAGCCATTTTGGGGACTTCATTCTTTGGCCTGGTTCTTTGTTGCCTCTTATTTTCCTCCTTGTATTCTCTGTTGTAAAATACTGTCTGAGCCAGCTGTAACAGTTTTTCTAAAGACTGATTTGATCCAAATGACTGTTTTCATAACGTAGGCAGATATCTGGAGTCGACTGAGTGAGAAATCTATCCTTTAAGATTACTCCTCCTTCTGCACTTTCAAGATGAACAAATATCAGTAAACTTGCAGAGACCCTCCTGTAGTCTATCTAGGACTTTACCCGGAGTTTCCTTCATTCTTGTTCTATGTGAGCCAACTTAGCATAGTTGGAAGGCTTAGCGTGCCCTAGCTTAAGTCCTTCAAGAATCCATCCGACAAAGTGGCTCTGTTATGGGAACTTCTTGAGTCTCAGTAAGGAGCAGGGCTATTTCATGTTCCTTCTTTCCCCTTGCCTTCAAGCCATTCATCTCCAAAAGTAGTAGCTTCCCCCCAAACTCAAGCTCTCAAGTCAGGCATCAGCATCTGCCCCAAGACATACTTTACATCTCTCCAATAAGCTCATAAAATAAAGTTAGTCCCATAAAGGCTTCTATGTACTTTTTGGGTCCTCTAAATAGTCTTGACCACAATCGGGACTGTTTGAATTTCTACCAAGAGTGAAGTAACCTCTTCTGGAAGGGTGCCCTGATTCTCAGCCTGTTTAGTTGGGACCCTGGATACAGGGGCAAAGTAAGAGGACAGGAGGGATCTGAAGGTTTCACACCCAAATCTGTACCCTTAGGAAATAAATCTGGCATGTCTTGAAGAGAGATAAAGAGCAACACATATATCACTTCTACCCATTTCCCTTGTTTTCTACAGAACCATTCCAATTGTAAAACAGTATCATAATTAAGAGACTTCAACTGGCCTGCGTTCCCCATCTTCAAAAGGATTATCATGACTATTCGGTATCATATAAGATCAGGCATGTCTTTTTAAAACTCAGGGTATAAAACCTGTTCCAGTATTTTAAATATATATAAAAGTTTGATTCTGGAGCTGTTAGCTTCCATCTGTGAGAGAGAAAAAAGAGGCATCCACAGCAGTGGCTGTTTTCCACCGGAGGCATCCCTCCCTGCTCTAGATGAGGGTGGGGACCGACTTTCCACTGAAGCTTTCCTTCTCTGGTTAGACTTAGTCTGTCCCTTACCAATATCTGTCCTTTCTGGTTCTACCACTGAGGTGGGATGAATATGCACCAAGTGTAGACCTGATGGCATCCCAGATTAATGTCCAGTCATTAATGTCCATCATTAAGACCTTTGTCTGATTTCTGCTCTTTCTGTCATGCCACCTAGAGTGCAACAGAGTAGCCTTCTGTAATGCTCCCCAAGCTAGGACTATTAGGGAAAGTATCCATCTTCCGTGTACTTGCGCATATTCCCGAGTACAATCCTGAGTGCAGTAGAAGGGGTGAGTCATAAAGGGATGAGCAACAACCAAGATGTCCCTTCTGAGTGTAGCAAAAGCGGGGAAGGGCTGCCCAGCAAGGAAAAAGTGATTTTAGTCCTTCAACTATTAGTGCCAATCCTTCCAGTTCATTCTCACAGATTTCACAGAAAGAATATCTAAGGAGTTGAGACAGAAGCCACCAGAGCGCCTCCTCTGATCCACTAACAGCACCGCCAGAGGAAGAGGCCTGCTGTACTTCCAATTTGGTATTCTCGAGTTATATTCATAGAAACCTCGTGCTCACTAGCAGCGCTTCCATCCATATAGTTTGAGGCACAGCTATGATGAGGACTCACTTTTAGGAGTCTGGCTCCATATTCAGCAGATGGAATTCTTTTGTTTTCTCCTTTGTCTCTCGCTCCTCTTCTTTTTTCAGCTATTTGTAAGGCCTCCTCAGACAACAACTTTTGCCTTTCTTTTTCTTGGGGATGGAACCATGATGGTGTGATCACTCACCTAGAGCCAGACATCCTGGAATGTGAAGTCAAGTGGGCCTTAGGAAGCTTCACTACCAACAAAGCTAGTGGAGGTGATGGAATTCCAGCTGAGCTATTTCAAACCCTAAAAGATGATGCTGTGAAAGTCCTGCACTCAATCTGCCACCAAACTTGAAAAACTCAGCAGGGGCTACAGGACTGGACAAGGTCAGTGTTCATTCCAACCCCAAAGAAGGATAACAACAAAGAATGCGCTAGCTACCACACAATTGCACTCATCTCACAGGCTAGGAAGTTCGTGCTCAAATTCCTTCAGGCTAGGCTTCAAAGAATCAAAAACTTTCAGATTTACAAACTGAATTTAGAAAAGGCAGAGGAACCAGAGATCTAATTTTCAACATCCGTTGGATCATAGAAAAAGCTAGAGAATTCCAGAAAACCATCTACTTCTGCTTCATTGACTATGCTGAAGCCTTTGACAATGTAGATCACAACCAACTATGGAAAATTCTCCAAGAGATGGGAATACCAGACCATTTGGCATTTCTTCTTAGTTTTTTCACTGCTAAAGTATACATTCATTTATTTATATAAATAGCATTTAATGTATGTCAAAGCCATGAAAAATGGTTCTTTTTAAAAATTTATTTTTTAATTGGAGGAAATTGCTTTACAACGTTGTGTTGGTTTCTGGCATACAAGGATGTGAATCAGCCATAATTATAAACAGAATTCCCTCCCTTGAAAAAAGAGTTCTTGAAGCCTAGACAAGAAACATGTGCTAAGAAATATATAAGGTAATATTTTATAAACATTAGTTCAGAGTTTTATAGGTGTTTTGATTGTTAAATTTACACTTGCTTAAATAAGCCTATACAAGTCTCTGAAAAGTCTCAGTTAAACAGCAGAACACAAGGAAATGGAAATAGGTGAATTTATTACAAGGACCTGAAACAATTAACAAAAAGTGCACCCCGAGGGAGGTCAAGGCTAGAACCAGGCAGAGAAAGTTGCAGTACTTGGGGTTCAGGCCTTTATAAGTGACACTGGGTGAAGTGCACGGCTTGTAAATTCACTGATGTTGAGAAAAACTGACATCTGGTGAATGGCTTTGACACAATCCTTACACTTATAAGTTTTCTTTCCAGTATAAATTTGTTGATGTTAAGTAAGATTTGAGTTCTGATAAAAGGCTTTGCCACGCTTTGTACATTTATAAGGTTTCTCCCCAGTATGAATTTGCTGATGCCAAATAAGATATGAGCAATAGATAAACACTTTGCCACATTCCTTACATTTATAACTTTGTAAGATTTCTGGCCAGTATGGATTCACTGATGGTGACTAAGATGTGAACTGTGGCTAAAGGCTTTGACAAATTGTACATTTGAAAAGTTTCTGATCTGTTTGAATCATCCAATCGCTACTTAGATTGGATGAGTGAGTAAAGACTTTTATACATTTCTTACACTTGTTTTCTTTTTGTGGATTCTGAATAGTCTACTGTTGAATAAGTTCTGAAGACTGATTAGAAACTTTACCATATTCACTACAATTATAAGTCTTCTCTCCAATATGAGTATCTTTATAGAAAGACCTGATATTTGATAAATGGAACAGCATAGTTACTCAGAACTGTACACAGTTTCACTAGGACTCTCAAGAAAGGAAACAGCAACCAGTTCGTGCAGGTTGTCGTAAGCCAAGAAGAGCATTTCAGTTCTCACTGTGAAAGAGAAAGGTAATCACCAGACAAGATTTCATCATGGTTTAATAGGAAGAAGGCAGCAGGTGATAGCCATCTATGACAGAAACAGAAATAAATCCAGACTTCTCCAAAATCGTTTCCAATGAAGCAGATCTTCCGAAAACACATGACGAAGAATGACTTCCTCACTGATGCTTGGATCTCTCACCTGAGTCATCGGCTCCATCCATTCACACGTACCTGGGTACATGGCCATTGTTTCCATTCTCCTTATACTCCTGGGATCCTTCATTTGCTCCAGAAAAGTGACCAGGTCCACCTTAGAGACCACAAGACCTGTTCATCAGAGAATGGAATATTTGTTTTGCTAGAGATTCATCACTTTTCAATCTAATATGTATCCAGGTGAGAAGAGAATGCATGGTAGAATGTTAAGACAGCCTAGAAAAAGATCTCCCCAGATAGTTTATCGAAAGCACCTATACAACACTAACTTATACATAAAAACCAGATCCTGACATTCTGGTCACATACTACAACGCAAAAGTAAGTAGTGGAAATTGGATTTGAAGAGGAGGGTGATACCATTTTATATCACAGAACTTATAGAATTAGCACTAACCTAGAAGTAGGCAGATTACATCAAGGAAGAAAAAAATTTAAATCATCATGAAGTCTTCTTTCTAAATTCACAATTTCCCATTTTCCCACAGAAAGCAGGGATCTGAAACGCTATTAAAAGAGGCAGAAGATTCCAAGAGACATTCTAGAAATGCAGGAACCAAAACCCTGAGAGTAGATAAGAGATTCTGGAAGGAAGTTATCCTCAACCAAAGTGGCCAAGTTCCTATAGTTCTCTAACATCATGTGCCTGTACACTTCCCTTTGACTGAGGTCCAGGTAACCCACTCCTCTTGAGTGAAATCTATGGTCACAACCTGGAACATCAGGGGTCCCAGAAATACAAAGTACAGATGACATGTGGCTGTGAGAAGACTTCCCAATGTGCTCCAAGATGACAAGAACAAGCTCACAGAACTGGTTTCGATGTAGGAGAGTGTTTGGTGTATACTTTTTACACAGCAATATTTTCTACCGAATTCCTAACCCAACAAATGACGAGATGTGACCCACAAACCATTTCAGAAAATATTCTGATCTGGAAGAGAAATGACAAAATAATCAGAACAACATTGGCATTTCTTTTTGGGGGGGAGGGCCACACCACCTGGCTTGTGGGATCTTAGTTCCCTGACCAGGGAATGAACCTCCAACCCTGCAGTGAAAGCACAAAGTCCTAACCACTAGACCACCAAGGTATTCCCGGCATATTTATTTTTGAGTGTTGTATTTGTATGACACAGGATGAATTGTCAATCAAGGAAACAGGTAATATTTTTAAAAAGCATACCCTGATCCAAGAGTTCTTGAGTGGGACAAATGTGTCATTTATTTTAACAAGCTTATTTTTTTTCTTAGTATTTTTAACAAGCTTTTTTAAACTAGTAATGTTGAAAATTCTGCTCCATGAATGACCGTTTTGAACAGTAATGAAGTACGATAAGTACTTATAATAAGTACTTGTAATAATAAGTAATGCCGGGGTCCAGCCCCGGTGGATCCAGGGTGATTCAAAGGTGGGGGGACGGAGTCGGCGTCTTTGGAAAAATACATATTTAATCACAGATACAGAGAGATTAGAAATGGATAGTGTAGTAGGAAGATCAGTGGAGAAAAAGAGGCTGAATAACTTGGATTACGTGGAAGAGCATCCATGCTCCAGATGGGAATTCAGCCAGAAAAATGGGGAGCAGAAAAGAAGCGACATGAGGGAATCAGTCTTTCCGGAAACTGATCCGATTTCTTTATTTTGGGGTTTGCTTATATACCTGTTGTTACACATAGGGATGAATACAGAGTCACGTGGGGGTCAGCAGTCCTGACCTTTATCAAAATCAGGTGCTTCACATAAATGTAAAAAAAAAAGGTCTTAGGGATATTACATCATCTTCTGGCCATGAGTGAGACCTGCTGACATTTTATGATCCTTTCTTTCTGATAACCAAAAACTTATTTCTTCCAAGGGTGTTTTTTCTTAAACCAGGCACCACCCTCCAAATAAAGTTACATTCCTATAGGGTGAGGGTGTAGTGAGTTACAATCAAGAAAGGAATTTATTTAATCCCAAGGTTAACATGATTAGTCTTAAAGGTTAATACTTATTTCTCCTATATGCTTAAAGGTTAATACTTATTTCTTCCTATATGCTAGTTATATTCATTATAAGTGTAGGCAACATGGAGATTTAGCAGCAAACATCAGCCCAACAAATGAAAATCCTTTCACCAATGCTCCCCTTAAGATCTATTTAGTCTTAAGATATGATAGAGTTACATTTTTACATAGCAAGGACACAGTGATTTATAACAAAGTACAATGATCTATTACAAAAGAGAAAATCCATTAACTCAAAAAGTCTAGTGTTGCTAACATCAAAAACTACTGTATTTCCCTTTGCTATATTCCAAATACATTGATTAATATATTCCCAAGTGCCTAAGGATATGGAGGCCTGGCACAATCATTGACTCAACAAGAAGAAAAAGTCCTATGCTAATTAAGACTCTCAAAATACTCCAAAACTCTCTGTGCTGTTTACAGTTGAGAGGTAGTAAACAATCTTGTGCCTAGTGGCAGCAGTATGGATAATCCTGTCACACAAGCTAGTCTGTCAGCAGAGAGGTTTGACCTGAGACATCTTTGTCCCACTCAGAGCAGGGAATTAGCAGCAATTATTGACACAACAAATGAAGAACCCTTCACCAAATAATTCCTAACCAACCCATTATACTAATAATTTCTAACTCCCCAAAAGAATTCACCTTTAATAAGTCTAAAACATCTCGTGCCTCTCAGATTTGGAGGCTGTAAACAATCACATGTGGCCGGACAAACCTATACAGGTGGGCTAGATAACCTTCAGAGGAGTCAGTAAGCTGAAACACTCTTGTCATGCCCAAGAATTTTTATTGCCTTGGAGCTGCACGTTTACTCCTTCTCCGAGAGAAACGGTTATGGGGGAGAGCCCCCCGTAAAGTCAGAGGTGTAGGTGAGAGCATAAAACAGACTCTCGTTTTGGGGTTAGATGCTCGGGAACAGGGGGTTTCCTGAGGCTTGATCACGCCTTTGCGTATGCCAAGCCTCCTTCCTCATGACCTTTGCCATGGGCGGAGTTCCTCACACTGGCCCCCGGCAAGCATTCATACTTACTTTTGAATTTCAAGTGTTTTATAAATTATACAGTCCTAATAAGGAGCAACAATAATTTAAACTATTTACTATATATTACATATCTTTCTGATAGTTTTTATAGTGTCTTGGATGTGCAAAAGAAACAATTTAAAATCAATAATGTTGTTGTTCCACCTTTCTGCAAATATATAGCAAACATTCCTTCAGTTCAGTTCAGTCGCTCAGTCATGTCCGACTCTTTGCAACCCCATGAATCGCAGCACGCCAGGTCTCCCTGTCCATCACCAACTCCTGGAGTTCACTTAAACTCATGTCCATTGAGTGATGTCATCCAGCCATCTCATCTGTCATCCCCTTCTCTTCCTGCCCCCAATCCCTCCCAGCATCAGGATCTTTTCCAATGAGTCAGCTCTTCTCATGAGCTGGCCAAAGTACTGGAGTTTCAGCTTTGGCATCAGTCCTTCCAATGAACACCCAGGACTGATCTCCTTTAGGATGGACTGGTTGGACCTCCTTGCAGTCCAAGGGACTCTCAAGAATATTCTCCAACACCACAGTTCAAAAGCATCAATTCTTTGGCACTCAGCTTTCTTCACAGTCCCAACTCTCACATCCACTCATGACCACTAGAAAAACCATAGCCTTGACTAGATGGACCTTTGTTGGCAAAGTAGTGTCTCTGCTTTTCAATATGCTATCTGGGTTGGTCATAACTTTTCTTCCAAGGAGTACGCGTCTTTTAATTTCATGGCTGCAATCACCATCTGTGGTGATTTTGGAACACCCCAAAATAGTCTGACACTGTTTCCACTGTTTCCCCATCTATTTCCCATGAAGTGATGGGACCAGATGCCATGATCTCATTTTTCTGAATGCTGAGTTTTAAGCTAACTTTTTTACTGTCCTCTTTGAATTTCATCAAGAGGCTTTTTAGTTCCTCTTCACTTTCTCTCCATGTCAAAGTGAAAGTGAAAGTGAAGTCACTCAGTCGTGTCTGACTCTTTGCAATCCTGTGGACTGTAACCCAGTAGTCCTCTCAGTCCATGGGATTCTCCAGACAAGAATAGTGGAGTGGGTTGCCATTTCCTTCTCCAGGATCCATATCAAAAGAGGGTCTTAAATAATCTTTTTCACCAAATGGGAAAGCTAATGAAGGAAATCCTATGCAAGCATCCCATCTCTATTATCTCAGTCCTGGGAGTGGCTTGTCACTCTTCTCGCTCCTGACAGGAACTAAAAAGGAACAGAGGTCTCAAGAGAGATAGGAAAGGGCAAACAGGACTCCTACTGTGAAACATTCCCTGACAGTCCATGACTAAGACTCTCAGCTTCCAAGGCAGGGGGATGGGTTCAATACCTGCTTAGAGAAATAGATCCCACACCCCACAGCTAAAGCTTTCCAGCGTCAACAAAATCTCCCACATGGCTCCAAGATCCTGCCTGCTACAACTAAGACACAGCTGAGCCAAACAAATAAATCAGTGTATTTTTCAAACGAACTTTGTATAACTTGGGAGAATACCAAAACAAGAAAACAAAATCATCAAATAATTTCAACATTTTTCTGCACACAGAGATACAATAAAATGAGATTATACTTACTAAGAATATTAAAGCTATTCATGTCAATAAAATCAAGATCATTTTTAAAGGGTTAATATATATACATCTACTTGTGGATGATATTCTTTGTACATTTTGGATACATTTAGGGTGGAAACATACACAGCAGTATAAGATAAATTAGGACTACTGGTTCTGAAGCTTTTCTTTCTTGAAAAACTGTATTATTTGTGTTGAGCTTTATCTTTCAACACCCTGGAAAACAGATTGGCACCATTATGATTGTTGTAAATATTTTGAAAAAATACAAATACGCGGTAAAAAGACTGTGTCTGTGATTTGGGCCTGGAGTGTTCTGTAAACATCACACCTGGGCTTGAGTGATCAATTCGCCTACCCCGAAAACCCACGATCTATAATCAACACAATGAGTGTTCATTCTCAGAAGCAAAGAGAAACCAAGAAGATGGGGAGTTTCTCCATTAACTATGAGCATTTCCACACATTCCTTATTCCTTTTTTCCACACCCTGTTTAAAGAGAGAGAGAAGTTTGAACTTCATAGTCTCATGATGTCAGAGAGATGTCTCCAGAACCAGTGGATATCAGATGTCATGGTGTAAATGAATCACATGAAAGACGTACAATCACTGCCTGGGCACTCTGGAATTAACAATGAAATTATAACTTGAATCTAACATTTAGAAATGTCAATTTTATGCAAACTTCATTTCACATATACTTCCCCTGTTTAGTATCCTAATAATGCGTTTAACTAGTAAGTCTCAGCAATGCAAAGGACAGCATCTCCTATTTTTCATTTCTGAAAATTTTCTGAAAAAACTCTGGACCCCTGAGTTGAGTCACTGGGCTTCCCAGCCAGCTCAGTGGTAAAGAATTTGCCTGCCAATATTGGAGATGTAGCTTCAGTCTCGGGGTGGAGAGAATCCCTGGGATGAGGAAATGGGAACCCACTGCAAAATTCTCGCCTGGAAAATCCCATGGACAGAAGAGAGTTGGTTCTATGTAAAATGACATTTTCAATCTCTGTTTTAAATATCTATATTGCATCCAGGTGCTAAGTCATGACTGCATTTCGCAACGTCCCTAAAATCCCAACACCAAGCCACATCCCAGTGGGAGTGAGGCTAGGAGTGACTCCCCATGCTCATCTCTCAAAAAAACAATAGTTTCAACAGTTGAAAGTCGCTGATTTACACTGAGAATTCATCATGCTCCATAGAAAGCGAGGATGCAGACAATGGAGCAAAGGCTCTGGGACACAAGGAAGTAGTCCAAAGGGCTGGTCTTCACTATTATAAGAAGAAATGGGAAAAAATAAGATGAGGAGATGGCTGGGAAGGAAAATTAGGAGCAGAAAGCTAAAGGCTTGCGGATTCTCATTTGGGCATTTCAGGAGGAAAAGCAGATGCAGCCCCAGACCCAGGACAGGATATTTACCTCAGAAGCTGCCATTTCCTCTTCTTCCTCCTGCTCTGTCTTCTCTGGGGATGTTACGCTGCAAACACATTTCTGAGTTTTGAGAAAATACTTTGGAGGGCATCAACACAGCTCTTTAACCTGCAACCACCGCTCCTACAGACAGAAGGACCTTGAAAAGCTGAGAAGACCAACCTCTCCTGTCCTCTGTCTCAGGAGAGATTCAGGAACAATCAATTCCTACCTGAAGACCAGCCTGTGAACTAATTTCTTGATTGTTCTCTCCTCATAGAGAGCTCCTAACACTCTGCCCACACAGACGATGTGAGCTGACTTCCCCTGTCCAAATCCAGCTAGACCAACCCTGTTGCCTCTCCGTGGATGAAGCCAGGGCTCAGCTCTCATAGATGGATCAGGAGGCACGTCCTTAACCCGGGCCTCCCCTTAGAATCCCCTGGAGCACTTCCTAGACACCACAGTGATGCTCCCACAGGACCAACATAGAACTCTGTTGGGAGGGCATCAGTGAGGTCATTTCCTGACACTGGTCATGTGATCTTGATGGGAAACCAGATGGAAACCACTTGGCTCAAGATTCTTTCTGAACCATTTCAATAAATACAAATCCCTGGTGGTCAGGTCCCCACTCCAAGAAGTTATCAATCTGCAGGTCTACAGTGTGGCCGTTACTGGAGTCATCAGCAAATCCCATTTTTTTCTGATGTTTCTTCCCCCAAACCAACATTCAGGAGTCCTGAACTCAAAGCCTCACACTCACCACACCTTAGAGTTCTCTGTAGGGGAGAATTTAGGGCAGGAATTTCTGAGAGAGGTCAAAACTAGAATCAGGCAGAGAAAACACCAGTTCTTGCAGTTTAGTCTTTAATTCGGTGAGCACTGTGAGGGTGTCATTGAAGGGGGGCTTGTAAAGTAGACCCTGGGGTTCAGCAAGACTGTTGATCTCAAGGAAGGTGGTCATCTAGAGCAGGTGCTCACAGGACTGGCTGGTGTGAGTTCAAGGAACTGCAGGCTGCCTGCTGCCCAGACAGATGCTGAGGCAGCAACAGCATGGAGCAGTTTAGGCAAACTGTCAACAATATTCATTTTTTGATATAAGGATATGAGATGTGTGACTTTTACCAAACAAAGCCTAGGAAGCACTTAGAAAGCGTGGTATACACTAATTCCATGCCTTTTCCAGGAAGAGTTTCTAATATGTTTCTGGGTTATCACAGAAGCTGTCTTCATTTCAAGATTGTCAAGTAATAATCATGACTTGTGTTGATATTATAAAGATACATCAACATTGCAGTGAACTGTCGTGTTTTTCTTACAAATCAAGGATATTACTATTGAAACTTTAGAACCAACTTCTATCTTACTTTCATACATGGAAAGATTAAATGATCACTTACATCATGGCAACTCCCAGATATTTCACATCAATGCCAAACACCTCCATTTAGATGGTCATTGTCTATTTTACATTATGGTATCCTTCATCTTCTAATGGAGAATAGACAGAAATGGTTGCAACACAATATGAAAAGGCTAATCTTTAATAAACCATAAAAAACCTATGTTTCCAAACACAGTATAAAGCTTAGTATGGATTGAGTGTTGAATTATATTCATGTCAAAGAATCTCAAATCATGTCATTATAAACAAGCATTCAAATGGCAATCCACTCCAGTACTATTGTCTGGAAAATCCCACACAGGAGCCTGGTAGGCTACAGTCTATGGGGTCGGAAAGAGTTGGACATGACTGAGCGACTTCACTTTCACTTTCATACATACATTGCTAAGAATTGTAACTTTCTAACCATCAACCTTCATCTCACGATTCATGCCAATATGTCCATTTTCCATGTGTTTTAACTATGGAGTACTCCCTACAGTCATTCTACTTTAGAGAAACTTCTGAAAACAGATTGGTGAAATGCCTTCTATTACGCAATCTCTGATATTTATTTAGATTTTAACCTTTGATTACTTTTCTACATATTGGTTACATCATTTCCATTGTTTTTTTTGTATAAACTCTTGGGTTTTCTCATCCATGTTTAGGGCAAACCTCTTCCATCACTTGTTCCATTACTAGAGTTTCTCTCCAGTGTGTGTTCTCAGATGTTTAGTGAGATAATCACTCCGACCAAAGGCTTTGCCACATTCAGTACATTCATAAGGTCTCTCTCCAGTATGTATTCGCCGATGGTGAATAAGACTTGAGTTGTGATTAAAGGCTTTGCCACATTCAGTACATTTATATGGTCTCTCTCCAGTATGCATGCGCCGATGGTCAGTAAGATTAGAACGTGTAATAAAGGCCTTACCACATTCTGCACATTTATAACGTCTATCCCCAGTATGAATTCGGTGATGTTGAGTAAGGGCTGAATTCGTAATAAAGGCTTTGCCACATTCATTACATTTGTATGGTTTTTCCCCAGTATGGATTCGAAGATGTCGAGTAAGAGCTGCACAACGATGAAAGGCTTTGTTACATTCTTTACATATATAAGGCTTTTCTCCAGTATGGATTCGCTGATGATGGGTTAGATATGAGGAACTGATAAAGGCTTCGCTACATTCTGTACATTTATAAGGTTTCTCTCCTGTATGAATTCGCCGATGTTGAATAAGATGTGAGTAGTCAGTAAAGGCTTTGCCACACACTGTACATTTGTAAGGTTTCTCTCCAGTGTGAATTCGCTGATGTCGACTAAGAAATGAGGAACGACGAAAGGCTTTGTTACATTCTTTACATATGTAAGGTTTCTCTCCAGTATGAATTCGCTGATGTTCAATAAGTTCTGAGTTGTAAGTAAAGGCTTTGCTACATTCTGTACATTTATAAGGTTTCTCTCCAGCATGAATTCGCTGATGTTGAGTAAGAAGTGAGTGACAGTTAAATGCTTTGCTACATTCTGTACACTTGAAAGATTTCCTTCCTGTATGAATTTTCCTATGTCTACTTAGACTGGATGACTTACTAAATACTTTCTCATGTATCTTACACTTGTTTTCTTTCTGTGGATTCTGAACAGTGTCCTGTTGAGTAAGTTCTGAACAGTGATTAGAAATCTTACTATATTCACAACAAGTCCTCTCTCTAGCACAAGTACTCTTATCTAGAGAAAAACCTGACATTTGATCAAAGGTATTTCTACATTTATTACTTTTAGAATCCTTGTTTGAAGATTTGGGTCCCTGATGTTTCATAAGGTTTGAGTCTCCTTCAACTGTATACCTAGTTTCATTTCCTGAATATCTTCTCAGTCTACCATAAATATTCTTGTAATTATTGGAGCTGGAGCTCTTACTTAAGGTCAGACTCATTTTATTATATATGGAAAGTTGTTGTGTATTAACCATATCACGATACGTATTGAACAATGATGGCTGGATTGCATCTCTTCCATTATCATCAACATTATACATCTTGGAATGGAGAGAAAATATCTCTTGGGGAAAGAATAATGACACCATGCTCACGGATCCCTCAAATTGATTAGACTGTGAGTTTTCACACTCATTGTTAAATTGTAGGTGTTCAGACACGCTTGAATGTATGTTTAGTCGAAGCCTTTGTTCAGAATGAGTATTCGCAGTAGAGACTAGATTATCTTCCAGATTTTCCACATTTTCTTTTAGAGAACATGTATGTTTCAAAAAAGGATGGAAATCTTTTCTTAAACACTTACACTTCTCGGCAGATGTTGAAGACTGAAGTTGGTGTTTTTCCCAATTTGACTCACGCTGCTCATTTCTTTTGCCAGTAATGTTAGCATTATGTGTCACTGTCTCCATTTCTTTATGCCCATAGAAACATCCTCTCTGGTTTTCATTTACCCTCGTATATTCCCGATCTTTCATTAAATTTAAGTTTCTGAGGTGAAATATTTGATATATTCCTAGGTTTCCTTTTGGGAATACTTCTTCTAACGCTGGATTCTTTGGCATCAAATTCTGGGTGTCTTGTGGAGACACAGCTGAAAGATACCAAAAAACAAGTAATTTTACCTGCTATTCTCAGTGAATATCTTTAAAGATTTAGAGAAAATTGATGACCACAGCTAGTTTAAAAATAAAATAGAGACGGAAGGATCAAGATGCCAGAGGCTTAGGCAGATGTGGAGATCATAACTCTCTCCACAAATGAATGAGAAATGGAACAATTTTCACAGAGCCCAGCTGAACACTAGTAGAGGCCCTTGGAAATCTAAAAGGACAAGAAAGATTCCTGCTCTGCAGGGTAGGACAAAAGAAAGAAGAAGGAAAAAGAAGAGGAGAGGAAGTGGGTTGGGGCCTGCAACCCTGCGGGGAGATGAAAGTGAGGAGAGGTCTCCATATCCGAGGAAGCCCCTCACTGGGGGAGCTCAGTTTGGACAGAAGGAGAGCCTCATTCTCTGTGGGAAGAAAACATGGCAACCAGGGTGTGGTAGCAGGACAGAGTGAGACCTGCACACAGGGTACTGACCTCAGCCCTGCCCACCCAGCCTTAGAGGCATGTCCAGCAATGCAGACAAGAGCTGGGTGCTGAAAGGTGGAGTTTGGAGAGCATACCAAGGCAGAGGACTGCAGTTGGCTGTGAGGAAACATCCTGAAGGGATTGGAGTGAGGCAGGAGCTCTGCAAACAGGATGCTTGTGGTGAAGCCTGAATCACCATAGAGCAGAGGACCATTGGTGAGTGATGCCCAAAAAAGAAGCCCATTGCATCTCCTGTGCCTTGTGCCCGCCCCTGCTAGCCAAGGACTACGAAGAACTCTACCCACGTAGGTCTTCTGAGGCCCCAGCCATGGCCTCCCCCATCGACATCCTCCACAATCAGCAGAATCCTGTGCTCTGGAGCAGCCTCAGGAGAAGACAGCTGTGAGTTGACCATATGCACAGATGGAGCAGAAAGCACAGGTGAAACCCAGGGATAAAGAAGAAAAGCTGAAACCTCTCCTTGTAGCAACACAAGCCACGGCCTTACACCCATGACCAGCTTTGTAACCTCAGCCCCAACAGAGCATCTGAATCAATGACAGGGCTCTCTCACTCATGGCAGGTATAGCTTTAGTAGCTGGAGCCTGAGCTGCCCCGTAGCACCACAGCGGGTCCAGCTTCATGCTCAATGCTATCCCAGGACCTGACTTCACTGAATCTATGCTGGTGACCTTGTGAAAGCAACAGCTGAGAGACACCAGGGCCATGTGCCATCACTCCCATGGTTAAGGTGAGCCAAGAGCATTGCCAGCACTACATAACATGAGAACTTGCAGAACGCATGAGAGGCGACACCAGAGCACACCCTGAGGTGAACATCCCCAGAGGAGTAATACTCAGTGACTTCTCTCCCAGTGGGTGTGCTCCAATCCCACCTGCCTCGCACCACAGATCAGAATCACAGTGAAGACTCAGATCTGGGGGCTCTATTCCACCACGCAGGGAGCAGGCCCCACCGGAGAGAGGGCAGTAACAACCACAGAACAATGGGGAAACAGCCCTGAATATCCAGAGCAGGCTCTGGATAACAGCTCACAGTTAACAGCAATCAGAGCACAGATCAAGAGAGGATAAGGGCACAACCTCTGGACCAACCTCACCCACCAAGGTGCAGATACCAGAAGGAAGAATAACTAGGTTGCTGCACTCTTCAAAACAGAGACCACACACAGAACGCTGGACAAAATGAGATGGCAAGGAAATAGGTTATAGGGAAAGAAACAAGATAAAAACCTCCAAGGACCGCTGAATTAAGAGGTTATAGGCAATCTAATGATTACTTCTTGCTTTTAGTCATCTTAAGTGGAGACACCAAACACTTTCACAAATCCTATGTGCCTAGTAATTCTTAAATCCACTTCTTGCCACACGTTTCTGAGAATGGTCTATCAGATGTTTCAATCTAAGAATCATAAATGATAGTGACAGAGAACTGGTCAGAAACTAGGCACACATAAGATAGTGTCCGAGGAAGCTGAATACAAATAAGATATACTTAATAAAGTACTAGTTTTAAGAAATTAAATAAGAAGAGAGACTTTCAAACTATGATTGAAAGAGGGAACTCTACTCATTGCTCTGTGGACACCTATATCGGAAGGAAATCAATAGGACGGTAAAGACTAGAGATCTCTTTAAGAAAATTAGAGGTACCAGGAATATTTCATGCAAAGATGGGAACAATAGAGGACAGAAATGGGATGGATCTAAAAGAAGCAGAAGATATTAAGAGAAGTTGGAAAAATACATTGAAGAACTATACAAAAAAGATCTTAATGACCAAGATAACCACGATGGTGTGATCACTCACCTAGTAACAGACATCCTGGCATCCAAAGTCAAGTCGGCCTTAGAACACATGAATACCAATAAAGCTAGTGCAGGTGATGGAACTGCAGCTGAGCTATTTCAAGCCCTAAAAGATGATAATGCTAAAGTTCTGCACTCGATAAGCCAGCAAATTTGGAAAACTCAGCAGTGGCCTCAGGAAGGAAAAGGTCAGTTTTCATTCCAATCCCAAAGAAAGGCAATCCCAAAGAACACTCAAACCACTACACAATTTCCTTCATTTTAAACAAAAGCAAGGGCTTAAAATTCTCCAAGTGAGGCTTTAACAGTACGTGAACCAAGAGCTTCCAGATGTTCAAGTTGGATTTAGAAAAGGCAGAGGAACCAGAGAGCAAATTGCCAACATCCCTTGGATCATATAAAAAGCAGGAGTTCTTGAGAAACAATGACATCTGCTTTATTGACTACACCACAGCCTTTGATTGTGTGGACAACAAGAAACTGGAAAATTCTCAAAGAGATGGGAATATCAGACTACCTTACCTGCCTCCTGAGATATCTGTATGCATGTCAACAAGCAACAGTGAGAACTGGACATGTGACAATGGACTGATTCCAAATTGGGAAAGGAGTACGTCAAGGCTGTATACTGTCACCCTGCTTATTTAACTTATATGCACAGTACCTCATGTGACATGCTGGGTTGGATGGAGCACAAGTTGGAATCATGATTTCAGGGAGAAATATCCATAATCTCAGAGATACAGATGACACCACCCGTATAGCAGAAAGAGAAGAGGAACTGAGGAGAGTCTTGATCATACTGGAAGAAGAGGCTGAAAAAGCTGGCTTCCAACTCAGCCTTCAAAAAACAAAGATCATGGCACCGGTCAGATCGTTTCATGGCAAACAGTGGGAGAAACAGGGGAAACAGTGAGAGACTTTATTTTTGGGGGTTTCAAAATCACTGCAGATGGTGACTACCGCCATGAAAGTAAAAGACACTTGCTCCTGGGAAGAAAAGCTATGACCAACCTAGGCAGCATATTAAAAAGCAGAAACATTACTTTGCTGACAAAGGTCCATCTAGTCAAATCTATTGTTTTCCCAGCAGTCATGTATGGATGTGAGAGTTGGAGCATGAAGAAAGCTGAGTGCCGAAGAATTGATGCTTTTGAACTGTGGTGTTGGAGAACATTCTTGAGAGTGCCTAGGACTGCAAGAAGATCACACCACTCCATCCTAAAGGAAATCAGTCCTCAATATTCATTGGAAGGACACGGTGAAGCTGAAGTTCCGATACTTTGGCCACCTGATGTGAAGAACTGACCCACTGAGAAAGACCATAATCCTGGGAAAGACTGAAGATGAGAGGAGAAGGGGATGACAGAGGATGAGATGGTTGCACGGCCTCACTTGACTCAATGGACATGAGTTTGAGCAGGCTCTGGGAGTTGGTGATGGACAGGGAAGCCTGGTCTGGATTGCAGACTCAGACTCGACTGAGCGACTGATATGCATAACTGATTCTCTTTGCTGTATAGGAGTACAAAATTGGAAAACAGCTATATTCCAATTAGAACTCTTAATAAAGATTTCTTTATATAATCTAAATATTGTCATAGTCTGAATCAACCACTAATAATGTAGTGCAAAATGTGCTAAGATTTGATGTCAATTCATTTTAAAATTCTATGAGGTAATAGAACACCGGGGGAAAAACACTAAAGATATTTAATATGAGATCATATAAGGAATAGAGAAACTTTCAAGTCAACCTGAGATGTGCATTGTTTCATTTTCACCAGGTTTTGCTTTCTGCAGTGAAAAATTACTTGAATTTGAAATTTATTTACAAGGTCCTGTGTGTCGCTCACAGTGGATAAGAAATTATAAATCAGAGAACAAAGACCCGTCCCCAGTATTCCAAGCAATTTGGCAGTTTGTCTACCACTCCACTCACACATTTCTGTGTAGAGATAGAAGGAAACTTTAAAAGGACTGTCATACAGTTACTCAGAAATGGGCAGAGTTTTCCTAGGGCCCCCAAGAAATCAAAGAGCAACGAATGAATGGAGTTTGTCACAAGCCAAGAGGAGACTTTTAGGTCACACTGTGATGGAGAAAAGTAATCACTGGAGATAAATTCATGAATGATTTCAGAAAGAGAATGGGGCAGGTGATGCATTTCTATGACAGTTGACATTTCTATGACAACCCAGGTTGTCAAAAACTATTTCCATTGAAGCAAATCTTCCAAAGCCAGGTGAGGAAGGATGAGTTCCTTGGTGCTCCTTGGACCTCTCATCTGAGTCATCATCTCCAACCATTCATACCTACCTGGGTAAATGGCTGTTGTCTCCATTCTCCTTATATTCCTGGGATCCTTCAATTGCTCCAGAAAGGTGACCAGGTCCAGCATAGAGACAAGCCCTGTTCATTAGAAAAAGGAATATTTGTGTTGTTAGAGATTCATCAGTATCGAAATCAGTATGTATTCAGGTGAGACGAGAATGCATTTTCTTCTAGAAAATGATTTTCTGAAACACTATTCCACTATACAATACTAACAAACACCTAACAATCAGTCCTGAGATTCTGGTCAAGTAGTACTAAGGCAAAAGTAAGTAGTGTCACTGTGAAATTAAGAGAGGGTGCAACTATTTAATACCACAGAACTTACACAATTACCACTAACCTAGAATGAAGGAGGCAGAGTACATCAAGGAAGAAAAACGTCACCAGTATAACAATTCATCATGGAGCCTTTCTTTCTAAACTCAGAAATAACCCATTATCCCCTAGAAAGCAGAGATCTGAAACTACTCTGGGAAGCAGAAAATTTCAGAAGACATTGTAGAAATGATGGAACAAAAACCTAGTGGGTAGATAAGGGATTCTGGAAGACAGTTATCCTCACCCAAGGAGGCCAGGTTCCTGTAATTCTCTAACATCACGTCCCTGTACAATTCCCGCTGACCGAGGTCCAGGCATTCCCACTCCTCTTGAGTGAAGTCTATGGCCACATCCTGGAAAGTCAGGCGTCCCTGAAATACAAAGTACAGATGCTATGTGGCCATGGGAAGACTTTCTAACGCGACCCAAAAAGAAAACAGCAAGTTCAGAGACCTCGTCGTGAGTTGGTGGCTTGGCTGGTATTATAAAATATATTTTTTTACACAGTAATCCTTTTTACCCAATTTCTAATGTGAAGAAAGGAGGATAAGTTATGATCCACAAGCCTTTAGAGAAATTATTCTCATCTGAAAGAGCAACTATAAAATAATCAGGGCAACATTACCATATTTATTCTGTGATTCAGGAGCAGACCATGGCCATGTTTTAAGGATATCAGGATAGCAAAAGTCCAACCATGAGGGGTTACTTTTGTTGAAGAAGAATGAACTTCACCTACATGTACCCTAACCTTAAGTAATGCTTATTTACTTCACCAAAGTAACAAAAGATTTTAAAAATGAATATAAATCACTTAAAGGCAAAGAAATTCATAATCTCTTATTGAAAGCTGCATTCTAAGAAAACTTTGTTCTATTAACGTAGAGATTAGACTAAATTCCAGTCTGGTACCAGCTTACCAGATAGCAAACCAGTTGTTTATTGGTTAACCTTAGAAAAATCTTTTCATTAAGTCATGAAGTAGCAGTATTCTTACAAAGGCATCAGAGTGAAAGCATAGAAGGCATGTTTAAATCTGATTAAACTACAATTGACAGTGTAGCCTGGTCATTGCTGTGACTTGTAACACTTTAACAGGATAAGTAGAATATTATAGTTGACCACATTTTATTAGGGCATATCAGATCTATATGAACTCCACATAATTTTAGGATATCTGTATTGGTAACACCCACCACACAGCATAATCTGAGAAGATCTATCACCCCCTCAACAGTACTTCCCATGTAATTTAACATGTCCAGTGAACCCAGGTCGTTTAATAGGTCCCTGGGATGTCTCAGGGGCCCTCTGAAGCATTCCAAAGGCAGCTAGAAGTCAAGTCATTTAGGAAGTTTTGTGGACAAATATCAAAAGGGGTTTTAACACTCAGTCAGATAAAATCATATAGATCACTGGGAAATAATATATTTACCTAGCCAAAGTAACAAAGAAGATTTCAAAGGTAAACATAGAAAAGATCACTTCAGAGGTAAAGAAACTTAAAATCCATTATCAAAGGCAGCTCAACATCTCAAGAAAACTTGTATTTATGCACAAAACTCGTCCCTTGGGGTCCACTTTCCATGAAACTTTATCACTTTCTGTATCCATTACTTTGTTCTCCCGTCTTGAAAATTCCTCCTGCAAGTCAAACCTACTTTCTCTTTCCTTCATAAAATGTAGTTTCATTCCTCATACCTTCTTTACTGAGAATAGACATGCTACTTTCCTTAAGCAAGTAAGAACTTAAGCATTCTGTAGATTGGTGAACATAATACCAGTGATAATTAAAAAAAAAAAAAAATCTAGAGAACATCTCGGAATGGCATCAAGCATTATTCATGAATAGTCCAAAATCTCTTGTTTCTCTGTAAGAGGAAGTTAGTCCTCAGTAATGAATGTTTCAGAATCTTATTTTATTTGGAAATGACCTAGGTGTTCAATAAACTTCCATCACTTAGTTTAGAACAGCCCTAGAAATTCAGGTTACCACAATCTAGAGAATGTCTTAGACAGACATTTCTGAAGTATAATTATTCTTAATAGTTTGTCTAAAAGCTCTTTTCTCTTTTACATTTTCTTTGAAGTTTTTTTTCTTTTTCCTTTCCTGGAGGTACTATCCTGGTTGACAAACTTGTAAAAGATATAAAAAATATAACAGCATTTAACTTATAATAAACCTAGGGACAATGAAAATACTGTGCTTAATGACTCAAAGACATATCTACATTAGATTTGCAAACAAACATTAATATTAGATATTTAATATTGAATATTTCCCAGTTCACGTGAATCTGAAATTCACTTAGGTTAATTTCTCTTGGAGTTAGAATTGTCTGATTTGTAAGCACTTACTTTCCTTTCAGTTCAGTTCAGTGGCTCAGTTGTGTCCAACTCTTTGCGACCCCAAGAATTGCAGCATGCCAGGCCTCCCTGTCAATCACCAACTCTCAAAGTTCACTCAAACTCACCTCCACTGAGTCAGTGATGCCATCCCTCCATCTCATCCTCTGTTGTCCCCTTCTCCTCCTGCCCCCAATCCCTCCCAGCATCAGGGTCTTTTCCAATGAGTCAACTCTTCACATCAGGTGGCCAAAGTATTGGAGTTTCAGCTTTAGCATCAGTCCTTCCAATGAACACCCAGGACTGATTTCCTTTAGAATGGACTGGCTGGATCTCCTTGCAGTCCAAGGGACTCTCAAGAGTCTTCTCCAACACCACAGTTCAAAAGTTTCAATGCTTCAGCACTCAGCTTTCTTCACAGTCCAACTCTCACATCCATACATGACCACTGGAAAAACCACAGCCTTGACTAGACGGACCTTTGTTGGAAAAGTAGTGTCTCTGCTTTTCAACATGCTATCTAGGTTGGTCATAACTTTTCTTCCAAGGAGTAAGCATCTTTTAATTTCATGGCTGCAGTCACCATCTGCAGTGATCTTGGAGCACAAAAAAATAAAGTCTGACACTGTTTCCCCATCTATTTGCCATGAAGTGATGGGACCAGATGCTATGATCTTCATTTTCTGAATGTTGAGCTTTAAGCCAACTTTCTCACTAAATTAGAACTCATTTACAACTTCAGCAATATTATTAAAAAAAGCGCACACTGAGACATACATAAATCCAGACGGACAGACAGAGATCCCATAGTTTTCTGCCTGATTTTAAAACATCTCTTTGACCTTTGTATTTTGTTTGTTTGGCTTGAAGTTCTGTTTTGCCCAAGGCTGAGTAGGGTCTCAGGGAAAATGAGCAGTGTATTTCAAGGACATGGAAAGGGGTAACTTCAAGCTTTTCCCTAGGCAGGCCTTTTAACAAGCTAGTTGGTTTTAAATGCATATGCAAAAGGAAAGGGTTTTGCAGTTTCCAAGGGAAAGAAAATTTCATTTTAACCAGTTTTCTCCAGAGTCTAAAGAATATCAGGGCCATCCTATGTCAAAAAGTTGTCTTTCCTTTCTGTAGTCTTAGTTTTATAGCTAAAATATAGACCAAATAATGCTCAAATTTACTTTGATATCAGGGGCATTTCAGCTCATAAAAATTTTGGAGTGTCCCTCTGGTGGGAAGTGAGGTCTTTGTCCCATCAGAAGAATCTGAAGGGTTAAGGGAATTTGCAGGACTGGGGGAAGCTTGGTCCTTCCCAGCCCTGAAAAACAGGAGTACTCAGAAGGGAATTCTTTAGGGTGTTCCAGAGTGGGGGAAGCTTGGTTCCCTCTCCACCTGAGAGATAAGCTTCCTTAGAAGGGGATTCTTTAGAATCTTAGGACATTTTTTGATCCTTCAGGCTTTTGAATATAGCAGAAAGACCTGGACCAAAGGGAACCTCAGAATCCTTTCCTAGAGATCATGTGGATATGAAAGGTTGAGTAGGAGTCATCTAGGAAATCTGATGGAGAGAGACAGAGAGGGACAGGAGACAGGGAGGCAATAGAACGTAAGGAAATTCTGAGTCTTTCCCTTCCTTCGGAAAAACTTAAGTGTGCCATTCAGAGGCCATTTTTTGGGGGGTCCTCCGTGTGTATTGGAGCCAGGCCTTTTGGAGGGTCAAAAGTTTTCAGTTTCTGAGATGTAGCCAAGGGTTGAGTAAGCCTCCTGGGACGTAACAGAACACACTCTTAGCCTACCTACCATAGAATGGGAGTACTGAGAGTCACTGGCTGACAGAAAGGCGTCCCTTTTCTCCCAGTGATCTATCCGTGCGCTAAGGCACAAAATGGTGGAGTGTCCCAACAGTTGCATCCGACAGTTAGAGGAGACCGCTGAGAACCATGCAGCTAAGCCACCACGTGACACGAGCAGAGAAAGATAGATTCCTGGGAGCAACCAGGTGACTCACCATTTGGTGATTCCCTGAAACGTGGAAGGCACTCTTGGGATGGCTCAGAGGCAACACCCAGGTTCCTGTAAATCAATCCGGACCCACAGGGAAAGAAGTGAAAGTGACAGGGAAGAAGGCTAAGGAATCCGCCTTACAATATATATGGGAGGCGGTGGCCCGGGGACAATGGTTTCTGTTTGCTTCAACCAGTATGTGCCTGACATGGTGGATGGAAGTTGTCTTGCTGGGGGGCGAATGCCCTTATGGCCCGATCTGTTCTGCGTGCCCCCTATCCTCACATGGGAGTTTTTCTGTGGCAGGCACCCTAATGGCTTTTATGTGTCTGACCTGTGCCCACACAACACTGGTTGGTATAATCCTCAGTTGGAAAAAAGACAAAGGAGAGACCCTCACCCATTCAAGCGGCAGCTACTCTGGGTGCAGTAAGCAGTGGGGTGTTTGGAATACACCAGAGGGTAACCCTGGCCAGAGTTCCTCAATTGCTGCCAAAGCAGTTGCCTGTTGGCAGAGGGTCCCTATGAGAAATGAGAAATGAGAAGCGAGGAGGTGGGGAAGAGACTCCAAGTCCCTGAACAAGCCACCAAAAATGTCATGGTCTGGGTGCGGGTTGGAAAAGAATTTCCAGACATGAGCCAATACGGGCCTGGTTTTTCAGTTTCTACATTCTAAGACCCTCCTTGGTTTTATCTGCTCTTCACTCTTTGGGTAACCACAACCTTGGCAGAAAGAATCATTATAACTATTTAGTATATACTCTATATCTTTGATTGTTTTTATCAGAGTCTTGAAAGCGCAAGAGAAATAACTAAAAATCAGAAATGTTGCTCTTATACCTTTTGGCACTTATTTTAACATTAAATGGCAGAGCTTAAACTTTACTTCATTTTATGTACTTTAGACTTTAACTAATAAAACACAGACAGATTCAGAGAGACAATTCTAAGAAAAGTTGATAGAAGTTTCTGTAACTGTAAAGAATACTAAAGACAGGAAAAAGTTTTAGTCACTCAGTCATGTCCCATTCTTTGTGACTCCATGCACTCTTAACTTGCCAGATTTCTCTGTCTAAGAAATTCCCAAGCAGGAATACTGGAATGGGGAGTCACTCCCTTCCCCAGAAGTTCTTCAAAAAAACAAAGCAAAAAGAAAAGAAGAAAGTGAATAATTGATGAAGTCATGTTTAGTTGCTCAGTCAAGTCCGACTCTTTGTGATCCCATGGCCCACAGCACGCCAGGCCTCCCTGTCCATCACCAACTCCCAGAGCCTACTCAAACTCTTCTCCACTGAGTGCAGACATACACTCAAATGGGGCTATATGCTCATTAAGAGGAAGAGAGAAAAATCTTCATGTCACTAAACTCAGGCAATTTTGAATGGATTAAAATGTACATCATGTTAGAGGATGATATTCTTTATTTGCACTGAGCTGTATTTTAAATTTTAATACAGTTGAGCATAGATTAGGACTAATAAGATTCTTGTAAACATTTTGGAAAATACAAAACTGTGATGAGACTCTGTGATATGAGCATGGAATGTACTGGAAAAGATCAGACCTGGGCTGGGGATGAAAACCACCACTGCCAAAACCCAGCATCTCTGCTAAACACACATGAGTGTTCATTTTCCAAAGCAGAAAGGACGTAAGAAGACATGAAGTTACTCCTTTAATTGTGATAGTTTAGGCACATGCGTCCCTTTTTCTTTGCAAGACACCTGTTCAAGTCAAATGGAAAAAAACAAATTCACAGCATGGGAATCTCACAGAAACACCTAAACATGTCAACATGAGTCATGGGATAAGAAGAACGTGGAGGAATGCATTATCACTGCATGGGTATTTGGGCACTATTATGGAAACTACGATCTGAATCTATCATTAAAAAATGTTAGTTTGGGGACTTGGTGATGATCCAATGACTAAGACCCTGAGCTCCGAATGCATGGAGCGCTGGTTCTTTCCCTGATCAGGAAACTAGATCCCACATGCTGTAGCTAAGAGTTTACATGTCACAACCAAAGAAGCTGAAAATTACAAGGATGACTGAAGATCTTACCTGCCACAAGAAGACCCAGTGCAGCCAAATAAATAAATATTTAAAAAATGTGTTGTAGGTAAATTTCACTTCATACATGCCTTCCCTGATCTGTAGCCTAATGTTGTGGTCCTTTAATGGACCGGAATCTGGTGGTCCAGAGTCCATGATAAGAAAGTCAAAGAGAGAAAGAGGCTGATATTCCCTGGTTTACACCGAGAACCAATAAAGCCCTTGACAAAGGGCTTGTACCACTCACGAGGGCACAGGGCATCCTCTCGAAGAGGTCTTGAAAGCCCAGGCAAGAATGTGAGCTAGCCAGGTTTCCACGCTCTAGAGAATAAGACTGAGGGAGAGAGAGAGACAGACAGAGAGAAAGAAAGAAAGTCACAGGGACTCAAGCTCTGATGGAAAAAGGGTGCTTTAATGATCTTTGTGTGAGCATATATAGGCAGTTAAGGAATTTCTTTGACAATGGTAAAGATCTGAAAACCAAACGTATAGTAACCATTACCAAGGAAACACGGAATGAACAATGGTCATAAGGTCAGAAGACAACCCACATCTCAAGAGGGAGGGTCGTGACTAGGCAGATTTACCGAAGGGAAAGAGTTTTACTGAAGGAAATCCATACATGCGATTCATCTCATTATCTCAGTCCTGGGAGCAGGACTGAACTGGTGTTATACTATGATATGACTTTTACACAGCAATATTTTCTACCATAATCCTAACCAAAAAAAAAAAAGATGAGAAATGACCCACACACCATTTCAGAAACTATTCTGATCTGGAAAAGAAGTGATAAAATAATCAGAACAACATGGGCATATTTATTTTTGAGTGCTGTATTTGTATGACACAGGATGAAGTGTCTATCAAGGAAACAGGCAATATTTTTAAAAAGCATACTCTGGCCCAAGAGTTCTTGAGTGGGAGAAATGTACCATTTATTTTAGCAAGCTTAATTTTTTCCAGAGTATTGTTAACAAGCTTCTTTTAGATAGTGATGTTCAAAATTCTGCTCCATGAGTGACTGTTTTGAATAGTAACGAAATACAATAGTAAGGTAAGCATTCATACTTACTTTCGAACTTCAGGTGTTTTACAAATTTTACAGATCAAATATGATAGCATCCTCAGTAGCAACAATCATTTTAACTATTTAGGATATACTAGGTATTTTTTTGAGAGTTTTTATAGAGGCTTGGATGTGTAACGGAAATAATTTAAAAGCAATTATGTTGTTGCTCCTCCTTTTTGCAAATAAGTAGCAAACATTCCTTAAGCAGCTTAGATTTACTTCACTTTATGTACTCTAAACTTTAACTAATAATACACAGACATATATAGGGACAACTCTAAACAAAGTTCACAGAAGTTTCTCTAACTGTGAAGAATACAAAATACAAGAAAAATAACTGATCAAATCATATGAACATTTTCATGCATACATATATTAAAATGGAACTATGTATTCATTTCACTAAAATGAAACAATCTAAGGTCATGAAAAATATGTAAGAACAATTTTCAAAGGTTAGAATAGATAAAAATATTCAGGAAATGATGATGGCTTTTATATAAACCTAGGTTTCTGCCTGCACACACAGATGCATACATAAAGACACTTAAGGTAAAAGGAACCTTCCATAAGTAACAGATCTTTTGGAAGAAACATTTTTAACCCACTTTTTTTTTTTTTAAACGCAAGTGTATTTTAGTATTTATGGTAAAACAAACATTTACAAATTGTGTGTGAATGCCTGCTAAGTCACATCAATCATGTCTAACACTTTGGGACCGCACGGACTGTAGCCATCCAGACTCCTCCGTCCATGGGATTTCCCAGGCAAGAATACTGGAGGGGGCTGACATTTCCTTCTCCAGGGGACCTTCCCAACCCAGGGATCAAACCCAGTTCTCCTGCATTGGCAGGCGGATTCTTTACCACTGAGCCACCTGGGTTCACTGAAAACATTGTTTTCTCTTTAGTAAGAATGATCAAAAACACAATGAGAAATAGTCTACATTTTATTAGCAAATATAGCATGACATCAATTTAGAACACATTTCCAGACCTATGTGCAGAAATGTAAATCTTTATTGAAGCACATAAAGTCTGAAAATCACAAGTTTTACTTGGAAGATGTGGTGACATAAAGACTTCAGTGACTGCAATTTCAGAACAATTCAAACTCAAAACAAACATGGATATTTCAAGTCTCAGCTGTATCTAGGAGAGCCAACATAATTTTGCATTTAAAAGTGAAAAAAACCTAGATAGAGGGAAACTACAGATTTCTGTAATTACAATCTATAAATCTGTAATTCTGCCAAATTACAGATGAAGTTATGACTGTATAGACTAGTGAAACTTCAAAATATATGAAGCAAAATAGCTACAAGGTAGCCAAGGAAGCTCACTTAAAGAGAGACTTAGACATTATTTTGAACAATAAAATAGAAGGTAAACACAACAAAATATTTTTAAATAATGCAATTAGGTGAGGTATTCCAAGGTAACAACAAAAATCAGAGGGGAAAAAAAATCAAAGGGCATAAAAGAAAGATTTAGGTTTCAGCATTGTATAATAAAAAATTTAGGGACTTGCCTGATCCAGTGATAAGAAATCTCCCTGTCAATGCAGAAGAAGTGGGTTCCATCTCTGGTCAGGGAAGATCCCACATGCCTTGAAGCAACTAAGCTAGTGAACAACAACTACTAAAGCCCACCTCCTCCAAAGCCTGCCAGTTATTAATACAATGACTGAACCGGTGCCTTAGAGCCAGAGCTCCACAACACGATAGTAGTGTCTCCTAATCACAACGGAGAAAGCCCAAGTGCATCAGCAAAAGCCCAGTATAGCCAAAAATAAATAAATACTAAAACTAAAAAAAAAAAAAAAAAATTTGGCAGGCTTTGGTCCCCTGGTCGTGGAAGTTTGTTAACTACTCTTGGAATTTTTTTTTTTTTTTTTCCTCTTGGAATTTCCTTACTGAGTGAAGTGGCTTTATTACTCTCCGTGGGCCCTGATAATTTATGCTAACAACATGACCTACGGTCGACCCCTAGTTTAACAACGGGATGACTCAGGTTGTGAGGCTGGCCATTTCACAAAGACCAAGGAAGTGACTAGAAGTTTGGGGCTTTCAGCCAGGTGGGCTTATTAGCTTCCCTGGTGGCTCAGTGTATAAAGCATCTGCCTGCAGAGAAGGATATGGCAACCCACTCCAGTATTCTTGCCTGAAGAATCCCATGGACAGACGAGCCTTACGGGCTACAGTCCACGGGCTCGCAAAGAGTCGGACACGATGGAGCGACTTCACTTTTCTAAGGAGGAGAGAATGCTGGAGATGTTATCAATCCCGCCTATATAGCTAAACCCCAATAAAAACTCAAGACTTAAAAGCTTGAGTGAGCTTCTTTGGCTGGCAATACTCTGTTTTCCGCACATTGATGTGCCAGGTCCCTTGGGATGATGACTATCGGTCAGTTCAAACAAACCTGTTCAGAAGTTAAGAAGCGTATCAAGTCCAAAGAAACAGCATTTCAGGAAAGGCAGACAGAACAAACAAAAGGACTATGCCTCTTACCTCGGCATGAGTCATTTCTGACTCCTCGCTTTCCTGTTCCTCTGGGCTTCCTTCTCACGTTAAGATCAGTCTTGGGAAGTGACCCTTCAATGTTGAAAATAGACTGTTCAATACTTAGAAAAACACACCAAGGTCACTATAACACACCCACACACCGAGGGAGGATCTCAACAGGTACAAAACACAATCCTCCACGGCCACGGACACAGCAGGGATTCTGGAACACAAGAGTCAAACGAGGTGTTTTTAGTTTCATTTTTTTCTTCAGAACTCGCGGCTCTTCCTGTGAAAACCACACGTTCTAGGCTGACCCTCCCTTTCAAACCTTAGGCGAGACCCTGACCAAAGTCCATACAGAATAGAGCCTCCTTCACCTCTTCGTGGATCAGGGACCTAGCGGTTGGGCAATGCAGGACTTTAAACAGCGGTCTCTACAAGTTAGAAGGCAGAACCGCCAGAGAAGGACACGGACTCTAGATCGGTATCAACAGGAAGCGGACGTGGACCCAGGGACCCGGAAGCTAAGCTAACGGACTTCAGAACTTCTCACGGCGATGCGAGGACAGACACTGGGGACGAGAAAACGGGAACGGTAGTTTGAACGTCCACAGAGACCCCCGAAGCCCACGTGTGAAAGACAACAGGCTGTGGACTAGGAATTGGGTTTTAAACAAATAAACAAACAAACTCACCAGAACACTCTGCCGCTCATTTAAACTCAATTCCGGGTTGGCAAGACTGCGCACTCGCGGGCGGAAGATCCGGTACAGAGGAAGGTGAATGCGCTACGCCGCGGCCAACGAGAGGCGACGAAAGGGAGAAGGTGGGAAGAGGCCGGAAACGCAGGTGCTTATGGGCGGGGCCAGTGGGGGCGGAGTCTTGCTTCCCCTCAACCCCGCCCCTGTCAGTTTTGGGTCTGTTGGTCCTTTTGTCCAGCTGTGCTTCCTTTCTCTGCCTTTTGATGCCTTTAAGTCTGTTTGATTTCCTCTGGAGCAGAGCTGCTTCCTGCCTGTTCTAAGTTAGTGTTTCTAACAATATAAGGGAAAAGAGAATTTTGAGAGCCGCTTCCATGGGAAGCCGAGATGTTTTCAGCAAGTTGAAAAACGGGAAAAATTCAAAAGCCCTTTGTGTGAGTGTGTGAAGATGGGTGTCTCCTCAGTGAGGAAAAGTAGAATGTAACCACTCAGATAATCCGTTGGGAGGAAGCCTCAGTAATTGTAACCAGAGACCTGCTTACATCAGGGCAGCTGGCTTTTCTCTTAGGAAGTGATTCCAAAAAGAAAGAGGGAGACCCGAATCCACAGTGTCGTTTATAACGTAACCACAGAAATGACATACCGTTACTCCTGTCAGAATCTCTTGAGACACAGATTGCCTCTGTTAATTGTTGCTGCTGCTGCTGCTGAAGCAACCAATTGCCCTGCTTCTTCCAGGACTGAACAAGTTTCCAAGAAGCAGGACTTTTTGTGCTAAAACTGGGCACGAAAGTAGGCAAATAGGGCGCGTGGATCACATCGACTGCTTTTCACTAGCTTCCCAAACACCCTCTCCCACTGTTGGCTTTCTTTCCTAACCTCCTCCTCTTCACCCAGTCCTTGAAAGGATAATCTGGAGAAGAGCTAACTCAACACAGGAAAAACAGTGAGAGGCCCACAAACCATTGTATCCCAGGAGAGTACACCTTTCTCTTTAAATGTGAGATTAGTAACTTCCCTGGTAGTCCGGTGGTTAAGATGCTTTGCTTTCACTGCAGGTTATTGGGTTCAATCCCTGCTCAGGGAGCCAAGATCTCAGAGTTCAAGACTGAATCATTTCTTACACAGAAAGCATTAATCATTACAATATAAAGGAAAATGTATGTCAAGGTACTACATTACTTATTAAAGAAAATGTGTTTAGGAGCATTGCCAGCAGCCCAATGGTTAAGACCCCACCTTCCGATGCAGCATTGCAGTTCCTTCCCTAACCGGGGAATAAGGTCCCACATGTTTTGGGGTGTGAACAAAATGAGAAGAAAATATGTTTCATAACTATCTGTCAGTGGGGACAAATTCTAAGTAGAGGATATTGCTTTTCATCATAGAAGTATCAGTAGGTCAAATCTCACGATTCCCTGCTGGAACCTCTGGTTCTGAATATGACTTTGGTCACTAAGAACTAGGAGAATATTCTCTAGGGAGGGGGCACTAAGGTGTACCTGCCATTGCAGACTACAGTGGTAATTATGCAGGAATTTCGATCTATCAAACATTGAATCCTAACTATAAACTGGGGGTATTTTCCTCAAGATACATTTTGAGAAGTTCTATGACATTTCAGACGATGAGGTATGAAAATTTCCCCTTTGTAAAATGACGGGGAATTCTTGAAAATCCCTCTCTGGTGCTTTGGCTCCATTCCTCTATTCATAATCTAAACAGAGGCACAGTTCAGTGGTCTCACGAGTAGGAAATAACTCGTTTTTGGTAGAAACACTTCTCATGGATACAAACTGTACACGAAGACACATGAAATTCCCTTCCTTTCTTAGACCTCAGTATTTACTGCTGGTTCCTTGTGAGTCCTTGTCTGTCTCCAGGGACCAATGGGAATTGAACCTTCCTCAAGCATTTCAATAGTCCCTTTGGAGATGATTGGTACACACTTTTAATTGTTGTTTTATCATTAGCAACTGATCAATAAAGATTTTCATAAATAATCTCAGTTCCCCAAGCCTGTCTCACATTGCAGATACAGGTGAAAAGATAATTGCAGTTCTGAGGGGACATGAGGTCATAGGATCACAAACCCATATCTAGGGGTCTGGCTGCCTTCCTCCTTGTCACAAGAGCAGCTTGCCGTGACCAGCACCCTGACCCCAATATCCAGGCTATGTGAGGATATCAGGTGAGTATTTTCTGTTTCAGCCTGTGGTCAAGAATCTGCAAGAAACAGGTGCTTTGGGGAGTCTGAGTCGGTGACCATACAGGAAAAGGGAAGTATTCTGACTCAAAGTAATGCAGTGCCAAAGCAACACTGGAAGGAGGAATAATTAAAAATTAAGTGGAGCTATTAAAGAGAGATTAGGTGCTACACCAGATATCAGTTCCCAATGCCTCCTAATGTATCTTAGTGTAATTCTTTTTGAAAAATATTTATTTGGCTGTACCGGACCTTACTTGTGGCATATGGGATCTAGTTCCTTGACCAGGGATCAAACCTAGGCACCTCCCCCCAATCCTGACCCCCACTCCCCACCCCTGCCCTCGCTGCAGCTAGCATTGAGAGCGAGGTGTCTTAGTCACTGGACCACCAAGGAAATCATGGTGTAATTTTTGTGACAGTCATTGTTATTGTAGAATCCAAGCGATATGAAGCCTGATGTTTAATGTAACTAATGGCTGGAACTGCAGAGATTTCACATATATGTGAAATCATGGAGTACCTTACAGAAATCATACATTTTTAAGGTTACTATATGTGTGCCAACAACACGTTAATGATTAATAAAAATAAATCTATAGGAATGATCTTTTATAGAAACAGTGTATAGAGTTGACAATTGTGTGCTTAGTCCATCAGTCATGTCTGACTCTTTGCAACACCATGGACTGTAGCCAGCCAGGCTCATCTATCCATGGAAATCTTCAGGCAAGAATAGTGGAGTGAGTAGCTATTTCCTTCTCCAGGGGATCTTTTGGACCAAGAGATCTGCCGGGAGCCAGCATGAGGAACTCCACCCATGGCAAAGGTCATGAGGAACGAAGCTTGGCATACTCAAAGGCGTGATCAAGCCTCAGGAAACCCCCTGTTCCCGAGCATCTAACCCCAAAACCAGAGTCTGTTTTACGCTCTCACCTACACCTCTGACTTTACGGGGGGCTCTCCCCCATAACTGTTTCTCTTGGAGAAGGAGTAAACATGCAGCTCCAAGGCAATAAAAATTTCTGGGCGTGACAAGACTGTTTCAGCTTACGGACTCCTCTAAAGGTTATCTAGCCCGCCTGTATAGGTTCGTCTGGCCACATGTGATTGTTTACAGCCTCCAAATCTGAGAGGCACGAGATGTTTTAGAATTACTAAAGGCAAATTCTTTTGGGGAGTTAGAAATTATTAGTATAGTGTGTTGGTTAGGAATTATATTGGTGAAGGGCTTTTCATTTGTTGCGTCAATAATTGCTGCTAATTCCCTGCTCTGGGTGGGACAAGGATGTTTCAGGTCAAACCTCTCTGCTGACAGACTAGCTTGTGTGACAGGATTATCCATACTCCTGCCACATGATTGTTTACTACCTCTCAACCATAAACAACACAGAGAGTTTTGGAGTATTTTGAGAGTCTTAATTAGCATAGGGCTTTTTCTTCTTGTTGAGTCAATGATTGCCGGCAGGCCTCCATATCCTTAGGCACCTGGAAATATATTAATCAATGTATTTGGAATATAGAAAAGGAAATACAGTAGTTTTTCATGTTAGCAATACTAGACTTTTGGAGTTAATGGATTTTCTCTTTTGTAATAGATCAATTTGCTTTGTTATAAATCACTGTGTCCTTGCTATGTGCAAATGTAACTTTATCATATCTTAAGACTAAATAGATCTTAAGGGGAGCATTGGTGAAAGGATTTTCATTTGTTGGGCTGATGTTTGCTGCTAAATCTCCATGTTCCCTACCCTAATAATGAATATAATTAACATATAGGAGAAATAAGTATTAACCTTTAAGCATATAGGAGAAATAAATATTAACCTTTAAGACTAATCATGTTAACCTTGGGTTAAATAAATTCCTTTCTTGATTGTAACTCACTACACCCTCACCCTATAGGAATGTAACTTTATTTGGAGGGTGGTGCCTGGTTTAAGAAAAAACACCCTTGGAAGAAATAAGTTTTTTGGTTATCAGAAAGAAAGGATCATAAAATGTCAGCAGGTCTCACTCATGGCCAGAAGATGATGTACTTTTATTATACATTTATGTGAAGCACCTGATTTTGATAAAGGTCAGGACTGCTGACCCCCGTGTGACTCTGTATTCATCCCTATGTGTAACAAAAGGTATATAAGCAAACCCCAAAATAAAGAAATTGGATCAGTTTCCGGAAAGACTGATTCCCCCATGTCGCTTCTTTCTTGCTCCCGTTTTTCTGGCTGAATTCCCATCTGGAGCATGGATGCTATTCCACGTAATCCAAGTTATTCAGCCTCTTTTTCTCCACTAATCTTCCTACTACACTATCCATTTCTAATCTCTCTATATCTGTAATTAAATATGTATTTTTCCAAAGACGCCAACTCCGTCCCCACCTTCGAATCACCCTGGATCCACCGGGGCTGGTCCCCGGCAGGGATCGAACCCTGGTCTCCTGCATTGTAGGCAGTTTCTCTACCATCTGAGCTACCAGGAAGCAGTAAAAATACCTTCTCTAACTCTGGAATTTATAAAGTGCTTAACAAAGACATTGTTTCCTACTGAAAACATCCATAGTTGGCTGATTTGGGTCAGACCATTTTCCAAAAGTAACTTCAGAAATAGGTTTCAGATGGCAGCTCTGAGGCATCAAAGCATCAGTCAGTTCAGTACAGTCACTCAGTCATGTCTGACTCTTTGCGACCCGATGAACCAGAGCATGCCAGGCCTTCCTGTCCATCACCAACTCCTGGAGACTACTCAAACTCATGTCCATCGAGTTGGTGATGCCATCCCGCCATCTCATCCTCTGTCGTCCCCTTCTCCTCCTGCCCCCAATCCCTCCCAGCATCAGGGTCTTTTCCAATAAGTCAGCTCTTCGCATGAGCTGGCCAAAGTATTGGAGTTTCAGCTTCAGCATCAGTCCTTCCAATGAACACCCAGGACTGATCTCCTTTAGGATGGACTGGTTGGACCTCCTTGCAGTCAAGGGACACTTAAGAGTCTTCTCCAACACCACAGTTCAAAAGCATCAATTCTTCGGCACTCAGCTTTCTTCACAGTCCAACTCTTACATCCATACATGACCACTGGAAAAACCATACCCTTGACTAGACCGACCTTTTTTGGCAAAGTAGTGTCTCTGCTTTTCAATATGCTATCTAAGTTGGTCATAACTTTTCTTGCAAGGAGTAAGCATCTTTTAATTAAATCGCTGCAATCACCATCTCAGTGATTTTGGATCCCCCCCAAAATAAAGTCTGACACTGTTTCCCCATCTATTTCCCATGAAGTGATGGGACCAAATGCCATGATATTATTTTTCTGAATATTGAGCTGTAAGCCAACTTTTCACTCTCGTCTTTCACATCTGTTTTTTAATTTTTATTTTTACTTTATAATACTGTATTGGTTTTGCCATACATTGACATGAATCCACCACGGGTGTACATGAGTTCCCAATCCTGACCCACCCCCCCCCGCCTCCCACCCCATATCATCTCTTTGGATCATCCCCGTGCACCAGCCCCAAGCATCCTGTATCCTGTATCGAACATAGACTGGCGATTCATTTCTTACATGATATTATACATGTTTCAGTGCCATTCTCCCAAATCATCCCACCCTCTCCCTCTCCCTCAGAGTCCAAAAGTCCGTTCTATACACCTGCGTCTCTTCTGCTGTCTCACATACAGGGTTATCATTACCATCTTTCTAAATTCCATATGTATGTGTTAGTATACTGTATTGGTGTTTTTCTTTCTGGCTTACTTCAGTCTGTATAATCGGCTCCAGTTTCATCCATCTGATTAGAACTGAATCAAATGTATTCTTTTTAATAGCTGAGTAATACTCCATTGTGTATATGTACCACAGCTTTCTTATCCATTCATCTGCTGATGGACATCTAGGTTGTTTCCATGTCCTGGCTATTATAAAGAGTGCTGCAATGAACATCGTCTTTCACTTTAATCAAGAGGCTTTTTAGTTCCTCTTCAATTTCTGCCATAAGGGTGGTGTCATCTGCATATCTGACATTATTCATATTTCTCCTGGCAATCTTGATTCCAGCTTCTGCTTCAAGCCCAGCGTTTCTCATGATGTCCTCTACATATAAATTAAATAAGCATAGTGTGTCCTATTCTCTGATTTGGAAATATTCTCAAAATTTATAGTTGTATAACTTCATTTTACAAAATAAAAATCACTTTTTAATATTTCATTTTCTTTAAATGTGATATATTAATGTTTCAGAAGTCTTGACTTCTATGTAATATTTTTAATGTCACATTAATTAACAGATCAGTTTATGATTTGGAACTGGTCATGTTTATTTTGCATGTCACACCAGTTTATCACACATTGTTATTGCTAAGTATCAGAGTTCAGGTTATAGTCTTCCATGATGTTTATTTAATCCCTGTCAAAAAACCAATGAGAATTTCTGTCACCAAGCAAGTAAAGAGCTTATAGTGCATTTGAAAAACAAAATTTGTTAAAATTTTGAGTGAAGTAAGCCAGAAAGAGAAACACCAATACAGTATACTAACACATATATATGGAATTTAGAAAGATGGTAATGATAACCCTCTATGTGAGATAGCAAAAGAGACAAAAGTATTTTTAAATTCTATTTTTAAATGGAAAGATAATTGATTTACAGAATTTTATTCTCTGTCAAACCTCAACATGAATCAGCCATAGGTATACATATATCCCATTCCTCTTGAACATTCGTCCCATCTCCCCCATTGCACCCCTGTAAGTTGATACAAAGCCCCTATTTGAGTTTCCTGAGACATTCAGCAAATTCCCACTGGCTACCTATTTTCTATGTGGTAATGTAAGTTTCCATGTTACTCCATATATCTCAACCTCCCCTCCCCTCTCTGCATGTCCATAAGTCTATTCTCTGTATCTGTTTCTCCATTCAGCTCAGTTCAGTCGCTCAGTCGTGTCCCTTTGTGACCCTATGAACCACAGGACGCCAGGCTTCCCTGTCCATCACCAACTCCCAGAGTCCACCCAAACCCATGCCTATCGAGTCAATGATGCCATCCAAGCATCTCATCTTCTGTCATCCCCTTCTCCTCCTGCCCTCAATCTTTCCCAGAATCAGGGTCTTTTCAAATGAGTCAGCTCTTGGCATCAGGTAGCCAAAGTATTGGAGTTTCAGTTTCAACATCAGTCCTTCCAATGAACACCCAGGAATGATCTCCTTTAGGATGGACTGCTTGGATCTCCTTGCAGTCCAAGGGACTCTCAAGAGTCTTCTCCAACACCACAGTTCAAAAGCATCAATTCTTCGGCGCTCAGCTTTCTTCACAGTCCAACTCTCACATCCATACATGACTACCTGAAAAACCAGAGCCTTGACTAGATGGACCTTCGTTGGCAAAGTAATGTCTCTGCTTTTTAATATGCTGTCTAGGTTGGACATAACATTCCTTCCAAGGAGTAAGTGTCTTTTAATTTCGTGGCTGCAATCACCATCTGCAGTGATTTTGGAGCCCAGAAAAATAAAGTCAGCCACTGTTTCCACTGTTTCCCCATCTATCTGCCATGAAGTGATGGGACTGGATGCCATGATCTTCGTTTTCTGAATGCTGAGCTTTAAGCCAACTTTTTCCCTTTCTTCCTTCACTTTCATCAAGAACGCTTTAGTTCTTCATTTTCTGCCATAAAGGTGGTGTCATCTGCATATCTGAGGTTATTGATATTTCTCCTGGCAATCTTGATTCCAGCCTGTGTTTCTTCCAGCCCAGCGTTTATCATGATGTACTGTGCATATAATTTAAATAAGCATGGTGACAATATACAGCCTTGACGTACTCCTTTTCCTATTTGGAACCAGTCTGTTGTTCCATGTCCAGTTCTAACTGTTGCTCCCTGACCTGCATACAGGTTTCTGCATTGCTTCCCTGAAAATAAATTCTTTTGTACTATCTTCCTAGATTCTGTATATATGCGTTAGTATATGATATTTATATTTCTCTTTCTGACATACTTCACTCTGTATACTTTATATAGTTTTTAATGTATATATAAATTATATATACTTGTACATATATAATTTATATATGCTCATATAGTCATATGGACTTCCCTGATAGCTCAGCTGGTAAAGAATCCGCATGCAATGCGAGAGACCTGGGTTCAATCCTTGGGTTGGGAAGATCCCCTGGAGAAGGGAAAGGCTACCTAGTCTAGTATTCTGCCCTGGAGAATTCCATGGACTCTATAGTCTACGGGGTCACAAAGAGTCGGACAAGACTGAGCAACTTTCACTCACTCACTCATATAATTTTACAGTTTTTAATAAAAAATAAAATTAGTCATAGAACTGTGAAAGTGGCTCAGTGATGTATGACATTTTGCAACCCCATAGATGATACAGTCCATGGAATTCTCCAGGCCAGAATACTGGAGGGTGTAGCCTGAAGCCCTGCCATAGAGCAGGCCTCTAAATTAGACTACAATCGGGGCATCCCTGGTGGTTCAGACAGTAAAGAATCTACCTGAGATGCAGGAGACCCATATTCAATCCCTGGGTCAGGAAGATCCCCTGGAGTAGAAATGGCAACCCACTCCAGTATTCTTGCCTGGAGAATTCCATGGACAGAGGAACCTGTCGGGCTACAGTCCATGGAGTCACAAAGAGCTGGACATGACTGGACATGACTGAAGATGACTGAATGGCTAATACTTTCTACTTCTTTCAGTATATCTACATTTTATTAGATGCATAAAATTTATCTGTACTCCCTATTGACTTAATAGTAACTATTTGAACATAGACAGAAACTTCTTACCCAAATAATATGTTTAGAAATACTATCAAACTTAAAATTAAATGACGAGGCATGCAAACACATATTTATACATATATTTATTTTAAAACATAACTAGTTTTGTAAAATACATTAATATCATTGTGATTCAATACAATTATTTTATAAATCAAGTAAAGTTCAAAATAAAGGACAGAAATGGTACGGACCTAACAGAGGAAGATATTAAGAAGAGATGGCAAGAATACACAGAACTATACAAAAAAGATCTTAATGGCCCAGATAGCCACGATGGTGTGATCACTCACCTAGAGCCAGACATCCTGGAGTGCAACATCTAGTGAATCTAAGGAAGCATCACTTACAAAGCTAGTGGAGGTTTTGGAATTCTAGCTGAGCTATTTCAAATCCTAAAAAATGATGCTGTTAAAATGCTGCACTCAATGTGCCAGCAAATTTGGAAAACTCAGCCCTGGCCACAGGACCGGAAAATATCACTGTTGATTCCAATCTCAAAGAAAGGCAATTCCAAAGGATGGTCAAACTGAAGCACAGTTGTTGCACTCATTTCACGTGCTAGCAAAGTAGTGCTCAAAATTCTCCAAGCCAGGTCAGTAGTATGTGAACAAAGAACTTCCAGATGTTCAAGCTGGATTTAGAAAAGGCAAAGGAACCAAAGATCACATTGCCAATATCCCTTGGATCATAGAAAAAGAAAGAGAGTTCCAGAAAAACATCTACTTCTGCTTCATTGACTATGTTACAGCATTTGTGTGGATCACAAGAAACTGTGGGAAATTCTTAAAGAGATGGGAAAGCCAGAACACCTTAGCTGTCTCCTGAAAATCACTATGCAGGTCAAGAAGCAACAGAGCTGGAAATGGAACAACAGACTGGTTCCACATTTCAAAAGGAGTACATCAAGGCTGTGTGTTCTTATATTTCTTATTTAACTTAAATGCAGAGTACATCATGTGAAATGCACGGCTGGATGAAGCACAAACTGGAATCAAGATTGCAGGGAGAAATATCAATAACCTCAGATATGCAGATGACACTACCCTTAGGGCAGAAAGTGAAGAGTCTCTTGATGAAAGTGAAAGAGGAGAGTGAAAAAGCTGGCTTCAAATTCAACATTCAAGAAATGAAGAACATGAAACCCAGTCTCATCACTTCATGGTAAATAGATGGAGAAACAACACAAACAGTGACAGACTTTATTTTGGGGGTTTCCAAAATCACTATAGATATTGACTGCAGTCATGAAATTAGAAGGTGCTTGTTCCTTGGAAGAAAAGTAATAACCAACCTAGAGAGCATATTAAAAATTGGAGTCATTACTTTACCAACAAAAGTCTGTATAGTCAGAGCTATGGTTTTTCCAGTAGTCATGTATGGACGTGAAAGTTAGGCAGTAAAGAAAACTGAGTGCCAAAGAATTGATGCTTTTCAACTGTGGTGTTGGAGAAGATTCTCAAGAGTCCCTTGGACAGCAAGGAGATCATAACAGTCAATCCTAAAGGAAATGAGTCCTGAATATTCATTGGAAAGACTGATACTGAAGCTGAAGCTCCAATACTTTTGGCCACCTGATACAAAGAACTGACTTATTGGAAAAGACCCTGATGCTGGGAAAGATTGAAGGGAGGGGGAGAAGGGGACGACAGAGGATGAAATGGTTGGATGGCATCACTGACTCAATGGAATCGAGTTTGAGCAAACTCTGGGGGTTGGTGATGGACAGGGAAGCCTGGTGTGCTGCAATCCATGGGGTTGCAAAGAGTTGGTCACAACTGAGCAACTGAACTGAACTGGACTAACTTCTAATTTCCACCTTTTTTTTTTTTTTTTAATAAAAAGGCTTTAAATTTTTACAAATCATTAACCTGTATTAACCTCATTGCTACTTATGGTTCAATGAAAATATTCATCCTGGCAAGAATTTTGATGTATATAAAGGTTTATTATAGACATGACTTTTATTTATTTTTATAATTTCACATTAGGTACGGTTTACGAAGATTTTTAAAAACTTTGATTCACTTGGTATTTGTTGAAAAAAAAAAAACACTTTTCACTATTGCTTTGTAATGCTGTATTTATCCTCCTTCCCACCATTGTACCGAACTTATCAATTCACATCCACCTATTTCTACCTGATTATCAAACTTTCCTTTATTGTAACTACATGATATGGTTTAATATTGTTTCCAGAATACTTTGACTCTTACCTTTTCTTTACCCTGTGTGAACTTAGAAATCATCCTGTGTAGTTTAAAATATAATCATGGTATCTTTACTGATATTAGACTCATTTGTTCCTTACCCAGGGATCGAACCCTGGTCTCCTGTTTGGCAGGTGAAATCTTTACCATTGAACCACCAGGGCATGACTTTTAAATCCTTAGTGATATTCCTTTAAGTTTTTTCACTGTTACACATTCAAATATCAGACACTTGTTTTACAGGAAGGAAGAAATATAAATAGTTCTTTTTCAGTGGGATCTAAGGTAAATGAAGAATACTGAAGAGTGTCAATTCCAGTTGATATGGTACAGAGTTCTGCCTCATCTTCTCATGCAGGATTCTCTGGCTCAGAAGATTATCAGTTCCTGGGATTAACAGAATTGTCCCCGAGAATTTGGCAATAGGAGTGATCTTTTTATTGCAGACTATGACAGGGATTATGGGGAGTTTCAGCCTTGTTTACCATTTTCTCTCCCTTTATTTCACAGGAGGCAAATGTCGGTCTACAGATTGGATTTTCAAGCACGTGACTCTAGCCAAACTCTTAGTTGTTCATTTGAAAGGAATTCCTGAAACACTGGCAGCTTTGGAGTCGAAACAGTTCACAGTTCATCAGTGAGATTTGGATGCACACTTGCTTTTTACGTTCAAAGAATTGGCAGAGATGTGTCCATTGGCACCATCTTCCTCTTGAGTGTCTTTCAGATGATCATCGTTCCCAGTGACTCCAGGTGGGCAGAGCTTAAGAGCAAAGCTCCCAAATATGTGGGCACCTTCAGTATCCTCTGCTGGATCTTCAGCATCATTCTCAGTATTTTGGTTTCATTTTATGTGACTGCCCAGTGGAACAACACAATCAACACAAACAATATAGATCATGGCTACTGTTATTTGTGCATGCTGCCCCAAGGCCACAGATGCGAAACCTTGCACCAAGAACACAGAAGCAGAGCTCAGAATCAAGGACACTTTCAAAGCTGACTGAGCCCCTTTATAACCTTTTCAAAGGCACACTGATAGTCACTACCAAGCTTCCCGACTGCCAGTGGGGCAAAGATGCCCACTCCAGTAAGCACCCTCTAGTGCCCCAACCAATTAGCTAACGTCAACCATCCAGCAGCAATTTTGCTTTGAGGCTGTAAAAATTGGCTATTAGCCCATGGAAACTATCGGCATCCCCTGGTCTGTCCAGATGTGGGCCCATTGCACTCGCAATGCCTCCTTTATCTCTGCCCTTTGTTTTCAATAAACTCACTCCTTTCTGAAATGCCCTGTGTCTGGAAATTCTTTTCCAGCCCGCACTCAGACTGCCTCAACACTTATGGCTGATTGACAATGTTGTACAGCAGGAAGGAACACAGCACCATAACCATCTAGAAGGGTGGGATGGGGAGGGACATGGGAGGGAGGCTCAGAAGGGAGGGGACACGGGTGTACCTATGGCTGATTCTTGTTGATGTTTGACAGAAAACAACAAAATTCTGTAAAGCAATCATCCATCTGTTGAAAAAATTTAAAAATATTAAAAAACTCAAAAACAAAAAAATATACATTTCAAAAGAAAAAAAATTCCAGTTTTAGAAAAAATTGTAAAACAATTGCCCAGTGGATACAAATCTGCCAGCAAGTGCAGGGGACATGGGTTTGAACCTTGGCCCAGGAATATTCCACATGCTGCAGGACAACTTAGCCTGTGCTCCACAACTACTGAGGCTGTGTGCTGCAACTACTGACACCTAGAGCCGTGCTTCACAAAAAAAAAAAAAGGCCACTGCAATGAGAAGCCCATGTGCCACAACTAGAGGAAGCCTGCACATAGTCACAGACAAAAGTTTAAAATTTTTAAAAATATCAGGGACAAAAATAACTCAATCAAAAATTGGGCCAAGACCTCATATTTCCAAAGACATTTAGATGGGCAAAAGGCAAATGAAAGGCACTCAGCATCACTAATTATTAAGAAATGGAAAACAAAACTACAATGAGGTATGACCTCATTCTAGTCCCAATAACCATTATCAAAAGGCCCACTAATGATATAATAAAGGCTGAAGAGGCTATGGAGATCAGGGAACCTCCTACATGGCTGAAGGGAATGGAAGCAGGTACAGCGACTAGCGAGGACAGTGTGGAAGTTCCTTAACAAACACAACCTCCTGACATGTAAGGAAATAAATTCCATGAAAAGCAGACAAAACAGATTAGTTGACAACTCTGTAAATTCTTGGTAAATCATCTGCAGTGCTGATATTCTCACTTTTGATCTATCATTCCCAAATTCTTTAAATAAATATGCACTAAAACACCTACACTTGCAGATTCTATATTAGTTTTCTCACTGCTAATGTACGTACCTTCAGATATTTATATATTGCATTCAATGTATGTCAGAGGCATGAGAAAACAGTTCCTTTAAGCCTAGACGAGATACATGTGCTGAGAATTTTACATGGGGTAAAATTTTATGACTCTTAGTTCAGAATTTTGCAATCATGTTTTAAAGTTATCCTTCCTGTGACTTTGTTATATATATATTTGCTAAAATGATCCCATGGAAAGTCTTAGTTCAACAGAAGAAGAAAGGAAAATTGAACCTGGTGAGTTTATGAGAGAATTCACAGCAAGCCTTGAGGGATGCTGTGGGAGGTCAAGGCTAGAACCAGGCCTACACAGTGCCAGTACATGGGGCTCAGGCTTATAAGCGAACCTGGGTGAAGTGCTCTGGCCTCCGCAGACTGAGGGTGAATCAGTCCCTTCAGACCAAGACGACCAGGATTCTGGTGAGCTCTGTGAGGGTGTCATTGAAGGGGGACCTGTGAAGTACAACCTGGGTTGAGCAAGACTGCTGATCACAGTCTTAAAACTTCATTCATTACAACCAATGGAAACACTAGAAACCATTCACTTTTATTAACAACCATGTATTAATTTCACACAAGGTTGAAATTAAACATTTTAAAATCTACAGTATGATCCATGATTAAATCAGATTAAAATTACAGAGAAAGATACTCATTTTTCTGATAAAAGGATGTGAGGATCATTATTTTTATGACTTACAAAACAAAGCCTAGGAAACAGTAAACAAGAAATACACTAATTATTTGCCTTTTCTGGAAAGGGTTTCTAATACATTTCTAGCTTATCACAGAAGCTGTCTTTATTTCAACATTGTCAAGTAATATACTTCACTTATGCTGATATTATAAAGATACATCAATATTGTAGTAAACTGTGTTTCTTACAATTCAAGTGATATAAGTATTGAAAATTTAGAATCAACTTTTGGAGAAGTTCCCTGGTAGTCCAGTGGCTAAGACTCCGCATTCCGAATGCACTGGGTCTGGGTTCAATCCCTGGTAGGGGAACTAGGTCCCATATGCTGCAACTAAGATCTGATGCAGCCAAATAAATGAATATAAAACAAAAAACAATAGAACCAACTTCTTTCTTAAATACATGGAAAGATTTCATGATCACTTATATTATGGCATCCTCCCAGGATATTTCATATGAATAACAAACACCTCCAGTTAGATATTCATTGTACATTTTACATTATGATATCGATGAAAGTGAAAGAGGAGAGTGAAAAAGTTGGGTTAAAGCTCAATATTCAGAAAACTAATATCAGGGCATCCAGATCGATCACTTCATGGGAAGTAGATGGGGAAACAGTGGAAACAGTGTCAGACTTTATTTTTTTTAACATTCTTGTAAAGTTTGTTTCTTCTAAAATACTACAAATTTTCAAGTGATCATGCAAGAATATTCCCTAACACCTAGACAATGGTGAAACAAGTCACCTTATCATTTCATGGACTCTCATCTCCCTTCATAAATGCACCCTGACAGAACCCAGAGCCCCATGCGCCCCTGCTCAGCCTGAAGAAGCCACAGCGGTCAAATAACCTTGCTAAAAATGTGGCACTTGGGTCCACTTCAGAAGTCTTGGCTCAGAATACACTTTAAAAAAAAATTTTCCTGTTTCTATGATAAAAAACTTATCCTATGTCACACGAGTAGAACACTGGAAAATAAATATCCTAATGTTGCCCTGATTATTTTATAATTGCTATTTCAGATAAGAATAGTTTCTCTAATGGCTTGTGGATCATAACTCATCTTTTTTTCTTCATATTAGAAATTGGGTAGAAAGGATTACAGTGTAAAAAATATATTTTGTAATACCAGCCAAGTCACTAAATTATGACCAGGTCTCTGAACTTGCTGTTTTCACCTTGGGTCACATTAGAAAGTCTTCCCATGGCCACAAGGTATCTGTACTTTGTATTTCCGGGACAGCTGACGTTCCAGGATGTGGCCATAGACTTCACTCAAGAGGAGTGGGAATGCCTGGACCTCAGTCAGCGGGAATTGTACAGGGACATGATGTTACAGAACTACGGGAACCTGGCCTCCTTGAGTATTTCTTTCCCAATTTGGAACCAGTCTGTTGTCCCATGTCCAGTTCTAACTGTTGCTTCTCGACCTGCATACAGATATCTCAGAAAGCAGGTCAGATGGTCTGGTGTTCCCATCTCCTGAAGAATTTTCCACAGTTTGTTGTGATCCACACGGTCAAAAGCTTTGACATAGTCAATAAAGGGGTCAGGGTCTGGTAGGGTCTTTCTATTGTGAAGTTCTAATCCTGTTATCCTCAAATGTAAATTGTGCGAGTGGCTCTGGTAAAATTTTTACAAACTTGAGACGTTATTTTGATTTATTGTAATTACTGATTAAAAAAGTATATAGCTCCCTTGCTTAGATTAGCAAGGGGGCCACTCTCCACCCTCTTCTGATGTCTATGTCAGAAACTTCTCTGTCCCTTTTTCACTTTAATAAAACTCTGCTACACAAATGCTCTTGAGCAATCAACCCTGGTGCCTGGTCCCTGGCCCCAAAGTTACATCTTCTTGTTTGGAGATCATGAATCTGACACCCTTCACTGTAACCTATCACTGCATTCTAGGTTAGTGGTAATTGTATAAGCTCTGTAGTACTAAATAGTCACACCTTTTCTTAATTTCACAGTTACACACTTTGCCTCCATAATACTTGACCAGTATCTCAGGATCTGATGTTATGTATTTGTTAGTGTTATATAGATGATTTGAATAAAGGATTTGGGGAATCATTTTCCAGGCTGTATTAACAGTGTCCCTTGCGTTCTCGTCTCAACTAAACACATATTGGATTGGACACTGGTAAGTCTCTGAAAACACAAATTTTCCTTTCTCTGATGAACAAGTCTTGTGGGCTCTAAGCTGGACCTAATCACCTTTCTGGAGCAATTGAACGATCCCAGGAGTATAAGGAGAATGGAGACAATAGCCATATTCCCAGGTATGTATGAATGGACAGAGATGAGAGGTCCAAGGAGTAGTGAAGAAGTCATCCTCCGTCAGGTAGTTTTGGAAGATCATCTTCAGTGGAAATGATTTTGGAAAACCTGAGTTTGTGTCCACTTCTGTCATAGAAATGTATCACCTGCCCTATTCTATCTCTTAAATCATTCACAAATTCATCTCTAGTGTTTACTTTCCTTCATCACAGTGTGAACTAAAAGTCTCCTCTTGGCTTGTGAGAAACTGCATTCATTGGTTGCTCTTCCATTTCTTGGGGGTCCTAGGAAAACTGTGCCCATTTTGAGTAACTGTATGACAGTCCTTTTAAAGTTCTTTTGTACCTCTAGCCAAAAATGTGTGAGTGAATTGGTAGACAAATTAAATTTCTAGGAATACTGGGGAGAGGTTTTTGTTTTCTGATTTATAACTTCCTATCCACTGGGAGCTAGAGACAGGACCTTCTAAATATGTTTCAAACTCAAAAACTTTTTTCACTACAGAAAGCAGAACCTCCCAAAAATGAAAGGATGCACATCTCAGGTTGACTTCAAAGTTTCTCTTTTCCTTATATGATCTCATATTAAATATCTTAAATGTATTTGCCCTAATTCTAAAATGCAAAAATATTTAAATATTCAATTACCTCATAGAATTTTAAAATGAACTGGCATAAATGCTTAGCACATTTTGCACCATATTATTAATACTTGATTCAAGTTATAAAAATTTCTAGATTATATAAATAAATTAGTTTAAAAAGTTCTAATTTTAATATAGCTGGTTTACAATATTGTACTACTGTATAGCAAAGAGAATCAATTATACCTATCAATCAGTTCAGTTCCATCACACAGTCGTGTCCAACTCTTTCCGACTGCATGGACTACAGCATGCCAGTCTTCTGTGTCCATCACCAACTCCCAGACCCTGCTCAAACTCATGTTCATCGAGTCAGTGATGCCATCCAACCATCTCATCCTCTGTCGTCCCCTTCTCCTCCTGCCCTCAGTCTTACCCAGCATCAGGATGCTTTCCAACGCATCAGTTCTTCACATCAGATGGTCAAAGTATTGGAGCTTCAGCTTTAGCATTAGTCCTTCCAACGAATATTCAGGATTGATTTTCTCCTAAAGAAATGGAGTGCTGTGATCTCCTTGCAGTCTAAGAGACTCTCAAGAGTCTTCTCCAACACCACAGTTCAAAAGCATCAGTTCTTCGATGCTCAGCCTTCTTTATGCTTCAACTCTCACTTCCATACATGACTTCTGGAAAGAGCATATTTTTGAGTACACAGACATTTGTCTGCAAAGGAATGTCTCTATTTTTTGTTATGCTATCTACATTGCTCATAGCTTTCCTTCCAAGGAGCAAGCATTTTCTACTTTCATGGTTGAAGTCAACATCTGCAGTGATTTTGAAGCCCAAGAAAATAAAGTCTGTCACTGTTTTGATTGTTTTCCCATCCATTTGCCAGGAAGTGATGGGACCAGATGCCATGATCTTCGTTTTCTAAATGCTGAGTTTGAAGCCAACTTTTTCACTCCTCTCTTTCAGTTTTATCAAGAGACTCTTCAGTTCCTCTTTGCTCTCTGTGATTAGGGTAGTGTCATCTGTATATCTGAGGTTATTGATATTTCTCCCTGTAGTCTTGATTCCAGTTTGTGCTTCTTCAAGCCCGACATTTCACATGATGCAAAGTGAAAGTGAAAGTCACTCAGTTCTGACCAACTCTTTGTGACCCTATGGACTATAAAATCTATGGACTTCTTCAGGCCAGAATACTGGACTGGGTAGCCATTCCCTTCTCTAGGGGATCTTCCCAACCCAGGGACCCAGCCAAGAGCTCCTGCATGATGTACTCTGCATATAAGTTAAATGAGCAGGTTGAAAATAGGCAATCTTGGGGGGGGGGGGGTCATGTTTGGGAATGCATGTAAGAATTAAAGATTTTAAAATTTAAAAAAAAAAAAAAAAGAAAATAGGCAGTCTTGACATATTCCTTTCCCAGTTTGGAACCAGTCCGTTGTTCCATCTCCAGTACTGTTTTTTCTTGACTTGCCTACATATCTCTCAGGAGGCAGGTAAGGTGGTCTGGTATTCCCATCCTGTTAAGAATTCAAAAACTAAGATCATGGCATCTGGTCTCAACGCTTCATGGGAAATAGATGGGAAACAATGGAAACAGTGACAGACTATTTTTTCGGGTTCCAAAATCACTGCAGATGGTGACTGCAGCCATGTAATTTAAAAACGTTTATTCCTTGGAAGAAAAGTTATGACCAACCTAGACAGCATATTAAAAAGCACAGATATTATTTTTCCAACAAATGTCCATGCAGTCGAAGGTATGGTTTTTCCAGTAGTCATGTATGGATGGGAGAGCTGGGCTATAAAGAAAGCTGAGCACTGAAGAATTGATGCTTTTTAACTGTGGTGGTGAAGACTCTGAGTCCCTTGGTGAGCAACGAGATCCAACCAGTCCATCCTAAAGGAAATCAGTCCTGAGTATTCATTGAAAAGACCGTTGCTGAAGGTGAAACTCCAATACTTTGGCCACCTGATGCGAATAAGGGACATTAGAATAGACCCTGATACTGGGAAAGGTTGAAGACAGGCGCAGAAGGGGACAATAGAGAATGACATGGTTGGGTGGCATCACTGACTCAGTGGGGTCCCAAGAGTCGGACACAACTGAGCGACTGAACTGAACTGACACTCAGATGAACCGTTGGGAGGAAATTGTAACCAGAGACCTGCTTACAACAGGGCAGTTGGCTTTTCTCTTAGGAAGTGAGTCTAGAAAGAAAGGGAGACCGGAACCCACATTGTTGTTTATAACATAACCACTGAAATGACATACTGTTACTCCTGCCAGAATCTACTGATACACAGATTGCTTCTGTTAATTGTTGTTGCTGCTGCTGCCGCTGAAGTGATTACGTTCTACTTTTCATCACTGAGGAGACACCCATCTTCACGCTCTCACAGAAAGGGCTTTTGAATTTTCCCCATTTTTCAACTTGCTGAAAACACCTCAGCTTCACACGCAGACACCTCTCAAAAATTTTCTCTTTTGCCTTAAGTTGTTTGAAACACTAGTTAGGACAGGCAGGAAGCAGCTCTGCTCCAGAAGGAATCAAACAGATTTAAAGGTATCAAAAGGCAGAGAAAGGAAGCGCAACTGGACAGAAGGACCAATAGACCCAGAATTGACAGGAGCGGGGGTGAGGGGCGGCAAGGCTCCGCCCCCACCGGCCCCGCCCCTACGTACCTGCGGCTCTGGCCTCGTCCTCCGCCCACCTTGCTACGCCTCTCGTTGGCCGCGGCGTGGCGCATTCACCCTCCTCTGTACCGGATCTTCCGTCTGCGCGTGCGCTGTATCCTGCAGACCCGGAATTGAGCTTAAATGAGTCACCGAGAGTTCTGGTGACTTTGTTTGTATGTTTGTTTGTTTAAAATCTGGACTTCGTAGTCCCACAGCCTTTTGTCCTTCACACTTGGGTTTCGGGGGTCTCTGTGGACGTTCAATCTGCCGTCCCATGTTCCCGTCCCCAGTGTGTCCGCGCACCCCCGTGAGAAGTTCTGAAGTCCGTTAGCTTAGCTGCCGGGTCTCTGGGGCCCACGTCGGCTTCCTGTTAATACCGTTCTAGAGTCCGTGTCCTTCTCTGGCAGCTCTGCCTTCTAACTTGTAGAGACCGCTGCTTAAAGTCCTGCATTGCCCAACCCTTAGGTCCCTGATCCATGAAGAGGTGAAGGAGGCTCTATTCTGTATGGAGTTTGGTCAGGGTCTCGCCTAAGGTTTGAAGGGGAGGGTCAGCCTAGAACGTGTGGTTTTCACAGGAAAGACCGCGAGTTCTGAAGAAAAGAATAAAACTAAAAACACCTCGTTTGATTCTGTATTCCAGAATCCCTGCTGAGTCAGTGGCCGTAGAGGATAGTGCTTTGTACCTGCTGAGATCCTCCCTCTGTGTGGGGCTGTGTTACAGGGACCTCGGTGTGTTTTTCTAAATATTGAACTGCCTATTTTCAACATTCAGGGGTCATTTCCCAAGACTGATCTTACCTGAGAAAGAAGCCGGGAGGATGAGGAAAGCAAGGAGTCAGAAATGACTCTTTCCGAGGTAAGAGGTATAGTCCTTTTGTTTGTTTGTTCTGTCTCTCTTTCCTGAAATGCTCTTTTTTTGAACTTCGTAAGCTCCTTAACTTCTGACGGGTTTGTCTGAACTTACCCATAGTCATCATCCAAAGGGACCCATTGCCCTCCTGGCATATCAGTGTGACAGAAAACAGAGTATTGCCAGCCAAAGAAGCTCACTCAAGCTTTTAAGTCCCGAGTTTTTATTGGCGTTTAGCTACATAAGCCTGGTTGATAACATCTCCAGCATTCTTCCCTCCTTAGAGGTTGGGCTAATTAGCCCACGTGGCTCAAATCCCCATACCTCTAGTGACTTCATTGGTCTTTGTGAAATGACCAGCCTCCCAACCTGAGTCATTCCCTTATTAAACTAGGGGCCCACATAAGTCATCTTGTTAGCGTAAATTGTCAGGTCCCACAGAGAGTAATAAAGCCATTGCAGTCACTAAGGAAATTCCGAGAATGAAAACACTTAAATTCCAAGAGTAAAAGCAAACTTCCAGAACCTGTGGACCAAAGCCTGCTAAATTCTATTTTTCTTTTTCAATTTTAATATTTATTTAGTTTTGGCTATGCTGGGATTTTGCTGATGCACTTGGGCTTTCTCTGTTGTGTGAGGAGGAGCTACTATCTTGTTGTGGAGCTCTGGCTCTAAGGCACGGGTTCAGTTGTTGTATTAATAACTGGCAGGCTCTGGAGCAGGTGGGCTTCAGTAGTTGTGGCACACTAGCTTAGTTGCTCCGAGGCTTGTGGGATCTTCCCTGACCAGGGATGGAACCTGTGTCCCTTCCATTGACAGGCAGATATCTACCCACTGGACCATCAGGCAAGTCCCTAAATTCTTTATTACACAACGTTGAAATCTAAATCTTTCCTTTATGCCCTGTGATATTTTCTCCCCCTCTGATTTTTGATGTTGCTTTGGAATACCTCACCTGTTGCATGATTACAAAATATTATGTTGTGTTTCATCCTACTCTTTTATTGTTCAAAGTAATATCCAAGTCTCTCTTTAGGTGAGCTTCTTTGGCTCTTGTAGCTATTGTGCTTCATTTAGTTTAAAATTTCAACTAGTCTATACAGTGATAGCTTCATCTGTAATTTGGCAGGTTCCCTCTATTTAGGCTTTTTTGTTTTTTATATTCAAAATTTTGTTAGCTCTCCTAGATACAGCTGAGACTTACATTTGATATACCCATGTTTGTTTTGAGTTTGAACTGTTCTGAATTTGCAGTCAGTGAAGTCTTTATATCACTACATCTTCCCAGTAAAACTTGTGATTTTCAGACTTTATGTGCTTCAGTAAAGTTTTACAGTTTCTTCACATAGGTCTGGAAATGTGCTGTTAATAGGTGTCATGGTATATTTGCTAATAAAATATAGATTGTTTCTCATATTGTGTTTTCAATTACTGATACTAAAGAGGAAAAATTGGTTTCAGTGTATCCAGTTGACTCAACAGTAAAGAATCTGCCTGCCAATGCAACAGACCTGGGTTTGATCTCTGGGTGGGGAAGGTCCCCTGGAGATGTAAATGGCAACCCACTTCAGTGTTGTCACCTGGGAAATCCCATGGATTGAGGAACCTGGAGGGCTACCGCCCATGAGGGTCACAAAGAGTTGGACATGATTGATGGGATTCAGAACACATTCATGCACAATTAGACATAGTTGCTTTACCATATATGCTAAAATACACATGAGTTTTTAAAAAAATGTAGATTAAAACGTTTCTTCCAAAAGATGTGTTAGTCACAGAAGATTGTTTTTGCCCTATGTGTGTTTATGTGCATGTGTGTATGCAAGCAACACCTAGGGTATATATTAAAGACATCATCATTTTATGAATATTTTATTTATTCTAAACTTTGAAAATTGTACTTACATATTCCATGGCCTTAGACTGTTTCATTTTATGAAATGAATATATAGTTCCATTTTAATATATATGCATGAAAATGTTCATATGATTTGATCGATTACTTTGCTTGTTTTTTGTATTATTCACCATTAGAGAGACTTCTGTGAACTTTCATTAGAGTTGTCCCTGTGTATTTGTCTGTGTTTTATTAGTTAGAGTCTAGAGTACATAAAGTGAAGTAAATTTAAGCTATTTAAGGAATGTTTGCTAAATATTTGCAAAAAAGGTGGGGCAATACCATTATTGATTTTAAATTATTTCTGTTGCACATCCAAGACTCTGTAAAAACTCTCAGAAAGATATATAGTATATCCTAAATAGTTAAAATGATTGTTCCTGCTGAGGACGCTATCCTATTAGATCTGTAAAATTTGTAAAACACTTGATGTTCAAAAGTAAGTATGAATGCTTACCTTAGTATTGTACTTCCTTTCTGTTCAAAATGGTCATTCATGAAGCAGAATTTTGAGATTACTAGTTAAAAGAAGCTTGTTTAAAATACTAAGAAAAAAATAAGGTTGTTAAAATAAATGGCACATTTGTCCCACTCAAGAACTCTTGGATCACAGTATGCTTTTAAAAATATTACCTGTTTTCTTGATAGGCAATTCACCCTGTGTTATACAAATACAACACTCAAAAATAAATATGCCATGTTAATCTGATTATTTTACCATTTCTCTTCCAGGTCAGAATAGTTTCTGAAATGATTTGTGGGCCATAGGTCATTTCTTCTTGGGTTAGAAATACGGTGAAAATATTACTGTGCCAGGAGCCAGTGTGAGGAATTCCACCCGTGACAAGGTCATGCGGCAGAGCTCTGATGGCAAGGCTAATCAGACCTCAGGTTTTCCCCCTGGAATTTCCTGAGCATCCACCCCCGCAAAAATAAGAATCTGCCTGCTTTTCCACTCTTCTGACATTCTCTGGAAAAAGTCAATTCAGGGCTTTAGTCTTCTGCATTTGAAAGAGTGTTTCAATCCAAAAACCCCTCTGATGGCTTTTTAGCCTGCCTGCAGGACGCGTGTGATTGTTTGAGGCCTCCTGACCACAGGAGGCACAGGAAGCTTAAAACATCCTAGGAATGTAGGGGCTTCCGAAGAGTCAAAATCATTAGAATAGGACTGATTAAAGGTTTCATTTGTTGAGCCAATACTTGCTGCCAAATTTTCATATCCTTTATTTTTAGATATAGTTGGTATATAGAAAAACAAGTAGTAGTCCTCGTATTAGCAACATTAGATCTTTGAGTTAAGTACCTTCTTTGTTATAACCCACTGCACCTTTGTTCTATAGAGATGCAACTTTAACGCTTTAAGGAGATGCAGATTAAAGAAAAACGCTTCAGGGGAAACGAAATTAACATTCATTAAGGAAGAAAGCCAAAAAGTGTTAACAAGCCTCTTGGCCAGAAGATAATGTAAATCACCTGAGACCTTTTGTATACAAAAAGATGTACAGAAAGAGTCTGGGCTGCAAACACTACATAATTTTGTATTACCCATTGATCTCTGTATAATCAAAAGTATAAAAGGCCTTGAAGGACAATAGAAGGAGAGCCAGTCGCTGTACTGGTTTCCCCCATGTCTCCTCTTTACTCTAATTTCAGGCTGAATTCCCATCTGGGACGTGGAGGCTCACTGTGTCTACTTACTTGTCCCGGCTTCTAAGATCTGTAAGAGAGAGAGCCCAAGGCGGGGCGCTCTCCGATATTCAAACGGGCGCCGGCAGCCTAACGTAGACAGTGCAAGCTCCTTGTCTGGAGCTTTATTGGATTTCCACGTAACCCCAGTTAATCAGCCTCTTCTCTCCACTTAATCTTCCTACACTACACTATTTCTTCCTAATCTAATCTTATATTAATAAAAAAATAAGTTTTCCTCGCCGACTCCGTCCACCCTTCGAATTCCCTGGATCCACCGGGGCTGGACCCCGGCATTACTTTGTAAAAGTCATAGTATAGTGTAACACCAGACCCTCTCCTGTATCAAAACCAATTCTGTGTGAACTTGCTGTTGTCATCTTTGGGCACATTAGGAAGTCTCACAGTCACATGGCATATGTACTTTGTGTTTCAGGGACAGCTGAATACTAGATTGGAAAGTGATGAATCTCTGGCAAAACAAATATTCCCTTCTCTGATGAACAGGTCTTGTGGTCTCTAAGCCGGACCTTGTGACTTTTCTGGAACAAGTGAGGAGCCCAGGAATAGGAGAATGAAGACAGTGGCCATATACCCAGGTATGTGTGAATGGATGGAGCTGATGGCTCAAGTGAGAGGTCCAAGTATCAGTGAGGAAGGCATCCTTTGTCATGTGGTTTGGGAAGATCTGCTTCCTTGGAAATCATTTTGGGGAAGTCAGGATTTACTTCTGTTGCTGTCATAGACAGCTGTCACCTGCCCCGTTTTGTCTGTTAAACCATCATGAATTTTTCTCTGTTGATTACCTTTCTCATTCACAGTGAGAACTAAAATGCCCTTCTTGGACTGTGACAACTTGCATGAATTGGTTGCTGTTTCAATTCTCTGGGACCTTAATAAAACCGTGCACATTTCTGAGTAACTGTGATGATCCTTTTAAAGTTTGTTTCCACCTCTAGACAGAAGTGTCTGGTTATAGACAAACTGCAAAGGTTCTAGGAATACTGGGGACAGATTTTTGGTTTTCTGATTTATAATTCCTAAAATACTGGAAGCTACAGATATGACTTGACAAATTTTAGACTTAAGTACTTTTTGGCTTATAAAGCAAACCCCCCCTAAAATGGGCTTCCCTGGTGACTCAGAGGTAAAGAACCTGCCTGCATTGCAGGAGACTTGGCTTTAATCCCTGCACTGGGAAGATCTCCTGGAGAAGGGAATGGCAACCCACTCCAGTATTCTTCCTTGGAAAATTCCAGGGAGAGAGGAGCCTGGAAGTCTGCAGTCCATGAGGGACTAACACTTTCACTTTCTTTTGCCTAAAATGGGAGAATGCAAATCTCAGGGTTACTTCCAAGTTTCACTTTTCTTTATATGAACTCATGCTAAATATCTTAAGTGCATTTGCCCTAATTCTTCAATGCTAAAATACTTTAATATATTCAGTTAACTCAAAGAGTTTTTAAATAAACTCTCATGAGATCCTAGAAGATTCTCCACCATATTTTTAATTGTTTCTCACTCTTAAAATTTTTATGTTATATGAAGACACCTTTTTTTAAAGTTCTTATTAGAATATTACTGTTTTACAATGTTGTCCTGCTGTACATCAAAGAGAATCAGTCGTATGTATATATATCAACTCTCTTTTAGATTTCCTTGCAGTTAGGACTCCACACAGCATTGGTAGACTTCCCTAGGTTCTCACCATATTTTCAAAGTCCCATTTCTTAAGTACTGCAGCATTATTAAGGTTATCTTGTTAGTTATCAGTTTCCCTGACTTTATCCTATATGTTCTCACTTTCTGATTCATTGTATGTCAATATCATTTATGATTTTTACATTCAAATATCTAATAGAATATGCTCAAATAAGAACACAGTTGGGAAGAAGTGGATTAAAGAAACGTTAGGCACCTACTGTCTGTCAAAATGTTTGTTGCCAGCACAAGCTGGAATCAAGATTGCCAGGAGAAATATCAATAAGCTTAGATATACAGATGACAGCACCATTATGGCAGAAAGTGAAGAGGAACTAAAGAGCCTGTTAATGAAGGTGAAAGACGAGAGTGAAAAAGCTGGCTTAAAACTCACCATTCAAAAAAGTAAGATCGTGGCTTCTGATCCCATCTTTTCATGGCAAATAGATGGCAAAACAATGGAACCAGTGAGAGAGTTCCTTTTCCTGGGCTCCAGAATCACTGAAAGTGGTGACTGCAGTCATGAAATTAAAAGATACTAGCTCCTTGGAAGGAAAACTGTCAAACCTAGACAGTGTATTAAAAAGCATAGACATTACTGACAAAGGTCAATATAGTTAAGCTACGTATTTTTCAGTAGTCATGTATGGATGTAAGAGTTGGACCATAAAGCTGAGCACCTAGAACTGATGCTTGTAAATTGTGTTGTTGGAGAAGACTCTTGAGAGTCCCTAGGACAGCAAGGAGATGCAACCAGTCAATGCAAAAGGACATCAGTCCTGAATATTTATTGGAAGGACTGATGCTGAAGCTAAGCTCCAGTAGTTTGGCCACCTGATGCAAAGAGTGACTCATTGGAAAAATCCCTAATGCTGGGAGAGACTGAAGGCAGGAGGAGAAGGGGACGACAGAGGATGAGATGGTTGGATGGCATCACTGACTCAGTGAACATGAGTTTGAGCAAGGTTGGGGAGTTGGTGATGGACAGGGAAGCCTGGCATGCTGCATTCCACGGGGTCACAAAGAGTTGGACATGACTGAGCAACTAAACTGAAATGAAGGGGAGAGTTAATCATTATACTATCTAATATCTCCTCTTCATTTATTGGTTCCTGTAGGCTTTTATCTTGTTCCTTCCTCCACACCATATTTCTTTGTGTGATCATTTTGTGCGATTTTCTGTGTTTGTGTTCTGTGTTATGAAAGCTGCAGAATCCTAGTTTTTTCCTTCTGGTATCTGTCCCCTGGAGTGTGAGGTTGGTGTGCAGGCTTGTGTCCTTATCCCCTTGATAGGGGGTGTGATTGCTGTTATTGTGACCCGAGCCTGCCCTGGATATTGAGGGGAGTTTCCCACTGCTCTCTGGTTGTCACTGCCCTGTCAGGGGTGGAGTCTGCTCCCTGGTTGGTGGAATAGAGTCCCCAGATCTGTTTCTTCACTTTATTTCTGATCTATGGTGGAGGCAGGTGGGATTGGAGCACCCCCACTGGGAGAGAAGCCATTGAGTATTGCTCCTCTGGGGATGTTCACCTCGGGGAGTGTTCTGTGTGTCACGGTTCATGCCTTGTGCGAGCTCTCATGTGACCCTCTGTTGGCACTGCTCCTGGCCCCACCTTAACCATGAGTATCCCGGCACATGGCCCTGATGTCTCTCAGATGTTGTTTTCACCAGGTCACCAGGATAGACCCACTGAAATCAGGGCCCAGGATTGCATTGATCATGGAGCTGGATCCACTGTGGTGCTGTGGGGGCAGCTCAGACTCCGATCTGGCCCCATCCCTTCATGTACGAGCCCACAAAGTCTAGAGCTGCTAAAGCTACACCTGCTGTGACATGGTGGTTGAGGGGGAGGGTTCCTGCTGTTCCATTCAGATGCTCTTCAGGGGCTGAGGTTACAAAGCCGGTTGTGGGTGTAAAAGCATTGTTTGTGCAGCTGTGAGGAGAGATTTCAGCTTTTCTTCCTTAACCCTGGGCCTTGCTGTCCTTTCAGCTCCATCTGTGCGTGTGGCCCACCCACAGGTGTCTGCCCCAGAGGCTTCCCCAGAGCACAGGAGTCTGCTGATGGTGGAGGAGGTCCATAGGGGAGGCCATGGCTGGGGCTCAATAGAACCCACCTGAGTGGGAGCCCTTCCTCGATGCTGGTGAGGCAGGGGCCAGCACAGGGGGAGATGGGCTGTGGTGGGGTTCTTCTTTCGTCATCAGTCAGCAATGGCGCTATGCTGTATGGTGGTTCAGGCTTCCGCCACAACATCCCTATTTATAGAGCTCCTCCCTCCCTGCCTTTCCTGCAGGATGGCTCCTCACAGAGGACCCACAGCAGTCCTCTGCCTGGGTCTGCTCTCCAGACCCCACATTCCAGCACCCAGCCCTTGTCTGCAGTGGTGGACACCCTCTCAGGCTGGGTGGGCAGGGCAGGGGTCAGTATCCTGTGTGCAGGTCTCACACTGTCCTGCTGCCACAGACTGTTGCTGTGTTCTCTTCCCACAGAGAATGAGGCTCCCCTTCTGTCTCAACTGGACTGCGTCCAGCAGTGAGGAGCTTCCACAGATGTGGAGGCCTCTCCTCTCTTCAGATCCCCCCAGGGTTGCAGGTGCCACTCCACCTCCTTTCCTGTTCCTTTTCCTTCGTTTTCCTCCTGTCCTTTCAAAGCAGGAATTATTCTTGACCTTTTCATTGTCCACAGCTTGTGTTCACTGTGGGCTCTGAAAATTCTTCCATTTCTGATGTATTCTTGTTGTGTTTGTGGAGAGAGATGAACTGTCTCTGCCTGATCCTCTGGCATCTTGATCTTTCTCTCTCGATTTATTTATTTATTCGTCACTTTTCTCTAAATCTTTAAGGATATTCACTGAGAATAGTAGGCAAAATAACCTGTTATTCGGTATCTTTCAGCTTTGTCTCCTCATGACACCCAGGATTTGATGCCAAAGAATCCAGGATTAGAAGATCTATTCCCAAAAGCAAACCTAGGAAAATATGAAGTATTTCACCTCAGAAATTTGCATTTAATGAATGACTGGGAACATATGAGGGCATATGAAGGACAGAGAGGATGTTTATATGGACATAAAGAGACTGAGAGAGTTATACATAAGGCAAACATTACTGCAAAAAGAAATGAGCAATGCAAGTCAAACTGGGGAGAACACCAACTTCAGTCTTCAACATCTGATGAGAACTGTAAGTTGTTAAGAAAAGATCTCTATCCTTTTTGAAACATACCTGTTCTCCGAAAGGAAACGTGGAAAGCCCAGAAGGTAATCCAGTCTCTCCTATGAATACTGATTCAAACAATATTCAGTATAGCCTTAGATTAAACAATCATTCAAGCATGTCTGAACACCGGAAATTTAAAAATGAGGGGGAAAACTCACAATATAATCAATTTGAGGGATCTGTGAGCAGGGGGTCATTATTCTTCCACCAACAGCTATTTTCTCCCCATGCCAAAGTGTGTAATGTTGATAATAACGGAGGAGATATAATCCAACCATCATTGTTGAATACATCCCATGGTATGGTTAATATGGAAGAACTTTTGATGTATAATAAAATGAGTCAACCCTTAAGTAAGAGCTCCAACCCCAATCATTGCAAGAGTATTTATGATGGAGTGAGAGGGTATTCAGGCAATAAAACTGGGTATAAGGTTGAAGGACACTGAAACCTTATGAAACATCAGGGACCTGAATCTTCACACAGGGATTCAAAAAGTAATTAATGTAGAAATATCTTTTATCAGATGCCAGGTCTTTCTCTATATAAGAGTACTCATACTGGAGAGAGGACTTATAATTGTAGTGAATATGGTAAAATTTCTAATCACTCTTCAGAACTTGTTCAACAGCAGACTATTCAGAATTCACAGAAAGAAAACAAGTGTAAGATATGTGGGAAAGTCTTTAGTAACTCATCTGAGCTAGGTAGAAAATTCATACAAGAAGGAAACCTTTCAAGTGTACAGAATGTAGCAAAGCATTTATCCGTTGCTGACATCTTACTCAACATCAGCAAATTCATACTGGAGAGAAACCTTATAAATGTACAGGTTTATTTGCAAAGCCTTTAATCACAACTCAACACTTTCTGAAAATCAGCAAATGCATACTTCAGAGAAACCTTATAAATGTACAGAATGTGGCAAAGCTTGTGATCGGAACTCAATTCTTACTACACATTTGCGAGTTCATACTGGAGAGAAACCTTATAAATGTGCAGAATGTGGCAAAGCCTTTAGTCATAGCAGTCATCTCACTAAACATCTCAGAAGACACGCTGGAGAGTGATGGAACAAGTGATGGAAGATGTTTGCCCTAAACATACATCAGAAAACAAGAGTTTATACAAGAAACCTATGGAAATGTTGTAACAAATATGTAGAAAAGTATTTAATCAAAAATCAAATTGAAATAAATTACAGAGATTTGATACTAGAAAGTATTTCATCACCCCTCTTTTCTAAATTTTCTCTAGAAGGAGAATTACTGTAGAGAGCAATCCATAGTTAAAAAACAGAAAATGCATATATTAGCCGGGATCGTGAGATTGATAGTTGATAGTTGAATGTTGATAGTTAGAAGGCTACACTTATTAGCAATGTATTTTTGTTTACAATGACTTGATTTGAGATTAGTTGAAAAGCAAAATGAATGTAATTCAATGGTCAAATTATCCATACTATGCTTTATTTCTAGTTTGAATGAAAAAAAGTTGTTGATGGTTTAAGGTTCAAAGATTAGCCTTTTTATGTTGTGTTGCAACCATTTCTATCTATTCTCCGTTAGAAGATGAAGGATCAGTTCAGTTCAGTTTAGTTGCTAAGTCATATCCGACTCTTTACAACTCCATGAACCACAGCATGCCAGGCTTCCCTGTCCGTCACCAACACCTGGAATTTACCCGAACTCATGTCCATCGAATCGGTGATGCCATCCAGCCATCTCATCCTCTGTCGTCCCCTTCTCCTCCTGCCCCAATTCCCTTCCAGCATCAAGGTCTTTTCCAGTGAGTCAACTCTTTGCGTGAGGTGGCCAAAGTATTGGAGTTTCAGCTTCAGCATCAGTCCTTCCAATGAACACCCAGGACTGATCTCCTTTAGGATGGACTGGTTGGATATTTTTGCAGTCCAAGGGACTCTCAAGAGTCTTCTCCAACACCACAGTTCAAAGGCATCAATTCTTTGGCACTCAGCTTCTTCAGAGTCCAACTCTCACATCCATACATGACCACTGGAAAAGCCATAGCCTTGACTAGACGAAACTTTGTTGGCAAAGTAATATCTCTGCTTTTTAATATGCTATCTAGGTTGATCATAACTTTCCTTCTAAGGAGTCAGTGTCTTAATTTCATGGGTGCAGTCACCATCTGCAGTGATTCTGGAGCACAAAAAAATAAAGTCTGACAATGTTTCCACTGTTTCCCCATCTACTTCCCATGAAGTGATCGAACTGGATGCCCTGATATTAGTTTTCTGAATGTTGAGCTTTAACCCAACTATGTAAAATGTACAATAAGCATCTAACTGGAGGTGTTTGTTATTCATATGAAATATCCTGGGAGGTTGCCATAATATAAGTGATCATGAAATCTTTCCATGTATTAAAGTAAGAAAGAAGTTGGTTCTATTGTTTTTTGTTTAATATTCATTTATTTGGCTGCATCAGATCTTAGTTGCAGCATGTGGGACCTAGTTCCCTGACCAGGGATTGAACCCAGACCCCCTGCATTGGGAATGCGGAGTCTTAGCCACTGGACCACCAGGGAACTTCTCCAAAAGTTGATTCTAAATTTTCAATACTTATATCACTTGAATTGTAAGAACACAATCACAGTTCACTACAATATTGATGTATCTTTGTAATATCAGCATCAGTTCAGTTCAGTCGCTCAGTCGTGTCCGACTCTTTGTGACCCCATGAATCGCAGCACGCCAGGTCTCCCTGTCCATCACCACCTCCCGGAGTTCCCTCAGACTCATGTCCATCGAGTCCGTGATGCCATCCAGCCATCCCATCCTCGGTCGTCCCCTTCTCCTCCTGTTCCCAATCCCTCCCAGCATCAGAGTCTTTTCCAATAAGTCAACTCTTTGCATGAGGTGGCCAAAGTACTGGAGTTTCAGCTTCAGCATCATTCCCTCCAAAGAAATCCCAGGATTGATCTCCTTCAGAATGGACTGGTTGGATCTCCTTGAAGTCCAAGGGACTCTCGAGTCTTCTCCAACACCACAATTCAAAAGCATCAATTCTTCAGCGCTCAGCCTTCTTCACAGTCCAACTCTCACATCCATACATGACCACAGGAAAAACCATAGCCTTGACTAGACGGACCTTAGTAGGCAAAGTAATGTCCCTGCTTTTGAATATGCTGTCTAGGTTGGTCATCACTTTTCTTCCAAGGAGTAAGCGTCTTTTAATTTCATGGCTGCATAAGTGAAGTATATTACTTGACATTGTTGATATAAAGACAGCTTCTGTGATAAGCTAGAAATGTATTAGAAACCCTTTCCAGAAAAGGCATCTAAGTAGTGTATTTCTTGTTTACTAAGTGTTTCCTAGGCTTTGTCTTGTAAGTCATAAAAATAATGATCCTCACATCCTTTTATCAGAAAAATGAGTATCTTTCTCTGTAATTTTAATCTGATTTAATCATGGATCATGCTGTGGATTGTAAAATGTTTAATTTCAACCTTGTGTGAAATTAACACATGGTTATTAATAAAAGTGAATGGCTTATAGCATTTCAATTGATTGTAATGAAGTGTTAAGACTGTGATCAGCAGTCTTGCTCAACGCCAGGTTCTACTTCACAGGTCCCCTTCAATGACACCCTCGTAGAGCTCACCAGAATCCTGGTCGTCTAGGTCTGAAGTGACCAATTCACCCTCAATCTGCGGAGCCCAGAGCACTTCACCCAGGTTCACTTATAAGCCTGAGCCCCATGTACTGGCACTGTCTGGGCCTGGTTCTAGCCTTGACCTCCCACAGGGTGCCTCAAGGCTTGCTGTGAATTCTCTCATAAACTCACCAGGTTCAATTTTCCTTTCTTCTTCTGTTGAACTAAAACTTTCCATGGGATCATTTTAGCAAATATAAATTTAATGAGGTCACAGGAAAGATAATTAAAAAACATGATTACAAATTTCTGAACTAAGATTCATAAAATTTTACTCCATGTAAAATTCTCAGCACATGTATCTCGTCTAGGCTTAAAGGAACTGTTTTCTCATGCCTCTGACATACATTGAATGCAATATATAAATATCTGAAGGTACGTACATTAGCAGTGAGAAAACTAATATAGAATCTGCAAGTGTAGGTGTTTTAGTGCATATTTATTTTAAAAATTTGGGAATGATAGATCAAAAGTGAGAATATCACCATGCAGATGATTTACCAAGAATTTACAGAGTTGTCAACTAATCTGTTTTGTCTGCTTTTCATGGAATTTATTTCCTTACATGTCAGGAGGTTGCGTTTGTTAAGGAACTTCCACACTGTCCTCCCTAGTCGCTGTACCTGCTTCCATTCCCTTCAGCCATGTAGGAGGTTCCCTGATCTCAATAGCCTCTTCAGCCTTTATTATATCATTAGTGGGCCTTTTGATAATGGTTATTCTGACTAGAATGAGGTGATAGCTCATTGTAGTTTTGTTTTCCATTTGTTAATAATTAGTGATGCTGAGTGTCTTTCATTTGCCTCTTGCCCATCTAAATGTCTTCTTTGGAGATATGAGGTCTTGGCCCAATTTTTGATTGAGTTATTTTTGTCTCTGATTTTTTTTAATTTTAAATTTTTGTCTGTGGCTGTGTGCAGGCTTCCTCTAGTTGTGGCGCATGGGCTTCTCATTGCAGTGGCCTTTTTTGTGAAGCACGGCTCTAGGTGTCAGTAGTTGCAGCACACAGCCTCAGTAGTTGTGGAGCACAGGCTAAGTTGTCCTGCAGCATGTGGAATATTCCTGGGCCAGGGTTCAAACCCATGTCCCCTGCACTTGCTGGCAGATTTGTATCCACTGGGCAATTGTTTTATAATTTTTTCTAAAATGGATTTTTTTTTTCTTTTAATGTGTATATATTTTTTGTTTTTGAGTTTTTTAATATTTTTAAAATTTTTCAATTGAAGGATAATTGCTTTACAGAATTTTGTTGTTTTCTGTCAAACATGAACAAGAATCAGCCATAGGTACACCCGTGTCCCCTCCCTTCTGAGCCTCCCTCCCATGTCCCTCCCCATCCCACCCTTCTAGATTGTTACAGTGCTGTGTTCCTTTCTGCTGTACAACATGTCGATCAGCCATAAGTGTTGAGGCAGTCTGAGTGCGGGTTGGAAAAGAATTTCCAGACACAGGGCATTTCAGAAAGGAGTGAGTTTATTGAAAACAAAGGGCAGAGATAAAGCAGGCACTGCGAGTGCAATGGGCCCACATCTGGACAGACCAGGGGATGCTGAGAGTGTCCATGGGCTAATAGCCAATTTTTACAGCTTCAAAGCAAAATTGCTGCTGGATGGTTGACGTTAGGTGATTGGTTGGGGCACTAGAGGGTGCTTACTGGAGTGGGCATCTGTGCCCCACTGGCAGTCGGGAAGCTTGGTAGTGACTATCAGTGTGCTTTTGAAAAGGCTACAAAGGGGCTCAGTCAGCTTTGAAAGTGTCCTTGATTCTGAGCTCTGCTTCTGTGTTCTTGGTGCAAGGTTTCGCATCTGTGGCCTTGGGGCAGCATGCACAAATAACAGTAGCCATGATCTCTATTCTCTGTGTTGCTTGTGTTGTTCCGCTGGGCAGTCACATAAAATGAAACCAAAATACTGAGAATGATGCTGAAGATCCAGCAGAGGATACTGAAGGTGCCCACATATTTGGGAGCTTTGCTCTTAAGCTCTGCCCACCTGGAGTCACTGGGAACGATGATCATCTGAAAGACACTCAAGAGGAAGATGGTGCCAATGGACACATCCCTGCTGACTCTGAACATAAAAAGCAAGTGTGCATCCAAATCTCACTGATGAACTGTTTCAACCCCAAAGCTGCCAGTGTTTCAGGAATTCCTTTCAAATGAACAACTAAGAGTTTGGCAAGAGTCACGTGCTTGAAAATCCAATCTGTAGACCGACATTTGCCTCCTGTGAAATAAAGGGAGAGGAAATGGTAAACAAGGCTGAAACTCCCCATAATCCCTGTCATAGTCTGCAATAAAGAGATCACTCCTATTGCCGAATTCTCGGGGGGCGATTCGGTTAATCCCAGGAACTGATAATCTGAGCCAGAGAATCCTGCATGAGAAGATGAGGCAGAACTCTGTACCATATCAACTGGAATTGATACTCTTAACTAGTCTTCATTTACCTTAGATCCCACTGAAAAAGAGTTATTTATATTTCTTCCTGTAAAACAAGTGTCTGATATTTGAATGTGTAACAGTGAAAAAACTTAAAGGAATATCACTAAGGATTTAAAAGTCATGCCCTGGTGGTTCAATGGTAAAGATTCCACCTGCCAAGCAGGAGACCAGTGTTCGATCCCTGGGTGAGGAACAAATGAGTGTAATATCAGTAAAGATACCATGATTATATTTTAAACTACACAGGATGATTCTTAAGTTCACACAGGGTAAAGAAAAGGTAAGCGTGAAAAAATTCTGGAAACAATATTAAACTATATCATGTCGTTACAATAAAGGAAAGTTTGATAATCAAGTAGAAATAGGTGGATGTGAATTGATAAGTTCAGTAAAATGGTGGGAAGGAGGATAAATACAGCATTACAAAGCAATAGTGAAAAGATTTTTTTTCCAACAAATGAGGTAGAATAATGGCGACTGTCTTCCCACCTTTGTACATACCAAATGAATCAAAGTTTTTAAAAATCTTCATTAAACGTACCTAACATGAAATTATAAAAATAAATAAAAGTCATGTCTATAATACACCTTTATATACATCAAAATTCTTGCCAGGATGAATATTTTCATTGAACCATAAGTAGTAATGAGGCTAATACAGGATAATGATTTGTAAAAGTTTAAAGCCTTTTTATAAAAAAAAAAAAGGTGGAAATTAGAACTTAGTCCAGTTCAGCTCAGTTGCTCAGTTGTGACCAACTCTTTGCAACCCCATGGATTGCAGCACACCAGGCTTCCCTGTCCATCACCAACCCCCAGAGTTTGCTCAAACTCGATTCCATTGAGTTAGTGATGCCATCCAACCATTTCATCCTCTGTCATCCCCTTCTTCTCCTCCCTTCAATCTTTCCCAGCATCAGGGTCTTTTCCAATAAGTCAGTTCTTTGCATCAGGTGGCCAAAAGTATTGGAGCTTCAGCTTCAGTATCAGTCTTTCCAATGAATATTCAGATCTGATTTCCTTTAGGATTGACTGTTATGATCTCCTTGCTGTCCAAGGGACTCTTGAGAATCTTCTCCAACACCACAGTTGAAAAGCATCAATTCTTCAATGCTCAGTTTTCTTTACTGCCTAACTTTCACGTCCATACATGACTCCTGGAAATGACTCCAATTTTTAATATGCTCTCTAGGTTGGTTATTGCTTTTCTTCCAAGGAACAAGCACCTTCTAATTTCATGACTGCAGTCAATATCTATAGTGATTTTGGAAACCCCCAAAATAAAGTCTGTCACTGTTTGTGTTGTTTCTCCATCTATTTACCATGAAGTGATGAGACTGGGTTTCATGATCTTCATTTATTGAATGTTGAATTTGAAGCCAGCTTTTTCACTCTCCTCTTTCACTTTCATCAAGAGACTCGTCACTTTCTGCCCTAAGGGTGGTGTCATCTGCATATTTGAGGTTATTGATATTTCTCCCTGCAATCTTGATTCCAGTTTGTGCTTCATCCAGCCGTGCATTTCGCATGATGTACTCTGCATTTAAGTTAAATAAGCAATGTAAGAACATATTGCTTTGATGTACTCCTTTTGAAATGTGGAACCAGTCTGTTGTTCCATTTCCAGCTCTAACTGTTGCTTCTTGACCTGCAAGGTGATATTTCAGGAGACAGCTAAGGTGTTCTGGCTTTCCCATCTCTTTAAGAATTTCCCACAGTTTCTTGTGATCCACACAAATGCTGTAACATAGTCAATGAAGCAGAAGTAGATGTTTTTCTGGAACTCTCTTTCTTTTTATATGATCCAAGGGATATTGGCAAAGTGATCTTTGGTTCCTTTGCCTTTTCTAAATCCAGCTTGAACATCTGGAAGTTCTTTGTTCACATACTATTGACCTGGCTGAAGAATTTTGAGCACTACTTTGCTAGCATGTGAGATGAGTACAACAACTGTGCTTCAGTTTGACCATCCTTTGGCATTGCCTTTCTTTGAGATTGGAATCAACACTGATATTTTCCGGTCCTGTGGCCAGGGCTGAGTTTTCCAAATTTACTGGCACATTGAGTGCAGCATTTTAACAGCATCATTTTTTAGGATTTGAAATAGCTCAGCTAGAATTCCAAAACCTCCACTAGCTTTGTAAGTGATGCTTCCTTAGATTCACTAGATGTTGCACTCCAGGATGTCTGGCTCTAGGTGAGTGATCACACCATCGTGGCTATCTGGGTCATTAAGATCTTTTTTGTATAGTTCTGTGTATTCTTGCCATCTCTTCTTAATATCTTCCTCTCTTAGGTCCAAACCGTTTCTATCCTTTATTGTGAACTTTACTTGATTTATAAAATAACTGTATTGAATCACAATGATATTAATGTATTTTACAAAAGTAGTTATGTTAAATAAAAGATATAAGTATAAATATGTGTTTGCATGCCTCGTCATTTAATTTTAAGTTTGATAGTATTTCTAAACATATTATTTGGGTAAGAAGTTTCTGTCTATGTTCAAATAGTTACTATTAAGTCAATAGGGAGTATGGATAAATTTTATGCATCTAATACAACGTAGATATAGAAAGAAGTAGGAAGTATTAGCCATTCAGTCATCTTCAGTCATGTCTAGTCATGTCCAGCTCTTTGTGACTCCATGGACTGTAGCCCGCCAGGTTCCTCTGTCCATGGAATTCTCCAGGCAAGAATACTGGAGTGGGTTGCCATTTCTACTCCAGGGGATCTTCCTGAGCCAGGGATTGAATATGGGTCTCCTGCATCTCAGGTAGATTCTTTACTGTCTGGACCACCAACGATGCCCCGATTGTAGTCTAATTTAGAGGCCTGCTCTATGGCAGGGCTTCTGTGATAGCACAGTTGATAAAGAAACCGCCTGCAATGCAGGAGACCCCGGGTGGATTCCTGGATTGGGAAGATCCCTTAGAGAAGGGAAAGGCTACCCCCTCCAGTATTCTGGCCTAGAGAATTCCATGGACTGTATCGTCTATGGAGTTGCAAAGTGTCATACATGACTGAGCCACTTTCACAGTTCTATGACTAATTTTATTTTTTATTAAAAACTATGTAATTATATGAGTGAGTGAGTGAAAGTCGCTCAGTCTTGTCCGACTCTGTGACCCCATAGACTATAGAGTCCATGGAATTCTCCAGGGCAGAATACTAGAGTAGGTAGCCTTTCCCTTCTCCAGGGGATCTTCCCAACCCAAGGATTGAACCCAGGTCTCTCGCATTGCATGTGGATTCTTTACCAGCTGAGCTATCAGAGAAGCCCATATGACTATATGAGCATATATAAATTATATATGTACAAGTATATATAATTTATATATACATTAAAATCTATATAAAGTATACAGAGTGAAGTATGTCAGAAAGAGAAATATAAATATCATATGCTAACACATATATACAGAATCTAGGAAGATAGTACAAAAGAATTTATTTTCAGGGAAGCAATGCAGAAACCTGTATGCAGGTCAGGAAGCAACAGTTAGAACTGGACATGGAACAACAGACTGGTTCCAAATAGGAAAAGGAGTACGTCAAGGCTGTATATTGTCACCATGCTTATTTAAATTATATGCACAGTACATCATGATAAACGCTGGGCTGGAAGAAACACAAGCTGGAATCAAGATTGCCAGGAGAAATATCAATAACCTCAGATATGCAGATGACACCACCTTTATGGCAGAAAATGAAGAAGAACTAAAGCGCTCTTGATGAAAGTGAAAGAAGAAAGGGAAAAATTTGGCTTAAAGCTCAGCATTCAGAAAATGAAGATCATGGCATCCAGTCCCATCACTTCATGGCAGATAGATGGGGAAACAGTGGAAACAGTGGCTGACTTTATTTTCTGGGCTCCAAAATCACTGCAGATGGTGATTGCAGCCATGAAATTAAAAGACGCTTACTCCTTGGAAGGAATATTATGTCCAACCTAGATAGTATATTCAAAAGCAGAGACATTACTTTGCCAACAAAGGTCCATCTAGTCAAGGCTATGGTTTTTCCAGTGGTCATGTATGGATGTGAGAGTTGGACTGTGAAGAGGGCTGAGCACCGATGAATTGATGCCTTTGAACTGTGGTGTTGGAGAAGACTCTTGAGAGTCCCTTGGACTGCAAGGAGATCCAACCAGTCCATTCTGAAGGAGATCAGCCCTGGGATTTCTTTGAAAGGAATGATGCTAAAGCTGAAACTCCAGTACTTTGGCCACCTCATGTGAAGGGTTGACTCATTGGAAAAGACTCTGATGCTGGGAAGGATTGGGGACAGGAGGAGAAGGGGACAACAGAGGATGAGATGGCCGGATGGCGTCACTGACTCGATGAACGTGAGTCTGAGTGAACTCTGGGAGACGGTGATGAATAGGGAGGCCTGGTGTGCTGCGGTTCATGGGGTTGCAAAGAGTTGGACACAACTGAGCGACTGGACTGAACTGATAAGCTCTTTACTTGCTTGGTGACAGAAATACTAATTGGTTTTTTGACAGGGATTAAATAAACATCTACCAGTCATGGAAGACTATAACCTAAACTCTGATACTTAGAAATAACAATGTGTGATAAACTGTGTGACATACAAAATAAACACGACTAATTCCAAATCATAAACTGATCTGTTAATTAATGTGACATTAAAAGTATTAAGTGGATGTCAAGAATTCAGAAACACTAATATATCACATATAAAGAAAATGACATAGTTAAAAAGTGATTTTTATTTAGTAAAATGAGGTTATACAACTATAAATTTTGAGAATATTTCCAAATCAGAGAATAAGACACACTATGTGTATTTAATTTACATGTAGAAGACATCATGAGAAACGCTGGGCTGGAAGAAGCACAAGCTGGAATCAAGATTGTCAGGAGAAATATCAATCACCTCAGATATGCAGATGACAACAACCTTATGGCAGAACGTGAAGAGGAACTAAAAAGCCTCTTGATGAAAGTGAAAGAGGAGAGCGAAAAAGTTGGCTTACAGCTCAATATTCAGAAAAATAAGACCATGGCATCTGGTCCCATCACTTCATGGGAAATAGATGGGGAAACAGTGGAAACAGTGTCAGACTTTATTTTGGGGGGGCTCCAAAATCACTGAGATGGTGATCGCAGCCATGAAATTAAAAGACTCTTACTCCTTGGAAGAAAAGTTATGACCAACTTAGATAGCATATTGAAAAGCAGAGACATTACTTTGCCAACAAAGGTCCATCTAGTCAAGGCTATGGTTTTTCCAGTGATCATGAATGGATGTGAGAGTTGGACTGTGAAGAAAGCTGAGTGCCGAAGAATTGATGCCTTTGAACTGTGGTGTTGGAGAAGACTCTTGAGAGTCCCTTGGACTGCAAGGAGATCCAACCAGTCCATCCTAAAGGAGATCAGTCCTGGGTGTTCATTAGAAGGACTGATGCTACAGCTGAAACTCCAATACCTTGGCCAGCTCATGTGAAGAGTTGACTCATTGGAAAAGACCCTGATGCTGGGAGGGATTGGGGACAGGAGGAGAAGGGGATGACAGAGGGAGGATGAGATGGCTGGATGGCATCACCGACTCGATGGATATGAGTTTGGGTAGTCTCCAAGAGTTCGTGATGAACAGGGAGGCCTGGCGTGCTCTGGTTCATGGGGTCGCCAAGAGTCGGACATGACTGAGCAACTGTACTGAACTGACTGATGCTTTGATGCCTGAGAGCTGCCATGTGGAACCTATTTCTGAAGTCACTTTTGGAAAATGGTCTGACCCAAATCAGCCAACTATGGATGTTTTCAGTAGGAAACAATGTCTTTGTTAAGCACTTTATAAATTCCAGTGTTAGAAAGGTGTTTTTACTGCTTCCTGGTAGCTCAGATGGTAGAGAACCTGCCTACAATGCAGGTCCGAAAGATCCCCTGGAGAAGGAAATAGCTACTTGCCAGGGGCCAGCGTGAGGAACTCCACCCATGGCAAAGGTCATGAGGAACAAGGCTTGGCATATGCAAAGGCGTGATCAAGCCTCAGGAAACCCCTGTTCCCGAGCACCTAACCCCAAAACCAGAGTCTGTTTTATGCTCTCACCTACACCTCTGACTTTACGGGGGCTCTCCCCATAACCATTTCTCTTGGAGAAGGAGTAAATATGCGGCTCCAAGGCAATAAAAATTCTTGGGCGTGACAAGAGTGTTTCAGCTTACGGACCCCTCTGAAGGTTATCTAGCCCACCTGTATAGGTTTGTCTGGCCACATGTGATTGTTTACAGCCTCCCAACCTGAGAGGCACGAGATGTTTTAGACTTACTAAAGGCAAAATCTTTTGGGGAGTTGGAAATTATTAGTATAGTGTGTTGGTTAGGAATTATATTGGTGAAGGGTTCTTCATTTGTTGTGTCAATAATTGCTGCTAATTCCCTGCTCTGGGTGGGACAAGGATGTCTCAGGTCAAACCTCTCTGCTGACAGACTAGCTTGTGTGACAGGATTATCCATACTGCTGCCACTACCACATGATTGTTTACTACCTCTCAACCGTAAACAGCACAGAGAGTTTTGGAGTATTTTGAGAGTCTTAATTAGGATAGGACTTTTTCTTCTTGTTGAGTCAATGATTGCCGCCAGGACTCTATATCCTTAGGCACCTGGGAATATATTAATCAATGTATTTGGAATATAGCAAAGGAAATATGGTAGTTTTTGATGTTAGCAATACTAGACTTTTTGAGTTAATGGATTTTCTCTTTTGTAATAGATCACTGTACTCTGTTATAAATCACTGTGTCCTTACTATGTGCAAATGTAACTTTATCATATCTTAAGACTAAATAGATCTTAAGGGGAGCATTGATGAAAGGATTTTCATTTGTTGGGCTGATGTTTGCTGCTAAATCTCCATGTTCCCTACCCTTATAATGAATATAACTAACATATAGGAGAAATAAGTATTAACCTTTAAACATATAGGAGAAATAAGTATTAACCTTTAAGCATATAGGAGAAATAAATATTAACCTTTAAGACTAATCATGTTAACCTTGGGTTAAATAAATTCCTTTCTTGATTGTAACTCACTACACTCTCACCCTATAGGAATGTAACTTTATTTGGAGGGTGGTGCCTGGTTTAAGAAAAAACACCCTTGGAAGAAATAAGTTTTTTGGTTATCAGAAAGAAAGGATCATAAAATGTCAGCAGGTCTCACTCATGGCCAGAAGATGATGTACTTTTTTAATACATTTATGTGAAACACCTGATTTTGATAAAGGTCAGGACTGCTGACCCCCGTGTGACTCTGTATTCATCCCTATGTGTAACAAAAGGTATATAAGCAAACCCCAAAATAAAGAAATCGGATCAGTTTCCGGAAAGACTGATTCCCCCATGTCGCTTCTTTCTTGCTCCCGTTTTTCTGGCTGAATTCCCATCTGGAGCATGATGCTATTCCAGGTAATCCAAGTTATTCAGCCTCCTTTTCTCCACTAATCTTCCTACTGCACTATCCATTTCTAATCTCTCTATATCTGTGATTAAATATGTATTTTTCCAAAGACGCCGACTCCGTCCCCCCACCTTCGAATCACCCTGGATCCACCGGGGCTGGACCCCGGCAGCTACTATTCTTGCCTGAAGACTTCCATGGATAGATGTGCCTGGCTGGCTACAGTCCAAGAGTCAGACATGACTGATGGACTAAGCACACAATTGTCAACTCTATACACTGTTGTCAACTCTATACAACTCTATACACTGTTTCTATAAAAGATCATTCCTATAGATTTATTTTGATTAATCATGGAGGTGCTGTTGGCACACATATAGTAACCTTAAAAATGTATGATTTCTGTAAGGTACTCCATGATTTCACATATATGTGAAATCTCTGCAATTCCAGCCATTAGTTACATTAAACATCAGGCTTCATATCGCTTGGATTCTACAATAACAATCACTGTCACAAAAATTACACTGTGATTTCCTTGGTAATCCAGTGACTAAGACACCTCAATTTATTTCCTTGGTGGCCCTGTGACTAAGACACCTCGCTCTCAATGCTAGCTGCGGCGAGGGCGGGGTGGGGGTCGGGATTGGGGGCAGGTGCCTAGGTTTGATCCCTGGTCAGGGAACTAGATCCCATATGCCACAAGTAAGGTCCAGTACAGCCAAATAAATATTTTTCAAAAAGAATTACACTAAGATACATTAGGAGGCATTGGGAACTGATATCTGGTGTAGCACCTAATCTCTTTAATAGCTCCACTTAATTTTTTTAATTATTCCTCCTTCCAGTGTTGCTTTGGCACTGCATTACTTTGAGTCAGAACACTTCCCTTTTCCTGTATGGTCACCGACCCAGACTCCCCAAAGCACCTGTTTCTTGCAGATTCTTGGCCACAGGCTGAAACAGAAAATACTCACCTGATATCCTCACATAGCCCAGATATTGGGGTCAGGGTGCTGGTCATGGGAAGCTGCTCTTGTGATAGGGAGGAAGGCAGCCAGACCCCTAGATATGGGTTTGTGATCCTGTGACCTCATGTCCCCTCAGAACTGCAATTATCTTTTCACCTGTATCTGTGATGTGAGACAGGCTTGGGGAACTGATTATTTATGAAAATCTTTATTGATCAGTTGCTAATGATAAAACAACAATTAAAAGTGTGTACCGATCATCTCCAAAGGGACTATTGAAATGCTTGAGGAAGGTTCAATTCCCTTTGGTCCCTGGAGACAGTCAAGGACTCACAAGGAACCAGCAGTAAATACTGAGGTCTAAGAAAGGAAGGGAATTTCATGTGTCTGCATGTACAGTTTGTGTCCATGAGAAGTGTTTCTACCAAAAACGAGTTATTTCCTACTCTTGAGACCACTGAAGTTTGCCTCTATTTAGATTATGAGTAGATAAATGGAGCCAAAAAACCAGAGAGGGATTTTCAAGAATTTCTCCATCATTTTACAAAGATGAAATTTTCATACCTCATCGTCTGAAATGTCATAGAACTTCTCAAAAAGTGCCTTGAGGCAAATACCCGTTTATAGTTAGGATTCAATGTCTGATAGATAGAAATTCCCACATAATGACCACTGTAGTCTGCAAAAACAGGTACACCTTAGTGCCATCTCCCTAGAGAATCTTCTCCTAGTTCTTAGTGACCAAAGTCATATTCAGAACCAGAGGTTCCAGCAAGGAATCATGAGATTTGACCTACTGATAATTCTATAATATAAAGCAATATCCTCTACTTATAATTTGTCCCCACTGACAGATAGTTTGGAGAAGGCGATGGCACCCCACTCCAGTACTCTTGCCTGGAAAATCCTTGGATGGAATAGCCTGGTAGGCTGCAGTCTGTGCGGTCGCTAAGGGTCGGACACGACTGAGCGACTTCACTTTCACTTTTCACTTTCATGCATTGGAGAAGGAAATGGCAACCCACTCCAGTGTTCCTGCCTGGAGAATCCCAGGGACAGGGGGAGTCTGGTGGGCTGCCGTCTATGGGGTCGCACAGAGTCGGACACGACTGAAGCAACAGAGCAACAGCAGCAGCAGACAGATACTTATGAAACATATTTTCTTTTCATTTTGTTCACACCCCGAAACATGCGGGACCTTATTCCCCGGTTAGGGAAGGAACTGCAATGCTGCATCAGAAGGTGGGGTCTTAACCATTGGGCTGCTGGCGATGCTCCTAAACACATTTTCTTTAATAAGTAATGTAGTACCTTGACATACATTTTCCTTTATATTGTAATGATTAATGCTTTCTGTGTAAGAAATGATTCAATCTTGAACTCTGAGATCTTAGCTCCCTAAACAAGGATTGAACCCAATAACCTGCAGTGAAAGCTAAGCATCTTAACCACCGGACTACCAGGGAAGTTGCTAATCTCACATTTAAAGAGAAAGGTGTGCTCTCCTGGGATACAATGGTTTGTGGGCCTCTCACTGTTTTTCCTGTGTTGAGTTAGCTCTTCTCCAGATTATCCTTTCAAGGACTGGGTGAAGAGAAGGAGGTTAGGAAAGAAAGCCAACAGTGGGGGAGGATGTTTGGGAAGCTACTGAAGAGCAGTCGATGTGATCCACGTGCCCTATTTGCCTACTTTCGTGCCCAGTTTTAGCACAAAAAGTCCTGCTTCTTGGGAACTTGTTCAGTTCTGGAAGAAGCAGGGCAATTGGTTGCTTCAGCAGCAGCAGCAGCAACAGCAACAATTAACAGAGGCAATCTGTGTCTCAAGAGATTCTGACAGGAGTAACGGTATGTCATTTCTGTGGTTACGTTATAAACGACACTGTGGATTCGGGTCTCCCTCTTTCTTTCTGGAATCACTTCCTAAGAGAAAAGCCAGCTGCCCTGATGTAAGCAGGTCTCTGGTTACAATTACTGAGGCTTCCTCCCAACGGATTATCTGAGTGGTTACATTCTACTTTTCCTCACTGAGGAGACACCCATCTTCACACACTCACACAAAGGGCTTTTGAATTTTCCCCGTTTTTCAGTTTGCTGAAAACATCTCGGCTTCCCATGGAAGCGGCTCTCAAAATTCTTTGTCTTTTCCCTTATATTGTTAGAAACACTAACTTAGAACAGGCAGGAAGCAGCTCTGCTCCAGAGGAAATCAAACAGACTTAAAGGCATCAAAAGGCAGAGAAAGGAAGCACAGCTGGACAGAAGTACCAACAGACCCAAAACTGACAGGGGCGGGGTTGAGGGGAGGCAAGGCTCTGTCCTCAGGAAGCAACAGTTAGAACTGGACAGGGAACAACAGACTGGTTCCAAATAGGAAAAGGAGTACATCAAGGCTGTATATTGTCACCCTGCTTATTTAACTTATATGTAGAGTACATCATGAGAAACGCTGGACTGGAAGAAACACAAGCTGGAATCAAGATTGCCAGGAGAAATATCAATAACCTCAGATATGCAGATGACACCACCCTTATGGCAGAAAGTGAAGAGGAGCTAAAAAGCCTCTTGATGAAAGTGAAGAGAGTGAAAAAGTTGGCTTAAAGCTCAACATTCAGAAAACGAAGATCATGGCATCTGGTCCCATCACTTCATGGGAAATAGATGGGGAAACAGTGGAGACAGTGTCAGACTTTATTTTGGGGGGCTCCAAAATCACTGCAGATGGTGACTGCAGCCATGAAATTAAAAGACGCTTGGGACCAACCTAGATAGTATATTCAAAAGCAGAGACATTACTTTGCCAACTAAGGTCCGTCTAGTCAAGGCTATGGTTTTTCCTGTGGTCATGTATGGATGTGAGAGTTGGACTGTGAAGAAGGCTGAGCGCCGAAGAATTGATGCTTTTGAACTGTGGTGTTGGAGAAGACTCTTAAGAGTCCCTTGGACTGCAAGGAGATCCAACCAGTCCATTCTGAAGAAGATCAACCCTGGGATTTCTTTGGAAGGAATGATGCTAAAGCTGAAACTCCAGTACTTTGGACACCTCATGCGAAGAGTTGACTCATTGGAAAAGACTCTGATGCCGGGAAGGATTGGGGACAGGAGGAGAAGGGGACGACAGAGGATGAGCTGGCTGGATGGCGTCACTGACTCGATGAACGTGAGTCTGAGTGAACTCCGGGAGATGGTGATGGACAGGGAAGCCTGGCGTGCTGCGATTCATGGGGTCGCAAAGTGTCGGACACGACTGAGCCACTGAACTGAAAGGAATTGAAGGCTCCCCCCGCCCCCCACTGGCCCCGCCCATAAGCACCTGCGTTTCCGGCCTCGTCCCACCCTCTCCCCTTTCGTCGCCTCTCGTTGGCCGCGCCGTAGCGCATTCACCTTCCCCTGTACCGGATCTTCCGCCCGCGTGCGCAGTCCTGCAGACGGCGAATTGAGTTTAAATGAGCGAGAGGGTTCTGGTGAGTTTGTTTCTTTGTTTAAAACCCGATTCCTAGTCCACAGCCTGTTGTGCTTCACACGTGAGTTTTGGGGGTCTCTGTGGACGTTCAAACTACCGTTCCCATTTTCTCGTCCCCAGTGTGTCCGCGCATCGCCGTGAGAAGTTCTGAAGTCTTTATAGCTGCCGGGTCCCTGGGCCCACGTCCGCTTCCTGTTGATATCGTTCTAGAGTCCGTGTCCTTCTCTGGCAGTTCTACCTTCTAACTTGTAGAGACCGCTGTTTCAATTACTGCATTGCCCAACCGCTAGGTCCCTGATCCACGAAGAGGTGAAGGAGGCTCTATTCTGTATGGAGTTTGGTCAGGGTCTTGCCTAAGGTTTGAAGGGGAGGGTCAGCCGAGAACGTGTGGTTTTCACTGGAAGGGCCGCGAGTTCTGAAGAAAAGAATAAAACTAAAAACACCTCGTTCGATTCTGTGTTCCAGAATCCCTGCTGTGTCTTGGCCGTGGAGGATTGTGTTTTGTACCTGTTGAGATCCTCCCTCTGTGTGTTGGCTGTGTTATAGTGATCTCGGTGTGTTTTTCTAAGTATTGAACAGTCTATTTTCAACATCAGGGGTCACTTACCAAGACTAATCTTAACGTGAGAAGGAAGCCCAAAGGAAGAGGAAAGCGAGGAGTCAGAAATGACTCATGCCGAGGTAAGAGGCATAGTCCTTTTGTTCTGTCTGCCTTTCCTGAAATGCTGTTTCTTTGGACTTGATAAGCTTCTTAACTTCTGAACGGGTTTGTTTGAACTGACCAATAGTCATCATCCCAAGGGACCTGGCACATCAGTGTGCAGAAAACAGTATTGCCAGCCAAAGAAGCTCACTCAAGCTTTTAAGTCTTGAGTTTTTATTGGGGTTTAGCTACATAGGCGGGATTGATAACATCTCCAGCATTCTCCCCTCCTTAGAAAAGTGAAGTCGCTCCATTGTGTCCGACTCTTTGCGACCCCGTGGACTGTAGCCCGCCAGGCTCGTCTGTCCATTGGATTCTCCAGTCAAGAATACTGGAGTGGGTTGCCATATCCTTCTCCAAGTTATCTTCCCAACCCAGGGATCGAACCCAGGGCCTCTTGCATTGCAGGCAGATGCTTTATACACTGAGCCACCAGGGAAGCGAATAAGCCCACGTGGCTCAAAGCCCCAAACTTCTAGTCACTTCCTTGGTCTTTGCGAAATGGTCAGCCTCACAACCTGAGTTATCCCATTATTAAACTAGGGGTCGACCATAGGTCATGTTGTTAGCATAAATTATCAGAGCCCACGGAGAGTAATAAAGCCACTTCACTCCCTAAGGAAATTCCAAGAGGAAAAAAAAATAAATTCCAAGAGTAGTTAACACACTTCCACGACCTGGGGACCAAAGCCTGCCAAATCTTTTTTTTTTTTTTTTTTTTTTTTAGTTTTAGTATTTTTTTATTTTTTGGCTATACTGGGCTTTTGCTGATGCACTTGGGCTTTCTCTGTTGTGATTAGGAGATCGTGTTGTGGAGCTCTGGCTCTAAGGCACCGGTTCAGTCGTTGTATTAATAACTGGTAGGCTCTGGAGCAGGTGGGCTTTAGTAATTGTAGCACACTAGCTTAGTTGCTTACTTACTATTGTATTTCGTAACTATTAAAAAAAGTCATTCATGGAGCAGAATTTTGAACATCACTAGTTAAAAGAAGCTTGTTAACAATACTCTGAAAAAAAAAATTAAGCTTGCTAAAATAAATGGTACATTTCTCCCACTCAAGAACTCTTGGGCCAGAGTATGCTTTTTAAAAATATTGCCTGTTTCCTTGATAGACACTTCATCCTGTGTCATACAAATACAGCACTCAAAAATAAATATGCCCATGTTGTTCTGATTATTTTATCATTTCCAGATCAGAATAGTTTCTGAAATGGTGTGTGGGTCATTTCTCATCTTTTTTTTTGGTTAGGATTATGATAGAAAATATTGCTGTGTAAAAGTCATATTATAGTCTAACACCAGTTCAGTCCTGCTCCCAGGACTGAGATAATGAGATGAATTGCATGTATGGATTTCCTTCAGTAAACTCTTTCCCTTCGGTAAATCTGCCTAGTCACGACCCTCCCTCTTGAGATGTGGGTTGTCTTCTGACCTTATGACCATTGTTCATTCCGTGTTTCCTTGGTAATGGTTGCTATACGTTTGGTTTTCAGATCTTTACCATTGTCAAAGAAATTCCTTAACAGCCTATGTATGTTCACACAAAGATCATTAAAGCACCCTTATTCCATCAGAGCTTGAGTCCCTGTGACTTTCTTTCTTTTTCTCTGTCTCTCCATCTCTTTCCTTCAGGCTAATTCTCTGGCGCATGGAGACCTGGCGAGCTCACTTTCTCGCCCAGGCTTTCAAGACCTCTTCGATAGGATGCCCTGTGCCCTCGTGAGTGGTACAAGCCCTGTGTCAAGTGCTTTATTGGTTCTCAGTGTAAACCGGGGAATATCAGCCTCCTTCTCTCTTGGACTTTCTTATCATGGACTCTGGACCACCAGGTTCCGGTCCATTAAAGGACCGCAGCATTAGGCTGCGGATCAGGGAAGGCATGTATGAAGTGAAATTTACCTACAACACATTTTTTAAATATTTATTTATTTGGCTGCACTGGGTCTTCTTGTGGCAGGTAAGATCTTCATTCATCCTTGTGATTTTCAGCTTCTTTGGTTGTGACATGTAAACTCTTAGCTACAGCATGTGGGATCTAGTTTCCTGATCAGGGAAAGAACCAGAGCTCCATACATTGGGAGCTCAGGGTCTTAGTCATTGGATCATCACCAAGTCCCCAAACTAACATTTTTTAATGATCGATTCAGATCATCTTTTCCATAATAGTGCCCAAATACCCATGCAGTGATAATGCATTCCTCCACGTTCTTCTTATCCCATGACTCATGTTGACATGTTTAGGTGTTTCTGTGAGATTCCCATGCTGTGAATTTGTTTTTTTCCATTTGACTTGAACAGGTGTCTTGCAAAGAAAAGAGACAGATGTGCCTAAACTATCACAATTAAAGGAGTAACTTCATGTCTTCTTACGTCCTTTCTGCTTTGGAAAATGAACACTCACATGTGTTTAGCAGAGATGCTGGGTTTTGGCAGTGGTGGTTTTCATCCCAAGCCCAGGTCTGATCTTTTCCAGTACACTCCATGCTCATATCACAGAGTCTCATCACAGTTTTGTATTTTCCAAAATGTTTACAAGAATCTTATTAGTCCTAATCTATGCTCAACTGTATTAAAATTTAAAATACAGCTCAGTGCAAATAAAGAATATCATCCTCTAACATAATGTACAATTTAATCCATTCAAAATTACCTGAGTTTAGTGAGATGAGCATTTTTCTCTCTTCCTCTTAATGAGCATATAGCCCCATTTGAGTGTATGTCTGCACTCAGTGGAGAAGAGTTTGAGTAGGCTCTGGGAGTTGGTGATGGACAGGGAGGCCTGGTGTGCTGTGGGCCATGGGATCATGAAGATTCAGATACGAGTGAGCAACTGAACTGAACCGTATGCAAAAATATTAACATGACTTGATCAATTTTTTTTTCTTCTTTTCTTTTTGCTTTGTTTTTTTGAAGAACTTCTGGGGAAGGGAGTGACTCCCCATTCCAGTATTCCTGCTTGGGAATTTCTTGGACAGAGAAATCTGGCAAATTAGAGTGCATGGAGTCACAAAGAATGGGACAGGACTGAGTGACTAAAACTTTTCCTGTCTTTAGTATTCCTTACAGTTACAGAAACTTCTATCAACTTTTCTTAGAATTGTCTCTCTGAATCTGTCTGTGTTTTATTAGTTAAAGTCTAAAGTACATAAAATGAAGTAAAGTTTAAGCTCTGCCATTTAATGTTAAAATAAGTGCCAAAAGGTACAAGAGCAACATTACGGATTTTTAGTTATTTCTCTTGCACTTTTCAAGACTCTGATAAAAACAATCAAAGATATAGAGTATATACTAAATAGTTAAAATGATTCTTTATGCCAAGGTTGTGGTTACCTAAAGAGTGAAGAGCAGATAAAACCAAGGAGGGTTTTAGAATGCAGAAGCTGAAAAACCAGACCCGTATTGTCTCCTGTCTGGAAATTCTTTTCCAACCCGCACCCAGACCATGACATTTTTGGTGGCTTGTTCAGGGACTTGGAGTCTCTTCCCCACCTCCTCGCTTCTCATTTCTCATAGGGACCCTCTGCCAAAAGGCAACTGCTCTGGTGGCAATTGAGGAACGCTGGCCAGGGTTACCTACTCTGGTGTATTCCAAACGCCCCACTGCTCACTGCACCCAGAGTAGCTGCCGCTTGAATGGGTGAGGGTCTCTCCTTTGTCTTTTTTCCAACTGAGGACTGTACCAACCAGTATTGTGTGGGCACAGGTCAGACACATAAAAGCCATTAGGGTGCCTGCCACAGAAAAACTCCCATGTGAGGATAGGGGGCACGCAGAACAGATCAGGCCATAAGGGCATTCCCCCCCCAACAAGACAAATTCCGTCCACCATGTCAGGCACATACTGGTTGAAGCAAAACAGAAACCATTTTCCCCGGGCCACCGCCTCCCGTATATATTGTAAGGCAGATTCCTCAGCCTTCTTCCCTGTCACTTTCACTTCTTTCCCTGTGGGTCCAGACTGATTTACAGGAGCCTGGGTGTTGCCTCTGAGCCATCCCAAGAGTGCCTTCCACGTTTCAGGGAATCACCAAATGATGAGTCACCTGGTTGCCCCCGGGAATCTGTCTTTCTCTGCTCGTGTCACGTGGTGGCTTAGCTGCACGGTTCTCAGTGATCTCCTCTAACTGTCGGACGCAACTGTTGGGACGCTCGGCCATTTTGTGCAATAGTCGCACGGATAGATCACTGGGAGAAAAGGGACGCCTTTCTGTCAGCCAGTGACTCTCAGTACTCCCATTCTATGGTAGGTAGGCTAAGAGTGGGTTCTGTTACATCCCAGGAAGCTTTCTCATACTCAACCCTTGGCTACATTCTCAGAAACTGGATACTTTTGACCCTCCAGAAGGCCTGGCTCCAATACAAACAGGGAATCCCTAAAAATGGCCTCTGAATGGCACAGTAAGTTTTTCCAAAAGAAGGGAAAGGACTCAGAATTTCCTTACGTTCTGTTGCCTCCCTGTCTCCTGTCCCTCTCTGTCTCTCTCCATCAGATTTCCTAGATGGCCCCTCCTCAACCTTTCATATCCACATGATCTCTAGGAAAGGATTCTGAGGTTCCCTTTGGTCCAGGTCTGTCTTCTATATTCAGAAGCCTGAAGGATCAAAAAATGTCCTAAGATTATAAAGAATCCCCTTCTAAGGAAGCTTATCTCTCAAGTGGAGAAGGAACCAAGCTTCACCCCTCTGGAACACCCTAAAGAATTCCCTTCTGAGTACTCCTGTTTTTCAGGGCTGGGAATGACCAAGCTTACCCCAGTCCTGCAAATTCCCTTAACCCTTCAGATTCTTCTGATGGGACAAAGACCTCACTTCCCACCAGAGGGACAGTCCAAAATTTTTAAGAGCTGAAATGCCCCTGATATGAGAGTCAATTTGAGCATTATTTGGTCTATATTTTAGCTATAAAACTAAGATTACAGAAAGGTAAGATAACTTTTTGACACAGGATGGCCCTGATATTATTTAGACTCTGGAGAAAATTGGCTAAAATGAAATTTTCTTTCCCTTTGAAACTGCAAAACCCTTTCTTTTTGCATGTGCATTTAAAACCAACTAGCTTGTTAAAAGGCCTGCCTAGGGAAAAGCTTGAAGTTAACCCTTTCCATGTCCTTGAAATACACTGCCCATTTTGCCTGAGACCTGACTCAGCCTTGGGCAAAAACAGAACTTCAAGCCAAACAAACAAAATACAAGGGTCAAAAGGATATTTTAGGTCTCAGGCAGGAAACTATGAGATCTCTGTCTGTCTGTCTGTCTGGATTTATGTATGTCTCTGTGCGCTTTTTTTTTTTTTTAAATAATATTGCTGAAGTTATAAATGAGTTCTAATTTAGTGAGAAAGTTGGCTTAAAGCCCAACAGTCAGAAAACGAAGAACATGGCATCTGGTCCCATCACTTTATGGGAAATAGATGGAGAAACAGTGGAAACAATGTCAGACTTTATTTTTTGTGCTCCAAGATCACTGCAGATGGTGAGTGCAGCCATGAAATTAAAAGACACTCCTTGGAAGAAAAGTTATGACCAACTTAGATAGCATATTGAAAAGCAGAGACGCTATTTTGCCAAAAAAGGTCCGTCTAGTCAAGGCTATGGTTTTTCCAGTGGTCATATATGGATGTGAGAGTTGGACGGTGAAGAAAGCTGAGTGCCGAAGAATTGATGCTTTTGAACTGTGGTGTTGGAGAAGACTCTTGAGAGTCCCTTTGACTGCAAGGAGATCCAACCAGTCCATTCTAAAGGAAATCAGTCCCGGGGTTCATTGGAAGGACTGATGCTAAAGCTGAAACTCCAATACTTGGGCCAGCTCATGTGAAGAGTTGACTCATTGAAAAGACCCTGATGCTGGGAGGGATTAGGGGCAGGAGGAGAAGGGGACGACAGAGGATGAGATGGCTGGATGGCATCACGGACTCAATGGACGTGAGTTTGAGTGAACTTTGGGAGTTGGTGATTGACACGGAGGCCTAGCGTGCTGCAATTCTTGGGGTCGCAAAGAGTCGGACACAGCTGAGCGACTGAACTGAACTGAAAGGAAAGTAAGCACTTACAAATCAGACAATTCTAACTCCAAGAGAAATTAACCTAAATGAATTTCACATTCACGTGAACTGGGGAATATTCAATATTAAATATCTAATATTAATGTTTGTTTGCTAATCTAATGTAGATGTGTCTTTGAGTCATTAAGCACAGTATTTTCATTGTCCCTAGGTTTATTATAAGTTAAATGTTGTTATATTTTTACATCTGTTCTGTTTGTCAACCAGGATAGTACCTCTAGGAAAGAAAAAAAAAAAAAACTTCAAAGAAAATGTAAAAGAGAAAAGAGCTTTTAGATAAAACTATTAAGAATAATTATACTTTAGAAATGTCAGTCTAAAACATTCTCTATAGATTGTGGTAACCTGAATTTCTAGGGCTGTTCTAAACTAAGTGATAGAAGTTTATTGAATACCTAGGTCATTTCCAAATAAAATAAGATTCTGAAACATTCATTACTGAGGACTAACTTCCTCTTACAGAGAAATTAGAGATTTTGGACTATTCATGAATAATGCTTGATGCCATCCTGAGATATTCTCTAGATTTTTGTTGTTGTTGTTTATTATTACTGATATTATGTTCACCAATCTACAGAATGCTTAAGTTCTTACTTGCTTAAGGAAAGTAGCATGTGTATTTTCAGTAAAGAAGGTATGAGGAATGAAACTACATTTTATGAAAGAAAGAGGAAGTAGGTCTGACTTGCAGGAGGAATTTTCAAGATGGGAGAACAAAGTAATGGATACAGAAAGTGATAAAGTTTTATGGAAAGTGGATGCCAAGGGAAGAGTTTTGTGCATAAATATGAGTTTTCTTGAGATGTTGAGCTGCCTTTGATAATGGATTTTAAGTTTCTTTACCTCTGAAGTGATCTGTTCTATGTTTGCCTTTGAAATCTTCTTTGTTACTTTGGCTAAGTAAATACTTTGTTTCCCAGTGATCTATATGATTTTATCTGACTGAGTGTTAAAACCCCTTTTGATATTTGTCCACAAAACTTCCTAAATGACTTGACTTCTAGCTGCCTTTGGAATGCGTCAAAGGGCCCCTGAGAACTCCCAGGGAGCTATTAAACGACCTGGGTTCACTGGACATGTTAAATTACATGGGAAGTACTGTTGAGGGGGTGATAGATCTTCTCAGATTATGCTGTGTGGTGGGTGTTACCAATACAGATATCCTAAAATTATGTGGAGTTCATATAGATCTGATGTGCCCTAATAAAACGTGGTCAACTATAATATTCTACTTATCCTGTTAAAGTGTTACAAGTCACAGCAGTGACCAGGCTACACTGTCAATTGCAGTTTAATCAGATTTAAACATGCCTTCTATGGTTTCACTCTGATGCCTTTGTAAGACTACTGGTACTTCATGATTTATGAAAAGATTTTTCTAAGGTTAACCAAGAAACAACCTTGGTTTGCTATCTGGTAAGCTAGTACCAGACTGGAATTTAGTCTAATCTCTACGTTAATAGAACAAAGTTTTCTTAGAATGCAGCTTTCAATAAGAGATTATGAATTTCTTTGCCTTTAAGTGATTTATATTCATTTTTAAAATCTTTTGTTACTTTGGTGAAGTAAATAAGCATTACTTAAGGTTAGGGTACATGTAGATGAAGCTCATTCTTCTTCTACAAAAGTAACGCCTCATGGTTAGACTTTTGCCATCCTGATATCCTTAAAACATGGCCATGGTCTGCTCCTGAATCACAGAATAAATATGGTAATGTTGCCCTGATTATTTTATAATTGCTCTTTCAGATGAGAATAATTTCTCTAAAGGCTTGTGGATCGTAACTCATCCTCCTTTGTTCACATTAGAAATTGGATAGCAAGGATTACTGTGTAAAAAAATATATTTTATAATACCAGCCAAGCCACCAACTCACGATGAGGTCTCTGAACTTGCCGTTTTCATCTTGGGTCACGTTAGAAAGTCTTCCCATGGCCACATGGCATCTGTACTTTGTATTTCAGGGACAGCTGACATTCCAGGATGTGGCCATAGACTTCACTCAAGAGGAGTGGGAATGCCTGGACCTCGGTCAGCGGGAATTGTACAGGGACGTGATGTTAGAGAATTACGGGAACCTGGCCTCCTTGGGTGAGGATAACTGCCTTCCAGAATCCCTTATCTACCCACTGGTTTTTTGTTCCGTCATGTCAAGAATGTCTTCTGAAATTTTCTGCTTCCCACAGTGGTTTCAGATCTCTGCTCTCTAGGGGATAATGGGTTATTTCTGAGTTTAGAAAGAAAGGCTCCATGATGAATCGTTATGCTGGTGGTGTTTTTCTTCCTTGATGTACTCTGCCTCCTTCATTCTAGGTTAGTGGTAATTGTGTAAGTTCTGTGGTATTAAATAGTTGCACCCTCTCTTAATTTCACATTGACACTACTTAATTTTGCCTTAGTACTACTTGACCAGAATCTCAGGATCTGATTGTTAGGTGTTTGTTAGTATTGTATAGTGGCTTTGAATAAAGTGTTTTGAGGAAATCATTTTCTAGTAGAAAATGCATTCTTGTCTCACCTGAATACATATTGGATTCGATACTGATGAATCTCTAACAACACAAATATTTCCTTCTCTGATGAACAGGGCTTGTCTCTATGCTGGACCTGGTCACCTTTCTGGAGCAATTGAAGGATCCCAGGAATATAAGGAGAATGGAGACAACAGCCATTTACCCAGGTAGGTATGAATGGTTGGAGATGATGACTCAGATGAGAGGTCAAAGGAACAGCAAGGAACTCAGGCTTCCTCACCAGGTTTTGGAAGATTTGCTTCAATGGAAATAGTTTTTGACAACCTGCGTTTGTGTCTGCTACTGTCATAGAAATGTATCACCTGCCCCATGGTCTCTCTGAAATCATTCATGAATTTATCTCCAGTGATTACTTTTTTCCATCACAGTGTGACCTGAAAGTCTCCTCTTGGCTTGTGACAAACTCCATTCATTCGTTGCTCTTTGATTTCTTGGGGGCCCTAGGAAAACTCGGCCCATTTCTGAGTAACTGTATGACAGTCCTTTTAAAGTTTCCTTCTACGTCTAGACAGAAATGTGTGAGTGGAGTGGTAGACAAATTGCCAAACTGCTTGGAATACTCGGGACGGGTTTTTGTTCTCTGATTTATAATTTCCTACCCACTGGGAGTGCCACATAGGACCTTCTAAATAAATTTCAAATTCAAGTAATTTTTCACTGCAGAAAGCAAAACCTGGTGAAAATGAAACAATGCACATCTCAGGTTGACTTGAAAGTTTCGCTTTTCCTTATATGATCTCATATTAAATATCTTTAGTGTATTTACCCCAATCCTAACATGCTAAAATACTTTATTGTGTTCTGTTATCTCATAGAATTTTAAAATAAATTGACATAAAATCTTAGCACATTTTGCACTACATTATTAATGGTTTATTCAGACTATGGCAATTTTTAGATTATATAAAGAAATCTTTATTAAAAGTTCTAGTTGGAATATAGCTGTTTTCCAATTTTGTACTCCTATACAGCAAAGAGAATCAGTTATGCATATCAGTCAGTTCAGTTCAGTCGCTCAGTCGAGTCTGAGTCTGCAATCCAGGCCAGGCTTCCCTGTCCATCACCAACTCCCAGCCTGCTCAAACTCATGTCCATCGAGTCAGTGATGCCATACAACCATCCCATCCTCTGTCATCCGCTTCTCTCATCTTCAGTCTTTCCCAGGATTAGGGTCTTTCTCAGTGGGTCTTAGGGTCTTAGGGTCTTTCTTAGTTCTTCACATCAGGTGGTCAAAGTATTGGAACTTCAACTTCCTCATGTCTTTCCAATGAATATTGAGGACTGATTTCCTTTAGGATGGAGTGGTGTGATCTTCTTGCAGTCCAAGAGACTCTCAAGAGTCTTCTCCAGCACCGCAGTTCAAAAGCATCAATTCTTCAGCACTCAGCTTTCTTCGTGGTCCAACTCTCACATCCATACATGAGTACTGGAAAAACCATAGCTTTGTCTAGATGGACCTTTGTCAGCAAAGTAATGTTTCTGGTTTTTAATATGCTGCCTAGGTTGGTCATAGCTTTTCTTCCCAGGAGCAAGCCTCTTTTACTTTCATGGCGGTAGTCACCATCTGCAGTGATTTTGAAACCCCCCAAAATAGTCTCTCACTGTTTCCACTCTTTCTCCCACTGTTTGCCATGAAACAATCTAACCGGTGCCATGATCTTTGCTTTTTGAAGGCTGAGTTGGAAGCCAGCTTTTTCAGCCTCTTCTTCCAGTTTGATCAAGACTCTCCTCAGTTCCTCTTCCCTTTCTGTTATAAGGGTGGTGTCATCTGCATATGTGAGATTATGGATATTTCTCCCTGAAATCATGATTCCAGCTTGTCCTTCATCCAACCCGGTATGTCACATGATGTACTGTGCATATAAGTTAAATAAGCAGGGTGACAGTATACAGCCTTGACATACTCCGTTCACAATTTGGAATCAGTCCATTGTCACATGTCCAGTTCTCACTGTTGCTTGTTGACATGCATACAGATTTCTCAGGAGGCAGGTAAGGTAGTCTGGTGTTCCCATCTCTTTAAGAATTTTCCACAGTTTCTTGTTGTCCACACAGTCAAAGGCTGTGGTGTAGTCAATAAAGCAGATGTCGTTTCTCCAGAATGCTCTTGCTTTTTATATGATCCAAGGGATGTTGGCAATTTGCTTTCTGGTTCCTCTGCCATTCTAAATCCAGCTTGAAGATCTGGAAGCTCTTGGTTCACGTACTGTTACAGCCTCACTTGGAGAATTTTGAGCCTTTGCTATTGTTTAAAATGAGGGAAATTGTGTAGTAGTTTGAGTGTTCTTTGGGATTGGAATGAAAACTGACCTTTTCCCTTCCTGAGGCCACTGCTGACTTTTCCAAATTTGCTGGCTTATCAAGTGCAGAACTTTAGCATTATCATCTTTTAGGACTTGAAATAGCTCAGCTGGAGTTCTATCACCTGCACTAGCTTTGTTGGTAGTCATGCCTTCTAAGGCCGACTTGACTTTGGGTGCCAGGATGTCTGTTACTAGGTGAGTGATCACATCATCGTGGTTATCTCGGTCATTAAGATCTTTTTTGTATAGTTCTTCAATGTATTTTTCCAACTTCTCTTAATATCTTCTGCTTCTTTTAGATCCATCCCATTTCTGCCCTTTATTGTTGCCATCTTTGCATGAAATATTCCTGGTACCTCTAATTTTCTTAAAGGGATCTCTAGTCTTTATCGTTCTATTGATTTCCTTCCCATTTAGGTCTCCACAGAACAATGAGTAGAGTTTCCTCTTTGAATCATAGTTTGAAAGTCTCTCTTCTTATTTAATTTCTTAAAACTAGTACTTTATTAAGTATATCATATCTGTATTCAACTTCCCCTAGTTTCTGACTAGTTCTCTGTCACTATCATTTATGATTCTTAGATTGAAACGTCTAATAGACCATTCTCAGAAACATGTGGCAAGAAGTGGATTTAAGAATTACTAGGCATATAGGATTTGTGAAAGTGTTTGGTGTCTCCACTTCAGATGACTAAAAGCAAGAAGTAATCATTAGATTGCCTATAACCTCTTAATTCACTGGTCCTTGGAGGTTTCTGTCTTGTTTCTTCCCCTATAACCTATTTCTTTGCCATCTCATTTTGTCCAGCGTTCTGTGTGTGGTCTCTGTTTTGAAGAGTGCAGCAACCTAGTTACTCTTCCTTCTGGTATCTGCACCTTGGTGGGTGAGGTTGGTCCAGAGGTTGTGCCCTTATCCTCTCTTGATCTGAGCTCTGATTGCTGTTAACTGTGAAGAGAGCCTGCCCTGGATATTCAGGGCTGTGTTTCCCCCTTGTTCTGTGGTTGTTACTGCCCTCTCTCTGGTGGGGCCTGCTCCCTGCATGGTGGAATAGAGCCCCCAGATCTGAGTCTTCACTGTGATTCTGATCTGTGGTGCTAGGCAGGTGGGATTGGAGCACACCCACTGGGAGAGAAGTCACTGAGTATTACTCCTCTGGGGATGTTCACCTCAGGGTGTGCTCTGGTGTCCCCTCTCATGTGTTCTGCAAGTTCTCACAATATGTAGTGTTGGCACTACTCTTGGCTCTCCTTAACCGTGGGAGTGATGGCTCATGCCCCTGGTGACTCTCAGCTGTTGTTTTCACAAGGTCACCAGCATAGATTCAGTGAAGTCAGGTCCTGGGATTGCACTGAGCGTGGAGCTGGACCCATTGTGCAACGGGACAGCTCAGGCTCTGTCCTGGCCCGCCCCCTTGAGTAGGAGCCCACAAAGTCTACAGCTACTAAAGCTATACCGCCATGAATGAGAGAGCCCTGGTCGTTGATTCAGATGCTCTGTAGGGGCTGAGGTTACAAAGATGGTCATGGGTGTAAGGCCGTGGCTTGTGTTGCTACAAGGAGAGGTTTCAGCTTTTCTTCTTTATCCCTGGGTTTCACCTGTGCTTTCTGCTCCATCTGTGCATATGGTCAACTCACAGCTGTCTTCCCCTGAGGCTGCCCCAGAGCACAGGATTGTTCTGATTGTGGAAGATGTCGATGGGGGAGGCCGTGGCTGGGGGCTCAAAAGACCTACGTGGGTAGAGTTCTTCGTAGTCCTTGGCTAGCAGGGGTGGGCTCAAGGGACAAGAGATGCAATGGGCTTCTTTTGGGGGCATCACTCACCAGTGGTGCTCTGCTCTATGGTGGTTCAGGCTTCACCACAAACATCCCATTTGCAGAGCTCCTGCCTCACTCCAATCCCTTCAGGATGTTTCCTCACAGCCAACTGTAGTCCTCTGCCTCGGTATGCTCTCCAAACTCCACCTTTCAGCACCCAGCTCTTGTCTGCATTGCTGGACATGCCTCTAAGGCTGGGTGGGCAGGGCTGAGGTCAGTACCCTGTGTGCAGGTCTCACTCTGTCCTGCTACCACACCCTGGTTGCCATGTTCTCTTCCCACAGAGAATGAGGCTCTCCTTCTGTCCAAACTGAGCTCCCCCAGTGAGGGGCTTCCTCGGATATGGAGACCTCTCCTCACTTTCATCTCCCCACAGGGTTGCAGGCCCCAACCCACTTTCTCTCCTCTTCTTTTTCCTTCTTCTTTCTTTTGTCCTACCCTGCAGAGCAGGAATCTTTCATGTCCTTTCAGATTTCCAAGGGCCTCTGCTAGTGTTAGCTGGGCTCTGTGAGAATTGTTCCATTTCTCATTCATTTGTGGAGAGAGTTATGATCTCCACATCTGCCTAAGCCTCTGGCATCTTGATCCTTCCATCTCTATTTTATTTTTAAACTAGCTGTGGTCATCATTTTCTCTAAATCTTTAAAGATATTCACTGAGAATAGCAGGTAAAATTACTTGTTTTTTGGTATCTTTCAGCTGTGTCTCCACAAGACACCCAGAATTTGATGCCAAAGAATCCAGCGTTAGAAGAAGTATTCCCAAAAGGAAACCTAGGAATATATCAAATATTTCACCTCAGAAACTTAAATTTAATGAAAGATCGGGAATATACGAGGGTAAATGAAAAACAGAGAGGATGTTTCTATGGGCATAAAGAAATGGAGACAGTGACACATAATGCTAACATTACTGGCAAAAGAAATGAGCAGCGTGAGTCAAATTGGGAAAAACACCAACTTCAGTCTTCAACATCTGCCGAGAAGTGTAAGTGTTTAAGAAAAGATTTCCATCCTTTTTTGAAACATACGTGTTCTCTAAAAGAAAACGTGGAAAATCTGGAAGATAATCTAGTCTCTACTGCAAATACTCATTCTGAACAAAGGCTTCGACTGAACATACATTCAAGCGTGTCTGAACACCTACAATTTAACAATGAGTGTGAAAACTCACAATCTAATCAATTTGAGGGATCCGTGAGCAGGGTGTCATTATTCTTTCCCCAAGAGATATTTTCTCTCCATTCCAAGATGTATAATGTTGATGATAATGGAAGAGATGCAATCCAATCTTCATTGTTCAATACATATCGTGATATGGTTAATACACAACAACTTTCCATATATAATAAAATGAGTCTGACCTTAAGTAAGAGCTCCAGCTCCAATAATGACAAGAATATTTATGGTGGACTGAGAAGATATTCAGGAAATGAAACTAGGTATACAGTTGAAGGAGACTCAAACCTTATGAAACATCAGGGACCCAAATCTTCAAACAAGGATTCTAAAAGCAATAAATGTAGAAATACCTTTGATCAAATGTCAGGTTTTTCTCTAGATAAGAGTACTTGTACTGGAGAGAGGACTTGTAGTGAATATAGTAAGGTTTCTAATCACTGTTCAGACCTTACTCAACAGGACACTGTTCAGAATCCACAGAAAGAAAACAAGTGTAAGATACGTGAGAAAGTATTTAGTAAGTCATCCAGTCTAAGTAGACATAGGAAAATTCATACAGGAAGGGAATCTTTCAAGTGTACAGAATGTAGCAAAGCATTTAACTCTCACTCACTTCTTACTCGACATCAGCGAATTCATGCTGGAGAGAAACCTTATAAATGTACAGAATGTAGCAAAGCCTTTACTTACAACTCAGAACTTATTGAACATCAGCGAATTCATACTGGAGAGAAACCTTATATATGTAAAGAATGTAACAAAGCCTTTCGTTGTTCCTTTTTTCTTACTCGACATCAGCGAATTCATGCTGGAGAGAAACCTTATAAATGTACAGAATGTAGCAAAGCCTTTACTTACAACTCAGAACTTATTGAACATCAGCGAATTCATACTGGAGAGAAACCTTACATATGTAAAGAATGTAACAAAGCCTTTCGTTGTTCCTCATTTCTTCGTCGACATCAGCGAATTCACACCGGAGAGAAACCTTACAAATGTACAATATGTGGCAAAGCCTTTACTTACAACTCATATCTTACTCAACATCGGCGAATTCATACAGGAGAGAAACCTTATAAATGTACAGAATGTAGCGAAGCCTTTATCAGTTCCTCATATCTAACCCATCATCAGCGAATCCATACTGGAGAGAAGCCTTATATATGTAAAGAATGTAACAAAGCCTTTCATCGTTGTGCAGCTCTTACTCGACATCATCGAATCCATACTGGGGAAAAACCATACAAATGTAAAGAATGCGGCAAAGCCTTTATTAGGAGTTCGACCCTTACTCAACATCACCGAATTCATACCGGGGATAGACGTTATAAATGTGCAGAGTGTGGCAAGGCCTTTATGAAGTGTTCTCATCTTAATTATCATCGGCGCACGCATACTGGAGAGAGACCATATAAATGTACTGAATGTGGCAAAGCCTTTTATCAGAACTCATGTCTTACTCAACATCGGCGAATACATACTGGAGAGAGACCTTATGAATGTACTGAATGTGGCAAAGCCTTTGGTCGGAGTGCTTATCTCACTAAACATCTGAGAACACACACTGGACAGAAACTCTAGTAATGGAACAAGTGATGGAAGAGGTTTGCCCTAAACATGGATCAGAAATCACAAGAGCTTATACCAAAAAACAATGGAAATGCTGTAACCAATATGTATCTAATCAAGTATTTAATCAAAATAAATATCAGAGATTACATACTAGAAGGCATTTCATCAATCTTGTTTTCAGAAGTTTCTCTAAAGGAGAATGACTGTAGGGAATACTCCATAGATAAAACACATAGAAAATGGACATATTAGCATGAATCATGAGATGAGGGTTGATGGTTAGAAAGTTACAATTCTTAGCAATGTATGTATGCTTGTTAATAATGACGTGATTTGAAATTATTGGAAGTAAATGTAATTCATCACTCAAATAATCCATACTGTGCCTTCTTTCTAGTGTGTTTGCAAACATGGAAGTTTTACGGTTTATTAAAGATTAGCCTTTTTACATTGTGTTGCAACCATTTCTATCCTCCGTTAGAAGATGAAGGATACTGTAGTGTAAAATGTACAATAAACATCTAAGTGGAGATGTTTGGCATTGCTGTGAAATATCCTGGAGGTTGCCATGATGTAAGTGATCATTTAATCTTTCCATGTGTTAAAGAAAGTAAGACAGACGTTGGTTGTAAGGTTTCAATAGAAATATCCTTGATTTGTAAGAACACAATGACAGTTCACTGCAATATTGATGCATCTTTATAATATCAACACAGTCATGATTATTACTTGACAATGTTGAAATAAAGACAGTGGTAACCAAGAAACGCTGGAGAAGGCAATGGCACCCCACTCCAGTGCTCTTGCCTGGAGAATCCCATGGATGGAGGAGCCTGGTAGGCTGTAGTCCATGGGGTGGCGAAGAGTCAGACACGGCTGAGCGACTTCACTTTCACTTTTCACTTCCGTGCATTGGAGAAGGAAATGGCAACCCACTCCACTGTTCTTGCCTGGAGAATCCCAGGGACGGGGGAGCCTGGTGGGCTGCTGTCTATGCGGTCACACAGAGTCGGACACGACTGAAGCGACTTAGCAGCAACCTAGAAACGTATTAGGAACCCTTCCTGGAAAAGTCATGGAATTAGTGTATATCATGCTTGCTAAGTGCTTCCTAGGTTTTGTTTGGTAAGCCGTAAAAGTCACAAATCTCACATCATTATATCAAAAAATGAATATCTTTCTCTGTACTTTTGATGTATATTTAATCATGGATAATACCATGGATTGTAAAGGGTTTTATTTCAACTATGTGTGAAATCAATACATGGTTATTAATAAAAGTGAATGGCTTTTAGTGTTTCGGTTGATTGTAACGAGTGAAAATGTTAACCCACCACCAACAGCAACCTCGCCCACCTTAGTTAAGGTTGTTTTGAAGAGACCACAGTGAACTATTTGGTAGCACAGAGAGATGGCCTATGTGGAAGTTAGTTTACTCACTAGCTTTAAATTTCTCGTAACTTTATATATATATATTCCCTCATTTCTATGTTTTATCTCCTCTCCCATTTAGTAACTACTTGGACACTGGGATGATTCTAGTAAGAAATATTATACAGAGTATTGTTGACAGTTTCCCTGAACTCCTCCATGCTGTGGCTGCCTCAGCATCTGTCTCGGGAGCAGGCAGCCTTCAGGTCCTTGAGCTCACACCAGCCAGTCCTGTGAGCACCTCCACTAGATGACCACCTTCCTGAGACCAGCAGTCTTGCTGAACCCCAGGGTCTACTGAACAGGCCCCTGTTCAGTCACACTGAGAGAGTCAATTTCCAGGCAGGTTGATAACTCTGGGGGTCCCAAAGGAGAGAGGGGTCTGGAATTCTCAAGGAGGAAGAAAGAACAAACTTTTTTTTTTTCCCCCTGTGTATTCCTTAGGATTATGTAAGAAATTATCCTGCTTGAGGACAGTCTGGAAAAAAACCTGGCTAGTCCTGTTGTCTTAAAATGTAAATTATGGGAGTGGGTCGAGTGAGGTCTTTACAACCTCTAGACATTCTTTTGATTCAGTGTAATAATTAATTAAAAGTATATAACTCCTTTGCTAACACTAGTGAGGGGGCACTCTCTCCCCTTCTAATATCTGTGTCAGAAGCTTTCTCTCTCTCTTTTATACTTTAATAAAACTTTATTACGCAAAAGCTCTAGTGATCAAACCTCATCTCTGGCTCCAGATTGAATTATTCTCCTCAGGAGGCCAAGAATCCAGGGGTCTTTTTTGGTTGAGCAGCAACCTTTCAACACCCTCACAGTGCTCACCAGAATCTTTGACTGGTTTGAATGGATTAATCCACAGTCACCCTAGGGAGCCCGAGGCACTTCACTCAGGGTAACTTATAAAAGCTGAACTGCAAGAACTCCTGTTTTCTCTGCCTGATCCTAGCTTAGACCTCTCAGAAATTCCTGCCCCAAATCCTTCCCTGCATAGAGGTCTTAGGTGTGGTGAGTGTGAGGCTTTGAGCTCAGGACTCCTGAACATTGATTTAGGGGAAGAAACATCAGAAAAAAAGGGGGATTTGCTGATGACTCCTTTCACAACCACACTGTAAACCTGCAGATTCACAACATCTTAGAGTGGGGACCTGACCGCGAGGGATTTGTATTCATTGAAGTGGTTCAGAAAGAATCTTTAGCCAAGTAGTTTCCTTCTGGTTTCCCATCAGGATCACATGACCAATGTCAGGAAATGACCTCACTGATGCCCTCTCAACAGTTCAGTGTTGCCTCTGTGGGAGCATCAGTATGGTGTGTAGGAAGTGCTCCAAGAGATTCTAAGCAGAGGCCTGGGTTAAGGACATGGCTCCTGGTCCATTTGTGAGAGCTGAGCCCCGGAGTCAGTCTGAGGAGAGGCAGCAGGGTTGGTCTAGCTGGATTTGGACAGGGGAAGTCAGTCAGCTCACATCGTCTGTGTGAGTAGAGTGTTAGGAGCTCTCTGTGGGGAGAGAACAATCAAGAAATTAGTTCACAGGCTGGTCTCCAGGTAGGAATTGATTGTTCCTGAATCTCTCCTGAGACAGAGGACAGGAGAGGTCGGTCTTTTCAGCTTTTCAAGGTCCTTCTGTCTGTAGGAGCGGTGGTTGCAGGTTAAAGAGCTGTGTTGATGCCCTCCAAAGTATTTTCTCAAAACTCAGAAGTGCGTTTGCAGTGTAACATCCCCAGAGAAGACAGAGCAGGAGGAAGAAGAGGAGGAAATGGCAGCTTCTCAGGTAAATGTCCTATCCTGGGTCTCGGGCTGTGTCTGTTTTTTCTCCTGAAATGCCCAAATGAGAATATGCAAGCCTTTAGCTCTCCGCTCCTAATTTTTCTTCCTGGGTATTTGTTATCATCTTATTTTTTCCCATTTCTACTTATAATAGTGAAGACCTGCCCTTTAGACTACTTCCTTGTGTCTCAGAGTCTTTTCTCCGTTGTCTGCATCCACGCTTTCTATGGAGCATGATGAATTCTCAACACGGATCAGCGACTTGCAACTGTTGAAAATATTATTTTTGTCTTTCCTGGCTGGAACCATGGAGAGTGCAGCAGAAAAAGAAGCTTCCTGCTGTGCCAGAAACCCTTAAGAAAAAGGGAAAGAATTTCGCAGTGCGTAAAATCAAGCATCTGAGAAAGAAGTTTGCCCAAAAGATGCTTTGAAAGGCAAGGAGGAAGCTTATCTATGAAAAGGCTAAGCATCACCACAAGGAATACAGGCAGATGTACAGAATTAAAATTTGAATGGCTAGGATGGCATGAAAAGCCAGCAACTTCTATGTACCCGCGGAACCCAAATTGCCGTTTGTCATCTGCCAGGGTCCAGCCCCGGTGGATGCAGGGTAATTTGAAGTGGGGACGGAGTCAGTGTCCTAGGAATTAATTGCTTAATTAAAGATATAGAGGGAGATTAGAAAGAAATAGTGTAGTAGGAAAATTAGTGGAGAAAAAGAGGCTGAGTAACTTGGTGTTCGTGGGATAGCATCCACGCTCCAGATGGGAATTCAGCCAGAAGGGGAAAGAAAGAACGACACGGGGGAATCAGTCTTTCCAGAAACTGATCCGATTTCTTTATTTTTTAGGTTTGCTTATATAGCCTTTGTTACACATAGAGACAAATGGAAATTTTAAAGTCACACTGGGGTCAGCAGTCCTGACCTTTATCAAAATCAGGAGCTTCATATAAATGTATACAAAAAAGGTCTTAGGGGTTTTACCTCATTTTCTGGCCATGAGGCCTGCTGACATTTTATGATTCTTTCTTTCTGATAACAGTCAGTCAACCAAAAACTTATTTTCCAGGGGTGATTTTTCTTAAACCAGGCACCACCCTCTGAAGGTACCAGATAAAATTGCATTCCTATAGGGTGAGGGTGTAGTGGGTTACAATTAAGAAAGGAATTTACTTAGCCTAAGGTTCAACATGATTAATCTTAAAGGTTAATACTTATTTCTCCTATATGCTAGTTATATTCATTATAAGGGCAGGGAATATGGAGATTTAGCAGCAAACATCAGCCCAACAAATGAAAACCCTTCACCAATGTTCCCCTTAAAATCTATTTAGTCTTAAGATAGTGATAAAGTTACATTTTTACATAGCAAGGACACAGGGATTTATAACAAAGTACAGTGATCTATAACAAAAGAGAAAATTCATTAACTCAAAAAGTCTAGTATTGCTAACATCAAAAGCTACTATATTTCCTTTTCTATATTCCAAATACATTAATATATTCCCAGGTGCCTAAGGATATGGAGGCCTGACGGCGATCATTGACTCAACAATGAAAAAAGCCCTGTGCTAATTAAGATTTTCAAAATACTCCAAACTCTCTGTGCTGTTTATGGTTGAGAGGTAGTAAACAATCATGTGCATAGTGGCAGGAGTGTGGATAACCCTGTCACACAAGCTAGTCTTCCAGCAGAGAGGTTTGACCTGAGACACCCTTGTCATGCCCAGGAATTTTTATTGACTGGAGCTGCAAGTTTACTCCTCCGAGAGAACTGATGGGGAACAGCCCCCCATAAAGTCGGAGGTGTAGGTGAGAGCATGAAACAGGAAAGTGGGTAGACTCTGATTTTGGGGGTAGATGCTCGGGAACAGGGGGTTTCCTGAGGCTCGATCCTACCTTTGCGTATGCTAAAGCCTCCTTCCTCATGACCTTTGCCATGGGCAGAGTCCCTCACGCTGGCTCCCTGCAGTCATCAATATCAGAGGTATCAACAGCGTGAGCCCAAATGTTCGAAAGGTGCTATAGCTCCTTCGCCTCCGGCAGATCTTCAGTGGCATCTCTGTGAAGCTCAACTAGGCATCAGTTAACATGCTGAGAATTGTGGAGCCCCATTGCATGGAGGTACCCAAATCTGAAGTCTGTAAATGAATTGATCTACAAGCATGGTTATGGCAAAATCAACAAAAAGAGAATTGCCCTGACAGACAATGCATTGACTGCTCGATCTCTTGGGAAATATGGAATCATCTGCATGGAGGATCTGATTCATGAGATATATACCATTGGAAAATGTTTCAAAGAAGCAAACAACTTTCTGTGGCCCTTTAAATTGTCTTCTCCACGAGGTGGAATGAACAAAAAGACCACCCATTTTGTACAAGGTGGAGATGCTGGCAACAGGGAAGACCAGATCAAAAGGCTTATTAGAAGGATGAACTAAGGTATCTACCAGGGTTATTTTTGTAATCTGGTCAGTTAATAAACAATTGAAACCAATTGGAAAAAATTTCTTTTGTGAGAGATCAGCATGGGGAGTCACTTATATCCTCACTCCCAGTGGAATGTGGTTTGCTGTTGGGATTTTAGGGACGTTGGGAAATGTAGTGATGACTTAGCACCTGGGTGCAATTTAGATATTCGAAACAGAGTGCAAAACTGCCACTATACATAGAACAACTCTCTTCTGTCCACGGGATTTTCCAGGCAAGAATTCTGCAGTGGGTTGCCATTTCTCATCCCGGGGATTCTCTCCACCCTGAGACTGCAGCTGCATCTCCAGCATTGGCAGGCAGATTCTATACCAATGAGCCAGATGGGAAGCCAGTGACTCAACTCAGTGGTTCAGAGTTTTTCAGAAAATTTTCAACGGGTATTGTACAGGGACATGTTGTTACAGAACTATAGGAACCTGGCTGGCTTGGGTGAGGACAGCTTCCTTCCAGAAGCCCTTATCTATCCACTGGGTTTTAGTTCCATCATTTCTAGAATGTTTCTGAAATTTTCTGATTCCCAAAATAGTTTGAAATCTCTCCTTTAACTAGGGGAAATGGGTATGTATGACTTTAGAAAGAAAGGCTTCAGGATAATTCATTATGCTGGTAAGCTTTTTCTTCCTTGATGTACTCTGCCTCTTTCTGTGAGAGTCAATTCCTAGGCATGTTGATAAGAAGTCCAGGGTGCCTGAGGAGTGGGGGTGCCTGGGACTCTCGAAGAGGAGATAGGGGTCTGGAATTCTCAAGGAAGAGGAAAGGACAAATACCTTTTTTCCCCCTAATTCCTTGATCTCAGACACATAAAATGACTTTTTTAGATGTCTTTATGTGTCTTAGATACATAACTTTTTCTTTAAGTCCAGAACTGATGATTAAATAAAAAACAACTTAGTTTAAACTCTGTACTAGGGATTCTATAACAACAATGTATCCTGCTTGAGGACGCTTTCTCCTTCCTGAAAACCTTCTGACTAATTCTGATATCTTAGAATTTATATTATGGGAGTGGGTCTGGTTCAGTTCAGTTCAGTCACACAGTCCTGTCTGACTATTTGCAATGCCATGGACCGCAGCACAGCAGGCCTCCTTGTCCATCACCAATTCCCGGAGTTTACTCAAACTCATGTTCATTGAGTCGGTAATGTCATCCAAACATCTCATCCTCTGTCATCCCCTTCTCCTCTCATTTTCAATCTTTCCCAGCATCAGGGTCTTTTCAAATGAGTCAGCTCTTCGCATCAGCTGGCCAAAGTATTGGAGTTTTAGTTTCAGCATCAGTCCTTCCAATGAATATTAAGAACTTATTTCCTTTAAGATGGACTGATTGGATTTCCTTCGAGTCCAAGGGACTTCCAAAAGTCTTCTCCAACACCACAGTTCAAAACCATAAATTCTTTGGTGTTCAGCTTTCTTTGCAGTCCAACTCTCACATCTACACATGATTACTGGAAAAGACATATCTTTGACTAGATGGACCTTTGTTGGCAAAGTAATGTCTCTGCTTTTTAATATGCTGTCTAGGTTGGTTATAACTTTTCTTCCAAGGAGCAAGCGTCTTTTAATTTCATGGCTGCAGTCACCATCTGCAGTATTTTGGAGCCCCGCCCCACCAAAAAAAAAAAAAAGTCTATCACTGCTTAGATTGTTTCCCTATCTATTTACCAAGAAGTGATGGGACCAGATGCCATGATCTTCATTTTCTGAATGTTGGGTTTTAAGCCAACTTTTTCACTCTCCTCTTTCAGTTTCTTCTTCTTCTTCTTTTTTTTTTTTAGAAAGAAGAACCTTTATTTACATTGAGTTGAGCTCTTCTTCAAAAAAAAAAAAAAAAAAAAAAGAACATCTCTTCTATTTATTTTGTCCTGAATTCTTTTCTTAATTGAAGTATAGTTGATGTACAATATTACATTACTTTCAGGTATATACCATAGTGATTCAGTATTTTTACAGATTATACTCCGTTAAAAGTTATCACAAGATAATGGGTATAATTCCCTATACTATACAATATATCCTTGTTACTTATCTATCTTATACATAGTAGTTTTTAAATTTTATTTATTTTAATTGGAGGATAATTACTTTACAATATTGTAGTGGTTTCCTCTTTCAGTTTCATCGAGAGGGTCTTTAGTTCTTCTTTGCTTTCTGCCATAAGTCATCTGCATATCTGAGGTTACGGATATTTCTCCTGGCAATCTTGATTCCAGCTTGTGCTTCATCCAGCGCAACATTTTCCATGATGTACTGTGCATATAAGTTAAGTAACCAGGGTGAAAATATACAGCCTTGAGTATTCCTTTCCCAATTTGGAACCAGTCTGTTGTCCCATGTCCAGTTCTAACTGTTGCTTCTCGACCTGCATACAGATATCTCAGAAAGCAGGTCAGATGGTCTGGTGTTCCCATCTCCTGAAGAATTTTCCACAGTTTGTTGTGATCCACACGGTCAAAAGCTTTGACATAGTCAATAAAGGGGTCAGGGTCTGGTAGGGTCTTTCTATTGTGAAGTTCTAATCCTGTTATCCTCAAATGTAAATTGTGCGAGTGGCTCTGGTAAAATTTTTACAAACTTGAGACATTATTTTGATTTATTGTAATTACTGATTAAAAAAGTATATAGCTCCCTTGCTTAGACTAGCAAGGGGGGCACACTCCACCCCCTTCTGATGTCTATGTCAGAAACTTCTCTGTCCCTTTTTCACTTTAATAAAACTCAAATGCTCTTGAGCGATCAACCCTGGGGCCTGGTCCCTGGTCCCAAAGTTAAATCTTCTTGTTTGGAGATCATGAATCTGACACCCTTCACTGTAGCCTATTACTGCATTCTAGGTTAGTGGTAATTGTATAAGCTCTGTAGTATTAAATAGTCACGCCTTTTCTTAATTTCACAGTTACACGCTTACCTTGCCTTCGTAGTACTTGACCAGTATCTCAGGATCTGATGTTATGTATTTGTTAGTGTTATCTAGGTGATTTGAATAAAGGATTTGGGAAAATCATTTTCCAGGCTGTATTAACAGTGTCCCTTGCATTCTCGTCTCCACTGAACACATATTGGATTGGACACTGATGAGTCTCTGACAACACAAATATCCCTTTCTCTGATGAACAAGCCTTGTGGGCTCTAAGCTGGACCCAATCACCTTTCTGGAGCAACTGAATGATCCCAGGAGTATAAGGAGAATGGAGACAACAGCCATATTCCCAGGTATGTATGAATGGATGGAGATGATGACTCAAATAAGAGGTCCAAGGAGCAGGGAGGAAGTCATCCTTCATCAGGTGGTGTTGGAAGATCATCTTCAGTGGAAACGATTTTGGAAAACCTGGGTTTGTGTCCACTGCTGTCATAGAAATGTATCACCTGCCCTATTCTGTCTCTTGAATCATTCATAAATTCATCCCCAGTGAATACTTTCCTTCATCACAGTGTGAACTAAATGTCTCCTCTTGAAACTGCATTCGTTGGTGGCTCTTCCATTTCTTGGGGGTCCTAGGAAAACTGCCCATTTTGAGTAACTGTATGACAGTCCTTTTAAAGTTTCTTTGTACCTCTAGCCAAAAATGTGTGAGTGAAGTGGTAGACAAACTGCTAAATTTCTAGGAATACTGGGGACAGGTTTGTGTTTTCTGATTTATAACTTTCTATCCACTGGGAGCTAGTGGACCTTCTCAATAAATTTCAAACTCAAAAACTTTTTTCACTACAGAAAGCAAAACCTCCCAAAAATGAAAGAATGCACATCTCACGTTGACTACAATGTTTCTCTTTTCCTTATATGATCTCATTTTAAATATCTTAAGTGTATTTGCCCCAATTCTAAAATCCAAAAATGTGTACTATATTCAATTACCTCATAGAATTTTAAAATGAACTGGCATAAATGCTTAGCACATTTTGCACCATATTATTAATACTTGATTCAAGTTATTATAATGTCTAGATTATATAAAGAAATTAGTTTTAAAAGTTCTAATTGTAATATAGCTGTTTTACAATTTTGTACTACTGTATAGCAAAGAGAATCAATTATACCTATCAATCAGTTCAGTTCCATCGCTCAGTCATGTCCAACTCTTTCGGACCCCATGCACTACAGCATGCCAGGCGTCCATGTCTATCACCAACTCCCAGATCCTCTTCAAACTAATGTTCATTGAGTCAGTGATGCCATCCAACCATCTCATCCTCTGTCGTCCCCTTCTCCTCCTGCCCTCAGTCTTACCCAGCATCAGGATGTTTTCCAATGCATCAGTTCTTCACATCAGATGGTCAAAACTTCAGCTTTAGCATCAGTCCTTCCAACGAATATTCAGAATTGATTTCCTTTAGAATGGAGTGGTGTGATCTCCTTGCAGTCTAAGAGACTTTCAAGAGTCCTCCAACACTACAGTTCAAAAGCATCAGTTCTTTGACACTCAGCCTTCTTTATGGTTCAGCTCTCGCATCCATGCATGACTACTGGAAAAACCATATCTTTGAGTGCACAGACATTTGTCTGCAAAGGAATGTCTCTATTTTTTGTTATGCTGTCTACATTGCTCATAGCTTTCCTTCTAAGGAGCAAGCGTTTTCTACTTTCATGGTTGAAGTCAACATCTGCAGTGATTTTGAGGCCCAAGAAAATAAAGTCTGTCACTGTTTTGATTGTTTTCCCATCTATTTTCCAGGAAGTGATGGGACCGGATGCCATGATCTTCGTTTTCTAAATGCTGAGTTTGAAGCCAACTTTTTCGCTCCTCTCTTTCCATTTCATCAAGAGATTCTTCAGTTCCTCTTTGCTTTCTGCAATTAGGGTCATGTCTTCTGTATATCTGAGGTTATTGATATTTCTCCCGTCTTGATTCCAGTTTGTGCTTCTTCAAGCCCGACACTTCACATGATGAAAAGTGAAAGTAAAAGTCACTCAGTTCTGACCAACTCTTTGTGACCCTATGGACACTACAATCCACGGACTTCTTCAGGCCAGAATACTGGACTGGGTAGCCATTCCCTTCTCTAGGGGATCTTCCCAACCCAGGGACCGAGCCAAGAGCTCCTGCATGATGTACTCTGCATATCAGTTAAATGAGCAGGTTGAAAATAGGCAGTCTTGACATATTCCTTTCCCAATTTGGAACTAGTTCATTGTTCCATCTCCAGTACTGTCTCTTCTTGACTTGCCTACATATTTCTCAGGAGGCAGGTAAGGTGGTCTGGTATTCATTCTTTTCTTGTTAAGAATTTTCCATCTTTGTTTTGATCCACACCGTCAAGGACTGTCGCGTAGTCAATAAAGAATAAGTAGATGTTTTTCTGGAACTCTCTTGCTTTTTCTATGATTAAACGGATGTTGGCAATTTAATCTCTGGTTCCTCTGCCTTTTCTAAATCCAGCTTGAACATCTGGAAGTTCTCTGTTCACATACTGTTGACCCCACGCTTGGAGAATTTTGAACCTTACTTTGGTAGCATGTGAAATGAGTGCAATCGTATGGTAGTTTCATCATTCTTTGGCATTGCCTTTCTTTGGGATTGGAATGAAAACTGATCTTTTCCAGTCCTGTGGCCACTGCTGAGTTTTCCAAATTAGCTGGCATACTGTGTGCAGCACTTGAGCAACATCATCTTTTAGGACTCGAAACAGCTCAACTGGAATTCTATCACCTCCACTAGCTTTATTCATACTGTTCCTTCCCATGGCCCACTTGACTTCAGACTCCAGGATGTCTGTCTCTAGGTGAGTCATCACACCATCCTGGTTATATTGGTCATTATGATCTTTTTTGTATATCTTCCCTTGTATTCTTCTCCCTTTTTCTTAACATTTTCCACTTCTGTTAGGTCCATACCATTTCTGTCCTTTATTGTGCCCATCTTTGTATGAAAAGTTGCCTCGGTATATCCATTTTATTGAAGAGATCTCCAGTCTTCCCCTTTCTATTGATTTCTGAACCACTTTGGTCTCCACAGAGCTATGAGTACACTTCCCTGTGTTTCAACCATATTTTTAAAAGGCTCTCTTCTTATTTAATTTTTTAAGAATGAGCACTTTATTAAGTTTATGTTATTTGTAATCCACTTCCTCAAACACTGTCTTATGTGTCCTCAGTTTCTGATTAGTTTTCTGTCACTATCATTTATGATTTTTAGATTGAAACATCTAATAGAACATTCTCAGAAACATGTTTGAAAAGAAGTGGATTAAAGAATTGTCAGGAGTCTAGGATTTGTAAAATGTCTCTTGTCTCCACTTAAGATGACTAAAAGCAAGAAGTAATCATTAGATTGCCTATCTTCTCTTCATTTAGTGGTTCTTGTAGGGTTTGATGTTGCTTTGCTCTGTATAACCTATTTCTTTCTCATCTCATTTTGTCCAGTTTTCTGTCTGTGATCTCCATTTTGACAGCTGCAGGAACCTAGTTAGTCTTCCTCCTGGTGTCTGCAACTTGGTGGGTGAGGTTGGTCCGGAGGTTTGTGCCCTTATCCCCTTGATCTGGGCTTTGATTGCTTTACTATGACCAGATCCTGTCCTGGATATTGAGGGAAACTTCCCCATTGCTCTGTGGTTTTCCCTGCCCTCTCTGTGCTGATGCCTGCTCCCTGGTTGGTGGAATAGAGCCCCAGATCTGTTTCTTAGCTGTGTTGCTGATCTGTGGTGCGAGGCTGGTGGGATTGGGGCCCACCCACTGGGAGAGAAGCCACTGAATATTTCTCCTCGCAAAATATTCTCCACGGGGTGTGCTCTGTGTGTCACCTTTCATGCTCCAGCAAGCTCGTGTGATCCTATTATTGGCACTGCTCTTGACCCACCCTAAGCATGGGTCACCCTGTTTATTTAACTCATATGCAGAGTACATCATGAGAAATGCTGGACTGCATGAAGCACAAGCTGGAATCAAGACTGTTGGTAGAAATACCAATAATCTCAGAAATGCAGATGACACGACCCTTAGGGCAGAAAGCAGAGAAGAGTTAAAGAGCCTTTTGAGGAAACTGAAAGAGGAGAGTGGAAAAAGTTCGCTTAAAACTCAACTTTCAGAAAACTAAGATCATGGCATCTGGTCTCAACACTCCATGGGAAATAGATGGGAAACAATGGAAACAGGTCAGACTTTATTTTTTTGGGACCAAAATCACTGCAGATGGTGACTGCAGCCATGTAATTTAAAGACGTTTATTCCTTGGAAGAAAAGTTATGACCAACCTAGACATCATATTAAAAAGCACAGATATTATTTTTCCAACAAATGTCCGTGCAATCAAGGGTATGGTTTTTCCAGTAGTCATGTATGGATGGGACAGTTGGGCTATAAAGAAAGCTGAGCACTGAAGAATTGATGCTTTTTAACTGTGGTAGTGAAGACTCTGCTGTGGAGAGCAAGGAGATCCAACCAGTCCATCCTAAAGGAATCAGTCCTGAATATTCATTGAAAGGACTGTTGCTGAAGGTGAAACTCCAATACTTTGGCCATCTGATGTGAATAAGTGACATTAGAATAGACCCTGATACTGGGAAAGGTTGAAGACAGGAGCAGAAGGGGACAATAGAGGATGAGATGGTTGGGTGGCATCACTGACTCAATGGGGTCCCAAAGAGTCAGACACGACTGAGCGACTGAACTGAACTGAATCACTCAGATGAACCTTTGGGAGGAAATTGTAACCAGAGACCTGCTTACAACAGGGCAGTTGGCTTTTCTCTTAGGAAGTGAGTCCAGAAAGAAAGAGGGAGACCGGAACCCACATTGTTGTTTATAACATAACCACAGAAATGACATGCCATTACTCCTGCCAGAAACAATTTCTGTTAATTGTTGCTGCTGCTGCTGAAGTGATTACATTCTACTTTTCATCACTGAGGAGTCACCTATCTTCACACACTCACACGAAGGGCTTAAAGTTCTGCATTGCCCAACCCCTAGGTCCCTGATCCACGAAGAGGTGAAGGAGACGCTATTCTGTATGGAGTTTGGTCAGGGTCTCGCCTAAGGCTTGAAGGGGAGGGTCAGCCGAGAACGTGTGGTTTTCACAGGAAGGGCCGAGAGTTCAGAAGAAAAGAATAAAACTAAAACCACCTCGTTTGATTCTGTGTTCCAGAATCCCTGCTGTGTCAGTGGCCATAGAGGATTGTGGTTTGTACTTGTTGAGATCCTCCCTCTGTGTGGGGCTGTGTTACAGGGACCTCCGTGTGTGGCTGTTACAGTGACCTCGGTGTGTTTTTCTAAGTATTGAACTGCCTATTTTCAACAGTCGGGGGTCCCTTCCCAAGAATGATCTTACCTGAAAAGGAAGCCCGGAGGATGAGGAAAGCAAGGAGTCAGAAATGACTCGTTCCGAGGTAAGAGACATAGTATTTTTGTTTGTTTGTTCTGTCTCTCTTTCCTGAAATGCTCTATTTTTGGACTTCATAAGCTCCTTAACTTCTGAACGGGTTTGTTTGAACTGACCCATAGGCATCATCTGAAGGGACCCATTGCCCTCCTGGCATATCGGTGTGACAGAAAACAGAGTATTGCCAGCCAAAGAAGCTCACTCAAGCTTTTAAGTCCCGAGTTTTTATTGGTGTTTAGCTACATAGGCGTGGTTGATAACATCTCCAGCATTCTTCCTTCCTTAGAGGTTGGGCTAATTAGCCCATGTGGCTCAAATCCCCATACCTCTAGTGACTTCATTGGTCTTTGTGAAATGACCAGCCTCCCAACCTGAGTTATTCCCTTATTAAACTAGGGGCCCACAGAAGTCATCTTGTTAGCATAAAATTTCAGGTCCCACAGAGAGTAATAAAGCCACTGCAGTCACTAAGGAAATTCCAAGAATGAAAACACTTAAATTCCAAGAGTAAAAGCAAACTCCCAGAACCTGTGGACCAAAGCCTGCTAAATTCTATTTTTCTTTTTCAATTTTAATATTTATTTAGTTTTGGCTATGCTGGGATTTTGCTGATGCACTTGGGTTTTCTCTGTGGTGATTAGGAGGAGCTACTATCTTGTTGTGGAGCTCTGTCCCTAAGGCACGGGTTCAGTTGTTGTATTAATAACTGGCAGGCTCTGGAGCAGGTGGGCTTCAGTAGTTGTGGCACACTAGCTTAGTTGCTCCGAGGCTTGTGGGATCTTCCCTGACCAGGGATGGAACCTGTGTCCCCTGCATTGACAGGCAGATTTCTACCCACTGGACCATCAGGCAAGTCCCTAAATTCTTTATTACACAACGTTGAAATCTAAATCTTTCCTTTATGCCCTGTGATATTTTCTCCCCCTCTGATTTTTGATATTGCTTTGGAATACCTCACCTGTTGCATGATTACAAAATATTATGTTGCGTTTCATCCTACTCTTTTATTGTTCAAAATAATGTCCAAGTCTCTCTTTAGGTGAGCTTCTTTGGCTACCTTGTAGCTATTGTGCTTCATTTAGTTTAAAATTTCAACTAGTCTAAATAGTGATAGCTTCATCTGTAATTTGGCAGGTTCCCTCTATTTAGGCTTTATTATTATTATTATTATTATTCAAAATTGTGTTAGCTCTCCTAGATACAGCTGAGACTTACATTTGAAATTTCCATGTTTGTTTTGAGTTTGAACTGTTCTGAATTTGCAGTCAATGAAGTCTTTATATCACTACATCTTCCAAGTAAAACTTGTGATTTTCAGACTTTATGTGCTTCAGTAAAGTTTTACAGTTTCTTCACATAGGTCTGGAAATGTGTTGTTAATATGTGTCATGGTATATTTACTAACAAAATATAGACTGTTTCTCCTATTGTGTTTTCAGTTACTGTTACTAAAGAGGAAACATTGTTTTCAGTGTACCCAGTTGACTCAGCGCTAAAGAATCTGCCTGCCAATGCAAGAGACCTGGGTTTGATCCCTGGGTGGGGAAGGTCCCCTGGAGATGTAAATGGCAACCCACTTCAGTGTTGTCACCTGGGAAATCCCATGGATTGAGGAACCTGGAGGGCTACAGCCCATGGGGGCCACAAAGAGTTGGACATGATTGATGGGACTCAGAACACATTCATGCACAATTAGAAATAGCTGTTTTACCATATATGCTAAAATACCAATGAATTTTTTAAAAGGTAGATTAAAAACGTTTCTTCCAAAGGATGTTTTTATTCACAGAAGATTGTTTTTGCCTTATGTGTGTTTATGTGCACGTGTGTATGCAAGCAACACCTAGGGTATATATTAAAGACATCATCATTTCATGAATATTTTATTTATTCTAACCTTCGAAAATTGTACTTACATATTCCATGGCCTTAGACTGTTTCACTTGTTGAAATGAATATATAGTTCCATTATAATATACATGCATGAAAATGTTCATATGATTTGATTGATTATTTTGCTTGCTTTTTGTATTTTTCACAATTAGTGAAACTTCTATGAACTTTCATTAGAGTTGTCCCTGTGTATCTGTCTGTGTTTTATTAGTTAGAGTCTAGAGTACATAAAGTGAAGTAAATTTAAGCTACTTAGGAATGTTTGCTAAATATTTGCAAAAAGGTGGGGCAACAACACTATTGATTTTAAATTATTTCTGTTGCACATCCAAGACTCTGTAAAAACTCTCAGAAAGATATATAGTATATCCTAAATAGTTAAAATGATTGTTTCTGCTGAGGATGTTATCCTATTAGACCTGTAAAATTTGTAAAGCACTTGATGTTCAAATATCAATTACCTCAGATATGCAGATGACACCACCCTTATGGCAGAAAGTGAAGAGGAACTAAAAGCCTCTTGATGAAAGTGAAAGAGGAGAGTGAAAAAGTTGGCTTAAAGCTCAACATTCAGAAAACAAAGATCATGGCATCCAGTCCCATCACTTCAAGGGAAATAGATGGGGAAACAGTGGCAACAGTGTCAGACTTTATTTTTGGGGGCTCCAAAATCACTGCAGCCATGAAATTAAAAGAGCTTACTCCTTGGAAGAAAAGTTATGACCAACCTAGATAGCATATTCAAAAGCAGAGACATTACTTTGCCGACTAAGGTCTGTCTAGTCAAGGCTATGGTTTTTCCTGTGACCATGTATGGATGTGAGACTTGGACTGTGAAGAAGGCAGAGCGTTGAAGAATTGATGCTTTTGAACTGTGGTGTTGGAGAAGACTCTTGAGAGTCCCTTGGACTGCAAGGAGATCCAACGCGTCCATTCTGAAGGAGATCAGCCCTGGGATTTCTTTGGAAAGAATGATGCTAAAGTTGAAACTCCAGTACTTTGGCCACCTCATGCGAAGAGTTGACTCATTGAAAAAGACTCTGATGCTGGGAGGGATTGAAATGCTGGGGGCAGGAGGAGAAGGGGACGACAGGATGAGATGGCTGGATGGCATCACTGACTCGATGGACGTGAGTCTGAGTGAACTCCGGGAGTTGGTGACGGACAGGGAGGCCTGGCGTGCTGCGATTCATGAGGTCTCAAAGAGTTGGACGTGACTGAGAGCCTGAACTGAACCGAACTGATGTTCAAAAGTAAGTATGAATGTTTACCTTAGTATTCTACTTCCTTTCTGTTCAAAATGGTCATTCATGAAGCAGAATTTCGAGATTACTAATTAAAAGAAGTTTGTTCAAAATACTAAGAAAAAAAAAATAAGGCTGTTAAAATAAATGGCACATTTGTCCCACTCAAGAACTCTTGGATCACAGTATGCTTTGTAAAAATATTACCTGTTTCCTTGATAGGCAATTCATCCTGTGTTATACAAATACAACACTCAAAAATATATATGCCAATGTTGATCTGATTATTTTATCACTTCTCTTCCAGATCAGAATAGTTTTTGAAATGATTTGTGGGCCATAGGTCATTTCTTCTTGGGTTAGAAATATGGTGGAAATATTACTGTGTAAAAGTCATAGTATAGCATAACACCAGACCCTCTCCTGTATCAAAACCAGTTCTGTGTGAGCTTGCTGTTGTCGTCTTTGGGCACATTAGGAAGTCTTCTCACAGTCACATGGCCTATGTACTTTGTGTTTCGGGGACAGCTGAATACTAGATTGGAAAGTGATGAATCTCTGGCAAAACAAATATTTTTTTCTCTGATGAACAGGTCTTGTGGTCTCTAAGCCGGACCTTGTGACTTTTCTGGAGCAAATGAAGGAGCCCAGGAATAGAAGGAGAATGAAGACAGTGGCCGTATACCCAGGTACGTGTGAATGGATGGAGCCGATGACTCAGGTGCGAGGTCCAAGTATCAGTGAGGAAGGCATTCTTTGTCATGTGGTTTGGGAAGATCTGCTTCATTGGAAATCATTTTGGGGAAGTCTGGATTTATTTCTGTTGCTGTCATAGACGGCTGTCACCTGCCCCGTTTTGTCTGTTAAACCATCATGAATTTTTCTCTGTTGATTCCCTTTCTCATTCACAGTGAGAACTAAAATGCCCTTCTTGGACTGTGACAACTTGCATGAATTGGTTGCTGTTTCATTTCTCTGGGACCTTAATAAAACTGTGCACATTTCTGAGTACTCTGATGATCCTATTAAACTTTGTTTCCACCTCTAGACAGAAGTGTCTGGTTATAGACAAACTGCAAAGGTTCTAGGAGTACTGGGGACAGACTTTTGTTTTTCTAATTTATAATTCCTAAAACACTGGAAGCTACAGCTATGACTTGACAAATTTTAGACTTAAGTACGTCTTTGCTGTATAAAGCAAAACCTCTCTAAAATGGGCTTCTCTGGTGGCTCAGATATTGCCGGGGTCCAGCCCCGGTGGATCCAGGGAATTCAAAGGGTGGACGGCGTTGGCGTGGAAAGACTTGTTTATTGATTGATATAAGATTAGATTAAGAAACTATAGTGTAGTAGGAAGATTAAGTGGAGGAAGAGGGCTGGATAGCTTGGTTTACGCGGAAGACCAATAAAATTCCAGACAAGGAATTTGCACCATCTATGTTGGGCCACCAGCGCCTAATTGAATATCTAAGGGTGCCTCGCCTTAAGCTCCCTTTCGCGCGGGTCTTAACAGCCAGGGCAAGTAAGTAGACCTGGCGAGCCTCCGCGCCCCAGATGGAAATTCAGCCTGAAATTAAAGTAAAGAGCAGAGGGAGGGAAAGGGAGAGAAGAAGAGAGAGAGAGAGACACGGGGGGAGCCAGATTCCCAAGAAACCAGGCCGAGAGACTAGTTCGAGAAACTGGTCCGAGAAGCTGGTCCGAGAAACTGGTCCCATCCTTTATTGTTCAGAAGGCCTTTTATACTTTTGATAAAATATGGAGATCAACGGATAACACAAAATTATGTAGCGTTCGCAACCCAGATTCCTTCCGTATATCATTTTGTATACAAAAGGTGATTTACATTATCTTCTGGCCAAGAGGCTTGTTAACACTTTTTGGCTCTCTTCCTTAATGAATGTTATTTTTGTTTCCCCTGAAGTGTTTTCCTTTAATCTACATCTCCTTAAAGCGCTAAAGTTACATCTCTATAGAACAAAGGTGCAGTGGGATATAACAAAGAAGGTACTTAACTCAAAGATCTAATGTTGCTAATACAAGGTCTACTACTTGTTTTTCTATATACCAACTATATCTACAAATAAAGGATATGAAAATTTGGCAGCAAGTATTGGCTCAACAAATGAAACTTTTAATCAGTCCTATTCTAAAGATTTTGACTCTTCGGAAGCCCCTACATTCCTAGGATGTTTTAAGCTTCCTGTGCCTCCTGCGGTCAGGAGGCCTCAAACAATCACACGCGCAGCTGTACCAGTCCTGCAGGCAGGCTAGAAAGCCATCAGAGGGTTTTTGGATTGAAACACTCTTTCAAGTGCAGAAGACTAAAGCCCTGAATTGACTTTTTCCAGAAAATGTCAGAAGAGTGGAAAAGCAGAGCACAAAAGCCGGCAGATTTTTGTTGGGGTACATGCTTAGGAATTTCCAGAGGGCCCCTGAAGTCTGAGCACGCCTTGCATATGTCAGCTTCCTTCCTCATGACCTTGTCACGGGCGGGATTCCTCACACTGGCTCCCGGCAAGATATAAAGAACCTGCCTGCATTGCAGGAGACTTGGCTTTAATCCCTGCACCGGGAAGATCTCCTGGAGAAGGGAATGGCAACCCACTCCAGTATTCTTCCTTGGAAAATTCCAGGAGAGAGGAGCCTGGAAGTCTGCAGTCCATGAGGTCACAAACAGTTGGATGTGACTGAGGGACTAACACTTTCACTTTCTTTCCCTAAAATGAGAGAATGCAAATCTCAGGGTTACTTCCAAGTTTCACTTTTCTTTATATGAACTCATGTTAAATATCTTAAATGCATTTGCCCTAATTCTTCAATGCTAAAATACTTTAATATATTCAGTTAACTCAAAGAGTTTTTAAATAAATTCTCATGAGACCCTAGAAGATTCTCCACCGTATTTTTAATTGTTGTTTCTCACTCTTAAGATTTTTAGATTATATGAAGACATCTTTTTAAAAGTTCTTATTGGAATATAACTGTTTTACAATGTTGTCCTGCTGTACATCAAAGAGAATCAGTCGTATGTATATATATCGACTCTGTTTTAGATTTCCTTGCAGTTAGGACTCCACAAAGCATTGGTAGACTTCCCTAGGTTCTCACCATATTTTCAAAGTCCCATTTCTTAAGTACTGCAGGATTATTAAGGTTATCTTGTTTGTTATCAGCTTCCGTGGACTTTATCCTATATGTCCTCACTTTTTGATTCATTGTATGTCAATATCGTTTATGATTTTTACATTCAAATATCCAATAGAATATGCTCAAATAAGAACAGAGGTGGGAAGAAGCGGATTAAAGAAACATTCAGTTCAATTCAGTTCAGTCGCTCAGTCGTGTCTGACTCTTTGAGACCCCATGAATCGCAGCACGCCACGCCTCCCTGTCCATCATTAGGCACCTACTATTTGTCAAAATGTTTGATGCCAGCACAAGCTGGAATCAAGATTGCCAGGAGAACTATCGGTAAGCTTAGATATGCAGATGACACCACCATTATGGCAGAAAGTGAAGAGGAACTAAAGAGCTTGTTAATGAAGGTGAAAGACGACAGTGAAAAAGCTGGCTAAAAACTCACCATTGAAAAAAGTAAGATCATGGCCTCTGATCCCATCGTTTCATGGCAAATAGACGGCAAAACATTGGAACCAGTGAGAGAGTTCCTTTCCTGGGCTCCACAATCACTGCACGCGGTGACTGCAGTCATGAAATTAAAAGATACTACCTCCTTGGAAGAAAAACTTTGACAAACCTAGACAGTGTATTAAAAAGCAGAGACATTACTGACAAAGGTCAATATAGTTAAGCTATGTATTTTTCAGTAGTCATGTATGGATGTAAGAGTTGGACCATAAAGAAAGCTGAGCACCAAAGAATTAATGCTTGTAAATTGTGTTGTTGGAGAAGATTCTTGAGAGTCCCTTGGACAGCAAGGAGATGCAACCAGTCAATGCAAAAGGACATCAGTCCTGAATATTTATTGGAAGGACTGATGCTGAAGCTAAGCTCCAATAGTTTGGCCACCTGATGCAAAGAAGTGACTCATTGGAAAAATCCCTAATGCTGGGAGAGACTGAAGGCAGGAGGAGAAGGGGATGACAGAGGATGAGATGGTTGGATGGCATCACCGGCTCAATGAACTTGAGTTTGAGCAAGGTTGGGGAGTTGGTAATGGACAGGGAAGCCTGGCATGCTGCAGTCCACGGGGTCACAAAGAGTTGGACATGACTGAGTGACTAAACTGAATTGAACGGGAAAGTTAATCATTATACTGACTAATATCTCCTCTTCATTTATTGGTTCCTGTAGGCTTTTATCTTGTTCCTTTCTCCACAGCATATTTCTCTGTATGATCATTTTGTGCAATTTTTTGGGGGGTTTGTGTTCTGTGTTATGAAAGCTGCAGAATCCTAGTTTTTTCCTTCTGGTGTCTGTCCCCTGGAGTGTGAGGTTGGTCCACATGCTTGTGTCCTTATCCCCTTGATAGGGGGTGTGATTGCTGTTATTGTGACCCGAGCCTGCCCTGGATACTGAGGGGAGTTTCCCACTGCTCTCTGGTTGTCACTGCCCTGTCAGGGGTGGAGTCTGCTCCCTGGTTGGTGGAATAGAGTCCCCAGATCTGTTTCTTCACTTTGTTTCTGATCTGTGGTGGAGGCAGGTGGGATTGGAGCACACCCACTGGGAGAGAAGCCACTGAGTATTGCTCCTCTGGGGATGTTCACCTCGGGGAGTGTTCTGTGTGTCACGGTTCATGCCTTGTGCGAGCTCTCACGTGACGCTGGTCAGCACTGCTCCTGGCCCCACCTTAACCAAGAGTATCTCGGCACATGGCCCCGGTGTCTCTCAGATGTTGTTTTCACCAGGTCACCAGCATAGACCCACTGAAATCAGGGCCCAGGATTGCATTCATCATGGAGCTGGATCCACTGTGGTGCTGTGGGGCAGCTCAGATTCCAGCCTGGCCCCGTCCCCTCATGTACGAGCCCACAAAGTCTAGAGCTGCTAAAGCTACACCTGCTGTGACATGGTGGTTGAGGGGAGGGTTCCTGCTGTTCCATTCAGATGCTCTTCAGGGGCTGAGGTTACAAAGCCGGTTGTGGGTGTAAAAGCATTGTTTGTGCAGCTGTGAGGAGAGGTTTCAGCTTTTCTTCCTTAACCCTGGGACTAGCTGTGCTTTCAGCTCCATCCGCGCATGTGGCCTACCCACAGGTGTCTGCTCCAGAGGCTTCCCCAGAGCAGAGGAGTCTGCTGACAGTTGAGGAAATGCGTTGGGGGAGGCCGTGGCTGGGGCTCAGTAGAGCCCACCTGAGTGGGAGCCCTTCCTCGATGCTGGTGAGTCAGGGGCCAGCACAGGGGGAGATGGGCTGTGGTGGGGTTCTTCTCTGGTCATCAGTCAGCAATGGTGCTATGCTGTATGGTGGTTCAGGCTTCCGCCACAACATCCCCATTAATAGAGCTCCTCCCTCCCTGCCTTTCCTGCAGGATGTCTCGTCACAGAGGACCCACAGCAGTCCTCTGCCTGGGTCTGCTTTCCAGACCCCACATTCCAGCACCCAGCCCTTGTCTGCAGTGGTGGACACCCTCTCAGGCTGGGTGGGGAGGGCAGGGTCAGTACCCTGTGTGCAGGTCTCACACTGTCCTGCTGCCACGGACTGTTGCTGTGTTCTCTTCCCACAGAGAATGAGGCTCCCCTTCTGTCTCAACTGGACTGCCTCCAGCAGTGAGGAGCTTCCCCAGATGTGGAGGCCTTTTCTCTCTTCAGATCCCCCCAGGGTTGCAGGTGCCACTCCACTCCCTTTCCTGTTCCTTTTCCTTCATTTTTCTCCTGTCCTACCTGTCAAAGCAGGAATCTTTCCTTTCCTTTTCATTGTCCACAGCTTGTGTTCATGGGGGCTCTGAAATTTCTTCCCTTTCTGATGTATTCTTGTTGTGTTTGTGGAGAGAGATGAACTGTCTCTGCCTGATCCTCTGGCATCTTGATCTTTCTGTCTCTATTTTATTTTTAAACAAGCGAAGGATTCATCACTTTTCTCTATTTCTTTAAGGATATTTACTGAGAATAGTAGGCAAAATAACTTGTTATTTGGTATCTTTCAGCTTTGTCTCCTCATGACACCCAGGATTTGATGCCAAAGAATCCAGGATTAGAAGATCTATTCCCAAAAGCAAACCTAGGAAAATATGAAGCATTTCACCTCAGAAATTTGCATTTAATGAATGACTGGGAACATACGAGGGCATATGAAGGACAGAGAGGATGTTTATATGGACATAAAGAGACTGAGAGAGTTATACATAAGGCAAACATTACTGCAAAAAGAAATGAGCAATGCAAGTCAAACTGGGGAGAACACCAACTTCAGTCTTCAACATCCGATGAGAACTGTAAGTTTTTAAGAAAAGATCTCTATCCTTTTTTGAAACATACCTGTTCTCCGAAAGGAAACGTGGAAAGCCCAGAAAGTAATCCAGTCTCTCCTATGAATACTGATTCAAACAATATTCAATATAGCCTTAGATTAAACAATCATTCAAGCATGTCTGAACACCGGAAATTTAAAAATGAGGGGGAAAACTCACAATATAATCAATTTGAGGGATCTGTGAGCAGGGGGTCATTATTCTTCCACCAACAGCTATTTTCTCCCCATGCCAAAGTGTGTAATGTTGGTAATAACGGAGGAGATATAATCCAACCGTCATTGTTGAATACATCCCATGGTATGGTTAATATGGAAGAACTTTTGATGTATAATAAAATGAGTCAACCCTTAAGTAAGAGCTCCAACCCCAATCATTGCAAGAGTATTTATGATGGAGTGAGAGGGTATTCAGGCAATAAAACTGGGTATAAGGTTGAAGGACACTGAAACCTTATGAAACATCAGGGACCTGAATCTTCACACAGGGATTCAAAAAGTGATTAATGTAGAAATATCTTTTATCAGATGCCAGGTCTTTCTCTATATAAGAGTACTCATACTGGAGAGAGGACTTATAATTGTAGTGAATATGGTAAAATTTCTAATCACTCTTCAGAACTTGTTCAACAGCAGACTATTCAGAATTCACAGAAAGAAAACAAGTGTAAGATATGTGGGAAAGTTTAGTAACTCATCCGATCTAAGTAGACATAGGAAAATTCATACAAGAAGGAAACCTTTCAAGTGTACAGAATGTAGCAAAGCATTTATCAGTTGCTCACATCTTACTCAACATCAGCAAATTCATACTGGAGAGAAACCTTATAAATGTATAGAGTGTGGCAAAGCCTTTAATCACAATTCAACACTTTCTGAAAATCAGCAAATGCATACTTCAGAGAAACCTTATAAATGTACAGAATGTGGCAAAGCCTTTATCTGTTATTTATATCTTTCCCAGCATCAGCAAATTCATACTGGGGAGAGACCTTATAAATGTACAGAATGTGGCAAAGCCTGTAATCAGAACTCAACTCTTACTTTGCGACAAAGCCTTTATCCGTTGCTCACATCTTACTCGACATCAGCGAATTCATACTGGCGAGACACCTTATCATTGTACAGAATGTGGTCAAACCTTTATTTGCAGTTCAACTTTAACTGCACATCATCAAATCCATACTGGGGAGAAACCATACAAATGTAAAGAATGTGGCAAAACCTTTATTTCAAGTTCAAATCTTACTCAATATCACTGAATTCACATGGAGGACAGACGTTATAAATGTACGGAGTGTTGGCAAGGCCTTTATTAACAGTGCTTGTCTTAATAAACATCAGCGAATCCACTGGGGAGAGACGGTATAAATGCATCGAATGTGGCAAAGCCTTTAATCGGAACTCAATTCTTACTACACATTTGCGAGTTCATACTGGAGAGAAACCTTATAAATGTGCAGAATGTGGCAAAGCCTTTAGTCATAGCAGTCATCTCACTAAACATCTCAGAACACTCGCTGGAGAGTGATGGAAGAAGTGATGGAAGATGTTTGCCCTAAACATACATCAGAAAACAAGAGTTTATACAAGAAACCTATGGAAATGTTGTAACAAATATGTAGAAAAGTATTTAATCAAAAATCAAATTGAAATAAATTACAGAGATTTTCATACTAGAAAGTATTTCATCAACCCTCTTTTCTAAATTTTCTCTAGAAGGAGAATTATTATAGAGAGCAATCCATAGTTAAAAAACAGAAAATGGATATATTACCCAGGATCGTGAGATGAAGGTTGACAGTTAGAAGGCTACACTTATTAGCAATGTATCTTTGTTAACAATAACTTGATTTGAGGTTAGTTGAAAAGCAAAATGAATGTAATTCAATGCTCAAATAATCCATACTATGCTTTGTTTCTAGTCTGAATGGAAAAAAGTTGTTGATGGTCTATAGTTCAAAGATTAGCCTTTTTATGTTGCGTTGCAACCATTTCTATACATTCTCTATTAGAAGATGAAGGATCAGTTCAGTTCAGTTCAGTCGCTCAGTCATGTCCAACTCTTTGCGACCTCATGAATCGCAGAAGGCCAGGTTTCCCTGTCCTTCACCAACACCCAGAGTTTACCCAGACTCATGTCCATCAAGTCTGTAGTGCCATCCAGCCATCTCATCCCCTGTTATCCCTTCTCCTCCTGCCCCCTCAGTCTCTCCCAGCATCAGGGTCTTTTCCAGTGAGTCAACTCTTCACATGAGGTGGCCAAAGTATTGGAGTTTCAGCTGTAGCATCAGTCCTTCTAATGAACACCCAGGACTGATCTCCTTTAGGATGGACTGGTTGGATCTCCTTGCAGTCCAATGGACTCTCAAGAGTCTTTTCCAACACCACAGTTCAAAAGCATCGATTCTTTGGCACTCAGCTTTCTTCAGAGTCCAACTCTCACATCCATACATGACCACTGGAAAAACCATAGCCTTGACTAGACCGACCTTTGTTGGCAAAGTAATATCTCTGCTTTTGAATATACTATCTAGGTTGATCATAACTTTCCTTCCAAGGAGTAAGTATCTTAATTTCATGGCTACAGTCACCATCTGCTGTGATTTTGGAGCCCAGATACATGGCCCAAGTAGAAAAGCTGCTCAGGGGCTAGCCAGGACAACCAGGACCGGACATTGGTTCGTGACGTGAGTATTTCTCTAGGTATGAGAAGAAGCCAGAATTTGGGCTCATAAAATCTTTACCTGAAAACATCTCACTCTCAGAAGGCCAGTTCTGGGTTTTTCCCAGAGCACAGAGTCCCTTATTTCTGATCTCTACTGTGAACTGCTTTTGGCGGTGGGGGTGGGGTGGGGGTGGGGATGGGTTGAAAGTCAGGAGCTTGCAGTGGTCATGATGTCATCTTTGTAGAGACAGCTGGCAGAGTCCAGTCAGCAGGGTCCCTTCATAGCTACACATCTGACCATGCTTTGGGGGGCATTTCTTGGCCATTCTGTTCTGTGACACTGGGAAGGCTCATTCCCAGGTCTAGGGGAGGTTCCATTGATAGGCCACTCAGTGTGCTGTTTCTGGAGCAGGCCTTGTGAGTAGCAAAAGTCTTTGAACCATACCTCTCTTACTAGCCTCTTGGTCCTGGAATATATTTCCTCTTGTTGCTTCTTCCCATATCTAGAGTTACATTACTACAATCATTGATCACATATGGAAGAGCATATCAACATTTTATCACAGGCTCAGTCACACATTTAGTAACCAGGAAACAATCTTCTGAAACAAGCAACATAAAAAATAATATAGCTACAGCTAGCAGTTATTAGTCAGCTCGTAAGTAAGAATGATGTCAAGAGCTTTCATTAGGTAGAGCCCAGTATACCCCAGGTCATCTGATTTCGTTTGTTCAATGACTATAGTCAGGTGTTAATCTCCTGGTTATACATCATGGAGCATCTCATCTTTATCTGAAGATTGCTTCCTGAGATTACCTTTAGAAATAAACTTAGAGTATCCTTTTTAATAACTTAATTAAATCTTTTATAAATATAACAGAAAAAGGAACTATGTCAAAAGTGAGTCTTAGTAAACACTCAGTCCAGTTCAGTTAGGTTCAGTCTCTCAGTCGTGTCCGACTCTTTGCGACCCCATGAATCGCAGCATGCCAGGCCTCCCTGTTCATCACCATCTACCGGAGTTCACTCAGACTCATGTCCATCGAGTCTGTGATGCCATCCAGCCATCTCATCCTCGGTCGTCCCTTTCTCCTACTGCCCCCAATCCCTCCCAGCATCAGAGTCTTTTCCAATGAGTCAACTTTTCGCATGAGGTGGCCAAAGTACTGGAGTTTCAGCTTCAGCATCATTCCCTCCAAAGAAATCCCAGGATTGATCTCCTTCAGAATGGACTGGTTGGATCTCCTTGGAGTCCAAGGGACTCTCAAGAGTCTTCTCCAACATCACAGTTCAAAAGCATCAATTCTTCGGCACTCAGCTTTCTTCACAGTCCAACTCTCACATCCATACATGACCACAGGAAAAACCACAGCCTTGACTAGACGGACCTTAGTCGGCAAAGTAATGTCCCTGCTTTTGAATATGCTATCTAGGTTGGTCATAACTTTTCTTCCAAGGAGTAAGCATCTTTAATTTCATGGCTGCAGTCACCATCTGCAGTGATTTTGGAGCCCCCCAAAATAAAGTCTGACACTGTTTCCACTGTTTCCCGTCTATTTCCCATGAAGTGATGGGACCGGATGCCATGATCTTTGTTTTCTGAATGTTGAGCTTTAGGTCAACTTTTTCACTCTTCACTTTCACTTTCATCAAGAGGCTTTTTAGCTCCTCTTCACTTTCTGCCATAAGGGTGGTGTCCTCTGCATATCTGAGGTTATTGATATTTCTCCCGGCAATCTTGATTCCAACTTGTGCTTCTTCCAGTCCAGCGTTTCTCATGATGTACTCTACATAGAAGTTAAATAAGCAGGGTGACAATATACAGCCTTGACGTACTCCTTTTTCTATTTGGAACCAGTCTGTTGTTCCATGTCCAGTTCTAACTGTTGCTTCCTGACCTGCATACAGATTTCTCAAGAGGCAGGTTAGGTGGTCTGGTATTCCCATCTCTTGAAGAATTTTCCACAGTTTCTTGTGATGCATACAGTCAAAGGCTTTGGCATAGTCAATAAAGCAGAAATAGATGTTTTTCTGGAACTCTCTTGCTTTTTCCATGAGCCAGCGGATGTTGGCAATTGATCTCTGGTTCCTCTGCCTTTTCTAAAACCAGCTTGAACATCAGAAAGTTCACAGTTCACGTATTGCTGAAGCCTGGCTTGGAAAATTTTGAGCATTACTTTACTAGCATGTGAGATGAGTGCAATTGTGTGGTAGTTTGAGCATTCTTTGGCGTTGCCTTTCTTTGGGATTGGAATGAAAACGGACCTTTTCCAGACCTGTGGCCACTGCTGAGTTTTCCAAATTTGCTGGCATATTGAGTGAAGCACTTTCACAGCATCATCTTTCAGGATTTGAAACAGCTCCACTGGAATTCCATCACCTCCACTAGCTTTGCTCGTAGTGATGCTTTCTAAGGCCCACTTGACTTCACATTCCAAGATGTCTGGCTCTAGATGAGTGATCACATCATCATGACTATCTGGGTCGTGAAGATCTTTTTTGTACAGTTCTTCCATGTATTCTTGCCACCTCTTCTTCATATCTTCTGCTTCTGTTAGGTCCATACCATTTCTGTCCTTTATCGAGACCATCTTTGCATGAAATGTTCCCTTGGTATCTCTAATTTTCTTGAAGAGATCGCTAGTCTTTCCCATTCTGTTGTTTTCCTTGATTTTTTTGCACTGATCGCTGAAGAAGGCTTTCTTATCTCTTCTTGCTATTCTTTGGAACTCTGCATTCAGGTGCTTCTATCTTTCCTTTCCTGCTTTGCTTTTTGGCTCTCTTCTTTTCACAGCTATTTGTAAGGCCTCCCCAGACAGCCATTTTGCTTTTTTGCATTTCTTTTCCATGGGGATGGTCTTGATCCCTGTCTCCTGTACAATGTCACGAACCTCAGTCCATAGTTCATCAGGCACTCTACCTATCAGATCTAGGCCCTTAAATCTATTTCTGACTTCCACTGTATAATCATAAGGGATTTGATTTAGGTCATACCTTAATGGTCTAGTGGTTTTCCCTACTTTTCAATTTAAGTCTGAATTTGGTAATATGGAGTTCATGATCTGAGCCACAGTCAGCTCGTGGTCTTGTTTTTGTTGACTGTATAGAGCTTCTCCATCTTTGGCTGCAGAGAATATAATCAATCTGATTTCAGTGTTGACCATCTGGTGATGTCCATGTGTAGAGTCTTCTCTTGTGTTGTTGGAAGAGGGTGTTTGCTATGACCAGTGCTTTCTCTTGGCAAAACTCCATTAGTCTTTGCCCTGCTTCATTCCGCATTCCATGGCCAAATTTGCCTGTTACTCCAGGTGTTTCTTGACTTCCTACTTTTGCATTCCAGTCCCCTATAATGAAAAGGACATCTTTTTTGGGTGTTAGTTCTAAAAGGTCTTGTACTAGACTTTAATTAACAAAACTAGAAATTTCGTTTAACAATGAATAAAACTTAATATTCAGTGAAACAATTTTTTCATTATGAGGGCATTAACCCTGTAGCAAGGGAAGGCTTTAACCCATCAAATAGAAATGAGGTTTGTCAGGGAGCTGGGAAAAGCCATGCAGGCATCTTGGATTTCTCATAGCACTGACTCTTTGATTTACAGCTATTGTTCACCCATTTTAAATTCTGCAATTCAGGAGCAGACCATGGCCATGTTTTAAGGACATCAGGATGGCAAAAGTCTAACCATGAGGGGTTATATTTGTAGAAGAAGAATTAGCTTTGTCTACATGTACCATAATCTTGCTGCTGCTGCTGCTAAGTTGCTTCAGTCGTGTCCAACTCTGTGCGATCCCATAGACAGCAACCCACCAGGCTCTGCTGTCCTTGGGACTCTCCAGGCAAGAACAATGGAGTGGGTTGCCATTTCCTTCTCCAATGCATCAAAGTGAAAAGTGAAAGTGAAGTCGCTCAGTCGTGTCCGACTCTTAGCGACCCCATGGAGTGCAGCCTACCAGGCTCCTCCGTCCATGGGATTTTCCAGGCAAGAGTACTGGAGTGGGATGCCATTGCCTTCTCCGATCATAATCTTAAGTAATGCTTATTTACTTTACCAAAGTAACAAAAGATTTTAAGAATGAATATAAATTACTTAAAGGGAAAGAAACTCATAATGAAAGATTATGAATCTCACCTGAGAGATAAGCTTAGTTAGAAGGGGATTCTTTAGAACAAGGACAGCTTCTGATCCTTTGGGCTTTTGAATATAGAAGAAAGACCTGGACCAAAGAGAACCTCAGAATCCTTTCCTAGAGATCATGTGGATATGAAAGGTCGATAGGGGCCATCTAGGAAATCTGATGGAGAGAGACAGAGAGGGACAGGAGACAGGGAGACAACAGAACGTAAGGAAATTCTGAGTCTTTTCCCTTCTTTTGGAAAAACCTAGTGTGCCATTCAGAGGCCATTTTTTGGGGGCCCCCCATTTCTATTGGAGCCAGGCCTTCTGGAGGGTCAAAATCTTCCAGTTTCTTAGAATGTAGCCAAGGGTTGAGTATGAGAGAGCCTCCTGGGATGTAACAGAACCCACTTTTAGCCTACCTACCATAGAATGGGAATACTGAGAGTCACTGGCTGACAGAAAGGCGTCCCTTTTCCTCCAGTAATCTCTCTGTGCAACTAATGCACAAAATGGCCGAGCATCCCAACAGTTGCGTCCAACAGTGAAAGGAGACCTCTGATAACCGTGCAGCTAAGCCACCAGGTGACACGGGCAGAGAAAGACAGATATTCCAGGTGACTCATCATTTGCTGATTCCCTGAAACGTGAAAGGCACTCTTGGAATGGCTCAGACAACACCCAGGCTCCTGTAAATCAATCCAGACCAAAAGGGAAAGAAGAGAAAGTGACAGGGAAGAAGGCTGAGGAATCCGCTTTACAATATATCTGGGGGGCGGTGGCCAGGGGACAATGGTCTCTGTTTTGCTTCAACCAGTATGTGCCTGACATGGTGGGCGGAAGTTGTCCTGCTGGGAGCGGATGCCCTTGTGGCCTGATCTGTTCTGCGTGCCCCCCTATCCTCACATGGGAGGCCTCCTGTGGCAGGCGCCCTAATGGCTTTTATGTGTCTGACCTGTGCCCACACAATACTGGTTGGTGTAGTCCTCAGTTGGAAAAAAGACAAAGGAGAGACCCTCACCCATTCAAGTGGCAGCTACTCTGGGTGCAGTGAGCAGTGGGGCATTTGGAACACACCAGAGGGTTACTCTGGCCAGAGTTCCTCAATTGCCTCCACAACAGTTGCCTGTTGGCAGAGGGTCCCTATGAGAAAGCAGAAGTGAGGAGATGGGGAAGAGACTCCAAGTCCCTGAACAAGCCACCAAAAATGTCATGGTCTGGGTGCAGGTTGGAAAAGAATTTTCAGACACGAGACAATAAGGGTCTGGTTTTTCGGTTTCTGCATTCTAAGACCCTCCTTGGTTTTATCTGCTCTTCACTCTTTGGGTAACCACAACCTTGGCAGAAAGAATCATTTTAACTATTTAGTATATACTCTATATCTTTGATTGTTTTTATCAGAGTCTTGAAAAGTGCAAGAGAAATAACTAAAAATCAGTAATGTTGCCCTTGTACCATTTGGCACTTATTTTAACAAACAGCTATTAAATGGCAGAGCTTAAACTTTACTTCAGTTTATGTACTTTAGACTTTAACTAATAAAACAAAGACAGATTCACAGAGACAACTCTAAGAAAAGTTGATAGAAGTTTCTGTAACTGTAAAGAATACAAAAGACAAGAAATGTTTTAGTCACTCAGTCATGTCCCATTCTTTGTGACCCTATGGACTCTAACTTGCCAGATTCCTCTGTCCAAGAAATTCCCAAGCAGGAATACTGGAATGGGGAGTCACTCCCTTCTGCTGAAGTTCTTCAAAAAAACAAAGCAAAAAGAAAAGAAGAAGAAAAAAAAATTGATCAAGTCATGTTAATATTTTTGCATACGGTTCAGTTCAGTTGCTCACTCGTATCTGAATCTTCGTGATCCCATGGCCCACAGCACACCAGGCCTCCCTGTCCATCACCAACTCCCAGAGCCTACTCAAACTCATTTCCACTGAGTGCAGACATACACTCAAATGGGGCTATATGCTCATTAGGAGGAAGAGAGAAAAATGTTCATCTCACTAAACTCAGGTAATTTTGAATGGATTAAAATGTACATCATGTTAGAGGATGATATTCTTTATTTGCACTGAGCTGTATTTTAGATTTTAATACAGTTGAGCATAGATTAGGACTAATAAGATTCCTGTAAGTATTTTGGAAAATACAAAACTATGATGAGACTCTGTGATGTGAGCATGGAGTGTACTGGAAAGATCAGGCCTGGGCCTGGGATGAAAACCGCCACTCCCAAAACCCAGTATCTCTGCTAAACACATGTGAGTGTTCATTTTCCAAAGCAGAAAGAACGTAAGAAGACATGAAGTTACTCCCTTAACTGTGATAGTTTAGGTACATCCCTCACTTTTTCTTTGCAAGACACTTGTTCAAGTCAAGTGGAAAAAAACAAATTTATAGCATGGGAATCTCACAGAAACACCTAAACCAGTCAACATGAGTCATGGAGTTAGAAGTACATGGAGGAATTCATTATCACTGCATGGGTATTTTGGCACTATTATGGAAAAGATGATCTGAATCTATCATTAAAAAACATTAGTTCGGGGACTGCGTGATGATCCAGTGACTAAGACCCTGAGCTCCTAATGCACGGAGCTCTGGTTCTTTCCCTGATCAGGAAACTAGATCCCACATGCTGTAGCTAAGAGTTTACATGTCACAACCAAAAAAGCTGAAAATTACAAGGACGACTGAAGTTCCTACCTGCCACAACAAAGACTCAGTGCTGCCAAATAAACAAATATTTTATAAATGTGTCCTAAGCAACTTCACTTCATATATGCTTTCCCTGATCTGTAGCCTAATACTACATTTAAGTAGTCTCACTTATCCATATAGAACAGTCTCTGCAACGTTTTTATTTCTGAAACTTTTCTGAAGAATGTGGATCACTGAGTTCACTCTATTTATAAGGACAATCTGTAACTCTTGTTCTAATCAGCTGAAGCTGCATGCACATGTCAACTCACCACAGCATTTCCCCTACTTCACTATGATCCTAACACCAGACCACATCCCAGTGGGAATCTCTGGTACCAGTGCCTCCCCGTGTTGATCTCATCCAAAGGGCATATAGTGAACAACTGAACGTCACTAATTCATGTTGAGAATTCATCATGCTCTAGAGAAAGCCGGGATACAGACAATGGATAACAGGCTCTTGGATTTAAAGGAGAAGTTAGTCTAAAGAGCTGCTCTTCACTATTATAAGGAAAAAATAAGAAGATGACAACAAATCCCCCAGAGAGAAAACTTAGAGAACTAAAGGTTTGCAGGTTCTCAGTCCAGGCATTTCAGGAGGAAAAGCAGACACAGCCCCAGACCCGGGACAGGACATTTACCTGAGAAGCTGCCATTTCCTTCTCTTCTTCCTGCTGGTCTGAGTCTTCTCTGGGGATGTTATGTCGCAAACGCACATTCACAGGTTGAGAAAATACCTTCAAAGGCATCCACACAGCCCTTTCACCTACAACTGCTGCAGTGAAAATGGAGGAAAAAAAGTTCTTGTTTCTCCTGCCCTTTTCTGAGCCCTTTTTTTTTTTTTTTTTTGGCTTCCTCTGTTCCTGATCGGTAGGCGGCAATCAAGACTAATCTGATATGCTAATCACAGCTTCTGACCCAAATCCCAGTCCTGGGCTGTGACTGAAGCTAGTCCTGTAGTGACCAGCACAGCAATAATACCAATCAGGGATAGAGGCCAGGGTTGACAATAAAAATCTATTAATATTTGGATAGCCATATCCTCAAGCTTCCGCTGAGCATTTACCAGCCAGCTGCTGGAGTCTGTCTGGAGCAAGGCTGAGGAATCCTCAAGCTTCTGCTGTGCATGGACTAATCAGCTTCTGGAGCAGCTAGAGCAGGGCTCAGCGTCTTTGGTGGGTGAGGGCCATTGTTTTTGAAACCAGACCTTGACGGGATTTCCGGGGTCCTGAACTGTTTTCCAGGGGTTCTCATCACAGGAAGCCTCTGCCTTCTTGACTCTGGTTTGGTGGATCCAAGGGATGATGCCTGTAAGTTTAACAGCAGTAGGGGTTGCCAGGACAACCGTGTGAGGGCCTGTCCCAACTGGCTGACTTGGTTCTTTTTTCCAATCTTCCGCCCATGCCTCATCTCCTAGCTGATTGGGATGAACTCAATTGCCCAAAGGAATGGGTGTCCTTTCTAAGGTTTCTTGGGCGATAAGTTAGAAGACTTTTCCCAGGATCTGGAGGTGTCAGGACATCTCCAGGTCGGCTAGTTGTTGGGGGTTTCCCTTGAGCTTTCCTACCACTGGGGGTTTCCTCTCATATAACATCTAAAAGGGAGAATAGCCTGAGGACTCAGGGTGCATCGGGCTTGGAGTAAGGCCGGGGGGTAACTTGTCGACCCAAGATAACTGGTCTCCTTACAGAGTTTAGCTAAGGTAGTCATGAGTGTACAATTCATGCGTTCAACTTTCCCTGAGCTCTGTGGGCTGTAAGCAGTGTGAAGTTTCCATTTGAGTTCCAGTGTCCAGGATAGAGTTTGGATCATCTGAGACACAAAAGCTGGCCCATTGTCAGACCCTATGGAGAGAGGCAGCGCATATCTCGAATCATGTCTCTTCACAGGGCCTTGGCTACTTCTCTGCCCGTTCAGTTGCACGTGGAGTGAAAGTGAAAGTGAATTCGCTCAGTCGTGTCCAACTCGTGGACTGTAGCCCACCAAGCTCCTCCATCCATGGGATTCTCCAGGCAAGAATACTGGAGTGGGTTGCCATTTCCTTAGCTTCATCCAATCCCAAGTAGGTGCAGACTACCACAAGGAAATACTTACGGCCCCTATAGGGCTTGACTTCAGTAAAATCCACTTCTAGATCCTCAAAGGGCAGTGTCCCAATGGTCAGCACCCCTGGGTTGGGTTTTGGTCCTTGGCTGGAATTGTTCTGAGCACAAGTCACAAAACTAGCACTGATCTGAACACACAGGCCATTCCACAGCCACTGGATCCAGTGGTTTCGACAAGTATGCAACTGGGCACTACCATGGCCCAAGTGTTTGTGTGAGGACCCCCAGTGCAGTGCAAAGAGGGTAAAGTCCCATGTCTCATCTGGCAGCCCTAATGCTGGAGCGCTAGTCAAGAGTCTCTTAATCTCCTTGAAGGCCTTTCTTTTTTCAGGTTCCCACCCCAGGGGGTCCTTACCAGACCCTGCTGTGGCTATAAACAAAGGCTTCATTATTTCAGAGAAACCCGGTCTCCACATCCAACAGAATCCAGCAGCCCCATTCACGGACTTCTTTCTTGGTATTCAGCCGAGGTATTGAACAGATGGCTTGTTTCCCCTCATGTCCGAGTGCCCGATGCCCTTTTGAGATGACAAACCCGAGGTACTTGACCTCCTGTCTGCAGATCTGAGCCTTTTTCCATGGCACCTTGTGCCCTGTGGTGGAGAGTACAGCCAGCAGGGGCCTGGTGCCTCCAAAAGTCCCCTGGGTGGGACTGGCTAGCAACAGGTCATCCTCGTGCTGGAGTAGGGTGCAGTTCACAATTTCTCCGGGAAATGCAGCAAGGTCCATAGCCAAGTGTTCACCAAACTGGGTGGTGAGTTTTTGAAGCCTTGTGGCAGTCGGGTCCAAGTCAGCTGTGTCTTTTTCCCAGTGTGTCTGTCATCCCATTCAAAGGCAAACAAGGGCTGGCTGGCTGGTGACAGTCAGAGAAAGAAGAATGCATCCTTGAGATCGAGGCATGTGAATGGCATGTCTGAGCTGATAAGAGACTCAGAAGAGTGTAAGGATTTGGGACCACTGGATGGAAGATGATCACTGCACTGCTGACTGCGTGGAGGTCCTGGATGGTGCAGTAGTCGTCCCCTCCAGACTTTTTGACTGGTGAGAGTGGGGTGTTCCAAGGAGACTGACATTTGATTATGAACTTGGCATCTCGTAGGTGCTGGATGTGGTCCTGAATTCCCAGGCATGCCTCCCATGGTACTGGATATTGTTTCCATCTAACAGGTGTGGCTTCTGGCTTCAGGTCCACTATAATGGGCACATGATTATTGACCAAACCTGGGAGCTCTTTCTCACAGGCTTCTCACAGGCTTTCCGGGGGCAACGGTGATTTTTGTCCCTGCTTTGCCAGTAGGTCTTTCCGTAGCAGGGGAATGGGGCATTCCGGTAAGTAGAGAAATTCACGGGTCCCCAGATGGCCCCCCTAGCTGGCACGAATGGGCCTTGCAAAATGAACGGGATGTCATGTCCCCTGTGGCCCCAACAATAGTCACTGTTCAGCCTGTGAGGGGAGCCACAGGTGTGGTTACCACGGAGTGTTCAGCCCCGGCATCCACTATAAAAGTCATTGATTGGCCCCCGACTTTTGTTGAGATCATGGGTTCCTGGGGGCCTAGGATCAGGGAGCTGGGTATTCCCTACTCTGATTCTGTTCCAGCCAGGCCAATAAGGTTTTGGAGGGCCGGCTCAGGCTGGTACATTTCTTTGTGGGGTCGACTGAACTTCTTTGACCTTTTAGATGTCCCTCTGCGGTGGGGGCACTCATTCCTCCAGTGTCCGGTCTCTTTGCAACAGGCGCACTGGTCATGGCATAGAGGTGGTCTCTTAGTTTCCCCTTTTCCACTAGGGAACAGTCTGTTTCACTGGATCTGAGCCCCTCAATGCTGCTCCTAGCAGGGCTGCTTTCTGTTTCATTCTTTTACCTGCTTCTTGTTGGACTTCATGGTCTCAGTTCACAAAGACTTTATTTGCTACTTCCAGAAGATGTGCAGCATTCATCCCAGCAAAGCCTTCTGGCTTTTGGAGCTTTCGTTGGATATCTGCACAGGATTGAGCCACAGTGGCAGTGTTAATTATTCGTTGATTCTCAGGAGTCTCAGGGTCGAATGGGGTGTATGTCCAGAATGCCTCACACAGTCTTTCATAGAAATTGGTGGGAGTCTCATCTACTTTCTGTATTATTGTTGTAATTTTGGACACATTGGTGGGCTTTTTGATTCCCGCTCAAAGTCCATGCAGAAAGGCATCACGGTAGCGATCAGGGTTTCTGGCCTTCTCTGATATTGAAATCCCGATTAGGTCTTGTCTCTGGCATCGCTTCTCATGCCCATCCTTCTACATTTAAGACCTCTGCAGGGGCTTGCCCTCCGAGCCATTTTTGGGCTTCTGTCGAGATGCGTTGCCTTTCCTCAGTGGTGAAGGAAGACATAAGGAACTGGTGATAGTCATCCGATGTAGGCTGATGGGTGTGGAAAATGGACTCTAGGAGATCAGTCATAGCCTGTAGTCTATCAGAGTACGCTGGGTTATGCTGTTTCCAGTTTAAGAGATCAGTAGTGCTGAAGGGCTGGTAATAGAGGATGGAGCAACCAGGCTGGACTGAGTCATCCTCGTTCACTTGTTGAGGATCTTCAGTTTCTCTCAGTGATATCTGACGGGCTAAGGCCAGCTGGTTAGATTGTTTGGCTGAGCAGAGCCGTGTCCCTCCTTGTTCAGGGCGGGAGTCCTGCTCATGAGGTGGTACGGGGGACACGGAGAGAGGTGGACTGCTGGCAATGGTTCTGGTGCTGGCTGTGCTGGGGCTTGTGGAGTCAGGGGACTGTATGGTGGGGGCATCAGTGGGTCTTCTACTGGATCTCCCTGGAATATAGGTGTTTTTTTTTTCCTTCTTGTTTTGTGAATGATTGGGCCACAAATACAATACTCTGTCCCTGTCCATTTGCTCAAAATCTTGCCTGTGGGGGCAGGGTCTGTGCTATTAGAAACCAGGAGTACTAGGGTCCATCCTTGGTTGGATCCAGGGTATTCTCAGGGTAACGGTGTCCGCGACTGAGAAAGATAGAGAAAGAGATAAGGAAAGAATGACACGGGGCGACCAAGCTTCAGTGAGCGAGGCCCATCACTTTATTTTCAGAGAGGGCTTTTATACCCTGAGTTGTACATTGAGCAAAGCGAAAAATGCAGAGTCAACTCAACATTCCATCAGTATTAACTTTTATCGACACCAGATTCCTTCCTGCAAGAGTCTTATTTTTTGTGCATTATCTTCTGGCCCAGAGGCCTGTTGATATTTTATGACCCCCTTTTTGATAAAGGTTGGTCAGCCAGAATAATAATTTTCCCTTAAAGTGTTTCTTCTTAAATTCCTAGCCTGCATCACCCTTAAAGTACAGAGTACAGATTCAGTGGGTTACAGCAAAGAAAGAACTTATTAACTCAAAGTCTAATGTTGCGAATGCTAAAGCTGCTGCTTGTTTTTTCTACATCCTGACTATATGCACTCCCAGGAACATAATGGATAAGGGATGTGAGAACTTGGCAGCAAGCATTGGCTCAACAATGTTGCAAGAGTCTGGATAAACCTGCCAAGTAAGCTAGAATGCTAACAGGAGGTTTGAAATACTTCTTTCATGCCCAGGAGATTTATCAACTAGAGCCCTAAGTTGATTTTCCCCAGAAAAGAGGTGGTTGGGGATAGCCCCCTGTTAATGTCAGGAGTTGGTGAAAGACATAAAATAGTAAGACAGACAGATTCTGGTTTTGGGGTAGATGCTCGAGCAGGTCCAGGGGGTCCGTTGAGTCCTGAGGCCTTGCTTATCAGGTCTCATCCACTTGACCTTGTCATGGGTGGGATGGCCCAGGGAGTCCCTCGAGTTCTGCATGACCTTGTCATGGGTGGGATCTCCCATGCTGGCTCCCAGCACAGGCGTCTATGTATGGAAACTGATCTGGATGTCATGGAGTCGCAGTGACTGCCTGGAGCACTACTTGGACAGTGGGCAGGTCGAGTGCCCACTAAGTTACAAAGCTTCCTAAGGGTCATCTTGACTCCAAAATCTCCTCCAAAGCCCTTCTTAAAGTTCTTTATCAAGACTGCTGGTTTAGAGGAGCTTCCACCCATGTTGACAAATGTAATCTACTTGGAAGGGTTTTGAGGAAAACCTAATCTCTTAGATGTCGGCTCAAGGAGTCAGTCGACAGAAGAATAACAAGCAACCAATAATTTCTCCCTCCCTGTGTATCCTGTCCTGAGTCAGGGACAAAAAGACAAACAAGGGTGGATGCCCCCTCAAAAGAGGAGACCATTTAGGTGTCTGCTTGGGCGTGGCCTCAGGGAGATCTTAGGTGCCTCTTAGCATTGGCAGATCAGTATAAACCCCTGATGCAGATCTGTCTTGCAGGGAGGGACTGGGTCCCCCAAAGGCAGACACCACCTTGAGCTGTATGAGGTCGCAAGGGAACTGCAAGCTAGGGCCCACTTGGACTCCATAGCCATGAAGGCCATGAAGCCACACAATCGAGCCTGAAACTTGAGGAAATCAGGCCACACACTTATTCACATTCATTTTGTATCCACCTGATCACTCTCCGGTGGGAGATTTAAGATGCCTCTTAATACTGGCAGATTGGTATAAACCCCCAACCTGATCCAGCCTCTCAGGAGAGATAACGTCCCCCAGAGACTGGCACCACCTTTCAGCCTTATGAGGTCATCATGGAACCTCAGGTTTTGGACCCTCTCAGGCTCCATAGTCCATGGACTGTGAAGTTCTCTTTCACTTCCTTCAGTGAGCAATCATTCATACACCGTCACTCAGAGCTTATCATCAGTTCAGTTCAGTTGCTCAGTCATGTCTGACTTTGCGACCTCATGAATTGCAGCATGCCAGGCCTCTCTGTCCATCACCAACTCCCGGAGTTCACTCAGACTCACGTCCATCTAGTCAGTGATGCCATCCAGCCATCACATCTTCGGTCGTCCCCTTCTCCTCCTGCCCCCAATCCCTCCCAGAATCAGGGTCTTTGCCAATGAGTCAACTCTTCACATGAGCTGGCCAAAGTACAGGAGTTTCAGCTTTAGCATCATTCCTTCCAAAGAAATCCCAGGACTGATCTCCTTCAGAATGGACTGGTTGGATCTCCTTGCAGTCCAGGGGACTCTCAAGAGTCTTCTCCAACACCATAGTTCAAAAGCATCAATTCTTTGGTGCTCAGCTTTCTTCACAGTCCAACTCTCACATCCATACATGACCATTGGAAAAACCATAGCCTTGACTAGATGGATCTTTGTTGGCAAAGTAATGTCTCTGCTTTTGAATATGCTATCTAGGTTGGTCATAACTTTTCTTCCAAGGAGTAAGCGTCTTTTAATTTCATGGCTGCAATCACCATCTGCAGTGATTTTGGAGCCCCCCCAAAATAAAGTCTGACACTGTTTCCACTGTTTCCCCATCTATTTCCCACGAAGTGATGGGACCAGATGCCATGATCTTAGTTTTCTGAATGTTGAGCTTTAAGCCAACTTTTTCACTCTCCACTTTCACTTTCATCAAGAGGCTTTTTAGTTCCTCTTCACTTTCTGCCATAAGGGTGGTGTCATCTGCGTATGTGAGGTTATTGATAATACCTCCCTTTTCCTGAGTGCCCAGGTCTCCCTATCTGATGCTCCCTTCCTGGGAGCTCCAAGGAGGTGATCAGTCTCTTCTACCTATTTGGGTAAGATCTCCTGACTGAGGTTTGACCCCAGGGCTTTACCTGATCCTGTGGCCATTCCTGGTGAGTTGTTCTGTCCCTCTAATGGGTCCAGTCAGGGCTCGGCCATCCAGAGAGTTGGAACAACATTCCAGGAATACCATCAGGTGTCATGCCACTTTGTTCGTCTCAGGGCTCCTTCACTCTGACCTGGCTGAGCCACCAGTCCAGTGGATCAAGGGGCCTGAGTAGTTGGAATCTCTCTGGAGCCTCCGAAATGTTGTAGAAACCAGTACTCGAGAAACCAAGCACCACACTCAGAGAGTTGGAAAACTCAGGTTCATTACACTGGTGGGCCCAGAGGAGTGAACACTTCAAGCTCTGAGCTGGAACAAAGGGGTTACAGAGTTTTCATACAGGAATGATTAAGCAGGTTTGCAGTTGCTAGGGTGATTGCAAAGAGCAGTAAAAGGGTGAGTGAGATAAGTTCCAGTTCCTAGTATTGTGATTCCGCATTTTCTGAAACCTATGTGATATAGACTTTGCAAGGAGTAAGCTGAGTTACAGAGGCAGAAGGAGCAGGAGGTCATGTAAAAATTGAACTTTTTCTCTTGACAATCACAAACTTCTTTGAAAATAAACCAGGGACAGTAACGAACCTCAGGTTTAAAATGTATGTGCCTAGACGCTCAGTAATGTCTGACTCCTTGTGACCCTTTGGACTGTAGTTCACCAGGCTCCTCTGTCCATTCAATTTGCAGGCAAGAATACTGGAGTGGAGTGCCATTTCCTCCTCCAGGGGATCTTCCTGACCCAGGGATCAAGCCCATGTCTCTTAGGCCTCCTGCATTGGCACTTAGACTCTTTAGTACTACTGCCACTTTGGAAGTCCAAAAGTGTGTATGGCAATGGAGAAATACCTGTGAAAATGATGCCTTAAATGCATATCTGGTGATCACCAAGGGAAATAATTATCTGCATTAAGTAATAAGTGAGATAACTATAGCCTGGAAAAAAACAAAACAAAACAAAACAAAACAAAACATGTGGCCTGAACATTGAGTGTTAGGTTTTATTTTGTGGGAATGTTAGGACTTGAGCCCAGGAGACAGTGTGTCAGGTGACCCCAAGACAGATGACTCTGAGGAAGCAAGGAAGGAGCCACACTATATACAAGTTTGCAGCAAGGGCCAGGTAATCTGAATATTAGAAGTGACAATTAATGTAAGGGAAAAGCATCTCTCACATGAAGAGATTTAATGATTTTCCCTGTATAGGAAGATGGAAACATCTGAACTTATTGAAATCACTTCTTTCATATGCATCTAGCTATCTGGGGACAATCCTTCAACCTTGATTGTTCACATCCTGATTCTAAGGAGACAACAGTGGACTAGAGATTTTGATGGCACCACCATCTCAATGGACATGATGAGCAAACTTCAGTAGACGGTGAAGGAAGGGAAAGCCTGGCATGTTGTAGTCCGTGGATCTCAAAAAGTTGGACAGGAGTGAGTGACTGAACAACAACAAACATAGAGACAGAAGCCCATCGTACCCTGACTTCTGAAAGGATGAGGGGGCTCTCTGATCACTAAGTCACACCCTCTATGAATCAGTCTATTCAAGAATAAAAGTCTGAACAACAATGGCGGATGGCAGTCTCTCACCCCCATCCCACTACCCCCCCACCCCCCACCCCATTCTCAGCACTTACCAAATAGGAAATATCTGGTGGCTTCTGAACAGCTGCCTTTGTTTCACCTAGGCTCAGAGATCTGCATTTAGAAAAAGGCTTCTTTAGTGTTAGAGTCAAGATTGTCTGGATAAACAGCAACAACTTAGATATACAGATGATAACACACTACTGGCAGAAAGTGAAGAGGAGCTAAAGAGCCTCTTGACGAAGGTAAATGAGGTGAGTGAAAAAGCTGGCTTAAAACTCATTATTAAAAACTATGATCATGATATCCGGTCCTATCACTTCATAGCAAATAGAGGGAAAAAGTGGAACAGTGACAGATTTTCTCTTTTGGGGCTCTAAAATCACTGTGAACGGTGACTGCAGCCATGAAATCAAAAGATGCTTGCCTCTTGAAAGGAAAGCTATGAAAAACTTAGTGTAATAAAAAGCAAAGACATCAATTGCTAACAAAAGTCCATCTAGTCTAAACTATGGTCTTTCCAATAGTCATTTGAGATTTGGACCATTAAGAAGGCAGGGCACTTAAGAATTGATGCTTTCAAATTGTGGTGCTGGAGAAGACTCTGGAGAGTCCCTTGGACAGCAAGGGGATCAAACTAATCAGTCCTAATGAAGGAGGAAACAGAACTGGCTCCACCTTGAAAGCAGGAGTCCATCTTGGGTCGTACTGTGGACTTTGAGCCATATGCCCAGTATCTGTGGAAATAACATACCAATGGAAAACCAGACCCCTGGATGAAGGAGCCTTAGGAATTGTACCTAGACTCTCCGTCGCCTAAAAGAATATGCTAATTATCTCTGTAACAGAACAAAGTCATAAATCCCATTATGCCTATCGGGGTATGACCACAGGCCTATTGATAAATGTTTGCTGCTTAACTATCCAGGCTTATGACACCTGAATCATGGGTTAACTTTGATCATATCTCTCTTTCACCTTGTCCAGACTAGTTTCAAGGAATTTGGGGAGGTGGGTTTGAGCATGTACACTTAAGGTATATAAGGTTTTCATAAAAACTGTTGGGGGTCCCTGGCTAACTCTGCCTTGGGCCCGCTGGTGTAACAAACTGCATTCCAATATCTGCACTGTCCTTCTGAGTAAGTTTGTTTCCCGGAACGCGTGGCTACAACACTAAAGGATTGTGAAGTTGCTCAGTCGTGTCTGACTCTTTGTGACCCCATGGAGTGTAGCCCACCAGGCTCCTCATCCATGGAATTTTCTAGGCAAGAGTACTGGAGTGGGTTGCCATTTCTTTCTCCAGGGGATCCTCCCAATCCAGGGATAGAACCTGTGTCTCCCGCATTGCCAGCAGATGCTTTACTGTCTGAGCCACCAGGGAAGCACTACACTAAAGGATATCAACCTTGAATATTCATCGGTAGGACTGACACTGAAGCTAAATTCCAATATTTTGGCCTCCTGGTGTGGAGAGCTCACTCATTGGAAAAGACCCTGCTGCTGGGAAAGATTGATGGCAGGAGGAGAAGGTGATGAGAGAGAATGAGATGGTTGTTTGGCATCACCGACTCAATGGGAAAAGTTTCAGCAAGCTCTGGCAGATGGTGAAGGACAGGGACCCCTGGCAAGCTGAAGTCCATGTGTTTGCAAAAATTCGGATAATACTGAGCGACTGAACAACTCACATCCGTATATGACTACTGAAAAATCCATAGCTATATTTGCTGAAAATAAAATGTCATATTGTAAAAATCATAATTTCTGTAGTCATCACTCCATTTCCCAACGTCCCTAAAATCCCAACACCAAACCACATCCCAGTGGGAGTGAGGATAGGAGTGACTCCCCATGCTGATCTCTCACAAAAAGAATAGTTTCAACATTTGAAAGTCGCTGATTCACGTTGAGAATTCATCATGCTCCATAGAAAGCAAGGATGCAGACAATGGAGCAAAGGCTCTGGGACACAAGGAAGTAGTCCAAAGGGCTGGTCTTCACTATTATAAGAAGAAATGGGAAAAAATAAGATGATAACAAATGCCTGGGAAGAAAAATTAGGATCAGAGAGCTAAAGGCTTAGAGATTTTCATTTTGGCATTGCAGGAGGCAAAGCATACACAGCCCCAGACTCAGAATAGGACATTTACCTGAGAAGCTGCCATTTCGTCGTCTTCTTCCTCCTACTCTCTCTTCTCTGGGGATTTTACGCTGCAAATGCACTACTGAGTTTTGAGAAAATACCTTGGAGGGCATCACCACAGCTCTTTAACCTGCAACCACCACTCCTACAGACAGAAGGACCTTGAAAAGGTAAGACCACCCTCGCCTGTCCTCTGTCTCAGGAGAGATTCTGGAACAATCAATTCCTACCTGGAGACCAGCCTGTGAACTTATTTCTTGATTGTTTTCTCCTCATACAGAGCTCCTAACACTCTGCTCACCCAGACGATGTGTGCTGACTTCCCTGGTCGAAATCCAGCTAGACCAACCCTGTTGCCTCTCCTCAGACTGACGACGGGACTCAGCTCTCACAAACGGACCAGAAGCCACATCCTTAACCCGGGCCTCCCCTTAGAATCCCCTGGAGCACTTCCTACACACCACACTGATGCTCCCACAGGACCAACACAGAACTCTGTTGGGAGGGCATCAGTGAGGTCATTTCCTAATGATGGTCAAGTGATTCTGATGGGAAACCAGATGGAAACCTCTTGCCTAAATATTCTTTATGAACCATTTCAATGAATACAAATCCCTGGTTGTCAGGTCCCACTGTAAGAACTTATGAATTTGCAGGTCTACATTGGGGCCATGAATGGAGTCATCAGCAAATTCCATTTTTTTCTGATATTTCTTCCCTTAAACCAACGTTCAGGAGTCCTGAGCTCAAGGCCTCACACTCATCATACCTGAGACCTCTCTATAGGGGAGGATTTAGGGAGGGAATTTCTGAGAGAGGTCAAAGCTGGAATCAGACAAAGAAAACAGGACTACTTGCAGTTCAGCTTTTATAAGTTACCCTGGGTGAAGTGCTCTGGGCTCCCTAAGCTGAGTGTGGATTAATCCATTCAAACCAAGAAAAGGATTCTGGTGAGTGCTGTGAGGGTATTGAAAGGTTGTTGCTGAACCACGAAAGATGCAGGGATTCTTGGCCTCCAGTGGAGAAGAAATCAATCCAGGGCCAGAGACAAGGCTTGATTGGTCAAAATTTTTGTGTAATAAAGTTTTATTAAAGTATAAAAGAGATAGAGAAAGCTTCCAACATAGACATCAGAAGGGGGCATAAAGAGTGCCCCCTCGCTAGTGTTAGCAATGGAGTTACATATTTTTAATTAGTTATTACAGTGAATCAAAAGACTGTCTGGAGGTTGTAAAGACCTCACTAGACCCACTCCCATAATTTACATTTTAAGATAACAGGATTAGCCAGAAGGTTTTTTTTCAGAGACTGTCCTCAATCAGGATAGATTATTTTTATATAATCTTAAGGAATGTAGAGGGGAAAAAAAAACAAAAAACAAAAAACTTTTGTCCTTTCTTCCTCCTTGAGAATTCTAGATTCCTCTCTCCTTGGGGACCCCTGGACTTGTTATCCACCTGGCTAGAAACTGACACTCTCATTCCCCCTTTTCTTTTAGAATTATGTTGCCAAGGGAAAGGGGTGTCATTTTCAATTCCTAACTACTCCTGCTGTTTAGGGGCATATTCTACTAACCTTCATATTGAGGGTCCACAAATAAAAGTTGTGGAGCCCGTAGCACTCGTAGGAACTTGGACAATGGTTTGTAACTTAAAAGCTTTCTGATGGTTAAAAAATATAGTTACAGATATAAGGCAAGATAGTCATTAAACCAAGTTAAAATCAAAATCAAAAGTCACATTCTGTCCATAGTTATATCAGTCCATCTTAGGATTGTTAGATGTCATCACAGAGTTGAAGAAAGTCCTTTCCTTGAAGTAGGGAAACCCACCATGGGAAGTCTTCCACTTGATGAGGAGGGGAGCGCTCTGCAGACCCAGCAGTTAGACCGCGTAGGATGAGCCCAGGACAAGAAGGCGTTGTCTTCAGTGTCAAATGGCAGATTCAGGACTTTTGGAGTCAACAGAAGTAGGCTCATATAGATTATCAGGCCCATCTGAAAAGTCAGAGCATGGAAAGTAAAGACATGAAAAGACGTCACTTAGTTCTGGTCAGGGTGCCATGTCTTAACTTGAGTGTGATGCACCCACGAATCAATTCCTGGCACTGTAACAGCAGTGGGAAAAGAAAGACTAACCTGGTAAGGGCCTTCCCAGAGGGGCTTGAGAGATTCAACCCCCAGATTCCAACGTTTTTTATCAGGACCTCGGTTCCTGGTTCAAATACAGGTTTGCTTGACTCAGAGGCTGGGTCTGGAGTCACCTCCTGGAGTTCCATTAATGCCTGTTGTAAAGCTGAGAGCTGAGTTATATAATTAGTTCATTCCAAGAACATAGAACAACAGACTGGTTCCAAATAGGAAAAGGAGTACGTCAAGGCTGTATATTGCCACCATGCTTATTTAACTTATATGCAGACTACATCATGAGAAACGCTGGGCTGGAAGAAGCACAAGCTGGAATCAAGCTTGCTGGGAGAAATATCAATAACCTCAGATATGCAGATACCACCACCCTTATGGCAGAAAGTGAAGGGGAACTAAAAAGCCTCCTGATGAAAGTGAAAGAGGAGAGTGAAAAAGTTGGCTTAAAACTCAACATTCAGAAAACGAAGATCATGGCATCTGGTCCCATCACTTCATGGGAAATAGATGGGGAAACAATGGAAACAGTGTCAGACTTTATTTCTTGGGGCTTCAAAATCACTGCAGATGGTGACTGCAGCCATGAAATTAAAAGACACTTATTCCTTGGAAGAAGTTATGTATGACCAACCTAGATAGCATATTGAAAAGCAGAGACATTACTTTGCCAACAAAGGTCCATCTAGTCAAGGGTATGGTTTTTCCAGTAGTCATGTATGGATGTGAGTGTTGGACTGTGAGGAAGGCTGAGCGCTGAAGAATTGATGCTTTTGAACTGTGGTGTTGGAGAAGACACTTGAGAGTCCCCTGGACTGCAAGGAGATCCAACCAGTCCATTTTGAAGGAGATCATCCCTGGGATTTCTTTGGAGGGAATGATGCTAAAGCTGAAACTCCAGTACTTTGGCCACCTCATGTGAAGAGTTGACTCATTGGCAAAGACCCTGATTCTGGGAGGGACTGGGGGCAGGAGGAAAAGGGGACGACAGAGGATGAGATGGCTGGATGGCATCACTGACTCAACGGACTTGAGTCTGAGTGAACTCCGGGAGTTGGTGATGGACAGGGAGGCCTGGTGTCATGGGGTCACAGAGTCAGACATGACTGAGCGACTGAACTGAACTGAAAGTATAAAAGAGATAGAGAAAGCTTCTGACATAGACTTCAGAAGGGGGCAGAAAGAGTGCCCCCTCGCTAGTGTTAGCAAAGGAGTTATATACTTTTAATTAGTTATTCCATTGAATCAAAAGAATGTCTGGAGGTTGTAAAGGCCTCACTAGACCCACTCCCATAATTTACATTTTAAGACAACAAGATTAGCCAGAAAGTTTTTTTCCAGAGACTGTCCTCAAGCAGGATAAATTGTTATATAATCCTAAAGAATGTAGAGGAAAACAAACAAACAAACACGTTTGTCCTTTCTTCCTCCTTGAGAATTCCAGACCCCTCTCTCCTTAGGAACCCCTGGACTTATCAACCTCTCTAGAAATTGACTCTCTCAGTGTGATTGAACGGGGGTCTGTGAATAGACCCTGAGGTCCAGTAAGACTGCTGGTCTCAAGGGAGGGGGTCATCTAGTGCCGGTGCTCACAAGACTGGCTGGTGTGAGCTCAAGGACCTGCAGGCTGCCTGCTCCCCAGACAGATGCTGAGGAAGCAACATCATGGAGCAGTTTAGGGAAACTGTCAACAATACGCTGTATCATCTTTCTTATTAGAACCATCCCAGTGTCTAAGTAGTTACAAAATGGGAGAGGAGATACAACATAGAAATGATGGAATGTACATGAAGTTATGAGAAGTTTAAATCCAGTGAGTAAACTAAATTCCTCATATGCCATCTTTGTGTGGTACCGAACAGTTAATTGAGGTCTCTTCACTACAACCTTAGATAAGGTGGACGAGGTTGCTGTTGGTGGTGGGTTAACATTTCATTCATTACCATCAACCGAAACAATAAAAGCCATTCACTTTTATGAATAACCACGTATTAAATTTCACACATAGTTGAAATAAAACCTTTTACAATCCACGGTATGATCCATGATTAAATACAGATCAAAAGTACTGAGAAAGATATTCATTTTTTGATATAATGATGTGAGATTTCTGATTTTCACGGCTTACCATACAAAGCCTAGGAAGCACTTAGCAAGCATGATATACACCAATTCCATGCCTTTTCCAGGAGGGGTTTCTTACATTTCTAGGTTATCACTGTCTTTATTTCAACACTGTCAAGTAATAATCATGACGTGTTGATATTATAAAGATACATCAATATTGCAGTGAACTGTCATTGCGTTTTTACAAATCAAGGATATTACTATTGAAACATTACAACCAACATCTGTCTTACTTTAATACATGGAAAGATTAAATGATCACTTATTTAATGGCAACCTCCAGATAGTTCATGTCAACGACAAACACCTCTATTTAAATGTTCATTGTCCATTTTACATTATGGTATCCTCAATCTTCTAATGGCGATTAGATAGAAATGGTTGCAACACAATATAAAAAGGCTAATCTTTAATAAACCATCAAAAACCTATCTTTGCAAACACACTAGAAAGAAAGCATAATGTGGATTTGAATGGTGAATTACATTCACTTCAAATAACCTCACATCACATCATTAACAAGCATATATACATTGCTAAGAATTGTAATGTTCTAACCATCAACCTTCATCTCACGACTCATGCTAAAATATCCATTTTCTATCTGTTTTAACTATGGAGTGCTCCCTACAGTCATTCTCCTTCAGAGAAACTTCTGAAAACAAAATTGATGAAATGCCTTCTAGTACGCATATTTACTTCAATTTAACTTTTGATTAAATACCTTTCTATATATTTGTTACATCATTTCCATTGGTTTCTTTTATAATCTCTTGTGTTTTCTGATGCATGTTTAGGGCAAACCTCTTTGATCACTTGTTCCATTACTAGGGTTAAGTGTGTGTTCTCAGATGTTTAGTGAGATTACTACTATGACTAAAGGCTTTGCCACATTCTGTACATTTATAAGGTCTCTCTCCAGTATGAATTCGCTGATGTTGAGTAAGATGTGAGCACTGAATAAAGGCTTTGTTACATTCTTTACATTTATAAGGTCTCTCCCCAGAGTGAATTAGTTGATGTCGAGTAAGAAGTGAGGGACGATGGAAGGCTTTGTTACATTCTTTACATTTATAAGGTTTCTCTCCAGTATGAACTCGCAGATGTGTAGTAAGAATTGAATTCCGATGAAAGGTTCTGCCACATTCTGTACATTTATACGGTCTCTCCCCAGTATGTGTTCGCTGATGCTTAGTAACTCTAGAAACCTTAATGAAGGCCTTGCCAATTTCTGTACCTTTATAACATCTATCCCAAGTATGAATTCGGTGATGTTGAGTAAGGGCTGAACTCGTAATAAAGGCTTTGCCACATTCTTTACATTTATAAGGTCTCTCTCCAGTATGAATTTGCTGATGTTCGGTAAGATGTGAGCAACGGATAAAGGCTTTGTTACATTCTTTACATTTATAAGGCTTCTCTCCAGTATGAATTCGCTGATGTCGAGTAAGATTTGAGCGATGAATAAAAGCTTTGTTACATTCTTTACATTTATAAGGTCTCTCCCCAGAATGAATTCGCTGATGTCCAGTAAGATGTGAGGAACGGATAAAGGCTTTGCTACATTCTGTACATTTATAAGGCTTCTCTCCAGTATGAATTCGCTGATGATAGGTTAGCTGTGAGTAACAGATAAAGGCTTTGCTACATTCTGTACATTTATAAGGCCTCTCTCCAGTATGAATTTGCTGATGATAGATTAGATGTGAGGAACAGATAAAGGCTTTGCTACATTCTGTACATTTGTAAGGCTTCTCTCCCGTATGAATTCGCCAATGTTGAATAAGATTTGAGTTGTGATTAAAGCGTTTGCCACATTCTGTACATTTATAAGGTTTCTCTCCAGTGTGAATTCTCTGATGTTTAGTAAGAAGTGAGCTATGGTTAAACGCTTTGGTACATTCTGTACATTTGAAAGGTTTCCTTCCTGTATGAATTTTCTTATGTCTACCTAGATGGCATGAGTTACTAAACACTTTCCCACATATCTTACACTTCTTTTCTTTCTGTGGATTCTGAACAGTCTGCTGTTGAGTAAGTTCTGAAGACTGATTAGAAACCTTCCCATATTCAGTACAAGTCGTCTCTTCAGTACAATTACTCTTATCTAGAGAAAAATCTGACATTTGATCAAAGGTATTTCTACATTTATTACTTTTAGAATCCTTGTTTGATGATTTGGATCCCTTATGTTTCACAAGGTTTGAGTCTCCTTCAACCCTATACCCATTTTCATTGCCTGAATACCTTCTCAGTCCACCATTAATACTCTTGTAATTATTGGAGCTGGAGCTCTTACTTAAGGTCTGACTCATTTTATTACATATGGAAAGTTGTTGTGTATTAACCACATCACAATATGTATTGAACAATGATGGCTGGATTATGTTTCCTCCATTATCATCAACATTATACATCTTGGAATGGAGAGAAAATATCTGTTGGGGGAAGAAAAATGACCCTCTGCTCACGGATCCCTCAAATTGATTAGATTGTGATTTTTCCCACTCATTGTTTAATTGTAGGTGTTCAGACATTCTTGAATGTATGTTTAGTCGAAGCCTACGTTCAGAATTGTCTGAATGAGTATTTGCAGTAGAAACTAGATTACTTTCCAGATTTTCCACGTGTCCCTTTAGAGAATATGTATGTTTCAAAGAAGGATGGAAATCTTTTCTTAAACACTTATACTTCTCGTCAGATGTTGAAGACTGAAGTTGCTGTTTTTCCCAGTTTGACTCATGTTGCTCATTTCTTTTTGCAGTAATGTTAGCATTATGTGTAACTGTCTCCATTTCTTTATGTCCATAGAAACATCCTCTCTGTCTTTCATATACCCTTGTATATTCCCAGTCTTTCATTAAATTTAAGTTTCTGAGGTGAAATATTTGATATATTCCTAGGTTTGCTTTTGGGAATATATCTTCTAACACTGGATTCTTCAGCATCAAATCCTGGGTGTCTTGTGAAGACATAGCTGAAAGATACCAAATAACAAGTAATTTTCCCTGCTATTCTCAGTGAATATCTTTAAAAATTTAGAGAAAATTGATGACCATTAGCTAGTTTAAAAATAAAATAGAGACCGAAGGATCAAGATGCCAGAGGCTTAGGCAGATGTGAAGATCATCTTTCTCTCCACAAAGGAATGAGAAATGGAACAATTTTCTCAAAGCCCAGCTGAACAGTAGCAGAGGCCCTTGGATACGTGAAAGGACAAGAAAGATTCCTGATGAGCCAGGTAGGACAAATGAAAGAAGAAGGAAAAGGAAGAGGAGAGGAAGTGGGTTGGGGCCTGTAACCCTGTGAGGAGATGAAAGTGAGTAGAGGTCTCCATATCCAGGGAAGACTCTCAGTGGGGGAGCTCAGTTTGGACAGAAGGAGAGCCTCATTCTCTGTGGGAAGAGAACATGGCAAACAGTGTGCAGCGGCAGGACAGAGTGAGACCTGCACACAGGGTACTGACCTCAGCCCTGCTCACCCAGCCTTAGAGGCATGTCCAGCAATGCAGACAAGGGCTGGGTGCTGGAATGTGGGGTTTGTAAAGTGGACCGAGGCAGAGGACTACTGTTGGCTATAAGGAAACATCGTGAAGGATGGGCATGAGGGAGGAGCTCTGCAACCGGGATGCTTGTGGTGGAAGCCTGAACCACCAGAGAGCAGAGTGCCATTGGTGAATGACACCCAAACAAGAAGCCCACTGCATCCCTTCCACCCACACAGGACTTTTGAGCCCCTAGCCACAGCCTCCCCCATCGACCTCCTCCATAGTCAGCAGAATCCTGTGCTCTGGGGAAGCATCAGGAGCAGACACCTGTGAGCTGGCCACATGCACAGATGGAGCTGAAAGCACAGGTGAAACCCAGGGATAAATAAGAAAAGCTGAAACCTCTCCTTGCAGCAACACAAGCCATGGACTTACACCCATGACCAGCTTTGTAACCTCAGCCCCTACAGAACATCTGAATCAAATACCAGGATTCTCCCAGTCATGGCAGGTGGAGCTTTAGCATCTGTAGACTTTGTGGACTCCTACACAAGGGGGCTGGGCCAGGACAGAGCCTGAGCTGCCCCGTAGCACCACAGCAGGTCCAGCTCCATGCTCAATGCAATCCCAGGACCTGACTTCATTGAATCTATGCTGGTGACCTTGCGAAAACAACATCTGAGAGACACCAGGACCATGTGCCATCATGCCCATGGTTAAAGTGGTCCAAGAGCAGTGCCAACACTACATAACATGAGAGCTTACGCATGAGAGGGGACACCAGAACATACCCTGAGGTGAACATCCCCAGAGGAGTAATACTCAGTGACTTCTCTCCCAGTGGGTGGCTCCAATGCCACCTGCCCCGCACCACAGATCAGAATCACAGTGAAGACTCAGATCTGGGGGCTCTATTCCACTACGCAGGGAGCAGGCCCCACCAGAGAGAGGGCAGTAACAACCACAGAACAAGGGGGAAACACAGCCCTCAATATCCAGGGCAGGCTCTGGTCACAGTTAACAGCAATCAAAGCACAGATCAAGAGTATAAGGGCACAATCCTCTGGACCACCCTCACCCACCAAGGTGCAGATACCAGCAGGAAGATTAACTAGGTTTCTGCACCCTTCAAAACAGAGACCACAAATAGAATGCTAGACAAAATGAGATGGCAAAGAAATAGGTTATAGGGGAAGAAACAAGATAAAAACCTCCAAGGACCATTGAATTAAGAGGTGATAGGCAATCTAATGATTACTTCTTGCTTTCAGTCATCTTAAGTGGAGCACCAAACACTTTCACATATCCTAGGTGCCTAGTAATTCTTTAATGCACTTCTTGCCACACATGTTTCTGAGAATGTTCTATTAGATCTTTCAATCTAAAAATCATAAATGATAGTGACAGAGAACTAATCATAAACTGAGGACACATAAGACAGTGCCCGAGGAAGCTGAGTACAAATAAGATAAACTTAATATAGCACTAGTTTTAAGAAATTAAATAAGAAGAGAGGCTTTAAAACTATGATTGAAAGAGGGAATTCTATTCATTGCTCTGTGGAGACCTAAATGGGAAGGAAATCAATAGAATGGTAAAGAGTAGAGATCTCTTCAAGAAAATTAGAGGTACCAGGAATATTTCATGCCAAGATGGGAACAATAAAGGACAGAAATGGGATGGACATAAAAGAAGTAGAAGTTATTAAGAGAAGTTAGCAAGAATACATGGAAGAACTATACAAAAATGATCTTAATGACTGAGATAACCACGATGGTGTGATCACTCACCTAGTAACAGACATCCTGGCATCCAAAGTCAAGTCAGCCTTAGAAGGCATGACGACCAACAAAGCTGATTGAACTCCAGCTGAGCTATTTCAAGTCCTAAAAGATGATAATGCTAAAGTTCTGCACTCGATAAGCCAGCAAATTTGGAAAACTCAGCAGTGTTTTCAGGACAGGAAAAAGTCAGTTTTCCTTCCAATCACAAAGAAAGGCAATGCCAAAGAACAATCAAACTACTACACAGTCTCCCTCATTTCAAACAACAGCAAAGCCTCAAAATTGTACAAGCGAGGCTTTAACAGTATGTGAACCGAGAGCTTCCAGATGTTTAAGCTGGATTTAGGAACGGCAGAGGAACCAAAGATCGAATTGGCAACTTCCCTTGGATTATATAAAAAGCAAGAGAGTTCTGGAAAAACAACTACATCTGCTTTATTGACAACACCACAGCCTTTGATTGTGTAGATCACAAGAAACTGGAAAATTCTTAAAAAGATGGGAACACCAGACTACCTTACCTGTCTGCTGAGAAATCTGTATGCATGTCAAGAAGCAACAGTGAGAACTGGACATGTGACAGTGGACTGATTCCAAACTGCGAAAGGAGTACATCATATTGTCACCCTGCTTATTTAACTTATGTGCACAGTACTTCATGCGACATACCAGGTTGGATGAAGCACAAATTGGAATCAAGATTTCAGGGAGAAATATCCATAATCTCAGATACACAGATGACACCACCCTTATAGCAGAAAGTGAAGAGGAACTGAGGAATCTCTTGATGAAACTGAAAGAAGAGGATGAAAAAGCCAGCTGAAACTCAACATTCAAAAAACGAAGATCATGGCACCGGTCAGGTCATTTCATGGCAAACAAGGGGAGAAACAGTAGAAACAGTGAGAGACTTTAAGTCTTGGATTCCAAAATCACTGCAGATGGTGACTACAGCCATAAAAGTAAAAGACGCTTGCTCCTGGGAAGAAAAGCTATGACCAATCTAGGCAGCATATTAAAAGGCAGAAACATTACTTTGCCGACAAAGGTCCATCTAGTCAAAGCTATGGTTTTTCCAGTAGTCATGTATGGATGTGAGAGTTGGACCATGAAAAAGCTGAGTGCCGAAGAACTGATGCTTTTGAGCTGTGGTGTTGGAGAAGACTCTTGAGAGTCCCTTGGACTGCAAGATCATACCACTCCATCCTAAAGGAAATCAGTCCTGAATATTGATTGGAAGTACATGGTGAAGCTGAAGCTCCGATACTTTGGCCACCTGATGCAAAGAACTGATGCACTGAGAAAGACCCTTTTGCTGGGAAAGATTGAAGATGAGAGAAGAAGGGGATGATAGAGGATGAGATGGTTGCATGGCATCACTGACTCGATGGACATGAGTTTGAGCAGGCTCTGGGAGTTGGTGATGGACAGGGAAGCCTGGTTGCTGCAAACCATGGATCACAGACTCAGACTTGAGTGAGTGACTGAACTGAACTGACTGATATTTTATAGCTATATTTCAATTAGATCTTTTAATAAACATTTCTTTATATAATTTAAAAATTATCATAGTTTGAATCAACCATTAATAATATAGTGGAAAATGTGCTAAGATTTGATGTCAATTTATTTTAAAATTCTATGAGGTAATAGAACACAATAAAGTATTTTAGCATGTTAGGATTGGGGCAAATACACTAAAGATGTTTAATATGAGATCATATAAGGAATAGAGAAACTTTCAAGTCAACCTGAGATGTGCATTGTTTCATTTTCACCAGGTTTTGCTTTCTGCAGTGAAAAATTACTTGAATTTGAAATTTATTTAGAAGGTCCTGTGTGTCGCTCCCAGTGGATAGGAAATTATAAATCAGAGAACAAAGACCCGTCCCCAGTATTCCAAGCAGTTTGGCAGTTTGTCTACCACTCCACTCACACATTTCTGTCTAGAGGTAGAAGGAAACTTTAAAAGGACTGTCATACAGTTACTCAGAAATGGGCAGAGTATTCCTAGGGCCCCAAAGAAATCAAAGAGCAACGAATGAATGGAGTTTGTCACAAGCCAAGAGGAGACTTTTAGGTCACACTGTGATGGAGAAAAGTAATCACTGGAGATAAATTCATGAATGATTTCAGAAAGAGAATGGGGCAGGTGATACATTTCTATCACAGTAGCAGATACAAACCCAGGTTTTTGAAAACCATTTCTATTGAAGCAAATCTTCCAAAAAACATGTGACAAAAGATGAGTTCCTCCCTGCTCCTTGGACCTCTCATCTGAGTCATCATCTTCATCCATTCATACCTACCTGGGTAAATGGCTGTTGTCTCCATTCTCCTCATACTCCTGGGATCCTTCAATTGCTCCAGAAAGGCAACCAGGTCCAGCATAGACACAAGCCCTGTTCATCAGAGAAAGAAACAGTTGTGTTGTTAGAGATTCATCAGTATCGAATCCAATATGTATTCAGGTGAGATGAGAATGCCATTTTGTTCTAGAAAATGATTTCCTGAAATACTTTATTCAAAGCAGCTATACAATACTAACAAACACCTAACAGTCAGATCCTGAGATTCTGGTCAAGTAGTACTAAGGCAAAAGTAAGTAGTGTCACTGTGAAATTAAGAGAGGGTGCAACTATTTAATACCACAGAACTTACACAATTACCACTAACCTAGAAGGAAGGAGGCCGAGTACATCAAGGAAGAAAAACGTCACCAGCATAACGATTCATCATGAAGGCTTTCTTTCTAAACTCACAAATACCCTTTTTCCCCTAGAAAGCAGAGATCTGAAACTACTATGGGAAGCAGAAAATTTCAGAAGACATTCTTGACATGACGGAACTAAAACCCAGTGGGTAGATAAGGGATTCTGGAAGGCAGTTATCCTCACCCAAGGAGGCCAGGTTCCCGTAGTTCTGTAACATCACGTCCCTGTACAATTCCCGCTGACCGAGGTCCAGGCATTCCCACTCCTCTTGAGTGAAGTCTATGGCCACATCCTGGAACGTCAGCTGTCCCTGAAATACAAAATACAGATGCCATGTGGCTGTGCGAAGACTTCCTAATGTGACCCAAGATGAAAACGGCAAGTTCAGAGAACTGATCGTGATTTAGTGGCTTGGCTTGTATTACAAAATATATTTTTTTACATAGTAATCCTTTCTACCCAATTTCTAATATGAACAAAAAACAATGAGTTATGATCTACAAGCCATTAGGGAAACTATTCTCATCTGAAAGAGCAATGATAAAATAATCAGGGCAACGTTATCATATTTATTCTTCAGTGTTCTACTCATGTGACATAGGATAAATTGTTTAACAAAGAAACAGGAAACTTTTTTTTTTTTTTAAGTGTATTCTGAGCCAAGAGTTCTGAGGTGGGGCCAAAGTGCCACATTTTTAGCAAGGTCATTTGACTTAGTAATGTTGAAAATTCTGCTCGATGAATGACGATTTTGCACCACAATGAAACAGAATAGTAAGGTAAGAATTCATACTTAAGTTGAACTCTAATTGTTTTACAGATTTTAACAGGTCTAATAGGATAGTAACGTTTCTTGTGGTCTGGGCTCGTGTTGAAAAAGAATTTCCAGACATGAGACAAAATGAGAGGGAAATAAAGTTTATTAGAATGGGGGACGTTGTTAGAACAGCTGGCCAGCTCAAGGGAGAATGGATGTTGAACAGGGGTCCTCAGTCCACTTTCATAGCCAGGGTCCAAGGAGTGGGATAGGGGGTCTTTCAGATCATTTGCTGAATGGATGAGGCACCTATACTGGGTGGGGGAAGAGTAAGAAAAATACTTTCTCCTTACGGGGTAGGAGGGGAGAGCGTTTATACTGCTCAGGAGGACCTGAAATCCATCAACAGTTACAACATGGGGAGGGAAAAATGCTAACGGGTCTTGTTTTTCCATTCCTGCATTCCAAGACCCTCCTTGGTTTTATCGTCTTTTGTCCCTGGGTCACCGCATATCTCCCTCTCTTTATTTTTAGGGCCAATTCTTTGGCCCTTGTTGATACCCTGCTCATGTCTAACTATCTACCCATTTCCCTTCTCACACATTTGGGAATCCAGTTTCAAGGAAAATGGAGCAATGACCGCTCTGGCTTCTTCAGGCTGAGCAGGGGTGCCATGGGGCTCTGGGTTCCCTTTGCCTACTCTGTCAGGGTGCATTTATGGAGGGAGATGAGAGTCCATTGAATGATAAGGTGACTTGTTTCACCATTGTCTAGGTGTTAGTCAGGGAATATTCTTGCACGACCACTTAGAAATTCGTGGTATTTTAGAAGAAACAAACTTTACAAGAAAGTTAAAGGTACACGGTCCAAAGATTAGGGGCTAGCCAGGAAAACCAGGACCGGACATTGGTTTGTGATGTTAGTGTTTTTTTAGGTACAAGAAGCAGCAAGAATTTGGGCTCATAAAATCTTTACATGAAAACATCTGACCTTCGGAAGGCCAGTTCTGGGTTTTTCCCAGAGCACAGAGTTCCTTGTTTCTAATCTCTACTCCGAACTCCTTTCGGGGGGTGTTGAAAGTCAGGAGCTTGCAGTAATCATGATGTCATCTTTGTAGAGACAGCTGGCAGAGTCCAGTCAGCAGGGTCCCTTCATAGCCACATATTTGACCATGCTTGGCGGGCATTTCTTGTCCATTGTGTCCTGTGGCACTGGGAAGGCTCATTCCCAGGTTTGGGGAAAGTTCCATTCATAGGCCACTCAATGTGCTGCTTCTAGAGCAGGCCTTGTGAGTAGCAAGAGTCTCTGGACCATACCTGTCTTACAGCTTCTAGGTCCCAGAAAATATTCCCTCTTGTTGCTTCTTCACATATCTAGAGTTACATTATTACAATCATTGATAGCATATGGAGCTGCATATCAACATTTTATTACAGACTCAGTCACACGTTTAGTAACCTAAGAAACAATCTTCTGAAACAAGCAACATAGAAAATAATATAGCTATAGCTAGCAGTTATTAGTCAGGTCGTAAGTAAAAATTATATGTCAAGCACTTTCATTAAGCAGAGCCCAGTATACCGCAGGTCATCGACTTCATTTGTTAAATGACTACAGCCAGGTGTTAATCTCTTGGTTGTATATCATGGAGCATCTACTCTTTATCAGAAGATTGCTTCCTGAGATTACCTTTCGAAACAAGCTTAAAGTGCACCACAACGACTGAAGCCTGCATACTCTCGAGCCCATGCTCTGCAGCAAGAGAAGCCATGGCAATGAGAAGCCTGTAAAACGTAACTAAAGAGTAGCCTCCACTAAATCTTTTAGAAATATAACATAAGAAGGAACTATCTCAGAAGTGAGGCTTAGTAAACACTAGACTTTAATTAACTAGACACTTTGTTTTAACAATGAACAAAACTTAACATTCAGTGAAACAATTTTTTTCATTATGAGGGCATTAACCCTGTAACCAGGGAAGGCTTTAACCCATCAAATAGAAGTGAGGTTTGTCAGGGAGCCAGGAAAAGCCAGGCAGCCATCTTGGATTTCCCATAGCCCTGACTCTTCGATTTACAGCTACTGTTCACCCATTTTGAATTCCCCAATTCAGGAGCAGACTATGGCCATGTTTTAAGGACATCAGGATGGCAAAAGTCTAACCATGAGGGGTTGTTTTTGTAGAAGAAGAATGAGCTTTGTCTACACGTACCATAATCTTAAGTAATGCTTATTTACTTTATCAAAGCAACAAAAGGTTTTTAAAATGAATATAAATCATTTAAAGTCAAAGAAATTCATAATATCTTAATGAAAGCTGCATTCTAAGAAAACTTTGTTCTATTAACATAGAGATTAGACTAAATTCCAGTCTGGTACCAGCTTCAGTTCAGTTCAGTTGCTCAGTCGTGTCCGACTCTTTGCGAGCCCATGAATCGAAGCACGCCAGGCCTCCCTGTCCATCACCAACTCCTGGAGACTACTCAAACTCACCTCCCTCGAGTCAGTGATGCCATCCAGCCATCTCATCCTGTTGTCCTCTTCTCCTCCTGCCCCCAATCCCTCCCAGCATCAGAGTCTTTTCCAATGAGTCAACTCTTTGCATGACGTGGCCAAAGTATTGGAGTTTCAGCTTTAGCATCAGTCCTTCCAATGAACACCCAGGACTGATCTCCTTTAGAATGGACTGGTTGGTATCTCTAATTTTCTTAAAGAGATCTTTAGTCTTTCTCATTCTATTGTTTCCCTCTATTTCTTTGCATTGATCACTGAGGAAGGCTTTCTTATCTCTCCATGCTATTCTTTGGAACTCTGCATTCAAATGGGCATATCTTTCCTTTTCTCCTTTGCTTTTGGCTTCTCTTCTTTTCACAGCTATTTGTAAAGCCTCCTCAGACAGCCATTTTGCCTTTTTCATCAGATAGCAAACAAAACTTGTTTATCAGTTAACCTCAGAAAAATCTTTTCCATAAATCTTGAAATAGCAGTATTCTTACAAAGGCATCAGAGTGAAACCACAGAAATCATGTTTAAATCTGATTAAACTGCAATTGACAATGTAGCCTGGTTACTGCTGTGACTTGTAACACTTTAACAGTATAAGCAGAATTATAGTTGACCACATTGTATTAGGGCATATCAGATCTATATGACTTCCACATAATTTTAGGATATCTATATTAGTAACATCAACCATATAGCATAATCTGAGAAGATTTATCACCCCTTCAACAGTACTTCCCATGTAATTTAACATGTCCAACGAGCCCAGGTAGTTTAATAGCTCCCTGGGATGTCTCAGGGGCCCTCTGAAGCAATCCAAAGTCAGCTAGAAGTCAAGTCATTTAGGATGTTTTGTGGACAAATATCAAAAGGGGATATAACAGTCAGATAAAATCATATAGATCACTGGGAAACAATATATTTACTCAGCCAAGGTAACAATGATTTCAAAGGTAAACAGAACAGAACAGATCACTTTACAGAAACTTAAAATCCATTATCAAAGGCAGCTCAACATCTCAAGAAAACATGTATTTATGCTCAAAACTCTTCCCTTGGCGTCCACTTTCCATAAAACCTTATCACTTTCTGTACCCATTACTTTGTTCTCCCATGCTGAAACAGCCACCTGTAAGTCAGACCTATTTCCTTTTCTCTTCATAAATTGTAATTTCTTTCCTCATACCTTCTTTACTGAAAATACACTACTTTCCTTAAGCAGCCAAAAACTTAAGCATTCTGTGGATTGGTGAACATAAATAACAGTGATAATTTCTAAAAAAAATATTCTAGATGCCATTCTCAGGATGGCATCAAGCATTATTCATGAACAGTCCAAAATATCTAGTTTCTCTGTAAGAGGAAAGTTAGTCCTCAGTAATGAATGTTTCAGAATCTTATTTTATTTGGAAATGACCTAGCTATTCAATAAACTTCCATCACTTAGTTTGGCACAGCCCTAGAAAGTCAGGTTACCGAAATCTAGAGAATGTTTTAGAGAGACATTTCTAAAGTATAATTATTCTTAAAAGAGTTTCTCTGAAAGATCATATCTCTTTTACAGTTTCTTTGAAGGTCCCCCCCCCCCCCTTTCCTAGAGGTACTTTCCTGGTTGAGAAACTTGTAACAGATATAAAAATATAACAATATGTAAGTAATAATAAACCTAGGCACAATGAAAATACTGTGCTTAATGACTCTTAGACATATCTACATTAGATTAGCAAACAAACATTAATGCTAGATATTTAATATTGAATATTTCCCAGTTCAAGTGAATCTGAAATTCATTTAGGTAAATTTCTCTTGGAGTTAGAACTGTCTGATTTGTAAGCACTTACCTTCTTTTGCGTGAAGTGAGTGAAGTCGTGTCCAACTCTTTGCGACCCCATGGACTGGAGCCCACCAGGCTCCTCTGTTCATGGGATTCTCCAGACAAGAATACTGGAGTGGGTTGCCATTTCCTTCTCCAGGGGATCTTCCCGACCCAGGGATCGAACCCAAGTCTCCCGCATTGTGGGCAGACGCTTTAAACTCTGAGCCACCAGGGAAACCCTTTAGGCCAATTAAATTAGAACTCATTTAGAACTTCAGCAATATTATTAAAAAAAAAAACAAAAACAAAAACAGCACACTGAGACATACATAAATCCAGACCGACCAACAGAGATTTCATAGTTTCCTGCTTAAGATTTAAAACATCTCTTTGACCCTTTTTTTGTTTCTTTGTATCTTTGTTTGGCTTGAAGTTCTGATTTGCCCAAGGCTGAGCCAGGTCTCAGGCAAAGTGGGCAGTGACATTCAAGGACATGGAAGGGGTTAACTATAAGCTTTTCCCTAGGCAGGCCTCTTAACAGGCTGCTGCTGCTAAGTCGCTTCAGTCCTGTCTGACTCTGTGCGACCCCACAGACAGCAGCCCACCGGGCTCCCTCACCGCTGGGATTCTCCAGGCAAGAATACTGGAGCGGGTTGCCATTTCCTTCTCCAAGCTAGTTGTTAACAAGCTAATTGCTTTAAAATACATATGCAAAAACAATCGGTTTTACAGTTTCCAAGGGAAAGAAAATTTCATTTTAAGCAGTTTTCTCCAGAGTCTAAAGAATATCAGGGCCATCCTATGTCAAAAAGTTATCTTTCCTTTCTGTAGTCTTAGTTTTATAGCTAAAATATAGACCAAATAATGCTCAAATTGACTCTGATATCAGGAGCATTTCAGCTCATAAAAATTTTGGACTGTCCTTCTGGTGGGAAGTGAGGTCTTTGTCCCATCAGAAGAATCTGAAGGGTTAAGGGAATTTGCAGGACCAGGGGAAGCTTGGTCCTTCCCAGCCCTGAGAAACAGGAGTACTCAGAAGGGAATTCTTTAGGATGTTCAGGAGTGGGGGAAGCTTGGTTCCCTCTCCACCTGAAAGATAAGCTTCCTTAAAGGGGATTCTTTAGAATGTTAGGACAGTTTTTGATCCTTCAGGCTTTTGAATATAGAAGAAAGATCTGGACCAAAGGGAACTTCAGAATCCTTTCCTAGAGATCATGTGGATATGAAAGGTCGAGTAGGGGTCATCTAGGAAATCTGACGGAGACAGACAGAGAGGGACAGGAGACAGAGAGGCAACAGAACGTAAGGAAATTCTGAGTCCTTTTTCTTCTTTTGGGAAAACATAATGTGCCACTCAGAGGCCATTTTGGGGGGGGTCCCTCGTTTGTATTGGAGCCAGGACTTTCGGAGGGTCAAAAGTTTCCAGCTTCTGAGAATGTAGCCAAGGGTTGAGTATGAAAGCGCCTCCTGGGATGTAACAGACCCACTCATAGCCTATGTACCATAGAATGGGAGTACTGAGAGTCACTGGCTGACAGAAAGGCATCCTGTTTCCCCCAGTGATCTCTCAATGCGACTGAGGCCACAGAATGGCTGAGCGGCCCAACAGTCGCATCCAACAGTGAGAGGAGACCTCTGAGAACCATGCAGCTAAGCCACCAGGTGACACGGGCAGAGAAAGAGATTCCTGGGAGCAACCAGGTAACTCATCATTTGGTGATTCCCTGAAATGTGGAAGACACTCTTGGGATGGCTCAGAGGCAACACCCAGGCTCCTGTAAATCAATCCGGACAAAAAGAGAAAGAAGTGAAAGTGACAGGGAAGAAGGCTGAGGAATCCACCTTACAATATATCGGGGAGGCGGTGGCCTGGGAACAATGGTCTCTGTTTTGCCTCAACCACTATGTGCCTAACATGGTGGACAGAAGTTGTCTTGCTGCGGGCTTGTGCCCTTGTGCCCTGATTCGTTCTGTATGCCCCCTATCCTCACATGGGAGTCTTTCTGTGGCAGGCACCCTAATGGCTTTTATGTGTCTGATCTCTGCCCACAGAATACTGCTTGGCATAATCCTTAGTTGTGAAAAAGACAAAGAAGAGACCTTCACCCACTCCAGAGGCAGTTACTTTGGGTGCAGTGAGCAGTGGGGCATTTGGAACACACCAGAGGGTAACCCTCGCCAGAGTTCCAAAGTTGCCGCCACAGCAGTTGCCTGTTGGCAGAGTGTCCCTATGAGAAAGCAGAAGTGAGGAGGGGGGACAAGAGACTCCAAGTCTTTGAACAAGGCACCAAAAATATCATGGTCTGGGTGCGAGTTGGAAAAGAATTTCCAGACATGAGACAATAGGGGTCTGGTTTTTCAGTTTGTGCATTTTAAGACCCTCCTTGGTTTTACCTGCTCTTCACTCTTTGGGTAACCACAACCTTGGCAGAAAGAATCATTTTAACTATTTAGTATATACTCTGTATCTTTCTGATTGTTTTTGTCAGAGTATTGAAAGTGCAAGAGAAATAACTAAAAATCAGTAATGTCGCTCTTATACTTTTTTGGCACATATTTTAACAAATAGGCATTAAATAGCAAAGCTTAAACTTTACTTCAGTTTATTTACTTTAAACTAATAAAACACAGACAGATTCACAGAGACAACTAAGAAAAGTTGATAGAAGTTTCTGTAACTGTAAAGAATACTAAAGACAAGAAATGTTTTAGTCACTCAGTCATGTCCATTCTTAGTGGCCCCCTGGACTCTAACTTGCCAGATTCCTCTGTCCAAGAAATTCCCAAGCAGGAATACTGGAATGGGGAGTCACTCCCTTCTCCAGAAGTTCTTTAGAAAAACAAAGCAAAAAAAAAAAGAAGAAGAAGAAAAAATTGATCAAGTCATGTTAATATTTTCATACACACAGTTCAGCTGCTCAGTCGTATCCGACTCTTCGTGATCCCATGGCCCACAGCACACCAGGCCTCCCAGTCCATCACCAACTCCCAAGGCCTACTCAAACTCATCTCCGCGGAGTACAGACAGACACTCAAATGGGGTTATATGCTCATTAAGAGGAAGAGAGAAAATTTTTCATGTCACTGAACTCAGGTAATTTTGAATGGATTAAAATGTACATCATGTTAGAGGATGATACTCTTTATTTGTACTGAGCTGTATTTTAAATTTTAATACAGTTGAGCATAGATTAGGACTAATAAGATTCTTGTAAACATTTTGGAAAATACAAAACTGTGATGAGACTCTGTGATGTGAGCATGCAGTGTACTGGAAAAGATCAGACCTGGGCTGGGGATGAAAACCGTCACTCCCCAAAACCAGCATCTCTGCTAAACACATGTGAGTGTTCATTTTCCAAAGCAGACAGAAAGTAAGAAGACAGGAAGTTACTCCATTAATTGTGATAGTTTAGGCACATCCTGCATTTTTCTTTCCAAGACACCTGTTCAAGTGAAAAAAAAAAAAAATTCATAGCATGGGAATCTCACAGAAACATCGAAACCAGTGAACATGAGACATGGGGTAAGAAGTACATGGAAGAATCCATTATCACTGCATGGGTATTTTGACACTACTATGGAAACTATGATCTGAATCTATCATTAAAAAATGTTAGTTTGGGGACTTCATGATGACCCAGTGACTAAGACCCTGAGCTCCCAATGCACAGAGCTCTGGTTCTTTCCCTGATCAGGAAACTATATCCCACATGCTGTAGCTAAGAGTTTACATGTCACAACCAAAGAAACTGAAGATTACAAGGATGACTGAAGATCTTACCTGCCACAAGAAGACCCAGTGCAGCCAAATAAATAAATATTTAAAAAATGTGTTGTATGCAAATTTCAGTTCATATATGCCTTCCCTGATCTTCCGGAACCTGGTGATCTGGCATTAACGATAAGAAAGCAAAAGAGAGAAGAGGCTGATATTCCCTGGTTTATGCAGAGAACCAATAAAGCCCTTGACACAGGACTTGTACCACTCACAAAGGCACAGAGCATCCTCTCGAGGAGGTCTTGAAAACCTGGGTGAGAAAGTGAGCTCGCCAGGTTTCCACGCTCCAGAGAATTCGCCTGAAGGAGAGAGACAGAGAGAAAGAAAGAAAGAAAGACAGAGGGACCCAAGCTCTGATGGAAAAAGGGTGCTTTAATAATCTTTGCATGAGCATATATAGGCTGTTAAAGAATTTCTTTGACAATGATAAAGATCAGAAAACCAAATGTATAGTTACTGTTACCAAGGAAAGAAGGAATTAACAATGGTCATAAAGTCAGAAGACAACAAATATCTCAAGAAGGAGGGTCGTGACTAGGCAGATTTACCGAAGGGAAAGAGTTTACTGAAGGAAATCCATACATGCAATTCATCTCATTATTTCAGTTCTGGGAGAAGGACTGAACTGGTGTTATACTATAATATGACTTTTACACAGCAATATTTTCTACCATAATCCTAACCCCCCAAAAGATGAGAAATGACCCACACACCATTTCAGAAACTTCTGATCTGGAAAAGAAATGATGAAATAATCAGAACAACATGGGCATATTTATTTTTGAGTGCTGTATTTGTATGACACAGGATGAACTGTCTATCAAGGAAACAGGCAATATTTTTAAAAAGCATACTCTGACCCAAGAGTTCTTGAGTGGGAGAAATGTGCCATTTATTTTAGCAAACTTAATTTTTTTCAGAGTATTGTTAACAAACTTCTTTTAACTAGTGATGTTCAAAATTCTCCTCCATAAATGACCACTTTGAATAGTAACGAAATACAATAGTAAGGTAAGCATTCATACTTACTTTTGAACTTCAAGTGTTTTACAAATTTTACAGAGCAAATATGATAGCATCCTCAGTAGCAACAATCATTTTAACTATTTAGAATATACTATATATATTTCTGAGAGTTTTTACAGAGTCTTGGATGTGTAATGGAAATAATTTAAAATCAATTAAGTTGTTGTTCCACCTTACTGCAAATATGTTGCAAACATTCCTTAAACAGCTTAAATTTAGTTCACTTTATGTACTCTAAACCTTAATAATACACAGACAAATACATAGGGACAATTCTAAAGAAAGTTCATAGAAGTTTTTCTGTGAAGAATACAAATTATAAGAAAAATAACTGATCAAATCATATGAACATTTTCATGCACAAATATATTAAAATGGAACTATATATTCATTTCACTAAAATGAAACAATCTAAGGCAATGGAAAATATGTCAGAACAATTTTCAAAGGTTAGGATAAATAAAAATATTCATGATATGATGATGGCATTTGTATAAACATTAGGTTTATGCCTGCACACACATATGCACACATGAAGACACTTCAGGTAAAAACCTTCCCTAAGTAACAGATCTTTTGGAAGAAACATTTTTAATCCACCTTTTTTTTTTTTAACTCAAGTATACTTTACCATTTATGGTAAAACAAACATTTACAAATTGTGCATGAATGCTTGCTAAGTCACAACAATCATGTCTAACACTTTGGGACCGCACGGACTGTAGCCATCCAGACTCCTCTGTCCACGGGATTTCCCAGGCAGGAATACTGGAGGGGGTTGCCATTTCCTTCTCCAGGGGACTTTCCCAACCTGGGGATCAAACCCAGTTCTCCTGCTTTGGCAGGCAGATTCTTTACCACTGAGCCACCTGGGTTCACTGAAAACAGTTTTGAATGATCAAAAACACAATATGAGAAATAGTCAACATTTATTAGCAAATATACCATGACACCTATTTAGAACACATTTCCAGACCTATATGAAGAAATGCAAACCTTTACTGAAAATCACAAGTTTTACTTGGAAGATGTGGTGACATAAAGACTTCAGTGACTGCAATTTCGAACAATTCAAACTCAAAACAAACATGGATATTTCAAATATAAGTCTCAGCTGTATCTAGGAGAGCCAACACAATTTTGAATTTAAAAATGAAAAAAAACCAAAATAGAGGGAAATTACAGATTTCTGTAATTACAATCTGTAAATCTGTAATTCTGCCAAACTACAGATGAAGTTATCACTGTATAGACCAGTGAAACTTCAAACTAAATGAAACAAAACAGCAACAAGGTAGCCAAAAAAGCTCACCTAAAGAGAGACTTAGACATTATTTGAACAATAAAATAGAAGGTAAACATAACAAAATATTTTTTAATAATGCAACAGGTGAGGTATTCCAAGGTAACAACAAAAATCAGAGGAGGGGCGGAAATCAAAGTGCATAAAGGAACAATTTCAGTTTCAGTGTTGTGTAATGAAGAATTTAGGGACTTTCCTGATGGTCCAGTGCTGAAAACCTGCCTGTCAATGCAGAGGACATGGGTTCCATCCCTGGTCAGGGAAGATCCCACATACCTTGAAGCAACTAAGCTAGTGTGCCACAACTACTGAAACCCACCTGCTCCAGAGGCTACCAGTTATTAACACAATGACTGAACCCATGCCTTAGAGCCAGAGCTCCACAACAAAGAAAGCCCAAGTGCAACAGCAAAATCCCAGTATAGCCAAAACTAAATAAATATCAAAACTAAAAAAAAAAAAAAAAAAAAAATTTGGTAGGCTTTGGTCTCCAGGTTGTGGAAGTTTGTTAACTACTCTTGGAATTTTAGTTTTTTTCCCTTGGAATGTCCTTAGTGACTGAAGTGGCTTTATTACTCTCCGTGGGCCCTGATTATTTATGCTAACAACATGACCTACGGTGGGCCCCTAGTTTAATAATGGGATGACTCAGGTTGTGAGGCTGGCCATTTCACAAAGACCAAGGAAATGACTAGAGGTTTGGGGCTTTGAGCCAGGTGAGCTTATTAGCCCAACCTCTAAGGAGTAGAGAATGCTGGAGATGTTATCAATCCTGCCTATGTAGCTAAACCCCAATAAAAACTCAAGACTTAAAAGTTTGAGTGAGCTTCTTTGGCTGGCTATACTCTGTTTTCTGTCACATTGATGTGCCAGGAGGGCAACGGGTCTCTTGGGATGATGACCACGGGTGAGTTAAAAAAAAATTCATTCAGAAGTTAAGAAGCTTATCAAGTCCAAAGAAACAGCATTTCAGGAAACAGAGACAGAACAAACAAACAAAAGGATTATGCCTCTTACCTCGGAACGAGTCATTTCTGATTCCTTGCTTTCCTCTTCCTCTGGGATTCCTTCTCAGGTAAGATCAGCCTTGGGAAGTGAGCCCTGAGTGTTGAAAATAGGCTGTTCAATACTTAGATAAACACACCGAGGTCCCTGTAACACAGCCACACACAGAGGGACGATCTCAACAAACACAAAACACAATCCTCTACGGCCACTAACACAGCAGGGATTCTGGAACACAGAATTAAACGAGGTGTTTTTAGTCTTATTGTTTTCTTCAGAACTCGCGGCCCTTCCTGTGAAAATCACACGTTCTAGGCTGACCCTCCCCTTCAAACTGTAGGCGAGACCCTGACCAAACTCCATACAGAATAGAGCCTCCTTCACCTCTTTGTGGATCAGGGATCTAGCGGTTGGGCAATACAGGACTTTAAGCAGCGGTCTCTACAAGTTAGAACGTAGAACTGCCAAAGAACGTGGACTCTAGAACATTAACAGGAAGCGGACGTGGACCGCAGGGACCCGCAGCTAAGCTAACGGACTTCAGAACTTCTCACGGCGATGCACGGACACCATGGGGACGGGAACATGGGACGGCAGATTGAACGTCCACAGAGACCCCCGAAACCACGTGTGAAAGACAACAGGCTGTGGGACTACGAAATCCGGGTTTTAAACAAACAAACTCACCAGAACTCTCTGTCGCTCATTTAAACTCAATTCCCACTCTGCAGGGTACTGCGCACGCGCGGGCGGAAGATCCGGTACAGAGGAAGGTGAGTGCGCTACACCGCGGCCAATGAGAGTCGACGTAAGGAGAGAGGGTGGGACGAAGCCGGAAGCGCAGGTTATGGGGCGGGGCGAGTGGGGACGGAGCCTTGCCTCCCTTCACCCGGCCCCTGTCAGTTTTGGGTCTGTTTGTCCTTCTGTCCAGCTGTGCTTCCTTTCTCTGCCTGTTGATGCCTTTAAATCTCGTTGGTTTCCTCTGGAGCAGAGCTGCTTCCTGCCTGTTCTAAGTTAGTGTTTCACACAACTTAAGGCAAAAGAGAAGAATTTTGAGGGCTGACTCTATGGGAAGCGGAGATGTTTTCAGCAAGTTGTAAAACAGGGAAGATGGAAAAGCCCTTTGTGTGAGTGTGTGAAGATGGGTGTCTCCACAATGAGGAAAAGTAGAATGTAATCAATTAGAAGGAATTCATAGGGCCTGGACTCCATCATAGACCTGTTCATGCTGATCATGCTCGGCCACCTTTCCAATGGACTCTAAACTCTGTGTTTAGTGCCTATGAAAACAACAACAGAAGGATAAGACCCCCCCCCCTCCAAACAGGGGAACCTTGAAGATCATATCTAGGTTACACATGGCCTAAGACAAAACATACACTAATCACCCCTTCCTACAGACAGTCCATCAATTTTCTGTGTCTACCAGAGTGTAACCTAGAGCTTATTGATTACTAATTGTTTGACTGTTTGAGCACATAGCACCTGAATGATGGGGTTATTGTGACTGTATTTTCCTTGGTTTATGTAAGTCTCAAAGAATTTGGGGTGGTGGGTTCAGATATGTGCACATGGGGTATAAAAGATTTTCACAAATGCTGGTCAGGGTCCTTGGCTAAGAGGAGACTCTGCCCTGGGCCCGCTGGTGCAATAAACTGCACTTCACTATCTGCATTGTCCTTCTGAGTGAGTTTGTTTCCCAGAACGTGTGGCTACAACAATCACTTCAGCAGCAGCAGCAACAATTAAGAGGCATATAGATGTGAGAGTTGGACTATAAAGAAAGCTGAGCGCTGAAGAATTGATGCCTTTCAACTGTGGTGTTGGAGAAGACTTGAGAGTCCCTTGGACTGCAAGAAGATCCAACCAGTCCATCCTAGAGGAGATCAGTCCTGGGGGTTCATTGGAAGGACTGATGGTGAAGCTGAAACTCCAATACTTTGGCCACCTGATGCGAAGAGCTGACTCATTGGAAAAGACTCTGATGCTGGGAAAGATTCAGGGCAGGAGAAGGGGATGACGGAGGATGCGATGGTTGAATGGCATCACCAACTTGACGGACATGGGTTTGGGTGGACTCCGGGAGTTGGTGATGGCCAGGGAGGCCTGGCGTGCTGCTGTTCATGGGGTCGCAAAAAGTCGGACACAACTCAGCGACTGAACTTAACTGAACTGAATCTCTGTATCAACAGATTCTGGCAGGAGTAACGGTATGCCATTTCTGTGGTTATGTTATAAACGACAGTGTGGGTTCTGGTCTCCCTCTTTCTTCCTGGACTCATTTCCTAAGACAAAAGCCAGCTGCCCTGTTTTAAGCAGGTCTCCGGTTACAATTACTGAGGTTTCCTCCCAACGGATCACCTGAATGATTCAGTTCAGTTCAGTCCAGTCGCTCAGTCGTCTCTGACTCTTTGGGACCCAATGGACTGCAGCATGCCAGGCCTCCCTGTTCATCACCTATTCCCGGAGTTTACTCAAACTCATGTCCATTGAGTCAGTGATGCCATCCAACTATTTCATCCTCTGTTGTCCCCTTCTGCTCCTGTCTTCAACCTTTCCCAGTATCAGGGTCTTTTCCAATGTCACTTCTTTGCATCAGGTGGTCAAAGTATTGGAGTTTCAACTTCGGCATCAGTCCTTACAGTGAACACCCAGGAATGATATCCTTTAGAATGGATTGGTTGGATCTCCTTACAATCCAAGGGACTCTCAGAGTCTCCTCCAACACCACAGTTAAAAAGCATCAATTCTTCAGAGTTCAATTTTCTTTATAGTCCAACTCTCACATCCAGACATGACTACTGGACAAACCATACCTTTGACTACATGGACCTTTGTTGGCAAAGTAATTTTTCTGCTTTTTGATATGCTCTCTACATTGGTCATAACTTTTCTTCCAAGGAATAAACGTCTTTAATTACATGGCTGCAGTCACCATCTGCAGTGAGTTTGGAACCCGAAAAAATAAAGTCTGTCACTGTTTCCATTGTTTCCCATCTATTTGCCATGAAGTTTAGGGACCAGATGCCATGATCTTAATTTTCTGAATGTTGAGATTTAAGCCAACTTCTTCACTCTCCTCTTTCAGTTTCATCAAGAGGCTTTTTAGGTCTTCTTCGCTTTCTGCCCTAAGGGTCGTGACATCTGTATGTCTGAGATTATTGGTATTTCTCACAGCAATCTTGATTCCAGCTTGTGCTTCATACAATCCAGCATTTCTTATGATGTACTCTGCATATGAGTTAAATAAGCAGGGTGACCCATGCTTAAGCTGGGGCCAAGAGCAGTGCCAATAATAGGATCACACAAGAGCTTGCTGGAGAATGAAAGTTGGCACACAGAGTACACCTCGAGGTGAACATTCTGAGAGGAGCAATACTCAGTGGCTTCTCTCCCAGTGGGTGTGCCCCAATCCCACCAGCCTCCCAGCACAGATCAGAAACACAGCTAAGAAACATCCGGGGCTCTATTCCACCAACCAGGGAGCAGACATCACCACAGAGAGGGCAGTGAAAACCACAGAGCAATGGGGAAGTTCCCCTCAGGGCAGGCACTGGTCATAGTAACACAATCAAAGCCCTGATCAAGGGGATAAGGGCACACCTCTGGACCAACCTCACCCACCAAGTTGCAGACACCAGAAGGAAGACTGACTAGATTCCTGTAGCCTTCAAAATAGAGATCACGGACAGAAAACTGGATAAAATGAGATGGCAAAGAAACAGGTTATATAGAGAGAAGCAACATCAAACCCTGTAAGAACCACTAATTGAAGAGGAGATAGGCAATCTAATGACGACCTCTTGCTTGTAGTCATCTTAAGTGGAGATACCAGACGTTTTCACAAATCCTAGGTGCCTGATAATTCTTTAATCCACTTCTTTTCACACATTTTTCTGAGAATGTTCTAGTAGATGTTTAAATCTAAAAATCATAAATGATAGTGACAGAAAACTAATCAGAAACTGAGGACACATAAGACAGTGTCTGAGGAAGTGAAAAACTTCATAAAGTTAAGTTCTTAAGAAATTAAATAAGAGAGCATTTTAAAAATATGGTTGAAACACAGGGAAGTCTACTCATAGCTCTGTGGAGACCAAAGTGGGACGGAATTGAATAGAATGCAGAAGACTGGATAGCTCTTCAAGAAAATTGATATACCAAGGGAACTTTTATACAAAGATGGGCACAATAAAGGACAGAAATGGTGTGGACCTAACAGAAGTGGAAAATATTAAGAAAAATGGGGAAGAATACACAGAAGAGATATACAAAAAAGATCTTAATGACTAACATAACCAGGATAGTGTGATGAGTCACCTAGAGACAGACATCCTGGAGCCTGAAGTCAAGTGGGCCATGGGAAGGAACACTATGAATAAAGCTAGTGGAGGTGATAGAATTCCAGTTGAGCTGTTTCAAGTCCTAAAAGATGATGTTGCTCAAGTGCTGCACTCAATATGTCAGTTAATTTGGAAAACTCAGCTGTAGCCACAGGACTGGAAAAAGTCTGTATTCATTCCAATCCCGAAGAAAGGCAATGCCAAAGAATGATGAAACTACCACACAATTGCACTCATTTCACATGCTACCGAACGTTCAAAATTCTCCAAGCATGGATTCAACAGTATGTGAACCGAGAACTTCCAGATGTTCAAGCTGGATTTAGAAAAGGCAGAGGAACCAGAGATTAAGTTGCAAACATCCTTTGAATCATAGAAAAAGCAAGAGAGTTCCAGAAAAATATCTACTTATGCTTTATTGACTATGCCACAGCCTTTGACAGTGTGGATCATAACAAAGTGTGGAAAATTCTTAATGAGATGGAAATACCAGAACACCTTACCCACCTCCTTAGAAATCTGAATGCAAATCAAGAAGAAACAGTACTGGAGATGGAATAACGGACTAGTTCCAAATGGGGAAAGGAATATGTCAAGACTGCCTACTGTCACTCTGCTTACTTGACTTATATGCAGAATACAACATGCAGGAGACCTCGATTTGGTCCCTGGGTTGGGAAGATCCCCTGCAGAAGGGAAGGGCTACCCACACCAGAATACACCAGTATTCTGGCCTAAAGAATTCCATGGGTTATATAGTCCACAGGATCACAAAGAGTTGGTCAGAAGTGAGTGACTTTCACTTTCACTATGCATCATGTGAAATGTCGGGCTTGAAGAAGCACAAACTGGAATCAAGACTGCAGGGAGAATTATCAATAACTTCAGATATACGGATGACATGACCCTACTGGCAGAAAACAAAGAGGAACTGAAGAGTCTTTTGTTGAAACTGAAAGAGAGGAGTGAAAATGTTGGCTTCAAACTCAGCATTTAGAAAACGAAGATCATGGCATCCAGTCCCATCATTTCATGGCAAATAGATGGGAAAACAATCAAAACAGTGACAGACTTGATTTTCTTGGGCTCCAAAATCACTGCAGATGTTGACTTCAACCATGAAAGTAGAAAACGCTTGCTCCTTGGAAGGAAAGCTATGAGCAATGTAGACAGCATAATAAAAAACAGAGACATTACTTTGCAGACAATTGTCTGTCTAGTCAAAGCTATGGTTATTCCAGTAGTCATGTATGGATGTGAGAGTTGAACCATAAAGGCTGAGGGTCGAAGAATTGATGCTTTTGAACTGTGGTGTTGGAGAAGACTCTTGAGAGTATCTTAGACTGCAAGGAGATCACAGCACTCCATTTCTTTAGAAGAAAATCAATCCTGAATATTCGTTGGAAGGACTGATGCTGAAGTTGAAGCTCCAATACTTTGACCATCTGATGTGAAGAACTGATGCATTGGAAAGCATCCTGATGCTGGGTAAGACTGAGGGCAGGAGGAGAAGGGGACGACAGAGGATGAGATGGTTGGATGGCATCACTGATGGACATGAGTTTGAGCAGGGTCTGGGAGTTGGTGATGGACAGGGAAGCCTGGCGTCCTGTAGTCCATGGGGGTCCCAGAGTTGGACACGACTGAGTGACTGAACTGAACTGACTGATAGGTATAATGGATTCTCTTTGTGGTACAGTAGTACAAAATTGTAAAACAGCTAAATTCCAAATAGAACATTTTAAACTGATTTCTTTACATGATCTAGAAATTGTTATAGCTTGAATCAGCTATTAACAATATGGTGGAAAAGGTGCTAAGCATTTATTCCAGTTTATTTTAAAATTCTATGAGGTAATCGAATATATTAAATATTTTAGCATTTTAGAACTGGGGCAAATACATTTAAGATATTTAATATGAGATCATATAAGGAAAAGAGAAACTTTGAAGTCAACCTGAGATGTGCATTCTTTCACTTTTGGAACGTTTTGCTTCCTGCAGTGAAAAAAGTATTTGAGTTTGAAATTTATTGAGAAGGTCTTATGTCTAGTTCCCAGTGGATAGGAAGTTATAAATCAGAAAACACAAACCTGTCCCCAGTATTCCTAGAAATTTAGCAGTTTGTCTGCCACTTCACTCACACATTTTTGGCTACAGGTACAAAGAAACTTTAAAAGGACTGTCATACAGTTATTCAAAATGGGCTGTTTTCTTGGACCCCCAAGAAATGGAAGAGCAACCAATGAATGCAGATTGTCACAACACAAGAGGAAACTTTTATTTCACACTGTGATGAAGGAAAGTAAACACCAGAGATGAATTTATGAATGATTTAAGAGACAGAATAGGGCAGGTGATACATTTCTATGACAGCAGTGGACACAAACCCAGGTTTTCCAAAATCATTTCCACTGAAGATGATCTTCCAAAACCATCTGATGAAGGGTTACTTCCTCACTGCTCCCCGGACCTCTCCTCTGAGTCATCTCCATCCATTCGTACTTACCCGGATATATGGCTGTTGTTTCCCTTCTCCTTATATTCCTGGGATCATTCAATTGCTCCAGAAAGGTGATCAGGTCCAGCTTAGCGCCCACAGGACCTGTTCATCAGAAAAAGGAATAGTTGTGTTGTCAGAGACTCATCAGTGTCCAATCCAATATGTATTCAGTTGAGACGAGAATGCAAGGGACAATGTTAAAGAGCCTGGAAAATGATTTCCCCAAATTCTTTATTCAAATCACCTATATAACACTAACAAACACATAACATCAGATCCTGAGATACTGATCAAGTACTACCAGGCAAAATAAGTGTGTAACTGTGAAATTAAGAACATATGTGACTATTTAATAGTGGGGCCGTGAAAGGAGTCATCAGCAAATCCCATTTTTTCTGATGTTTCTTCCCCCAAACAAACGTTCAGGAGTCCTGAGATCGAAGCCTCACACTCATCATACCTAAGACCTCACTGTAGGGGAGGATTTAAGGCAGGAATTTCTGAGAGAGGTCTAAGCTAGGATCAGGCAGAAAAAACAGGAGTACTTGCAGTTCAGCTTTTATAATTTACCCTGAATGAAATGCCTCAGGCTCCCTAGGCTGAGTGTGGGTTAATTCATTGAAACCAAGACAAGGATTCTGGTGAGCACTGTGAGGGTATTGAAAGGCTGCTGCTCAACCACAAGAGATGCCTGGATTCTTGGCCTCCTGAGGAAAAGAATTCAATCTGGGGCCAGAGATGAGGCTTGATTGTCCAGAGCTTTTGTGTAATAAAGTTGTATTAACATATAAAAGAGACAGAGAAAGATTCTGACATAGACATCAGAAAGGGACAGAAAGAGTGCCCCCTCGCTAGTGTTAGCAAAGGAGTTATATATTTTTAATTAGTTATTCCATTGAATCAAAAGAATGTCTGGAGGTTGTAAAGGCCTCACTAGACCCACTCCCATACATTTTAAGACAACAGGACTAGCCAGAAGGTTTTTTTCCAGAGACTGCCCTCAAGCAGGATAATTTCTTACATAATCCTAAGGAATGTAGGGGGGGGGGGGAGTTTGTTCTTCCTCCTTGAGAATTTCAGAACCCTCTCTCCTTGGGGATCCCCGGACTTATCAACCTGCCTAGAAATAGACTCTCTCAGTGTGACTGAAGGGGGACCTATGAATAGACCCTGGGGTTCAGCGAGACTGCTGGTCTCAGGAAGGTGGTCACCTAGTGCAGGTGCTCACAGGACTGGCTGGTGTGAGCTCAGGGACCCGCAGGCTGCCTGCTCCCCAGACAGGTGCTGAGGCAGCAACAGCATGGAGCAGTTCAGGGAAACTGTCAACAATATTCTGTATCATCTTTCTTATTAGAACCATCCCAGTGTCCAAGTAGTTACAAAATGGGAGAGGAGATACAACATAGAAATGATGGGATATAGCTGAAGTTATGAGAAATTTAAAGCTAGTGAGTAAACTAATTTCCACATCAAGGATATTTCTATTGAAACCTTACAGCCAGCTTCTGTCTTACTATAAATAGTTCATTGTGATCTCTTCACTAGAACCTTAAATAAGGTGTGCGAGGTTACTGTTGGTGGTGGGTTAACATTTCATTCACTACAACCAACCAAAACAATAAAAGCCATTCACTTTTATTAATAACCAGGTATTAATTTTACATATAGTTGAAATAAAACCCCTTTTCAATCCACGGTATGATCCATGATTAAATACAGATCAAAAGTACTGACAAAGATATTCATTTTTTGATATGACGTGAGATCTGTTATTTTTACAGCTTATCATACAAAGCCTAGGAAGCACTTAGCAAGCATGGTATACAGTAATTCCAAGCCTTTTCCAGGAAGGGTTTCTAATACATTTCTAGGTTATCACTGTCTTTATTTCAACATTGTTAAGTAATAATCATGATGTGTTCATATTATAAAGATACATTAATATTGCAGTGAACTGTCATTGTGTTCTTCTTACACATCAAGGATATTACTGTTGAAACCATACAACCAACTTCTGTCTTATTTTACAACATGGAAAGATTAAATGATTACTTACATCATGGCAACCTCCAGATATTTCACATCAATGACAAACATTTAGATGGTCATTGTCCATTTTACATCATGGTATCCTTCATCTTCTGATGGAGAATAGATAGAAATGGTTGCAACACAATATAAAAAGGCTAATCTTTAATAAACCATCAAAAATCTATGTTTGGAAACACACTAGAAACAAAGCATAGTATGGATTATTTGAGTGCTGAATTACATTCACTTCAAATAATCCCAAATCACGTCATTATTAACAAGCATACATAATTTTTAAGAATTGTAACTTTCTAATCATCAACCTTCCTCTCACAATTCATGCCAATATATCCATTTTCTATGTGTTTCAACTATGGAGTAATCACTACAGTCATTCTCCTTCAGAGAAACTTCTGAAAACAAAGTTGATGAAATGCCTTCTAGTGAAAGCAGAGATTATTTTGCCAACAAAGGTCCGTCTAGTCAAGGCTATGGTTTTTCCAGTGGTCATGAATGGATGTGAGAGTTGGACTGTGAAGAAAGCTGGGCGCTGAAGAATTGATGCTTCTGAACTGTGGTGCTGGAGAAGACTCTTGAGAGTCTCTTGGACTGCAAGGAGATCCAACCAGTCCATCCTAAAGGAGATCAGTCCTGGGTGTTCTTTGGAAGGACTGATGGTGAAACTGAAACTCCAGTACTTTGGCCACCTCATGTGAAGAGTCGACTCATTGGAAATGACCCTGATGCTGGGAGGGATTGGGCGCAGGAGGAGAAGGGGAAGACAGAGGATGAGATGGCTGGATGGCATCACCAACTCGATGCACATGAATCTGAGTGAATTCCGGGAGTTGGTGATGGACAGGGAGGCCTGGCGTGCTATGATTCATGGGGTCGCAAAGAGTCGGACATGACTGAGCAACTGAACTGAACTGATGCAATCTCTGATAGTTATTTTGATTTAACTTTTGATTAAATACCTTTCTACATATTTGTTACATTATTTCCATAGGTTTCTTATATAAACTCTTGTGTTTTTTGATGCATGTTTAGGGCAAACCTCTTCCATCACTTGTTCCATTACTAGGGTTAAGTGTGTGTTCTCAGATGTTTAGTGAGATTACTACTATGACTAAAGGCTTTGCCACATTCTGTACATTTATAAGGTCTCTCTCCAGTATGAATTCGCTGATGCTGAGTAAGATGTGCGCACTGAATAAAGGCCTTGCTACATTCTTTACATTTATAAGGTCTCTCCCCAGAATGAATTCGCTGATGTGTAGTAAGAACTGAGTACTGATGAAAGGCTTTGTTACATTCTTTACATTTATAAGGCTTCTCTCCAGTATGAATTTGCTGATGTCGAGTAAGATTTGAGCACCGAATAAAGGCTTTGTCACATTCTTTACATTTATAAGGTCTCTCCCCAGAATGAATTTGCTGATGTCCAGTAAGAAGTGAGAGACGATGAAAGGCTTTGTTACATTCTTTACATTTATAAGGCTTCTCTCCAGTATGAATTCGCTGATGATAGGTTAGCTGTGAGTAACAGATAAAGGCTTTGCTACATTCTGTACATCTATAAGGTCTCTCTCCAGTATGAATTTGCCGATGATAGGTGAGATGTGAGTAACGCATAAAGGTTTTGCTACATTGTATGCATATATAAGGTTTCTCTCCAGTATGAATTCGCAGATGTTGAGTAAGTTGTGAGTTGTAAGTAAAGGCTTTGCCACATTCTGTACATTTATAAGGTCTCTCTCCAGTGTGAATTCTCTGATGTTCAGTAAGAAGTGAGCGAAGGTTAAACACTTTGCTACATTCTGTACATTTGAAAGGTTTCCTTCCTGTATGAATTTTGTTATGTCTACTTAGATGGCATGACTTACTAAACACTTTCCCACATATCTTACACTGGTTTTCTTTCTGTGGATTCTGAACAGTGTGCTGTTGAATAAGTTCTGAAGACTGATTAGAAACCTGACCATATTCACTACAAATCCTCTCTTCAGGACAAGTAGTCTTATCTAGAGAAAAACCTGACATTTGATCAAAGGTATTTCTACATTTACTACTTTTAGAATCCTTGTCTGAAGATTCGGGTCCCTGATGTTTCATAAGTTTTGCGTTTCCTTCAATGGTGTACCCAGTTTCATTGCCAGAATATCTTCTCACTCCACCATAAATACTCTTGTAATTATTGGAGCTGTAGTTGTTACTAAAGGTCTGACTCATTTTATTACACATAGAAAGTTGTTGTGTATTAACCATATCACAGTATGTATTGAACAAGGATGGTTGGATTGTGTCTCTTCCATTATCATCAACATTGTACATCTTGGAATGGTGAGAAAATATCTGTTGGGGGAAGACAAATGGCCCCCTGCTCATGGATCCCTCAAATTGATTAGATTGTGAGTTTTCCCACTCACTGTTAAATTGTAGGTGTTCAGACATGCTTGAATGTATGTTTAGTCGAAGCCTACATTCAGAATTGTCCGAATGAGTATTTGCAGTAGAGACTAGATTACCTTCCAGATTTTCCATGTTTCCTTTTAGAGAACATGTATGTTTCAGAAAAGGATGGAAATCAGTTCTTAAACACTGACACTTCTCAGCAGATGTGGACGACGGAAGTTGATGTTTTTCCCAATTTGACTCACGTTGCTCATTTCTCTTTCCAGTACTCTTAGCATAATGTGTAACTGTCTCCATTTCTTTATGTTCATATAAACATCCTCTCTGTCTTTCATATACCCTTGTATATTCCCAGTCTTTCATTAAATCTAAATTTCTGTGGTGAAATATTTGATATATTCCTAGGTTTGCTATTGGGAACACATATTCAAATGCTTTTTGATTCTTTGGCATGAAATCCTGGGTGTCTTGTGGAGACATAGCTGAAAGATACCAATTAACAAGTAATTTTAACTGCTATTTTCAGAAAATATCTTTAAACATTTAGAGAAAACTGATGACCATAGCTAGGATCAAGGATCAAGATACCAAGGTTTAGGCAGATTGTGGAGATCATCTCTCTCTCCACAAATGAATGAGAAATGGAACAATTCTCACACGGCCCAGCTGATACTAGCAGAGGCCCATGGAAATCTGAAAGGACAAGAAAGATTCCTGCTCTGCAGGGTAGGACAAAAGAAAGAAGGAAAAGGAGAGGAGCAAAGTGGGTTGAGGCCTGCGACCCTGCGGGGAGATGAAAATGAGGAGAGGTACCCATATCCTGGGAAGCCCCTCTCTGGGGGAGCTCAGTTTGGACAGAAGGAGAGCCTCATTCTCTGTGGGAAGAGAACACGGCAACCAGCATGTGGGAGCAGGACAGAGTGAGACCTGCACACAGGGTACTGACCTCAGCCCTGCCCACCCAGCCTTAGAGGAATGTCCACCAATGAAGAAAAGAGCTGCGTGCTGAAATGCGGGGTTTGGAGAGCAGACCGAGGCAGAGGACTGCCATTGGTGATGAGGAAACATCCTGAAGGGATGGGAGTGAAGGAGGAGCTCTGCAAACGGGTTGTTTGTGGTGGAAGCCTGAACCACCAGAGAGCAGAGCACCATTGGTGAGTGACACCCAAAGAAGAAGCCCATTGCATGTCTTGTTACTTGTGCCCACTCCTGCTTGCCAAGGACTACGAAGAACTCCACACACGTAGGTCCTTTGAGCCCCCAGCCACGGCCTCCCCCATCGACGTCCTCCAAAATCAGCAGAATCCTATGCTCTGGGGCAGCATCAGGAACAGACAACTGTGAGTTGGCCACATGCACAGATGGAGCTGAAAGCACAGGTGAATCCCAGCAATAAAGAAGAAAAGCTGAAAACACTCCTTGCAGCAACACAAGCCACGGTCTTACACCCACGACTGGCTATGTAACCTCAGCCCCTACAGAGCATCTGAATCAACGACCAGGGCTCTCCCAGTCATGGCAGGTGGAGCTTTAGCAGCTGTGGACTTTGTGGGCTCCTACACAAGGGGGCTGGGCCATGACAGAGCCTGAGCTGCCCCGCAGCACCACAGCGGGTCCAGCCCCATGCTCAATGCAATCCCAGGACCTGACTTCACTGAATCTATGCTGGTGACCTTGTGAAAACAACATCTGAGAGACACTAGGGCCATGTGCCATCACACCCACAGGTAAGGTTGGCCAAGAGTAGTGCCACAACTACATAACATGAGAACTTGAAACGCATGAGAGGGGACACCAGAGCACAACCTAAGGTGAACATTCCTAGAGGAGTAATACTCAGTGATTTCTCTCCCAGTGGCTGTGCTCTGATCCCACCTGCCTAGCACCACAGATCAGAATCACAGCTAACATTCAGATCTGGAGTGTCTATTCCAGCACGTAGGGAGCAGGCACCACCAGAGAGAGGGCAATAACAACCACAGAACAATGGGGGCAAAAGCCCTGAATGTTCCGGGCAGGCTCTGGTCACAGTTAACAGCAATCAAACCACAGATCAAGAGAGGATTAGGGCACAAACCTCTAGACCAATCTCACCCACCAAGGTGCAAACACCAGAAGGAGGACGAACTAGGTTCCTGCACCCTTCCAAACAGAGAGCACAAACAGAACGTTGGACAAATGAGATGGCAAAGAAATAGGTTATAGGGGAAGAAACAAGGTAAAAATGTCCAGTTTAGTTCAGTTCAGTCGCTCAGTCGTGCCTGACTCTTTGCGACCCCATGAATTGAAGCACGCCAGGCCTCGCTGTCCATCACCAACTCCAGGAGTTCACTCAGACTCACATCCATCGAGTCCGTGATGCCATCCAGCCATCTCATCCTCTGTCGTCCCCTTCTCCTTCTGCCCCCAATTCCTCCCAGCATCAGAGTTTTTTCCAACTCTTCGCATGAGGTGGCCAAAGTACTGGAATTTCAGCTTTAGCATCATTCCTTCCAAAGAATACCCAGGACTGATCTCCTTTAGGATGGACTGGTTGGATCTCCTTGCAGTCCAAGGGACTCTTGTCAAGAGTCTTCTCCAACACCACAGTTCAAAAGCATAATTCTTTGGTGCTCAGCTTTCTTCACAGTACAACTCTCACATCCATATGACCACTGGAAAAACCATAGCCTTGACTAGATGGACCTTTGTTGGCAAAGTAATGTCTCTGCTTTTGAATATGCCATCTAGGTTGGTCATAACTTTCCTTCCAAGGAGTAAGCATCTTTTAATTTCATGGCTAATAGTTCTTAAATCCACTTCTTGCCACATGTGTTTCTGAGAATGGTCTACTAGATGTTTCAATCTAAAAATCATAGATGATAATGACAGAGAACTAAGCAGAAACTGAGAACACATAAGACAGTGCCTGAGGAAGCTGAATGCAAATAAGATAAACTGAATAAAGTACTAATTTTAAGAAATTAAATAAAAAGAGAGAGTTTAAAACTATGATTGAAAGAGGGAACTCTACTCATTGCTCTGTGGAGACATAAATGGGAAGGAAATCAATAGAACGGTAAAGATTGGAGATCTCTTTCAGAAAGTTAGAGGTACCAGGAAAATTTCATACAAAGATGGGAACAATAAAGGACAGAAACAAGATGGACCTAAAAGAAGCAGAAGTTATTAAGAGAAGTTGGCAAGAATACATGAAAGAACTATACAAAAAAGATCTTAATGACCAAGATAACCACGATGGTGTGATCACTTACCTAGTAACAGACATTCTGGCATCCAAAGTCAAGTCGGCCTTAGAAGGCATGACTACCAACAAAGCTAGTCCAGGTGTTAGAACTCCAGCTTAGCTATTTCAAGTCCTAAAAGATGATAATGCTAAAGTTCTGCACTCAATAAGCCAGCAAATTTGGAAAACTCAGCAGTGGCCTCAGGATGGAAAAAGGTCAGTTTTCATTCTAATCACAAAGAAAAGCAATGCCAAAGAATGCTCAAACTACTACACAATTTTCCTCATTTCAAACAACAACAAAGGCTCAAAATTCTCCAAGCGAGGCTTTAACAGTACATGACCAAGAGCTTCCAGATGTTCAAGCTGGATTTAGAAATGGCAGAAGAACCAGAGATCAAATTGCCAACATCCCTTGGATCATATAAAAAGCAAGAGAGTTCTGAAAAAACAACTACATCTGCTTTATTGACAACACCACAGCCTTTGATTGTGTGGAACACAAGAATCTGTGGAAAATTCTTATAGAGATGGGAATACCAGACTACCTTATCTGCCTCCTGAGAAATCTGTATGCATGTCAAGAAGCAACAGTGAGTACTGGACATGTGACAATGGACTGATTCTAACTTGGGAAAGGAGTACGTCAAGGCTGTATATTGTCACCCTGCTTATTTAACTTATATGCAGACTACATCATGAGAAATGCTGGGCTGGAAGAAGCACAAGCTGGAATCAAGATTGCCAGGAGAAATATCAATAACCTCTGATATGCGGATGACACCTCCTTTATGGCAGAAAGTGAAGAGGAACTAAAAATCCTCTTGATGAAAGTGAAAAGGAGAGTGAAAAAGTTGGCTTAAAGCTCAACATTCAGAAAACTAAGATTATGGCATCTGGTTTCATCACTTCATGGGAAATAGATGGGGAAACAGTGGAAACAGTGTCAGACTTTATTTTGGGGGGCTCCGATTTCACTGCAGATGGTGATTGCAGCCATGAAATTAAAAGACGCTTATTCCTTGGAAGGAAAGTTATGACCAACCTAGATGGCATATTCAAAAACAGAGACATTATTTTGCCAACAAAGGTCTATCTAGTCAAGGCTATGGTTTTTCCTGTGGTCATGTATGGATGTGAGTTGGACTGTGAAAAAAGCGGAGTACTGAAGAATTGATGCTTTTGAACTGTGGTGATGGAGAAGACTCTTGACAAGAGTCCCTTGGACTGCAAGGAGATACAGCCAGTCTACTCTAAAGGAGACCAGTCCTCCGTGTTCTTTGGAAAGAATGATGCTAACGCTGAAACTCCAGTACTTTGGCCACCTCATGCGAAGAGGTGACTCACTGGAAAAGACTCTGATGCTGGGAGGGATTGGGGGCAGGAGGAGAAGGGGACGACAGAGGATGAGATGGCTGGATGGCATCACTGACTCGATGGACGTGAGTTTGAGTGAACTCCTGGAGTTGGTGATGGACAGGGAGGCCTGGTGTGCTGCAATTCATGGAGGTGAACTAAGATAAAGGATTATACAGAACGTTTAATCCAGAGACTGTCCTCTGGCAGGATACATAATCCTAAGGTTTGTAGAGGGAAAACAATTTTGTCCTTTTTTTCCTCCTTGAAAATTCCAGACCCCTCTCTCCTTGAGGACCCCTAGACTTTTAATCAACCTGCCTAGGAAATGACTCTCTCACGAAGAGGAACTGAGGAGTCTCTTGATGAAACTGAAAGAAGAGGTGAAAAATCTGGCTTCAAACTCAACCTTCAAAAACCAAGATCATGGCACCGGTTAGATCGTTTCATGACAAAGAGTGGGAGAAACAGTGGAAACAGTGATAGACTTTAGTTTTTTGGTTCCAAAATCACTGCAGTTGGTGACTACAGCCATGAAAGTAAAAGATGCTTGCTTCTTGGAAGAAAAGCTATGACCAACCTAGGCAGCATATTAAAAAGCAGAAACATTACTTTGCTGACAAAGGTCCATGTAGTCAAAGCTACAATTTTTCCAGTAGTCCTGTATGGATGTGAGAGTTGGACCATGAAGACAGCTGAGTGCCAAAGAACTGATGTTTTTGAACTGTGGTGTTGAAGAAGTCTCTTGAGAATCCCTTGGACGGCAAGAAGATCACACCGCTCCATCCTAAAGGAAATCAGTCCTGAATATTGATTGGAAGTACATGGGGAAGCTGAAGCTCCGATACTTTGGCCACCTGATGCAAAGAAAAGACTCACTGAGAAAGACCCTACTGCTGGGAAAGATTGAGGATGAGAGGAGAAGTGGACGACAGAGGTTCAGATGGTAGGATGCCATCACTGACTCGATGGACATGAGTTTTAGCAGGCTCTTGGAGTTGGTGATGGACAGAGAAGCTGCAGACCATAGATCACAGAGTTAGACTCGACTGAGCAACTGAACTGAACTAATATGTATAATTGATTCTCTTTGCTGTATAGGAGTACAAAATTGTAAAACAGCTATATTCCAATTAGAAATTTTAATAAAGATTTCTTTAGATAATCTAAAAATAGTCATAGTTTAAATCAACCATTAATAATATAGTGGAAAATGTACTAAGACCTCATGTCAATTTATTTTAAAACTCTATGAATAGAGGTCGAGCCCGCCGCCGCCGCCGTCGCTTGAGGAAAGCGAGAAGAGGCCGCGACTGAGGAGAAGACGCCGGGGTCGGAGAGGAGTCGCCTGCCCAGGAGCTGCCGCCGGAGAGGCCCGCCCACCCGTTCGCCCGTCCCCCTGCCCCGTTTCACGATGCAACCTGCTTCTGCAAAGTGGTACGATCGGAGGGACTATGTCTTCATTGAGTTTTGTGTTGAAGACAGTAAAGATGTTAATGTAAATTTTGAAAAATCAAAACTTACATTCAGTTGTCTTGGAGGAAGTGATAATTTTAAACATTTAAATGAAATTGATCTTTTTCACTGTATTGATCCAAATGATTCCAAGCATAAAAGAACGGACAGATCGATTTTATGTTGTTTACGAAAAGGAGAATCTGGCCAGTCCTGGCCAAGGTTAACGAAAGAAAGGGCAAAGCTTAATTGGCTTAGTGTGGACTTTAATAATTGGAAAGACTGGGAAGATGATTCTGACGAGGACATGTCTAATTTTGATCGTTTCTCCGAGATGATGAACAACATGGGTGGTGATGAGGATGTAGATTTACCAGAAGTAGATGGAGCAGATGATGATTCACAAGACAGTGATGATGAAAAAATGCCAGATCTGGAGTAAGGGATATTATCATCGCTGGATTTTGAGAAAGAAAAATAACTTCTCTGCAAGATTTCATAATTGAGAGAATTCCTGAGTTGATAGCTCTAAAGGCAGATGCTGTATTTGCCTCCTTTAACCCATTTTTCAACCTGTTTGTTTTTTTTAAGGCTTCACTAAGGGTTGATATGTACCATTGTATGGGGCAGTTTTAAGTCAGCTAAGGCAATAACCTTGTGCATGAACATTTCCCAGATTTCCATGATGCTGTTGAGGTCCTAGGCAATTGACACAGCAGTTGTGATAAATAAAAATCTCACCTAAGTCTCCTTTACTCATAACATAGATACTGACATGATAGGAAGCTCTCTGGTTTAGGGAAAGTAACTAAATTTTAGATTTTAGAACATGGACTCAAAAGTGGCTGAAAGAATTGGTTGATACTTTTAAACTGGTAACATGTTATTCCTCTGCCATATCCTTCAGGATTGTTCCACTAAAGTTTTATTTTTCAAAAAATTTACTTCACATTATTGTATGTAAGTGATCACTTGTCAGTGTTCCAGATGTATCTTAGCTAAAACTAGTGAATGCCCTAACTTAGATGGTTTTGAAGCCTGTACATTTGGTATTGTTTGACCCTTAAACTTTTACATCTCTTAGCATGGAGGACGAAGAAAGGCTGTACATTGTTGCTTGAGAGTCTGTACATTTAGACCAAATTTGTATTTGCACTGTCAGTATGGCAAATGAGTGGAAAAAAATGTTAATACACTATTGGATTTTTTTATTCCTTTTTTTTTTTTTTTGGATTCAGCGTGTACCTGGGCTGAAAACCTCAATTTATGTTCATGACAGTGAGGATTTTTTTTAATGTCTACATTCTTTCTAATAAACTGTTGGAAGACTTCTTGGCTATCCTTTCAAGTGTCTGGTTTACTGTAATTTCATGTATTGCCATTTACTGGAATGGAGTTTTTATTTTTACTTGAGGAAGAATTTGGGAATATTCCTCTGTTTGGGGGAAACAAAGGCTTGCTGTAATGTCAGAGAAAACCTTTTAAAAGTGGATCTGTAATAGAAAATTGTAGATGCACTTTGCAACAGTTGGAAAAGAAAGTGTTGTGATTTGATTGAAATAAAACTAAATGTGTTGTCCTCCTCTAAAAAAAAAACAAAAAAACACAAAACTCTATGAATAGAATATAATAAGGTATTTTAGCATGTTAGAATTGGGGCAAATACACTAAAGATATTTAATATGAGATCATATAAGGAAAAGAGAAACTTTGAAGTCAACCTGAGATATGCCTTGTTTCATTTTCACCAGGTTTTGCTTTCTGCAGTGAAAATTTACTTGAATTTGAAATTTATTTAGAAGGTCCTATGTGGCACTCCCAGTGGATAGGAAATTATAAATCAGAGAACAAAAACCCGTCCCCAGTATTCCTAGCAGTTTGGCAGTTTGTCTACCACTCCACTCACACATATCTGTGTAGAGGTAGAAGGAAACTTTAAAAGGACTGTCATACAGTTACTCAGAAATGGGCAGAGTTTTCCTAGGGCCCCCAAGAAATCAAAGAGCAATGAATGAATGGAGTTTGTCACAAGCCAAGAGGAGACTTTTAGTTCACACTGTGATGGAGAAAAGTAATCACTGGAGATAAATTCATGAATGATTTCATGAGAGAATGGGGCAGGTGATACATTTCTATGACACAAACCCAGGTTGTCAAAAACCTTTTCCACTGAAGCAAATCTTCCAAAACTATGCGACGAAGGATGAGTTCTCTCCTTGGACCTCTCATCTGAGTCATCATCTCCATCCATTCATACCTACCTGGGTTAATGGCTATGGTCCCCATTCTCCTGATATTTCTGGGATCCTTCAATTGCTCCAGAAAGGCGACCAGGTCCAGCTTAGAGACAAGACCTATTGATCAGAGAAAGGAATACTTGTGTTGTTAAGAGATTCATCAGTATCGAATCCAACATGTGTTCAGATGAGATGAAAGAACATTTTGTTCTAGAAAACGATTTCCCAAAATACTTTATTCAAAGCTGCTATACAATACTAACAAACACCTAACAGTCAGATCCTGAGATTCTGGTCAAGTAGTACTAAGGCAAAAGTAAAGTAGTGTCAAAGTGAAATTAAGAGAGGGTGCAACTATTTAATATCACAGAATTTACACAATTACCACTAACCTAGAAGGAAGGAGGCAGAGTACATTAAGGAAGAAAAACATCACCAGCATAACGAATTGTCATGAAGCCTTTCTTTCTAAACTCACAAATACCCTTTTTTCCCCTAGAAAGCAGAGATCTGAAACTACTGTGGGAAGCAGAAAATTTCAAAGACATTCTTGACATGACAGAACTAAAACCCAGTGGGTAGATAAGGGATTCTGGAAGGCAGTTATCCTCACCCAAGGAGGCCAGGTTCCCGTAGTTCTGTAACATCACGTCCCTGTACAATTCCCGCTGACCGAGGTCCAGGCATTCCCACTCCTCTTGAGTGCAGTCTATGGCCACATCCTGGAACGTCAGCTGTCCCTGAAATACACAGTACAGACGCCATGTAGCCGTGGGAAGACTTCCTAATGCGACCGAAGATGAAAACAGTAAGTTCAGAAACCTGGTCATGATTTAGTGGCTTGGCTGTTATTACAAAATATATTTTTTACACACTAATCTGATCCACAAGCCATTAGAGAAACTATTCTTATATGAAAGAGCAATTATAAAATAATCAGGGCAACATTAGCATATTTATTCTTCAGTGTCCTACTCCTGTGATATAGGATAAATTTTTTATCAAAGAAACAGAATTTTTTTTTTTCTCTCTTTTTAAAGAGTGTTCTGAGCCAAGAGTTCTGAAGTGGACCTAAGTGTCACATTTTTAGCAAGGTTATTTGACTTAGTAATGTTGAAAATTTTGCTCGATGAATGACGATTTTGAATTCCAATGAAATAGAATAGTAAGGTAGGAATTCATACTTAATTGGAACTTTAATTGTTTTACAGATTTTAACAGGTCTAATAGGATAGTAACCTTTCTTGTTGTCTGGGCTCGTGTTGGAAAAGAATTTCCAGACATGAGACAAAATGAGAGGAAAATAAAGTTTATTAGAATGGGGGACGCTGTTAGAATAGCAGGCCAGCTCAAATGAGAATGGCTGTTGAACAGGGGTCCTCAGTCCACGTTCATAGCCAGGGTACAAGGAGTGGGATGGGGTCTAGTGGATCATTGGTGAATGGATGAGGCACATATACTGGGTGGCGGAAGAGTAAGAAAAACACTTTCTCCTTATGGGGTAGGAGGGGAGATCATTTAAACTGCTCAGGAGGACCTGAAATCCATCAATACTTACAACATGGGGGAGGGAAAGATGGTAAGGGGTCTTGTTTTTCCGTTCCTGTGTTTCCTTTCTGTTCCAAGACTCTCCTTGGTTTTATCTATTCTTTTATCCCTGGGTCACCACATACCTCCCTCTCTTTATTTTTAGGGCCAATTCTTTAGCCCTTGTTGATACCCTGCTCATGTCTAACTATCTACCCATTTCGCTTCTCACACATCTGGGAATCCAGTTTCAAGGAAAAAACAGGCGATGACCGCTCTGGCTTCTTGAGGCTGAGCAGGAGCACATGGGGCTCTGGGTTCCTTTTGCCTACTCTCTTAGGGAGCATTTATGGAGGGAGATGAGAGTCCATGGAATAAGGTGACTTGTTTCAGCATTGTCTAGGTGTTAGTCAGGGAATATTCTTGCACGACCACTTGGAAATTTGTGGTATTTTAGAAGACGCAAAGTTTACAGGAAAGTTAAAGGTACATGGTCGATAGATTAAGAGAAGTAGAAAAGCTGTTCAGGGGCTAGCCAGGAGAACCAGGACTGGATATTCTTTCATGACGTTAGTGTTTCTCTAGGTACGAGAAGAAGCAAGAATCTGGGCTCATAAAATCTTTACCTAAAAATATCTCACTCTCAGAAGGCTAGTTCTGGGTTTTTCCCAGGGCACAGAGTGCCTTATTTCTGATCTCTACCCTGAACTGCTTTCGGCGGGGATGGGGGTTGGGGGGGTGGGGGAGTGGGGTTGAAAGTCAGGAGCTTGCTGTGGGTCATGATGCCATCTTTGTAGAGACAGCTGGCAGAGTCCAGTCAGCAGGGTCCCTTCATAGCCAGATATTTGATCATGTTTTGGGGGCATTTCTTGGCCATTGTGTCCCATGGCACTGGGTAGTCTCATTCCCAGGTCTAGGGAAGGTTCCAATGATAGGCCATTCAATGTGCTGTTTCTAGAGCAGGCCTTGTGAGTAGCAAAAGTCTCTGGACCATACCTGTCGTATTAGCCTCTTGATCCCGGAAAATATTCCCTATTGTTGCTTCTCCCCATATCTAGATTTACATTATTACAGTCATTGATAGTATATGGAGCTGCATATCAACATTTTATCACAGGCTCAGTCACACATTTAGTAACCTAAGAAACAATCTTCTGAAACAAGTGACATAGAAAATAATATAGTTATAGCTAGCAGTTATTTGGAGAAGGCAATGGCACCCCACTCCAGTACTCTTGCCTGGAAAATCCCATGGATGGAGGAGCCTTTTGGGCTGCAGTCCATGGGGTCGCTAAGAGTCGGACACGACTGGGCGACTTCACTTTCACTTTTCACTCTCATGCATTGGAGAAGGAAATGGCAACCCACTCCAGTATTCTTGCCTGGAGAATCCCAGGGATGGGGGAGCCTGGTGGGCTGCCGTCTATGAGGTCACACAGAGTCAGACACGACTGAAGCGACTTAGCAGCAGTAGCAGTAGCAGCAGCAGCAGTTATTAGTTGGGATGTAAGAATGAAAAGTCAAGAACTTTCATTAGGTAGAGCCCAGTATACCCCAGGTCAAATGACTTCACTTCTTAAATGACTATAGCCAGGTGGTAATCTCCTGGTTGTATATCATGGAGCATCTAATCTTTATCTGAAGATTGTTTACTGAGATTAGTTTTAGAAACAAACTTAGAGTGTCCTCTTTATAATTTAATTAAATCTTTAAAAAATATAACATAAGAAGGAACTATCTCAGAAGTGAGTCTTAGTAAACACTAGACTTTAATTAACAAAACTAGAAACTTAGTTTAACAATGAAAAAAAGTTAATATTTAGTAAAACATAATATTTTCATTATGAATGCATTAACCCTGTAGCCAGGGAAGGCTTTAACCCATCAAGTATAAATGAGGTTTCTCAGGGAGCTGGGAAAAGCCAGGCAGCCATGTTAGATTTCCCATAGTCCTGACTCTTTGATTTACAGCTGTTCTTCACCAATTTTTAATTCCCTGATTGAGAAGCAGACCATGGCCATGGTTTAAGGACATCAGGATGGCAAAAGTCTAACCATGAGGGGTTATTTTTGTAAAAGAGAAGGAGCTTTGTTTACATGTACCATAACCTTGCTATTGCTATTGCCAAGTCATTTCAGGCAAAGAAACTCATAATCTCTTATTGAAAGCTGCATTCTAATAAAACTTTGTTCTATTGACATAGAGATTAGACTAAATTCCAGTCTGGTACCAGCTTACCAGATAGCAAACAAAACTTGTTTATCAGTTAACCTTAGAAAATCTTTTCCATAAATCATGAAGTAGCAGTATTCTTACAAAGGGATCAGAGTGAAACCATAGAAGGCATGTTTAAATCTGATTAAACTGCAATTGACAGTGTAGCCTGGTCACTGCTGTGACTTGTAACACTTTAACAGGATAAGTAGAATTATAGTTCACCACATTTTATTAGGGCATATCAGATCTATATGAACTCCACATAATTTTAGGATATCTATATTAGTAACACAAGAATACAGTATAATCTGAGAAGATTTATCACCCCTTCAACAGTACTTCCCATGTAATTTAACATGTCCAATGAACCCAGGTAGTTTAATAGCTCCTTGGGATGTCTCAGGGGCCCTCTGAAGCATTCCAAAGGCAGCTAGAAGTCAAGTTATTTAGGAAGTTTTGTGGACAAATATCAAAAGGGGATATAACACTCAGTCAGATAAAATCACATAGATCACTGGGAAATAATATATTCACTTAGCCAAACTAACAAAGAAGATTTCATAGGTAAACCTAGAACAGATCACATCAGAGGTAAAGAAACTTAAAATCCATTATCAAAGGCAGCACAGCATATCAATAGAACTTGTATTTATGCACAAAATTCTTCCCTTGGGGTCCACTTTCCATAAGACCTTATCACTCTCTATACCCATTACTTGGTTCTCCCATCCTGAAACAGCCGCCTGTAAGTCAGACCTACTTCTTTTTCCCTTCACAAAATGTAATGTCATTCCTCATACCTTCTTTACTGAAAATAAATATGCTGCTTTTCTTAAGCAACCAAGAACTTAAGCATTCTGTAGATTGGGGAACATAAATACCAGTGATAATTTCTAAAAAAAAAAAACAAAACAAAAAACAAATCTAGAGAACATCTCAGGATGACATCAAGCATTATTCATAAATAGTTCAAAATCTCTAGTTTCTCTGTAAGAGGAAGTTAGTCCTCAGTAGTGAATGTTTCAGAATCTTATTTTATTTGGAAATGACCTAGCTATTCAATAAACTTCTGTTACTTAGTTTAGCACAGCCCTAGAAATTCAGGTTACCAAAATCTAGAGAATGTTTTAGACAGACATTTCTAAACTATAATTATTCTTAAAAGAGTTTCTCTGAAAGCTCATATCTCTTTTACATTTTCTTTGAAGTTTTTTTTCCTCCCTTTCCTAGAGGTACTTTGCTGGTTGACAAACTTGTAACAGATATAAAAATATAACAATATTTAACTTATAATAAACCTAGGCACAATGAAAATACTGTGCTAATGACTCTTAGACATATCTACGTTAGATGAGCAAACAAACATTAATACTAGATATTTAATATTTATATTTCCCAGTTCACATGAATCTGAAATTCATTTAGGTTAATTTCTCTTGTAGTTAGAATTGTCTGATTTGTAAGTGATTGCTTTCTTTTAGGCCAATTAAATTAGAACTCACTTACAACTTCAGCAATACTATTAAAAAAAAAAAAGAAACAGAGCGCACACTGAGACCTATATAAATCCAGGCATACAGAGATCTCATAGTTTCCTGCCTGACATTTAAAACATCTCTTTGACCCTTTGTTTGTTTGTTTGGCTTGAAGTTCTGATTTGCCCAAAGCTGAGTCAGGTCTCAGGCAAAGTGGGCAGTGTATTTCAAGGACATAGAAAGGGTTAATTTCAAGCTTTTCTAGACAGGCCTTTTAACAAGCTGCTTCTGCTAAGTCAATTCAGTCGTGTCTGACTCTGTGCGACCCCATAGAAGGCAACCCATCAGGCTCCCCCGTCCCTGGGATTCTCCAGGCAAAAGCACTGGAGTGGGTAGTTGTTTTTAAATGTATATGCAAAGAGAATTGGTTTTGAAGTTTCCAAGAGAAAGAAAATTTCATTTTAAGCAGTTTTCTCCAGAGTCTAAAGGATATCAGGGCCATCCTGTGCCAAAAAGTCATGTTTCCTTTCTGTAGTCTTAGTTTTATAGCTAAAATATAGACCAAATAGTGCTCAAATTGACTCTGATATCAGGGGCATTTCAGCTCATAAAAATTTTGGAGTGTCCCTCTGATGGGAAGTGAGGTCTTTGTCCCATCAGAAGAATCTGAAGGGTTAAGGGAATTTGCAGGAATGAGGGAAGCTTGGTACTTCCCAGGCCTGAGAAAGAGTAGTAGTCAGAAAGGAATACTTTAGGATGTTCAGGAGTGGGGGAAGCTTGGTTTCCTCTCCACCTGAAAGATAAGCTTCCTTAAAGGGGATTCTTTAGAACGTTAGGACAGTTTTTGATCCTTCAGGCTTTTGAATACAGAAGAAAGACCTGGACCAAAGGGAACCTCAGAATCCTTTCCTAGAGATCATGTGGATATGAAAGGTCGAGTAGGGGTCATCTAGGAAATCTGACGGAGACAGACAGAGAGGGACAGGAGACAGAGAGGCAACAGAATGCAAGGAAATTCTGAGTCCTTTCCCTTAGTGTGCCATTCAGAGGCCATTTTTTTGGGGTCCCCCATTTGTATTGGAGCCAGGCCTTTTGAAGGGTCAAAATCTTCCAGTTTCTGACAATGTAGCGAAAGTCTGAGTATGAGAGAGCCTCCTGGGATGTAACAGAACCCACTCTTAGCCTACCTTCTATAGAATGGGAGTACTGAGAGTCACTGGCTGACAGCAAGGAGTAGCTTTTCTCCCAGCGATCTCTCGGTGCAACTAATGCACAAAATGGCCGAGTGTCCCAACAATCGCATCCGACAGAGAGAGAAGACCTCTGAGAACCCTGCAGCTAAGCCACCAGGTGACACAGGCAGAAAAAGACAGAGATTCCCGGGTGCAACCAGGTGACTCACCATTTGGTGATTCCCTGAAACGTGGAAGGCACTCTTGGGATGGCTCAGAGGCAACAACCAGGCTCTTGTAAATCAATCCAGACCAAAAGGGAAAGAAGTGAAAGTGACAGGGAAGAAGGCTGAGGAATCCGCCTTACACTATATACGGGAGGTGGTGGCCAAGGGACAATGGTCTCTGTTTTGTTTCAAGCGCTATATGCTTGACACGGTGGACAGAAGTTGCCTTGCAGGGGGGTGGCAGGGGGTGTGGGGAATGTCCTTGTGGCGTGATCCATGCTGTGTGCCCCCTATCCTCACATGGGAGTCTTCCTGTGGCGGCCGCCCTAATGTCTTTTACGTGTCTGACCTGTGTCCACACAATATTGGTTGGCACAGTCCACACTTGCAAAAAAGAAAAAGGAGAGACCCTCACCCATTCAAACGGCAGCTACTTTGGGTGCAGTGAGCAGTGGGGCCTTTGGAATGCACCAGAGGATAACGCTGGCCAGAGTTCCTCAGTTGCTGCCACAGCAATTGCCTATTGGCAGAGGGTCCCTATGAGAAAGGAGAAGTGAGGAGGTGTAGAAGAGACTCCAAGTCCCCGAACAAGCCTCCAAAAATGTCATGATCTGGGTGCGCATTGGAAAACAATTCCCAGACATGAGACAATATGGGTCTGTTTTTACAGTTTCTGTATTCTAAGACACTCCTTGGCTTTATTTCCTCTTCACATTATGGGTAACCACAACCTTGGCAAAAATAATCATTTTAACTGTTTAGTATATACTCTATATCTTTGTGCTTGTTTTTATCACACTCTTGAAAGTGCAAGAGAAATAACTAATAATCAGTAAGGTTGCTCTTGTTCCTTTTGGCACATATTTTAACAAACAGCCATTAAAGGCAGAGCTGAAACTTTACTTCAGTTTATGTACTTCCAGTTCAGTTCAGTCGCTCAGCCGTGTCCGACTCTGTGTGACCCCATGAATCGAAGCACGCCAGGCCTCCCTATCCATCACCAACTCCCGGAGTTCACTCAGACTCACGTCCATCGAGTCAGTGATGCAATCCAGCCATCTCCTCTGTTGTCCCCTTCTCCTCCTGCCACCCATCCCTCCCAGCAACACAGTCTTTGCCAATGAGTCAACTTTTCGCATGAGGTGGCCAAAGTACTAAACTTTCAGCTTTAGCATCATTCCTTCCAAAGAAATCCCAGGGTTGACCTCCTTTAGAATGAATGGTTAGATCTCCTTGCAGGCCAAGGGACTCTCAAGAGTCTTCTCCAACACCACAGTTCAAAAGCATCAATTCTTCGGCGCTCAGCCTTCTTCACAGTCCAACTCTCACATCCATACATGACTACTGGAAAAACCATAGCCTTGACTAGATGGACCTTAGTCGGCAAAGTAATGTCTCTGCTTTTGAATATGCTATCTAGGTTGGTCATAACTTTCCTTCCAAGGAGTAAGCGTCTTTAATTTCATGGCTGCAGTCACCATATGCAGTGATTTTGGACCCCCAAAAATAAAGTCTGACACTGTTTCCACTGTTTCTCCAACTATTTCCCATGAAGTGATGAGACCGGATGCCATGATCTTCGTTTTCTGAATGTTGAGCTTTAAGCCAACTTTTTCATTCTCCTCTTTCACTTTCATCAGGAGGCTTTTTAGTTCCTCTTCACTTTCTGCCATAAGGGTGGTGTCATCTGCATATCTGAGGTTATTGATATTTCTCCAGGCAATCTTGATTCCAGCTTGTGTTTCTTCCAGTCCAGCATTTCTCATGATGGACTCTGCATAGAAGTTAAATAAGCAGGGTGACAATATACAGCCTTGATATACTCCTTTTCCTATTTGGAACCAGTCTGTTGTTTCATGTCCAGTTCTAACTGTTGCTTCCTGACCTGCATACAGATTTCTCAAGAGGCAGGTCAGGTGGTCTGCTATTTCCATCTCTCAGAATTGTCCACAGTTTATTGTGACACACACAGTCAAAGGCTTTGGCATAGTCAATAAAGTAGAAATAGATGTTTTTCTGGAACTCTCATCCTTTTCCCCTGATCCAGCAGATGTTGGCAATTTGATCTCTGGTTCCTCTACCTTTTCTAAAACCAGCTTGAACATCAGGAAGTTCTCGGTTCACGTATTGCTGAAGCCTGGCTTGGAAAATTTTGAGCATTATTTTACTAGCATGTGAGATGACTGCAATTGTGCGGTAGTTTGAGCATTCTTTGGCATTGCCTTTCTCTGGGATTGGAAGGAAAACTGACCTTTTCCAGTCCTGTGGTCACTGCTGAGTTTTCTAAATTTGCTGGCATATTGAGTGCAGCACTTTCACCGCATCCTCTTTCAGGATTTGAAACAGCTCCACTGGAATTCCATCACCTTCACTAGCTTTGTTCGTAGTGATGCTTTCTAAGGTGCACTTGACTTCACATTCCAGGATGTCTGGCTCTAGGTGAGTGATCACACTTTCGTGATTATCCGGGTCGTGAAGATCTTTTTTCTACAGTTCTTCCGTGTATTCTTGCCACCTCTTCTTAATATCTTCTGCTTCCGTTAGGTCCATACCATTTCTGTCCTTTATCGAGCCCATCTTTGCATGCAATGTTCCCTTGGTATCTCTAATTTTCTTGAAGAGATCTCTAGTCTTTCCCATTCTTTTGTTTTCCTCTATTTCTTTGCATTGATCGCTGAGGAAGGCTTTCTTATCTCTTCTCGCTATTCTTTGGAACTCTGCATTCAGATACTTATATCTTTCCTTTTCTCCCTTGCTTTTCGCCTCTCTTCTTTTCACAGCTATTTGTAAGACCTCCCCAGACAGCCATTTTGCTTTTTTGCATTTCTTTTCCATGGGGATGGTCTTGATCCCTGTCTCCTGTACAATGTCATGAACCTCATTCCATAGTTCATCAGGCACTCTATCAGATCCAGGGCCTTAAATCTATTTCTCACTTCCACTGTATAATCATAACAGATTTGATTTAGGTCATACCTGAATGGTCTAGCGGTTTTCCCTACTTTCTTCAATTTGCGTCTGAACTTGGTAAAAAGGAGTTCATGATCTGAGCCACAGTCAGCTCCTGGTCTTATTTTTGTTGACTGTATAGAGCTTCTCCATCTTTAGCTGCAAAGAATATAATCAATCTGATTTTGGTGATGACCATCTGGTGATGTCCATGTGTAGAGTCTTCTCTTTTGTTGTTGGAAGAGGGTGTTTGCTATGACCAGTGCTTTCTCTTGGCAAAACTCTATTAGTCTTTGCCCTGCTTCATTCCGCATTCCAAGCCCAAATTTGCCTGTTACTCTAGGTGTTTCTTGACTTCCTCCTTTTGCATTCCAGTCCCCTATAATGAAAAGGACATCTGTTTTGGGTGTTAGTTCTAAAAGGTCTTGTAGGTCTTCATAGAACCGTTCAACTTCAGCTTCTTCAGCATTACTGGTTGGGGCATAGACTTGGATAACTGTGATATTGAGTGGTTTGCCTTGGAGACGAACAGAGATCATTCTGTCATTTTGAGATTGCATCCAACTACTGCATTTTGGACTCTTTTGTTGACCATGATGGCTACTCCATTTCTTCTGAGGGATTCCTGCCCGCAGTAGGAGATATAATAGTCATCTGAGTTCAACTTACCCATTCCAGTCCATTTTAGTTCTGATTCCTAGAATGTCTACATTCACTCTTGCCATCTCGTTTGACCACTTCCAACTTGCCTTGATTCATGGACCTGACATCCCTGGTTCCTATGCAATATTGCTCTTTACAGCATTGTAGCTTGCTTCTATCACCAGTCACATCAACAGCTGGGTATTGTTTTTGCTTTGGCTCCATCCCTTCTTTCTTTCTGGAGTTATTTCTCCACTGATCTCCAGTAACATATTGGGCACCTACTGAGCTGTGTAGTTCCTCTTTTAGTATACCATCATTTTGCCTTTTCATACTGTATTTTAGACTTCAAGTAATAAAACACACACAGATTCACAGAGACAAATCTAAGAAAGTTGATAGAGGTTTGTGTTCATTTCAGTTCAGTTCAGTAGCTTAGTCATGTCTGAATCATTGCGACCCCTTGAATCGTAGCACACCAGGCCTTGCTGTCCATCACCAACTCCTGGAGTTCACTCAAATTCACGTCATCGAGTTGGTGATGCCATCTAGCCATCTCATCCTCTGTCATTGCGATCTCCTACTGACCCCAATCCCTCCCAGCATCAGAGTCTTTGCCAATGAGTCAACACTTCACATGACGTGGCCAAGGTACTGGGATTTCAGCCTCAGTATCAGTCCTTCCAATGAACACCCAGGACTGGTCTCCTTTAGGATGGACTGTTTGGATTTCCTTGCACTCCAAGGTACTCTGAAGAGTCTTCTCTGACACCACAATTGAAAAGCATGAATTCTTCGGTGCTCAGCTTTTTTTCATAGTCCAACTCTCACATCCACACATGACTAAAGGAAAAACCAAAGCTTTGACTAGATGGACTTTTGTTAGCAAAGTAATATCTCTCCTTTTCAATATGCTACCTAGGTTGGTCATAACTATCCTTCCAAGGCATAAGCATCTTTTCATTTCATGGCTGCAATCACCATCTGCAGTGATTCTGGAGCCTCCCAAAATAAAGTCTGCCACTGTTTTTACTGTTTCCCATCTATTTCCCATGAAGTGATGGGAGCAGATGCCATGATCTTCGTTTTCTGAATGTTCTGCTTTAAGCCAACTTTTTCACTAACCTCTTTCACTTTCATCAAGAGGCTTTTTAATTCCTCCTCACTTTCTGCCATAAGGGTGGTGTCATGCACATATCTGAGATTATTGATATTTCTCCCAGCAATCTTGATTCCAGCTTATGCTTCTTCCAGCCCAGCGTTTCTCATGATGTAGTCTGCATATAAGTTAAATAAGGCGGGTGACAGTATACAGCCTTGACATACTCCTTTTCCTATTTGGAACCAGTGAGTTGTCCCATGTCCAGTACTAACTCTTGCTTACTGACCTGCATATAGGTTTCTCAAGAGGCAGGTCAGGCGGTCTGGTATTCCCATCTCTTTCAGAGTTTTCCACAGTTTATTGTGATCCACACAGTCAAAGGCTTTGGCATACTCAATAAAGCAAAAATAGATGTTTTTTGTGGAAGTCTCTTGCTTTTCCGATGATCCAGTGAGTGTTGGCAATTTGATCTTGGTTCCTCTGCCTTTCTTAAAACCAGCTCGAACATCTGGCAGTTCATGATTCATGCATTGCAAAATCCTGACTTGGAGAACTTTGAGCATTACTTTACTACTGCGTGAGATGAGTGCAATTGTGTGGTAGTTTGAGCATTCTTGGGCATTGCCTTTCTTTGGCACCAGAATGAAAACCGACCTTTTCCAGTCCTGTGGCCACTGCTGAGTTTTCCAAATTTGCTGGCATATTGAGTGCAGCAGTTTCACAAGCTTCTATAACTGTAAAGAATACTAAAAACAAGAAAAGTTTTAGTCATTCAGTCATGTCCCATTCTTTGTGACTCCATGGACTCTAATTTGCCAGATTCCTCTGTACAAGAAATTCCCAAGCACGAATACTGGGATTGGTAGTCATTCCCTTCTCTAGAAGTTCTTCCAAAACACAAAGCAAAAAAAAAAAAAAAAAAAAAGAATAAAAAATTGATCAAGTCATGTTAATATTTTCATACATACAGTTCAGTTTAGTTGCTCAGTAGTGTCCGACTCTTTGTGATTCCATGGCCCACAGCATGCCAGGCCTCCCTGTCCACCACCAATTCCTGGAGCCTACTCAAACTCAACTCCACTGAGTACAGACATACACTCAAACGGGAATATATGCTCATTAGAAAGAAGAGAGAAAATTTTTCATGTCACTAAACTCAGGTAATTTTGAATGGATTAAAATGTACATAATGTTAGAGGATGATATTCTTTATTTTCACTGAGCTGTATTTTAAATTTTAATACAGTTGAGCATAAATTAGGACTAATAAGATTCTTAACAAGGGCCTCCTGCATTGCAGGCGGATTCTTTACCAACTGAGCTATCAGGGAAGCCACAACTAGAATTAAGGTTACATAAAAATTGAGTTTTGATGGGGAAACAGTGGAAACAGTGTCAGACTTTATTTTTGGGCGCTCCAAAAGCACTGCAGATGGTGACTGCAGCCATGAAATTAAAAGATGCTTACTCCTTGGAAGAAAAGTTATGACCAACCTAGAGAGCATGTTGAAAAGCAGAGACATTACTTGGCCAACAAAGATCCATCTAGTCAAGGCTATGGTTTTTCCAGTGGTCATATATGGATGTGAGAGTTGGACTGTGAAGAAAGCTGAGTGGTGAAGAATTGATGCTTTTGAACTGTGGTGTTGGAGGACTCTTGAGAGTCCCCTGAACTGCAAGGATGTCCAACCAGTCCATTCTGAAGGAGATCAACCCTGGGATTTCTTTGGAAGGAATGATGCTAAAGCTGAAACTCCAGTACTTTGGCCACCTCATGAGAAGAGTTGACTCATTGGAAAAGACTCTGATGCTGGGAGGGATTGGGGGCAGGAGAAGAAGGGTACGACAGAGGATGAGATGGCTGGATGGCATCACTGAGTCGATGGACATGAGTTTGAGTGAACTTGGGGAGTTGGTGATGGACAGGGAGGCCTGGCGTGCTGCGATTCATGGGGTCACAAAGAGTCGGAAATGACTGAGTGACTGAAGTGAACTGAACTGAACTGAAACATTCGGAAAATACAAAACTGTGATGAGACTCTGTGATGTGAGCCTGGACTATACTGGAAAAGATCAGACCTGGGTTTGTGTTGAAATTCCCACTCTCAAAACCCTACATCTGCTAAACACGCATGAGTGTTCATTTTCCAAAGCAGAAAGAAAGTAAGAAGACATGAAGTTACCCTGTTAATTGGGATAGTTTAGGCACATGCCTCACTTTTTCTTTCCAAGACACTTGTTCAAGTCAAGTGGAAAAAAATTCATAGCACGGGAATCTCACAGAAACACCTAAACCAGTAACCATGAGTCACGGAGTAAGAAGTTCATGGAGGAAAGCATTATCGCTACATGTGTATTTTGGCATTATTATGGAAACTATGATCTGAATCTATCATTAAAAAATGTTATTTTGGGGACTTCAGTGAATAAGTGCTCCCAGTGCACAGAGCTCTGGTTCTTTCCCTGATCAGGAAAACTAGCTCCCTCATGCTGTAGCTAAGAGTTTACATGTCACAAGCAAAGAACTTGAAAATTACAAGGATGACTGAAGATCCTATTTGCCACAAGAAGACCCAGTGCAGCCAAATAAATATTTTAAAAATGTGTTGTAAGCAAATTTCACTTCATATATACCTTCCCTGATCTGTAGCCTAATGTTGCAGACCTTTAATGGACCGGAATCTGTTGGTCAGGAATCGAGGATAAGAAAGTAAAGGAGAGAAAGGTGCTGATATTCCCTGGTTTATGCAGAGAACCAGTAAAGCCCTTAACACAGGGCTTGTACCACTCACGAAGGCAGAGGGCATTCTCTTGAGGAGGTCTTGAAAGCCCGAGCGAGAAAGTGAGCTCGGCAGGATTCCACGCTCCAGAGAATTAGCCTGAGGGATCAGAGAGAGAAAGAAAGAAAGACAGATAAACAGATACATACGGGGATCCAAGCTCTGATGGAATAAGGGTGCTTTAATGATATTTATGTGAGCATATATAGGCTGTTAAGGAATTTATTTGACAATGATAAAGATCAGAAAACCAAACGTATAGTAACCGTTACCAAGGAAACAAGGAAGTAACAATGGTCATAAGGTCAGAAGCCAACCCATATCTCAAGAGGGAGGGTCATGACTAGGTAGAATAACTGAAGGAAAAGAGTTCACTGAAGTAAATCCATGCATACAATTCATCTCATTATCTCAGTCCTGGGAGCGGGACTGAACTGATGGTGTACTATAATATGACTTTTACACAGCAATATTTTCTACTGTAATCCAAACCCCAAAAAAGATGAGAAATGACCCACACACCATTTCAGAAACTATTCTGATCTGGAAAAGAAATGATAAAATAATCAGAAACACATGGGCATATTTATTTTTGATTGTTGTATTTCTATGACACAGGATGAACTGTCTATAAAGGAAACAGGTAATATTTTTCAAAAGCATACTCTGACCCAAGAGTTCCTGACTGGGAGAAATGTGCCATTTATTTTAACAAGCTTAATTTTTTTCAGAGTATTGTTAACAAGCTTCTTTTAACTAGTGATGTTCAAAAACTGCTCCATGAATGACCGTTTTGAATAGTAACGAAATACAATAGTAAGGTAAGCATTCATACTTACTTTTGAACGTCAAGTGTTTTATAAATTTTACAGTTCAAATATGATAGCATCCTCAGTAGCAACAATCATTTTAACTATTTAGGATATACTGTATATATTTCTGAGAGTTTTTACAGAGTCTTGGATGTGCAACAAAAATAATTTAAAATAAATTTAAATTTACTTTATGTACTCTAAACTTTAACTATAATATACAGACAAATACATAGGGACAACTCTAAAGAAAGTTCATAGACATTTCTCTAACTGTGAAGAATAAAAAATACAAGAAAAATAACTGATCAAATCATATGAACATTTTCATGCAACAAACTGATCGAACCATATGAACATTTTCATGCATACATATATTAAAATGGAACTATATATTCATTTCACTAAAATCAAACAATCTAAGGCCATGGATGAAAGTGAAAGAGGAGAGCGAAAAAGTTGGCTTAAAGCTCAACATTCAGAAAACGAAGATCATGGCATCCAGTCCCATCACTTCATGGGAAATAGATGGGAAACAGTAGAAACAGTGTCAGACTTTATTTTGGGGGGCTCCAAAATCACTGCAGATGGTGACTGCAGCCATGAAATTAGAAGATGCTTACTCATTGGAAGAAAAGTTATGACCAACCTAGATAGCATATTCAAAAGCAGAGACATTACTTTGCCGACTAAGGTCCATCTAGTCAAGGCTATGGTTTTTCCTGTGGTCATGTATGGATGTGAGAGTTGGACTATGAAGAATGCTGAGCACCGAAGAATTGATGCTTTTGAACTGTGGTGTTGGAGAAGACTCTTGAGAGTCCCTTGGACTGCAAGGAGATCCAACCAGTCCATTCTGAAGGAGATCAACCCTGGGATTTCTTTGGAAGGAATGATGCTAAAGCTGAAGCTCCAGTACTTTGGACCCTCATGCGAAGAGCTGACTCATTGGAAAAGACTCTAATGCTGGGAGGGATTGGGGGCAGGAGGAGAAGGGGACGACCGAGGATGAGATGGCTGGATGGCATCACAGACTCGATGGACATGAGTCTGAGTGAACTCCGGGAGATGGTGATGGACAGGGAGGCCTGGCGTGCTGCGATTCATGGGGTTGCAGAGTCGGACACGACTGAGCGACTAAACTGAACTGAACTGAAGGCCATGGAAAATATGTAAGAAGCATTTTCAAAGGTTAGAATAAATAAAAATATTCACAAAATGATGATGGCTTTTATATAAACCCTAGGTTTCTGAACACACAGATGCACACATAAACACACTTAAGGTAAAAGCAACCATCCATAAGTAACATATTTTGGAAGAAACATTTTTAATCCATCTTTTTTTTTTTAAACTCATGTATTTTAGCATCTATGGTAAAACAAACATTTACAAATTGTGCTTGAATGCGTGCTAAGTCACATCAATCATGTCTGACACTTTGCGACCCCAAGGACTGTAGCCATCCAGACTCCTCCGTCCATGGGATTTCCCAGGCAAGAATACTGGAGGGGGTTGCCATTTCCTCCTCCAGGGGACCTTCCCAACCTGGGGATCAAACTCAGTTCTCCTGCTTTGGCAGGCGTATCCTTTACCACTGAGCCACCTAGGTTCACTGAAAACAATATTTTCTCTTTAGTAAGAATGATCAAAAACACAATATGAGAAATAGTCTACATTTTATTAGCAAATATAGCATGACACCCATTTAGAACACATTTCCAGACCTATGTGAAGAAACTGTAAACCTTTACTGAAGCAGATAAAGACTGAAAATCACGTTTTACTTGGAAGATATGGTGACATAAAGACTTCAGTGACTGCAAATTCAGAACAATTCAAACTGAAAACGAACATGGAAGTCTCAGCTGTATCTAGGAGAGCCAACATAATTTTGAATTTAAAAAAGAAAAAAACCTAAATAGAGGGAAACTACAGATTTCTGTAATTACAGTCTATAAATCTGTAATTCTGCCAAATTAGAGATGAAGTTGGAGAAGGCAATGGCACCCCACTCCAGTACTCTTGCCTGGAAAATCCCATGGACGGAGGAGCCTGGTGGGCTGCAGTCCATGGGGTCGCTATAAGTCGGACACGACTGAGCGACTTCACTTTCACTTGTCACTTTCATGCATTGGAGAAGGAAATGGTAACCCACTCCAGTGTTCTTGCCTGGAAAATCCCAGGGACGGGGGAGCCTGGTGGGCTGCCGTCTATGGGGTTGCACAGAGTCGGACACGACTGAAGCGACTTAGCAGCAGAGATGAAGTTATCACTGTATAGACTAATTGAAATTTTAAACTAAATGAAGCAAAATAGCTAAAAGGTAGCGAAAAAAGCTCATCTAAAGAACTCATCTTAGACATTATTTTGAACAATACAATAGAACGTAAACACAACAAAATGTTTTTTCATAATGCAACAGGTGAGGTGTTCCAAGGTAATAAAAATCAGAGGAGGAAAAAAAAGTCAAAGGGCAGAAAGGAAAGATTTAGATTTCAGTGTTGTGTAATAAAGAATTTAGGGACTTGCCTGATAGTCCAGTGGTGAGCAATCTGCCTGTCAATACAGATGACATGGGTTCCATCCCTGGTCAGGGAAGATCCCACATGCCTTGACGCAACTAAGCTAGTGTGCCACAACTACTGAAGCCCACCAGCTCCACAGCCTGCCAGTTATTAATACAATGACTGAACCGGTGCCTTAGAGCCAGAGTTTCACAGCAAGATAGTAGCTCCACCTAATCACAACAGAGAAAGCCCAAGTGCATCATCAAAATCCCAGTATAGCCAAAACTAAGCAAATACTAAAATTAAAAGAAAAAAAATAAAAAGAATTTGGCAGGCTTTGGTCCCCAGGTTGTGGAAGTTTCTTAACTACTCTTCGAACTTAAGGTTTTTCCCTCTTGGAATTTCCTTAGTGAGTGAAGTGGCTTTATTACTCTCCGTGGGCCCTGATTATTTATGCTAACAATATGACCTACAGTGGGCCTTTAGTTTAATAACGGGATGACTCAGGTTGTGAGGCTGGCCATTTCACAAAGACCAAGAAAGTGACTAGAGTTTTGGGGCTTCGAGCCAGGTGAGCTTATTACCTCAACCTCTAAGGAGGGGAGAATGCTGGAGATGTTATCAATCCTGCCTATGTAGCTAAACCGCAATAAAAACTCGGGACTTAAAAGCTTGAGTGAGCTTCTTTGGCTGGCAATACTCTGTTTTCTGTCACACTGATAGCCAGGAGGGTAATGGGTCCCTTCGGATGATGAATATGGGTCAGTTCAAACAAACCCGTTCAGAAGTTAAGAAGCTTATCAAGTCCAAGGAAACAGCATTTCAGGAGAGAGAGACAGAACAAACACGGACTATGCCTCTTACCTCGGAACGAGTCATTTCTGACTCCTTGCTTTCCTTTTTCTCTGGGCTTCCTTCTCAGGTAAGATCAGTCTTGGGAAGGGACCCCTGAGTGTTGAAAATAGGCTGTTCAATACTTAGAAAAACACACCGAGGTCCCTGTAACACAGCCCCACACAGAGGGAGGATCTCAACAGGTACAAAACACGATCCTCTACGTCCACGGACATAGCAGATTCTGGAACACAAAATCAAACGAGGTGTTTTTAGTTTTATTCTTTTCTTCAGAACTCGGGGCCGTTCCTGTCAAAACCACACGTTCTAGGCTGACCCTCCCGTTCAAACCTTAGGCAAGACCCTGACTAAACTCCATACAGAATAGAGCCTCCTTCACCTCTTCGTGGATCAGGGACCTAGAGGTTGGGCAATGCAGGACTTTAAGCAGCGGTCTCTACAAGTTAGAAGGCAGAGCTGCCAGAGAAGGACATGGACTCTAGAACGGTATTAACAGGAAGCGGACGTGGGCCCCAGGAACCTGCAGCTAAGATAAAGGACTTCAGAAATTCTCATGGCGATGCGAGGACACACTGGGGACGGGAAAATGAGAACGATAGTTTCAACGTCCACAGAGACCCCCGAAACCCACGTGTGAAGGACAACAGGCTGTGGGACTACGAAGTCCGGATTAAAAAAAAAAAAAACCTCACCGGAACTCTCTATCGGTCATTTAAACTCAATTCCGGGTTTGCAGGATACTGCAGACGCCGCGGAGGAAGATGCGGTACGGAGGCAGGTGAGTGCGCTTCTCCGCTGCCAAGGAGAGGTGACCTAATGGGAGAGGGTGTGACGAGGCCGGAAGCGCTGTTACGTAGGCGCGGGGCCAGTGGGGGCGGAGCTCTGCCTCCCTTCACCCCGCCCCTGTCAGTTTTGGGTCTGTTGGTCCTTCTGTCCAGCTGTGCTTCCTTTCTCTGCCTGTTGATGCCTTGAAATCTCTTTGATTTCCTCTGGAGCAGAGCTGCTTCCTGCCTGTTCTAAGTTAGTGTTTCACACAGCTTAAGGGAAAAGAGAATTTTGAGAGCTGCCTGTAAGGGAAGCCGAGATGTTTTCAGCAAGTTGAAAAACGGGGAAAATTCAAAAGCCCTTTGTGTGAGTGTGTGGAGATGGGTGTCTCCTCAGTGGCGAAAAGTAGAATGTAATCACTCAGATGATCCGTTGGAAGTGTCACTCGAGTGTAAGCTCCTCGATTCTGTCTCCTCACAACAAAGATTTAAGCCCCCCTCGACGTGTCACAGCTCTCGGGTCTTGGACAGACCGTGTTATAGCGCTCAGGTCTTGAATGGACAGTGTTATAGCTCTTTGGCAAATCAGTGTTACCTCTCTATTTTATTTAGATAATAGGAAAATCCATCTTCGAGGTGTGAGGGCGTGTCGACCCAAAGACAGGAAGAGAATAGCGCTCCACAGCGGGGGAGAGAAAGGGAGAGAGAGGGGGAGAGAGAGCCAGCCCCTTGGCTCCTCTTTTTAAATGGTTTTTTTTTTTTTTAACTTCCCCTTGGTCCTGCCCTATGCAAATTGGGCTTAGCCAGGAGTGCTGTTCTACCTGAAGTCCTCAGTCCGCTCCTCACACCTTCCTTTGTTCTATTTTCGCGGGCTTTCCCCTTCCCTGTCTTTTAGCCACCGCCATTCTGCACTCCTGTTTTGTATTCTACCTACCTAACAGGAGGAGGCCTCAGTAATTGTAACCAGAGCTCTGCTTACACCAAGGCAGATGGCTTTTCTCTTACGAAGTGATTGCGGAAAGAAAGAGGGAGACTGGAATCCACATTGTCATTTATAACGCAGCCAACAGAAATGACATACCGTTACTCCTGCCAGAGTCTATTAATACATAGATTGCCTCTGTTAATTGTTGCTGTTGCTGCTGCTGCTGCTGAAGCAACCAATTGCCCTGCTTCTCCCAGGACTGAACAAGTTTCCAAGAACCAGGACTTTTTGTGCTAAAACTGGGCACAAAACTAGGCAAATGGACCCGTGGATCATACCAACTGCTCTGCACTTAGCTTCCCAAACACCCTCCCCCACTGTTGGCTTTCTTTCCTACCCTCCTCCTCTTCATCCAGTCCTTGAAACCATAATTGGGAGAAGAGCAAACAGAAGACAGGAAAAACACTGATAGGCCCACAGACAATTGTATCCCAGGAGAGCACACCTTTCTCCTTAAATGTGAGATATGCAATTTCCTTGGTAGTCCAGTGGTTAAGACACTGTGCTTCCTTTGCAGGTTAGTGGGTTCAATCCCTGGTGGGGGAGCTAAGATCTCAGAGTTGAAGTTTTAATCATTTCTTACACAGAAAGCATTAATCACTACAATATAAAGGAAAATGTATGTCAAGTTAATAAATTACTTATTAAAGAAAAAGTGTTTAGGAGCTTCCCTGGCAGTCCAATGATTAAGACCTCACCTTCTGATGCAGGACTTTCTCTAGCAGGGGAACTAAGGTCCCACACGCTTTGGGGTGTGAACAAAATGAAAAGAAATATTTTTTTCTTAAGTATCTGTGCTGCTGCTGCTGCTAAGTCACTTCAGTTGTGTCCGACTCTGTGCAACCCCACAGACGGCAGCCCACCAGGCTCCCCCATCCCTGGGATTCTCTAGGCAAGAATACTGGAGTGGGTTGCCATTTCCTTCTCCTATTAACAAAAGTGAAAATTGAAAGTGAAGTCATTCAGTCATGTTGGACTCTTAGCAACCCCATGGACTGAAGCCTGCCAGGCTCCTCTGTCCATGGGATTTTCCAGCAAAAGAGTACTGGAATGTGGTGCCACCGCTTCCTCTGAAGTATCTGTGAGTGGGGACAAATCCTAAGTAGAGGATATTGATACTGATTTTCATGATAAAAGTATCAGTAGGTCAAATCTCACAGTTCTCTGCTGGACCTTCTTGTTCTGAATATGACTTTGGTCCCTAAGAAGTACCTACTATTGCAGACTACAGTGGAAATTATGCAGAAATTTCTATCTATCAGACATTGAACCCTAACTGTATAAACAGGGGGTATTTGCCTTAAGATACTTTTTGAGAAGTTATAACACTGAAATCACATTGATTATATTCTTTGCAGCCAAAGGTGGAGAAGCTCTACACAGTCAGCAAAAACAAGACTGGGAGCTGACTGTGGCTCAGACCATGAGCTCCTTATTGCCAATTCAGACTTAAATTGAAGAAAGAAGGGAAAACCGCTAGACCATTCAGGTATGACCTAAATCAAATCCCTTATGATTATACCGTGGAAGTGAGAAATAGATTTAAGGGACTAGATCTGATAGGCAGAGTGCCTGATGAACTATGGAATGAGGTTCATGATACTGTACAGGAGACAGGGATCAAGACCATACCCATGGGAAAAAAAATGCAAAAAAGCAAAATGGCTATCTGGGGAGGCCTTACAAATAGCTGTGAAAAGAAGAGAAGTGAAAAGCAAAGGAGAAAAGGAAAGATACAAGCATCTGAATGCAGAGTTCCAAAGAATAGCAAGAAGAGATAAGAAAGCCTTCTTCAGTGATCAATGCAAAGAAATAGAGGAAAACAAAAGAATGGGAACGACTAGAGAAAATTAGAGATACCAAGGGAACATTTCATGCAAAGATAGGCTCGATAAAGGACAGAAATGGTATGGACCTAACAGAAGCAGAAGATATTAAGAAGAGGTGGCAAGAATACACAGAAGAACTGTGCAAAAAAGATCTTCACGACCCAGATAATCATGATGATGTGATCACTCATCTAGGGCCAGACATCTTGGAATGTGAAGTCAAGTGGGCCTTAGAAAGCATCACTATGAACAAAGCTAGTGGAGATGACGGAATTCCAGTGGAGCTATTTCAAGTCCTGAAAGATGATGCTGTGAAAGTTCTGCATTCAATATGCCACCACATTTGGAAAACTCAGCAGTGGCCACAAGACTGGAAAAGGTCAATTTTCCTTCCAATCCCAAAGAAAGGCAATGCCAAAGAATGCTCAAACTACCGCACAATTGCACTCATCTCACACGCTAGTAAAGAAATGCTCAAAATTCTTCAAGCCAGGCTTCAGCAATATGTGAAACATGAACTTCCAGATGTTCAAGCTGGTTTTAGAAAAGGTAGAGGAACCAGAGTTCTAATTGCCAACACCCACTGGATCATCAAAAAAAAACAAGAGAGTTCCAGAAAAACATCTATTTCTGCTTTATTGACTATGCCAGCCTTTGACTGTGTGGATCACAATAAACTGTGAAAAAGTCTTCAAGAGATGTGAATACCAGACAACCTGACCTGCCTGTTGAGAAACCTATATGCGGGTCAGGAAGTAACAGTTAGAACCACATAGAACAACAGACTAATTCCAAGTAGGAAAAGGAGTACGTCAAGGCTGTATATTGTCACCCTGCCTATTTAACTTTTATGCAGAGTACATCATGAGAAACGTTGGGCTGGAAGAAGCACAAGCTGGAATCAAGATTGCCGGGAGAAATATCAGTAACCTTAGATATGCAGATGACACCACCCTTATGGCAGAAAGTGAAGAGGAGCTAAACAGCCTCTTGATGAAAGTAAAAGAGGAGAGTGAAAAAGTTGGCTTAAAGCTCAACATTCAGAAAACTAAGATCATGGCATCCGGTCCCATCACTTCATGGGAAATAGATGGGGAAACAGTGGAAACAGTGTCAGAGTTTATTTTTTTGGGCTCCAAAATCACTGCAGATGGTGACTGCAGCCATGAAATTAAAAGATGCTTACTCCTTGGAAGGAAAGTTATGACCAACCTAGATAGTATATTCAAAACAGAGAGATTACTTTACCAACAAAGGTCCGTCTAGCTGAGGCTATGGTTTTTCCAGTAGTCACATATGGATGTGAGAGTTGGACTGCGAAGAAAGCTGAGCTCCCAAGAATTGATGCTTTTGAACTGTGGTGTTGGAGGAGACTCTTGAGAGTCTCTTGGACTGCAAGGAGATCCAACCAGTCCATTCTAAAGGAAATCAGTCCTGGGTGTTATTCGGAAGGAATGATTCTAAAGCTGAAACTCCAGTACTTTGGCCACCTCATGTGAAGAGTTGACTCACTGGAAAAGACTCTGATGCTGGGAGGGATTGGGGGCTGGAGGAGAAGGGGACGACCGAGGAGGAGATGGCTGGATGGCATCACCGACTCGATGGATGTGAATTTGAGTGAAATCCCTGAGTTGGTTATGGACAAGGAGGCTTGGCGTGCTGCAGTTCATGAGGTCGCAGAGAGTCGGACACGACTGAGCAACTGAACTGAACTGAACTGATGATATTCCAGACAATGAACTATGGAAATTTCACCTTTGTAAAATTATGGAGAAATTCTTTTAAATCCCTCTTTGGTGTTTTGGCTCCATTTCTCTACTCATAATCTAAATGGAGGCACCATTCAGCAGTCTCAAGAATAGGAAATAACTCGTTTTTGGTAGAAACACTTCTCATGGATACAAGCTATACAAGCAGACACATAATATTCCTTTCCTTTGTAAGACTTCAGTATTTACTACTGCTTCCATGTGAGTCCCTGTCTGTCTGCACGGACAAAGGGAATAGAACCTTCCTCAAGCATTTCAAGAGTCCCTTTGGAGATGATCGCTACAAACTTTTAATTCATTAGCAACTGAGCAATAAAAGTTTTCACAAACAATCTCAGTTCCCCAAGCCTGTCTCACATTGCAGCTACAGGTGTAAAGATAATTGCAGTTCTGAGGGGACGTGAGGTACAGAATCACAAACCCATATCTAGGTGTCTGGCTGCCTCCCTCCCTGTCACAGGAGCAGTTTGACGTGACCAGCACCCTGAACCCAGAATCCGGGCAATGCAAGGACATTAGTTCAGTCGCTCAGTCGTGGCCGACTCTTTGAGTCTGGGTTGGTGACCATACGGGAAAAAGGAAGTCTTGGTTGAAGTAATCCAGTGCCAAAGCAACACTGGAAGGAAGAATAATTCAAAAATTAAATGGAGCTATTAAAGAGAGATTAGGTGCTACCAGATGTCAGCTGCCAATGCCTCCTAATGTATCTTAGTGTAATTCTTTTCGAAAAATATTTATTTATTTGGCTGTACTGGATCTTACTTGTGGCATATGGAATCTAGTTCCCTGACCAGGGATCAAACCTAGACACCTCCCCCCAATCCCGGCCCCCACCCCCCACACCCCTACTCTTGCTGTCACTGCAGCCAGCATTGAGAGCGAGGTGTCTTAGTCACTGGACCACCAAGGAAATCACAGTGTAATTTTTGTGACAGTGATTGTTATTGTAGAATCCAAGCGATATGAAATCTGATGTTTAATGTAACTAATGACTGGAGTTGCAGAGATATATGTGAAATCATGGAGTACCTTCCAGAAATCAAACATTTTTAGGATTACTACATGTGTGCCAACAGCACCTCCATGACTAATAAAAATAAATCTATAGGAATAATCTTTTATAGAAACAGTGTATACAGCTGATAATTGTGTGCTTAGTCCATCAATCATGTCTGATTCTTTGCAAAGCTATGGACTGTAGCCAGCCAGGCTCATCTATCCACGGAAGTCTCCAGGGAAGGATAGTGGAGTAGGTAGCCATTTCCTTCTCCAGGGGATCTTTCCCACCAAGGGATCAAACCCTGGTCTCCTGCATCGTAGGCAGGTTCTCTACCATCTGAGCTACCAGAAAGTGGAAGAAATACCTTTTCTAACTCGGCAATTTATGAAGTGCTTAACAACGACATTGTTTCCTACTGAAAACATCCATAATTGGCTGATTTGGGTCAGATCATTTTCCAAAAGTAACTTCAGAAGTGGGTTTCAGATGGCAGCTATCAGGCATAAATTATAGTGTGTCCTATTCTCTGATTTGAAAATATTCTCAAAATTTATATTTGGATAACTTCAATTTACAAAATAAAAATCCCTTTTAAAATATTCATTTTCTTGAAATGTGATATATTAATGTTTCAGAAATCTTGACTTCCACTTAATACTTTTAATGTCACATTAATTAACAGATCAGTTAATGATTTGGAATTAGTCATGTTTATTTTGTAAGTCACACCAGTTTACCACACATTGTTGTTTCAAAGTATCAGAGTTTAGGTTATAGTCTTCCATGACTGGTAGATGTTTATTCAATTCCTGTCAAAAAACCAACTGGTATTTCCGTCTCCAAGCAAGTAAAGAGCTCATAGTGCATTTGAAAAACAAAATTTGTCAAAAATTTTTTAAATATTTAAAAATTTTATTTTTTATTTGAAGGATAATTGATTTACAGAATTTTATCCTCTGTCAAACCTCAACATGAATCCGCCATAGGCATACATATATCCCCTCCCTCTTGAACATTCCTCCCATCTCCCTCCCCCATTGAACCCCTATAAGTTGAAAAAGAGCCCCATTTGAGTTTCTTGAAACATTCAGCAAATTCCCACTGGCTACATATTTTACATATGGTAATGTAAGTTTCCATGTTACTTTCTCCATACATCTCACCCTCTCCTCCACTCTGCCCATGTCCATAAGTCTATTCTCTATGTCTGTTTCTCCATTGCGGCCCTGCAAACACATTCTTTCATACCATCTTGCTAGATTCCGTATACATGCGTTCAGTTCAGTCGCTGTCGTGTCTGACTCTTTGCAACCCCAGGAATGGCAGCACGCCAAGCCTCCATGTCCAACATCATCTCCCGGAGTTCACTCAGACTCACGTCCATCGAGTCCGTGATGCCATCCAGCCATCTCATCCTCTGTCGTCCCCTTCTCCTCCTGCCCCCAATCCCTCCCAGCATCAGAGTCTTTTCCAATGAATCAACTCTTCGCATGAGGTGGCCAAAGTACTGGAGCTTCAGCTTTATCATCATTCCCTCCAAAGAAATCCCAGGGTTGATCTCCTTGCAGTCCAAGGGACTCTCAAGAGTCTTCTCCAACACCACAGTTCAAAAGCATCAATTCTTTGGTGCTCAGCCTTCTTCACAGTCCAACTCTCACATCCATACATGACCACAGGAAAAGCCATAGCCTTGACTAGACGGATCTTAGTTGGCAAAGTAATGTCTCTGCTTTTGAATATGCTATCTAGGTTGGTCATAACTTTTCTTCCAAAGAGTAAGCGTCTTTTAATTTCATGGCTGCAGTCACTATCTGCAGTGATGTTGGAGCCCCCCAAAATAAACTCTGACACTGTTTCCACTGTTTCCCCATCTATTTCCCATGAAGTGATGGGACCGGATGCCATGATCTTTGTTTTCTGAATGTTGAGCTTTCAGCCAACTTTTTCACTCTCTTCTTTCACTTTCATCAAGAGGGTTTTAGCTCCTCTTCACTTTCTGCCATAAGGGTGGTGTCATCTGCATATCTGAGGTTACTGATATTTCTCCCGGCAATCTTGATTCCAGCTTGTGCTTCTTCCAGTCTAGCGTTTCTCATGATGTACTCTGCATAGAAGTGAAATAAGCAGGGTGACAATATACAGTCTTGACATACTCCTTTTCCTATTTGGAACCAGTCTGTTGTTCCATGTCGAGTTCTAACTGTTGCTTCCTGACCTGCATACAGATTTCTCAAGAGGCAGGTTAGGTGGTCTGGTATTCCCATCTCTTTCAGAATTTTCCACAGTTTATTGTGATCCACAGAGTCAAAGGCTTTGGCATAGTCAATAAAGCAGAAATAGATGTTTTTCTGGAACTCTCTTACTTTTTCCATGATCTAGCAGATGTTGGCAATTTTACCTCTGGTTCCTCTGCCTTTTCTAAAACCAGTTTGAACATCAGGGAGTTCACGGTTCACGTATTGCTGAAGCCTGGCTTGGAGAATTTTGAACATTTCTTTACTAGCATGTGAGATGAGTGCAATTGTGCGGTAGTTTGAGCATTCTTTGGCATTGCCTTTCTTTGGGATTGGAATGAAAACTGACCTTTTCCAGTCCTGTGGCCACTGCTGAGTTTTCCAAATTTGCTGGCATATTGAGTGCAGCACTTTCACAGCATCATCTTTCAGGATTTGAAATAGCTCAACTGGAATTCCATCACCTCCACTAGCTTTTTTTGTATATATACTTATACATATATAATTTATATGTTTATATAATTATATAGCTTTTAATAAAAAATAAAACTTGTCATCGAAATGTGAAAGTGACTCGGTCATCTCTGACACTTTGCAAGCCCATGGACGATAGAGTCCATAGAATTCTCCAGGCCAGAATACAGAAGGGGTAGCCTTTCCCTTCTCCAAGGGATCTTCCCAAGCCAGGAATCCACCCGGGGTCTCCTGCATTGCAGGCGGATTCTTTATCAACTGAGCTATCACGGAAGCCCTGCCATAGAGCAGGCCTCTAAATTAGACTACAATCGGGGTGTCCCTGGTGGTTCAGATAGTAAAGAATCTACCTGAGATGCAGGAGACCCATATTCAATCCCAGGGTCAGGAAGATCCCCTGGAGTAGAAATGGCAACCCACTCCAGTATTCTGGCCTGGAGAATTCCATGGACAGAGGAACATGGCGGGCTATAGTCCATGGGGTCACAAAGAGTTAGACATGACTGGACATGACTGAAGATGACTGAATGGCTAATACTTTCTCCTTCTTTCAGTATATCTACATTTTATTAGATGCATAAAATTTACCCGTACTCCCTATTGACTTAATAGTAACTATTTGAAGATAAACAGAAATTTGCTACCCAAATAATATATTTAGAAATGCTATGAAACTTAAAATTAAATGACAAGGCATGGCAACATATACGTATACATGTATATTTTATTTTAAAACATAACCACTTTTGTAAAATACATTAATATCATTGTAATTAAATACAGTTATTTTATAGATCAAGTAAAGTTCACAAAAAAGGACAGAAACAGTATGGACCTAACAGAAGCAGAAGATATTAAGCGGTGGCAAGCATACACAGAAGAACTATGCAAAAGAGATCTTAATGACTCAAATATCCACAATGGTGTGATCAGTCACCTAGATCCAGACATCCTGGAGTGCAACCTCAAGTGAGCCTTAGGAAGCATCACTTACAAAGCTAGAGGTTTTGGAATCCTAGCTGAGCTATTTCAAATCCTAAAATATGATGCTACACTCAATGTGCCAGCAAATTTGGAAAACTCAGCCCTGGCCACAGGACTGGAAAAGGTCTGTTTTCATTCCAATCTCAAAGAAAAGCAATGCCAAAGAATGGTCAAACTGAAGCACAGTTGTTGCACTCATCTCACATGCTAGCAAAGTAGTGCTCTGAATTCTCCAAGCCAGGTTTCAATAGTATGTGAACCAAGAACTTCCATATGTTCAAGCTCGATTTAGAAAAGGCAAAGGAACCAAAAGAGCACTTTGCCAATATCCCTTGGATCATAGAAAAAAGAAACAGAGTTCCAGAAAAACATCTACTTCTGCTTCATTGACTATGTAAAAGCATTTGTGTGGATCAAAAGAAACTGGAAAATTATTAAAAAGATGGGAAAGCCAGAACACCTTAGCAGTCTCCTGAAAAATCAGTATGCAGGTCAAGAAGCAACAGTTAGAGCTGGAGATGGAACAACAGACTGGTTCCACATTTTGAAAGGAGTACATCAAGGCTGTATGTTCACATCTTGCTTATTTAACTTAAATACAGAATGAAAGTGAAAGTGAAGTCGCTCAGTCGTGCCCGACTCTTTGCGACCCCATAGATAGTAGGCTGCACGAAGCTCCTCCGTCCATGGGATTTTCAAGGCAAGAGTACTGGAGTGGGTTGCCATTTCTTTCTCCAGGGAATCTTCCCAACCCAGGGATCTAACCCAGGTCTCTCACATTGTTGACAGACGCTTTACTGTCTGAGCCACAAGGAGACCAGGGACGTCCTGCGAAATGCGTGGCTGGATGAGGCACAAACTGGAATCACGATTTCTGGGGAAAATAACAATAACCTCTGATATGCAGATGACACCACCTTTAGGGCAGAAAGTAAAGAGGAATTAAAGAGTCTCTTGATGAAAGTGAAAGAGGAGAGTGAAAAAGCTGGTTTCAAACTCAACATTCAATAAAGATCATTCAGTAAAGATCAAACCATTCATCAAAGATTCAATGAAGATCATGAAACCTGGTCCCATCATTTCATGGTAAATAGATAGAGAAACAATGGAAACAATGACAGACTTTATTTTCTTGGGCTCCAAAATCACTATAGATATTGACTGCAGTCATGAAATTAAAAGATCTTTGTTCCTTGGAAGAAAAGCAATAACCAACCTAGAGAGCATATTAAAAATCAGAGTCATTACTTTACTAACATAGGTCTGTATCATCAGAGCTATGGTTTTTCCAGGAGTCATGTATAGATGTGAGAGTTAGACCATAAAGAAAACTGAGCACTGAAGAATTGATGCTTTTCAACTGTGGTGTTGGAGAAGATTCTCAACAGTCCCTTGGACAGCAAGGAGATCATAAGTCAATCCTAAAGGAAATCAGTCCTGAATATTCATTGGAAAGACTGATACTGAAGCTGAAGCTCCAATACTTTTGGCCACCTGATACAAAGAACTGACTTATTGGAAAAGACCCTGATGCTGGGAAAGATTGAAGGGAGGAAGAGAAGGGGATGACAGAGGATGAAATGGTTGGATGGCATCACTGACTCAATGGACTCCAGTTTAAGCAAACACTGGGAGTTGGTGATGGACAGGGAAGTGTGGCGTGCTGCAATCCATGGGGTTGCAAAGAGTCGGTCACAACTGAGCAACTGAACTGAACTGAATTAAGTTGGAGAAGGAAATCGCACCCACTCCAGTGTTCTTACCTGGAGAATCCCAGGAACAGGGGAGCCTTTTGGGCTGCAGTCTATGCGGTCGCAGAGTCAGACACCACTGAAGCAACTTAGCAGCAGCAGCAGAACTAAGTTCTAATTTCCACCTTTTTTATAAAAAGGCTTTAATGTTTACAAATCTGTAAACTGTATTAGCCTCACTGCTACTTAGGGTTCAATGAAAATACCCATCCTGGCAAAAATTTTGAGGTACATAAAGGTATATTATATAGATGACTTTTATTTATTTTTATAATTTCATGTATGTTTTACCAAGATTTTAAAAAACTTTGATTTACTTGGTATGTACAAAGGTGGGAAGATAGTCACCATTATTCTAATTCATTTGTTGAAAAAAAAATCATCTTTTCACTACTGATTTGTAATGCAGTATTTATCCTCCTTCCCACCATTATACTGAAATTATCAATTCACATCCACCTATTTCTACTTGATTATCAAACTTTCATTTATTGTAACTAAATGATGTGCTTTAATAATTTTTTTACTCTTATCTTTACCCTGTGTGAACTTAAAAATCATCTTGTGTAGTTTAAAATATAATCATGGTATATTTATTGATATTACACTTGTTTGTTCCTTACCCAGAGATCGAACACTGGTCTCCTGTTTGGCAGTGGACTCTTTACCAATGAAACAACAGGGCATGACTTTTAAATCCTCATGATTTTAAGTTTTTTCACTGTTACACATTCAAATATCGGACACTTGTTTTACAGGAAGAAATATAAATAATTCCTTTTCAGTGGGATCTAAGGTAAATGAAGAATACTTAAGAGTATCAATTCCAGTTGATATGGTACAGCGTTCTGCCTCATCTTCTCATGCAGGATTCTCTGGCTCAGAAGATGATCAGTTCCTGAGATTAACAGAATGGCCTCCAAGAATTCGGCAATAGGAGTGATCTCTTTATTGCAGACTATGGCAGGGATTATAGGGAGTTTCTGTCTTGTTTACCATTTTCTCTCCCTTTATTTCACAGGAGGCAAATGTCGGTCTACAGATTGGATTCTCAAGCATGTGACTCTAGCCAAACTCTTAGTTGTTCATTTGAAAGGAATTCCTGAAACACTGGCAGCTTTGGGGTTGAAACAGTTCATCAGTGAGATTTGGATGCACACTTGCTTTTTATGTTCAGAGTCAGCAGGGATGTGTCCATTGGCACCATCTTCCTCTTGAGTGTCTTTCAGATGATCATCGTTCCCAGTGACTCCAGGTGGGCAGAGCTTAAGAGCAAAGCTCCCAAATATGTGGGCACCTTCAGTATCCTCTGCTGGATCTTCAGCATGATTCTCAGTATTTTGGTTTCATTTTATATGACTGCCAAGTGGAACAACACAATCAACACAAACAATATAGATCATGGCTACTGTTACTTGTGGTGTGCTGCCCCAAGGCCACAGATGTGAAGCTTTGTACCAAGAACACAGAAGTGGAGCTCAGAATCAAGGACACTTTCAAAGCTGACTGAGCCCCTTTGTAGCCTTTTCAAAAGCACACTGATAGTCATTACCAAGCTTCCCGACTCCCAGTGGGGCACAGATGCCCACTCCATTAAGCACCCTATAGTGCCCCAACCAATCACCTAACGTCAACCATCCAGCAGCAATTTTGCTTTGAGGCTGTAAAAATTGGCTATTAGCCCATGGAAACTCTCAGCATCCCCTGGTCTGTCCAGATGTGGGCCCACTGCACTCTCAGTGCCTGCTTTATCTCTGCTCTTTGTTTTCCATTAACTCACTCCTTTCTGAAATGCCCTGTGTCTGGACATTCTTTTCTAACCTGCACTCAGACTGCCTCAACACTTATGGCTGATTGACAATGTTGTACAGCAGAAACGAAAACAGCGCAGTAACAATCTAGAAGGGTGGGATGGGGAGGGACATGGGAGGGAGGCTCAGAAGGGAGGGGCGGGTGTACCTATGGCTGATTCTTGTTCATGTTTGACAGAAAACAACAGAATTCTGTAAAGCAATTACCCTTCAATTGAAAAATTTTAAAAAGACAAAAAAACTCAAAAACAAAAAATATATACATCTCAAAAGGAAAAAAAAAAAATCCCTGTTTTTACAAAAAACTGTGAAACAACTGCCCGGTGGATACAAATCTGCCAGCAAGTGCAGGGGACATGGGTTTGAACCCTGGCCCAGGAATATTCCACATGCTGCAGGACACCTTAGCCTGTGCGCCACAACTACTGAGCCTGTGTGCTGCAACTACTGACATCTAGAGCCGTGCTGCACAGAAAAGGCCACTGCAATGAGAAGCCCATGCGCCACAACTAGAGGAAGCCTGCACACAGCCACAGACCAAAGTTTAAAATTAAAAAAATCAGAGACAAAAATAACTCAATCAAAAATTGGGCCAAGACCTCATATCTCCAAAGAAGACATTTAGATGGGCAAGAGGCAAATGAAAGACACTCAGCATCCCTAATTATTAAGAAATTGAAAACAAAACTACCATGAGGTATCACCTCATTCCAGTCAGAATAACCATTATCAAAATGCCCGCTAATGATATAATAAAGGCTGAAGAGGCTATGGAGATCAGGGAACCTCCTACATGACTGAAGGGAATGGAAGCTGGTGCAGTGACTAGAGAGGACAGTGTGGAAATTCCTTAACAAACGTAACCTCCTGACAGTTAAGAAAATAAAGTCCATGAAGAGTCGACAAAAGAGATTAGTTGACAACTCTGTAAGTTCTTCGTAAATCATCTGCAATGCTGAGATTCTCACTTTTGATCTATCATTACCAAATTCTTTAAATAAATATGCACTGATACACCTACACTGACACATTCTCTATTACTTTTCTCACTGCTAATGTGTGTACCTTCAGATCTTTATGTATTGCAATCAATGTATGTCAAAGGCATGAGAAAACAGTTCCTTTAAGCCCAGATGAGAGACATGCTGAGAATTTCACATGGCATAAAATTTTATGAATCTTAGTTCAGAATTTTACAATCATGCTTTTAAATTATTCTTCCTGTGACTTTGTTAAATTTACATTTGCTAAAATGACCCCATGGAAAGTCTTAGTTCAACAGAAGAAGAAAGGAAAATTGAAGCCAGTGAGTTTATGAGAGAACTCACAGCAAGCATTGAGGGATGCTGTGGGAGGTCGAGGCTAGAGCCAGGCCCAGACAGTGCCAGTACGTGGGGCTCAAGCTTATAAATGACCCTGGGTGAAATGCTCTGGGCTCCGCAGACTGAAGGTGGATTGGTCCCAGACCAAGACGAGCAGGATTCTGGTGAGCTCTGTGAGGGTGTCATTGAAGGGGGCCTGTGAAGTAGACCCTGGGGTTGAGTAAGACTGCTGATCAGAGTCTTAACACTTCATTCATTATAATCAATTGAAACACTAGAAGCCATTCACTTTTATTAATAATCATGTATTAATGTCACACAAGGTTGAAATCAAGCATTTCACAATCCACAGTATGCTGCTGCTGCTGCTGCTGCTGCTGCTAAGTTGCTTCAGTCATGTCCGACTGTGTTCATGGTCTACATATTGCTGAAGCCTGGCTTGGAGAATTTTGAGTATTACTGTACTAGTGTGTGAGATGAGTGCAATTGTGTGGTAGTTTGAGCTTTCTTTGGTATTGCCTTTCTTTGGGTTTGGAATGAAAACTGACCTTTTCCAGTCCTGTGGCCACTGCTGAGTTTTCCAAATGTGCTCACATATTGAGTGCACCACTTTCACAGCATCATCTTTCAGGACTTGAAATAGCTCAACTGGAATTCCATCACCTCCACTAGCTTTGTTCATAGTGATGCTTTCTAAGGCCCACTTGACTTCACATTCCAGGATGTCTGGCTCTAGGTGAGTGACCACACCATCGTGATTATATGGGTCATGAAGGCTTTTTTTGCACAGTTCTTCTGTGTATTCTTGCCACCTCTTCTTAATATCTTCTGCTTCTGTTAGGTCCATACCATTTCTGTCCTTTATTGAGCCCTTCTTTGCATGAAATATTCCCTTGGTATCTCTAATTTTCTTGATGAGATCTCGAGTCTTTCCATTTTGTTGTTTTCCTCTATTTCTTTGCATTGATCGCTGAGGAAGGCTTTCTTATCTCTTCTTGCTATTCTTTGGAACTCTGCATTCAGATGCTTGTATCTTTCCTTTTCTCCTTTGCTTTTCACTTCTCTTCTTTTCACAGCTATTTGTAAGGCCTCCCCAGAGAGCCATTTTGCTATTTTACATTTTTTTTCCCATGGGGATGGTCTTGACCCCTGTCTCCTGTACAATGTCGCAAATCTCCGTCCATAGTTCATCAGGCACTCTATCAATCTAGTTCCTTAAATCTATTTCTCACTTCCACGGTATAATCATAAGGGATTTGATTTAGGTCATACCTGAGTGGTCTAGTGGTTTGCCCTACTTTCTTCAATTTAAGTCTGAATTTGGCAATAAGGAGTTCATAATCAGCTACAGTCAGTTCCCAGTCTTGTTTTTGCTGACTGTATAGAGCTTCTCCATCTTGGCTGCAGAGAATAAAATCATCTGATTTTGGTGTTGACCATCTGGTGATGTCCATGTGTAGTCTTTTCTTGTGTTGTTGGAAGAGGGTGTTTGCTATGACCAGTGTGTTCTCTTGGCAAAACTCTATTAATCTTTCCTGATTCATTCTGTACTCCAAAGCTAAATTTCCCTGTTACTCCAGGTGTTTCTTGACTTCCTACTTTTGCATTCTAGTCCCCTATAATGAAAAGGACATCTTTTTTGAGTGTTAGTTTTAAAAGGTCTCAAAGGTCTTCATAGAACCATTCAACTTTAGCTTCTTCAGCATTACTGGTTGGGGCATAGACTTGGATTACTGTGATATTGAATGGTTTTGGAAACGAACAGAGATCATTCTGTCGTTTTTGAGATTGCATCCAACTACTGCATTTTGGACTCTTTTGTTGACCATGATGGCTACTCCATTTCTTCTAAGGGATTCCTGCCCACAGTAGTAGATATAATGGTCATCTGAGTTAAATTCACTCATTCTAGTCCATTTTAGTTCGCTGATTCCTAGAATGTCGACGTTCACTTTTGCCATCTCCTGTTTGACCACATCCAATTTACCTTGATTCATGGACCTAACATTCCAGGTTCCTATGCAATATTGATCTTTCCAGGATCGGACCTTGCTTCTATCACCAGTCACATCCACAACTGGGTTTTTTTTTGTTTTTTTTTTTTTTGCTTTGGCTCCATCCCTTCATTCTTTCTGGAGTTATTTCTCCACTGATCTCCAGTAGCATTTTGGGCACCTACCGACCTGGGGAGTTACTCTTTCAGTAGCCTATCAATTCTTCAGTGCTCAGCTTTCTATATAATCCAACTCTTACATCCCTACATGACTACTGGACAAACCATACCTTTGACTATACGGACCTTTGTAGGCAAAGTAATATCTCTGCTTTTTAATATGCTGTCTACGTTGGTCATAACTTTTCTTCCAAGGAATAAATATCCTTAAATTACATGGCTGCAGTCACCATCTGCAGTGATTTTGGAACCCGAAAAAATAAAGTCTGTCACTGTTTCCATTGTTTCCCATCTATTTGCCAAGAAGTGATGGGACCAGATGCCATGATCTTAGTTTTCTGAATGTTGAGTTTTAAGCCAACTTTTTCACTCTCCTCTTTGAGTTTCATCAAGAGGCTCTTTAGCTCTTCTTCACTTTCTGCCCGAAGGATCGTGTTATCTGCATATCTGAGATTGCTGGTATTTCTCCCACCAATCTTGATTCCAGCTTGTGCTTCATGCAGTCCAGCATTTCTCATGATGTACTCTGCATATGAGTTAAATAAGCAGGGTGACCCATGCTTAAGCTGGGGCCAAGAGCAGTGCCAATAAAAGGATCACACAAGAGCTTGCTGGAGCATGAAAGGTGACACACAGAGCACACGCCAAGGTGAACATTCTGAAAGGAGCAATACTCAGTGGCTTCTCTCCCAGTGGGTGTGTGCCAATCCTACCAGCCTCACATCACAGATGAGAAACACAGATAAGAAACAGATCTGGGGCTCTGTTCCACTGACCAGGGAGCAGGTATCACCACAGAGAGGGCAGTGAAAACCACAGAGCAATGGGGAAGTTCCCCTCCATATCCAGGGCAAGCTCGACAATCTAATGATTACTTCTTGCTTTTAGTCATCTTAAGTGGAGACAACAGACATTTTCACAAATCCTAGGCTCCTGATAATCCTTTAATCCACTTCTTTTCAAACATGTTTCTGAGAATGTTCTATTAGATGCTTCAATCTAAAACTCATAGATGATAGTGACAGAAAACTAATCAGAAACTGAAGACACATAAGACAGTGTCTGAGGAAGTGGATTACAAATAAGATAAACTTAATAAACTGCTCATTCTTAAGAAATTAAATAAGAAGAAAGCCTTTTTAAAATATGGTAGAAACACAAGGATGTGTACTCATAGCTATGTGGAGACCAAAGTGGGACAGAAATCAATAGAATGGGGAAGACTGGAGATCTCTTCAAGAAAATTGATATACCAAGGCAACTTTTCATACAAAGATGGGCACAATAAAGGACATATATAGTATGGACCTAACAGAAGTGGAAAACATTAAGAAAAAGGGAGAAGAATACACAGAAGAGATATACAAAAAACATCTTAATGACCAATATAACCAGGATGGTGTGATGACTCAGCTAGAGACAGACATCCTACAGTCTGAAGTCAAGTGGGCCATGGGAAGGATCACTATGAACGGAAGTGATAGAATTCCAGTTGAGCTGTTTTCAAGTCCTAAAAGATGATGTTGCTAAAGTGCTGCACTCAATATGCCATCTAATTTGGAAAACTCAGCTGTGCCCACAGGACTGGAAAAGGTCAGTTTTCATTCCAATCCCAAAGAAAGGCAATGCCAAAGAATGATCAAACTACTGCACAGCTGCACTCATTTCACATGCTACCAAAGTAAGGTTCAAAATTCTCCAAGCATGGCATCAACAGTATGTGAACTGAGAACTTCCAGATGTTCAAGCTGGATTTAGAAAAGGCGGAGGAACCAGAGATTAAATTGCCAACATCCTTTGAATCATAGAAAAAGCAAGAGAGTTCCAGATAAACATCTATTTATGCTTTATTGACTACACCACAGCTTTTGATGGTGTAGATCAAAACAAAGAGTGGAAAATTCTTAATAAGTTGGGAATATCAGACCACCTTACCTGCCTCCTGACAAATCTGAATACAAGTCAAGAAAAAACAGTACTGGACATTTTACAACGGACTAGTTCCAAATTGGGAAAGGAATCTGTAAAGACTGCCCATCGTCACCCTGCTTATTCAACTTATATGCAGAGTACCTCATGCAGGAGACCTTGGTTCGGTCCCTGGGTTGGGAAGATCCCCTGCAGAAGGGAAGGGCTACCCACACCAGTATTCTGGCCTAAAGAATTCCATGGATTGTATAGTCCATAGGATCACGAAGAGTTGGTCAGAACTGAGTAACTTTCACTTTCACTTTATATCATGTGAAATGTCAGGCTTGAAGAAGTACAAACAGGAATCAAGACTGCAGGGAGAATTATCATTAACCACAGGTATACAGATGACACCACCCTATTGGCAGAAAGCAAAGAGGAACTGAGGAGTTTCTTGATGAAACTGAAAGAAAGGAGTGAGAAAGTTGGCATCAAACTCAGCATTCAAAAAACCAAGATCATGGCATCCGGTCCCATCACTTCATGGCAAATAGACGGGAAAACAATCAAAACAGTGACAGACTTGCTTTTCTTGGGCTCCAAAATCACTACAGATGTTGACTTCAACCATGAAAGTAGAAAACGCTTGCTCCTTGGAAGGAAAGCTATGAGCAGTGTGAAAGTGAAAGTGAAGTCGCTCAGTCTTGTCCGACTCTGTGGGACCAGTGGACTGTAGCCCACCAAGCTCCTCCGTCCATGGGATTCTCCAGGCAAGAATACTGGAGTGGGTTGCCGTTTCCTTCTCCCAGGGATCTTCCCGACCCAGGGATCGAACCCAGGTCTCCCAAATTGCAGGCAGACGCTTTAACCTCTGCACCACCAGGGAAGCCCATGAGCAATGTAGACAGCACAATAAAAAATATAGACATTACTTTCCAGACAAACGTCTGTCTAGTCAAAGCTATGGTTTTTCCAGTAGTCATGTATGGATATGAGAGTTCAACTATAAAGAAGGCTGAGCATCGAGGAATTGATGCTTTTGAACTGTGGTATTGGAGAAGACTCTTGAGAGTCTCTTAGACTGCAAGGAGATCTCCACTCCAATCTAAAGGAAATCATCCTGAATATTCATTGAAAGGACTGATGCTGAAGCTGAAGCTCCAATACTTTGACAATCTGATGCGAAGAACTGATGCACTGGGAAAACATCCTGATGCTGGGTAAGACTGAGGGCAGGAGGAGAAGCAGACAACAGAGGATGAGATCTTTGGATGGCATCACTGATGGACATGAGTTTGAGCAGGGTCTGGGAGTTGGTGATGGACAGGGAAGCCTGGTGTGCTGTAGTCCATGGGGTCCCAAAGAGTTGGACATGACTGAGCGGCTGAACTGAACTGACTGATAGGTATAATTGATTCTCTTTGCGATACAGTAGTACAAAATTTTAAAACAGCTATATTCCAATTAGAAATTTTTAAACTGATTTCTTTATATAATCTAGAATTTGTTATAGCTTGAATCAACTGTTAATAATATGGTAGAAAATGTGCTAAGCATTTATGCCAGTTTATTTTAAAATTCTATGAGGTAATTGAATATTTAAATATTTTAGCATTTTAGAATTGGGGGAAATACACTTAAGATATTTAATATGAGATCATATAAGGAAAAGAGAAACTTTGAAGTCAACCTGAGATGTGCATTCTTCACTTTCGGGAGATTTTGCTTTCTGTAGTGAAAAAACTATTTGAGTTTGAAATTTATTTAGAAAGTCCTATCTCTAGCTCCCAGTGGATAGGAAGTTATAAATCAGAATACACAAAACTGTCCCCAGTATTCCTAGAAATTTAGCAGTTTGTCTACCACTTCACTCACACATTTTTGGCTAGAGGTAAAAAGAAACTTTAAAAGGACTGTCATACAGTTACTCAAAATGGGCACAGTTTTCCTAGGACCCCCAAGAAATGGAAGAGCAGCCAATGAATGCAGTTTCTCACAAGCCAAGAGGAGACTTTTAGTTCACACTGTGATGAAGGAAAGTAATCACTGGAGATGAATTTATGAATGATTTAAGAGACAGAATAGGGCAGGTGATACATTTCTATGACAGCAGTGGACACAAACCCAGGTTTTCCAAAATCATTTCCACTGAAGATGATCTTCCAAAACCACCTGATGAAGGATGACTTCCTCACTACTTCTTGGACCTCTTATTTGAGTCATCATCTCCATCCATTCATTGATATATGGCTGTTGTCTCCATTCTGCTTATATTCCTGGGATTGTTCAATTGCTCCAGAAAGGTAATCAGGTCCAGCTTATAGCCCACAAGACCTGTTCATCAGAGAAAGGAATATTTGTGTTGTCAGAGATTCATCAGTGTCTAATCCAATATGTATTCAGTTGAGATGAGAATGCAAGTGAGAATGTTAATACAGCCCGGAAAATGAATTCCCCAAAATCTTTATTCAAATCACCTATTTAACACTAAGAAACACATAACATCAGATCCTGAGATACTGATCAAGTACTGTGAAGGCAAAGTAAGTGTGTAATTGTGAAATTAAGAAAAGATGTGACTATTTAATACTACAGAGCTTATACAGTTACCACTAACCTAGAATGCAGTGATAGGTTACAGTGAAGGGTGTCAGATTCATGATCTCCAAACAAGAAGATTTAACTTTGGGACCAGGGACCAGGCACCAGGGTTGATCACTCAAGAGCATTTGTGTAACAGAGTTTTATTAAAGTGAAAAAGGGCCAGTGAAGCTTCTGACGTAGACATCAGAAGAGGGTGGAGAGTGCCCCCCCCCCCCTTGCTAGTCTAAGCAAGGAAGCTATATACTTTTTAAATCAGTAATTACAATAAATCAAAAGAATGTCTGAAGGTTGTAAAAATTTTAACAGACCCACTCCGACAATTTACATTTGAGAATAACAGGATTAGAACTTAACAATAGGGAGATCCTACCAGACCTAGACCCCTTTATTGACTATGCCAAAGCCTATGACCGTGTGGATCACAACAAACTTGGAAATTCTTCAGGAGATGGGGACACCAGACCACCTGACCTGCCTCTGGAGAAATCTGAATGCAGGTCAAGAAGCAAATTAGAACTGGACATGGGACAACACACTGGTCCCAAATTGGGAAAGGAATACTCAAGGCTGTATATTTTCACCCTGCTTATTTAACTTATATGCACAGTACATCATGAAAAATGCTGGGCTATATGAAGCACAAGCTAGAGTCAAGATTGCCAGGAAAATTATTCATAACCTCAGATATGCAGATGACACCGCCCTTATGGCAGAAAGTGAAGAAGAACTAAGGACCCTCTCGATGAAACTGAAAGAGGAAACCACTACAATATTGTAAAGTAATTAGCCTCTAATTAAAATAAATAAATTTAAAAACTACTATGTATAAAATAGATAAATACCTGGATATATTGTATACCATAGGGAATTATTCCCATTGTCTTGTGATAACTTTTAATGGGGTATAATTTGTAAAATACTGAATCACTATGGAATATACCTGAAACTAATATAATATTGTACATCAACTATACTTAAATTAAGAAAAGAATTGAGGACAAAATGAATATAAGAGACACTTTTTTCTTTTTCTTGGAAGAAGAGCTCAACTCAATGTAAAGAAAGGTTCTTCTTTCTTGAAAAAAATAAAAAGAAACTGAAAGAAGAGAGTGAAAAAGTTGGCTTAAAACTCAACATTCAGAAAACTAAGAACATTGCATCTGGTCCCATCACTTCTTGGCAAATAGTTGGGGAAGCAATCTAAGCAGTGATAGACTTTATTTTGGGGTGGGAGGGGGGGCGCTCCAAAATCACTGCAGATGGTGACTGCAGCCATGAAAATAAAAGATGCTTGCTCCTTGGAAGAAAAGGTATGACCAACCTAGACAGCGTATTAAAAAGCAAAGACATTACTTTGCCAACAAAGGTCTATCTAATCAAAGACATGGTTTTTCCAGTAGTCATGTATGGATATGAGAGTTGAACTACAAAGAAAGCTGAATACCAAAGAATTGATGCTTTTAAACTGTGGTGTTGGAAAAGTCTTTTGGAAGTCTCTTAGACTGTAAGGATATCCAACCAGTCCATCCTAAAGGAAATCAGTTCTGAATATGCATTGGAAGGACTGATGCTGAAGCTGAAACTCCAATACTTTGGAGAGCTGATGCAGAGATCTGACTCATTTGAAAAGACCGTGATGCTAGGAAAGATTGAAGGTGGGAGGAGAAGGGGATGACAGAGGATGAGATGGTTGGATGGCATCACTGACTCAATGGACATGAGTTTGAGGAAACTCCAGGAGTTGGTGGTGAACAGGGAGGCCTGGTGTGCTGTGGTCCATTGGGTCACAAATAGGACTGAGCGACTGAACTGAACTGAATCAGACCCACTCCTATAATATAAATTCTAAGATATCAGGATAAGCCAGAAGGTTTTCAGGAAGGAGAAAGAGTCCTCAAGCAGGATACGTTGTTGTTATATAATCCCTAGTACAGAGTTTAAACCGAGTTGTTTGTTGTTTAATCATCAGTTCTGGGATTAAAGAAAAAGTCATGTGTCTAAGACACATAAAGACAATAAAAAGTCATTTTACGTGTCTGAGACAAAGGAATGTAGAGGGGAAAAAAGGTGTTTCTCCTTTCCTCCTCCTTTAGAATTCCAGACCCCTATCTCCTCTTCAAGAGTCCCAGACACCCCCACCCCTCCTCCTCGGGGACCCCAGACTTCTTATCAACCTGCCTAGGAACTGATTGTCACAGGAGGAGGCAGAGTACATCAAGGAAGAAAAAGCTTACCAGCATAATGAATTATCCTGAAGCCTTAATTTCTAAACTCACACATACCCATTTCCCCTAAAGGAGAGATTTCAAACTATTGTGGGAATCAGAAAATTTCAGAAACATTCTAGAAATGATGGAACCAAAACCCAGTGGGTAGATAAGGGATTCTGGAAGGAAGCTGTCATCACCCAAGCAGGCCAGGTTCCTATATCTAACAAAATGTCCCTGTACAATGCCCGTTGAAAATTTTCTGAAAAACTCTGGACCAGTGAGTTGAGTCACTGGGCTACCCGGCTGGCTAAGTGGTAAAGCATCTGCCTGCCAATGCTGGAGATGCAGCTTCAGTCTCGGGGTGGAGAGAATCCCGGGGAGGAGGAAATGGCAACCCATTGCAGAATTCTTACCCGGAAAATCCCATGGACAGAAGAGTGTTGGTTCTATGTATAATGGCACTTTCAAACTCTATTTTAAATATCTAAATTGCATTCAAGTGCTAAGTCATCACTGCATTTCCCAACGTCCCTAAAATCCCAACACCAAACCACATCCCAGTGGGAGTGAGGATAGGAGTGACTCCCCATGCTGATCTCTCACAAAAAGAATAGTTTCAACAGTTGAAAGTCGCTGATTCATGCTGAGAATTCATCATGCTCCATAGAAAGCGAGGATGCAGACAAGGGAGAAAAGGCTCTGGGACACAAAGAAGTAGTCTAAAGGCCAGGTCTTGACTATTATAAGATGAAATGGGAAAAAATAAGATGGTAACAAATGCCTGGGAAGAAAAATTAGGAGCAGAGAGCTAAAGCCTTGCAGATTCTCATTGGGGCATATCAGGAGGAAAAGCAGACACAGCCCCAGACCCAGGACAGGACATTTACCTGAGAAGCTGCCATTTTGTCCTCTTGTCCCTCCTGCTCTAAATTCTCTGGGTATGTTATGCTGCAAACACACTTCTGAGTTTTGAGAAAATACCTTTGACAGCATCAACACAGCTCTTTAACCTGCAACCACCGCTCCTACAGACAGAAGGACCTTGAAAAGCTGAGAAGACCGACCTCTCCTGTCCTCTGTCTCAGGAGAGATTCAGGAGCAATCAATTCCTTTGTGGAGACTAGCCTGTGAACTAATTTCTTGATTATTCTCTTCCTCATAGAGAGCTGCTAATACTGCTCCCACAGACGATGTGAGATGACTGACTTTCCTGATCCAAATCCAGCTAGAGCAACCCTACTCCTTCTCCTCAGACTGACGTCGGGGCTCAGCTCTCACAAAAGGACCAGGAGCTAGGTCCTTAACCAGGGCCTCCCTTACAATCCCCTGGAGCACTTCCAACACAACACAGTGATGCTCCCAAAGGACCAACATAGAACTCTGTTGGGAGGGCACCATTGAGGTAATTTCCTGACCCTGGTTGCCAGGAGCCAGCGTGAAGAACTCCGCCCATGGCAAAGGTCATGAGGAAGAGGGCTTGGCATACTCAAAGGCGTGATCAAGCCTCAGGAAACCCCCTGTCCCCGAGCACCTACCCCCAAAACCAGAGTCTGTTTTATGCTCTCACCTACACCTCTGACTTTACGAGGAGCTCTCCCCCATAACCATTTCTCTCGGAGAAGGAGTTAACTTGCAGCTCCAGTTAATAAAAATTCCTGGGAGTGACAAGAGTGTTTCAACTTACAAACTCCTCTGGAGGTTCTCTAGCCTGCCTGAGTGGGTTCGTCCGGCCACATGTGATTGTTTACAGCCTCCTAACCGTGAGAGGCACGACATGCTTTAAACTTTCTACATACAGACTCTTTTGAAAAGTTAGAAAATATTTAAATAGTATAGTGGATTGATTAGGAATTATATTGGTGAAGGGGTTTTCATTTATTGTGCCAATAATTGCTGCTAATTCCCTGCCCTGGGTGTGACAAGGGTGTCTCAGGTCAAACCTCTCTGCTGACTAGCTTGTGTGACAGCCTCTAAACCATAAACAGCACAAAGAGTTTGGAGTACTTTGAAAGTCTTAATTAGCATAGGGCTTTTCTCAATGTTGAGTCAATGATTGCTGCCAGGCCTCCATATCCTTAGGCACCTGGGAATATATTAATCAATGTATTTGGAATATAGAAAAGGAAATATAGTAGTTTTTGATGTTAGCAATACTAGACTTTTTGAGTTAATGAATTTTCTCTTTTGTTATAAATCACTGTACTTTGTTATAAATCACTGTGTCCTTGCTATGTAAAAATGCAACTTTATCACTATCTTAAGTCTAAATAGATCTTAAGGGGAACATTGGTGAAGGGTTTTCATTTGGTAAGCCAATATTTGCTGCTAAATTTCCATATTCCTTGCCCTTATAATAAATATAACTAGCATATAGGAGAAATAAGTATTAACCTTTAAGATTAATCATGTTAAACCTTAGACTAAGTAAATTCCTTTCTTAGTTGTAACTCACTACACCCTCACCCTATAGGAATGCAACTTTATTTGGAGGGTGGCGCCTGGTTTCAGAAAAAAATCACCCCTGGAAAAAATAAGTTTTCTGGTTAACTGACCGTTATCAGAAAGGGCCATAAAATGTCAGCAGGCCTCATGGCCAGAAGATGATGTAAAACACATAAGACCTTTGCATAATTTTATATGAAGCACCTGATTGTGACAAGGGTCAGGTCTGCTGACCCCCACGTGACTCTGTATTCATCCTTATGTATAACAAAAGGTATATAAACAAACCTAAAAAATAAAGAAATTGGATCAGTTTCTGGAAAGACTGATTCCCCCATGTCGTTTTCTTCCCTTCTGGCTGAATTCCCATCTGGTACGTGGGTACTCACCAAGCCTACTAACTTTGCCTGGGCTTCTAAGATCGGACCAGGGAGGCCTCAGTGCCTCCTCTCCTTCGGGAGAATGGAAAGACGCCTGTGGCCTACGTAGGTGGTGATTGGTATGCCACGTAAATCAAGTTATTCAGCCTCTTTTTCTTCACTAATTTTCCTACTACACTATCCGTTTCTAATCTCTATATATATCTGTAATTAAATAAGTTTTTTCCTAGGACGCCGATTCCATCCCCACCTTCAAATTACCCTGGATCCACCAGGGCTGGACCCCGACAACTGGTAACGTGACCTTGATGGGAAACCAGATGGAAACCACTTGGCTAACGATTATTTCTGAACCATCTCAATGAATACAAATCCCTGGTGGTCAGGTCCCCACTCCAAGAAGTTATCAATCTGCAGGTCTACAGTGTGGCCGTTAATGGAGTCATCAGCAAATCCCATTTTTTTCGGATGTTTCTTCCCCCAAACAAACGTTCAGGAGTCCTGAGCTCAAAGCCTCACACTCACCACACCTAAGACCTCTCTGTAGGGGAGGATTTAGGGCAGGAATTTCTGAGAGAGGTAAAGCTAGAATCAGGCAGAGAAAACAGGAGAACGTGCAGTTCAGCTTTGCAGTTACCCTGAGTGAAGTGGAAAAGAAATGCAAAAAAGGAAAATGGCTGTCTGGGGAGGCCTTACAAATAGCTGTGAAAAGAAGAGAAGTGAAAAGCAAAGGAGAAAAAAAAAAAAAAAAGATACAAGCATCTGAATACAGAGTTCAAAGAATAGCAAGAAGAGATAAAAAAGCCTTCCTCAATGATCAATGCAAAGAAATAGAAAAAAACAACAGAATGGGAAAGACTAGAGATCTCTTCAAGAAAATTAGAGATACCAAGGGGACATTGCATGCAAAGATGGGCTCGATAAAGGATAGAAATGGTATGGACGTAACAGAAGAAGATATTAAGAAGAGGTGGCAAGTATACAAAGAAGAACTGTATAAAAAAGATCTTCACGACCAAGATAATCACGATGGTGTGATCACTCACCTAGAGCCAGACATCCTGGAATGTGAAATCAAGTGGGCCTTAGAAAGCATCACTATGAACAAAGCTAGTGGAGGCGATGGCATTCCAGTGGAGCTATTTCAAATCCTGAAAGATGATGCTGTGAAAGTGCTGCACTCAATATGTCAGCAAATTTGGAAAACTCAGCAGTGGCCACAGGACTGGAAAAGGTCAATTTTCATTCCAATCCCAATGAAAGGCAATGCCAAAGAATACTCAAACTACCACACAATTCCACTCATCTCACACGCTAGTAATGCTCAAAATTCTCCAAGCCAAGCTTCAGCAATACGTGAACTGTGAACTTCCAGATGTTCAAGCTGGTTTTAGAAAAGGCAGAGGAACCAGAGATCAAATAGCCAACATCCGCTGGATCATAGAAAAAACAAGAGAGTTCCAGAAAAACATTTATATCTGCTTTATTGACTATGCCAAAGTCTTTTACTGTGTGGATCACAATAAACTGTGGAAAATTCTGAAAGAGATGGGAATTGCAGACCACCTGACCTGCCTCTTGAGAAACCTATATGCAGGTCAGGAAGCAACAGTTAGAACTGGACATGGAACAACAGACTGGTTCCAAATAGGAAAAGGAATATGGCAAGGCTGTATACTGTCACCCTGCTTATTTAACTTCTATGCAGAGTACATCATGAGAAATGCTGGGCTGGAAGAAGCACAAGCTGGAATCAAGATTGCCAGGAGAAATATCGATAACCTCAGATATGCAGATGACACCACCCTTATGGCAGAAAGTGAAGAGGAACTAAAAAGCCTCTTGATGAAAATGAAAGAGGAGAGTGAATAAGTTGGCTTAAAGCTCAACATTCAGAATACAAAGATCATGGCATCTGGTCCCATCATTTTATGGGAAGTAGATGGGGAAACAGTGGAAAGTGTCAGACTTTATTTTTTTGGGCTCCAAAGTCACTGCAGATGGTGACTGCAGCCATGAAATTAAAAGACGCTTACTCCTTGGAAGAAAAGTTATGACCAACCGAGATAGCATATGCAAAAGCAGAGACATTGCTTTGCCAACAAAGGTCCGTCTAGTCAAGGCTATAGTTTTTCCAGTGGTCATGTATGGATGTGAGAGTTGGACTGTGAAGAAAGCTGGGCACCGAAGAATTGATGCTTTTGAACTGTGGTGTTGGAGAAGACTCTTGAGAGTCCCTTGGACTGCAAGGAGATCCAACCCGTCCATTCTGAAGATCAGCCCTGGGATTTCTTCGGAGGGAATGATGCTCAAGCTGAAACTCCAGTACTTTGGCCACCTCATGAGAAGAGTTGACTCATTGGAAAAGACTCTGATGCTGGGAGGGATTGGGGGCAGGAGGAGAAGGGGATGACAGAGGATGAGATGGCTGGATGGCATCACTGACTCGATGGACGTGAGTCTGAGTGGACTCCGAGAGTTGGTGATGGACAGGGAGGCCTGGCGTGCTGTGACTCATGGGGTCGCAAACAGTCGGACACGACTGAGCAACTGAACTGAAATGAACTGGGTGAAGTGCCTCGGGCTTCCTAGGCTGAGTGTGGATTAATCCATTCAAACCAAGATGAGGATTCTGGTAAGCACAGTGACAGAATTGAAAGGTTGCTTCTGCTGCTAAGTCACTTCAGTCGTGGCCGACTCTGTGTGACCCCATAGATGGCAGCCCACCAGGCTCTCCCGTTCCTGGGATTCTCCAGGCAAGAACACTGGAGTGGGTTGTCATTCCCCTCTCCAAGGCATGAAAGGTTGCTGCTCAACCACAAAAGATGCCTGGATTTTTGGCCTCCTGTGGAAAAGAATTCAATCTGGGGCCAGAGATGAGGCTTGATCACTCAGAGCTTTTGTGTAATAAAGTTTTATTAAAGTATAAAAGAGATAGAGAAAGCTTCTGACCTAGACATCAGAAGGGGGCAGAAAGAGTGCCCCCTCACTAGTATTAGCAAAGGAGTTATATACTTTTAATTAATTAGTTATTACAGTCAATCAAAAGAATGTTTGGAGGTTGTAAAGACCTCACTAGAATGACTCCCATACTTTACATTTTTAGACCACAGGATTAGCCACAAGGTTGTTCCCCCCCCCCCCCCCCCCCCCACCCCGCCCTGAGAGACTGTCCTCAAGCAGGAGAATTTGTTACATAATGCTAAGAAATGTAGAGGGCAAAAAAAAGTACTTCCTCCTTGAGAATTCCAGACTCCTCTCTCCTTGGGAATCCCCAGACTTAGCAGCCTGCCCAGAAATTGATTCTCTCAGTGTGATTGAAGGGGGTCCTGTGAACAGACTCTGGGGTTCAGCAAGACTGCTGATCTCAGGAAGGTGGTCACCTAGTGCAGGGGCTCACAGGACTGGCTGGTGTAAGCTCAAGGACCTGCAGGCTGCCTGCTCCCCAGACAAATGCTGAGGCAGCAATAGCATGGAGTAGTTTAGGGAAACTGTCTACAATAATTTGTATAATCTTTCTTATTAGAATCATCCCAGTGTCCAAGTAGTTACAAAATGGGAGAGGAGCTACAACACAGAAATGATGGAATATATCTGAAGTTATGAGAAATTTAAAGCTAGTGAGTAAACTAATTTACACATATGCCATCTCTCTGTGTTACCAAATAGTTCATTGTGGTCTCCTCACTACAACCTTAAATAAGGTGGGTGAGGTTACTCTTGGTGGTGGGTTAACATTTCATTCATTATAATCAACCGAAACACTAAAAGCCATTCACTTTTATTAATAACCATGTATTAATTTCACACATATTTGAAACAAAACCTTTTACAAGCCACGGTATAATCCACGATTAAATACAGATAAAAAGTACGGAGAAAAATATTCATTTTTTGATATAATGATGTGAGATTTGTAATTTTTACAGCTTACCAAACAAAGCCTAGGAAGCACTACGCAAGCATGATATACACTAATTCCATGCCTTTTCCAGGAAGAGTTTCTTACGTTTCTAGGTTATTGCTGTCTTTATTTCACGATTGTTAAGTAATAATCATGACTTGTGTTGATATCATAAAGATACATCAATATTGCAGTGAACTGTCATCGTGTTCTTCTTACAAATAAAGGATATTACTATTGAAACCTTACAACCAACTTCTGTCCTACTTTAATACATGGAAAGATACCTCCATTTAATACCTCCATTTAGATGTTCATTGTCCATTTTACAGTATGGTATCCTTCATGTTTTAATGGAGAATAGATAGAAATGGTTGCAACACATATAAAAAGGCTAATCTTTAGTAAACCATCAAAGACCTATGTTTGCAAACACACTAGAAACAAAGCATAGTATGGATTATTTGACTGCTGAATTACGTTCACTTCAAATAACCTCAAATCACGTCATTATTAACAAGCATACACACATAGCTAAGAATTGTAACTCTCTAAAGCAGAGACATTACTTTGCCAACAAAGGTCTGTCTAGTCAAGGCTATAGTTTTTCCCGCGGTTGTGTATGTATGTGAGAGTTAGGCTGTGAGAAAGCTGAGCACTGAAGAATTGATGCTTTTGTACTGTGGTGTTGGAGATGACTCTTGAGAGTCCCCTGGGCTGCAAGGAGATCCAACCACTCCATTCTAAAGGAGATCAGCCCTGGGATTTCCTTGGAGGGAATGATGCTGAAGCTACTTTGGCCACCTCATGCAAAGAGTTGACTCATTGGAAAAGACTCTGATGCTGGGAGGGATTGGGGGCAGGAGGAGAAGGGGACGACAGAGGATGAGATGGCTGGATGGCATCATGGAACTCGATGGACATGAGTCTGAGTGAACTCCGGGAGTTGGTGATGGACAGGGAGGCCTGGCGTGCTGCGATTCATGGGGTCGCAAAGAGTTGGACATGACTGAGCGACTGAACTGAACCATTAACCTTCATGTCACAATTCATGGTAATATATCCATTTTCTATGTGTTTTAACTATGAAGTACTCCCTGCAGTCATTCTCCTTCAGAGAAACTTCTGAAAACAAAATTGATGAAATGACTTCTAGTATGCAATCTCTGATATTTACTTCAATTTAACTTTTGATTAAATAACTTTCAACATATTTGTTACATCATTTCCATAGGTTTCTTGTATAAACTCTTGTGGTTTTTGATGCATGTTTAGGGCAAACCTCTTCCATCACTTGTTCCATTACTAGGGTTAAGTGTGTGTTCTCAGATGTTTAGTGAGATTACTACTATGACTAAAGGCTTTGCCACATTCTGTACATTTATAAGGTCTCTCTCCAGTATGAATTCGCTGATGCTGAGTAAGATGTGCGCACTGAATAAAGGCCTTGCTACATTCTTTACATTTATAAGGTCTCTCCCCAGAATGAATTCGCTGATGTGTAGTAAGAACTGAGTACTGATGAAAGGCTTTGTTACATTCTTTACATTTATAAGGCTTCTCTCCAGTATGAATTTGCTGATGTCGAGTAAGATTTGAGCACTGAATAAAGGCTTTGTCACATTCTTTACATTTATAAGGTCTCTCCCCAGAATGAATTCGCTGATGTCCAGTAAGAAGTGAGAGACGATGAAAGGCTTTGTTACATTCTTTACATTTATAAGGCTTCTCTCCAGTATGAATTCGCTGATGATAGGTTAGCTGTGAGTAACAGATAAAGGCTTTGCTACATTCTGTACATCTATAAGGTCTCTCTCCAGTATGAATTTGCTGATGATAGGTGAGATGTGAGTAACAGACAAAGGCTTTGCTACATTCTGTACATTTATAAGGTTTCTCTCCAGTATGAATTCGCAGATGTTGAGTAAGATGTGAGTTGTAAGTAAAGGCTTTGCCACATTCTGTACATTTATAAGGTCTCTCTCCAGTGTGAATTCTCTGATGTTTAGTAAGAAGTGAGTGAAGGTTAAACACTTTGCTACATTCTGTACATTTGAAAGGTTTCCTTCCTGTATGAATTTTGTTATGTCTACTTAGATGGCATGACTTACTAAACACTTTCCCACATATCTTACACTGGTTTTCTTTCTGTGGATTCTGAATAGTGTGCTGTTGAATAAGTTCTGAAGACTGATTAGAAACCTGACCATATTCACGACAAATCCTGTCTTCAGGACAAGTAGTCTTATCTAGAGAAAAACCTGACATTTGATCAAAGGTATTTCTACATTTACTACTTTTAGAATCCTTGTCTGAAGATTCGGGCCCCTGATGTTTCATAAGGTTTGCATCTCCTTCAACTGTATACCCAGTTTCATTGCCTGAATACCTTCTCACTCCACCATAAATATTCTTGTAATTATTGGAATTGGAGCTCTTACTTAAGGCATGACTCATTTTATTACACATAGAAAGTTGTTGTGTCTTAACCATATCACAATATGTACTGAACAATAATGGTTGGATTGTGTCTGTTCCATTATCATCACCATGATACATCTTGGAATGCAGAGAAAATATCTGTTGGGGGAAGACAAATGACCCCCTGCTCATGGATCCCTCAAATTGATTAGATTGTGAGTTTGCCCACTCATTGTTAAATTGTACGTGTTCAGACATGCTTGAATGTATGTTTAGTCGAGGCCTACGTTCAGAATTGTCTGAATGAGTATCTGCAGTAGAGACTAGATTACCTTTCAGACTTTCCACGTTTCCTTTCAGAGAACATGTATGTTTCAAAAGACGATGGAAATCTTTTCTTAAACAATTACACTTCTCGGCAGATGTTGAAGACTGAAGTTGGTCATTTTCCCAATTTGACTCACGTTGTTCCTTTCTTCTTCCAGTGATGTTAGCATTATGTGTAACTGTTTCCATTTCTTTATGTCCATATAAACATCCTCTCTGTCTTTCATATACCCTTGTATATTCCCAGTCTTTCAGAAATATTTGATCTAGTCCTAGGTTTCCTTTTGGGAATACATCTTCTAACGCTGCATTCTTTGGCATCAAATCCTGGGTGTCTTGTGGAGACATAGCTGAAAGATACCAAATAAAAAGTAATTTTCCCTGCTATTCTCAGTGAATATCTTTAAAAGATTTAGAAAAAATTGATGACCATTAGCTAGTTTAAAAATAAAACAGAGACGGAAGGATCAAGATGCCAGAGGCTTAGGCAGATGTGAAGCTCATCTCTTTCTCCATAAATGAATGAGAAATGAAACAATTCTCACAGAGCCCAGCTGAACACTAGCAGAGGCCCTTGGAAATCTGAAAGGACAAGAAAGACTCCTGCTGAGCCAGGTAGGACAAAAGAAAGAAGAAGGAAAAGGAAGAAGAGAGGAAGTGGATTCAGGCCTGCAACCCTGTGGGGAGATGAACCTGAGGCGAGGTCTCCGTATCGGGGGAAGCCCCTCTCTGGGGGAGCTCAGTTTGGACAGAAGGAGAGCCTCATTCTCTGTGACAAGAGAACACCAGCATGTGGCAGCAGGACAGAGTGAGAGCTGCACACAGGGTACTGACGCCAGCACTGCCCACCCAGCCTTAAAGGCATGTCCATCAATGAAGAAAAGAGCTGCATGCCGAAATGTGGGGTTTGGAGAGCAGACCCAGGCAGTGGACTGCTGTTGGTGATGAGGAAACATCCTGAAGGGATGGGAGTAAGGGAGGAGCTCTGAAAACGGGATGCTTGTGGTGGAAGCCTAAATCACAAGAGAGCAGAGTGCCGTTGGTGAATGATGCCCAAAGAAGAAGCCCACTGCATCCCTTGTCCCTTGTGCTGGCCCCTGCTTGACAGGGACTACGAAGACCCCCACCCACATAGGTCTTTAGAGCCCCCAGTCATGGCCTCCCCCATTGACCTCATCCACAATCAGCAGACTCCTGTGCTCTGGGTAGCCTCAGGAGCAGACACCTGTGAGTTGGCCATAGGCACAGATGGAGCTGAAAGCACACGTGAACCCCAAGGATAAAGAAGAAAAGCTGAAAACTCTCCTTGAAGCAACACAAGCCAGGGTCGTACACCCACGACTGGCTTTATAACCTCAGCCCCTACAGAGCATCTGAATCAAATACCAGGGCTCTCTCATTCATGGCAGGAATAGCTTTAGCAGCTGTAGACTTTGTGGACTCCTACACAAGGGAGCTGGGCCAGGACAGAGCCTGAGCTGCCCCGCAGCACCACAGCGGGCCAGCCCCATGCTCAATGCAATCCCAGGACCTGACTTCACTGAATCTATGCTGGTGACCTTGTGAAAACAACAGCTGAGAGACACTAGGGCCATGTGCCATCATGCCCATGGTTAAGGTGGGGACAACAGCAGTGCCAACACTACATAGCATAGGAGCTTGCAGAATGCATGAGGGGGCACCAGAGCACACCCTGAGGTGAACATCCCCAGAGGAGTAATACTCAGTGACTTCTCTCCCAGTGGGTGTGCTCCATCCCACCTGCCTCGCACCACAGATCAGAATCACAGTGAAGACTCAGATCTGGGGTCTCTATTCCACCAAGCAGCGCGCAGGCCCCACCAGAGAGAGGGCAGTAACAACCACAGAACAATGGGAAAACAGCCCTGAATATCCCCGGCAGGCTCTGGTCAAGGTTAACAGCAATCAAAGCACAGATCAAGAGAGGATAAGGGCACAAACCTCTGGACCAACCTCACCCACCAAGGTGCAGATACCAGAAGGAAGACTAACTACACTCCTGCACTCTTCAAAACAGAGACCACAAACAGAAGGCTGGACAAAATGAGATGGCAAAGAAATAGGTTATGGGGAAGAAACAAGACAAAAACCTCCAAGGACCATTGAATTAAGAGGTGATAGGCAATCTAATAATTACTTCTTGCTTTTAGTCATCTTAAGTGGAGCACCAAACACTTTCACATCCTAGGTGCCTAGTAATTCTTAAATCTACTTCTTGCCACACATGTTTCTGAGAATGGTCTATGTTTCTGAGATGTTTCAATTTAAAAATCATAGATGATAGTGACAGAGAACTAAGCAGAAACTGAGGAGACATAGGCACTGTCTGAGGAAGCTGAATACAAATAAGAGAAACTTAGTAAAGTCCTAGTTTTAAGAAATCAAATAAAAAGAGAGACTTTCAAACTATGATTCAAAGAGGAAACTCTACTCATTGCTCTGTGTAGATCTAAATGGGAAGGAAATCAATAGGACGGTAAAGACTAGAGATCTCTTTAAGAAAATTAGAGGTACCAGGAATATTTCATGCAAAGATGGGAACAATAAAGGACAGAAATGGGATGGACCTAAAAGAAGCAGAAGATATTAAGAGAAGTTGCCAAGAATACATAGAAGAACTATACAAAAAAGATCTTAATGACTGAGATAACCACGATGGTGTGATCACTCACCTAGTAAGAGACATCCTGGCATCCAAAGTCAAGTCGGTGTTAGAAGGCACGAAGACCAACAAGCTAGTGCAGGTGATGGAACTCCAGCTGACCTATTTCAAGTCCTAAAAGAAGATAATGCTAAAGTTCTGCACTCGATAAGCCAGCAAATTTGGAAAATTCAGCAGTGGCCACAGGACGAGAAAAGGTCAGTTTTCCTTCCAATCACAAAGAAAGGCAATGCCAAAGAACGCTCAAACTACTACACAATTTTCCTCATTTCAAACAACAACAAAGGCTCAATATTCTCCAAGTGAGGCTTCAACAGTACATGAACCGAGAGCTTCCAGCTGCTCAAGCTGGATTTAGAAATGGCAGAGGAATGAGAGATCAAATTGCCAACATCCCTTGGATAATAGAATAAGCAAGAGAGTTCTGGAAAAACAACTACATCTGCTTTATTGACTACACCACAGTCTTTGATTGTGTGGATAACAAGCAACCATGGAAAATGCTTAGAGAGATGGGAACACCAGAGTACCCTACCTGCGTCCTGAGAAATCTGTATGCATGTCAAGAAGCAACAGGGAGAACTGGACATGTGACAACGGACTGATTCCAAATTGGGAAAGGAGTACGTCAAGGCTATATATTGTCACCCTGCTTATTTAACCTATATGCACAGTACATCATGCAACATACCAGGTTGGATGAAGCACAAATTGGAATCAAGATTTCACAGAGAAATATCCATAATCTCAGATATACAGATGACACCACCCTTATAGCAGAAAGTGAATGAAACGTTGTTGCTGAATCACGCAAAGACGCCGGGATTCTTGTTCTGGAGGATAAGAATTCAATTCAGGGCCAGAGATGATGCTGGATTGCTCAGAGCTTTTTTGTAATAAAGTTTTATTAAAGTATAAAGGAGATAGAGAAGCTTCTAGACATCAGAAAGGGGTAGACATCAGAAGGGGGTAGAAAGAGTACCCCCATGCTACTGTTAGCAATGGAGTTATATACTCTCCAATGAATCCAAAGAATGTCTGGAGGTTGTAAAGATCTCACCAGACCTACCCCCATAATTTACATTTTAAGATAACAGGATTAGCTAGAAGGTTTAGTCCAGAGACTGCCTTAGGCAGGAGACATTATTGTTACATCATCCTTGTAAAGACCAGACCTACTCCCATAATTTACAGGTTAAGATAACAGGATTATCCAGAAGGTTCAATCCAGAGACTGTCCTCAGGCAGGATACATAATCCTAAGGAATGTAGAAGGAAAAAAAGTTTGTCGCTTTTTCCTCCTTGAGAATTCGGACCCCTCTCTCCCTGAGGACCCCTAGACTTCTTATCAACCTGCCTAGGAAATGACTTTCTCACAAAGTGGAACTGAGGAGTCTCTTGATGAAAATGAAAGAAGAGGGTGAAAAAGCTGGCTTCAAACTTAACCTTCAAAAAAGGAAGATCATGGCACCGGTCAGATCGTTTCATGACAAACAGTGGAAGAAACAGTGGAAACAGAGAGAGACTTTAATTTGGGGGGTTCCAAAATCACTGCAGATGGTGACTACAGCCATGAAAGTAAAAGACCCTTGCTCCTTGGAAGAAAAGCTATGACCAACCTAGGCAGCATATTAAAAACCAGAAACATTACTTTGCTGACAAAGGTCCATCTAGTCAAAGCTATGGTTTTTCCAGTAGTCATCTATGGATGTGCGAGTTGGAGCATGAAGACAGCTGAGTGCCAAAGAATTGATGCTTTTGAACTGTGGTGTTGAAGAAGACTCTTGAGAGTTCCTTGGACTGCAAGATCACACCACTCCATCCTAAAGGAAATCAGTCCTCAGTATTCATTGGAAGGACATGCTGAAGCTGAAGATCCAATACTTTGACCACCTGATGCGAAGAACAGACTCACTGAAAAAGACCCTGATGATGGGAAAAATTGAAGATGAGAGAAGGGGACGACAGAGGATGAGATGGTTGCATGGCATCAGTGACTTGATGGACATGAGTTTGAGGAAGCTCTGGGAGTTGCTGATGGACAGGGAAGCCTGGCTTGCTGGAGACCATGGATCACAGAGTCAGACTCGAGTGAGTGACTGAACTGAACTGACTAATATGTATAATTGATTCTCTTTGCTGTATAGTAGAACAGCTATATTCCAATTAGAAATTTTAATAGTTTGAATCAACCATTAATAACATAGTGGAAAATGTGGTGAGATTTCATGTCAATTTATTTTAAAATTCTATGAAGTAATAGAACATAATAAAGTATTTTAGCATGTTAGAATTGGGGCAAATACACTAGATATTTAATGAGATCATATAAGGAAAAGAGAAACTTTGAAGTCAACCCGAGTTGTGCATTCTTTCATTTTCATGAGGTTTTGCTTTCTGCAGTGAAAAATTACTTGAATTTGAAATTTATTTAGAAGGTCCTATGTGGCACTCCCAGTGGGTAGGAAATTATAAATCAGAGAACGAAAACCCGTCCCCAGTATTCCAAGCAGTTTGGCAGTTTGTCTACCACTCCACTCACACATTTCTGTCTAGAGGTAGAAGGAAACTTTAAAAGGACTGTCATACAGTTACTCAGAAATGGGCAGAGTTTTCCTAGGGCCCCCAAGAAATCAAAGAGCAACGAATGAATGCAGTCTGTCACAAGCCAAGAGGAGACTTCTAGTTCATACTATGATGGATGAAAATAATCACTGGAGATAAATTCATGAATGATTTAAGAGACAGAATGGGGCAGGTGATACATTTCTATGACAGTAGCAGACACAAAGCCAGGTTTTCGAAAACCATTTCCATTGAAGCAAATCTTCCAAAACTATATGATGAAGGATCAGTTCCTCGGACCTCTCATCTGAGTCATCATCTCCATCCATTCACACCTACCTGGGTAAGTGGCTGTTGTCTCCATTCTCTTTATATTCCTGGGATCCTTCAATTGCTCCAGAAAGGCGACCAGGTCCAGTTTAGAGACAAGACCTATCGATCAGAGAAAGGAATATTTGTGTTGTTAGAGATTCATCAGTATCGAATCCTGTATGTATTCAGGTGAGATGAGAAAGCATTTTGTTCTATAAAACGATTTCCTGAAATACTTTATTCAAAGCCGCTATACAATACTAACAAACACCTAACAATCAGATCCTGAGATTCTGGTCAAGTAGTACTAAGGCAAAAGTAAGTAGTGTCACTGTGAAATTAAGACAGGGTGCAACTATTTAATATCACAGAATTTACACAATTACCAGTAACCTAGAACGAAGGAGGCAGAGTACATTAAGGAAGAAAAACATCACCAGCATAACGAATCAGGAAGACTTTCTTTCTAAACTCACAAATACCTATTTTCCCCTAGAAAGCAGAGATCTGAAACTACTGTGGGAAGCAGAAAATTTCAGAAGACATTCTTGACATGACGGACAAAAACCCAGCGGGTAAATAAGGGATTCTGGAAGGCAGTTATCCTCACCCAAGGAGGCCAGGTTCCCATAGTTCTGTAACATCACATCCCTGTATAATTCCCGCTGACCGAGGTCCAGGCATTCCCACTCCTCTTGAGTGAAATCTATGGCCACATCCTGGAATGTCAGCTGTCCCTGAAATACAAAGTACAGATGCCATGTGGCCATGGGAAGACTTTCTAATGTGACTCAAGATGCAAACGGCAAGTTCAGAGATCTGGTTGTCAGTTGGTGGCTTGGCTGGTATAAAATATATTTTTTAATAATCTTTTTTATATTTTATTTATATATATAAATATGTAAATATATATTATTTATATATATTTTATATTTATATTTTTATAATAATATAATTTTATAAAATATTTTTGTAATCCTTTTTACCCAATTTCTAATGTGAAGAAAGGAGGATGAGTTATGATCCACAAGCCATTAGAGAAACTACTCTCATCTGAAAGAGCAATTATAAAATAATCAGGGCAACATTAACATATTGTTCAGTGTTCTATTCATGTGACATAGGATAAATTGTTTGTCAAAGAAACAGGAATTTTTTAAAGCATATTCTGAGCCAAGAGTTCTGAAGTGGGGCCAAAGTGCCACAATTCTAGCAAGGATATTTGAGTTGGTAATGTTGAAAATTCTGCTCGATGAATGACGATTTTGAACAGAAATGAAATAGAATAGTAAGGAAAGAATTCATACTTAAGTTGGAACTTGAACTGTTTTACAGATTTTAACAGGTCTAATAGGATAATAACTTTTCTTGTGGTCTGGGCTCGTGTTGGAAAAAAATTTCAAGACATGAGACAAACTGAGAAGGAAATTAAGTTTATTAGAATGGGGGATGCTGTTAGAAGAGCAGGACAGCTCAAGGGAGAGCAGATGTTGAACAGAGGTCCTTAGTCCACTTTCATAGCCAGGATACAAGGAGTGAAATAGGGGTCTTGCGGATCATTGCTGAATGAAGAGGCACATATACAGGGTGGGGAAAGAGTAAGAAAAATACTTTCTCCTTATGGGGTAGGAGGGGAGATCATTTATACTCCTCAGGAGGACCTGAAATCAATACTTACAACAGGAGAAGGGAAAGATGGTAAGGGGTCTTGTTTTTTCGTTCCTGCATTCCAAGGCCCTCCTTGGTATTATCTACTCTTTTGTCCCTGGGTCACCACATACCTCCCTATTTTTAGGGTCAATTCTTGGCCCTTGTTGATACCCTGCTCATGTCTAACTATCTACCCATTTCCCTTCTCACACATCTGGGAATCCAGTTTCAAGGAAAAAGGGGCAATGACCACTCTGGCTTCTTCAGGCTGAGCAGAGGTACATGGGGCTCTGGGATCCATTTGCCTACTCTGTCAGGGTGCATTTATGCAGAGAGATGAGAGTCCATGGAATGATAAGGTGACTTGTTTCAGCATTGTCTAGGTGTTGGGCAGGGAATATTCTTGCACGACCATTTGGAAATTTGTGGTATTTTAGAAGAAACAAACTTTACAAGAAAGTTAAAGTTACAAGGCCTAAAGATTAAGAGAAGTAGAAAAGCTGCTCAGGGGTTACTTAGGAGAACCAGGACCGGACATTGGTTCATGACGTTAGTGTTTCTCTAGGTACGAAAAGAAGCCAGAGTCTGGCCTCATAAAATCTTTACCTGAAAACATCTGACTATCAGAAGGCCAGTTCTACGTTTTTCCCAGGGCACAGATTGCCTTATTTCTGATCTCTACTCTGAACAGCTTTCAGTGGGGGGTGGGGGGGGGGGGGGGGGGGGGTTGAAAGTCAGGAGCTTGCTGTGGTCATGATGTCATCTTTGTAGAGACAGCTGGCAGAGTTCAGTTAGCAGGGTTTCTTCATAGCCACATATTTGACCATGCTTTGGGGGCATTACTCAGCTATTGTGTCCCATGGCACTGGGAAGGCTCATTCCCAGGTCTGGGGAAGGTTCCATCGATAGGTCACTCAGTGTGCTTTTTCTAGGCCAGGCCTTGTGAGCAGCAAAATCTCTGGACCATACCTGTCTTACTAGCCTCTTGGTCCAGGAAAATATTCCCTTTTCTTCCTTCTTCCCACATCTAGAGTTACATTATTACAATCATTGATAGCATGTGGAACTTCATATTAGCATTTTATCACAGGCTCAGTCACACATTGAGTAACATAAGAAACAATCTTTTGAAACAAGTGACATAGAAATTAATATAGCTATAACTAGCAGTTATTAGTCAGGACGTAAGTAAGAATGAAAAGTCAAGAACTTTCATTAGGTAGAGCCCAGTATTCCCCAGGTCATCTAACTTCACTTGTTAAATGACTATAGCCTGGAGGTAATCTCCTGGTTGTATATCATGGAGCATCCAATCTTCATCTGAAGATTGTTTACTGAGATTAGCTTTAGAAACAAACTTTTTAATAACTTAATTGAATCTTTTAGAAATATAAGAAGGAACCATCTCAGAAGTGAGTCTTAGTAAACACTAGATAAAAAGTTAATATTCAGTTAAACATAACTTTTTCACTATGAGGGCATGAAACCTGTAGCCAGGGAAAGCTTTAACCCATCAAATAAAAACGAGGTTTATCAGGGAGCTGGGAAAAGCCAGGCAGCCATGTTGGATTTCCCACAGCCCTGACTCTTTGATTTATAGCTATTTTTCACACATTTTTAATTCCCTGATTGACAAGCAGACCATGGCCATGTTTTAAGAACATCAGGATGGCAAAAGTCTAACCATGAGGGGTTATTTTTGTAGAAGAATGAGTTTTGTCTAAATGTACCATAATCTTAAGTATGCTTATTTACTTTGCCAAACTAACAAAAAGATTTTTAAAATGAATATAAATCACTTAAATGCCAAGAAACTCATAATCTCTTATTGAAAGCTGCATTCTAAGGAAACTTTGTTTTATTAACATAGAGATTAGACTAAATTCCAGTCTGGTACAAGCTTGCATGTTAGTCACTCGGTCGAGTCCGACTCTTTGTGACCGCCCGGACTGTAGCCCACAAGGCTCCTCTGTCCGTGGGATTCTCCAGGCAAGAATACTGGAGTGGGTTGCCATTCCCTTCTCCAACAAGCTTACCAGATAGCAAACAAACAAAATCTGTTTATAGGAATGTGTATTCTGTTGATAGATGAAATGTTCTGTATATGTCTGTTAAGTCCATTTGGTGTAATACATAGTTTTAAGTCTAATTTTTCCTTATTTTCTGTCTATATGATCTATCCGTTGTTGAAAGTGGGATACTAAAGTTCCCAATTATAACTGAGTATTTCTATTTTCCTTTAATGTCTGTTAATATAAACATAAATATATAATATTTAATAAAGATGCAAACTATACAAATATACAATACATATATATAATAAATATATATTTGCTTTCCCTAAAATAAAAAGAAAAATCTTTTCCATAAATCATGAAGTAGCAGTATTCTTACAAAGGCATCAGAGTGCAATCATAGAAGGCATGTTTAAATCTGATTAAACTGCAAGTAACAATGTAGCCAGGTCACTGCTGTGACTTGTAACACTTTACCAGGATAAGTAGAATTATAGTTGACCACATTTTATTAGGGCATATCAGATCTATATGAACTCCACATAATTTTAGGATATCTATATTATATCAATATTATATGTTATATAATATTATATATCAATATTATATTATATCTATATTAACATCAACCATACAGTATAATCCGAGAAGATTTATCACCCCCTCAACAGTACTTCCCATGTAATTTAACATGTCCAATGAACTCTGGTAGTTTAATAGCTCCCTAGGATGTCTCAGGGGCCCTCTGAAGCATTCCAAAGTCAGCTAGAAGTCAAGTTACTTAGGAAGTTTTGTGGGCAAATATCAAAAGGGGTTATAACACTCAGTCAGATTAAACCATATAGATCACTGGGAAACAAAGTATTTACTTAGACAAAGTAACAAAGAAGATTTCAAAGGTAAACATAGAACAGATCACATCAGAGGTAAAGAAACTTAAAATCCATTATCAAAGGCAGCTCAACATCTCAAGAAAACTTGTGTTTATGCATAAAACTCTTCCCTTGGTGTCCACTTTCCATGAAACCTTTTTATTACTTTCTATACCCATTACTTTGTTCTCCCATCCTGAAACAGCCACTTGTAAGTCGGACCTACCTCCTTTTCCCTTCATAAAATGTAATTTCATTCCTCATACCTTCTTTACTGAAAATACACATGCTACTTTCTGTAAGCAACCAAGAACTTAAGCATTCTGTAGATTGGTGAACATATATACCAGTGATAATTTTTTTCCCCCCATTCCTAGAGGTACTTTGCTGGTTGACAAACTTGTAACAGATATAAAAATATAACAATATTTAACTTATAATAAATCTAGGCACAATGAAAATACTGTGCTTAATGACTCAGACATATCTATATTAGATGAGCAAACAAACATTAATACTACATATTTACTATTTATATTTCCCAGTTCACGTGAATCTGAAATTCACTTAGGTTAATTTCTCTTATAGTTAGAATTGTCTGAATTGTAAGCGCTTACTTTCCTTTAGGCCAATTATATTAGAACTCATTTACAACTTCAGCATTAAAAAAAAAAACAACACACAATAGAGGGCACACTGACACATATACAAATCCAGAGAGAGATCTCATAGTTTCCTGCCTGAGATTTAAAACTTCTCTTGGACCCTTTTTTGTTTGTTTGTTTGTAGTTCTGACTTGCCCAAGGCTGAGTTAGGTCTCAGGTAAATCAGGCAATGTATTTCAAGGATATGGAAAGGGTTAACTTCAAGCTTTTCTCTAGGAAGGACTTTTAACAAGCTAGTTGTTTTTAAATGCATATGCAAAAAGAAAGGGTTTTGCAGTTTCAAAGGGAAAGAAAATTTCATTTTAATCAGTTTTCTCCAGAGTCTAAAGAATATCAGGGCCATCCTGTGTCAAAAAGTCATCTTTCCTTTCTGTAGTTTTAGTTTTATAGCTAAAATATAGACCAAATAATGCTCAAATTGACTCTGATATCAGGGGCATTTCAGCTCATAAAATTCTTGGACTGTCCCTCTGGTGGGAAGTGAGGTCTTTGGCCCATCAGAAGAATCTGAAGGGTTGAGGGAATTTGCAGGACTGGGGGAAGCTTGGTCCTTCCCAGGCCTGAGAAACAGTAGTCAGAAGGGAATTCTTTAGGATGTTCAGGAGTGGGGGAAGCTTGGTTCCCTCTCCGCCTGAGAGATAAGCTTCCTTAGAAGGGGATTCTTTAGAATGTTAGGACATTTTTTGATCCTTCAGGCTTTTGAATATAGAAGACAGACCTGGACCAAAGGGAACCTCAGAATCCTTTCCTAGAGATCATGTGGATATGAAAGGTCGAGTAGGGGTCATCTATGAAATCTGATGGAGACAGACAGAGAGGGACAGGAGACAGAGGCAACAGAACGTAAGGAAATTCTGAGTCCTTTTTCTTCTTTTGGCAAAACCTAGTGTGCCATTCAGAGGCCATTTTAGGGGTGCCCCTGTTTCTATTGGCGCCAGGCGTTTTGGCGTGTCAAAATCTTCCAATGTCTGAGAACGTAGCCAAGGGCTGATTATGAAAGAGCCTCCTGGGATGTAACAGAACCCACTCTTAGCCTACCTACCATAGAATGGGAATACTGAGAGTCACTGGCTGACAGAAAGGCGTCCCTTTTCTCCCAGTGATCTCTCCATGCGACTAATGCACAAAATGGCCAAGTGTCCCAACAGTCACGTCCCACGGTGAGAGAAGACCTCTGAGAACCCTGCAGCTAAGCCACCAGGTGACACAGGCAGAGAAAGACAGAGATTCCCAGGAGCAACCAGGTGACTCACCATTTGGTGATTCCCTAAAACATGGAAGGCACTCTTGGGACAGCTCAGAGGCAACACCCAGGTTCCTGTAAATCAATCTGGACCAAAGGGGAAAGAAGAGAAAGTGACAGGGAAGAAGGCTGAGGAATCTGCCTTACAATATATTTGGGAGGTGGTGGTCCAGGGACAATGGTCTCTGTTTTGCTTCAACCTGACACGGTGAACAGAAGTTGTCTTGCTGGGGCCAGATGCCCTTGTGGCCTGATCCATTCTGTGTGCCCCCTAACCTCACATGGGAGTCTTTCTGTGGAAGGCACCCTAGTGGCTTTTATGTGTCTGTCCTGTGCCCACACAATATTGGTTGGCATAGTCCTCAGTCGGAAAAAACACAAAGGAAAGACCCTCACCAGGGCTTCCCTGGTGGCTCAGAGGGTAAAGCGTCTGCCTGCAATGCAGGAGACCTGGGTTTGATCCTTGGGTCAGGAAGATCCCCTGGAGAAGGAAATGGCAACCCACTCCAGTATTCTTGCCTGGAAAATTCCATGGACAAAGAAGCCTGGTAGACTACAGTCTACGGGATCACAAAGAGTCAGACAACACTGAGCGACTTCACTTTCACTTTCACTCATCCATTCAAGCTGCAGCTACTTTGGGTGCAGTGAGCAGTGGGGCCTTTGGAACATACCAGAGGTTAACCCTGGCCAGAGTTCCTACGTTGCTGCAACAGCACTTGCCTGTTGGCAGAGGTTCCCTATGAGAAAGGAGAAGCGAAGATGGGAGGAAGAAACTCCAACTCCCCGAACAAGCTACCAAAAATGTCATGGTATGGCTGTGGGTTGGAAAAGAATTTCCAGACATAAGACAATACCGATCTGGTTAATCAGTTTCTACATTCTAAGATCCTCCTTGGTTTTATCTGCTCTTCACACTTTGGGTAACCACAACCTTGGTAGAAAGAATCATTTTAACTGTTTAGTATATACTCTATAGTTTTCTGACTTTTTATCAGAGTCTTGAAAGTGTAAAAGAAGTAACTAAAAATCAGTAATGTTCCTCTTGTTCCTTTTGGCATATATTTTAACAAACAGCCATTAAATGGCAGAGCTGAAACTTTACTTCAGTTTATGTACTTTAGACATAATTACTTTTAACTAATAAAACCAGACAGATTCACAGAGACAACTCTAAGAAAAGTTGATACAAGTTTCTGCTCATTTCAGTTCAGTTCAGTTGCTCAGTAATGTCCGACTCTTTGCTACCCCATGATTTGTAGCACGCCAGGCCTCCCTGTCCATCACCAATTCCCGGAGTTCACCCAAACTCATGTGCATCGAGCCAGTGATGCCATCCAGCCATCTCATCCTTTATCGTCCCCTTCTCCTGCCCCCAATTACACCCAGCATCAGGGTCTTTTCCAATGAGTCAACTCTTTGCATGAGGTGGCCAAAGTATTGGAATTTCAGCCTCAGCATCAGTCCTTCCAATGAACACCCAGTACTGGTCTCCTTTAGGAGGGACTGTTTGGATCTCCTTGCAGTCCAAGGTACTACCAAGAGTCTTCTGAGCACCACAGTTCAAAAGCATCAATTCTTCAGTGCTCAGCTTTCTTCACAGTCCAACTCTCACATCCATACATGACTACTGGAAAACCATAGCCTTGACTAGATGGACCTTTGTTGGCCAAGCAATGTCTCTGCTTTTCAGTATGCTATCTAGGTTGGTCTTAACTTTCCTTCCAAGGAGTAAGCATCTTTTAATGTCATGGCTGCAGTCACCAACTGCAGTGACTTTGGAGCCCCAAAAAATAACATCTGACACTGGTTTCCTATCTATTTCCCATGAAGTGATGGGACCAGATGCCATGATCTTCATTTTCTGAATGTTGAGCTTTCAGCCAACTTTTTCACTCTCCACTTTCACTTTCATTAAGAGGCTCTTTAGTTCCTCTTCACTTTCTGCCATAAGGGTGGTGTCATCTGCATATCTAAGATTATTGATATTTCTCGCGGCAATCTTGATTCCAGCTTGTGCTTCTTCCAGCCCAGTGCTTCTCATGATGTACTCTGAGTATCAGTTAAATAAGCAGGGTGACAATATACAGTCTTGACAAACTCTTTTTGTATTTGGAACCAGTCTCTTGTTCCATGTCTAGTTCAACTGTTGCTTCCTGACCTGCATATAGGTTTCTCAAGTTGCAGGTCAGGCGGTCTGGCATTTCCATTTCTTTCGGAATTTTCCACAGTTTTTTTGCAACCCACACAGTCAAAGGCTTTGGCATAGTCAATAAAGCAGAAACAGATGTTTTTTTCTGGAACTCTGTTGCTTTTTCGATGATCCAGTGGATGTTGGCAATTTGATCTCTGGTGCCTCTGCCTTTTCTAAAACCAGCTTGAACATCTGGAAGTTCACGGTTCACGTATTGCTGAAGCCTGGCTTGGAGAATTTTGAACATTACTTTACTAGCGTGTGAGGTGAGTGCAATTGTGTGGTAGTTTGAGCATTCTTTCGGATTTCTTTGGGATTGGAATGAAAACGGACCTTTTCCAGTCCTGTGGCCACTGCTGAGTTTTCCAAATTTGCTGGCATATTGAGTGCAGCACTTTCACAAGTTTCTGCAACTGTAAAGAATACTAAAGACAAGAAAAGTTTTAGTCACTCAGTCATGTCCCATTCTTTCTGACCCCATGGACTCTAACTTGCCAGATTCCTCTGTCCAAGAAATTCCCAAGCAGGAATAGTGGAATGGGTAGTCATTCCCTTCCCCAGAAGTTCTTCAAGAAAACAAAGCAAAAAGAAAACAAGAAGAAAAAATTGATCAAGTCATGTTAATATTTTCATATATACGGTTCAGTTCAGTTGCTCAGTCATAAACGACTCTTCACTATCCCATGGCACACAGCTTTCCACGCCTCCACCAACTCCTGGAGCCTACTCAAACTCATCTCCACTGAGTACAGACATACACTCAAATGGGTCTATATGCTCAATTAGAGGAAGAGGGAAAGTTTTTCATGTCACTAAATCAGGTAATTTTGAGCGGGGTAAAATGTACATAATGCTAGAGGATGATATTCTTTATTTGCACTGAGCTGTATTTTAAATTTTAATACAGTTGAGCATAGATTAGGACTAATAAGATTCTTGTAAGTATTTTGGAAAATAAAAATACCTGTGTAATTACCTGTGATGAGACTCTGTGATGTAAGCATGGAGTGTACTGGAAAAGATCAGACCTGGGCTTGGGATGAAAACTCCCACTCCCAAAACCCAGCATCTCTGCTAAATACACATGAGTGTTCATTTTCCAAAGCAGAAAGAAAGTAAGAAGACATGGAGTTACTCCGTTAATTGTGATAGTTTAGACACATCCCTCACTTTTTCTTTCCAAGACACTTGTTCAAGTCAAGTGGAAAAAAAAAAAAAATCAGAGCACGGGAATCTCACAGAAACACCTAAACATGTCAACATGAGTCATGGAGTAAGAAGTTCATGGAGGAAAGCATTATCACTGCATGGGTATTTTGGCATTATTATGGAAACTATGATCTGAATCTATCATTAAAAAATGTTATTTCGGGGACTTCAGTGACTAAGAACATGAGCTCCCAATGCACAGAGGTCTGGTTCTTTCCCTGATCAGGAAACTAGATCCCACATGCAATAGCTAAGAGTTTACATGTCACAACCAAAAAAGCTGAAAATTACAAGGATGACTGAAGATCTTACCTGCCACAAGAAGACCCAGTGCAGCCAAATAAATATTTTTAAAATGTGCTGTAAGCAAATTTCACTTCATATATACCTTCCCTGATCTGTAGCCTAATGTTGTGGTCCTTTAATGGACCAGAATCCGATGGTCAGAGTCAACGATAAGAAAGTAAAAGAGAGAAAGGGGCTGATATTCCCTGGTTTATGCAGAGAACCAATAAAGCCCTTGACACAGGGCTTGTACCACTCACGAAGGCACAGGGCATTCTCTCAAGGAGGTCTGGAAAGCCTAGGCAAGAAAGTGAGCTCAGCAGGATTCCATGTTCCAGAGAATTAGCCTGAGGGAGAGAGAGAGAGAGAGAAAGAAAGATATGGGGACCCAAGCTCTGATGGAATAAGGGTGCTTTAATGATCTTTGTGTGAGCATATATAGGCTGTTAAGGAATTTATTTGACAATGATAAAGATCAGAAAACCAAACGAATAGTAACTGTTACCAAGGAAACAAAGAATTAACAATGGTCATTAGGTCAGAAGACAACCCATATTTCAAGAAGGAGGGTCATGACTAGGAAGAGTAACTGAAGGAAAAGAGTTGACTGAAGTAAATTCATGCATACAATTCATCTCATTATCTCAGTCTTGGGAGCAGGACTGAACTGGTGGTTTACTATAATACTTTTACACAGCAATATTTTCTACTGTAATCTGAAACCAAAAAAAAAAAAAAAAAAGATAAGAAATGACCCATACACTTTCAGAAACTATTCTGACCTGGAAAAAAAATGATAAAATAATCAGAACCACATGGGCATATTTGTTTTTGAGTGTTGTATTTGTATGACACAGCATGAATTGTCTATCAAGGAAACAGGTAATATTTTTAAAAAGCATACTCTTACCCAAGAGGTCTTAAGTGGGAGAAATATGCCATTTATTTTAACAAGCTTAACTTTTTTCAGAGTACTGTTAACAAGCTTCTTTTAACTAATGATGTTCAAAATTCTGCTCCATGAACAACCATTTTGAATAGTAATGAAATACAATAGTAAGGTAAGCATTCATACTTACTTTTGAATGTAAAGTGTTTTACAAACTTTACAGTTCAAATATGATAGCATCCTCAGTAGAAACAATCATTTTAACTATTTAAGATATACTATATGCAGATGACACCACTCTTATGGCAGAAAGTGAAGAGGAACTAAAAAGCCTCTTGATGAAAGTGAAAGAGGAGAGTGAAAAAGTTGGCTTAAAGCTCAACATTCAGAAAACAAAGATCATGGCATCTGGTCCCATCACTTCATGGGAAATAGATGGGGAAACAGTGGAAACAGTGTCAGACTTTATTTTTTTGGGCTCCAAAATCACCGCAGATGGTGACTGCAGCCATGAAATTAAAAGACGCTTACTCCTTGGAAGAAAAGTTATGACTAACCTAGATAGTATATTCCAAAGCAGAGACATTACTTTGCCAACAAAGGTCCATTTAGTCAAGGCTATGGTTTTTCCACTGGTAGTGTATGGATGTGAGAGTTAGACTGTGAAGAAAGCTGAGCGCTGAAGAATTGATGCTTTTGAACTGTGGTGTTGGAGAAGACTCTTGAGAGTCCCTTGGACTGCAAGGAGATCCAACCAGTCCATTCTGAAGGAGATCAACTCTGGGATTTCTTTGGAAGGAATGATGCTAAAGCTGAAGCTCCAGTACTTTGGCCACCTCAAGAGAAGAGCTGACTCATTGGAAAAGACTCTGATGCTGGGAGGGATTGGGGGCAGGAGGAGAAGGGGACGACAGAGGATGAGATGGCTGGATGGCATCAGGGACTCGATGGACGTGAGTCTGAGTGAACTCCAGGAGTTGTTGATGGATAGGGTGGCCTGGCATGCTGCGATCCATGGGGTCACAAAGAGTCGGACACGACTGAGCGACTGAACTGAATGGAACTGATATATATTTCTGAGAGTTTTTACACAGTCTTGGATGTGTAATGGAAATAATTTAAAATCAATTATGTTGTTGTTCCACCTTTTTGCAAATATGTAGCAAACATTCCTTAAATAGCTTAAATTTGCCTCACTTTATGTACTCTAAACAGACAAACACATAGGGACAACTCTAAAGAAAGTTCATAGAAGTTTCTCTAACTGTGAAGAATACAAAATACAAGAAAAATAACTGATCAAATCATATGAATATTTTCATGCATACATTTATTAAAATGGAACTATAAATTCATTTCACTAAAATGAAACAATCTAAGGCCATGGAAAATATGTAAGAACAATTTTCAAAGGTTAGAATAAAAATATTCATGAAATGATGGCTTTTATAAACCCTAGGTTTCTGCACACAAAGATGCACACATAAACACACTTAAGGTAAAAGCAACTGTGCATAAGTAACAGATCTTTTGGAAGAAACATTTTTAATCTACCTTTTAAAAAAAAATTCAAGTGTATTTTAGCATTTATGGTAAAACAAACGTTTACAAATTGTGCATGAATGCCTGCTAAGTCACGTCAATCATGCCTAACAGTTTGCAATCGCATGGACTGTAGCCATCCAGACTCCTCTGTCCATGGGATTTCCCAGGCAAGAATACTGGAGGGGTTGCCATTCTCTAAGGGACCTTCCCAACCCAGGGATCAAACCCAGTTCTCCTATATTGGCAGGCGGATTCTTTACCACTGAGCCACCAGGGTTCACTGAAAATAACTTTTTCTCTTTAGTAAGAATAATCAAAAACACAATATGAGAAATAGTCTACATTTTATTAGCAAATATAGCATGACACCTATTTAGAACACATTTCCAGACCTATATGAAGAAACTGTAAACCTTTACTGAAGCACATAATGTCTGAAAATCACAGGTTTTACCTGGAAGATGTGGTGACCTAAAGACTCCAGTGACTTCAGAACAATTCAAACTCAAAACAAACACGGATATTGCAAATATAAGACTCAGCTGTATCCAGGAGAGCCAACATAATTCTGAATTTAAAAACACAAAAAAACAAAATAGAGGGAAATTACAGATTTCTGTAATTATCTGTAAATCTAATTCTGCCAAATTACAGATGAAGTTATCACTGTATAGACTAGTAAAACTTCAAAATAAATGATGCAAAATGGCAAGAAGGTAGCCAAAGAAGCATACCTAAAGAGAGACTTAGACATTATTTTGAACAATAAAATAGAAGGTAAACACAACAAATTTTTTTTTAAATAACGCAACAGGTGAGGTATTCCAAGGTAACAACAAAAATCAGCGGGGGGTGGGGGGCTGGGGGGGGTCAAAGGGCATAAAAGAAAGATTTAGGTTTCAGCATCGTGTAATAAAGAATTTAGGGACTTGGCTGATGGTCCAGTGGTGAGAAATCTGCCTGTCAATGCAGATAACATGGGTTCCATCCCTGGTCAGGAACCATCCCACATGCCTTGAAGCAGCTAAGCTAGTGTGCCACAACTACTGAAGCCCACCTGCTCCAGAGCCTGCCAGTTATTAATACAACGACTGAACCAGTGCCTTAAAGCCAGAGCTCCACAACAAGATAGTAGCTCCTCCTAATCACAACAGAGAAAGCCCAAGTGCATCAGCAAAATCCCAGTATGGCCAAAACTAAATAAATACTAAAACAATAACAACAAAAAAAGAATTTGGCAGGCTTTGGTCCCCAGGTTGTGGAAGTTTCTTAACTACTTGGAATTAAGTAGTTAACTACTTTCAATTTTATTAACTTGGAATTCCCCCACCCCCACCCCATTGGGAATTTCCTTAGTGACTGAAGTAGCTTTATTACTCTCCGTGGGCCCTGATTACTTATGCTAAAAACATGACCTACATGGTGGCCCCTAGTTTAATAATGGGACGACTCAGGTTGTGAGGCTGGCCATTTCAAAAGACCAAGGATGTTACTAGAGGTTTGGGGCTTTGAGCCAGGTGGGCTTATTAGCCCAGCCTCTAAGAAGGGGAGAACGCTGGAGATATTATCAATCCCGCCTATGAGGCTAAACCGCAATAAACACTTGAGTGAGCTTGTTTGGCTGGCAATACTCTGTTTTCTGTCACACTGATGTGCCAGGAGGGTCCCTCGGGATGATGACTATGGGTCAGTTCAAACAAACCCGTTCAGAAGTTAAGAAGCTTATCAAGTCCAAAGAAGCAGCATTTCAGGAAAGAGAGACAGAACAAACAAACAAAAGGACTATGCCTCTTACCTCTAGACGAGTCATTTCTGACTCCTTGCTTTCCTCTTCCTCTGGGATTCCTTCTCAGGTAAGATCAGTCTTGGGAAGGGACCCCTGAGTGTTGAGAATAGGCTGTACAATACTTAGATAAACACACCGAGGTCCCTGTAACACAGCCACACACAGAGGGAGGATCTCAGCAGGCACAAAACACAATCTTCTACGTCCACGGACACAGCAGGGATTTTGGAACACAGAATTAAACGAGGTGTTTTTAGTTTTATTCTTTTCTTCTGAACTCGCGGCCCTTCCTGTGAAAGCCACACGTTCTTGGCTGACCCTCCCGTTCAAACCTTAGGCAAGACCATGACCAACAGAATAGGACCTCCTTCCTTCACCTCTTCGTGGATCAGGGACCTAGGGGTTGGACAATGCAGGACTTTAAGCAGCGGTCTCTACAAGTTAGAAGGTAGAATTGCCAGAGAAGGACACGGACTCTAGAACGATATCAAAAGGAAGCGAACGCGGGCCCCAGGGACCCGGCAGCTAAAAGGACTTCAGAACTTCTCACGGCGATGCGAGGACACACTGGGGACGGGAAAATGGGGACGGTAGTTTGAACGTCCACAGAGACCCCCGAAACCCACGTGTGAAGGACAGCAGGCTGTGGGACTACGAAATCCAGGTTTTAAACAAACTCACCAGAACTCTCTGTCGGTCATTTAAACGCAATTCCGGGTCTGCAGGATACTGCGCACGCGCGGGCGGAAGATCCGTTACAAAGGAAGGTGAGTGCGCTACGCCGCGGCCAATGAGAGCGATGTAAGGGGAGAAGGTGGGACGAGGCCGGAAGCGCAGGTGTGTAGGGGCGGGGCCAGTGGGGGCGGAGCTTTACCTCCCCTGACGCCGCCCCTGTCAGTTTTGGGTCTGTTGGTCCTTCTGTCCAGCTGTGCTTCAATTTCTGTCCCTGTTGATGCCTTTAAATCTCTTTGATTTCCTCTGGAGCAGAGCTGCTTCCTGCTTGTTCTAAGTTAATGTTTCACACAACTTAATGCAAAAGAGAAGAATTTTGAGAGCTGCCTCTAAGGAAAGCTGAGATGTTTTCAGCAAGTTGAAAAACGGCTAAAATTCAAAAGCCCCTGTGTGACTGTGTGAAGATGGGTGTCTCCTTAGTGACGAAAAGTAGAATGCAATAACTCAGATGATCTGTTGGGAGTGTCACGAGAGTGTAGGCTCCTCGATTCTGTCTCGTCACAACAAAGATTTGGAGTGACAAACATTAAAGCCCCCTAGGCATGTCACAGCTCTCAGGTCTTGGATAGACCGTGTTATAGCTCTCAGGTCTTGAATGGACCGTGTTATAACTCTTAGACAAATCAGTGTTACAGCTCAGTGTTACAGCTCTATTTTATTTAGAAGATAGCAGGAAAATCCATCTTCCAGGCGTGAGGGCACATTGATCTAAAGAAGAGCGCCCCAGCACTGGGGGAGAGAGAGAGCTGGCTCTGGCTCCTCTATTTATATGTTTATCTCTCTCTGGGCCTGTCTTATGTAAATTGGGCCAGCCAGGAGTGTTTTACCTGAGGTCCTCACTCCGGTCTTCAGACCTAATTTTGTTCTATTTTCACGGGCTTTTCCCTTCCTTGTCTGTAGCCACCGCCATTTTGGACTCCTTTTCCCTGTTTTACTTACCTAACATAACCAGAGATCTGGTTACATCAGGGCAGCTAGCTTTTCTCTTAGGAAGTGATTCCGGAAAGAAAGAGGGAGATCGGAATCCACATTGTTGTTTATAACGCAACCACAGAAATGACATACTGTTACTCCTGCCAGAATCTGTTGATATACAGATTGCCCCTGTTAATTCCTGCTCCTGAAGCAACCAACTGCTTTGCTTCTTCCAGGACTGAACAAGTTTCCAAAAAGCAGGACTTTTTGTGCTAAAACTGGGCACAAAACTGGCCAAATGGGACACGTGGATCAAACCAACTGCTCTGCACTTAGTTTCCCAAACACCCTCCCCTGATGTTGGCCTTCTTTCCTACCCTCCTCCTCTTCACCCAGTCCTTGAAAGGATAATCTGGAGAAGAGGTAAAAGAAGACAGGAAAAACAGTGAGAGATCCACAGACAACTGTATCCCAGGAGAGTACACCTTTCTCTTTCAGTGTGAGATTAACAACTTCCCTGGTAGTTTAGTGGTTAAGACACTGCTTCTACTGCAGGTTAAGTGGGTTCAATCCCTGGTGGAAGAGCTAAGATCTCAAAGTTGAAGTTTTAATCATTTCTCACACAGAAAGCATTAATCATTACAACATAAAGGAAAATGTATGTCAAGTTAATAAATTACTTATTAAAGAAAATGTGTTTAGGAGCTTCCCTGGCAGTCCAATGATTAAGACCCCAACTTCTGATGCAGGGTTCCCTGGTGGCTCAGCTGGTAAAGAATCCGCCTGCAATGCAGGAGAACTAGGTTCGATCTTTGGATTGGGAAGATCACCTGGAGAAGGGAAAGGCTACCCACTCCAGTATTCTGGCCTGAAGAATTCCATGGACACCCCATGTGGTTGCAAAGAGTCGGACACCACTGAGCGACTTTCGCTTTCTTTTTTTCCTATGCAGAAACTTCCCTAGCCAGGGAACTAAGGTCCCCCATGCTTTGGGGTGTGAACAAAAATGAAAAGAAAATATCTTTCTTAAGTATCTGTGAATGGGGACAAATTCTAAGTAGAGGATATTGATACTTATTTTCATGACAAAAGTATCAGTAGGTCAAATCTTACAGTTCCCTGCTGGAACCTCTTGTTCTGAATATGATTTTGATGACTAAGAACTAGGAGAATATTCTCTAGGGAGTTGGCACTCAGGTGTACCTGCTATTTCAGACTGTAATTGAAATTATATGTGAATTTCCATCTATCAGACATTGAACCCTAACTATAAACAGGGGTTATTTGCCTCAAGATTGTTTTTGAGAACTTCTAAGACATTTCAGACAATGAGATATGAAAGTTTCACCTTTGTAAAGTGACAGATAGAGAAATGCTTGAAAATCCCTCACAGGTGCTTTGGCTCCATTTTTCTATTCATAATCTAAATGGAGGCAGAGTTCAGTATTTCAAAATAGGAAATAACTCATCTTTGGTAGAAACACATCGCGTAGATACAAATTACACAGGCAGACACGTGAAATTCCCTTCCTTTGTTCATTTCAGTTCAGTTTAGTCGCTCAGTTGTGTCCTACTGTTTGCGACCCCATGAATTGCAGCACGCCAGGCCTCCCTGTCCATCACCAACTCCCGGAGTTCACTCAAATTCATGTCCATCGAGTCGGTGATGCCATCCAGCCATCTCATCCTCCGTCATCCCCCTTTTCCTCCTGTCCCCAATCCCTCCCAGCATCAGTCTTTCCCAATGAGTCAACTCTTTGAATGAGGTGGCCAAAGTACTGGAGTTTCAGCTATAGCATCATTCCTTCCAAAGAACACCCAGAACTGATCTCCTTTAGAATGGACTGGTTGGATCTCCTTGCAGTCCAAGGGACTCTCAAGAGTATTCTCCAACACCACAGTTCAAAAGCATCAATTCTTCAGCACACAGCTTTCTTCACATTCCATCTCACATCCATACATGACTACTGGAAAAACCGTAGCCTTGACTAGACGGACCTTAGTCAGCAAAGCAATGTCTCTGCTTTTGAATATGCTATCTAGGTTGGTCATAACTTTACTTCCAAAGAGTAAGTGTCTTAATTTCATGGCTGCAACCACCAACTGTGATTTTGGAGCCCAAAAAATAAAGTCTGACACTGTTTTCACTGTTTCCCCATCTATTTCCTATGAAGTGATGGGACCAGATGCCATGATCTTCATTTTCTGAATGTTGAGCTTTAAGCCAACTTTTTCACTCTCCTCTTTCACTTTCATCAAGAGGCTTTTTAGTTCCTCTTCACTTTCTGCCATAAGGATGGTGTCATCTGCATATCTGAGGTTATTGATATTTCTCCCAGCAATCTTGATTCCAGTTTGTGCTTCTTCCAGCCCAGTGTTTCTCATGATGTCCTCTGCATATCAGTTAAATAAGCAGGGTGACAATATACAACCTTGACGTACTCCTTTTCCTATTTGGAACCAGTCTGTTGTTCCATGTCCTGTCTATGTGTTGCTTCCTGACCTGCATATAGGTTTCTCAAGGGGCAGGTCAGGCGGTCTGGTATTCCCATCTCTTTCAGAATTTTCCATAGTTTATTGCAATCCAAACAGTCAAAGGCTTTGGCATAGTCAATAAAGCAGATATAGATGTTTTTCTGGAACTTTCTTGCTTTTTTGATGATCCAGTGTATGTTGGCAATTTGATCTCTGGTTCCTCTACCTTTTCTAAAACCAGCTTGAACACCTGAAAGTTCACGGTTCACGTATTGCTGAAGCCTGGCTTGGAGAATTTTGAACATTACTTTACTAGAGTGTGAGGTGAGTGCAATCGTGTGGTAGTTTGAGCATTCTTTGGCATTGCCTTTCTTTGGGATTGGAATGAAAACTGACATTTTCCAGTCCTGTGGCCACTGCAGAGTTTTCCAATTTTGCTGGCACATTGAGTGCAGAACTTTCACAGAATTATCTTTTAGGATTTTAAATAGCTCAACTGGAATTCCATCACATCCACTAGCTTTGTCCATAGTGATGCTTTCTAAGGCCCACTTGACTTCACATTTCAGAATGTCTGGCTCTAGGTGAGTGATCACACCATCGTGATTATCTTGGTCATGAAGATCATTTGTGTACAGTTCTGTGTATTCTCACCACCTCTTCTTAATATCTTCTGCTTCTGTTGGGTCCATACCATTTCTGTCCTTTATCGATCCCATCTTTGCATGAAATGTTCTCTTGGTATCTCTAATTTTCTTGAAGAGATCTCTAGTGTTTCCAGTTCTGTTGTTTTCCTTTATTTCTTTGCATTGATTGCTGAGGAAGGCTTTCTTATCTCTTCTTGCTATTCTTTGGAACTCTGCATGAGGTGCTCATATTTTCTTTTTCTCCTTTGCTTTTCACTTCTCTTCTTTTCACAGCTATTTATAAGGCCTCGCCAGACAGCCATTTTGTTTTTTTGCATTCCTTTTCCATGGGGATGGTCTTGATCACTGTCTCCTATTCAATGTCACGAACCTCAGTCCATAGTTCATCAGCACTCTATCTATCAGATGTAGTCCCTTAAATCTATTTCTCACTTCCTCAGTATAATGATAAGGGATTTGATTTATGTCATACCTGAATGATCTAGTGGTTTTCCCTACTGTCTTCAATTTAAGTCTGAATGTGGCAATAAGGAGTTCATGATCTGAGCCACAGTCACGTCCTGGTATATTTTTATTTTTATTTTTTTTTGCTGACTGTATAGAGCTTCTCCAACTTTGGCTGCAAAGAATATAATGAATCTGATTTCAGTGTTGACCATCTGGTGATGTCTATGTGTAGAGTCTTCTCTTGTGTTGTTGGAAGAGGGTGTTTACTATGACCAGTGCATTCTCTTGGCGAAACTCTATTTGCCTTTGCCCTGCTTCATTCTGTATCCTAAGGCCAAATTTCCGTTACTCCAGGTGTTTCTTAACTTCAATTCAGTTCAGTTCAGTTCAGTCGCGCAGTCGTGTCTGACTTTTTGCGACCCCATGAATCGCAGCACGCCAGGCCTCCCTGTCCATCACCATCTCCCGGAGTTCACTCAGACTCACTTCCATCGAGTCCGTGATGCCATCCAGCCATCTCATCCTCTGTCATCCCCTTCTCCTCCTACCCCCAATCCCTCCCAGCATCAGTCTTTTCCAATGAGTCAGCTCTTCTCATGGGGTGGCCAAAGTACTGGAGTTTCAGCTTCAGCATCATTCCCTCCAAAGAAATCCCACGGCTAATCTCCTTCAGAATGGACCGGTTGGATCTCCTTGCAGTCCAAGGGACTCTCAAGAGTTTTCTCCAACACCACAGTTCAAAAGCATCAATTTTTCGGCTCTCAGCTTTCTTCACAGTCCAACTCTCACATCCATACATGACCACAGGAAAAACCATAGCCTTCACTAGATGGATGTTTGTTGGCAAAGTAATGTCTCTGCTTTTGAATATGCTATCTAGGTTGGTCATAACTTTTCTTCCAAGGAGTAAGCGTCTTTTAATTTCATGGCTGCAGTCACCATCTGCAGTGATTTTGGAGCCCCCCAAAATAAAGTCTGACACTGTTTCCACTGTTTCCCCATCTATTTCCCATGAAGTGATGGGACCAGGTGCCATGATCTTTGTTTTCTTAATGTCGAGCTTTAAGCCAACTTTTTCACTCTCCTCTTTCACTTTCATCAAGAGGCTTTTTAGCTCCTCTTCACTTTCTGCCATAAGGGTGGTGTCCTCTGCATATCTTAGGTTATTGATATTTCTCCTGGCAATCTTGATTCCAGCTTGTGCTTCTTCCAGCCCAGCGTTTCTCATGATTTTATCTGCATAGAAGTGAAATAAGCAGGGTGACAATATACAGTCTTGACATACTCCTTTTCCTATTTGGAACCAGTCTGTTGTTCCATGTCGAGTTCTAACTGTTGCTTCCTGACCTGCATACAGATTTCTCAAGAGGCAGGTCAGGTGGTCTGGTATTCCCATCTCTTCCAGAATTTTCCACAGTTGATTGTGATCCACACAGTCAAAGGCTTTGGCATAGTCAATAAAGCAGAAATAGATGTTTTTCTGGAACTCTCTTGCTTTTTCCATGATCCAGGGGATGTTGGCAATTTGATCTCTGGTTCCTCTAAAACCTCTGCTTTCTCTAAAACCAGCTTGAACATCAGGGAGTTCACGGTTCACGTATTGCTGAAGCCTGGCTTGGAGAATTTTGAGCATTACTTTATTAGCATGTGAGATGAGTGCAATTGTGTGGTAGTTTGAGCATTCTTTGGCATTGCCTTTCTTTGGGATTGGAATGAACACTGACCTTTTCCAGTCCTGTGGCCACTGCTGAGTTTTCCAAATTTGCTGGCATATTGAGTGCAGCACTTTCAGAGCATCATCTTTCAGGATTTGAAACAGCTCAACTGGAATTCCATCACCTCCACTAGCTTTGTTCATAGTGATGCTTTCTAAGGCCCACTTGAGATCACATTCCAAGATTCTGGCTCTAGATTAGTGATCACATCATCATGATTATCTGGGTCGTGAAGATCTTTTTTTTTTACAGTTCTTCCGTGTATTCTTGCCACCTCTTCTTAATATCTTCTGCTTCTGTTTTTTTACATGTAGCTGTCCAATATTCCCAGCACCATTTAGTGAAGAGATTGTCTTTGCCCCATTGTATATTCTTGCCCTTTTTGTCAAAAATAAGGTACCCATAGGTGCGTGGGTTTATTTCTGGGCTTTCTATCTTGGTCCATTGGTCTATATTTCTGTTTTTGTTCCAGCACCATACCATCTTGATGACTGTACCCTTGTAGTATACACTGAAGTCAGGAAAGTTGATTCTTTCAGCTCCATTCTTCTTTCTCAAGACTGCTTTGGCTATTCAGGGTCTTTTGTGTTTCCATATGAATTATAAATGTCTTTGTTCTAGTTGTGTGAAAAATACCACTGCTAATTTGATAGGGATCACATTGAATCTGTAGATTGCATTTGGTAGTATAGTCATTTTCACAATACTGATTCTTCCTACCCAGGAACATGTAATATTTCTCCATCTGTATACGTCATCTTTGATTACTTTCATTAGTGTCTTATGGTTTTCTATGTACAGTTCTTTTGTCTCCTTAGGTAAATTTATTCCTAGACATTTATTTTTGTTGCAATGGTGAATGGGATTGATTTCTTAATTTCTCTTTCTGATTTTTCATTGTTAATATATAGAAATGCAAGTGATTTCTGTGTATTGATTTAGTATCCTGCAACTTTGCCAAATTCACTGATTAGCTCAGTAATTTTCTATCTTTAGGGTTTTCCATGTACAGTATCTTGTCATCTGCAAACAGTGAGAGCTTTAATTCTTTTCCAATCTGGATTCATTTCTTTTTCTTCTCTGATTGCTGTAGCTAGGACTTCCAGAACCATGCTGAATAATAGTGGTGAACGTGGACACCCTTGTCTTGTTTCTGATCTTAGGGGGAATGCATTCAATTTTTCACCATTGAGAATAATGTTTGCTGTAGGCTTATCATATATGTTGATGTAGATTCCTTCTATGCCCATTTTTTAAAGAATTTTAATCATAAATGGATGCTGAATTTTGTCAAAGACCTTGTCTACATCTATTTAGATGATCATATGTTTTTTTTCTTTCAATTTGTTAATATGGTGTATCACATTGATTGATTTGCATATATTGAATCCTTGCATCCCTGGAATAAACCCAACTTTATTGGGTGTATGAGCTTTTTGATGTGTTGCTGAATTCTGTTTGCTAAAATTTTGTTGAGGATTTTTGCATCTATGTTCAATCAGTGATATTGGCCTGTAGTCTTTTTTTGTGTTGTCCTTTTTTTTTTAATTTTAATTTTTATTTTTTCAGTTTTTTATTTTTTAAATTTTAAAATCTTCAATTCTTATATGCGTTCCCAAACATGAACCCCCCCTCCCACCTCCCTCCCCATAACATCTCTCTGGGTCATCCCCATGCACCAGCCCCAAGCATGCTGTATCCTGCGTCAGACATAGACTGGCGATTCAATTCTTACATGATAGTATACATGTTAGAATGTCATTCTCCCAAATCATCCCACCCTCTCCCTCTCCCTCTGAGTCCAAAAGTCCGTTATACACATCTGTGTCTCTTTCCCTGTCTTGCATACAGGGTCGTCATTGCCATCTTCCTAAATTCCATATATATGTGTTAGTATACTGTATTGGTGTTTTTCTTTCTGGCTTACTTCACTCTGTATAATCGGCTCCAGTTTCATCCATCTCATCAGAACTGATTCAAATGAATTCTTTTTTACGGCTGAGTAATACTCCATTGTGTATATGTACCACAGCTTTCTTATCCATTCATCTGCTGATGGACATCTAGGTTGTTTCCATGTCCTGGCTATTATAAACAGTGCTGCGATGAACATTGGGGTACATGTGTGTCTTTCAATTCTGGTTTCCTCGGTGTGTATGGAGGCAAGAATATACAATGGAGTAAAGACAATCTCTTTAACAAGTGGTGCTGGGAAAACTGGTCAACCACTTGTAAAAGAATGAAACTAGATCACTTTCTAACACCGCACACAAAAATAAACTCAAAATGGATTAAAGATCTAAATGTAAGATCAGAAACTATAAAACTCCTAGAGGAGAACATAGGCAAAACACTCTCAGACATAAATCACAGCAGGATCCTCTATGATCCACCTCCCAGAATTCTGGAAATAAAAGCAAAAATAAACAAATGGGATCTAATTAAAATTAAAAGCTTCTGCACAACAAAGGAAAATATAAGCAAGGTGAAAAGACAGCCTTCTGAATGGGAGAAAATAATAGCAAATGAAGCAACTGACAAACAACTAATCTCAAAAATATACAAGCAACTTATACAGCTCAGTTCCAGAAAAATAAACAACCCAATCAAAAAATGGGCCAAAGAACTAAATAGACATTTCTCCAAAGAAGACATACGGATGGCTAACAAACACATGAAAAGATGCTCAACATCACTCATTATTAGAGAAATGCAAATCAAAACCACAATGAGGTACCACTTCACACCAGTCAGAATGGCTGCGATCCAAAAATCTGTAAGCAATAAATGCTGGAGAGGGTGTGGAGAAAAGGGAACCCTCCTACACTGTTTGTGTTGTCTTTTTCTGGTTTTGGTATCAGGGTGATGGTGGCCGTGTAGAATGAGTTTGGAAGTGTCCCTTCCTCTGCAATTTTTTGAAAGAGTTTTAGAAGGATAAGCATTAGCTCTTCTCTAAATGTTTGATAGAATTCTCCTGTGAAGTCATCCGGTACTGGGCTTGTTTTTTGGGAGATTATTGATCACAGCTTCAATATCAGTCCTTGTAATTGGGTTATTTATAACTTCTTTATCTTCCTGGTTCAGTCTTGGAAGATTGAACTTTTCTAATAATCTGTCCATTTCTTCCAGGTTATCCATTTTATTGCCATATAGTTGTTCATAATAGTCTCTTATAATCTTTGTATTTCTGCATTGTCTGCTGTAACCTCTCTTTTTTCATTTCTAATTTTGTTGATTTGATCTTTCTTTTTTTCTTGATGAGTCTGGCCAAAGGTTTGTCAATTTTGTTTATCTTCTCAAGGAACTAGCTTTTAGTTTTATTAATCTTTACTATTATTCCTTTCATTTCTTTTTCATTTATTTCTGCTCTGATCTTTATGATTTCTTTCCTTCTACTAATTTTTTGTTCTTTTTCCAGTTGCTTTAGGTGTAAAGTTAGGTTGTCTATTCGATGTTTTTCTTGTTTCTTGAGGTAGGATTGTATTGCTATAAACTTCCCTCTTAGAACTGCTTTTGCTGCAACCCATAGGTTTTGAGTTGTCATGTTCTCATTGTCGTTTGTTTCTGGAAATTTGTTGATTTCCTTTTTGATTTCTTCAGTAACCTGTTGGTTATTTAGAAACGTATTGTTTAATCTCCATGTGTTTGTGTTTCTTATAGTTTTTTCTTGTAATTGATATCTATCCTCATAGTGCTGTAGTCAGGGTAGATGCTTGATACAATTTTAATATTCTTAAATTTACTGAGGTTTGACTTGTGACCCAAGATGTGGTCTATCCTGGAGAATATTCTATATGCACTTGAGAAGGTGTACTCTTCTGCATTTGGATGGAATATCCTGAAGATATCAATGAGATTCATCTCATCTAATGTGTCATTTAAGACTTGTGTTTCTGTTTTAATTTTCTGTTTTGATGATCTGTCCATTGGTGTGAATAGGGTGTTAAAGTCTCCTACTATTATTGTGTTACTGTCGATTTCTCCTTTTATGTCTGTTAGTGTTTGTCTTATGTATTGAGGTGCTGCTATGTTGGGTGCATAGATATTTACAATTGTTGTCTTCCTCTTGGACTGATCCCTTGATCATTATGTAGTGTCCTTCCTTATCTCTTGTAATATTCTTTATTTTAAGGTCTATTTTGTCCAGCTTTCTTTAGCTTACCATTAGGATGGAATATAATTTTCCATCCTCTCACTTTCATTCTAAATGTGTCTTCAGGTCTGAAGTGGGTTTCTTGTAGACAGCATATATATGTCTTATTTTTTAATCCATTCAGCCAGTCTGTGTCTTTTGGTTGGAGCATTTAATCCATTTACATTTAAAGTAATTATTGATATATATGTTCCTATTTATTTCTTATATAGTCAAGAAATACAAGAAAAGAAAAAAGGTCTACAAAATCAACCCCAAACAATTAACAAAATGGCAATAGGAACATATATATCAATACCAGAAAAGGGTTATTGACTGAATGCTATCTACTATGATTTTTCTGATACTTATTTAGACCCTATTTTCTTAAATTAAATACTTTTCTATATTTTTTAGATCATTAATTGTTCTTCCCAGTATGAACTACCTAGCATTTCCTGATGTGTATGTTTAGAACAAAACTCTTTCATCACTCATTACATTTGTAGGATCTCTCCTCAGCATACACTGATGCTGAGTGAGGTGATGGCTCACTTCAAGGCTTTGTCACATTATTTATATTTGTATGAATCCACTTATGTTGAGTAAGGTTTGAATGGCAATTAAAGGCCTTCCACATTCTGTACATTAGTAAGGCTTCTCTCCAGTGTGAATTCACTGATGAACAAGATACGAATGTCTGTTAAAGGCTTTGCCACATTTGTACATTTGTAAGGTTTTTTGTACATTTATAAGGTTTCTCTCTAGTATGAATTCTCTGATGTTTAGTGATATTTGAGTAACAGTTGAAGGCTATGTCACATTCTTTACATTTGTAAGGCTTCTCTCCAGTATGAATTCACTGTTGCTGAGCAAGGGAGGAACGCCAGTTAAAGGCTTTGCCACATTCTGTATATTTGTAAGGTTTCCCTTCAATATGAATTTTCCAATGTCTCTTTAGACTTGATGATTTATTAAAGACTTTCCCACATATATTACACTTATAACGTTCTTTCTTAGTATGACTTTCCTGATGTGAAGCATTGAAGACAGTTTGAGAACTCCACCACATTCACTAAATGTGCAATTCTTCTCTCCAGTGTGCATGCTTCCCTGTGTAATAAGATTTGAACTTTGATAAAGTATATTATTACATTAATTCCTTTTACCATGGTTCTCTGAACATTTTCTCTGATATTTCATGAGACCAGAGTCTTGGTCAAAGTGATTCCTAGATTCAAGGCATGGGTAGATTCTGGCTCCATCATAAATACTGTTGCAATGATTGAAGATGGAGCTGTTGCTTAAGGCCTCACTTGTTGGATTACACATGGAAGGTTGTTCCACGTTATAATATCCATTGAATGATGATGGCTGGATAAAGACTTTCTCATTATTATCAACATTATAGATATTGGAATAGGGAGAAAATGTTTGTTGGTGGGAAAATAATGAGCCCTCACTAAAGGATCTCTCAAATTGATCATACTGAGATTTTCTTCCCTCATTTTCAAATCTCTGGCTTCCAGACATGTATGACTAACTGTTTAATTCAAACCTATATTCATACTGGTTTGAGTAATTATTTGTAGCATAGGCTAGATGATTTTCCATGTTTTCCAAAATTCATTCAGAGAATATACATATATTTTTTAATCATGTGGGTCTTACAAAAACTTGTTTTTCTGCCAAAATTACTGACTTCCAATGAAAATTTTCCCAATTTGATGTATATCCTCAATTTCTTTCGGCAATCATGTTTTCATAATGAGTAACTGTCCTAATTGGTTACATCCAAAATAACATCCTTTTGGCTCTTCACAGGCCCCCTTACATTCCCACTCTTTCATTAAGTAAATTTCCAAGCCAAGAACTCTCAGAATTTCCCAGCACATTACACGTGAATTTCCTATGCATGGCTTCTTTGGGAACAAACATTGGATGTCATGAGAAGATATCACTGAAAGATAACAAATAACCAAGAGCCCATTTAACTTTGAGTGAACATGCTTTACAATTGTATGCAATGTTGACAAACCCTTAGCCAGATTAAGAAGAGGTGAGATGCAACTAAAATGAGAAATAAAAGGAGAGACATAATAATTGATACCATAGAGCTAAAAGTAATTATATCATGCTACTCTGAACAATACTACAACAAAAAATTGAAGACCTCAACAACAACAACAAAAAGATTGAATTTCTGGAAACAGAACCCCTTAGGTATTAGCATGAATGAATTAAAAATTACAAAATACCTACAACTATTAAATAGGCTAAGAGAGTAACTAAAAAAACAACAACCCTGGAGTAGATGAATTAACTGGATTACTCCAGCAACACTATGAAAAATTAGCATCAATTCTCCATAAGGGATCAATATGTACACATGGCTATTTTTAAAATGGATAACCAACAAGGACCTACTGCATAGCGCAGGGAACTCTGCTCAACATTGTGTGACAGCCTGGACGGGATGGAAGTTTGGGAGAAAATTTATACCTAAATATGTTGGCTGAGTCCCTTTGTTGTTCAGCTTTAACTATCTCATTTTTGTTAGTTGGCTACATTCCAATATAAAATAAAAAGTTAAAGAGAAGTTTAAAAAATGAATTCTATGAGTTAATAGACATATTAAACGGTTTTACAATTGGGGCAAATACACTTGAAATGTCTAATGTTCATTAGTATTATTTTTCTCAATTCCATATATATGCATTAATATACGATATTTGTTTATCTTTTTCTGAGTTACTTTACTCCGTGACAATCTCAGGGAGTGGAATGGGCATGGGGGGGAGGCTCAAGTGGGAGTGAAGATATATATATGTATGTATGATTGATTTGTATTGATGTATGGCAGAGATCATCACAACATTGCAAAGCAATTTCCTCCAATCTAAAAAAAAATAAGGGATGAAGTAAAACAAAATTGGGAGGTAGAAATTGAGGATAACACTTTAAGACTTTAGGGAGGTGCTTTACATTCTGATGAAATGACTGAGTCTGAACTTTGGAGACTCATGTTTGAAATTTCAATCAGAAATTAGAATGCAGGAAATATATATCTGTTCCCAGTATTTCTGGAATTTTGTCAACTAATCTCAGTATCTCCAGGACTCTGCTCACACCTGTCTGACGTGAGGCTGACACAGAACTTCCAAAGGGGTTAACACTGAGTTTGTCAGAACTGTTAGTAGCATTTCCTAGGTCCTCCAAAGCAGTGGAAGAGCAACCAGATTATGCAGGTCCTCACAGACAGTGAATGTGAGGGAAAACCACTGGAGCTGAAGAACACATGGAGGTTTAAGAACCCAAGAATTAGGCCAGAGAACTCCCTCTATGACAACAATAGAAATAAACTCAGGTTTCTCAAAGATCATTCTAATGAAGCAGATTTTCCCAAACCAAATTTTTAGCCTGGTTTCCTCTGTGATCTTTAGACCTCTCACTTGTGTCATCTGCTTCATTCATTCACACGTAGCCCAGGGATTCTTCCTTTACTCCACAAAGAGGACCTGTTCATTAGAAAAATAAACATAATTAGGAGTTTGGGATTAACATATACACTGTGCATGTGTGTGCAAGGTTGCTTCAATCTTGTCCAACCATAGCCCACGAGGCTCCTTTGTCTATGGGATTTTCCAGGCAAGAATGCTGGAGTGAGTTGCCAGGCCCTCCCCCAGGGGATCTTCCCAACCCAGGGGTCAGACCTGCCTCTCTTATGCCTACCTGCACTGGCAGGTATGTTCTTTACTGCTAGTGCCACCTGGGAAGCCCATATATACTGTAGTATATATAAAATAGATAATCGATGAATGCCAACTGTGTAGCACAGGGAACTATACTCAATATCTTGCAATAACATGTAAAGGAAGAGAATCTGATTTGACTGATGAAAACGTATGGTTACAAAACTGGGTATCTCTACTGAACACAGTTGCCTGTTCATATTTCAAAGCCAACTAAAAACAAAGAGAACTGGAAGAAATGAGCTTCCACATTAACTGGATTGGCTTATCCACATTCTTCACTAAATCTTTCAAAGACATTTATTTAAAGACAAAGGGGAAATTACAGGCTCCCCTTGTGGCTCATTGGTGAAGAATTCGCCTGCCAACACAAGAGACATGAGTTCAATCCCTGGTCCAGGAAGATCCTACATGCCAGAGAGCAACTGAACCCATGTGCCACAAGTACTGAGCCTGCAAGCTAGAGCCTGGAAACTGCAACTACTGAGCCCACGTGCTACACTACTGAAGCCTGCAAGCCCTAGAGCTGGTGCTCTGTAATAAGAAGCCCATGCACCACAACTAGAGAGTAGCCCCCCCCCCCCCCCGAACTGCCTCCTCCCCCACACCATAATTAGAGAAAAGCCCTAGCAGCAACAAAGAGCCAGCACAGCAATAAATAAATAAATAAAAAGATAAAGGGTAAATTAGGAACTTCATAGTATGTGAATCTGGTGTCAAACACCTGAATCAGTGAATATCAAGTGTAACTGGATAAATCGGTGTCTGGTGACTGAAACACTAAGGACAACTGTCATTGGATGGATGTTTTGGGGGAAAATGAGGAAATCTGAATCTTGAAAAAAATATCAATTTCATGCAAATTTCAGTCCATACATACCTCCCATATTCTGTATCCCTAATAGTGCATTTAAATAGTAAGTCTTTTTTTTTTTTTAAACCAGTGTAGAGAATAGACTGATTTTTTTCTCAGAATTTTTTAAGGAATTCTGGACCACTAAGGTCATTCTGTTAATATGTGCCTTTTGTTTCTTAATCCTATTCTAAGAGCTGATCTTGTATCCAGATTTAAGGTTAACTCCTCCACTTTCACTGTATTCACTAAGATCCCAACACCCACATCCAACCCGATGGGAATGCTGATTACAGTGCCTTCCCGTGTTGATCTCTCACAAAGGGAATATTTTCAATAACTGAAAGTTACTAATTCATGGTGAGAATGCTTCATGCACTATAGGAAGTCTAAATGCAGACAATGGCAAAGAAACTCAGGGAGAGAGAAGAGAGCTGATTGTGACTCATAAGAATAAAAATAAATAAATAACATAAGTAGCTGAAAATAATCTTGCTAGGCAAGAATATCATAAGTAGAGAATTAAATATTTGTATGTTTTCAATTCAGGGCATTTCAGGAGGAAAAGCAGACAGTCTCTAACCTGGATCAGATCATTTACCTGAGAATCTGCCATTTGCTCCTCTCTCTTCCTCCTGCCCTGGGTAGTTTTCTCACCAAGGTTACATGGAGGAATGACAGCAGCATCATGAGACTATACCTTCAAAGGCATCAGCCAGCTCCTTTGCCTACTCCCAACACCCTCACAGGCAGAAGGACCTTAAAAATCTGAGAAGACCAACCTCTTGGTCTCAGAAAAGATTCAGGAACAATCAGCTCCTATGTGAATTCCGCCCTGTGAGTTGTTCTTTGTTTACCTCTCTCCTCTCCTATAGAGGTCCCCAAGTTCTGCTCCCCCAGGGTAAGGGCTGCCTGACTTGCCCTTCAAACCCATGTTGAACAGAACTTACTGCCTCTCCTTGGACTAAATGGTCTAAACTCCCTCAGGAGCTCAAGGATTTAATGCTGGTCACACCTCAGAATCATCTGGAGCACTTCATCTAAAGAACACTGACGCTCCTACAGGACCAACTGATGGGCTCTGTAAGGAAGGCACATGTGACATTACTTATTAATGCTGGTCATATGACCCTAATGAGAAACCAATAGGAACCACTTAGCCAAATGTTACTCCCACACCCCCCGCCCCGCCCCGCCTTGAGGCGTTACAAAGTCTCCCTCAGTCGTGTCCAACTCTTTGTGACCTCATGGGCTATAGCCTGTCAGGCTCCTCTGTCCATGGGGATTCTCTAGGCAAACATACTGGAGTGGGTTGCCATGCCCTAGTCCAGGGGATCTTCCCAACCCAGGGACCAAACCTGTGTTTTCCCCATTGCAGGCGGATTCTTTACCATCTGAGCCACCAGGGAGACCACAAAGCCCTTTGGGATTGGTTCTTTCCTCTAAGAAGTTAGTCAGCAGGTTGGAAGTGGGGCCATGAAATGACTCTTTAAAAAGTTCCCTTTTAGTGCTGGTGCTCCCTCAAGACCTGTCTCCTTTGCAAAACTTCTTGAACCGCCACTGCACTGTATGTTCATTAGCAGTTCCTGGGCCAAATTGTTGCTGATGTTGTCTGTTGTCTTCGCTGCTTTAAGACCCATGTTGAACTCCAATAAAAAATGTTGCTCAAATTTGCTTTTTGTCTAACATCTTTTCCATAGTCTAAAATAAATAGCAAGTGATGTCATTAGCAAAAAAAAAAATTAAGTGTGAAATGCACATCAAAATGATGTATAACATAACCACGTTTCAGAATGTATTCCAATATCAAATCCCAAAGTTCAACAATGAAAAACTGCAATTACTTTGCACTTCATCTAGAGAAAGCCCCAATCAGCAATGAAGACCAGCATAACCAAAACTGAATGAATAAATAAATAAACTATTAAAAATGACGATATTATATCTTTGCTATACGTTAGTTAAAATTCTTCTCTAGAACAGTCCAGTCATGGACCTTTTTTTTGTTGTTGTTATCTTTATTACAAATTTAATCTATTAGTGATGGGTCTGTTCAGATTTCCCTTTCTTCCTCAGTCAGTCCTGGAAGGTTGTTTTCTTGCTTTCGCTCAGAATTTCAAAATTATATGTAGAAATAATTAGGTATCCTGAAAATTTCCTGAAGTCATTGATTAGCTCTCATAGATTCTTGGTGGAGTCTTTAGGGATTTCTATATACAGCATTCTGTTATCTGCAAGTAGTGACAGTTTTACTTCTTCCCTTCTCATTAGGATTCCATTTATTCCATAGGCTGATTGCTATGCTAGGTCTTTTAACACTGTGTTAATAGAAATGGTGAGGGTGGGCATCCTTAATCTTGTTATTGATCTTAGGGAAAAGTCTCTCAGCGGGTCCTGGATCCATGGAAATAAGGACAGGGTGATGGACTGGATGCTTATGAGGGCACAGTTATTAATAAAAACGCAGGAAATGAAAGCATCAAAACACACCTCCCATTTATCTACTTTTGGGTTTGGGGAAATTTTGAACACCAGCTGTGGAGAAGTGCCAGAAGGAGCCAAACTAAACTCTGATGTTTTCTCATCTGCTCAGTGAGGTGAGGTCCACAGGTGGGCTTAGACCTGACATAGCCTCAGGGGCGGTGGAGATTTGTGTAATGCCTGCTTGTAGGTAGTAAAAGAAAACTGGGAGGTAGAAAGAGGGGATTACATTTTATGATTTTAAGGTGCTTTACCCTCTGATGAAATGCCCGAGTCTGAACTTTGGAGACTTATGTTTTAAGAGTCTATTGAAAATTAGAAAGCAGGAAGCATATATCCTTCCCCAGTATTTCTGGAATCTTGTCAACTAGTCCCAGGATCTCCTCAACTCTCCTCACACTTTTCTGACTTGAGGCAGACATAAAAATTTTAAAAGGGTTTAACACAGAGTTTGTCAGAACTGTTAGCAGCTTTTCCTACGTCCCCCGAAACAGTGGAAGAGCAGCCAGATTATGCAGATCGTCACAGACCAGGGGGAAGGTTTTGGCTCTCAGTGAATGTGAGGGCAAACCACTGGAGCTGAAGAACACATGGAGGATTTAAGAGCACAGAATGGGGCGTCATGTCCCTCTTTGACAGAAATAAACCCAGGCTTCTCAAAAATCCTTCTAGTGAAGCCAATCTCCCCGAACTATCTGAATAAATCTGGCTTCCTCTGTGGTCTTTGGATCTCTCACCTGTGTCATCTTCTTCATTCATTCACATCTAGCCCAGGGATTCTTCCAAAATGGGGACACATTCATTAGAAAAATACACATAATTAGGAGTTTGGGATTAACATATACACTCTAGTATATATAAAATAGATAACCAACAAGGATCTGCTGCTAGCATAGGAAATTATACTCAATACCTATAATAATCTATAAAGGAAAAGAACCTGACTTGACTCATGAAAAGCTCTCCTTACAAAACTCAGTATCTCTACTAAAACAATTGCCTGTTCATATTTCAAAGCCAACTCGGAGCAAAGAGAAACTAGAAGAAATGGAGTTTCAATATTAACCAGGATGGCTTATGCACATCCCTCACTAAATCTTTCCAAGATCAGTATTAAAGATAATGGGGGAAAAACAAGAACTTCATAAGTGTGGGAATCTGACAGAAAACACTTGAATCATGAACTTCAGGTGTAAGGGGATAAACTGGTGTCAGGTGACTGGAACACTCAAGAGGACTCATTGTCACTGCTCAGATATTTTTGACAAAAATAAAGGAAATATCAATCTATCTTTAAAAAATCTTTTATGCAAATTTCAATCCATAGATAACTACTCTTTTTCTGTATCCCTAACCATACATTTAAATACTTGAGTCCTTCTTACCAGTGTATAGTCTCTAATTTTTTTTTTCAGAAATTTCTAAGGAATCCTGAACCACTAAGTTCATCCTGTTTATATGCGCGTTTTCTTATTCCAGCTCTAAAGAGTTGATGTTGTATCCAGATGTAAGGAAATGACTCCACTTTCCCCTTATTCACTAAGATACCAATGTCCCACCCCATCCCAATGGGTATCTTAGTTATTGATCCCTTCCTGTGTTGATCTCTCACAAAGGCCGTATTTTCAATACTTGAAATTCACTCATTCATACTGAGAATTCATCATGCTTTACAGGGAGCCTAGATGCAAACAGTGGAGATGTAAGAAAAAGTAGTCTAAAGGGCTGGGTCTTCATTATTGTAATAAATAAAAGTTTAAAAATACACTTTCAAAACAAGCTACCTAGGCAAGAACACCAAAAGTAGATATAGGTTTGCAGGTTCTCAAACCATGACATTTCCGGAGGAAAACCAAACCCAGTCTCTAAACACAAGCAGGACATTTACCTTAGAAGCTGCCATTTCTTCCTCTTCTTCCTCCTGCCCTGGATCATTTTCTCATCAAGGTTATGTGGAAGAATCACATTAGATTCGTGAGATTATGCCTTCAAAGGTGTCAGCATAGCTCCTCGCCTTCTCCCAACATACCTACAGGCAGAAGGACCTTGAAAAGCTGAAAAGGCCACACTCTCCTGTCTTTTGTCTCAGGAGAGATTTGGGAACAATCAGCTCCTACATGGAGATCAATCTATGAGGTTTTCCTTGTTGTCAACACTTCTCTCTTCATATAAATACCTGCACAAATTCTGCTAACATGGGGTGTGTGGGATGCACTGACTTGCCCCTTCAAAGCCCATGGAGAGCAGAACTTGTTGCCTGTCCTCGGACTAAAGCATGGTCTGAACTCATAATCATACCCAGAAAACCATGTGCTTAACCCGGGCCTCCCCTTACAATTCCCTAGAGCCACTTCCTACAAGCCACATTGATGTTCCCACAGAGCCAACTGAGAAGTCTGTGAGGAGGGCACCGGTGAGGTTATTTCTTAACACTGGTCATGTGATCTTGATGGGAAATCACCTGGCTGAATGGTTTTTTTCTGAACCTTGAAAATGAAGAAAATCTTTGGGATCATGGCCCGACTCTAAGAAGCTATGAATCTGGAGGTTTGAGGTGGAACCCGTGAAATGAGTCTATAACTAAAGTTTCCTGCTGGTGCTGATGTTGCTTTCCCAAGATCCATTTTCAGTAGCCCTGAGCTAGAGATACCACACCCAGCACACCTGAGACCTCTAAGCAGTGTGAGCATTTGGGGTTGGAACTTCTAGAAGCACAAGTTCTGTCAGATTGATATCCCGAGGAGAAGGTTTAAACATGGGAAATTTGCTTGAATAGTTCAATAAACTTTTTTTCTCCTATATTTATTGGTTATGGTGCATCTTTGTTGTTGTGTGTTGGCTTCTCATTGCAGTGGTTTCTTTCCTTGTGGAGCACAGGTTCTAAGGCACCTGGACTTCAGCAGTTGCAGCTCCTAGGTTCTAGAGCACAGACTCAGTAGTTGTGGTGCAAGGGCTTAGTTGTCCCAAGGCATGTGGGATCTTCCCAGACCAGGGGCTGAACCAGTGTCCCTTGCACTGCAAAGATGTATTCTTAACCACTGGGCCACCAGGGAAGCCACCAATAAACCTTAATTGGTAAACAGGACTCTCAACTTTTCTGTTTCCTACTGGCAGAAACGTGTTCACAGTTTCTCATAGAGAAATTGAGGTTCAAGCCATCCAAATTGTCAACAAAGGCACTCAGGCTACATCCTATCCTATCACACCCCCTACTGGCAGACAGCGGAAGAGCTCGTCTCACCAACTCTTCCTGGGCTTTTCCTGACAGGGATGTTGTTCAGTCCCTCAGTTCTATCCGACCCTTTGCCACTCCATGAAAGACCCTATGCAGCATGCCAGGCTTCCCTGTACTTCACCATCTTCCAGAGTTTGCTCAAACACATGTCCACTGAGTCGGTGAAGCCATCCAACCATCTCATCCTCTATATCCCCTTCTCCTCCTGCCTTCAATCCTTCCCAGCTTCGGGGTCTTTTCCAATGAGTCGGCTCTTCGCATCAGGTGGCCAAAGCATTGGAGTTTCAGCTTCAGTCCTTCCAATGAATACTCATTGATTTCCTTTAGGATTGACTGGTTTGATATCCATGCTGTTCAAGGGACTCCCAAGAGTCTTCTCCAGCACCACAATTTGAAAGAACCAATTCTTTAGCACTCAGCCTTTTTTATGGTCAACACAAAGTCAGGGAAGTAGTCAATACATCATAGAACACATCAATTCCTGCTATAAATTCTGAAGCAGCAAAGAAAAATAATAGGATGTTGAATTCATCCAAAAGGTTCTGTTTTGTTATGGTAATGTCCTTCCCTGCTGTGCATGCAGGCTAAGTCGCTTTCAGTCATGTATGACTCTTTGCAATGCCATGAACTGTAGCCCGCCAGGTTGCTCTGTCCATGGAATTCTCCAGGCAAGAATATTGGAGTGGGTTGCCAGTCCCTTCTCCAGGGGCTCTTTCCCACCTAGAGATGGAATCCACGTCTGTTCCAGTCTCCTATTTTGGCAGGCGGGTTCTTTACCACTAGCGCCACCTGGCTTAGTACAGTTCAGTCGTTGCAACCCTATGAATCGCAGCACGCCAGGCCTCCCTGTCCATCACAAACTCCTGGAGTTCACTCAGACTCACGTCCATCGAGTCACTGATGCCATTCAGCCATCTCATCCTCTGTCATCCTCTTCTCTTCCTGCCCCTAATCCCTCCCAGCATCAGAGTCTTTTCCAATGAGTCAACTCTTCACATGAGGTGGCCAAAGTACTGGAGTTTCAGCTATAGCATCATTCCTTCCAAAGAAATCCCAGGGTTGATGTCCTTCAGAATGGACTGGTTGGATCTCCTTGCAGTCCAAGGGACTCTCAAGAGTCTTCTCCAACACCACAGTTCAAAAGCATCAATTCTTTGGCGCTCAGCTTTCTTCACTGTCCAACTCTCACATCCATACATGAACACAGGAAAAACCATAGCCTTGACTAGACGGACCTCAGTTGGCAAAGTAATGTCCCTGCTTTTCAACATGCTATCTAGGTTAGTCATAACTTTTCTTCCAAGGAGTAAGCGTCTTTTAATTTCATGGCTGCAATCACCATCTGCAGTGATTTTGGAGCCCCCCAAAATAAAGTCTGACACTGTTTCCCATGAAGTGATGGGACCAGAAGCCATGATCTTCGTTTTCTGAATGTTGAGCTTTAAGCCAACTTTTTCACTTTCCTCTTTCACTTTCATCAAGAGGCTTTTTAGTTCCTCTTCACTTTCTGCCATAAGGGTGGTGTCATCTGCATATCTGAGGTGATTGATATTTCTCCTGGCAATCTTGATTCCAGCTTGTGCTTCTTCCAGTCCAGCATTTCTTATGATGTACTCTGCATAGAAGTTAAATAAGCAGGGTGACAATATACAGCCTTGACGTACTCCTTTTCCTATTTGGAACCAGTCTGTTGTTCCATGTCGAGTTCTAACTGTTGCTTCTTGACCTGCGTATAGGTTTCTCAAGAGGCAGGTCAGGTGGTCTGGTATTCCCATCTCTTTCAGAATTTTCCACAGTTTATTGTGATCCACACAGTCAAAGGCTTTGGCATAGTCAATAAAGCAGAAATAGATGTTTTTCTGGAACTATCTTGCTTTTTCAATGATCCAAGTTTTTTTTTCAATTTGCCAGGAGTTTTCCAATTGCCAGGATGTTGGCTATTTGATCTCTGATTCCTCTGCCTTTTCTAAAACCAGTTTGAACATCTGGAAGTTCATGGTTCACATATTGCTGAAGCCTGGCTTGGAGAATTTTGAGCATTACTTTACTAGCATGTGAGATGAGTGCAATTGTGTGGTAGTTTGAGCATTCTTTGGCATTGCCTTTCTCTGGGATTGGAATGAAAACTCACCTTTTCCAGTCCTGTGGCCACTGCTGAGTTTTCCAAATTTGCTGGCATATTGAGTGCAGCATTTTGACAGGAACATCTTTCAGGATTTGAAATAGCTCAACTGGAATGCCATGACTTCCACTAGCTTTATTCGTAGTGGTGCTTTCTAAGGCTCACTTGACTTCACATTCCAGGATGTCTGGCTCTAGGTGAGTGATCACACCATCGTGATTATCTGGGTCATGAAGGTCTTTTTTTGCACAGTTCTTCTGTGTATTCTTGCCACCTCTTCTTAATATCTTCTACTTCTGTTAGGTCCACACCATTTCTGTCCTTTATCGAGCCCATCTTTGCATGAAATGTTCCCTTGGTATCTCTAATTTTCTTGAAGAGATCTCTAGTCTTTCCCATTTTGTTGTTTGCCTCTATTTCTTTGCACTGATTGCTGAGGAAGGCTTTCTTAACTCTTCTTGCTATTCTTTGGATCTCCGCATTCAGGTGCTTATATCTTTCCTTTTCTCCTTTGCTTTTCGCTTCTCTTCTTTTCACAGCTATTTGTAAGGCCTCCTCAGACAGCCATTTTCCTTTTTTGCATTGTTAGGTAGGTAGAGTAGGGAAAAGGAGTCCAAAATGGCAGTGGCTAAAAGACAAAGAAGGGAAAAGCCCACAAAAATAGAACAAAAGAAGGTCCAAGGACTGGAGTGAGGACCTCAGGTAAAACAGCACTCCTGGCTGGCCCAATTTACATAGGACAGGCCCAGGGAGAGATAAACATATAAAAAGAGGAGCCAGAGCTAGCTCTCTCTCTCCCCTGTGCACTGGGGCGCTCTTCTCTTGGCATCTTTGGATCAACGTGCCCTCACGCCTCAAAGATGGATTTTCCTGCTATCTTCTAAATAAAATCAAGCTGTAACAGTGAGCTGTAACACTGATTTGTCTAAGAGTTATAAATGGTCCTTTCAAGACCTGAGAGCTATAACATGGTCTATCCAAGACCCAAGAGCTGTGACACACCGAGGGGGCTTTAACATCCATCACTCCAAATCTTTGTTGTGATGAGACAAAGAACCAAGGAACATACATTCGTATGACAGTGATACATGTACCTGTGGGGCTTCCCTGGTGGCTCAGATGGTAAAAAATCCACCTGCAATGCAGCAGAGATGCATTTGACCCTTTGATCAGTCAGGAAGATCCCCTGGAGAAGTGACTGACTTACCCATTCCAGCATTCTTGCCTGGAAAATCCCATGGACAGAGGAGGCTGTCATTCCGTCCATGGGGTCACAAAGAGTTGGACATGACTGAAGCGACTTAGCACGCATGCACATACACATTGACTCACAGCAAACAAACCTAAATTAAACTAATTCATAAACAATATAAAATGGAATGATATACAAAAAGAGAACACATACAAAAATACTTCATGGCTTTCTTTATTGAAAACAATGCTTGTATCACAACTGAAGGAAACCAGGTATATCATCCTAAAATACACCTGACATCGAATTTATTTTGAGCTGAAGGCAATTAAGCAGCAAACACAAAAAGGCAGGAAATCAATTCTCCTTTTGATGAAGATACTCTAACCAGCCTACAGATGGCGCCAGAGGAATTTGCAAATAAACCTCATTAAATGAAGATAAGGATTTTTTTTAGTCACTCAGTCATGTCTGACTCTTTTGCAACCCCATGTACTGGAGTCCCCCTGGCTCCTTTGTCCATGGGATTCCCCAAGCCAGAACACTGGAGTGGGTTGCCATTTCCTTCTCCGGGGGATCTTCCTGACCCAGGGATCAAACCCATGTCTCTTATATCTCCTATGTTGGCAGGTGGGTTCTTCACCACTGGGTTCTAGCACCACCTGGGAAGCCCTTAAGGTATACATAATCCAAGGACAAAACAGCTTTAATGGAGCTGTAACCACAACACTGAGATATGCCACACATAAGCCCTACTTCAGCTGGGTTCAGGATCCTCTTTTGGCCTTCACAGGACATGCCACTGGACTCTAACCACCCAGCCATCCTGTACCACAGTTCTCCCACTGGCTTTAGCTCTCACCCCAGGTCTCCCAAGCTGTATTCATCCACAGCATTCGAGTCCTCCAGCTCTCAAAGGCTCCCTCTCCAGGACTTTTTCTCCAGTCTCCCAGACCTGTCTGAGCTCTGGCTGCTGTGAGCCCCACTCCAAGCTTATCAAACACTCCTATGGGCTCTAGTCCTCCCCTGCCCAGACTCTCAGATTCCCCACCACTCGGGGACTTGGGCTCAAGTCCTCTCCCCAAGTCAACCCCCATCTTCACTTAGGAGTGACCTTCTTAAGACGGCCGACAAAGGTCCATGTGGTCAAAGTTATGGTTTTTCCAATAGTCATGTACGGATGTGAGTAGGACAATAAACGCTGAGCACCAAAGAATTGATGCTTTTGAACTGCGGTGTTGGAGACTTGAGAGTCCCTAGAATGGCAAGGAGATCAAACCAGTCCATCCTAGAGGAAATCAGTCCTGAATATTCATTGGAGGGACTGATACTTAAGCTGAAGCTCCAATACTTTGGCCACTTGATGAAAAGAGCTGACTCACTGGAAAACACCGATGCTGGGAAAGATTGAAGGCGGGAGAAGGGGACGACAAAGGATGAGATGGTTACATGGCACCACCGACTCAACGGACGTGAGTTTGAACAAGCTCCAGGAGACGGTGAAGGACAGGGAAGCCTAGTGTGCTGCAGTCCAAGGGGCTGCAGAGTCAAACACAACTGAGTGACTGAATGATAACTCCTAAGACAGCTCAGGTCCCTTCTGAGTCTACCTGCTCCTTCCATACTCAGGACTTGACCCTGGGCCCCAGCCCCTCCCCCAGGGAAAATCCACTTGCATCCCTGGAGCACTGGCATCCTCAACCCCCCCAACCCCCTGCTTTGGGACCTCCAGAACCTGGAGAGGTCCAGTGTGCTGGTTCTGTTCCTTCAACAGGCCATGTGTGAACATTCAGCAAAGACATTGGCCCATATGCAATTTCAATGTCAGCCATTCTGGTGTTTAGTGACTCCCAGGGCAACCTGACTTTGCATATCCCTGGAATGATGACATTTAACTCATCTCCACTTACTTGACATTTGATGATCTTACATGATTACCTAGGTCTCCTTTCACCTTGTATTTATTATTTTTATTGGCCGCACTGAGCAGCTTGTGGGATCTTAGTCCAACCAGGGGCTGAACCAACGCCCTCGGCAGTGAAAGTGTGGAGTCCTAACCACTGGACTGCCAGGGAAGCCCCTCCCTTCACCTTTCAATTGACTGCTGTTTTATTATTGACTTGAAGATTTCTTTTTATCCTTTGTGAATCCTTCATCACATTTAGGTAAATGTCTTCTTCCAGTCTGCTTCTTGCTTTTTCATCACCTTCATGATGTCACTCGATGACCGGAACTTTGAACTTTTGATAAATTCCAACTTAATAACTTTTCATTTTCCGTTGAGAGTTTTCTGTGTACTAAGAAATGTTGCCCGCCCCACAGTTATGGCAATCTCCTCTATTTTCTTCTTCTTTTTCTTGGGGTGCACCATGTGGCTTGTGGGATCTTAGTTCCCTGACCAGGGACTGAACCTGCATCCTCCACAGTGGAAGCACAGAGTCCTAACCACTGGACCACTAGGGAAGTCCCTATATTTTCTTACAGAACTCTGATAGACTTTTCTCAACTCACTGCTCCTACAGGATGTCTTCCTGTAATAACTAATAGCAATGCTAATGCTAATGAGAACAACAACAGCAGCTAATATTTATTGAGCTTACACAATATTCCAGATACATGTTCAGGGAGTTCACATGTACCAAACTCATCTAATCACCACTTCACGAATAAAGCACAGTGGGTAAGAGCTCCTTTTTCCAGTGTCTCTCAGGCAGTGAGAGGTAGGAGGGTGGTGGTAACAGGTTGGGTTAAGTGCCACAAGAAAAGCTCTTCCACAAACTCACTAGCAGAGTTTCACCTTAGAACACATCTGAAATACGACAGAGATGAAGCAGTACTGGAAGGTTTCTATGCTCTCCTTGAAACTAACCTAATCCAGGAGATAACCGCTGACAGCTGAGTATGCTGTGATCAATAAGAAAAAGCGATTCTCCAAATTCACCGCTCACATGACTTCTGATAGTCTATAAGCAGAAGGGCGACCAGTGAAGGCTTCCTTGCATTCACTCTCAACACAAATTTTCCTCATGTTGTGGAAGAAATGAATGTCGAAGGGAGGCCTTTGTACACGAAAGGCTTTTCAACGGCGGGAATCCTCTCATGGTCTCGAAGGTGGTTTCCGTGGTTACATGTGGCCTTTCCACATTCCTTACATTCAGAGGGCTTCTCACCAGTGTGGGTTTTCTGATGCTGTGTCAGCTGGTGGCCGTGACTGAAGGCCTTCCCACACTCCTGACACCCATAGGGCTTAAACCCCGTGTGAATGCGCTCATGCTTGACAAGGCTCGAGCCGTAGATAAAGGCCTTTCCACACTCCTTGCATTTGTAAGGCGTTTCGCCAGTGTGGATCCTCTCGTGCTGAGTGAGGTGGTAGCCGCAGTTAAAGGCCTTTCCGCATTCTGTACATTTATACGGCTTCTCCCCCGTGTGAATTCTCTCGTGCTTCACGAGACTCGAACCCCAACGGAAGGCCTTCCCGCACTCCTTACACTCATGAGGCTTCTCCCCCGTGTGGATTTTCTGATGCTGGGTGAGATAGTTGACACGGGTGAAGGCCTTGCCGCACTCCTGGCACTCATAGGGCTTCTCCCCCGTGTGGATTCTCTTATGTTGCACGAGGCTCGAGCCGCAGATGAAGGCTTTCCCGCAGTCCTTACACTCGAAGGGCTTCTCGCCACTGTGAATTCGCTTGTGCTGAATAAGTTTGTACACCCGGCTGAAGGTCTTGCCACAGTCTTTGCACTCATAGTCCTTCTCACCGGTGTGGAATCTCTGATGCTGGGTGAGCTCGTCACCGCGCCGGAAGGCCTTCCCGCAGTCCTTACACTCGTAGGGCTTCTCTCCTGTGTGGATTCGCCTATGGATCACGAGGCTCGAGCCCCATCGGAAGGCCTTCCCGCAGTCTTTACATTCATAAGGTTTCTCGCCAGTGTGGATTTTCTGATGCTGAGTAAGCTGATTGCCCCAACGGAAGGCCTTTTTACATTCTTTACATTGATAAGGCTTCTCACCTGTATGAATCTTCTGATGCTGAGTAAGCTGATAGCCTCGGCTAAAGGCCTTCCCACATTCCTTACATTCATAGGAATTTTCCCTGTTAGGGAGTCTCTGCTGTGGCCGAACAGGGTTGCTTTCTCTAAAAGCGGGGGTATCCCCACAGCTGATTATCCTTTGACTGGCACGTCCCTCTTGAGGGGCCCGTGATCTGTCCAGCTCACCTTCACATGTCCAGCCAAGGCCACGGGATTTACTTTTTCTATTTGAGGTCCGTTTGGAAAAATTCACCCCATAAGTGTTCTTTTGTGAAGGTAAACTTTTGGTCTCGTATGGTGATTCCAAATCTGGAAAACACACACACACACACACAAACAAAAAAATCCAACATATTTTGTTATTTTTTAAGGAAACAAAACCAAAATTAATCACAAACCAAAACCTTCTCTAACAGAAATAAAACTTCTCCAGTGGGAAAAATATGAATCACCGAGAGCTCTTATTAAGATGCAGATTCCATGTCTAGCATCACAATACTTAATGAGGAAGCGCTGGAGACATTCCTGCTAAAATCAAACCCAAAAGGCACTATTATGAATAGCTCTACTATTTCCTATCAGCTATAAAAATTAAGCAAAAAAAAAAAAAACCCCAAAAACAAAAAACCCTGGAGGGACAAATCTCAAAAATGAAGATGAAAAAGATCACAATTTGTAGACGTGATAGCAAGCCTGGAAAACCAAGAAAATCAAATATACTATGACTGTAAAAAACAAAAAGATATAGTTGGATGGTACACACACACATGTACTACCATTAAAAGTAATTCCTGATACAAAGATTCAACATTCAAAAGATGATGTGTAGAACTAAATTTAATAATAAAACTGTGAAACACTTATGAGGCAATGCTTAGAATAATCTGAGCATCGATAAAGATGCTAACTCAAGGGACTACGAAACATCAAACATTTAAATTCATGAGTTTATAAAGACACTAGAAAAATGTTAAATGGCCAACTTAGAGCAGGCCAGGACACCAACCCTTTGTTATTAAAAGCTATTACTTTTTTTTCCTTAAAAGAACAAAGATTTAGCTTTCAACGTGAGCAGTTCCACTACACCACCAATAAGCAGGTGGATCAAGGTTTCTCTTTAAAGAATTATTACAGTGAACAAATGAAGAGGCAATGATAGAATATCATTTTGAACCCCAATGAAATACTGAATCTTGGTACTGAGTGTCAGCAACTGCTAATGACACAAAAAGAGACACAAGCAGATGTTGCTTCATGATGGAAGAATAGAGCACCCAAGAAGCAGTATCACCGAAAAAAAAAAAAAATTATATATATATACACACATATATATAAAGAAAATAAAGAAAGCACGTGAAGCTAGGAAAATAACCACATTTCAGAAACTACCAATGGCACAGGGTCCTGTTTCCTATGCCCTTGTCTTTCAACAGGGGTGAAACATGAGAAGGAAAATCGACTGGGAGGGAAACAGGGAAGATCAAGTTCAAGGTGGTAACTTCTTCCTCAGAGGCCCTGGGCCTGAGACCTTTGTGGAGACCCCCCCAAACACCTCAAGGGGGGCAACTGCTCCCTGCCCGAGGTCTGCTCTGCACTGTTTTGGTATCTTTTCCCCTCACCCATCAAACCTCTCTCCCTTGCTTCCATAAGAGCACTGTCTGGCACAGAAATGAGACGTCTTGCTTTCAAAAGAAGAGAAACTTCACAAGAGGCAGAACTTGGGAAAAAACTTGTTGGCTCAAGATTTCTTTGATTGCATTTCAGTCAAATGTGTCACAATCTAAATGTCAAAATGATAAAAGACTTCAAGAAACAGAAAGGATTGGAGGACAAAGAGGAAACCAGATGGGTAGATAAAGGGTCTTATTTTAAGCTTATAGAGGCAAGTAGAACATGATGGCTGAATGTATGGATTTGGGGGCCAGAAACCTTAGGTTCCATTTTTGCTTCTGCCTTCTTGACTGACCAAGTCACCCTGTGCCCCAGCATACTGATCTATAGTAATATAATAACTGCTCCTATCGATAAACTAGTGAGAATGGGATGAAATATATTAATATACACACACACCATGCTCAGGATGCTTCCTGGTATATAGTAAGCACAATATTAGCCATGCATATTATGGCTGTTATTTCGTTAACAGAAAAATATTAAATTTCCTTATAAACAAGATGATATCATCTGGTGTTTAACTCAGAGTTCACAGATTATAACTTTCAACCTCACTTCAGGTCCAGTGTGTAGGGAGTGGAATATGCTTAGTGTGGTTTTACATGGATTCTGTTTGTTCAGTTTGCATCTACACAGAGGCTGGTATGCTAGAGAAACTCATGTCATGTGTCAGGCCGTCTTCCCTAAAGGTGGGTCCCCACAGTACCACCAACAGCAATCTGGGTGTAAACATGGGCTCATAGCATGAAGCGTGGTTTCTCCAAAGATGGTCATGAAATAAACAAATACATTCATTTTCATAAGTTAAATAACCCTAATCAACCCTTTGGTCATTAAGGAAGAGAAATAATTACATGAGGGCCAGACAGCGGTAGGAAGATGGCTGATGGGTGAGGAGGTAGAGGTGTACACATGATGCCCATTTCCGACTGAACAAAGCTCAAAATGTCCCTTGGGAGCAGGAAGAAAGAAATTCAATGAGGCTCTTGAAAGGTGGTCCTGAAGCTCACCATGGAGGGAGCTGATGGTGCGGGCACAGAGTCCAGGTTGTCCAAGGCAGGGAACTTACCAAGTGAGACCAGGTTACTGTAGTTCTCCAGCATCACATCCCAGTACAAGTCCCTCTGCCTGGAGTCCAGACATGCCCACTCCTCCTGAGAGAAGTCGATGGCCACATCCGAGAAGGTCACCAAACCCTCGCGTCCCTGATGGAGCAGAAGGACATAACTTCAAGATGAAGGAGGGGGAGCGAGGCCCCTACTCTGTGCAGGGGTGGACACAGTGAGCAGATTAAAGGCCTGGGACCTGGGTCGGGGCCAGGGAAGTCACCGCTGCGACTCACGCTTAGCCCCTCCTGCTGCAAGGAAGACAATCGACACCCTGGGGTACTCTAACCATGCCATTCTGCCAGGAAATAGCTAAAACAAGCCCAGGTTTCTCTTGTTCACAAGTACTGAGCCTGCTACATGCCTGTCTCATAAATTCTCAGCAAGCGTGCATTCCTACAGTATTTCTGTTCTGTTTAAGGAGAAACAAACAAAAAAAAAAGCCAGGGGTTTGCTTCCTGAATATAAAATCTTTTATCTTAGAAAATCAGGCTTGCAGGTTTGAATGTTTTCAGGCTTCAGGCTCATCATTTTGACAGGTTATCTTTTACGCGGTCGGCCTTTGTGATGACAAAAGCAGTTTTTGTTTTTGACTCCATCATATTGAGAGGGTAACAGGTAGGAAGGCCAAAGGTCTCCAAATGAGGAAACAGGCTGTAACTCTTTAATCTCTCCCTGAAGTGGCAGGAAGAAACAAACTACAAGTGTCGATTTTTTTCCTTGCCTATACAAAATTAAAAGGAGGTTTCTCTTAAAATTCTGTGTTGCCATGGCAACACTTGGTTCCACCTGAACCCAACTTTTCTCAAACCTTGAGCTAACCAATGCGCTTCTCTTATGGAAATGCTTTTCTTAAGCTATGTTAATGAAATCATGTATTTGCTTTGGAATTTGCCTTTCTTCAAAATGGTTCCACCTAAGACTAACTTTTTCCCTTTTCTCAAACCTTGACTGATAACAGCTCAACAAACCAGTATTCGTATCAATTGTTTTATGGCTGGGGGATGACACACCTGTTCTATCCTATCTGAAAAATGCATATTGTGGGAAAGGGGGCTGGTTAAACTCCCTCAGCCTTGAGGTGTCTCTCTTATCTGATTAATAGCTTTCTAACAAACAAAAAACAGCTTGCTAAAATCTAATAAGGGGGGCACTCTCCGCCCCTCTTCTGATGTTTATGTCAGAAGCTTCTCTCTTAATAAAACTCTACTACACAAAAGTTCTTGAGTCATCAAGCCTGGTCCCTGATCCTGAAGCTAAATCTTCTTCACAGATCACAAATCTGACACTGTTCACTGTAAGCTGTCAATATGAATGGATTAGACTGAATTATTAGTCACACATTTAGGTTGAGTCAGATGTCTTAAGTTCCCCGATTCCAGGAGTATATGATCATCTATCACTTTGACCTGAAATGACCTTCTCATCTGTTAATTATCCACTAACCCTGCCTTTTCTTTTTTCCTGATTTAGAGGAAATAAGTATCAAACGATTTGGAAACATAGAGACAGGTCTGTTTAAAACAAAATTCAGGGACTTCCCTGATGGTCCAGTAGTTAAGAATCTGCCTGCCAATGCAAAAGACACAGGTTTGATTCCTGGTCCAGGAAGATCCCACATGCCTCAGGGCAACTAGGCCCATGTGCTATAACTACTGAGCATGCCCACCCTAGAGCTCATGTTCCAAAACAAGAAAAACCTCCACAATGAAAACCCTGGGCACAGCAACTAGAGAGTAGCCCTCTAGTTACTGCAACAAGAGAAAGCCCATGTGCAGCAACGAAGACTCAGGGCAGCCAAAAATAAACAAAATTAAAACAAACAAACAAAATTCATCTCCTGGGTCCCCTGACAGGAACATGATCTCTGAGCCAGGGCTTCATCACACTCCAATTCTTCATAAAGCATGAGCCTGGGAAAATCAGTGGAGGTGAGAGAGGACTCTCATGTGGTCATATGGGACCAACATCTAGAACTCATCAAGTCGTGGACCTGACTCAAATATTTCTCCCGAGGTAGTTTCTGCTTCCACTGTCGCAATTACTCTTGACAAAAAAAGTGAGCAGAGGAGGGTTCCGTGAAAAACTTTAGCCACAGAGGTGAGCCCAGGGCTACATGGCATCATTATTTGCTGCAGCAGGAAGAGCAGGGGAGCAGGTCTTCAGTGGAACTCACTTGGGCAGGAGGCTTCACAGTATTTCACAGAAGTATGCACAGGACCCAGACATCACAGCTCAAGATGGAAAGAGAAACACACTCACGTGGGCCATAATTCTAGAATTCAAGGACTGATCAGTGCTCCTGGGGTCTCTTTTACTGAAGACACAAAATCCAGAGATGCCAGATCTACAAGAGGAAAACAAGGCTTGAAAATAAGTGCACCCTGGTCCCCAAATGACTTAGTACAGCCTTCTCACTCCTCCACCTTCGCTGCCAAAGAACCCTATCTTCTTCCCCTACAGCTCCCCCACAAAAACACACCTGGAGAAGATTAAAAGGATTCTGGAAAAATCAAGTTCTCCTTGACACTCCAGGAAACCCAGCTGCATAGATGTGGCAGAGGAGCGCTTATTTTATGTCTTGAAATTAGATCTGACACTGGAGTGGGAGGATTCCTGGCCAGCTCCCTGGTGGGGGATATGGCTGAAAATCCGGCCTTGACCAAAGAAAGGTGCAGCCTTTGCCCTCAGCCTCTGAGAGGTAATGGACATTGCATATAACAGGGATGTCTTTGCTTTGGGTAGGGGCAAGTCACACCACACCTTAGGGTGGGTACTGGCCACACCAGGAAGACCACTCAGGTAATGGGCGGGGATGGGGAGACCATGGGTCATGGGCTATGAGTTGACTTGGGGACTGAGATCAACATCTGGACAACAAATCAATCACCTACATCCACAGGACCAATCAATTATGTCCACGTGATGAAGCCGCAGTGAAAACTCCAGACACTGAAGCTCAGGCGTGCTTCCCTGGCTGGCAGTACTCTGAGCATACTGTCACTCGCTGATGTTGGCACAATAGCTGGCGTCCTGACTTCACCGGGAGAAGGCACCGGAAGCCCCAGGGTGGGAACTTGCTGGGCCTTACCCTGTGCACCTGCCTCCTCGGCGGCTGTTAGTCTGCATCCTGCCCTGTCAGTCACAGGAACCGGGACTAGTGCAGCATTTGGTGAGTTCCAGGAGTCCCTTCTAGTCCTGAGTTATGAAACCTCAGGGTGGTTTAGGGAAGCTCCTGAACCTGCCTTCGGTGTGACGGCAGAGCGGAGTTCTGTGTGGAGACCAGGCCCTCAAGTTTCACTGAAGGTGGCTAGGGGACTCTGGGCAGAGGGTCCATTATGGTCATTCACACCGTCCCAGGTGGGAGGGGCTGCGCCATGCCAGCTCGAGCTCTTCCAGCCTCTGGACAGGGTGAAGTCACCAAGACTTGGCAGGCGGACAAGGCGGAGAGAGAACTACCCAGATAGGGTCTGGCATTCTGAATTCAGCAAAGCTGGCTGCATAAATACAGGTAGAATATCAGAGTGAAAATGTACTAGAGGGCTATTCAATGCCAAGTCAGAAGAAATACTTGAAGACATGAAAAATTTTTCAGGTATATTGTCAGTAGGAAAATCAGGCTATTGAAACAATGTTTCTCAATATGCATATATACATATTTATATACAATATATACCATAATCAAGATATTTGTACCTATATAAACACACATACATGTTGAGACAGATTCTCAAAAGATAAAGATCCACTCTCTTTCTCAAAGGAGACCTCTTGAACTTGCAGAAATATCTCTGAATAACTTATTTTGGGGATTTTTTTTTTTTTAATCTGAATGACATCTCATTTCTTTTTACTTCCTAATACCTAAACCAACTCTGTGATGTCTACATCTTCCCATATATGTTGGAGGACTGACTGGGAAAAAAATGGCTAAAATGCCAAGATGCCCCACAGATACTGATAGGTACCTTGATGTTGCTTAGTCTTAAAGGGAGGGTGAGCTCTGATTTTGAACCTGTCCTTCAGCCAGTGTCCTGAAGATAAACACTAAATCACCTAACCCTGCTAGCATTTTCGTTGCATGCAACGCTATTAGAAGAAAATATGTAAGGTATAAAACACAGAAAATAAATTCATTTATTGACACATAGAATCCATCATTTTGAAGTACTTTGGTCATGATCTGACATCATGAGAATGAAGCCCTCTTCCTAGCAGCTCTCAGCGTACATCACCCAGAATTCTCCAAACCCATAAATCCATAAGCTCATGAGGAAAACCTCTGATTCCAACAGAGTGGCAGCCTACAAAATACCTGACCAGTTCCTCTTAAAACCACCAACGTTGTCAGAAGCAAGGGAAGTGTGGGAAATCAACACAGCCTAGAGGAGCTTAAGGAGACATGACAACATTACATGAAAATGTAATGTGGTATTCTGGATGGGATCCCAGGATCCCACAGATGAAAACTACTGTGTAAAAACTAGGGAAACCTGTGGGACTTCCCTGGTGGTCCAGCGGTTAAGATGTTGGCAGTTCCACTGCACGGGGTGAGGGTTTGATCCCTGGTGGGGGAACTAATACCCCACATGCCTCACAGCCAGATAATAACCAAAAAAATAAATAAATAAACATAGTCAAAACTGTTTTTAAAAAAGTACTAAGGAAATCTGAATAAAGCACGGATTTCAGTTAACAGTAAGGTTCCAGAATCGGCTCATTAATTCTAACTAATATCCTATACTAATATGAGTTGTAAATAATAGGAGAAACTGGGTGCAGGGTACCTGGGAATTCTGTGTACTATCTTTGCAATTTTTCTGTAAAACTAAAACTGTTCTAACTGAAAAAATAAATAAATAAAACGGTTCTAAAAATACAATCTATTAAAAAGAACAATTTGCAACCATATGTGGCCCACAAAGCACAAAATATTTAACATGTGACCCTTTAGAGAAAAAGTTTGCCAAACCCTGCTTGAGATCCAGAACCCACACGCAGCATCAAACCATACTGCCTCTCACCATTAGTAAAAAGATGTAACTGAAACTGTCAGACCTCAAATAAGACCTGGCTGATACAACAAATTTCTATTTACTGATTACTAGAGGAAAAAAAAAAAACCTTGCCTTCAGTGACAAAGACCTTTGCTCAAACCCCATTCTTAAAAACCTCACAAAGCTGAACACTTTGTCATTAACTGACTAAAACAATCAAACCCTTCTCCTTTCTTACTGTGTTCTGAAAGTCAGTCCTGTGCAAAAGACCAAAGATATGTAGCCTTTGAGTCCACCTAAAAATTAATGTCATAATGATATTATATTACCATATCACATGCTAAAACTGCTAACATTAACCTCCCAGTAGTATCCCTTGATTCTATTGGATTCTTAGAAGGACACATGGGAAGATGTGAACAATTTACCTACTGAATATGTGAGTACTCATGGGAGAGCGCTAGTCAACGGGGAAGACACCTGCACAATTGCTTGGAAAGCAATTACTGAGTTAATACCGAGGACATTTCAGGTCAAGGAAGGCAAATATTCTTAAGTGCTACAGATTCAGGTCATTTACTGAACAAAAAGTTCACCTGGAACTTGATGTGAAGATCTGTGATAATCTGTCTTCTTCTTCAGAATGCTTTTTCTGGAGGGCAGCTGGCCTTGAGGAAAGAAAGGACAGAATGAGACACTGGGGCCTTTCCGGAGCACAGACTACATCAGGAAATACCCTCCCATTTCCAGTCTCAAAATGAAGTAATCGCTTTCCTCAAAGACTAAATTGGCAAACCAAAAACTACACTCCCTGATACATAACTGTACTTTTTTGTTGCCTGCCTAAGTTCAGCTATTTCACACCAGTATTTTTGAACCAAACCCTTTCAGGGAAAGCTGTGTCAGTCTTGAAAAATCAAAGCTACATAGTTATAAGGCCATAAAGAGATGTTTTCATTCTTCCTAGTTTAAAGAGAAGAGACTTTAAGTAGTGAGCGTCACACAGAAAAATCTAATTAAAGAGCTAAAAATAATTTTAAGGAAAGCATGGGCCCAACCCTGGGTAAGAGCATAAGTCTTTAAAAAGCTAAAAAAAAAAAAAAGAGAGAGAGAGAAAATACCCTCCAAGACCACACCTAAGATGTGGTACATATGTACGATGGAATATTACTCAGTCATAAAAAGGAATGAAACTGGATCATTTGTAGAGACGTGGATGGACCTACAGTCTCTCAGAGTGTCATTTGTAGAGACGTGGATAGACCTACAGTCTCTCGGAGTGAAGTTAGAAAAACAAATATCATGTATTAACGCATATGTGTGGAATCTAGCAAAATGGTACAGATGAACCTAGTTCCAGGGCAGGAATGGGGACACGGATCTACAGAATGGACATGTGGACACAGGGCTGGGGCAGGGAGAGGTGGGTGGGATGAACTGGGAGATTAGGACTGACATATACACACTACCAAGTGTAAAACAACCAGTGGGGAGCTGCTGTATAGCAAGCAGCTCAGCCTGGTGCTCTGTGGTGACCTAGAGGGGTGGGATTGGTGGGGGGGGGGTGCTGGGAGGCAGGTCCAAGAGGAAGGGGGTATAAATATACTTACAGCTGATCCACTTGTTGTACAGCAGAAATTAACACAGCATTGTGAAGCAATTATACTCGAAAAAAGCACCAAAAACAAGAAGGGTGCACCCAGATGTATTTCAGAGATTCCAGGAAGCTAGGCTCTACTACCTGGGGGTACCCCGCCCGCCCCCACCCCACCCCCACCCAGCACCTCCCAGGTCAGGGACCTCTCCCTTCCAAAATAGAATCTTTTCCCCCCAAGACCCTTTCATCACTGGACTTTGGAAGGACGGCACCTCTGGCTCTAAAGTCGCCATCTCATGACGACACCTGTGTCAATTCCTGTCATTTTCATTACAAGGTTCGGGCTCCCACGTCTCTTGGAGGCCGCTGTGTCCCCGCAAGTACTGCACGGTAGGAGGGCGGAGGGACCAGCGGAGACACCGGAGCTACAGGTGATACCGTCACACGCCCCCTCCCCGTGCTCACTCAATCCGTGCCCACACACCCGGGAGCCAGCCTGCACCTGTCACAGCTGAACAAACTCACACACCGCGGCTGCGACACACCGCCTGACGCCCCCGCCAGAAACAAGGCGCCCGGCTCCGCCAACCCCACAGACACGTCAAGGCGGCTCTCACAGCCCCGCCGTCCGCGCCAGAGCCCACGCGCGTGGAACTCACGCGGAGCGGAGCGGAGGCGTCCGAGCCCGAGGCTCACACGCACCAGGGATGGGTGGGCGGGCACAGCCGCGGGATGAGGTCGGGTCGCCTCCCCGCTTCACACACTCACGCGCCAAGTGCGTCACAACCGCAGGGACCCGGCCCGTGTCCCTCACCGACACCCACGCGCACCTCAGTCTGTAGACAAGGCCAAGCCCCATCACACACACACACATACCCACACTTATACACACACACACACGCACACGCTCGCACTCCCTCCGCAGCGGCTCCCGAAGCCACAGGCCGACGCTCCGTTTCGGGCCTCTTGACCTTTTTCCTCACCGCCACCGCCCGCCGCTTTCCACTTCAGGTTTCCTCCAGGGATGCTAATTACTCACGGCTCTGGGCCCAACAACTAACAGGGTGTCGGGAGGGAGCGAGCGCAGCGGTGCAGGTTAACTCCAGACAGCGTCGCCAGGAAACCAGAGCGTGGAAAAAAAAAAAAAAACAACGCGCAGAAAGCGCATCTCCCAGCATGCAACTCCCGGCGAGGCTAATGGGCTCGTGCCCCCAGAGCCCTCTGGGAAACGTAGTCCCAAAAACGGGGAATTTGCGGAGCTGAAAGCTCATGGGCTCTTTTTCCCAGCATGCAACTCCGCACCGGCCCGACTAGAGCTGTGTCTCAGAGCCTTCTGGGAAGTGTAGTTCTCATCTCGGGTAATACACAGGGTTCCTCAGAAGGCATCCCTCCCTGCGTATAAAGGAGCCGTGGCCCCCAGACTTGCGACGGAGTGTTATGCAGAGTCGCAGAGTTTGTAAATGCTGGGAATCCTGCCAGCCGTTCAGATTTGTTTTATTACTCATTTTAGTATTAGTATCATTACTGCTACTACTTAAAAAAAGAAAAAATCCTTTTTATTTTATTCTGGAGTATAAATGCAACCCACACCAGTATTGTTTGCCTGGAAAATTCTAAGGAGAGAGGAGCCTGGTGAGCTGCAGTCTATGAGGATGCAAAGAGTCAGACAGGGCTGAGCACAAATTACACTTATAGCTGATTAATAATGTGGTGATAGTTTCAGGTAGACAGCAAAGGAACTCAGCCATGCATATATATGTATCCATTCTCCCCCAAATTCCCCTCCCATCCAGGCTGCCACGTGACTTTGAGCAGAGTTCCCTGTGTTATACAGTAGGACCTTGTTGGTTATTCATCTTAAATATAGCACTGTACATGTCCATCCCAAACTTCCTAACTATCCCTTTCCTCCTCCTTCTAACAGGGAAAAAAAGCTTTATTAAGTTCTTACATATACATGTAACTTCTTACATGTACATTTTGGACTTCCCAGATGGCGCTAATAGTAAAGAACTCCCCCTGCAAATGCAGGAGATATAAGAGACCAGGGTTTGATCCCTGGGTCAGGAAGATCATCTGGAGTAGAGCATGGCAACCCACTCCAGTATTCTTGCCTGGAGAATCCCATGGACAGAGGAGCCAGGTGGGCTACAGTCCATCAGGTCGCACAGAGACAGACACAGCTGAAGCGACTTAGCATGCACGCATGTACGTGAGAGCTTTCAGAAAAGAATGAAGACCTGAAGAATTGACCAGAGCAGTAAGCTTTTATACCTTTGAGACAAAGAAAGGATAAATTTGTTAAGTATTGACAGTGCAATGGGCAAGTGAGAGTTCGGTTAGGGCTTGGTAATCAACCAGTCCATTCTGAAGGAGATCGGCGCTGGGATTTCTTTGCAAGGAATGATGCTAAAGCTGAAACTCCAGTACTTTGGCCACCTCATGCGAAGAGTTGACTCATTGGAAAAGACTCTGATGTGGGGAGGGATTGGGGGCAGGAGGAGAAGGGGATGACAGAAGATGAGATGGCTGGATGGCATCACTGACTCGATGGACATGAGTCTGAGTGAACTCCGGGAGATGGTGATGGACAGGGAGGCCTGGCATGCTGCGATTCATGGGGTCGAAAATAGTCCAACACAACTGAGCAGCTGAACTGAACTGAACTGAATCCTTGTCTTTAGACTTCCCTGGTGGGTCAGTGGTAAACAACCCGCTGCCTGCCAATGCAGGAGACACAGGAGACTCAGGTTTGATCCCTGGAAGCACCGAGGATGCTGGGGTTAAATAAACATGGCTGCTTTTACGGGCAGATAGAGGGAAGCTTCTCATCCCCATCACTCTCTAGATGGTGGTAGCTACAAAGAGAAATAGGCAAGAGAGATCTCGGGGTGAAGAGTCAAAGGAAAATGAAATGTCCCTGGGACCTAGGCAACCCTTCATGGTAGCCCTTCATAACTACCTTTTGAATTCTTTCCAACACTTGGAAATTGTAATACTGCTAGAGCATCTGATATTTTCAGGTGTTTAAATCCCTCAGTTCAGTTCAGTCGCTTAGTCATGTCCGACTCTTTGTGACCCCATGAATTGCAGCACGCCAGGCCTCCCTATCCATCACAAACTCCCAGAGTTCACTCAGACTCAAGTCCATCTAGTCAGTGATGCCATCCAGCCATCTCATCCTCTGTCATCCCCTTCTCCTCCTGCCCCCAATCCCTCCCCACATCAGAGTCTTTTCCAATGAGTCAACTCTTTGCATGAGGTGGCCAAAGTACTGGAGTTACAGCTTTAGCACCATTCCTTCCAAAGAACACCCAGGACTGATTTCCTTTAGAATGGACTGGTTGGATGTCCTTGCAGTCCAAGGGACTCTCAAGAGTCTTCTCCAACGCCACAGTTCAAAAGCATCAATTCTTCAGCGCTCAGCCTTCTTCACAGACCAACTCTCACATCCATACATGACCACTGGAAAAACCATAGCCTTCACTAGACGGCCTTTGTTGGCAAAGTAATGTTCTGCTTTTCAACATGCTATCTAGGTTGGTCATAACTTTCCTTCCAAGGAGTAAGCATCTTTTAATTGCATGGCTGCAGTCACCATCTGCAGTGCTTTTGGAGCCCCAAAAAATAAAGTCTGACACTGTTTCCACTGTTTCCCCATCTATTTCCCATGAAGTGATAGGACCGGATGCCATGATCTTCGTTTTCTGAATGTTGAGCTTTAAGCCAACTTTTTCACTCTCCTCTTTCACTTTCATCAAGAGGCTTTTTAGTTCCTCTTCACTTTCTGCCATAAGGGTGGTGTCATCTGCATATCTGAGGTTATTGATATTTCTCCTGGCAATCTTGATTCCAGCTTGTGCTTCTTCCAGCCCAGCATTTCTCATGATGTCCTCTGCATAGAAGTTAAATAAGCAGGGTGACAATATACAGCCTTGACATACTCCTTTTCCTGTTTGGAACCAGTCTGTTGTTCCATGGCCAGTTCTAACTGTTGCTTCCTGACCTGCGTATAGGTTTCTCAAGAGGCAGGTCAGGTGGTCTGGTGTTCCCATCCCTTTCAGAATTTTTCACAGTTTATTGTGATCCACACAAAGGCTTTGGCATAGTCAATAAAGCAGAAATGGATGTTTTTCTGGAACTCTCTTGCTTTTTTGATGATCCAGCGGATGTTGGCAATTTGATCTCTGGTTCCTCTGCCTTTTCTAAAATCAGCTTGCACATCCCTGCTGCTCCTGCTGCTGCTAAGTCACTTTAGTCTTGTCTGACTCTGTGCGACCACATAGACGGCAGCCCCCCAGGCTCCGCCGTCCCTGATTCTCCAGGCAAGAACACTGGAGTGGGTTGCCATTTCCTTCTCCAATGCATGAAAGTGAAAAGTGAAAGTGAAGTTGCTCAGTGGTGTCCGACTCTTAGTGACCCCATGAACTGCAGCCCACCAGGCTCCCCCGTCCATGGGATTTTCCAGGCAAGAGTATTGGAGTGGGGTGCCATTGCCTTTTCCATAGTGACTGCTTTGTATATATATATATTTTTTCAACTTGCTGTTTTTGCAAAGAATTCACACCAGGTGGCGCTAGTGTTAAAGAACCGCCTGCGAACGCAGGAGCCAGAAGAGACACAGGTTGGATCCCTGGGTTGAGATGATCCCCTGGAGAAGGGCATGGCAACCCACTCCAGTATTCTTGCCTGGAGAATCCCATGGACAGACGAGCCTGGAAGGCTACAGTCCATAGGGTGGCAAAAAGTTGAACATGACTGAAGCGACTTAGCACGCACTCACCATCAGGGAAGGAAGTTACTATAAAAAAGCAGACAGAAACTTTTGGACGAATCCAACATCCTGTTATTTTTCTTTGCTGCTTCAGAATTTATAGCAGGAATTGATGTGCCCCATGAAATGTTGACTATTTCCCTGTCTTTGTGTTCACCATAAAGAAGGCTGAGCGCCAAGGAATTGATGCTTTCAAACTGTGGTGCTGGAGAAGACTCTTGAGAGTCACTTGGACAGCAAGGAGATCAAGCCAGTCAATCCTAAAGGAAATGAATTGCAAGGACTGATGCTGAAGCCGAAGCTCCAATACTTTGGCCACCTGATGTGAAGAGCCGACACACTGGAAAAGACCCTGATGCTGGGAAAGAGTGAAGGCAGGAGGAGAAGGGGACGACAGAGGATGAGACGGTTGGATGGCCTCACCGACTCAATGGACATGAGTTTGAGCCCACTCTGGAAGATGGTGAAGGACAGGGGAGCCTAGCGTGCTGCAGTCCATAGGGTGGCAAAGAATCAGACACGACTGAGCGACTAAACAACAAAACAAAACACTGTGTCAGTCAGGCCTGTGGGGTTCCGGGTGGGCTAAATCTGTCCATGACGGGATCAGGTGCTCTTTCCTTACTGAGACGCAAAAAATCATTGTGAAATTGTTGAGAGCACAAGCACAAAGTCAGAAAGCTAGGGGGGAAAAAAAGTGAAGCTTTTTTGAGTGATAAAAAAAATCAAGAAGCCAAAAAGTTTCAAAAAGAAAAAAACCTCAAGTTGATAAAGTAAACTAAAAAAAAAAAAAAGTCAGAAAAGCAAACAACCAAAACAAGAAAGCAAAATATAATAGGGATTAGAGTGGGGAAAAGTGAGTTCAGTTCAGTCGCTCAGTCGTGTCCGACTCTTTGCGACCCCATGAATTGCAGCACGCCAGGCCTCCCTGTTCATCCCTAACTCCCAGAGTTCACTCAGACTCGCGTCCATCGAGTCCGTGATGCCATCCAGCCATCTCATCCTCTGTCATCCCCTTCTCCTCCTGCCCCCAATCCCTCCCAGCATCAGAGTCTTTTCCAATCAGTCAACTCTTCGCGTGAGGTGGCCAGGGTACTGGAGCTTCAGCTTTAGCATCATTACTTCCAAAGAAATCCCAGGGCTGATCTCCTTCAGAATGGACTGGTTGGATCTCCTTGCAGTCCAAGGGACTGTCAAGAGTCTTCCCCAACACCACAGTTCAAAAGCATCAATTCTTCGGTGCTCAGCCTTCTTCACAGACCAACTCTCACATCCATACATGACCACTGGAAAAACCATAGCCTTCACTAGACGGACCTTAGTTGGCAAAGTAATGTCTCTGCTTTTGAATATGCTGTCTAGGTTGGTCATAACTTTCCTTCCAAGGAGTAAGCATCTTTCAATTTCATGGTTGCAATCACCATCTGCAGTGATGTTGGAGCCCCAAAAACAAAGTCTGACACTGTTTCCACTGTTTTCCAGTCTATTTCCCATGAAGTGATGGGACCGGATGCCATGATCTTTGTTTTCTGAATGTTGAGCTTTAAGCCAACTTTTTCACTCTCCTCTTTCACTTTCATCAAGAGACTTTTGAGTTCCTCTTCACTTTCTGCCATAAGGGTGGTGTCATCTGCATATCTGAGGTTATTGATATTTCTCCTGGCAATCTTGATTCCAGCTTGTGCTTCTTCCAGTCCAGCATTTCTCATGATGTCCTCTGCATAGAAGTTAAATAAGCAGGGTGACAATATACAGCCTTGACGTACTCCTTTTCCTATTTGGAACCAGTCTGTTGTTCCATGTCCATTTCTAACTGTTGCTTCCTGGCCTGCATACAGATTTTTCAAGAGGCAGGTCAGGTGGTCTGGTATTCCCATCTCTTCCAGAATTTTCCACAGTTTATTGTGATCCTCACAGTCAAAGGCGTTGGCATAGTCAATAAAGCAGAAATGGATGTTTTTCTGGAACTCTCTTGCTTTCTCCATGTTCCAGCGAATGTTGGCAATTTGATCTCTGGTTCCTCTGCCTTTTCTTAAACCAGCTTGATCATTAGGGAGTTCACGGTTCACGTATTGCTGAAGCCTGGCTTAGAGAATTTTCAGCATTACTTTATTAGCATGTGAGATGAGTGCAATTGTGCAGTAGTTTGGGCATTCTTTGCCATTGTCTTTCTTTGGAATTGGAATGAAAACCGACCTTTTCCAGTCCTGTGGCCACTGCTGAGTTTTCCAAATTTGCTGGCATATTGAGTGCAGCATTTTGACAGGAACATCTTTCAGGATTTGAATAGCTCAACTGGAATTCCATCACCTCCACTAGCTTTCTTCATAGTGATGCTTTCTAAGGCCCACTTGACTTCACATTCCAGGATGTCTGGCTCTAGATGAGTGATCACACCATTGTGATTATCCAGGTCATGAAGGTCTTTTTCTTAGTACTTCTGTGTATTCTTGCCACCTCTTCTTAATATCTTCTGCTTCTGTTAAGTCCAGACCATTTCTGTCCTTTATTGAGCCCATCTTTGCATGACATGTTCCCTTGGTATCTCTGATTTTCTTGATAAGATCTCTAGTCTTTCCCATTCTGTCTTTTTCCTCTGTTTCTTTGCATTGATCGCTGAAGAAGGCTTTCTTATCTCTTCTTGCTCTTCTTTGGAACTCTGCATTCAGATGCTTATATCTTCCCTTTTCTCCTTTGTTTTTCACTTCTCTTCTTTTCACAGCTATTTGTAAGGCCTCCCCAGACAGCCATTTTGCTTTTTTGCATTTCTTTTCCATGGGGATGGTCTTGATCCCTGTCCCCTGTACAGTGGAAAAATGAAGTAGATGGGAATTCCCTGGCAGTCCAGTGGTTAGGACTCTCTTACAGCTGAGGTCTCAGGTTCAATCCCTGGTAGGGGAACAAAGATCCTGCAAGCCAAGTGACATAGCAAAAAAAAAAAAAAGAAGAAGAAGAAGAAGAAATTTTAAAAGTAATATGAGGAATCAATGGAGCTAGAAGTTGTTTCTTTGAAAATGGGAAAATCTTTAGCTAGATTGACCGGGACAGGGGGAGAAGAATTGATTATGCAAGAAGTCAAAGATCACTAGAGATGCTTCTAGTCTCATCTAGGTATGTGTGTGGCTAAGGTGAAGCATCACAAAAGCTAAAAATCATGAATACATTGACACTGCAAATAAATAAACCTGAGTTACACCAGACCAGAGTTTGCCAAAGTGTTTCTCTTGAGAGCCAAATAGTCAATATTTTAGGCTGTTCAGGCCACATATGCTCTGGACCACATATTCCTCTGTATTTTTATTAACAACTTTTTGAAAATAAAAACCACTCAGCCTCTGGCCCATACAAAGTCAGGGCCACCGGCAAGATTTGAGCTATGGACCAGAATTTACCTGACTGCTCCGCTGAACCAATAGGTAAGGATGGGGAAGAAAAATTCTAGATCAGCATTATCCAGTGTGGTACATAGTCTTGAGCACTTGAAATATGGCTAGGTGGGACATAAGCATAAAATGTACACTAAGATTTGAGGACTGTTCAGAAATAAAAAGATAAAATGTCTCATTAGTGATTTTTACATTATATGTTTAAATGATAAAATTTGTATATTTTGAGCTAAATACATTATTAAAATTAGTTGTGTCTGTTTCCTTTTCCTTTTCTAATGTGATAGTAAGAAAATTTTAATTATATACATGGATTTCGTACTTGCTTAGACAGCACTATCCTCTTCTGCAATTTGTCAAATTGGACCACATTTGTCAAAATTTAAAAATGTGCCTGTCTTTGACTCAGCAGTCCCACATAAGATATACACTATTTTATACATTAATTAAAGCTTTCCCATGACATATACATGGACACTTATCACCTTTCGCGAAGAACCTCCTCTTATCCTCAGGAGCTCACATTGACCCGGGGATCAACGATCGTTGACTTTCTGTGGAGTTTGGGTTTTTTTTGTTTTGTTTTGGAGTTTTGTTTTGTTTCTGTTTTGCTATGTTTTGATTTTGTGGAGTGGGGGTTGTTTTGTTTTCTTGTTGGGGAGGGATTTGTTTTGGTTGTTTGCAGAGTGTGGGGAATATCACAGTATTTGTATGAAGCAGAAAGTGTGTATGTTAGTCACTCAGTCACGTCTGACTCTTACTGACCCCGTGGACTGCCGGGTCCTCTGTCCTTGGGATTCTCCAGGCAAGTATACTGGAGTGGGTTGCCATTTCCTTCTCCAGGGATCTTCCCAGGGATCGAACCTAGGTCTCCCACATTCCAGGCAGATTCTTTACCATCTGAGCCCCTGGGGAAGCAGAACTCATGCACAAATCCATCAGGTTCTTCTGGCAGCTGTCTTCTCCTAGACAGAATTTACCATTTTTTAGGGCTTCCCAGGTGGTGTTAGTAGTAAAGAATCCACCTGCCAAGGCAGAGGGGTTGATCCCTGAGTTGAGAAGATGCCCTGGAGGAGGAAATGGCAACCCATTCCAGGATTCTTGCCTGGAAAATCGCATGGATGGAAAAGCCTGGCAGGCTACAGTCCATGGGGTTGGAAAGAGTCAGGCATGACTCACATTCTTTAAACTTTTATGTAATGAATGACCTGGCCAATTGTGAAATTTCAAATTAGGTGAAAACTTACAGTATTTAAGTTAACTGAAATACTCAGCTAAAATGAACTCAACTGGCCCACAGGCAGGATCTTTGTGGACGTGGAAAACAGAGTACAGCTGTACTTCAGGGCTGCAGGCAAACAGATGAGGTGAGGGGAGAAGCTGGTTTGCAGATGCTATGGAAACAGTATGGAGGGTCCTCAAAAAACCAAAATAACTACCACAGAACAACGATTCCACTCCAGGTTATGTATCTCGGTGAAAAAATGAACTTGAAAAGATACATGCAGCCCAATATCCAGTTCAGTTCAGTTGCTCAGTCATGTCCGACTCTTTGCAACCCCATGAATCGCAGCACGCCAGGCCTCCCTGTCCATCACCATCTCCCGGAGTTCACTCAGACTCATGTCCATCGAGTCCGTGATGCCATCCAGCCATCTCATCCTCGGTCGTCCCCTTCTTCTCCTGCCCCCAATCCCTCCCAGCATCAGAGTCTTTTCCAATATTATTAGCATTATTTACAATAGTCAAGATACAGAAGCAACTCAAGTGCCTCCCAAAAGACAAATGGATAAAAAAAAAAATGTATATGTATGCAATAGAATCCTACGAAGGCATAAGAAAGAACAAAGTTCTCCATTTGCAACATAGATGTACCTGAAGGTTATTATACTTAGTGAAATAAAGTAAGACAAACTACTTACATGTGAAATCTAAAAAATAAATGACTGTGTATTAACAAAAGAGAAGTAGAATCACTGATAGAATAAGCTAGTTAGTGGTTATCAGTCAGGTGAGAGAAGGGTTAGGGACAAACGTGGTAGAGGATTAAGAGATACAGACTACTATGTATAAAATAAGCTATAGGACATATGGTGCAGCACAGGAAACTAAAGCCATTATATAAATATGTAATTACTCTAAATGAAATACAATCTATAAAATTATGTCACTGTGTTGTACACCTGGAACTAATATAATATTGTAAATCAACTGTACCTCAATCTAAAAAAAAAAAATGAATGAATGAATGGGTAAAGACAGCCGATGGTGTATTAAAATATTGCAGTGGAAATATAGACATCAAAAATCCAATGTTTAAGAATCACTCTATGATGATACCGTCTTCAAAATGAATGATGAATGTGCTAAAGTCAATTTCCCTCTTTTATCTGGATTCCAGCTTTACTGAGGTATAATGGTACATTTAAAATTGTATAATCGGCTCCAGTTTCATCCATCTCATCAGAACTGATTCAAATGAATTCTTTTTAACGGCTGAGTAATACTCCATTGTGTATATGTACCACAGCTTTCTTATCCATTCATCTGCTGATGGACATCTAGGTTGTTTCCATGTCCTGGCTATTATAAACAGTGCTGCGATGAACATTGGGGTACATGTGTCTCTTTCAATTCTGGTTTCCTCGGTGTGTATGCCCAGGAGTGGGATTGCTGGGTCATAAGGTAGTTCTATTTGCAATTTTTTAAGGAATCTCCACACTGTTCTCCATAGTGGCTGTACTAGTTTGCATTCCCACCAACAGTGTAGGAGGGTTCCCTTTTCTGCACACCCTCTCCAGCATTTATTGCTTGCAGATTTTTGGATCACAGCCATTCTGACTGGTGTAAAGTGGTACCTCATTGTGGTTTTGATTTGCATTTCTCTAATAATGAGTGATGTTGAGCATCTTTTCATGTGTTTGTTAGCCATCCGTATGTCTTCTTTGGAGAAATGTCTATTTAGTTCTTTGGCCCATTTTTTGATTGGGTCATTTATTTTTCTGGAATTGAGCTGCATAAGTTGCTTGTATATTTTTGAGAGTAGTTGTTTGTCAGTTGCTTCATTTGCTATTATTTTCTCCCATTCAGAAGGCTGTCTTTTCACCTTGCTTATATTTTCCTTTGTTGTGCAGAAGCTTTTAATTTTAATTAGATCCCATTTGTTTATTTTTGCTTTTATTTCCAGAATTCTGGGAGGTGGATCATAGAGGATCCTGCTGTGATTTATGTCTGAGAGCATTTTGCCTATGTTCTCCTCTAGGAGTTTTATAGTTTCTGATCTTACATTTAGATCTTTAATCCATTTTGAGTTTATTTTTGTGTGGGGTGTTAGAAAGTGATCTAGTTTCATTCTTTTACAAGTGGTTGACCAGTTTTCCCAGCACCACTTGTTAAAGAGATTGTCTTTACTCCATTGTATATTCTTGCCTCCTTTGTCAAAGAGAAGGTGTCCATATGTGTGGATTTATCTCTGGGCTTTCTATTTTGTTCCATTGATCTATACGTCTGTCTTTGTGCCAGTACCATACTGTTTTGATGACTCATTTGATGATTCATTTGAATCAGTTCTGATGAGATGGATGAAACTGGAGCCGATTATACAGAGTGAAGTAAGCCACAAAGAAAAACACCAATACAGTATACTAACACATATATATGGAATTTAGAAAGATGGCAATGACGACCCTGTATGCAAGACAGGAAAAAAGACACAGATGTGTATAACCGACTTTTGGACTCAGAAGGAGAGGGAGAGGGTGGGATGATTTGGGAGAATGGCATTCTAACATGAATACTATCATGTAAGAATTGAATCGCCAGTTTATGTTTGACGCAGGATACAGCATGCTTCGGGCTGGTGCATGGGGATGACCCACAGAGATGTTATGGGGAGGGAGGTGGGAGGGGGGTTCATGTTTGGGAACGCATGTAAGAATTAAAGATTTTAAAATTAAAAAAATAAATAAAATAAAATACTATTTTTGTAAATAAATAAATAATTGTATATACTTAGGTTTTTTTAAGAAAATTTTGGGGCTGCGTCGGCCGGGCACGGCGGCGTGGAGCCCGGCCGCGGCAGTGCCTCTGCTTCGCGGAACCCACCAGCTTCCTCTTCTCCACTGGGCCCAGCGCATGTTTGCCTCACAGACCGAGGGGGAGCTCAAGGGGACCCAGATTCTCAGAGAAAAGTTTCCTCGAGCTATAGCTATCAAAGTCACTGACATTTCAGGAGGCTGTGGGGCAGTGTATGAAATTAAAATTGAATCAGAAGAATTTAAAGAGAAGAGAACTGTCCAGTAGCACCAGATGGTTAATCAGGCACTCAAAGAAGAAATCCAAGGTATGCATGGATTGCGGATATTTACCTTTGTCCCCAAACACTGACCATACTGTGGCTTCATTGATGCTGCTGCTAAAACTTTGGATGAATCTTACTACCACCGTTCTTTCCTCAGCCTATGACAAAAAATTTATCCATTTTGTTCATAGACATTTCCATATTGTAATTATAGAAGAAATGGTATCTATTTAGATATTAAAGGCAACAGATAAGTAAAAGTGTTTTTCATTACAAAAAAAGAAAATTTCAAATAAACACACAAAACTGTGTTTCATTTCAACAGTACAAAAAGAAATCCCCACAGCATCAATTAAAAAAAAAAAAAGATTTGGATATACCACATGGCTTGAAGGACCTTAGTTCCCCCATCAAGAATCCAACCTGAACCCAGCAGTGAAAGTTCCAACTCCTAACCACTGAACTGCCAAGGAAGTCCCTCAACATTTTTTAATATTAGGAACAATTTCCACAGAGTTCTTGGGAAATAAAAACAAAGAGTCAGTGAATGACATTAAAGATTAATGAAATGAAGAGTCACGTCACAGAAAGCTAAATAAACACAGTGCAACCCTTGACACAGTGTTTTGTTACCCGCATTTTCTTCCTGTGTAGCAATCTATGTGTTTTTGTTGGAAAAAGGCACACAATGGTATTCTTCCATGCAGGTTAGTAGTTTATTTTTTTCTGGTTAGCTTGTTGTACTCTCTGTGAAAATTCATCTTGCTGCACAGGTATGAGGTATGCACTTTTCTGTACATATCTATCATGCTTTGAAACGTTTACTAGAAACACTAGACAACAGATAAGTCATTTCATCCACTAGCAATGAGTAAAGGGCCTTAAATTCACCCCCACCGTCACAGTCCATAGAGACTTAAAGTGCCCCTGGAACCAGCAGATTCTCCAGTGCCTGGAGGGATTCCACCCAGCATCTATGTCCTGTGGTTAAGATGACCCAGCACCTGGGGTGTTCTTGTCAAGAGTCTGGGAAGTGGAAGCTGCCTGCCGGCCATTGCTCACTGTTCTCCAAGCTGTGTCGGATCCCGTATCCAAAGTATATCATAAATCCTAGGAGGAAAATGAGACAATGAAAAGGAAAAGTAGGAGCTGCACCCAGCTACAAATGCCCAAAAGGCCTCCTATTATGGTGGCCAAGACAGTTTAGGGGAGATGCTGTAGAAGAGTATTGGGTTCAGTCCCTCAAGCGGTCTCTTTATCCTAGAAAACTTCTTACCAATTATATTCCAGACTCCAAATTGGGCCCAAGTCCTAGAGGTCATCTGTATCATCAAGTAAATGTTCACAAAGATGCTCACCAGTGGGACAACAGGCAGAGCAGGGACCTGTGGGCAGAGTCAGTTCATCCCTGAACACAGCCCAGACGTCTGAGAGGGAGACCCGACCCCAGGTGGGCGAGAAGACCAGTCCTCAGGCTGTGTGTTCAGTGGCTACTCAGATTGTTTATGTAAAGCACATATACAATGTGGACCAGGAAAATGGTCCAGGAAAGGGTTTTAACAACTCTCTTCCCTGGTACAGCAAAGGATGATTAGACAGATTTTTTTTTTTTTTTTAGTATTTCTTTATTTGACTGCACTAGGTCTTAGCTGCAGTGGATGGGATCGTTCATCTTCATTGCACACATGGATCTCTAGTTGTACCCCATGGGATTAGCTCCCTGACCAGGAGGGAACCCGGGCCCCCTGCATTGGGAGTTCAGAGTTTAGCCGCTGGACCACCAGGGAAGTCCCAGTGAAGGATGTTTAGACCTAAAGCACACAGACTTCCTTCGCTCAAGGTGGACACTCTGGGCACATAAGGTCACCTACCTTGAAGTGAAGAGGACTGAGGCTCTGGGGCTGCCTCCAGATGATGGCCGCGACCCCAGTGATGAGCAGCAGCAGCAGCACAGCCACTGTTGTGAGCCCGGGGTCTCCAGAGAACACACGTCTGGGCCACTGGGCCAGGATCACACTCAGGATGATCAACAGGAGAACTGCAAGGGTCAAGGTGGAGGATAACAGAACAGGTTCGACTCCAGAAGCCAAAGATGTCAAGACCTTGGGTCACACTCCTCCCCAAAACTTCCCGCATCATGAAGGCTCATCGTATCTCCAGCATTCCTCAACTGATGAAATACACATTCCCACCTTATCTTGTCAATTTCAGAATACCACCAGAGATCCCAATGCTCACCAAGCAGTAAGGCACATCCATAAACAATCCGGCCAGATGTCTGGGTGGGGATGGTTCTGGGAGGGTAACAGAGACTCTTGAGAATCTTTGAAGTTCCCGCTTCAGGTGCAGTGTCCAAGGGACTTGCTTCAACTACAGACTCCATCTCAGTTCCTTTCTCTGTTTTCTTGGTCTTGCTTAAATTCTCATCCTGTTGATATCTGAATTAGAGATATTAAAGCAATGTTAACAGCAGCCCCTACTCATCCAGCTCACACAGCCTATTCCAAATCTCTGCTGCCTTAAGCAGAGCAGACATTAAGAAGGCGGCATGAAAGCAGAAGACAGTTCCCTCCTCCTCAATCCTGAGTATCCAAGACCCCCCCACCCAAGGTGTCGTGGGGTCTCACCTGAGGACAAGGACAGAAAATGCCACCAGGGAGTAAGCCAGCAGGGTCCCGATGGACATGAGGTCCACCAGGTCATGGAGCTCGAAGAATAACGCCATGAGCCCTAGAAGGAGGGCACGGACAAGGTGGGGGAGGGGAGTGAGAACCCAGGAGAAATATCCAAACTAAGAAAATTGATCAAAGGAGGCATGGGCATTATTTCTTTACCTGCAAGAATTCCAGAAGCTAAGGTGGCCATGACCGGGGTACGGGTGCGGGCGTGGATGTGGGCAAGTCCCCGGAAAAGGAGCCCGTCATCTGCCATTGAGTAGATCACACGGGGCATGGGGAACATGACACCCAGGAGGCTGGGAGAGACAACGAGGACACGTGTGGGCACGTGGAGCAGCAGGAGAGACCACGGCATCCACTCCCTCATCTGCATGGGGCAAGATGATCTTGCTCTCTTTTTCTCTCATTTCCAAGGGCTGGGATACCCGAGCATCTGGCAGTCAATGGGCAGAAACCCACACCACTGACCTGGAGGTAAGAGCACAGAGGGTGCCAGCAGCCACCACATATCTGGCAGGGCCCCAGCCAACGTGGAGGAAAGCCTGCGGCAAGGAGCTTGCAGGATGGATCTGGTAGTAGGGCACCATGAGGGTGAGTGAGGCTGAGACACCAAAATACGCCAAAAAGCAGATGAAGAGCGAGACCACGATGCCCAAGGGGATGGACCGCTGGGGATTTTGGGCTTCTTCCCCTGCAGGATTGGAGGAAGTACTGGATCAGGAAACACGCCAGGGTGAAAGCACAAAATCCCCTTTCCTGTTGAACCTCCGAAAGAAACCCCTACACCCAAGCGCAGCCCAGTCTGTGCCCACACCCTGGATGGGACCACGACCACATTACCTGTAGTAGCAATGACATCGAAACCGACAAATGCATAGAAACACGTAGCTGCTCCTTGGAAAACCCCATCAAAGCCAAAAGGCACAAACCCTCCTGCACCCAGAGGGCCTAAGCTATGGTGAGAGAAGGAACAAGACAGAACGTGGTTGAGGTGTGTTCAGCCATCACTTCTGGACTCTTGCCTTCACACCACTAGCCCTGGGCTCCAGGAGCCCCATCACCTGGATTCATCAGCCCAGGTCTGTTTAGTCTCCACCGCGTTCCCATCTGTGCACCCTCCTCCACGTGCATTACTAAGGCCCAGAGAACCCTCCTAACCCAGAGGAATCATTGGATCCAGATATGTTCGGTTTGTAGTCCTCTTCCGTGAGCTTCCAGTTGTGTGGGTCTCCCTTAATGATGCCAGAGATGATGATGAAGCTGAGAACCAAAAGGTTCAAGCCTGTGAACACTTTGTTAACCAGGGCCGACTCACCAGCTCCCACAGTCAGTACTCCTGTGAGAAAGATGGAATATGAAACATCCAAAAGTGGTTACGAGGGGCTGGGGTCCTGAGGAGGTGGACAGTGACTGCTCAGTGGATACAGGGTTTCCTTTTGTTGTGATGAACATGTTTGGAGCTAGACCGAGGTGATGATTACAGAACACTGTGAATATACCAGGTCCCCTGAATTGCACACTTTAAGATCATTAATTTCTTACTGTGGCCATCGTCTCCCAGTAGGCAGGTCTATTAAATCATTAGTTAGACACCTTAAATTTATACAATGTTGGATGTTAATTATATCTCAACAAAGCTGGGAAAAATAATAAGATGCTTGATTTTATGCTATGTAAATTAACTCTTAATTTAAAAAAAAATCTTTGATCTCAGTACTGAGGAAGAAACTTGTTGGTCTAAGTGAATGGTTCTCAGTGGGGTGATCTTGTCCCCCAAGCAGCTGGCACTGTCTGGAGACATTCTTATTGTCACAGTTTGGGGGGAGGGTGGGCATCACTGGTGTCTAGTGAGTGAAGGCCAGGGATACCACTCAACACCCGACAGTGATTTAACACAACAAAAACAAAACCCAGGGACTTCCCTGGTGGTCCAGCGCTTAAGACTCTGTGCCTCCACCTGAGGGGAGGTTTTACCCCTGATAAAGGACAGAGGAACCTGGCAGGCTCCAGTCATAGGGTCGCAAAGAGTTGGAGGTGACTGAAGTGACTTAGCACACATGCACACAGGGGAACTAAGGGGCTTCCCAGGTGGCACTAGTGGTAAAGAAATCTCCTGTCAATGCAGGAGATTCAGGTTCAATCCCTGGGTCTGGAAGATTCCCTGGACAAGGGAATGGCAACTCATTCCAGTATTCTTGCCTGGAGAATTCCATGGACACAAGAGCCTGGCGGGCTACAGTCTATGGGGTCTCAAAGAGTCAGATACAACTGAGAGACTTAGCACATACGCACGCATGCACAGGGGAACCAAGATCCGGCATGCATTGCAGCACAGTCAAATAATAAATAAATAAATTAATGCAAAGGACCAGCCGCCCACACTTACGAACGATCCAGCCCAAACTGTCAGTAGTGCCAACGGTGGGAAACAATGGTCTATGTCTCACCTTCCTGTCTCTCATATCCTAGAGCCTTCAATCCAGTTGTACTTCTTCTACTGTTCTTCTACCCCAAGCCTTTCCTACCCCAGCCCCCCACCTCCACACTCCATTCTTCCCATCCTATCAGTGATCCCTATCTTACCCGTGAACAGAAGCACCAGGCCCAGTGCAAAAAAGTCTGGGTACTTGGCCAAGAAATGGGGCAAATGAAGAGGGAAAGTTCTCTGTAACGCCTGAGAGATGTGGTCCCCTATCAAGCTGTCAAGGGCAGAGCTCCAGGCCCTGGACACACTGGCGGTACCTGCCGGAGCAGAAGATAGAACATTCATTAACAAACACTCATTGAACCCCTACCTGGTGTCACTGGGTATCTTTGGGCAGGGGAAGGGGCTGGGGAGAAACATAACAAAATGTTCTAATCTCAAAGAGATTCTTTTCACGGGTTGGGAAGAGTAGACTAGGATGACCCACAAAACAGATCAACTGTTTAATGTTAGGAGATAAATGTTATGCAAAAAAAAAAAAAAAAAAAGAAAGAAAATAGGTCATTGGGAGCAGGAGGTCTGGGAGATGAGGGTTGAAATTTTCAATCAAGCAGCAGAGGGAAATCCCGTGAAGGCAACAGCTGAACAAAGACCCTCGATATGGTGAGAGCATGAGCCTGTGGGCCCTGCCTCCCTCTCACCCACTTCCTGCAGTTCACTTCCTTTCTTTGTTCTGGGTCCATCCTTTAAAGATAACAGGAGAGAGCTGAGAAGGGAGCTATGAGGTTTGCCTGCTGCTATGACCCACGTCTCCCCGCCACCATCAAAGTCGATAGTAGTAAAGTTCTCATGAATGAGTGAAGACCTAAATCCCCGCTCCTAGTTTCTTCATCTTAAGCCCCACACCTCCCCCCTCCCCATCAACTCACCGATGACATAGGACAATATAAGATTCCAGCCAGTGATGAAGGCGCATAGCTGTCCAACGGTGACGTAGATGTAGAGATATGCAGAACCGGAGCCTGGTACCCGGGCCCCAAACTCAGCATAGCAGATCCCGGACAACATACAAGATAGGGAAGCCACCAGGAAGCAGATGACGATCGCTGGTCCAGCTTTATCCCTGGCCACCTCTCCAACCAGGATGTATACGCCGGCCCCTAGAGTGCTGCCCACACCCAAAGCCACCAGGTCGAGGGTGTTCAGACAACGAGACAGGCGACTCTCAGACTCCGCTATGGGCTCCAGTGGCCTCCGGCGAACCAGCTTCAGACCAAACTGGCGAACGCAGTGACACTGCATCCTAGATGGAGCTGAGGAGACCACGATCTGCTGAGAAAACAAGACACAAAGTCATCAGGAAGGTCCATCTATCCTCGGCCCTGGGAGTCCAATTCCACGGAGCAATGGAGTGATGGCAGGTGGTATAAGCACATGGGGCAAGTTCTCCATCTCTGAGTGTTGCTTTCCTCAAACATAAAGAAGACTTTTGATATGTTTCAAAGTTACTGGAAGAGTTGCTTGAAGAGAAGTGAGAGAGAGAAGAATACGTCTCTGTAAACATGCTACTTTGGCTTGTGGGTTGTTTTGAGCTGAAGGCAATTAAGACACAGAAGATTCAGAAAAATCTCCTTGCTTAGGCTTAAGTTAGTCTCCCTTAACTGATCAAAATTATTTAGATTAGGGGACCTATGGCAGGAAGAGAGCTGTTACCAGAGATAACTCTTTATCTCAGGAAGACTTACCTGCAGTGAGTGGCAAACATTAATTTACCAACCTTCCCATCTTCCTGCGGGTTCTCTTCTCCTTGAAGCACCAGATCCCCAACCCCTTCTCTTTAGCTCAGGGGAGCCTTTAAACCTCAATTTCTTGTCTTTGAACCTCAGCGCATTTATGGGACTCCCATACATAGGGGTTTATTTAATCTGTCTTATATAAGTTTAATGATTAGAACCTAGAAAGAAAAGTTTCCCACCCCTGCACAGAAGCAAATGGTGGCAACCCACTCCAGGATCCTTGCCTGAAGAATTCCAGGGACAGAGGAACCTGGTGAGCTATAGTCCATGGGGTCACAAAGAGTCAGACATGACTGAGCAACTAACACACACAGAGAGAAGCAAAATCTTTCAACAAAGAGCCTGGCACACAGGAGCTGCTTAAATGGTATTAGCTAAATGGGTAAGAATGCTGGATTTTTTTTTTTTTTTTAATCTTTTGGCCCTGCAGAATAGTTTGTGGGATCTTAGTTCCCTGGCCAAGGCTCAAACCCATGCCGTTTTCACTGGTAGCACTGAGTCTTAACCGCTAGACCACCAGGGAGGCCCCAAGAATGTTGATTTTTAACCCCAAATCTGCTAGCCCTGCTGGTTCAAATCTGGCACTGTGATGTGTGGCTTATGTGACTACCCACAAGCTACACACTGCTGTGTCCTCCTTTCTCCTATAAAACAGAGAGATCAATTATTGCCATCATTATTCCCCCCTTCCCTATTACATGTGATATGACAGCTGAAGGGGCTCAGTGATCAGAGCAATGAAACCAAGTCCGCCAGTAACCAAGTTCCCCTGCTGACTCTATGATTCATCTCTCCATCCAAAACTTTATTCCCTTTCTGGTCCCAGTCCTATTCCCCTTGGGGAATCCAAAAACAGAGGGTTGGGGGGAAAGACTAGGGGAAAGAGATTGTTAGGCAGTTTGGGATGGGCATGCACACACTGCTGTATTTAAAATGGATAATCAACAAGAATCTACTATATAGCAGGGAACTCTGCTATACAGGGAACTCTGCTCAGTGTTATGTGGCAGCCTGGATGGGAGGGGAGTTTGGGGAAGAATGGATAGGTGTATATATATGGTTGAGTCCCTTTGTCTACCTGAAACTATTACATTGTTAATCAGCTATATTCCAATAAAAAAGCTTAAAAGGGGAAAAGGAGGGAGTCAACTCAAGGAGGACCCTGCAGGACCCTTCTGGTACAAAAGTCTCTCCATCCTCTCCTTTGTTTGTAGACAAAAGATTTAATCTCCAAGGTCTTACCTGAGTTCCAAAATGCAGATTCCACAGTACTAATTAGATAAGTGATAGAAACCAAGAAAAAGTAGGACCAAATAGTCTCCAAGGGAAAAACAGCTTGATGTTCTTATTTGTTCCCTAGGCTCTAAGTAAATAACACAGTACCTCAACCATTGTTTTTGCTCTCCTAGAAAGAAGTTGAGGGATCCCAGAAATCTTGATTTGCTAGTTTACCTTGCAGCAACACAGATCAACCACAATCGCCAGTAACCCACTGAGTCACAAAAATGCTGACAGGATGTCTGCAACTGAGATCTTATCCAGAAGCTGAAATCACAAAGACCACCTCCTCTCTGGGCTCCCCAGGTGGCTCAGGGGTAAAGAAACCACCCGCCAATGAAGGAGTTCCCTGCCTGGGTCAAGGAGATGCCCTGGAGGAGGAAATGGCAACCAGCTCCAGTATTCTTGCCTGGAGAATCCCGTTGACAGAGGAGCCTGGTGGGCTAGAGTCCACGGTATCACAAAGAGTCAGACGCCACTGAGTGACTAAGCAGACTGCCTCGGGCACAAGATTCCACACTCTACCCATCTCTCCACTAAGGATCCTAAAACCTGCAGGTTTCTCCTCCACGGCTTGCAGAGTTGACAAGGAATTGGATCTCTTCTCTGGGACAGAAAGCAGACGGAATTCACAGGGAGGGACAGACTGTGGCCCAGCTCAGTCAAAGCATCAAACCAGAGTGCCCTCCCAGCTGCCTGGAGAAGAGGGAATTGCCTTCATTCTGGATCAGAAATGGCAGGACTGTTTCCTGCTGCTGTGGGGCCTGAAACATCTCCTCCCTACACGGCTCCACAGGGTTAGGCTGATTCAGAGACCACGAGTCCCGTCAGGGGCTTCCACCCTGATACTCCAAAGTCCAAGGTTAGCATTTTGATTGAGAGTCAGGAAACTCACTAGAATCTTGGTTCCTCAAACACCCCTGCGGAGTCATATACTTCCTGCTCAAATGCTGCTGCTGAATACTTTAGCCCTGTTAGTAGGAATACAAATGGTGCAGCTGCTGCTGATAAAGTATGTTTTTTCCAGGGACTTTCCTGTCTGTCCAGTGGTTAAAAGAGTCCACCTTCTAGCGCAGGGGATACAGGCTCAATCCATAGTCAAGGAATAGGATTCCACATGCCCTGCTGTGTAGCACAACCTAAAAATAAATTCAGTCAGTTCAGTCGCTTAGTGACCCCATGTTGTGTCTGACTGTTTGTGACCCCATGGACTGCAGCAAGCCAGCCTTCCCTGTCCATCACCAACTCCCGGAGTTCACTCAAACTCATGTCCATCGAGCCAGTGATGCCATCCACCCATCTCATCCTCTGTCGTCCCCTTTTCCTGCCCTCGATCTTTCCTAGCATCAGGGTCTTTTCCAATGAGTCAGTCATTTGAATCTTTCTTTGAAAAAAAAAAAAAAGTATGGTGGTTCCTCCAAAAACTAAAAATGGATTTATCATTAGGATCCAGCAACTTCCCCTATGGGTGTATACCCCAAAGAACTGAAAATAAGGTCTCAAAGAGATATTTGTACACCTATGTCCATAGCAGCAGTATTCACAGTAGCTGAAAGACGGACGCCTCCCAGAAGTCCATCCTCAAAGAAATGGCTAAACACTACACAGACAATGAAATATTACTCAGCCTTAAGAAGGAACTAAAAAGAGCCTCTTGATGAAGGTGAAAAAGGAGAGTGAAAAAGCTGGCTTAAAACTCAACATTTGAAAAACTAAGATCATGGCATCCAGTCCCATAACTTCATGGCAAATAGATGAGGAAACAATGGAAACAGTGACAAACTTTATTTTCTTGGGTTCCAAAATCACTGCAGACTGTGACTGCAGCCATGAAATTAAAAGACACTTGTTCCGTGGAAGAAAAGCTATGACAAACATAGGCAGCATATTAAAAAGCAGAGACACCAGCTTGTTGACAAAGGTCCATTTAATCAAAGCTATGGTTTTTTCAGTAGTCATGAACGGATCAGAAAGAAGGCTGAGCATTGAAGAACTGAGGCTTTCGAACTGTACTGCTGGAGAAGACTCTTGAGAGCCCCTTGGACAGCAAGGAGATCACACCAGTCAACTCTAAAGGAAATCAACCCTGAATATTCATTGGAAGGACTGATGCTGAAGCTCCAATACTTTGGCCACCTGGTGTGACGAGTCGATATTGGAAATGATTGAGGGCAGGAGGGGATAGCAGAAGATGAGATGGTTGGATGGCATCACCGATTCAATGGACGTAAGTCTGAGTCAACTCTGGGAGATAGTGAAGGACAAGGAAGCCTGGCGTGCTGCAGCCCACGGGGTCGCAAAGAGTTCGACACGACTGAACTTCTAAACAACAACAAAGAATAAACAGGAAAGGGAATTCTCTGGTGATCCAGTGGTTAAGACTCTGGGCAATCACTGCAGGGGACACAGGTTGGATCCCTGGTCTGAGAATTAACATCACACGTGCTGCATGGTGCAGTCAGGGAGGATGAGGGGTGCGGGAAGGAAATTGACACAGGCTACAACATGGAAGAATCTTGAGAACATTATGCTAAGTGATGTTTGCCAGACACAAAAAGACAAAAACTGTAGGATTCCACTTCTATGAAGTACCTCGTTAAAGTTACTTGACTAGAGACAGAAAGCAGAATGGGGCTTTTCCAGGGTCTGGGTGAGAGGGGAATAATTGTTAAGGGAGGACACGTTTCAGTTTTACAAGAAGAGAAGAGCTCTAGAGATAGGCTGCCCAGTAATGTGACTATACTTAACATTACCGAACTGGAAGTTTAAAAATAGTTAAGATGGCAAATTTTACGTCACATGGTATTACGTGTATTTCTGTTGTTGCTTAGTTGCAAAGTCACATGCAAGCCCATGGACTGTAGCCCACCAGGCTTCTCCGTCCATGGGATTCTCCAGGCAAGAATACTGGAGTGGGGTGCCATGCCCTCCTCCAGGGGATCTTCCCAATCCAAGGACCGAACCCACATCTAATTGGCAGGCGGATTCTTTACCACTGAGGCACTTGGGAAGCCCCTACGTGTATTTTTACCAATGTTTAAAAAAAATTCTGCCAATGATAAATAATAGAGCCAGCTTCACAGAATTGCTGGGTGTAAGGAACCTGAAAGTGATTTCAAGTAAATCACCACACAGCCCTCCTCCATAGGTACCAAACTCTAGACGATGAAGTCCCTGACAGTTGCCCCAAGATCCAGAGAGGAGGAACCTACAGAAATGGACAGTACACAGGAGACTGAAATCAGTGGCCCACGTGTCATAAATCCTTACTAGTGTTTGAACACCAGTGAAAAAATTAGTCTAAAAGCCTCAAGATCTGATGCAATCTCCTCCCCTGCCCGCCTCTCCTCACACAAGCTTACAACTCCTAACTCCTCCTGCTCTCATCTGGAAAATGGGTCTTTCCACCCTCCAGCTGGAGCCAGTTGCACACATGGGTGGATTGAAGAGGTCTCTTTAGGTGAGGGTTCAGTCATTTTCGACTGTCTGCGACCCCATGGATTGCAGCTGGCCAGCCTCCTCTGTCCATGGGATTCTCCAGGCAAGAGCACTGGAGGCGGTTGCCATTCCCTTCTCCAGGGTTCTTCCTGACCCAGGGATGGAGTGGTCTCCAGTGTTGCCTGCATTGGCAGGCAGGTTCTTGAATGCTGAGCCACGTGGGAAGCTCATAGGCTTTTAGGAGGTCTCTTTAGGAGGATCTGAACTCAGCACCCAGTCTCTGACAGAAGAGGGGGTGACCCAGGACTTACCAAATCTTAGGAGTAGAGCCTGGAGCACGGATATCGGTCAGTGTGGTTGAGTTTAAAGCTGCGTAGGGTTGGAGCTGATAGATCTGGAAAAACCAAATCTGGGAACCCTCCCACAACAAAAAGACAATCCTTAAGCCCTGGGCGGGGTTGGGCGGGGATGGGAGGGGCAGGTCTGCAGTGGTGCAATCAGCCACTTCTCTTCTGAGCTTGCCCTCAGGGGATAGTTCTGAGATTCTTGAATCTGCAAGTGGTAAAAATACACAGAACGTAAAATTTAGCCACTTCAGTCGTGTTAAGTACCTTCACATCTTGTGCAACGGAACCCCAGGATTTTTTTTCATCTGGCAAATGGAACCTCTGTCCCCACTCAGCCACAATTTCCTCTTTCTCCTCCACCAGCTCCTGACAATCTCTTTCCATTCTCTGTCGTTATGAATCTGCCCACTCCAGGTGTTTCATTTAAGTAGAATCACTTAACCAGTATGTCCATAAGATTCACTTACACTGTAGCGTGTGTTAGAATTCCCTTCCTTTCTCTCTCTCTCTTTTTTTTTCTTTAGCTGCTGGACACCTGGCATCTTAGTTCCTCAACCTGGGATCGAACCTGTGACTCTTGCTTTGGAAACTTGGGAGTCTTAACAACAGAACCAAACAGAAGTCCCCCTTCTTTTTTTTAATGCTGAATAATACTCTAGTATATGTGCCTGCCCCACCGGCTTATCCATTGTTTGATCATGGGCACTTGAATTGCTTTCATGCTTTACTTACTGTGAAAATGCTGCTATGAACGTGGGTGTACAAGGCACCAGAGTGTGCTTTCAATTCTTCTGAGTATTTCCTCATAGGTAGAATTGCTGGATCGTATGGTTCTAAGATTTTTATATCCTGTAATGGAGAAAATGTTCACATACTGACATATGGGGGAGTTGATTGCGTTATACATGGTTCAGCCTGAACTTTATGTGAACTAAGACAGCCTGTCAGACTCTCACAACACATTAGCTTTAATTGTTGGGGTAAAGAATGTCTGTCTTGCACATAAAGATGGACCCCCTCTTCTCATGGTGTCCATGTTGACACTCTCTGGAAGATAAGCTTCCCTTCCCAGGCCCCAGGGTCCTGCTGTTTCACTATCTGTGTACGAAGTCTGTCTCTTAAGAAAGCTTGAAGGAATATACTCTGTCACGTGTGATGTGTGTTCTTTGCTTGGGTGAGGTGCAAGATTGTGCTAGACACCATGTTTCAATGGAGCAGCTCCTCAGAGTTTTCTGAGAAGGTGCCTCCCAGACTACAACCTTCAGTTTGGCTCAAATAAAACTCTTTCCTATTCCTATCAGAGATTGTTTATTGATTATTTCTACGGACAGTTGCATTCACTTGTTCATCAAGGACCCCGAGAATTAGCGGCTATAAAACTGAAGACCCTGCTCCCACCTTCCATATCCTTTTGCACTACTTGGCTCCCCACACAGTCTGCACACCACTTGAGACACTCCAGTGTGGGGACCCCCAAGCCCAGCTGGACCCCAGCCAGGAGAAGGGGAGCTTAACATCTCTGATGTGAATTCAAACAACACAAGCATGGAACAGGCATTGGGCCTGCATCCAGACTTGCACAAAGGGTTGGAAGAGGATCAAGGGGATGTGACTTGGTTCCCTTCTTCAAGTTTGCTGGGAGGGCTGAGCACAGAGGCAGGGAAGCAGAACAGGGTGTAAGGGGTCAGGAGCTCTACATGAAATAGGAGCAAAAACCCAGGAGCAAGTGGGGTGGGGCCACTGGTGAGGGGCTGAGAAGATTTAGACACACATCAGAAACACTGGACACAAACCACTGAAATGGGATTTAAATGCCAGAATTGACTCTTACAGGGCTTCCCAGGTGGCTGGGTGATAAAGAATCCTCCTGACAATGCAGGAGACACAGGAGATGCGAGTTCAACCCTGGGTGGGGAAGATCCCCTGGAGAAGGAAATGGCAACCCACTTCAGTATTCTTGCCTGGGGAATTCCATGGACAGAGGAGCTTGGTGGGCTACCGTCCATGGGGTCACAAAGACTGCGACACAACTGAGCGACTGAGCATGCACACTTACATTATGATGCTGATGCTTACATCAGCTTTTGAAAAGTCAGCTACACGAGACGGAATGAAATTGCTTAAACTGTTGTGCAGAGTTTTAGTCGGTTGTGTGGGGACTCACGGGAAACCCCAGAGTTGGTTGAAACAATTATTTTAAGAGAAGACATTTGAGATGCAAGGGACGTAGAAAGAAACCTTCTCTGAGCCTCCCTTTTCTGACTCAAAGCAAAAAATTCTGGTTAAGTACGGCTGCCAGAAACTGCCTCTTTGAGGAGAGGCTGCTCCCAAGAGGGTGACGGTAAATTAAACTATGACAATAACTATGCTCTCTTGGAGTTTTCTAGCCTGAAGAAGCTGGAAAGTCCACTTATACCTGCAGAGATAGCATTATCACAAAATATCTCACCTCATGTTTGCTCTCTCAACCTATTTGCTTTTCCTAAAGGAACTCAATGAAAAAAAAAGAAACTCATTTGTTCTTCCCATAGAAGCCTTTTCTCCCTACCCCCACCCCCTACTCCCCTACTCCCCTGCTGAGCTGGGTGTTGTTTGCTGTTTAGTCGCTCAGTTGTGTCTGTGTCCAACTCCTTGCGACCCCTTGTACTACAGCCCACCAGGCTCCTCTGTCCATGGAATTCCCCAGGCAAGAATGCCGGAGTGGGTTGCCATTTCCTTTTCCAGGGGATCTTCCCGATGCAGGGATCAAACCCATGTCTCTTGCATTGGTAAGTGGATTCTTTACCACTGAGCCACCTGAGAAGGCCAAGTTGGATATATAAGCCTGTAACTTTAATCATTTTAGCAAGGTATACCTTCTTTTAGCTTCCATACAGAATCCTTTCCTCCTGTTAATTTGTCTTCTTTTTTTTTTTTTTGGCAAGCTTCAGTCATAGAACCTAAGAGGAGAGAGGAAATGTTTTTCTGCTCCAACACCGGCAAGATTTAAATGTTTCAACAATGTAAAGTGCTACAGAATAAAATATGTGGCCAAGTTTAGGAAGTAGAGTCTAGAGTTCATCCATTTAACGGTGCCAAAGGGAGCTCTCTGTGCCAGACACTAAACTAGGCATCAGGGATTTAGAAGCAAAGAACACTGTTGCCTTTAACAACAGTTGGACATTTGGAGACACCTTACGCTGCTGCTGCTGCTGCTAAGTCGCTTCAGTCCTTATACTGAAATAAATTTCACATGGTTAAAAGATTAGGCTATGCCGAACAGCATGTGGGATCTTAGTCTCCCGATCAGGGATCAAACCCACACCTCCTGCATTGGAAGTGCAGAGTCTTAAGGACCGCCACGGAAATCCTTAAAGATGATAACTTTTCAAAGCAACAAGAATGTAATAGGAGAACGCACACAAAGCATTTAAAATAACTCTTTGAAATTGTTGCTGCTCCCTTGCTAAGTAATGTCCGACTCTTTGTGACCCCATGGACTGCAGCACGCCGGGCTTCCCTGTCCATCACCATCTCCCTGAGTGTGCTCAAACTCATGTCCATTGAGTCTGTGATGCCATCCTACCGTTCCATCCTGTCACCCGCTTCTCCTCCTGCCCTCAATCTTTTCCAGGCTCAGGGTCTTTACCAGTGAGTGGACTCTTCCCATCAGGTGGCCAAAGTATTGGAGCTTTAGCATCAGTCTTTCCAGTGAATATTCAGCTTTGATTTCCTTTAGGATAATATTAAGATGGACATTTAAGCCTTGAGAATTTTTATGTCCAATATCACATTGATCATACTGCATAGAATTTAGAAGATCCCAATTGTCAGGCTGTTATGATTCATACGAGCTTTTTTTTTTTTTTCCTGCTGCAGACTTGTGGAACCCTAGTTCCTCAACCAGGGATCAAACCCAGGGCCTCCACAGTGAAAGCACAGAGTCGTAACCAATGGACCGCCAGGGAATTCCCAACTCCCCTGGAATGCAATGCAGGTCCATCCCTGCTGCTTTCTCCTCACCCTCTCATCTCTTCCTTGTAATTTACCTTTGCATTGCATTCATCTCATGGTTACTGCAAAAATGTAAGAGAGTTGCTTGCGTGGCTTTTTCATTTTCATTCAACAATTACCCTTATTTTTTGTTTTAATTTGTATTTATTTTTGGCTGTGCTGGGTCTTTGTTGCTGCCCAGACTTTCGCTAGTTGTGATGAGTAAGGGCTACTCTCTAGTTCCAGTGGGCAAGCTACTCCCTGGGTGCCTTCTCTTGCTGGCGGAGCACAGGCTGTAGGGCCCATGGGCTTCAGTAGTTGTGGCTTGCGGGCTCTAGAGCTCAGGCTCAGTAGTTGTGGTACATGGGTTTAGTTGCTCGTGGCATGTGGAATCTTCCCGGACCAGGGATTGAACTCATATCTCCTGCATTGACTAGGGAATTCTTTACTATTGAACTATCAGGGAAGCCCTACCCTTACGAGATGGCTCACTCTCTCCGCTGGTTTCCCAGCCTCATGACCTCCATCTCATAAATAGTAGCATCTGTTCTTTTTCATATGTATCTCCAAGTTTAGGAAATTAAATCTCAGATGTATAACCATGGTTGAGATTGGGTACTTTGTGCGTATATTCAGTTCAGTTCAGTTCAGTCGCTCAGTCGTGTCTGACTCTTTGCATTAAATATGAGTATTTTAAGTTGACCCTGAAAACACTGGCCTGTGATTCACAAGTAGAAGACCTGTCCCCAGAGGCATACATTGATTTTGTCTCATATCCTGTACTACATAAATGGACTCAGGACTCCCCTGGTGGTCCAATGGTTAAGATTCCAAGCTCCCAATGCGCAGGGCCTGGGTTCGACCCCTGGTCAGCAATCTAGATCCCATATGCTGCAACTAAGACTCAGCACAACCAAATATATATATATATATATATATATATATATATTTTTTTTTTTTCTTTTTAAAGTAAAGAAAGATAAATGGACTCAGGCCATGTGCTCTTTCTGGTTTGGTTTCTTTCACTCAGTTTTGGGTTGGCAGGTCCTTCTGTGGGACTGTTGCATGAGGCTGAGACGACCCTTACTCATCACAGCAGTAGGTTACCACATCATATTGGACACCTTAAACCTACCCAGGGCTATTAGTCAATTGCATATTAGTAAAGCTGAAAGGGAAAAACATGGCAATATCACAGAGTATCCATAAATCACGTAGACTTTTTTATTTTTACTTCTTTTCATTCTTTTTTCTTTGTACACACTATTGAAAGTTCCTACCCTCTAATCCGCTTATTACTTATTTATTTATTTTTGGCCAGGCTGGTTGGCCTGCAGGATCTTAATTTCCTGACCAGGGATTGAACCCGTACCCCTACACTGGGAGCTTGGACTCTTAACCATTGGACCACCAGGGAAGTCCCTAACTCACTTATCTTTTCCATCTTCTCTGCTCTCCTATAGATGCCCTCAAGATGTTAGATAACATCAGTGACTCAGTGGACATGAATCTGAGCAAACTCTGGGAGATACTGTAGGACAGGGGAAGCCTGGCATGCTGCAGTCCATGGGGTGGCAAAGAGTTGCACACGACCAAGAGACTGAAAACAACAGATGCTCTCCATTGTATTTTTCATCTCCTCCACTGAGTTTCTCAGCTCCAGAATTTCTGTTTGGTTCTTTTTTTAAGACCTGCATCTCATTGGCAAAAATGCCACTTTATTTTTTTGAGATTTCATTGAATTTTCCTTTGGCGTTTTCTCATGGACTTTCTTCAAAACAGCATTTTTGAATTGCTTATATGCTTGTTCACAAAATTCTGTGTCTTGAGGAATCCAGTGATTAGGACTCTGTGCTTCCACTGTCGGGGGGCAGGTTCAATCCCTGGTTGGGGAATTAAGATCCCACTAGCAGAGCAGGCGGAAAAGGAAAGAAAAATTTTATGTGCCTATGTGCGTTTCAGATTGATAATTAGGAAAGTGTCACTTTCTGTTTGTAATGACATGTTTCTTTGCTTTTTCTTTTTATTTATTTTTTTTTTGTAGTTTTCCATTGGTGCTTTTGCATTTTAAGGAGAAGGCACCTCCTTAAGCCTTTGCTAGCCACATTCAGTGGGGTATTCTTTTTAGTGATAGTGGTATATTATCTGGGGCTTTCTCTTTCTCTCCCTACACTTGCTCCACTTTTCTTGCTCTCTCCTGTGGGAGAATTCTTAAGCTTTTCTGTCTCTGCTCTGACAACTCACCAGGCTGCCTCCTGGAAACCTGTCTCTGGATTCCCAGAAGGTGGCTCTAGAGCTCCAGCCTGTGGGCACCCTCGCCCAGAGCAGGGGCCGGTTTGCTGAGCCTGCTTCTTGTCTGTAGAGTTCCTATGGGCACTGCAGGGGAGGGTCCCACAAGGAGCCCCTGGAGAGCGGGGGCAGGTGTGGGTCCAGCACTTGGGGCACTGAGGATGCCCGCGGACCCTGTAGGGAGATTCCCCGGTGTGGTGCTCCCAGAGGCTCGTGACTGGACTTGCCATTGAAAGCAATTGTTTTAGTGCCCTTTGGAATGCCTGTCTGCCTCTTTCCCAAGATCCTTCCTCTCCACCCTCATGGAGGTCCTGCCTCGGGACGCTGGTGCCGCTGTAGACAAACCGGTGTTTCCAGGGATGCCTTGCCTTTCTAGGGGAGCAGAGCACTCACTCACCACTTTTCTCCTCCTTGGTGGGAGAAGTGGTCTCTGGGTAGATCAGCCCCCAGAGATGTTCCCTGGGGAAGAGGGGTGGGCTGAGAGCTGAAAAATCCTCTTTTTTTTTTTTTCTTTCTTGATTTGTATTGAAGAACAAGTCATCTATTTCCACTCTAACTAATCTTTTTTTTTTTACTTTATTTTACTTGACAATACTGTATTGGTTTTCCATACATTGACATGAATTCGCCACAGGTGTACATGAGTTCCCAATCCTGAACCCCTCTCCCACCTCCCACCCCATATCATCTCTCTGGATCATCCCCGTGCACCAGCTGGATGAAACTGGAGCCTATTATACAGAGTGAAGTAAGCCAGAAAGAAAAACACCAATACAGGATACTAACACATGTATATGGAATTTAGAAAGATGTTTGAAAAAGCCTCCCTTGCTGCCCCCTCTGCTGTGACTACATTGTCTTGGCACGCTGGAATCTCCCCCGGGGAAAACTCGCTTTCTGCAATTACTCTCTGTGTGTCGGAATTTGCCCAGGTCAGTTTTCCCCACCGCCACCACCGCAAGGGGGATGGGAGCAGGCTCACCAGCCCTGCAGGTTCCACAGCCCAGGCAGAGGTCCATCTGCCTGGCACCAAGATGCGCAGATAGGCGAGATTCCTCCCAGGTTCCTTGACACGTGGCGCTAGGTCTCACAGGCACCCGCTTTTGCTCTGTCTGTTGTTTTGTGCTTCGTCGCTCGGTCGTGTCCGACTCTTTGCCACCCCATGGACGGTAGCCCGCCAGGCTCCTCTGTCCTTGGGGATTCTCCAGGCAAGAATACTGCAGAGGGTTGTCATCCCCAACTCAGGGATTGAACCCCTGTCTCCTGCATTGCAGGAGGATTCGTTTTAGAAGGAGGCTAAAAAGGAGAAGGAGGCAGCAGAGGATGAGATGGTTGGATGGCATCACTGACTCAATGGACATGAGTCTGAGCAAACTCTGGGAGATAGTGGAAGACAGGGAGGCCTGGCATGCTGCAGTCCATAGGGTCACAAAGAGTCCGACATGACTGAGCACATACGTACATTTTTTGCACCACATCTCAACCCACTCTAGTACTCTTGCCTGGAAAATTCCATGGACAGAGGAGCCTTGTAGGCTACAGTCCACGGGGTTGCAAAGAGTCGGACACGACTGAGTAACTTCACTTCACTAATTTTTTCGAGTGCCCCTCCAAGGGAAAAGCAGCCTCCCTGAGAGCAAAGATTGTTTTTCATCCCTGTGTCCGCAGAGATTAGACATAAGAAGCTCAATTCATGACTGAAGATCAAATGAATGAGGCTATTAGTTGATTGCTTGAATCAGCTCAAAACATTTCAGTGTGTTAGTTGCATTCCACCTAAAAGGACTATAATCTTCTTAAACTATAAACTCTTGTGGGTTGGCCTGTGTCTTCTATTTCTCTGGAGAAATGGAGACTCATGGGTACTTTTGCTTTATTTGCAGGGGGGAGGGGGTTGCTGTGCTAGGTTTTGTTGCTATGTGCAGGATTTCTGCAGTTGCAGTGAGCAGGGGCTACTCTCTGGTTGAGGTGCCCGGGCTTCTCACAGCAGTGGCTTCTCTTCTGGCAGAGCATGGGCTCAGTAGTTGTGGCACACGGGCTTAGTCCCCCTGTGGCATACGGAATCTTCCCAGGCCAGGGATCGAACCCATGTCCCCTGCATTGGCAGATGGGTTCTTAACCACTGAGTCACCAGGGAAGTCCTGGTGGGTGCTTTTTAAGTTAATATGCTTAGGACAGTATTTGTTTTGGCTTAGGGGTTTGGGGGTGGGTTTCAGTGGGTATTTTTGTTTTGGGGAAATGATATCTTAGCAGAGATTTAGATGAAATGACAGAAGAAGTCATGCAACTATCTGGAAGAAGGACATTTTAGCCTTCAATCTATAGGGAGAAGTCAACAAGATAAGTGTAGAGAGAGCCTCCATAAGGCAGGGCTTCTTAACCTTGCTACTATTGATGTTTGGAGACTGATGGTTCTTTGTTATGAACACTGTAATGTGCATTGTAGAATATTTAGAGCATCCTTGACTTCTACCCATTAGATCAGCAGTCTCCAACATTTTCCCCCCAGGGACCAGTTTCATGGAAGACAATATGTTGATTCAATAAATTTATGTGTTGTAGAAAGATTACCACCACAGCATTAGCTAGCACCTGCATCCCATACTTAATTTTTTTTTTTTTTTTTGGTAGTGAGAACATTTAGGATGTGTTGCCTTAGCAACTTTCAAGTGCACAATACAGGATTATCAGCTATAATAATCATGCTGTACATTAAATCCCTGCTGCTGCTGCTAAGTCACATCAGTCATGTTCGACTCTGTGCGACCCCATAGACCGGCGGCCCACCAGGCTCCCGTCCCTGGGGTTCTCCAGGCAACCATACTGGAGTGGGTTGCCATTTCCTTCTCCAGTGCATGAAAGTGAAAAGTGAAAGTGAAGTTGCTCAGTCCTGTCCAACTCTTCGAGACCCCATGGACTGTAGCCTACCAGGCTCCTCCATCCATGGGATTTCCCAGGCAAGAGTACTGGAGTGGGTTGCCATTGCCTTTTCCCATTAAATCCCTAGAACTCATTAATCCCATAGCTGGAAATTTGTACCCTTTGAACAACAGGCAGAGATTCTGCATTTTAACAAGCTCCCGGGTGATGCCATGAGGTTGGTTTGTGGGTTTCACTTTGAAAAGTAAAATCAGTCTGTAATGAAAACTGTTTTCCAGATACCCACTGCTCAAATATCAATAAAGAAGCCAGGTTGGTGGAAAGAAAAGTTTGCTTTATTTTAGATGTTGGCAATGAGGTGGAGAGGGTGGGATGTGGAATCCTGCCCAAAGTCCAACTATCCCCACCCCACTGACAACCAGTGGGCAAGAGCTTTTTTAGATGGGGGGAGAGGGGCGTCATGAAGAAACAGCACAGTCAGCTCTGACAGTCATCTTGAAATTAATTGGTCATCAGTGGTCAGATCAGCATCATCTCGATTGTTTTCAGTGCTGCTTATCTTCAGCTCCAGGATTGGATGGTTCCCATATCCTTAGGGCCAATTCTCAGAACTGTGGCAGCTGTTGTCATGGCTGCAGTCTGGTCATCCGGTCCTTAACTTCTTTCACCTGGTGGGGGTTTCAGTCTCTACGGGACAGCTCATAGGATATGGCTCAGAATCCCGTCTATAGACCTAGAGAAGGATCTGAAGGTTCTTGACTTTGCCTAATGACTAAACTGGTATCATCTGGTCTCCTTTGACTGTCTTCCTTTGTGTCTGCATCTTCTCACTTCTCTGACTAAACTTATTCCTTGGCTGAAGTTTCCCCACAGACAACAGACAGGTGGAGGATGAGGTTGGAGCAGGGAGGACCATAGGGTCCTGCTCCATTTCAAATCTGTGCTTAACAAATATCAGATTAATGACAGAAATGGGAGAGATCTACAGGCTCCAGAAGACCAGGGATCAGATTAGTGGATGAGGATGGGAGACATGGAGTGGGCGGGACTGGGGTATGGCTGTCAAAGGAGGTATTTAAGTCTTGATGCGAATTTTGCCATTTCTTATTACTAGAAGCACTAGAAACATAGAAGCACATTTGGATAACAGGATGTCGATGCAGACGACACTTCAGAAGGTAAGTCAGGGCCTCCCTGGTGGGTCTGTGGCGAAGAATCCACCTGCCAGTGTAGGAGACATGAGTTCAATCCCTGGTCTAGGGAGATTCCACATGCTGCAGAGCAGCTGAGCCCATGTGCCGCCACTGCTGAGCCTGTGCTCTAAACCCCATGAGCTGCAACTACTGAACCCATATGCTGCAACTATAGAAGCTCGCATGCCCTGGAGCCCGTGCTCTGCAGTAAGACAAGCCCTTGAAAGGAGATGCCCACGCATTGCAACAAAAGGTAGCCCCTGCTCGCTGCAACTAGAGAAAAGCCTGTGAAGCAAGGAAGACACTGCATAGCCAAAAATAAGCAAATAAATAAATGAAATTATTATTTTTTTAAAGGTAAGTCAGAGGAGAGAGAGCTGAAGGAAAGGTATGTGAAGAAGTTGAACACAATTGACAAGGCTGGTGGAGACGGCTTAGTAGTTGTCATCTGAGGGCAAACCCAGTCAGAGGCAATGCCAAGTCTTAGTCTGAATTCCAGACCTTCCCTTTGTTAACTCATAATTCCTCTGATCCTTGAGAAATGGGCACTCTGATCCCTCTTGAAAGTGAAAGTGAAGTAGCTCAGTGGTGTCCCACTCTTTGCAGCCTAGTGGACTATAGCCCACCAGGCTCCTCCATCCATGGGATTCTCCAGGCAAGAATACTGGAGTGGGTTGCCATTTCCTTCTCCAGGGCATCTTCCCAATCCAGGGATTGAACCCAGCTTTCCCGCATTGCGGGCAGATGTAGGCAGATGCTTTAACCTCTTAGCCACCAGGGAAACCCTTAAGTGAAGTCGCTGAGTCGTGTCTGACTCTTTGCGACCCCATGGACTGTAGCCTATCAGGCTCCTCCGTCCATGGGATTTTCCAGGCAACAGTGCTGGAGTGGATTGCCATTTCCTTCTCCAGGGGATCTTCCCAACCCAGGAATTGAACCCAGGTCTCCCGCATTGCAGGCAGATGCTTTACCGTCTGAGCCACCAGGGAAACCCTTAAGAGGATGATTTTGTCACAGTATATAGGCTCCACCAAGAAATCTGGTTTGGAGAACGAAATGACAACCCACTCCAGTATCCTTGCCTGAAAAATTCCATGGATGGAGGAGCCTGGTGCGCTACAGTCCATGGGGTCGCAAAGAGTCGGACACGACTGAGCAACTTCACTTCACTTTCTCTTAAGAAATCTGGTTGAGACTTCTGGAAATTTGGAAAGCTCATTTTACTGAGCATTGAGTAGATTTCAGGGCTTCTGCTACACTTCAGGTGTGATCTGATTCAGCCACTCAAATCTTTTAAAGTGGTAATGGTTAGAGGTCTGGTTTTACAGATAACCAAGCCAGACAGCCATTGTTTACAGTAAAGTCTATGCATATTAAGGGTTTTTTTTTTTTATCCCTTTAATTGATTTTTTCCACTCCCTTAAAAATCTTTGAATGACATTTAATTATAGTATAGTCAAATGTTTCCATCTTTTTTCTTTAATGGTTTTCTCATTTTATATCTAATTTCAAGTCCATCCCTACTCAGAGGTCATAAAGATATTCCCCAACAATGCCCTCTAATAGATTTAAATTTTATTTTTATTTATTTATTTGGCTGCACAAGGTCTTAGTTGTAGCACTCAAGATCTTCATTGCATCATGTGGTATCTTTAGACACAGTGTTCAGGCTTCTGTAACAACACAAGAGCTTAGCTGCTCTGAAAGTATTGGACTTATTACAGAGTCCAAGCTCACTCTGCTCTGCTGCACGACAGGCAAATGAATCTGAAACGAGGTGCTGAGGCAAGGAAGAGACTTCCTTAGCAAAGCCAGTTGACGGAGAAGATGGCAGACTAATGACTCAAAATAACCATCTTATTGGGGTCTGGATGCCAGATTGTTTTATAGAACAGAGATAGGGGAAGGTGAGGAAGTAAGGTTAAAAAAAAAAAATGGAGAATGTAGAGGGAGAGACAGAGACAGTGAGAAATGAAAGTTAAAAAGGGCCATAATCTTGCAAAACATCTCCAGGACAACCGGCCTTCAGTGGTAATCTCCTGCAGGCATTCACAGGTGGGCTGGTCAGATCATCTCTCTGTGAGCTGAACAAAGGACTTTAGTCTAACAGTCAGGTTGAAGGGCAGGGTTCTCTGAGGCTGGCCATTATGTATGATTACAGCTGGTTCTTCCTTGGTGGCTCAGATGGTAAAGTGTCTGCCTGCAATGCGGGAGACCCGGGTTCGATTCCTGTGTTGGGAGATCCCCTGGAGAAGGAAATGGCAATCCACTCCAGCACTCTTGCCTGGAAAATCCCACGGACGGAGGAGCCTGGTAGGCTACAGTCCATGGGGTCGCAAAGAGTCGGACACGACTGAGTGACTTCACTGACTGACTGATAGCTGGTTCTAGCAGTAAACAACCTGCCTGCCAATGCAGGAGACACAAGAGACTCCTGTTTGATCCTTGGGTCAGGAATATTCCCTAGAGGAGGACAGTTCAGTTCAGTCACTCAGTCGTGTCCGATTCTTTGCAACCCCATGAATCGTAGCACGCCAGGCCTCCCTGTCCATCACCAACTCCCAGAGTTCACTCAGACTCACGTCCATCGAGTCACTGATGCCATCCAGCCATCTCATCCTCTGTCATCCCCTTCTCCTACTGCCCCCGATCCCTCCCAGCATCAGAGTCTTTTCCAATGACTCAACTCTTCGCATGAGGCGGCCAAAGTACTGGATTTCAGCTTTAGCATCATTCCTTCCAAAGAAATCCCAGGGCTGATCTCCTTCAGAATGGACTGGTTGGATGTCCTTGCAGTCCAAGGGACTCTCAAGAGTCTTCTCCAACACCACACTTCAAAAGCATCAATTCTTTGGTGCTCAGCCTTCTTCACAGTCCAACTCTTGCATCCATACATAACTACTGGAAAAACCATAGCCTTGACTAGACGGACCTTAGTCAGCAAAGTAATGTCTCTGCTTTTGAATATGCTATCTAGATTGGTCATAACTTTTCTTCCAAGGAGTAAGCATCTTTTAATTGCATGGCTGCAATCACCATCTGCAGTGATTTTGGAGCCCCCCAAAATAAAGTCTGACACTGTTTCCACTGTTTCCCATCTATTTCCCATGAAGTGATGGGGCCGGATGCCATGATCTTAGTTTTCTGAACGTTGAGCTTTCGGCCAACTTTTTCACTCTCCTCTTTCAATTTCATCAAGAGGCTTTTAGTTCCTCTTCACTTTCTGCCATAAGGGTGGTGCCATCTGCATATCTGAGGTTACTGATATTTCTCCTGGCAATCTTGATTCCAGCTTGTGTTTCTTCCAGTCCAACATTTCTCATGATGTACTCTGCATAGAAGTGAAATAAGCAGGGTGACAATATACAGCCTTGACGTACTCCTTTTCCTATTTGGAACCAGTCTGTTGTTCCATGTCCAGTTCTAACTGTTGCTTCCTGACCTGCATACAGGTTTCTCAAGAGGCAGGTCAGGTGGTCTGGTATTCCCACCTCTTTCAGAATTTTCCATAGTTTCTTGTGATCCACACAGTCAAAGGCTTTGGCATAGTCAATAAAGCAGAAATGGATGTTTTTCTGGAACTCTCTTGCTTTTTCCATGATCCAGGAGATGTTGGCAATTTGATCTCTGGTTTCTTTGCCTTTTCTAAAGCCAGTTTGAACATCAGGAAATTCACAGTTCACGTATTGCTGAAGCCTGGCTTGGAGAATTTTGAGCATTGCTTTACTAGCATGTGAGATGAGTGCAATTGTGCGGTAGTTTGAGCATTCTTTGGCATTGCCTTTCTTTGGGATTGGAATGAAAACTGACCTTTTCCAGTCCTGTGGCCACTGCTGAGTTTTCCAAATTTGCTGGCATATTGAGTGCAGCACTCTCAGAGCATCATCTTTCAGGATTTGAAATAGCTCAACTGGAATTCCATCACCTCCACTAGCTTTGTTCGTAGTGATGATTTCTAAGGCCCACACACTTCACATTCCAAGGATATTTGGCTCTAGATGAGTGATCACACCATCGTGATTATCTGGGTCATAAAGATCTTTTTTGTAGAGTTCTTCTGTGTATTCTTGCCATCTCTTCTTAATATCTTCTGCTTCTGTTAAGTCCAGATCATTTCTGTCCTTTATCGAGCCCATCTTTGCATGAAATGTGCCCTTGATATCTCTAATTTTCTTGAAGAGATCTCTGGTCTTTCCCAATCTGTTGTTTTCCTCTGTTTCTTTGCATTGATCGCTGAAGAAGGCTTTCTTATTTCTCCATGCTATTCTTTGGAACTCTGCATTCAGATGCTTATATCTTTCCTTTTCTCCTTTGTTTTTCACCTCTCTTCTTTTCACAGCTATTTGTAAGGCCTCCTCAGACAGCCATTTTGCTTTTTTGCATTTCTTTTCCATGGGGATTTTCTTGCTCCCTGTCTCCTTTACCATGTCATGAACCTCCTTCCATAGTTCATCAGGCACTCTATCTATCAGATCTAGGCCCTTAAATCTATTCCTCACTTCCATTGTATAATCATAAGGGATTTGATTTAGATCATACCTGAATGGTCTAGCGGTTTTCCCTACTTTCTTCAATTTAAGTCTGAATTTGGTCCGAGGTCAGGGGTATCCAATGTCAGGGGCAGTGGCTGGGAGGAGCCACCCTACATCTAAGGAGCAGTGGCTGCACGCACGCAGGAGGGTCTAGAGGAGCTATTCCACTTTGAAGGTCAGGAAGGGCGGTGGTGAGGAGATACCCTTCGTCCAAGGTAAGGAGCAGCAGCTGCGCTTTGCTGGAGCAGCCGTGAAGTGATACCCCACGCCCAAGGTAAGAGAAACTCAATAAAATGGTAGGTGTTGCAAGAGGGCATCAGATGGCAGACACGCAGAAACCATAATCACGGAAAACTAGTCAATCTAATCACACTAGGACCACAGCCTTGTCTAACTCAATGAAACTAAGCCATGCCCTTGGGGCAACCCAAGACAGGTGGGTCATGGTGGAGAGGTCTGACAGAATGTGGTCCACTGGAGAAGGGAATGGCAAACCACTTCAGTATTCTTGCCTTGAGAACCCCATGAACAGTATGGAAAAGCAAAATGATAGGATACTGAAAGAGGAACTCTCCAGGTCAGTTCAGTTCAGTTCAGTCGCTCAGTCATGTCTGACTCTTTGCGACCCCATGAATCGCAGCACGCCAGGCCTCCCTGTTCATCACCATCTCCTGGAGTTCACTCAGACTCATGTCCATCGAGTCTGTGATGCCATCCAGCCATCTCATCCTCGGTCACCTCCTTCTCCTCCTGCCCCAAATCCCTCCCAGCATCAGAGTCTTTTCCAATGAGGCAACTCTTCACATGAGGTGGCCAAAGTACTGGAGTTTCAGCTTTAGCATCATTCCTTCCAAAGAAATCCCAAGGTTGATTTTCTTCAGAATGGACTGGTTGGATGTCCTTGCATTCCAAGGGACTCTCAAGAGTCTTCTCCAACACCACAGTTCAGAAGCATCAATTCTTCTGCGCTCAGTCTTCTTCACAGTCCAACTCTCATATCCATAGATGACCACAGGAAAAACCATAGCCTTGACTAGATGGACCTTAGTTGGCAAAGTAATGTCTCTGCTTTTGAATATGCTATCTAGGTTGGTCATAACTTTTCTTCCAAAGAGTAAGCGTCTTTTAATTTCATGGCTGCAATCACCATCTGCAGTGATATTGGAGCCCCAAAAAATAAAGTCTGGTGCTCGCTTCGGCAGCACATATACTAAAATTGGAACGATACAGAGAAGATTAGCATGGCAACTGCGCAAGGATGACATGAAAATTCATGAAGTGTTCCATATTTTTAGCAAATGTAGCAACTGACAGACAACTAATCTCAAAAATATACAAGCAATTTATGCAGCTCAATTCTAGAAAAATAAACGACCCAATCAAAAAATGGGCCAAATAACTAAATAGACATTTCTCCAAAGAAGACATACGGATGGTTAACAAACACGTGAAAAGATGCTCAACATCACTCATTATTAGAGAGAGAAATGGAAATCAAAACCACAAGGAGGTACCACTTCACACCAGTCAGAATGTCTGCGATCCAAAAGTCTGCAAGCAATAAATGCTGGAGAGGGTGTGGAGGAAAGGGAACCCTCCTACACTGTTGGTGGGAATGCAAACGAGTACAGCCACTATGGAGAACAGTGTGGAGATTCCTTAAAAAACTGCAAATCGAACTGCCTTATGACCCAGCAATCCCACTGCTGGGCATACACACCGAGGAAATCAGAATTGAAAGAGACACATGTACCCCAATGTTCATCGCAGCACTGTTTATAATAGCCAGGACATGGAAATAACCTAGATGTCCATCAGCAGATGAATGGATAAGAAAGCTGTGGTACATATACACAATGGAGTGTTACTCAGCCATTAAAAAGAATACATTTGAATCAGTTCTGATGAGATGGATGAAACTGGAGCCGATTATACAGAGTGAAGTAAGCCAGAAAGAAAAACACCAATACAGTATACTAACACATACATATGGAATTTAGAAAGATGGCAATGATGACCCTGTATGTGAGACAGCAAAAGAGACACGGATGTGTAGAGCAGACTTTTGGACTCTGAGGGAGAGGGAGAGGGTGGGATGATTTGGGAGAATGGCATTGGAACATGTATACTATCATGTAAGAAACGAATCGCCAGTCTATGTCCGATGCAGGATACAGGATGCTTGGGGCTGATGCACGGGGATGACCCAGAGAGATGTTATGGGGAGGGAGGTGGGAGGGGGGTTCATGTTTGGGAAAGCATGTACACCTGTGGTGGATTCATGTCAATGTATGGCAAAACCAATACAGTATTGTAAACTAAAGTAAAAATAAAAATTTAAATAAACTAAAAAATATATAAATAAAAGACCCCACAGAGATCCCTCACTCTTTCTGTCATGTAGGGACACTACAAGAGGTCTGTGACCCAAAAAGGGGTCCTCACCCAACTATGCTGGCATCCTGATCTCAAACCTCCAGCCCCCAGACTGTGAAAAAAAATTTGTTTTTTTTATTAACTTAAATAAATAAATAAATAAAAATAAAGTCTGACACTGTTTCCACTGTTTCCCCATCTATTTCCCATGAAGTGATGGGACTGGACGCCGTGATCTTCGTTTTCTGAATGTTGAGCTTTAAGCCAACTTTTTCACTCTCCTCTTTCACTTTCATCAAGAGGCTTTTTAGCTCCTCTTCACTTTCTGCCATAAGGCTGGTGTCATCTGCATATCTGAGGTTACTGATATTTCTCCTGGCAATCTTGATTCCAGCTTGTGTTTCTTCCAGTTCAGCATTTCTCATGATGTACTCTGCATATAAGTTAAACAAGCAGGGTGACAATATCCAGCCTTGACGTACTCAGGTCAGTAGGTGCCCAATATGCTAGTGGAGATCAGTGGAGAAATAACTCCAGAAAGAATGAAGGGATAAAGCCAAAGCAAAACAATACCAGCTGTGGGTGTGACTGGTGATAGAAGCAAGGTCCTATGCTGTAAAAGCAATACTGCATAGGAATCTGGAATGTCAGGTCCATAAATCAAGGCAAATTGGAAGTGGTCAAACAGGAGATGGCAAGAGTGAGCATCAACATTCTAGGAATCAGAGAACTAAAATGGACTGGAATGGGTGAATGTAACTCAGATAACCATTATATCTACTACTGCGGGCAGCAATCCCTCAGAAGAAATGGAGTAGCTATCACGGTCAGCAAAAGAGTCCGAAATGCAGTACTTGGATGTAATCTCAAAAATGACAGAATGATTTCTGTTCGTTTCCAAGGCAAACCATTCCATATCACACTAATCCAAGTCTATGCCCCAACCAGTAATGCTGAAGAAGCTGATGTTGAACTGCTCTATGAAGACCTACAAGGCCTTTTAGAACTAACACCCAAAAAAGATGTCCTTTTCATTATAGGGGACTGGAATGCAGAAGTAGGAAGTCAAAAAACACCTGGAATAACAGGCAAATTTGGCCTTGGAATGTGGAATGAAGTAGGGCAAAGAGTAATAAAGTTTTGCTAAGAAAATGCACTGGTCATAGTAAACACCCTCTTCCAACAACACAAGAGAAGACTCTATACATGGACATCACCAGATGGTCAACACCAAAATCAGATTGATTATATTCTTTGCAGCCAAAGATGGAGAAGTTCTATATAGTCAACAGAAACATCTGACTGTGGCTCAGATCATGAACTCCTTATTACCAAATTCAGACTTAAATTGAAGAAAGTAGGGAAAACTGCTAGACCATTCAGGTATGACCTAAATCAGATCCCCTATGATTATACAGAGGAGGACATGGCAACTTAATCTAGCATTCTTGCCTGGAGAATCCCCACGGACAGAAGAGCTTGGCAGGCTACACCAGTCCATGGGGTCACAAAGAGTCCGACACGATTGTAGAGACTTAGCACGCATGCATAATAACAACAGCAATAAAAAGCAAGTCAGAGACAGTTCCAACATGGAGTCAGAATTGACTCTTCCTTGCAACAATCTTAGTTCACCGACCATTGATCAAACCCATGTCCCCTGCATTGCAAAGCAGATTCTTAACCACTGGATTACCAGGGAAGTTCCAGCAAAGCCTTTTTAAAGACAAGATGAGAGAGAAGACTTCCAGGTTAGCTTATGTACAATTCTCTGGTTAATGGTAGGGTAACAGGGCTTCCTAGGTGGCTCAGCGGTAAAGAATCCACTTACTCAGCAGTAAAGAGTCCACTTGACAATATAGCAGATGAGGGCTTGATCCCTGGGTCGGAAAGATCCCCTGAAGAAGGAAATGGCAACCTGCTCCAGTATTCTTGCCTGGGAAATCTCCTGAATAGAGGAGCCCGGCAGGCTGCAGTCCATGGGATTGAAAAGAGTTGGACCTGACTTAGTGACTAAACAACAGAGTGATGTCACAGGGATTAACAGTATCCATCCTTAGGCACCAGTAGGTCTGGGGGCTACGGGCCCATGGTCATCAAATAGTTAAAAATCTTCCATTTGAGGGGAGGGGTTTCTAGCTTCTGTACAACAACTCAGGAAATGTGCATAAGATATTATTATCTTGGTGCTTCAGAGACGAGCCAAAGGAGAGGATATGGGGGAGAGTCTCCTCAGGCAAGCCCCATAGAGCCTTCCTTGGTCACGTTAGCAGTATTTAACACAGTGTGTATATATATTTTAACTATTTTATTTTATTGGTTGTACCATGTGGCATGTGAGATCTTAGTTCCCCAACAAGGCATCAAACCTGTGGCCCCTGCATTGGAAGTGTGGAGTCTTCACACTGAACCATCAGGGTCAGTCCCTAATATAGTGTATATTTTAATACTCTGTGTATGTGTGGCTCTGCTGAAGTGTAATGTCCATGAAAACAGTATTATTATTATTAGACTTTTATTAGAGTAGGTTTAGCTTCACAGAAAAATTGAACAGAAGGACAGAAATCTCCCTCAAACCTCCTGTCCCCACACAGGCATTGCTCCTCCCTGAAGCAACATCCCACACTGAGTGGTACATATATTCAGTTCAGTTCAGTCACTCAGTCATGTCCAACTCTTTGCGACCTCATGAATCACAGCACGCCAGGCCTCCCTGTCCATCGCCAACTTCCGGAGTTCACTCAAGCTCATGTCCGTCTAGTCAGTGATGCCATCCAGCTATCTCATCCTCTGTCATCCCCTTCTCCTCCTTCCCCCAATCCCTCCCAACATCAGGGTTTTTCCAGTGAGTCAACTCTTCGCGTGAGGTGGCCAAAGTATTGGAGTTTCAGCTTCAGCTTTGGTCCTTCCAATGAACACCCAGGGCTGATCTCCTTTAGGATGGACTGGTTGGATCTCCTTGCAGTCCAAGGGACTCTCAAGAGTCTTCTCCAACACCACAGTTCAAAAGCATCAATTCTTCGGCCCTCAGGCTTCTTCACAGCCCAACTCTCACATCCATACATGAACACTGGAATTACTGTTGATGAACCTATATCAATAGGTCACAATCATCCAAAATCTATAGGGTTCATTCTATGGGTTTAGGAGAGCAGTGATCTTGTTTTCCCATTTCATTGCTGGTGTTCCGAAAAGATTACCTGAATTTGAGAAAAGTTATTAGTAAAAATGGGATGAAGGACAAGGATAAAATCACGTACATTGGATAGAGTTGTTCGTATTCCCTACTCGCAAAAAAAAAAAAAAAAAAAAAAGAATCCAAACTTGGGATTCAGGAATCTATATTTAAATAACCCTTTCCTGTGGTGGGGCTTACCTTGAGGCTCAGTTGGGTAAAGAATCTGCCTGGAGGGGAAAGGCTACTCCAATATTCTGGCCTAGAGAATTCCACGGGCTGTATAGTCCATGGGTCTGCAAAGAGTCAGACATGACTGAGTGACTTTCACTTTCACTTTTCCTGTGGTGGGTATTTAGATAGCAACAGTGACAAAAGATGAGGCTTTAGAGAAAGGCTTTAGTAGGAAAGCCATTGTCAACTACAAATTGGCACTTACCAAGAGCATTGCCAATGACTGAACAAAAAAGACATTTGTCATCTGCCTCTTCGGAGATTGAACCCAATGCTGCTATAGCTGTTGACCTTAAACAGTCCCTGAGGGAGTTCAGGGTGGAGTGAAGCACTCTGTTCTCCAGGGAATCTGGTGGGACAGGTCTTTAGATAGTTAGATGTTTTTAGGAACAGATTTTGGATCTCAAGGTCTTCCCTTGTCTGGAAAATCTCATGGATAGAGGAGCCTGGTGGGCTGCAGTCCATGGGGTCCCAAAGAGTTGGGCACAACTGAACTACTCACACTTACTTTATGATCTCAATCCTTGCATCTCTTCATATCTAAGGAAGCACTAAATCCCTTCATGGTGACATCAGATCTCCATGACTAACAAAATCCTTGTGTAAAATGAATGCTTCACGGCATTGAACTCCCCCTTCACCAAACCCTTATATATTGACTTTCCCCCATTGCTGCTTTGGAGCAGTCTCTCAGAGCTATCTGAGATGCTGCCTCCCAGGCTGCAGTCCTCATTTTGCCCCAAGTAAAACTTAACTCATAACTCTCAAGTTGTACATCTTTTTTTTTTTTTTTTTTGCCAACATCATCCACATTGTGTATGAATATCTGGGCATTTCAGTCACTGGAGAGGCAAGCTTGACCTCTGGAGAGAGGAAGGGGGAAATTCAGGCTTTTGAAAATGAAACTGACTTTAGCATCTCATTCCTGCCTTTCTCTCCTTCCTAGGAAAGTATCGCAAGCACTCAAAAAGGAAATGAACCATATTCACGGAGAAACAGTTGGCATATTAAAATTTTCTTCAAAATAAAAAAAACCCATACCCCACCCTTGGCCTCCAGAGAGAAATGGCCTCAAAAATGAAGCTCCACCTAACAGTCCTGCAGGTCAGAAAACAAGCCCCATCTCACTAGGCCACCTCATTTGTTGTTCTTCTTCTTCAGTTGCCAAGTCATGTTGCAACCCTGTGGACTGCAGCCTTCCAGGCTCCCCTGTCCTTCACCATTTCCCAGAGTTTGCTCAATTCATCCTCATTGAGTCAGTGATGCTATCTAACCATCTCATCCTCCTCAGCCCCCTTCTCCTCCTGCCTTCAATCTTTCCCAGCATCAGAGTGTTTCTCAATGACTTGTTGCATCCAGTGGCCAAAGTATTGGAGCTTCAGCTTCAGCATCAGTCCTTCCAATGAATAACCAGGGCTGATTTCTAGGATAATTCCTGAGGCTTGATACCACTGCAATCCCCAAGACTCTGAAGACCCAGACTACCACCCATACCCTATTACCCTCTCTCCTTTAACCCCTAGAGCAAGATGGGAAAATTTTTGTGTAAAGGACCAGATAGTAAACACTTGCGAGCCATACAATCTCTGCCACAACTGTTAAATTCTGCCTTGATAGCAGCATAGGAACAGCCATCAAGGTTGTGAAAACAAATAGATGTGTCTGTGTTCTCATATGGGCTTCCCTGGTGACTCAGAAGGCAAAGAATCTGCCTACAATGCAGAAGACACGCATATGATTCCTGGGTAAGGAAGATCCTTTAGGGAAGGAAATGGCAACCACTCCAGCATTCTTGCCTGGAGAATTCCATGGATATTTTGTGTTCCATATGACTTCATGGACACATATTAGAAGTTATATGTTATTCACATGTCACAAATTATTCTTCTGTGCTGGTTTTTTTTTTTTTTTTTCCTCCCAACCATTTCAAAATGTAAGACCTCTTAACTCGTGGGCCATACTGAAACAGATAGTGGATCACACAATTACCGTTAAGTGGCTTATCTTTAATCTCTCTCTTTATGTCTCCAAATTCCAGCTGCAGTGCTTCTACCATTGCCATTTATTGTTAGGTCGTTCAGTCATGTCCGAATGACTATAGCTCTCCAGGGATTCCCTGGTGGCTAGACAGTAAATTGTCTGCCTGCAATGCGGGAGACCCGGGTTCAATTTCTGGGTCAAGAAGATCCCCTTGAGAAGGAAATGTCAATCCACTCCAGCACTCTTGCCTGGAAACACTTTCACTATAGCCCTCCAGACTCCTCTGTTCGTAGGATTCTCCAGGCAAGAATACTGGAGTGGGTTGTCATGCCCTCCTACAAGGGATCTTCTGAAATCAGGGATCAAACCCACATCTCCTGCATTGGCAGGCAGGTTCTTTACCACTGAGCCACCAAGGAAGCCATGTTTTCTCCCTCAGCTCAGCTCAGTCGCCCAATCGTGTCCCATTCTGCGACCCCGTGAATCACAGCACGCCAGGCCTCCGTGTCCATCACCATCTCCCAGAGTTCACTCAAACTCATGTTCATCAAGTCGGTGATGCCATCCAGCCATCTCATCCTCTGTCGTCCCCTTCTCCTCCTGCCCCCAATCCCTCCCAGCATCAGAGTCTTTTCCAATGAGTCAACTCTGCATGAGGTGGCCAAAGTATTGGAGTTTCAGCTTTAGCATCATTCCTTCTAAAGAAATCTCAGGGCTGATTTCCTTCAGAATGGACCGGTTGGATCTCCTTGCAGTCCAAGGGACTCTCAAGAGTCTTCTCCAACACCACAGTTCAAAAGCATCAATTCTTCAGCACTCAGCTTTCTTCACAGTCCAACTCTCACATCCATAGATGACCACAGGAAAAACCATAGCCTTGACTAGACGGACCTTAGTCGGCAAAGTAATGTCTCTGCTTTTGAATACGCTGTCTAGGTTGGTCATAAGTTTTCTTCCAAGGAGTAAGCGTCTTTTAATTTCATGGCTGCAGTCACCATCTGCAGTGATTTTGGAGCCCCCCAAAAAATAAAGTCTGACACTGTTTCTACTGTTTTCCCATCTATTTCCTATGAAGTGATGGGACCGGATGCCATGATCTTCGTTTTCTGAATGTTGAGCTTTAAGCCAACTTTTTCACTCTTCTCTTTCACTTTCATCAAGAGGCTTTTAGTTCCTCTTCACTTTCTGCCATAAGGGTGGTGTCATCTGCATATCTGAGGTTATTGATATTTCTCCCAGCAATCTTGATTCCAGCTTGCGTTTCTTCCAGTCCAACATTTCTCATGATGTACTCTGCATAGAAGTGAAATAAGCAGGGTGACAATATACAGCCTTGACGTCCATCCTTGACGTACTCCTTTTCCTATTTGGAACCAGTCTGTTGTTCCATGTTCACTTCTAACTGTAGCTTCCTGACCTGCATACAGGTTTCTCAAGAGGCAGGTCAGGTGGTCTGGTATTCCCATCTCTTTCAGAATTTTCCACAGTTTGTTGTGATCCACATAGTCAAAGGCTTTGGCATAGTCAATAAAGCAGAAATAGATGTTTTTCTGGAACTCTCTTGCTTTTTCCATGATCCAGCGGATGTTGGCAATTTGATCTCTGGTTCCTCTGCCTTTTCTAAAACCAGCTGGAACATCAGGAAGTTCACAGTTCACGTATTCCCTACCCTTCACCAATACTCTTTTCACAATCTCTTTAGCAGTATATCCTGAATTCTGCCCCTTGTCTTTATTTCAAGGTCAATGCTTTGTCCTAGATTGTGTAAACACTTTTCTTATCTAACTTAGTGGCCTCTGCAAAGCACTCCTTACCATCAGTTCATCTCCAGTCAACCTTGGAACATGCCGTCAGATCAGTTATCAATGTTTTTGCTTAAAAAGTTTGTTTTGGAGAAAGAAAATTTGTTTAGGGACAGTCTGGTGGCTAAGACTCCACTTTCCATTGCAGGGGGCGTGAATTCCACCCCTGGCCAGGGAACTAAGATCCTGCAGGCTGAGCGGTGCAGCCAAAAATATATACATATATTTTAAAAAGGGATTTCCTTGGTGGTCCAGTGCTTAAGACTTCACCTTCCAATGCAGAGGGTGCAGGTTCAATCTGGTCAGGAGCCTAATATCCCACAGGCCTTGGGGCCAAAAACCAAAACATAAAAGAGAAGAAGAAAAAAAGAAAAAGAAAATAGAAGAAATATTGTAACAAATTCAATGAAGACTTTAAATATGGTCCACATCACAACGTCTTTGTAAAAAATTTGTTTGTCACTTAGCCTTTAAGGTCCTTCATAATCTGACTCAAATCCTTTCGTTTTAGAATATAACTTTTAAGTTTACATGGTTTTTTTTTTCAACTTTACATTTTCAAGTACAATTTTCCCAGGCAATTTAAAACAAAACAAACCAAAAAAACAAAAATAAGTGATGGTCAGATTTGGCCCAGCGGCGGACTGTGTACAGATATCCGTGCTATGGCACCCCCTAGTGCTGACCACTTTGCTTTCCCATACCTTGCCTTACCTTATAGTTTAAGCTATAGTTTTTCCAGAAATCATGTAGTGATCAGAGAACTGGGCCGTAAATAAGGCTGAGCACCTAAGAATGGATGCTTTTGAATTGTGTGCTGGAGAAGACTCTTGAGAGTTCCTTTGACAGCAAAGAGATCAAACCAGTCAATCTTAAAGGAAATCAACCCTGAATATTCATCAGGACTGATGCTGAAACGGAAGCTCCAATACTTTAGCCACCTGATGCAAAGAGTAGACGCATTGGAAAAGACCCTGATGCTGGGAAAGATTGAGGACAGGAGGAGAAGGGGGTGACAGAGATGGTTGGATGACATCACAGACTGAATGGACATGAGTTTGAGCAAACTCCAGGAGATAGTGCAGGACAGGGGAGCCTGGTGCTGCAATCCATGGGGTCCAAAGAGTGCGACATGACTTAGGGGCTGGACAACAGCAGCAAATATCTTGCTCTGGGGGCTCAGATCCCTGCCTCACTTTCTGTGCCCACAGCCTCATTCCTGCTTCTTCCTGGCCATAGGTTGGCAGGGGTTCCACAAGCCAAGATGTGGAACCAGAGCCGTCCTCATCTAGAAACATCAATTAAATGATTGAGTAAAATAAAAATGCTTCTGAAATCCTCTCCTCATGATTGGTTCAAGAATTGTAGAGTGAAATTCAAGAAAGCCAAAGATGAGAATTTCCCATCAGAACAGCAAGACATTCTACAGCGATTCGCTGAGGTCATGGTCAAGATCGGCTCCGCCAAGGAGAATGTGGCTGCACCTCCAAGGTTCTCTCTGGAGCCTCCCATGAATCCCTATTTGTGCAGATCTTCTGATACCTTCCTTCCAGCTCACCATACAGCCTGCCCTGAAGGCTCTCACAGACCATTCTCTGGGCCACAAAATGGTCCATGTTGGCTGCTGCCAAGACCCAAATATATACTGCCTCTATCCCATTGTAGAATCCTGAGCTGTCTCTACAAACCTCAATTCTAATTCTTTGGGCTCTTTTTTTTTTTTTTTTTCGACACAAAGCTCTGAGAGAAGCCAGGCCCAGAAAGTCATATGTTATGATTTGTCATGATTCCCATTCCAAGCTGGAATCAAGATTGCTGGGAGAAGTATCAATAACCTCAGATGTGCAGATGACACCACCCTTATGGCAGAAAGCAAACAGGAGCTAAAAAACCTCTTGATGAAGGTGAAAGAAGAAAGTGAAAAAGGTGGCTTCAAATTCAACATTCAAAAAGCTAAGATCATGACATCCAGCCCCATCACTTCATGGCAAATAGACGGGGGAAAATGTTCTCATCACAAAAAAGAAGCGAGAATTGTATGATGGGATGGAGATGTTAACTAACGCCATGGCAGGAATCATTTTGTCATATATAATTATATCCAGTCACCATGCTGTACACCTTAAACTTATACAATGTTATATGTCAATTATATCTCAATAAAACTGGAGAAACAAATTTTAAATAAAATCTGTGTATTTTATTTTGCATAATTTATACCTTGATAAAAAAATAAATACATAATAGGACTAGTAAAGACAGTTACCTTCTTTTTTCCTGCTTCTTTGTTTTGATTTTGTTTCTGTTTTTTTAATTTTTCTTCAGTATTGTTCAGCTAATAAGATTTAGTCATGAGACTTCACCGGTGGTCCAGTGGCTAAAACGATGTGCTCCCAATGCAGCGGGCCTGGGTTCAATCCCTGGTCAGGGAACTAGATCCCGTATGCCACAACCAAGATCTGACATAGCCAAATAAATGGACAAATATTTTTAAGAAATTAGTCGGTGTTGGCTTGTTTTTCTACTTCCTACACTTTGGTCACCTCCCCAATTATTTTATATCTGATGACAACCAAAATATCTGCAGTCTCCCAACTTTTCTGTTTCTTTTCTCTTTTGTTCTTTTTTCCCCTTTCTCCTTCTACTTTTCTTAAGATAATGGAAGGGACTTCCCTGATGGTATGGAGGTTAGGACTCCCAGCTTCTACTGCAAGGGGCCGAGGCTTGATCCTGGTTGGGGAACTAAGATCCCACAAGCTGTGGGGCATGGCCCCCACCCCCACCCCAAAGACAATGGCAACACCATAAAATCTTCCAAAGAGTTCTCAGGCTCCTGATTCCTTCCTACTAACCCCTCTCCCTGCGTGTGCGGCATTTATGAATACAGTAAAGTGTGATAAACAAATCATGTACTTTGACATGAACCTGTAGGATTTTGCGCTTGCTGTTATTCAGTTGCTCAGTCGTGTCCAACTCTCTGTGACCCCATGGTCTGTAGCCCGCCAGGCTCCTCTGTCTCCACTACCTCCCAGAGTCCTCCGCTATCTCCAAGAGGTTGCTCAAATTCATGTCCTTTGAGTTGCTGATGCAGTCTACTTTGTAGCATGTGTCAGATATGAGCATGACACTCTTGCAGGTAGACACTGATAGCCCTGCGCACCTGTCTCATAAAGGCATCCTACATTTGTGTGTCTACAGTGCTGAAGTTTTGGGGTTAATTCTGTTGTTGTTGTTGTTGGGGGGGGGGCGGTAAAGTATAGTTGATGTACTGAGATTTTGTCACTTCTAATCCACACAGGAGCTTCAGAACAGAGGCTTCACCTCCTCGTTTTCCAGCCCTCTCCTCGATGTGTACTCCCCACCCACAAGTTCCCTCTTAGTCGTGACCCTGCACTACAGGTGGCCTTAGAGAATTCCAGTTTCTTTCTCCATTCTCTTTCCCACCAGAGGCAACCATTCTAACATGTTTTGTGTTCCTCATTCTACTGTGTATGTTTTTGTGCGTGCGTGCTCAGTCATGTCTGACTCTCTGCAACCCCCATGGACTGTGATCACTCACCAGGCTCCCCAGTCCATGGGATTTCCCAGGCAAGGTTACAGGAGTAGGTTGACGTTTCCTTCTCCAATTAATTATACATATACAAATTTTAATATGTATACATACATAGACATGTATACGTTCAGTGGACATGAATTTGAGCAAACTCTGGGAGACAGTGGAGGACAGAGAAGCCTGGAGGAGTACAGCCCATGGAATCACAAAGAGTCAGATGTGACAGTGACTGAGCAACACATACACATGGTCAGGCACACCTCCCTTTTCTGCCCTTTGAAGATACTGCATTTTTTACAAATTGAAGGTTTGCTGCAACCCTAGGTTATCAGATCGTTGTTAGCTTTTTTTTTTTTGGTTGTCCCGAGTCTTGCGGCATTCAGGATCTTTGATCTTAGTTGCGACATGTGGGATCTAGTTCCCTGACCAGGGATCAAACCCAGGCCACCTGTACTGGGAGCAGGGAGTCTTAGTCACTGGCCCACAAGGGATGTCCCAGCATGTATTTTTTGGTAATAAAATGCCTTTTAAAAATTTTATTTGTATTTACTTATTTGACTGTGCCAGGTCTTAGTTGTGGCATGTGGGATCCAGTTCCCTGACCAGGGATCGAACCTGGGGCCCCTGTATTGTGAGTGCAGAGACTTAGCCACTGGACCACCAATGAAGTCCCAAGTGCTTTTCAGTTAAGGAGTGTACATTGCTCTTTTGTACAGAATACTTTGCACACTGAATAGACTACACTGTAGCGTAAACATAACTTTTACATGCCCTGGAAAACGAAAACTTGTGTGACTCTCTTCATTACAGTGCTCTCTTTATTGTGGTTGTCTAAAACCAAACAAGCAACGTCTCTGAGATACGTCTGTATTGGCTCTTCACTTTGGGTCATATCATTTATTTATTTAATTATATTTAAATTTATTTGTTTTAATTGGAAGACAATTGCTTTACAATATTATGTTGGTTTCCGCCATACATCACCATGAATCAGCCAGAGGTACACGTATGTCCCCTCCCTCTTGAGCCTCCTCCCTCACCTCCCACCCCATCCCACACCTCTAGGCTGTCACAGAGCACTGGGTCTGAGCTCCGTGTCTTATAGAGCAACTTCCCACTAGCTGTCTGTGTTACACACGGTAATGGATATGTTTCAATGCCCCTCTCTCAATTCGTCCCACTCTTTCCTTCCCCCACTGTGTCTAAAGTGTGTTCTCTATTGCTGCCCTACAGGTATGTCCATCAGAACCATCTTTCTAGATTCCATACGTATGTGTTAATATATGACATTTGTTCTCTTTCTGACTTAGTTCACTCTGTATTAAAGGCTCTAACTTCATCCACTTCATTAGAACTGAGTCAAATGTGTTCCTTTTTATGGCTGTGGGTCATATCATTTAATTGGTATAAAAAGGGAACCATTCTTCTGCCCTGGAGAATTGTCAGCATGCTGGTTTTGGTTGACTGTGTTTTCAGTTGAAATGTGAATCTATCCCTTATGTTCATGATGAGCTGTGGTTGATCTAGAGGCTTGAGGACTTTCTGATTCAGCTTTTCATCAGAACTGTATTCCAGGCAGTGTTCTGTGTTGCCTATTACAGCACACTGGGTCGCATGGGATATCTGGTTGTCCCCCAGCAGTAAGGGAAGAATAGCAATCAGGTGATGTCAGCCTCCTCCATCAGAGCTTCACCTGACAGAATCAGTCACATTAATTGTGTCCTAAATCTGATTTCATCGGAACTTGCAAGACAGTGACTTTGCCTAAATCTGTTCATCCTCCTCCATCTATTTTTAAATTCATGTAGTAACTTTGGTTTGTTTTAATGATAGTACTTTGGCCACCTGATGTGAAGAGCTGATTCATTTGAAAAGACTCTGATGCTGGGAAAGATTGAAGGCAGGAGGGGAAAGGGATAACAAAAGATGAGATGGTTGGATGGCATCACCAACTCGATGGACATGAGTTTGAGTAAACTCCGGGAGTTGGTGATGGACAGGGAGGCCTGGCATGCAGCAGTCCATGGGGTCGCAAAGAGTCGGACACGACTGAGCAACTGAACTGAAATGAATAAATTTGCTACTCAATATCTTGACCTGCAGCTCTCCTTCACTGCACTTCAGTTGCTCGTTCCCACTTCATTATTACCAACATCTTCAGTGTGTATCATCTCAATTTCAAGCATTCTGTTTGCAGCAACACCTTTTCATTTTGATTTCCCCATTTCACATCCCATCTTTTAGTTCCACTCAACTGTAACCATTTATCAATCAAGTGTCTGCCTCCAATGCAGGAGACCTGGGTTCGATCCCTAGGTCGGGAAGATCCTCTGGAGAAGGGAATGGCAATCCACTCCAGTATTCTTGCCTGGAGAATCCCACGGACGGAGGAGCCTGGTAGGCTACAGTTCACAGGGTCGCAAAGAGTCGGACATGACTGAGCGACTTCACCTTCACCTTCAGGACTACTTCCCACCCCCGTCACTCACCTCTGGCAATGCAGGAGGTTTGTTGTTGTTGTTTTCAATTAAGAACTTTTCCTCATCAACTCTACTGTGTAACTCTTAGGGTCTGTGACAGAAGAGTAAAGTGCTTATTACACAGTGTGATTCTATATCTCAGTGAAACTGGAGGAAAAGATGAAAATGACTGATTGTCTTTCTCACTGTAAAATAACCCACTTTATCTGTTATTATGCTCTTTTTCTTAAAATCGACTTTGTCTGATATTAATACTGCTCTGCTGGCTTTCTATGTTACTCTTTGCATGATGTATCTGTTCCTTTCCTTCTACTTCCAACCTATCTCTTTTCTCATGTTTAAATTGCAGCTCTTTTTTCTAAAGAAAGATTTGAGTTGCCAGATAACAGGAACATGAATTTGTAATTACAAATCCTCCCACAAAGCAAAGCTCAGGCTCAGGTGACTTCTCTGCTTAAATTCTATCAAATAGTTAAAGAAAAAATAATATGGACACTTTATAAGCTCTGTCATAAAAAAAAAGGAGTATGAGAACATGTTTAAAGTCATGAGTTGTTCAATAAAGCTGATTAGATTTTCAATTTTTTTTTTAAAAAGTGAAATTCTTTCTTTTAAATTCATTTTTAATCTTTTTTTCTGATTTTTTGGCCACATTTCACAGTGTTTAGAATCTTAGTTCCCTGACTGGGAACTGAACCCTGGCCATGGCAGTGAAAGTGCAGAGTCCCAACTCCTGGACCTCCAAGGAATATCCTCCAAGTGTAATGCTTTTTCTTTTCTCATATATATATATATATATATATATATATATATATATATATATATATAATGTGGACCATTTTTAAGTGTTTATTGCTTCCATTTTATGTTCTGGTTTTTTGGCCATGAGGCATGTGGCATCTTGGTTCCACAACCAGGGATCAAACAGGCACCCCCTACATAGGAAGGCCAGGTCTTAACCACTGGATGGCCAGGAAAGCCCCCTAAAGTGCAACTCTTGTCATAATATGGGCTTCCCTCGTAGCTCAGTTGGTAAAGAATCTGCCTGCAATGCAGGAGACCCCAGTTCGATACCTGGCTCAGGAAGATCCACTGGAGAAGGGACAGGCTACCCACTCTAGTGTCTTGGGCTTCCCTGGTAGCTCAACTGGTAAAGAATCCACCTGCAATGTGGGAGACCTGAGTTCAATCCCTGGGTTGGGAAGATCCCCTGGAGAAGGGAAAGGCTGACCACTCCAGTATTCTGGCCTGGAGAGTTCCATGGACTGTATAGTCCATAGGGTCACAAAGAGTCGGAAACAACTGAGTGACTTTCACTTTCTTGTCACAATATATGGTTACCTGTGTTTCCTTCCCATGTGACAGCTTATGTGTTTTCACTGGAAACAGGCACAAAGAGGCATTGCTTATATTCAAGTTAATATTTTATTTCTTCCTTTGGTTTCTGGTTACATTTTTGTACATTTTTCATGAAAATTCACTTTTCTGGATGTGTATTATGCTTTTAAATGTTTCTGCCAGCATTTACAGCACTGAAGTCACTTTGTCCACTAGCAATAAATACACAGCTGTAAATGCATTCCGCCTTCACAGTCCATAGAGGCTCACAGTGCCCCTCGAACCAGCAGATCCTCCAGTGCATGGAGAGATTCCACACAGCATCCATGTCCTGTAGTTAAGACAATTCATCACTAGGGATGCTTCTGTTAAGTCTGAGAAGTGGAGGCTGCTGGCTGTTGATCATTGTTCTCCAGGCTGTGTCGGATCCCATATCCAAAGTATATGGCAAATCCTAGGAGGGAAATGAGACAGAGAGAAGGGAAAGTAGGTGCTCTCCTCATTACAACTGCCCAATAGGGCTCCTATCATGGTGTCTGACACAGTTTAGGAGAGAGGTAGTAGGAAGAATATTGGGTTCCATCACTCAAGAAGCCTCTTTATCCCAGAAAACCACTCACCAATTGCCATCCAGATGCCAAATTGAGCCCAGGTCTGAGGGGTCATCTGTATCATCAAGTAAGCATTCACTAAGGTGCTCACCAGGAAGACGGCAGGCAGAGCAGGGACCTGTGAGCAAAGTCAGTTCATTCCTGAACACACCCCAGATGTCTGAAAGGGAAACCCTACCCCATGAGGGCAGGAAGACTCCAGTTCTGCTCAGACTGTGTGCTCAGTGCTTAGTGAGACTGAGTTTGTAAAGCACTGAGTGTAGATCAGGGAGGAGTCCATTGGTTTCAGCAAATCCCCTCGTTGCCTGTCCAGCAAAGGATGTTTAGACCTAAAGCACACAGACCTTCACTCAAGGTGGACACTTTAGACCCATAAGGTCACCTACCCTGAATGTAGGTTCAAGAGGAGAGGGGCTCTGAGGCTGCCTCCAGATGATGACCGTGACCCCAGTGATGAGCAGCAGCAGCAGCACAGCCACTGTTGTGAGCATGGGGTCTCCAGAGAACACCTGGCTGGACCACCAGTACAGGACCAGGCTCAGGATTATCAGCAGAAGCACTGCAAGGGTCAAGGTGGAGAACAGGCTGGACCCAGAAGACAAAGATGTCAGGACCTCGGGTCACATCCCTCCCCAGGCTGCCCACATCAGGAGGGGCCATCATATCTCCAAGACTCCTCAACTGACAAAATACACACTCCAGTACCACCCTGTCAATTTCAGAATATGACCAAGGAGAAATCCCACTGCTCACCAAGCAGGGAGGCACATCCATAGACAATCCAGCCAGATTTCCGGGTGGGGATGGTGCTGGGAGGGAACCACAGACTCTTTAGAATGCCTGAGATTCCTGCTTCAGGTTCAGATTCCAAAGGACCTCCTTCAGCTTCAGGGTTTGTCTCAGTTTCCTCCTCTGTTTTCTCCATGCTTCCATTCTGGGCTGGTTGATACCTGAATTAGAAATATTAAAGCAATAGTAGTAACAGCCCCTACTGCTGATCCAACATCAGTCTGTCTAATGCCTCTCTTTCCCCAATCAGTGGTAGCAGGACATTAAGGAGGCAGCATGAAGGTGGAAGATGATTCCCTCCCCATCAACCCTTACAAGTCAAAGACCACCCCCCCCCCAGTCCAGGTGTCATGGGGTCTCACCTGAGGACAAGGACAGAAAATGTCACCAGGGAGTAGGCAAGCAGGGACCGAAGTGACATGAGGTCCACCAGGTCAGTGAAGTCGAAGAGTAACGCCATCACCGCTGGGATGAGGGAGCAAAGACAGTGGGGGAAGAGTGAGAAACCACTGGAAATATGCAAGTTAAGACGTATGATTTTAAAAGGGTGAGTTCTGTCTATTCACCTGCAAGAGTTCCAGGAACCAAGACAGCCATAATGGGGTTTCCTATGGGTGCAACGGTGCGGACAATGATGCGGGCATCGGTGCGGGCATCAGTGCGGGCATCGGTGGGGGCAGGGATCCAGGTAAGTCTCCGGAAAAGGAGCCCATCCTCTGCCATTGCATAGGTCAACTGAGCCATGATAAACATGATGCTCAGAAGGCTGGAAGGGAAAATGGGAATGTGTGAGAAGGGGCAGAAACAGGAGAGACCGGGGCTTTTGCTCCCTGGTCTACCTGGGGAAGATGCCTTTCTCTCATCTCTCAGTCCCGAGGGCTGGGGATACCCGAGCGTCTGACAGTAGATGAAGAGAAAACCATGAGACTGACCTGTATAAAAGAATGCAGAGGGTGCCAACAGCCACGACATATTTGGCCGGCTCCCACCCAACATAGACGAAAGCCTGCGGCAAGGGGCTCTCGAGCTGAATCAGGTAGTAGGGCACCATGAGGGTGAGGGCCGCCGAGACACCAAAGCACACCAAAAAGCAGATGAAGAAGGAGATGACGACAGCCAAGGGCATGGACCACTGAGGACGGCTGGCTTTGCTCCCTGCAGGATAGGAGGAGGTATTGGGTCACTGGGGTTTCACCAAGGTGAAATCACAAAACCCACTTTACTCTTCAAGTTTCAAAAGCAGCCTAACCTTCTACCCACCTCTGTGTTCAAGGGCAGCCCATTCTGTTCCCAAACCCCGATGGGACACACGATGCCCATGTTACCCGCACTGACAATGCCAGCAAAACCAACAAATGCCTAGAAACATGTAGCTGCTCCCCGGAGAATTGCATCAAAGCCAAAAGGCACAAGCCCTCCAGAACCCAGAAGGCCCAAGCTATGGTGAGAGGAGCAAAGAGGAGGAACGTGAGTGAGGTGTGTTCGGCCATCTCTACTGGGCCCCTTAGTACCACAGGTCCTGGGCTCCAGGGACCCTCACACTTGGACCATCACCCCAGGTCTCATTAGTCCCCACCATGTTCCCAACTCTGCACACCACACACACACGCATTACTACAACCAAGGGTACCCTCCTAACCTGTAGGCATCACCAGATCCAGCTGCAGCCAATTGGTAGCCCTGTTCCATGAGCTTCCAGTTGTGCAAGTCTCCCTTAATGAAGCCAGAGACGATGATGAAGCTGAGAACCAAAATGTTCAAGCCTGTGAACACTTTGTTAATCACGGTTGACTCATAAATTCTCAGAGCCAGGAGTCCTGTGGGAAAAATGGAAAATGAGACAACAAAATAACTAAATCCAGGACTCCCCTGGTGGTTCATTGGTTAAGACTCTGAGCTTCCACTACAGGGAGCATAGGTTCAATCCCTGGTCTGGGAAGTTCCCCATGCATTACAATGAGGCTAGAGAAATAAGTAACTAAATTCAGAGAGACAGAAAGCAGACTAGTGGTTGCCCAGGGCTCGTGGCTGGTGGTTGTGGACAGATGGCAGTGACTGCTCAGTGGGTACAGGGTTTCCTTTCACTGTGATGAAAATGTTTGGTACTGGATGGGGTGGTGGTTACACAGCATTGGGAAGGTACTAAGTGCCGCTGAATTGGACAATTGCAGATGGATATGTTCTTACTGTGACCATCATCTCACAAAATCCATGTCTATCAGATCATCCTAAACTTTTACAATGCTGTATGTCAGCTGTTGTTGCGGTTCAGTCGCTCAGTCATGTCTGATTCTTTGCGACCCCATGGACTGCAGCACACCAGGCTCCCTGTCCTTCACTATCTCCCACAGTTTGCTCAAACTCACGTCCATTGAGTTAACGATGCCATCCAATCATCTCATCCTCTGTCGTCCCCTTCCCCTCCTGCCTTCAGTCTTTCTCAACATCAGGATCTTTTCCAATGAGTCAGTTCTTCTCATTAGGTGGCCAAAGTATTGGAGCTTCTGTTTCAGCATCAGCTCTTCCAATAAATATTCAGGACTGATTTCCTTTAGGATTGACTGGTTGTATCTCCTTGCAGTCCAAGGGATTCTCGAGTCTTGTCCAGCACCATGATCAAAAGTATCAATTCTTTGGTACTCAGCCTTCTTTATGGTCCAACTCTCACATCTGTACATGACTACTCGAAAAACCACAGCTTTGATTACATAGACCTTTATCAGCAGTGATGCTTCTGCTTTTTAATATGCTGTCTAGGTTTGTCATAGCTCTTCTTCCAAGGAGCAAGTCCCTTTTAATTTCATGGCTGCAGTCACCATCCACAGTGATTTGGTAGCCCATGAAAATAAAGTCTCTCACTGTTTCCAATTTTTCCCCATCTATTTGCCATGAAGTGAATTATATCTCAATAAAGCTGGGAAAAATAATAAAGTGGTTAAATTTATGTGGATTTCCTTTCAGTTAAAAAAAAACTTTGATCTCAGTATGGAGGAAGAAACTTGTTGGTCTAGGTAAGTGATTCCCAGCTGGGATGATTTTGTGCCCCAAGGGATACTGGCACTGTCCAGAGACATTCCAATTGTCACAGTTTGGGGGGCTGACTGTCACTGGTATCTGGTACATAAAGATCACGGATGCTGCTCAACATCCAACAATGATTTTTTGAAGGGTACCCCTCTTGGCATGTGGGATCTTAGTTCCCTGACCGGGGATTGAACCCAAACCTTCAGCAGTGAAAGCACAGTGTCCTAACCATTGGACACCAGGGAATTCCCCCAACAATGATGTTTTATAAAGCAGAAATGCATAGGCCAGCACCCCACACCAAAGAATGATCCAGCCTAAGTTACCAATAGTCCAAGGGTAGGAAAAAATGCCTTGCCTTCCTCTCTTTCTTATTCCAAACCATTTTCCCAGTGCTAATTCCCCACCCTTCTGCCTTCGAGCCTTCCCCATGCCAGCTCCCCCTCCATACCTGCTCTTCCCTTTCTGTCTCTGGTCTCCTCTCACCTGTGAGCAGCAGCACCAGGCCCAGGGCAAGAAAGTCTGGAAACGAGGCCAGGAAGGAGGGCATTTGCAGAGAGAAAGTTCCGCCTAATGCCTCAGAGATGTGGTTCCCAATCAGGCTGTCAAAGGTGGAGCTCCAGGCCCGGGCTATACAGGCAGTGGCTGCAGCAACAGAAGGAGGAATGTTTACAAGCAGACAGAACTTGAACCCCTATTATGTGCCGTGTGAGATATTTGGGGCAGGAGGTGAGCAAAAAACACCTGATCTCAAAGAGTTTCTCATGGGGTGGACAGGGGAGACCCAGGTGATTCACAAAAAGGCCAACTATTTAATATGCTAGGAGATAGAAGTGATGGAAAACAAAGAAACACAGGTAAATGGGAGTAGGAGGGACTAGATCAGAGTTGAATTTTTAAGTTGAGGTGTAAGAGAAAATCCAGGAAGGCAACAGCTGAGCGAAGACTTCACTGCGGTCAGGGGATGAGCCTAGGGGCTTGCCTCCCTCTCACCCGCTCCCTCCAGTTCCCTTTCCTCTGGTTTCTTGGTCCATCACTTAAGGAAAGCAGGATAGACCTGCATGCAATGAGGTTGTGCAGTTTTCCTGCCACCGTTCCCCCTCTCCCAACCCTGCCCTGAAGGTGGATAACAGGGTTCTGATGAATGAGTGCAGCTGCCACTCATCTCTCCTACTTTCTGCATCTTAAGGCCCACTTCTCCCCGCTCCCCATCGTCTCACCAATAATTAAATACAGTAAGAGGTTCCAGCCACTGATGAAGGCGTACAGTCGTCCCATTGTGACATAGATGACGAAATACACAGTACCAGGTCTTTCTACTCCAGCTGCCAACTCGACATAGCAGAGCCCAGACAACACAGTAGTCAGGCCGGCCACCAGTAAGAAAAGGATGATTGCTGGTCCAGCTACGTATTTGGCTACTCCCCCAATCAGGATGTATATGCCAGCTCCCAACATGTTGTCCAAACCTATCACCACCAGGTCCAGGGTGTTCGGAGGATGGGTCTCAGAACTCTCAGGTTCCTCTCTGAACTGTGGCTTCCTGCGGACCAGCTTCTGACCAAACTGGTGTAGATATTGACCCAGCATCGTAGACATAGTTGAGAAGGCTATGATCTGCTGAAAAAGCAAGACACGAAGTCATCAAGAAGGTCCATCTGCCCTTGACCCTGGAAGCTCAATTCCGCAGAGGAATGGAGGGATGGGGAGCAGGTGGTAAAAGGACACATTGGGCAAGTTCTCTTTGTGTGAACTTGGTTTCTTCAAACATAAAGAGTATTTTTAATGTTTCAAGGTTACTCTAAGATTTGTTTGAAGAGAAGTGAGGGGGGCGAGAATTCGTCTTCCCAAATGTGCCACTTTGGCTCAGGGATTCTTTATGAGCTGAAGGTAATTAAGACCCAGGAGGCTTGGAGAAGCTTCCTGTCACTCCCTTGTTTCCGTGTGTCAGTTGCTCAGTCACGTCTTTGCAACCCCAATGGACTCCTCTGTCCATGGGGTTCTCCAGGCAAGGATGCTGGAGTGGGTTGCCATGCCCTCCTCCAGGGGATCGTCCCAACCCAGATCTCCTGCATTGCAGGCAGATTCTTTACCATCTGAGCCATCCTTAAGCCACTCGCCAATATACAAATACTGTATGATTCCACTTTCATGAAGTATCGAGAGGAGTCAGAGCCACAGAGACAGAAAGTAGAATGGTGGTTTGCCAGGGGCTGGGGTTAAGGGGGAAATGGGGAGGTATGGTTACATGGGGCACAGTTTCCATTTTACAAGATACAAAAGAGCTCTTCAGATTGGCTGGACAGCAATGTAAATATACTTAACATTACTGAACTGTGCACTTAAAAATGATGTAGATGGGAATTCCCTGGCAGTCCAGTGGCTCGGAGTAAGAATTTTCACTGTCATGTACCTGCATTTGATCCCTGGGGGGGGGGGGGGGGGGGGGGGGCGGAACTACCCCACCCACAGATCCCCAAGGGGGAACTGTGTGAACCATGTGGGTGTTGGGGCTGAATTTTTCAAAAAACGGTTATGATGGTAAATATTATGTTATGTATATTTTACTACCTTTTTGCTGTTGTTGTTGCCAATGATAAATAATAGAGACCAGCGTCAAAGTGTTGCTGGGTGTAACAAACCCTAAGGTGATTTAATATAAATCAACATAGCCTTAACTTGAGCAAACTCAGGTGATGGTGAAGGACAGGGAAGCCTGGTGTGCCACAGTCCACAGGGTCGCGAAGAGACGGACATGACTGAGTGACTGAACAACAACCTACCATCATCCCCTACAGACACCAGCATCTGCTGACACGCAGGTCCTTCACAGTTCCCTCGTATCAGCAGATGAGGAGCTTATAGACTCAAAAGGCGGACGGTATACAAGAGACTGAAGTGGATGGTCCACATATTATAGGCCCTGTATAAGGACAATCTTCACTATTGTTTGAGCGCAAGTACCCCCCTCCCCCCCAAAAAAACAGAGTGATAAATAGCCTGCCTGCCAATGAAGGAGACATAGGAGACACTGGTTCGATCCCTGAGTTGGAATGATACCCTGGAGGAGGAAATGGCAACCTACTCCAGTATTCTTACCTGGAGAATCCCATGGACAGAGGAGCCTGGCGGGCTACAGTACATAGGGTCGCAAAGAGTCAGACAGGCTGAAGTGACTTAGCACACACGCAAGAACCTCCATGCACTGATCCAACCTCCCCTCCCGCTGCCCACCCCCCCCCCCCCCCACACACACACACTGATTCTCACACAAAACACAAGAGCTTCCAGCTCCTGTTTTCATCTCCACGGAAAATGGGTCTCTCCACCCTCAGTCAGAAGCCAGGCTGACCCCTCTGCACTCTGGGATTGCAGAGGTCTCTTTGGGAGGATTTGAACTCAGCGCCCAGTCTCCCACAGAAGAGAGTGACCCAAGACTTACTGGATCCTTGGAGCAGAGCCTGGAGCACTGGGTCAGTCAGGGAGGCTGAGGTTAAGCTGTGCGGGGCTGGAGCTGAGACATCTCCAAGAACTGAAGCGGGGAGTCCTGAGCACAGAAGACAGTCCTCACCCCTGGGTTGTTGCGGTGGAGATGGGGCTGGGCGGGCGGGGACCATCTGCTGTGTTGCTATCAGCCCTGACTCCTCTGTGGTTACCCTCGGGGGAGGTTCTGAGAGGGTTTTCTTTTTTTTTAAGTAGTTAAGATGATTTTGTATTAATTAATTAGGTTATTGATTGGTGTGCTTGGTCTCTGTGGCTGTGCGCAGGCTTTCTCTAGTTGCAGTGAGTGGGGGCTACTCTGTGGCGGTGCAGGACCTTCTCATGGCTGCGACTTCTCTTGTTGTGGAGCACAGGCTCTGGGGTGGGCGGGCTGCACTAGCTGTGCCTTGTGGCCTCAGTAGTCCTGGCTCTAAGAACGGGCTCAGGAATTGCAGGGCACAGGTTTAGTCGCTCTAAGGCATGTTGAATCTTCCTGGATCAGGGATTGAACTTGAGTTTCCTGCATTGGCCAGCAGATTCTCCACCACCAGGGAAGGCCCTGAGATGTTTTCTTTGTTGTAATGAAGTACACATAACAAAATTTACCGTTTAATTCATGTTGTGTCCAGTTTAATCATGTTCTGTGTGTGTGTGTGTGTGTGTGTGTGTGTGCTAAGTCACTTGAGTCATGTTCAACTCTTTGCAACCCCGAAAGGCTCCTCTGCCTGTGGGAGTCTCCAGGCAAGAATACTGGAGTGGGTTGCCATTTCCTCCTCCAGGGATCTTCCCCACCCAGGGATTGAATCCAGGTCTCCTACATGTCTTGCATGGGCACCCGGGTTCTTCACCACTAGTGCCACTTGGAAAGCCCCTCAGTCATGTTAGGTATATTCATATTTTGTGCAACCAAATTCCAGAACATTTTTCACCTGGCAATGCTGACTCTCTGTTCCCGTTAAACAACAATTCCTTCTTTTTCCTTTTCCAGTTCCTGGCAATCATCATTCTACTTTCTGTCTCTATGAATCTGATGACTCTAGAGCCTTCACTTAAATGGAATCACACAATAGTTCTCAAGTGTAGTCACGCTGATTTTACTGCGTATGATATCTGCAAGCTGCATCCATCATGTGTTAGAATTCCCTTCCTTTCTAGTGCTGAGTAATACTCTATTATTGGTACCTATCACATTGGCTTATCCATTCTTTGGTCAGTGGGCACTTGGGTTGCCTTCATGTTTTAATTATTGTGAAAAATGCTGCTGTGACCATGGGTGCACTCTCAGTTCTTTTTGGTATATCCTCAGAGGTGGAATTGCTAGAGCATAAAGTTCTAAGATTTTTATCTGCTTGTGATGGAGAAGATGTTCACATATTGAGGTATGGGAAAGTCATTTTGCTTATACATGGTTCATCTTGAACTGTGTGTGAACTAAAACAGCTTGTTTAACTCTCACAGCTTATCTGCTTTAACCATTGAGGTAAAGAGCGTCTGGTTTGAAGATAAGAACGAGTAACTCCCTTCTAATGGCATCCATATTAACACTCCCTCCAAGATAAGGTTCCCTTCCCGGACACCAGGGTTCTGCTGTCTCACTGTCTACATACTGAGTCTGTCTCTTTTGAAACCCTGAAGGAATACACCCTGTCATGTGCGATGCATGTTCTCTGTTTGGATGGGGCATAAGACTGTGCTGGAAACCATGCTTCAGTGGGACAGTTCTGAGAATTCCCTGGCAGTACTCAGTGCGTCCTCTGCAGTGGGCATGGGTTCGATCCCTGGTTTGAGAACTAAGGACCTTCCACCCTCCCCTCCTTCTTCATGCCATGAAGCTGGGCAAAAAAAAAAAAAAAAAGAAGAAGAAGAAGAAAACCAGAGCAGTTCTTCAGAGTTATTTAAGTGGCTGCCTCCCAGGCTATAGTGCTCAGCTTGGCTCAAATAAAACTCTTTTATTCCAGTTAGATTGTTAATTGAGTCTTTCCATGGACACTTGAACTCATTTGATCATAAAGGACCATGAGACGCATGAGCTGTAAGACTTGGGACACGACTTACAACCCTGCTCCCTCCCAGTCCTCTTGCTGGACTCCCCACTGTCTGCACATGACCTGAGACACTCCAGTGTGGGGGACACAGAAGCCCAGCTGGACCCCAACCAGGAGAAGGGGAGCTTAAAGCCTCTGATGTCAATTCAAGCAACACAAACATGGAACCAGCATCTCACGTGCACCCAGCCTTGCACAAAGGATGGAAGAGGGTAAAGGGGGTGTGACTTGGTCCACTTCTTCAGGGAGCTCTGTTTGCTGGGAGAGCTGAGCACAGAGACAGAGAAGGAAAACGATGCAAGAGATCAGGAGCCTTGCTCCTCCTGGAAGGAAAACCCGAGAGTGAGAGGGGAACGTTGCAGCTTTGGAGGATGCTAGTGAAGTGTTGACTAGATTCTGACCCGAGTCAAGTGACCCACGTGCTAAAACCCTGGGCACAAAGCAGCAAAGTGAAGTGAAAGTCACTCAGTCGTGTCCTGCTCTTTGCGAACCTATGGACTATACAGTCCATGGGATGCTCCGGGCCAGAATACTGGAGTGGGTAGCCTTTTCCTTCTCCAGGGGATCTTCCCAACCCAGGGATCAAACCCAGGTCTCCCTCATTGCAGGTGGATTCTTAACCAGCTGAGACACAAGGGAAACCCAAGAATACTGGAGTGGGTAGCCTATCCCTTCTCCAACGGATCTTCCTGAGTCAGGAATCGAACCGGGGTCTCCTGCATTGCAGGAGGATTTTTTACCAACTGAGCTATCAGGGAGTAAAAGGAGACATAAATGCACTACTTGACTGACTCTCACATTAACTTTATTTAACATTGAAGTATAGTTGATTAATAATATTGTAAACTAAACAAAACACAGCAAAACCCAAACAGCCACACAAGATGAAATGGCTTAACCTATTTTAGAAAGTTTTAGTTGGTTGAGTGAGGACTCATTTGAAACCCCAAAGTTGGTAGGAAAAGTGTAGTGTTAGTTGCTCAGTCGTGTCCAACTCTTTGTAACATCATGGACTGTAGCCCACCAGGCTCCTCTGTTCATCAGGTTCTCCAGGAAAGAATACTGGAGTAGCTTGCTGTTTCCTTCTCCAGGGGATTCTCCCAACTCAGTGTTTGCACCAGGGTCTCCTGCATTGCAGGCGGAGTCTTTACCATCTGAGCCCCTTCCCTGTTTCTTGTTGACTGGGCAGGGTCTTCGTGCTGCGGGGGCTTTCTCCATTTGCAGTGATGGGGAGGCTGCTCTCTAGCCGCGGTGCTCAGGCTTCTCTTCCTGGGGAGCACGGATCCTAGGGTCACAGGAATCAGCTGTGGCACAGGGGCTCTAGAGTACAGGCTCAGTAGTCAGGAAGATTATTTTAAAAGAAGACATTGGAGATGCAATGGATGCAAGAAGAAGTCGTCTCCGAGCCTCTCTTATCAGACTCAAAGCAGAAAGTTCTGGTAAGTACGGCTGCCAGATAGTTCCTCTCTGGGGAGAGGCTGCTCCCAAGAGGAGGACAGTGAGTAAAACTAGGACAATAATTGTAGACACAGTGGGGGAAGGAGAGGGTGGGATGCATTGAGAGAGTAGCATGGAGACATACACGTGACCATGTGTAAAGCAGATGGCCAGTGGAAACTTGCCATATGACACAGGGAGCTCAGACCTGATGCTCTGTGACACCTAGAGGGGTGGGATGGGGTCAGAGGGAGGCTCAAGAGGGACAGGTCTCCCCAGGGCTGATTCATGCAGATGTATGGCAGGAACCAACAGAAAGTTGTAAGGCAATTATCCTCCAATTAAAAACAAAGACACTTACGTTAAAAAAAAAAAATCACTCTTTCAGAGTTTTCTAGCCTGAAGAAGCAGGAAAGACCACTCACACCTGCAGAGACAAACATTATTATAAAGTGTCTCATCTCTGGTTTCTTAATTTATTTGTCTTTCCCAAAGAAATCCATTTGTTCTTCCAATAAAACCCTTTCTCCCTACACCCCTCTACTGAGTTAGGTACCGAAGCCTGTAGCTTTAATCATTTAGCAAGTTATACTTTTGTTGTCTCCTGTATATAATCCTTCCTCCTGGTAATTTGCCTTTTCTGTGTCTTTGTTGCAGACTTCGGTCAAAAAACCTTAGAGTATAAAGGCGGGATGTGTTTCTGTTCCAAGAACAGCAAAGTTTAACTGTTTCCACAATATGATGTTGCTATTGCATAAAATGTGTGGCCAGGTAAAGGAAGTAGTGGACAGAGTTCAGGCATTTAATGTTGCCCTAGAGACGACTATGTGCCAGGAACTAAAATAGGCATCAGAGACTAAGAAGGAAAGAGCACTCCCCACTTTAACAACAGGGAGCATTGGAGATAGTTCATCTGAAATCCATTTCACACAACTTTTTAAAAAAAATTGCAACTGAAGGATAATTGTTTTACAATATTATGTTGGTTTCCACTACACATTTCCATGAATCAGCCATAGGTACACATATGTCCCCTCCCTCTTGGGCCTCCTCTCCCACCTCCCACCCCATCCACCCCTCTAGGTTGTCACAGAGCACTGGGTCTGAGCTCCTGGGTTATAGAGCAACTTCCCATTAGTGATCTATTTTACACCTGGTAATGGAAATGTTTCAATGCTCCTCTCTCAATTCGTCCCACCCTCTCCTTCCCCCACTGTGTCCACAGTCTATTCTCTATGTCTGCGTCTCTACTGCTGCCCGACAGAAAGGTTCATCAGTACCACCATCTTTCTAGATTCCATACATGTGCGTTAATGTAGGATATTTGTTCTTCTCTTTTCGACTTACTTCACTCTGTATTAAAAGCTCTACGTCCATCCACCTCATTAGAACTGAGTCAAATGCATTCCTTTTTATAGCTGTGGGTCATATCATTTAATTGGTATAAATGCTGGATCATTTTTCTGCCCTGGGGAATTGTCAACATCCTGGTTTTGGCTGATTGTGTTTTCACTCGAACTGTGAATCTATCCCTTATGTTCACGATGAGCTGTAGTTGATCTAGAGGCTTGAGGACAATCTGATTCAGCTTTTCATCAGGGCTGTGTTCCAAGCGGTGTTCTGTGTTGCCTGTTACAGCACACAGGGTAACACGGGATATCTGGCTGTCCCCCAGCAGTAAGGGAAGGGCAGCAATCAGGTGATGTCAGCCTCCTCCATTGGAGTTTCACCCAACAGTTTCACTCTCCATTGTTTCCCAGCCTGTATTTCAGTAGACTTGCAGGATGGTGAACTTGCAGGATTTTCCTGATTCTGTTCATCCTCTTCTATCTGTTTTTAAATTCATTTAGCAACTTTGTGGCTCAGTGTCTTGACCTCCATCCCCTCTTCTCTCTCCTGCAGTTGCTCATTCCCACGAACAGTCCTCTACTTCATGATTACCAATATCTTTCATGTCCATAATCTCTGTTTCAAGCATTATAGTTTTCAGTAACACCTTTTTATTTTTACTTTTCTAGTTTCACTTCCTGTCTTTAGTTCTACCCAGTCATAACCATTCATAAACCAACCATTACTTCCCACCCTCTTCCCTCACCTCTGGCAATGCAGGGTCTTTATTTTTTCAATTAAAGAACTTTTCCTCATCACCTCCAGTACATAAATCTAAGAGTCTGTGACAGAAAAATAAAGTGCTTATTATACAATGTGATATATATCTCAGTAAATCTGGGGGAAGAGATAAAAATCATTTCTCTTTCTCATTGTAAAATAACCCATTTTATTTAGTATTCTTTTTCTTAAAATCTTTTATCTGATATTAATATGGCTGTGCTAGATTTCTTGTGTTATTGACTGGACAATATATTTCTTCCTTCCCCTCTGCTTCCAACCCATCAGTTTTCTCATGTTTAAAATGCAATTCTTTTTTAAAATTTGTTATGTTTTTTGTTTTTTTTTTTCTTATTTTTTTGCCACACTGCACAGTTTGCAAGGTCTTAGTTTCCTGACCAGGAATTGAACCCTGGTCATGGCAGTGAAAGTGCTGAGTCCTAACTCCTGGATCTCCAGAAAATTCTCTAAAGTGCAGCTCTATTTTTTTTTTTTTTTAACACGGACTATTTTTAAAGTCTTTACTGCTTCTGTTTATGTTTTGGTTTTTTGGCTGTGAGGTATGCCCACATACCTTAGTTCCACTACCAGGTATTGAACGAGCACTCCCTGCATTAGAAGGCAAAGTCTTAACCACTGGACTGCCAGGGAAACCCCCTAAAGTACAGATCTTGTCACAATACATTGTTACCCATGTTTCCTTCCCATGTGACAATCTATGTGTTTTCCCTGGAAATAGGCACAAGAAGACACTGCTTATGTGCAAGTTAATATTTTATTTCTTCCTCTTGAAACAGAGGAAGACTCTTATGATCATTGCCCACCTGCCCCATCATGTTCTCTGCCTGCTTTTTGCCTGTGAAACACTTTAGTCAAAGAAGAAGTGAGAAATGCTGAAATTTTCAAAGGATAACAGTCTAAAGAGACTAAATAATAATAATATAGTCATTAAGCACAGTCAAGGATCTTTAGTCCTTTCTCAAGGGCTGTAGATAATATTCTGAGCCACATCCTGTGAGCTGTCTTATAGATACTAAAATCTCAGGTGGAGAAGTTAACTACATGATGGCCAGACTGTACCCAGGACCTGAGCTGCCACCATTCTGAGAATTGACCCCAAAGAAATGGGAACAAGTGCACCCCGGAACTAAAGATAAACTGTACCTAAAACAACCAAAGCTATGACCAACCTAGACAGTATATTAAAAAGCAGAGACATTACTTTGCCAACAAAGGTCCATCTAGTCAAAGCTATGGTTTTCCCAATAGTCATGTATGGATGTGAGATTTGGACTAGAAGGAAAGCTGAGAGCCGAAGAATTGATGCTTTTGAACTGTGGTGCTGGAGAAGATTCTTGAGAGTCCCTTAGACTGCAAGGAGATCAAACCAATCAATCCTGAGGGAAATCAGTCCTGACTATTTATTGGAAGGACTGATGCTGAAGCTGAAACCACAATACTTTGGCCACTTGATATGAGGAACTGACTCACTGGAAAAGACCCTGATGCTGGTAAAGAGTGAAGGTGGGAGGAGAAGGGAACGACAGAGGATGAGAGGGTTGGATGGCATCACTGACTCCATGGACGTGAATAAGAGCTGGCTCCGGGAGTTGGTGATGGACAGGGAGGCCTAGCATGCTGCAGTACATGGGGTCACAAAGAGTCAGACATGACTGAGTGACTGAACTGACTGAAAACAACCAAGATGATGGTAGTCAGACCACTGAAGACCAATTGAAGATATAGAAATGACCATGCTGTTTCTGCATGTAACCCCCTCCCCCAACTCTGTCTATAAATGCTCTCACACTCTGCTTGTCAGCTGGGGGAGTGGGGGAATTGGCTTTTGGACAGATGTCTGCCACCCTCCCCTCCCACCCTCCCCTCCAGTTGCCAGCATCTGAAATAAAGCAAATTTTCCTTTCCACCAGCCTGGCCTGTTTACTGGGTTTTGAGTGGTGAGCAGCCAGACCTGCCTCCCTGCCACCCTACCCGCCCCATGCATACCTTTCAGTAACAGATTTTGGTGCCCAACGTGAGGTCAGCTACTGCTGGCTATGACTGGCGCCTGAGCTTTCATGACACGACTCTTCTGGGTCTTCCAGAGGAGAACTATGTCTATGACAGTGAATCAGCCTTCTGCTCATGGCTAGCTAGCCTGGAGTAGGGGATTTGGGGACATTCCTAGAAGCTGCCAAAACCATTTGTTTTGAGGATCCTCCTGTTTCTCTCCTGCTCGGCACTGGCTGCCAACTTATGCTCTTCTTGATGGGATGGAAACTTGCATTTGGAATAAGCGGATGAGCTCCAAGACCCGGTAAGTCCACCAGTGTGCACACGAACAGCCTTCCCATTTGTAAGTGCTAGTGCTATTTGGACATTCTTGCCAGTTGCTTCTGATGTGTGTCTGATGTTGAGAACTGTTTGGGACACGAAGGGTTATTTGGGCATTTTGCCAATTGATTCTGACATCTGAGTATGATTGCAGACTGTTTGTGTCAAGGAAGTGTTTCTTTGGGACTCCGTACTGGTCACTCTCAGAGAGGGTTTATGACAGATCTGTCATTTGGTGTGTGGAGTGTATATTCCATTTGTGTGACTGGTACTCCTGTTACCTTATGTAAAATGGGAAATTCAGATTCAATTCATTAAAAAAAATTAGCTGTGAAATTATGACTGAAAAAGAAAGATGATTTTTTTGGACAATGTATGGCTACAATATTCTTTAGATTCCAGAGAAAATTGGTTAAGATGAAGGTCTTGAAATTAAAAAAAAAAAAACAAAAAACAGTTCTTTTTGCATATGCAGTTAGGGAATGGGGTCACACAGAGTCGGACATGACTGAAGCAACTTAGCAGCAGCAGCAGTAGCTTGATAAAACACTTTTTTCAGACCCTGAGGAAATAGAAAAGTGCCTAGGAGAAAATTTGAAGTTAATGCTTATCATGTCCTTGAAATACAAACACAGTCCACTTTGCCTGGATCTTCAGCCTTGGGTAAATTGTAAAACTTCAAATCAAAGAAAAAAGGAGAGAAGCCTTTAAAATTTAATGTTTAATTTGGCTATTCTGGCTCTATTCCATAAACTGATTACCTACTTTTGTCTTTTTCTATGACAAAGAGGGAAACTAAAGATGTTTGGGTTTATCATACATGCTGTATCACTGAAGAAAAATCACACTATGAAAAAAATGTTTTTTGAGGTTATGAAATATGTTCTTAAGTTGTCAATCAGAAAGTCCTGGTGTAACATTTCAATCACTCATTTCTTGGTTTTGTTAAAATTTTCAAGGGTTAAAAACTGTGATATGTAAAAATGATAAGTGAAACATTTCAGTATGTAAAGCAAGTAGGATACATGTAGACAAAGAGAAGATATAAAGAATGGAGATATTTTTGTTGAGGAAAAATGATGATGATTTTGTCCTATCATTGTTTATTTCTGGATGAAGAAATGCAAGGCAAATTTGTTTGGATCTAGAAAGTGGCAAAAGGCTTGTAAAAAAGGAATTTTGAAAAAAAAATTGTATGCTGTCAGGATTAAGATTAGAATGACTTTAATTAGGTAAATGAATTTTGTTACTAACAGTAAACTGATGCAAGACTGAAGTTGGTTTTTCTCTGTTAAGAAAACAAAGTTCTTCTGGAATATTGATCTGATTTTGGTAACAGAGACTTCTAATGGAAGTAATTGTTTTGTTTCTAATCATACTTTTGACCCCAAGATTCAGGATGGAAAAATTGTCCAGTAAAGCTGTCTCAGAGCATAACTGCTCATGATGTGTAGCATTGCTGGCTTTAAGTGTACTGCTTAAAGCACATGTATGGATATGAATGACAAAATGTATAGCATTTCCCTATTAACCTCCGAGTCTGTTCATGATGTCTGATTAGTTAACTAGCCAAATATAAACATAAAGAGGAGGTCTAGCACCGAGGGATGTGGATGGACCCAGAGCAGGCAAATGAACCTGGCAGCGTTAGAAAAAAAATATAGTATCATTGTTCTCTGTGGAAAGAGTTAACAACTTAAAAGGTGAAAATGAGGGAAGAAATAGTCACATTTTGAGGTATGGGCAAGTCATTCTGGCCTATACATGATTTAATTTAAACCTGAGGCTAAACAAAACAGCCTGTTTGTGGCCTCTTAAACATACATTGTATATCTGCTTTAATCATTAAGAAAAAAAATAGTACAAAGGTGGATTTTTATTATTATACTCATTGTACTATGTCTCCAGGAGTTGGCGATGGAAAGGGAATCCTGGTGTGCTGCAGTCCATGGGGTCACAAAGAGTCAGATACAACTGAGTGACTAAACTGAACTGAACTGATGGATGAGGTGGCCATCTCATGGAAAGCTGTGAAGGATTTTTAAAATGATTTATTCTTGGTGTAGATTGATTATAGGATAAAACAGTTGGCAGAAGCAGGAGACAGAGCGATTCATGAACATGTTATTCCACCAAAATTCATACAGATGGGTGGTTCCCACAGGGCAGGGAGTCAGTGAATGGTTGTGGGCAGGGCAACAAGGTGAGGAAGGGGTTTTGGGAGATGACTGAGGATCTGCTGTCTTTCCAGGGACTGCAGTGCAATGTGGACACCCTCTAGGCTTTATACATTCCTCTTCTCTCACCACATGCCTCCCACTTTACTGGCCACACGAACCTAGAAAAGTCACCTAACCTTCCCTCTGACCCTCTAAAGGCCTGGCAAAGAAGTGGAGAAATAAGACAAAGGATGAGTCCTTACATAACCCATGTAAGATGGTGTTACCAAAAGGTACATGTTGGGTGATTCAGCTGCTTGCCGCTCAAAAGCTAGTAAACAAACCAGGTCGGTGGAAAGGAAAGTTGGTTTTATTTCAGATGCCAGCAACTGGGGGCAGGGGGAGGGTGGCAGACAATTGTCCAAAGGCCAACTCTGCATCTGCCCCAACAAGCAGTGTTGAGGGCATTTACAGACAGAGTTGTGGGGGGTTCCATGCAGAAACAGCACAGTCATCTTTAACAGTCATCTTTAAATAGGTGATCACTGGTCTGACTAGCATCATCTTGGTTGTTTTCAGTTCAGTTCAGTCACTCAGTCGTGTCCGACTCCATGCAACCCCATGAACTGCAGCATGCCTGGCCTCCCTGTCCATCACCAACTCCCGGAGTTCACTCAAACTCACGTCCATTGAGTCAGTGATGCCATCCAGCCATCTCATTCTCTGTCATCCCTTTCTCTTCCTGCCCCCAATCCCTCCCAGCATCAGAGTCTTTTCCAATGAGTCAACTCTTCGCATGAGGTGTTCAAAGTATTGGAGTTTCAGCCTCAGCATCAGTCCTTCCAATGAATACCCAGGACTGGTCTCCTTTAGGATGGACTGGTTGGATCTCCTTGCAGTCCTAGGGACTCTCAAGAGTCTTCTCCAACACCACAGTTCAAAAGCATCAATTCTTCGGTGCTCAGCTTTTTTCACAGTCTAACTCTCACATCTATACCAGACTACTGGAAAAACCATAGCCTTCACTAGATGGACCTTTGTTGGCAAAGTAATGTCTCTGCTTTTTAATATGCTGTCTAGGTTGGTCATAACTTTCCTTCCAAGGAGTAAACATCTTTTAATTTCATGGATAAAGTCACCATCTGCCATGATTTTGGAATTCAAGAAAATAAAGTCTGTCACTATTTCCATTGTTTCACCATCTATTTGCCATGAAGTGATGAGACCAGATGCCATGACCTTAGTTTTCTGAATGTTGAGTTTTAAGCCAACTTTTTCACTCTCTTCTTTCACTTTCATCAAGAGGCTCTTTAGTTCCTCTTCACTTTCTGCCATATGGGTGGTATCATGTGCATATCTGAGGTTATTGATATGTCTCCTGGCAGTCTTGATTCCAGCTTCTGCTTCACCCCGCCCAGCATTTCGCATGATGTACTCTGCATATAAGTTAAATAAGCAGAGTGACAATATACAGCCTTGACACACTCCTTTCCCAATTTGGAACCAGTCTGTTGTTCCATGTCTGGTTCTAACTGTTGCTTCTTGACCTGCATACAGATTTTTCAGGAGGCAGGTCAGGTGGTCTGGTATTTCCATCTCTTTAAGAATTTTCCAGTTTGTTGTGATTTACACAAAGTCTTTGGCATGGTCAATAAAGCAGAAGTATATGTTTTTCTGGAACTCGCTGGCTTTTTTTTGATGATCTGATAGATGTCAGCAATTTGATCTCTGGTTTCTCTGCCTTTTCTAAATCCAGCTTGAACATCTGGAAGTTCACAGTTCATGTATTATTGAAGCCTGGCATGGAGAATTTTGAGCATTACTTTGCTATCATGTGATATGAGTGCAGTTGTGCAGTAGTTTGAACATTCTTTGGCATTGTATTTCTTTGGGGTTGGAATGAAAACTGACCTTTTCCAGTCCTGTGGCCACTGCTGAGTTTTCCAAATTTCCTAGCATATTGAGTGCAGCACTTTCACAGCATCATCTTTTAGGATTTGAAATAGCTCAACTGGAATTCCATCACCTCCACTAGCTTTGTTTGTAAGTGATGCTTCCTAAGGCCCACTTGACTTCACACTCCAGGATGTCTGGCTGTAGGTGAGTGATCACAGCATCATAGTTATATGGGTCATTAAAATCTCTTTTGTATAGTTCTGTGTGTTCTTGCCACCTCTTCTTAACATCTTCTACTTCTGTTAGGTCCATACCATTTCTGTCCTTTATTGTGCCCATCTTTGCATCAAATGTTCCCTTGGTATCTCTAATTTTCTTGAAGAGATCACTAATCTTTCCCATTCTATTGTTTTCCTCTATTTCTTTGCACTGATCACTGAGGAAGGCTTTCTTATCACTCCTTGCTATTCTTTGGAGCTCTGCATTCAAATGGATATATCTTTCCTTTTCTCCTTTGCCTTTCCCTTCCCTTCTTTTCTCAGCTACTTGTAAAACCTCCTCAGACAACCATTTTGCCTTTTTGCTTTTATTTTTCTTGGGGGTGGTCTTGATCACTGCCTCCTGTACAATGCCTATGGTATTTGCTTGCAGTGTCCCTCCCTCCCACAACACAACTGAACAAATGAGCCTAATTAAGTAGTCACCTTCATCCCCTTGTGTGAGGGCGGAAATTAGACACTGAACAGGCATACAAAGAGAGGAAGCCAAAATAAACAAAGAAGGGGGAGACCACTCTGGAAGTAACAGGTGCAGCAGATTAAAACCCCACATTTATGTACTTATTTATTTTAATTGGAGGCTAATTACAATATTGCAGTGGTTTTGCCATACACTGACATGAATCAGCCATGGATATACATGTGTTCCCCATCCTGAACCCCCTCTCACCTCCCTCCCCATCCCATCCCTCAGGGTGATCTCAGTGCACCAGCCCTGAGTACCCTGTCTCATGCATCAAACCTTGACTGGCGATCTGTATCATATATGATAATATACATGTTTCAATGCTGTACACTCAAATCATCCCACTCTCGCCTTCTCCCACAGAGACTGAAAGACAGTTCTGTTACATCTGTGTCTCTTTTGCTGTCTCACATATAGGGTCATGTTACCATCTTTCTAGATTCCATATATATGTGTTAGTATAATGCATTGGTGTTTTTCCTTCTGACTTACTTCACTCTGTGTAATAGGCTCCAGTTTCATCCACCTCATTAGAACTGATTCAAATGTATTCTTTTAATGGCTGAATAATATTCCATTGTGTATATGTACCACAGCTTTCTTATCCATTCGTTTGCCAATGGACATCTAGGTTGCTTCCATGTCCTGGTTATTATAAACAGTGTTGTGATGAACATTGGAGTACACGTGTCTCTTTCAGTTCTGGTTTCCTCGGTGTGTATGCCCAGCAGTGGGATTGCTGGTTCATATGGCAATTCTCAGGGAAGGCAATGGCAACCCACTCCAGTACTCTTGCCTGGAAAATCCCATGGACGTGGACAGAGGAGCCTGGTAGGCTACTGTCCATGGGGTCGTGAAGAGTTGGACATGACTGAGTGACTTCACTTTCACTTTTCACTTTCATGCATTGGAAAAGGAAATGGCAACCCACTCCAGTATTCTTGCCTGGAGAATCCCAGGGACAGAGGAGACTGGTGGGCTGCCGTGTATGGATCACAGAGTCGGACACAACTGAAGTGACTTAGCAACAGCAGCAGCAGCATGGCAGTCTATTTCCAGTTTTTTAAGGAATCTCCACACTGTTCTCCATAGTGGCTGTACTAGTTTCATTCCCACCAACAGTGTAAGAGGGTTCCCTTTTCTCCTCACCCTCTCCACCATTTATTGTTTGTAGACTTTTTGATAGCAGCCATTCTGACTGGTGTGAAATGGTACCTCATTGTGGTTTTGACTTGCATTTCTCTGATAATGAGTGATGTCGAGCATCTTTTCACGTGTTTGTTAGCCATCTGTATGTCTTCTCTGGAGAAATGTCTGTTTAGTTATTTGGCCCATATTTTGATTGGGTTGTTTAATTTTCTGGAATTGAGTTGCAGGCGTTGCTTGTATATTTTTGAGATTAATTCTTTGTCAGTTGCTTCATTTGCTATTATTTTCTCCCATTCTGATGGCTGTCTTTTCACCTTGCTTATAGTTTCCTTTGTTGTGCAAAAGCTTCTCAGTTTAATTAGGTCTCATTTGTTTATTTTTGCTTTTATTTCCATTACTCTGGGAGGTGGGCCATAGAAGATTCTGCTGAAATTTATGTCAGAGAGTGTTTTGCCTATGTTTTCCTCTAGGAGTTTTATAGTTTCTGGTCTTATGTTTAGGTCTTTAATCCATTTAGAGTTTATTTTTGTGTTTGGTGTTAGAAAGTGTTCTAGTTTCATTCTTTTACAACTGGTTGACCAGTTTTCCCAGAAACACTTATTAAAGAGATTGTCTTTTCTCCATTGTATATTCTTGCCTCCTTTGTCAAAGGTAAGGTGTCCATAGGTGCATGGATTTATCTCTGGGCTTTCTATTTTGTTCCATTGATCTATATTTCTGTCTTTGTGCTAGTACCATACTGTCTTGATGACTGTAGCTTTGTAGTAGAGCCTGAATTCAGGCAGGTTGATTCTTCCAGTTCCATTCTTCTTTCTCAAGATTGCTTTGGCTACTCGAGATTTTTTGTATTTCCATACAAATTGTGAAATTATTTGTCCTAGTTCTCTGAAAAATACCATTGGTAGCTTGATAGGGATTGCATTGAATCTATAGATTGCTTTGGGTAGTATACTCATTTTCACTATATTGATTCTTCCAATCCATGAACATGGTATATTTCTCCACCTATTTGTGTCATCTTTGATTTCTTTCATCACTGTTTTATAGTTTTCTATATATAGTTCTTTTGTTTCTTTACATAGATTTATTCCTAAGTATTTTGTTCTTTTCATTGCAATGGTGAATGGAATTTTCCTTAATTTCTCTTTCTGTTTTCTCATTGTTAGTGTATAAGAATGTGTCCGGAAGCATTTAACAGGAGGCCTCCTGTGTGCTGTTTTGGATCTGTCAGGAATCCTCTGTTCCTTATTAATTCCCAAATTATTCAGGAATTAAGAAGAGAGGCAAGCCTCACCTGGGGCTGAGGAATCCAGGAATTTCCTTCGTTAGTTTTTCAATATGGTGATAAGTACCCTCGTCCTTCTTATGAACCATATGGTAAAAGTGATTGTTTACAAGTCTCTCTCTTTTTAATATGGATCACCTATGTTTTGTAAGTCTGGAATTTTAATCTTTATCTTTGCTGAGAATAACTACAGTACATATGCCTACACCATGTTGATTAAATCACCTTTGCTCCATCAGAGCTTTGGTCCCCATGTCTTTCTCTCTCTCTCTCAGACTAATTCTTTTGGAGTGTAGAGACCTGTCATGCTCATTCTCCTGCCCAGGCTTCTAACACCCTCTGGTGAAGGCAGAGGGCATCAGGTGCCTTCGTGAGCAACACAAGCCCTGTGTCAAAGGGCTTTATTTGTTTTCTGCATAAACCAAGGAAATATCAGCCTCTTTCTGTCTCTCTTTTAATATCTTATCATAGACTCTGGACCACCAGGTTCTGGTCTATTAGAGGACCTCAACAGGAATGCAAGGGATTTTTGTGTGTTAATTTTATATCCTGCAACTTTACTATATTCATTGATTAGCTCTAGTAATTTTCTGGTAGAGTCTTTCGGGTTTTCTATGTAGAGGATCACATCATCTGCAAACAGTGAGAGTTTTACTTCTTCTTTCCAACCTGGATTCCATTTATTTCTTTTTCTTCTCTAAGTGTTGTGGCTAAAACTTCCAAAACTATGTTGAATAGTAGTGGTGAGAGTGGGCATCCTTGTCTTGTTCCTGACTTTAGGGGAAATGCTTTCAATTTTTCACTATTGAGGATAATGTTTGCTGTGGGTTTATCATATATGGCTTTTATTATGTTGAGGTATGTTCCTTCTATGCCTGCTTTCTGGTGGGTTTTTATCATAATTGGATGTTGAATTTTGTCAAAGCCTTTCTCTACATCTATTGAGATAATCATATGGTTTTTATCTTTCAATTTGTTAATGTGCTGTATCACATTGATTAATTTGTGAATATTAAAGAATCCTGGCATCCCTGGGATAAAGCCCACTTGGTCATGATGTATGATGTTTTTAACGTGTTGTTGGATTCTGTTCACTAGAATTTTGTTAAGGATTTTTGCATCTGTGTTCCTCAGTGATATTGGCCTGTAGTTTTCTTTTTTGAAGCATCTTTGTCTGAAAACCCTGCATTTAATACTGGAGGCTGTGCATTTGGGTGGCACCTATAGACCCCTCAGTCATGTCTGACTCTGCAACCCCATGGACTATACAGTCCATGGCATTCTCCAGGTCAGAATACTGGAGCGGGTAACCTTTCCCTTCTCCAGAGGATCTTCCCAACCCAGGGATCGAACCCAGGTTTCCCACACTGCAGGCAGATTCTTTATGAGCTGAGCCACAAGGGAAGAAATATCAATAACCTCAGATATGCAGATGGTACCACCTTTATGGCAGAAAGTGAAGAGGAACCTAAAGAGCCTCTTGATTAAAGTGAAAGAGGAGAGTGAAAAGTTGGCTTAAAGTTCAGCATTCAGAAAACTAAGATCATGGCATTTGGTCTCATCACTTCATGGAAAATAGATGGGGAAACAGTGGAAAGAATGGTTGACTTTATTTTTGGGGGGGCTCCAAAATCACTGCAGATGGTAACTGCAGCCATGAAATTAAAAGATGCTTGCTCCTTGGAAGAAAAGTCATGGCCAACCTAGACAGCGTATTAAAAGCAGAGACATTACTTTGCCAACAAAGGTCTGTCTAGTCAAAGCTGTGGCTTTTCCAGCAATCCTGTATGGATGTTAGAGTTGGACTATAAAGAAAGCTGAGTGCCAAAGAATTGATGGTTTTGAACTGTGGTGTCGGAGAAGACTCTTGAGAGTTCCTTGGACTGCAAGGAGACCAAACCAGTCCATCCTAAAGGAAATCAATCCTGAATATTCATTGGAAGGACAGATGCTGAAGCTGAAACTCCAATACTTTGGCCACCTCATGCGAAGAGCTGACTCACTGGAAAAGACCCTAATGCTGGGAAAGATTGAAGGGAGGAGAAGGGGACGACAGAGGATGAGATGGTTGGATGGCATCACCAACTTAATGAACATGAGTTTGAGTATAATCCTGGAGTTGGTCCTGGGCAGGAAGCCTGGCATGCTGCAGTCCATGGGGTCACAAAGTGTTGAACATGACTGAGCGAATGAATTGAACTGAACTATAGACCCCACAAGAGACTGACCCAGAATTGCCTATGAAAGTCCAGGAGTCTGTTGTGGAGGCGTGGGTTGACATTGGCCCGTTGCAGTATCATGGGCACTGAATACCACAGTTCGTTCACAAGACCTTTTGAAGGAGGTTGCCATTATCTTCATTACCCCTGCATAGTCTTAGGCCAAACAACAGGGAGGGAACACAGGCCTGCCCATCAGCAGAAAATTGGATTAAAGATTTACTGAGCATGGCCCCCCTCAGAACAAGGCCCAGTTTCCCCCATAGTCAGTCTCTCCCATCAGGAAGCTTCCATAAGCCTCTTCTCCTTATCCATCAGAGGACAAACAGAATAAAAACCACAATCACAGAAACTAATCAAATTGATCACATGGACCACAGCCTTGTCTAACTCAATGAAACTATGAGCCATGCCATGTAGGGCCAACCAAGATGGATGGGTCATGGTGGAGAGTTCTGACAAAATGTGGTCCACTGGACAAGGAATGGCAAACTACTTCAGCACTTTTGCCTTGAGATCCCCATTAAGAGTATGAAAAGGCAAAAAGATATGACCTCATCCATCACTTCATAATTTTCATATGAAAGTGAGGCCAGATCAGAGAAGAAGTTCTCATCTCACAGAGTCCCTTCATCACCTTCTCTTCACTCCCTCTTCTCTCTCCTTGCCCCAATTTCCCTCTGCATTTCTTTTCTCCTGCAGCACGATCTAGGCCTCACCATTGATAAATGAGACATGGCTTTAAAGACTCATTTTGTATTCCAAGTAGTTTAACAAAATGTTTCCTCTCCAAATCAAATACTGTGGTCTCCCTTTGATAATTTCTGGTAAATGAAAGGTTCCTCATCTTGGGTCATGTAAAATATTATGTGTAGGTGTGATTCTTTCATTATATGGCTCATCAAATGTAACTGAGCACTTACTGTGTTCCAGACCCTGTTTTAGCTACTGGGAAGCAAAAGCGGGGTTCAAGTGTTATGGTCTGAAGTTCTCCCCACTTCTGAATTCATAGGTTGAAGTATTAACCCCCTACAACCTCAGAATGTGACTGTATGTGGTGGTAGGGCCTTAACGAGGGAATGAAGGGGCTTCCCTGATGGTCCAGTGGTTAAGTATCCACCTTCCAATTCAGAGGGTGTGAGTTTGATCTTTTGTTCAGACTAAGTCCAAATGGCAACTACTGAGCCCAAGTTCAGCCACTAAGACCCAACGTAGCCAATAAATAAATGTGAGACTTAAATGAAGAAAGGGCTTCCTTGGTGGCTCAACAGATAAATAACCTGCGTGCAGTGAGAGAGACCCGGGTTCGATTCCTGGGTTGGGAAGATCCCCTGGAGAATAGAATAGCAACCCACTTCACTATTCTTCCCTAGAGAATCCCATGGACAGAGGAGCTTGGCAGGGTACAGTCTATGGAGTTGCAAAGAGTTGGACATGACTGAGCGACTAACACTTCACACTTCAAATAAAGAAAATTATTTTCAAATGAGGTAATTAAAGTTAAATGAGGTCGTAAGAGTGAGCCCTAAGGAAATAAAACTAATGTTCTTATACCAAGAGGATATTACAATGCAGAGAACATAGACAGAGACCAAGGGGTGAGAGATTTAGCAAATAATATTACAAGACAGCCAGATACATTGAATTTAGGTAAAGAATGAACACATATTTAAATACATATATTATATACACATATATTATGCATATTAATTATACTTATTTTAATATGTGTACATACACAGGTGCAGGCATATATCATTTTAATATGCTTCACAGATACTGCATTTTTTTTGCAAACTCAAGGTTCATGGCAACCCTGAGTTGTCAGATAATGGTTAGCATTTCTTAGCAATAAAGTATTTTTACATTAAGGTATATACTTTTGGCGGGGGGGGGGGCAGGGGCATGCTGAATGGCTTGTAGGATCTTAGTTCCCCAACCAGGGATCAAACCTGTGTCCCTTGCTTTGGAAGGCAGATTCTTAACCACTGGACCACCAGGGAAGACTCTTGTCTTTTCAGTCTTAATTGCTACCTTTTAATCCCAACCAACTATTTATCAACTAACCATTACTTCCCACCCACTTCTTCCACCACTGGAAATGCAGGGTTTTTTTGTTTTTGTTTTTTTTTTAAGAGCTTTTCCTCATCAACTCTATTGCATAACTCTAAGAGTCTCCTACAGAAAAGAAAAGAAAAAGACCATTTATACCATGTTACACTACACCTTAATAAAGCTAGGGAAAAGATACAAATGATCATTTCTCTTCCCATTATGAATTGATCCACTTTATTATTATTCTCATTTCATCAACATCCATTTTTATAGTAATATAGCTAGCCTAGCTTTCTCATATTGCTGTTGGCACAATATTTACATTCCTTTCCTTTTACTTCTGACACATTTGCATCCTCATATTTAAAGTGCAATTCTTTAAAAAAATTTTTTTAATTTATTTATTTTTGGCTGTGGCAGGTCTTTGCTGTGCAGGCTTTTCTCTAGCTGTGGTGAGCAGGGGTTACTCTTTAGCTGCAGTGTGTAGGCTTTTCACTGTGGTGCCTTCCCTTGTGGTTCCCAGGCTCTAGAGCACAGGCTCAGTAGTTGGTGCACCAGCTTAGTTGCTCCACGGCATGTCGAATCTTCCTGGATCAGGGATTGGACCTATGTCTCCTGAATTGGCAGGTGGACTCTTTACCACTGAGCCACCAAGGGAACCCCCAAGGTATTGTCTTTGGCTATTGTGGACTCGTTGCTTACTCGCTAAGTCATGTTTGACTCTTCTGTGACCCCATGGACTGTAGCCCATCAGGCTCCTCTGTCCATGTGATTTCCCAGGCAAGAATACTGGAGTGAGTTGCCATTCCCTCCTCCATAAAGTACAACTCATGACAGAATACAATGACTGAGTTTCTTTCCTATGTGAGTTTCTTTCCTATTGCTGGAAATAGGCACAAGGAGGAGATTTTTATGTGCTAATTAATATTTTATTTCTTCCTCCAGTTCCTGCTTACATTCTTGTACATTGTTTTGTGAACTTTATCTTGTTGTATGCTTATGAAACATGGACTTTTCTGTATGTATATTTTTAATTTATACAACTTTAAAGTCATTTTATCTTCTGTCAATGAATACACAGCTATAAATGCATGCTGTGTTCATACTTTATCAAGGCTCACAGTGTCCCATGAACCAGCAGACCCTCAAGTGCATGGAGGGATTCCACACAGCAGCTGTTTCCTGTGGTTAAGATGACTCAGCACCAGGGATGTTTTCGTAAAGAGTTTGAGAGGTGGAGGTTGGTGGTTGTTGCTCATTGTTTTCCTGCAGGCTGTGTCGGATCCCATATCCAAAGTATATAACAGATCCTAGTAGGGAAATGAGACAGTGAGAAGGGAAAGTAGATGCTCTCCTCACTTACAAATGCCCAGTTGTTGTTTAGTCACTAAGTCATAAAAGGCCTCCTATTATGGCATCTGACACAGTTTGGGGATAAAGTAAAAGGAAGTGGTTCAGTCACCCAAGAGGCCTCTTTAGCCCAGAAGGCAACTTACCAATCGCATTCCAGACTCCAAATTGGGTCCATGTTTCAGACGTTATCTGCATCATCAAGTAAACATTCACGAAGATGCTGACCAGTGGGAGGACAGGCAGAGCAGGGGCCTGTGGGCAGAGTCAGTTCATCCATGAACACACCCCAGACATCTGAAAGGGAGACCCTACCCCATGTAGGCAAGAACACTAGTCCTCAGCCTGTATGTTAAGTCCCTACTGAGACTGGATTTTTAAACACTGAGTGTGGATCAGGGACAGGTCCACTGGTTGTAGCAACTCCCCTCAATTCCTTGTCCAGTGAAGGACTTTTAGACCTCAAAGCATGCACTTTATTCACTCAAGTGGATATTTTCAGCATGTAAGATCATCTACCTTGAAGTGAAGAGAAGAAGGGTTTTGGGGCTGCCTCCAGATGATGACCGTGACCCCAGTGATGAGCAGCAGCAGCAGCACAGCCACTGTTGTGAGCACGGGGTCTCCAGAGAACAACTGGCTGCGCCACTGGGCCAAGATCAGGCTCAGGATAATCAGCAGGAGAACTGCAAGGGTCAAGGTGGAGAACAGGCTGGACTCCAGAAGACAAAGATGCCAGGACCTTGGGCCACACCCCTCCCCAGGCTGCCCACATCAGGAATGGCTATCATATTTCCAGGATTCCTCCTCAGCTGACAAAGACACAGAATTCCACCCTATCCTGTCAGTTTTAGAATGCGACCAAAGAGAAATTCCACTGCTCACCGAGCAGGAAGGCACATCCATAGACAATCTGGCCAGATTTCTGGGTGGGGGTGGTGCTGGTAGGGAACCACAGAGTCTTTAGGATGTTTGAGGTTCCTGCTTCAGGTACAGAGTCCAGAGGATGTTCTTCAACTTTAGGCTCCATCTCAACTTCCTCCTCTGTTTTCTCATTCAGGTCTGGCTGGTACCTGGATAGAGGTATTAAGGCAATAATAACAGCAGTCCCTACTAATCCAACATCAGTCTATTTGTTTCTTTCCTGCCTTACAAAGAATAAGACATATAGAAGGCAGCATGAAACCAGAAGAGGATTACCTCTCCATCCACCCCCAGGGGTCCAAGACCCCAGCCAAGGTATAGGGACTCTCACCTGAGGACAAGCACATAAAAAGTCGCAAGGGTATAAGCAAGCATGATCCCAGTTAACATGAGTTCCACAATATGACCAAGGTCCAAGAGTAACACCATGATGGCTAGAATGAGGGCAGGAGCAAGGTAGAGAAGGGGGTGAGAAACCACTATAAAAATCCAAGTTAAGGAAATTGACTGGAGAAAGAGTGGGTTTTGTGTATTCACCTGCAAGACTTCCAGAAGACACGATGGCCACCATAGGGGTGCTTGTGCGGGCATGGATCTGGGCAAGGCCCCGGAAAAGGAGCCCGTCCTTAGCCATTGCACAGGCGAACTGAGACATGAAAAATATGCTAAACAGAAGGCTGGAAAAGAAAATAGAAACACGTGTGGGGATGCGGAGAAGAGGGATAGACTAGGGTATCTCTCTCTTGTCTACATGGGGTAAGGTGTCTTGCTCTCTTGTCTGTCAATCTCAAGGGCTGGAATATCTGAAAACCAGACAGTAGACAGGGAGAAAACCATGACACTGACCTGTATAAAAAAGAACACAGGAAAAGAACAGCCATGATGTAGCTGGCAGGAGCCCACCCGATTTGGAGAAAGGCCTCTGGTAAAGGATTGTAATGATGAATCTGGTAGTAGGGCACCATAAGGGTGAGTGCTGCTGAGACTCCAAAATATGTCAAAAAACCAACAGAGATGGAGACCATCATGCTCAAGGGGATGGAACGCTGAGGATTTCGGGCTTCTCTCTGCAGGGCGGGTAGAAGTCTTGGGTAAGGAAAACACACTGGTGTGAAAGGGGAAAAGAAATCCCTTTCCTCTTACATCTTCCAAAGCAGGCTAACCATCTACCAACCCCTGTGCCAACAGGCAGCTGAAACTGTGCCCAAGCCCCAGATGGAGTACATAATAACCGTGTTACCTGTAGCGACCACGGCTTCAACAGCAAAACATGGGTAGAAACATAAAGCTGCTCCTCGGAGAATCCCATCAAAGCCAAAGGGCACAAACCCTCCAGAACCCAGAGGGCCCAAGCTATGGTGAGAGAAGGGATAAGGAAGAACATGGGTGGGGTGTGTTCAGCCATCTCTACTGGATTCCTCCCTTCATACCACAAGTCCTGGGCTCCAGCACCCCCATCATCTGATCGTGTGGATTCACCAGCCCAGATCTCTCTAGTTCCTACCGTATTCCCAGCTCTGCACTGCCCCTCCCCCACTTCACAAGCATTACTCTGGCCAAGGGTCATAGCCTCCTAACCTATAGATGTCACTGGATCCGGATGTGTTCAGTCTATAGTCCTGTTCTGTGAGCTGCCAGTTGTGCAGGTCTCCCTTAATGAAGCCAGAGATGATCGTGAAGATTGGAACAAAATTTTGATGCCTGTGAACACTTTGAAAATCAGGGGTGACGTATGAAGTCCCAGAAGTGTTACTCCTATGGGAAAAAGGAATATGAAACACTCAAAAAAAAAATCTATATATAGAGAAAGCAGACTAATGGTTTCTAGAGGTGGATAATTGGCAGACTATGGTGTGGTGGTGGACAGATAGCAACTGCTCAGTGGGTACAGGAAGCAGTCTTTCCTTTGAGGAGATGAACATGTTTGGAAGTAGATGGAGGCAATGGTTGCATAACATGGTGAGTGTACTAAGTGCCACTGAATTGTACACTTTCAGATGGTTAATTTCTTATCTCACAATACATGTCTATGAAATCATCAGGTTGTATACCTTAAACTTATACAGTGCTATATGTCATATAGATCTAAATGAAGCTGGGAGAGAATAATAAAATTTTTAATTTTATGCTATGAGAATTTCCTTTAACCTGAAAAAAAATTACTTTTGGTCTCAATGCAGAGGAAGAAACTTGTTGGTCCAAGTAAAAGATTCTGAGCAGGGGTGATTTTGTTCCCCAAGCAGTTGGCTCTGTCTGGAGACTTTCTGATTGTCACAGCTTTTAGGAGGACGGGTGTCACTGGTATCTAGTGAGTAAAGGCCAGGGATGCTACTGAACACCTGAAAATGGTTTCTTAAAACCTTACAATGCACGGGACACCCCCCCCCCATACACACAATGATCCAGCCTGAATTGTCAGTAGTGCCAAGGATGAAAGACAACAGTGTGTGTCCTCCCCTCCTGGCACCTTTGTTTCTAGTCCTAACCCCCCTCATTCTGCCACCCAAGCCTTTCCCTCCCCAGCTCCTGCTCCACACCCCACTCTTCTCATCCTGTCTCTGTCCCCTTCTCACCAATCATCACCAGCAACAGGGCCAGAGCGACAAAGTCTGGGAACGTGGCCAGGAAAGAGGGCATATACGGAGAGAAGGTCCCCTCTAATGCCTGAGAGATGTGGTTTCCAATAAGGCTGTCAAAGGTGATGCTCCACACTTTGGACAAACTGGCAGTGGCTGCAGAGGCAGAAGAAATATTCACTAACAAGTATAAATTGATTCTTGACTGTGTGTCATGGGATGTATTAAAAAAAAGAAAGACAAAGTACCTAATCTCAAAGAGCTTCTCTTCTTGGGGTGGGAAGAGCAGACCCAGATAACTCACAAAATAAGTCACTATTTGATATAATTAGGAGATCACTGTTATGCAAGAGAAGAACACAGAAAAGTGGGACCAGGGAGGCTGAGAGATAAGGGTGGAAATTTTATATCTAGTGGTAAAGGAAAATCCCACGAAGACAACAGCTGGGCAGAGACTTCAATATGATGAAGGGATGAGTGTGTGGGACATGCAACCCACTCCCTACAGTTTCTTGTCCTTTGAATTCTTGGTCCATCATTTAAGGAAAACAGGATAGAGCTGAGTAGAATGAAGTTATGGAAATTTCCTGCCACTATTATCTACCTCACCCACAAGGTAGATAACAAACTGCTTGTGAATGAGAGAAGACCACAATCCTCCTCTCTCCTAGTTTCCTGATCTTAAGTCCCAGGCCTTCCTCCTGCTACCTCCACCCCCTGCCCCATCACCTCACCAATAAGTAAGGTAAGGATGAGGTTCCAGCCAGTGATGAAGGCGTACAGTTGTCCCATGGTGACATAGCTGTAGAGATACACAGAACCGGAGCATGATACCCTGGCCCATAACTCAGCATAGCAGAGCACACATCAGACAAGGCAGGGCGGCCACCAAGAAGGAGATGGCAATTGCTGGTCCAGTTATGTATTTGGCCACTATACCAGCCACGACGTATATGCCAGCCCCCAGGGTGTTGGCCACACCCAAGATCACCATCTGCAGGGTGTTCAGTTGAGCCACAGGACTCTCAATCTCCTCTTTGGGCTCCAGCCGCCGCCTGTGGACCAGTTTTTGACCAAGTTGGTGAACATACTGGCGCAGCATCCTAGACGGAGTTGAGGAGGCTACGATCTGCTGAGAATGCAAGACACAAGGTCATTAAGAATGTCCATCCTAAACAACAAGGTCGTACTGTATAGCCCAGGAAACTCTTTTTGATATCCTGTGATAAAGCATAATGGAAAAGAATAATAATTCATATAATTATTAATTCAAAGAATAATAATTCAAAGAATAATTCATAATGAAAAGAATGTATATATGTGTATCACTGAATCACTTTGCTATACAGTAGAAATTAATACAACACTGTAAACAGCTTTACTTCAATTAAAAAAAAAAGTTCCATCTTCCCTTGACCCTGGGAGTCTAATTCCATGGAGCAATGGAGTGATGCAGAGCGAATGGTAAAAGGACACACTGGGCAAGTTCTCTGTCTCTGAGCTTTTGTGTCTTAAATATAAATACATCTTTTAATATGATTCAAAATTACTGGAAGAGTTGCTTGAAGAGAAGTGAGATAGAGTGGATTATCTCTGCCCAAATGTGCCTCTTTGGTGGGTAGATTGTTTTGTGTTGAAGGCAGTTAAGACCCAGCAGACTCAGGAGAAGCTCCTTGTCTCTCCCTTCAGTTCAGTTCAGTTCAGATGCTCAGTTGTGTCTGACTCTTTGTGACCCCAGGGACTGCAGCACACCGGGCTTCCCTGTCCACCACCAACTCTCAGAGCTTACTCAAACTCATGTCCATTGAGTCAGTGATGCCATCTAACCATCTTGTCCTTTGTTATCCCCTTCTCCTTCTGCCTTCAATCTTTCCCAGCATCAGGGTCTTTTCCAGTGAGTCAGTTCTTTTCATGAGGTGGCCAAAGTATTGGAGTTTCAGCCTCAGCATCTGTCCTTCCAATGAATATTCAGGACTGATTTCCTTTAGGATGGACTAGTTTGATCTTCTTGCAGTCCGAGGAACTCTCAAGAGTCTTCTCCAACACCACAGTTCAAAAGCATCAATTCTTCAGAGCTCAGCTTTCTTTATAGCCCAACTCTCACATCCATACATGACTACTGGAAAAACCATAGCTTTGACTAGATGGACCTTTGTTGGCAAAGTAATGTCTCTGCTTTTTAATATGCTGTCTAAGTTTGTCACAGATTTTCTTCCAAGGAGCAAGCGTCATTTAATTTCATGGCTGCCATCACCATCTGCAGTGATTTTGGAGCCTCCCAAAATAAAGTTTGTCACTGTTTCCACTGTTTCCCCATCTATTTGCCATGAAGTGATAGGATCGGGTGCCATGAATGTTTGAGTTTTAAGCCAGCTTTTTCACTCTCCTCTTTCACCTTCATCAAGAGGCTCTTTAGTTCCTCTTTGCTTTCTGCCATAAAGTTACTGTCATCTGCATATCTGAGGTTATTAATACTTCTTCCCACAGTCTTGATTCCAGCTTGTGCTTCATCCAGCCCAGCGTTTCTCATGATGTACTCTGCATATAAGCTAAATAAGCAGGGTGACAATATACAGGCTTGATGAACTCCTTTCCCAATTTGTCTCTCCCTTAACTCTCAAAATAATTAGATTAGTGGACCTATGGCAGGAAAATAGGTATTACCAGAGAGAAATTATTACCATAGAGAACTTATAACCTCAGAAAGATTTCCCTGCCTGGAGTGGCAAACATTTTTTCACCAAGCACTTGCACTTCCCATCACCCTATGGGTGTCCTCCTCCCTTTTGAAGCCCCAGATACTTACCTCATTCTGTTAAACTCATGGTACATATAAGCCTCCACTGACTGACTCTCTTGAGCCTCAAGTTTTTATGGGCTCTCAATACACAACAAATTAAATTTATTAATTTGTCTCATGTCAACTAAATTATTAGACCAACCAAAAAACCTAGAAAGAAAGGTTTTCTGCTTCTTAAGAAACCAAAAACTCACATGCAGAGCTGATACACAGTAGCTAATTAACTGGTGTAAGTTGAGTGGATAAGAGGGGCTTCCCAGGTGGTTCAGTGGTAAGGATTCCACCTGCCAATGCAGAAGACGCAGGAGACATAGGTTCACCCTGCATTGGGAAGATGCCCTGGAGGAAGAAATAGCGACATACTCCAGTATTCTTTTCCTGGAAAGTTCCATGGACAGAGGAGCCTGGTGAGCTACTGTCCATGAGGTCACAAAAGAGTCAGACATGACTGAGTGATTGAGCATGCATGAATGAATGAATGGATGAGAATATATTTTTTAAATTGAAATCAACCAGCTCTGCTGGTTCAAATCCAGCTCTGGAACATATCAATTTTTCTGAGTTTTCACAAACTGCGTAACATCTTTGCCCTCCTGTCCTGTATAACACAGGGAAAATTGTTATCATCATTATTCCCTTCCCTCTATGATACGTGTGAAATGACTCTCTTAGGAGCTTGGTGATCAAAGAGCTCAGACTCCATACATTTCTTCAGCAAGGATCCTGAAACCTAACAGCTTTCTGCTTCATTGCTTGCAGAGTGACATGAAATAGGAACTCTGCTTTGTGGCAGAAGAATATGGAGTTTGTAGGAGAGACAGACTCTAGCCCAGCTCAGTCAAAGCATCAAACCAGAGAGGTCTCCCAACTGCCTGGAGGGAGGGGGCTAACCTTCATTCTGAATCAGAAATGACAGGACTATGTTTCCTGCTCCTTTGAGGCCTGAAATGTTGCCTCACTACACTGCTCTGCGGGGCTAGGATGACCCAGTGACCATGAGTTACCTTCAGAGGGCTCTCTTCCCATGCTCTTAAACTCAAGCTCAGCATTTTGTTTAAGAGCAAGGATTACACATGTTCCCCATCCTGAAACCCCTCCCACCTCCTCCCCATACCATCCCTCTGGGTCATCCATGTACACCCGTGGCAGATTCATGTTGATGTATGGCAAAACCAATGCAATACTGTAAAGTAATTAGCCTCCAATTAAAATAAATAAATTTATATTTTTTTAAAAAGAGCAAAGATTATGAACCCAGGAGAATATTATTAGAATATTGGCTTTCTCACCACCCCTATGGCTTTGAAGAAGTCATTTACTTCTCCAGACCTCCGTTTTCCTCTTTTGTATGTTCTGCAGATGAATCCTTGTGCATGTTAAACAGTGCATCTGCTATGGACAAAGTATGATAATTTCTCCAAAAGCTAAAAATGGATTGATTTAATATATGATCCATTCACCCTATGGATGTATAACCAAAATAACAGAAAATAGATTCTCAAAGAAATATTTGTACACACATATTCAAAAGAGAATGATCACAATAGCTGAAAGTTGGAAGCAACCCAAATGTCCTTCCACAAAGAATGGATAAACACAGTGTGGTCTTTATATACAGTGGAATATTATGCAGCCTTAAAAAGACAGGAAATTCTGATGTGTACTACAAGGTGGAGGAAACTTGAGAATATTATGTTAAGTAACTTAAACCAGTAACAAGAAGACAAATGCTGCATGATTTCACTTCTATGAACCTCCAAGAGTTATCCAATTATAGAGACAGAAAGCAGAAAGGTGGTTTTCCAGGGGCTGGGATGAAAGGGGAAGTGGAGAGTTATTGTAAAATGGGGACAAAGTTTTAGTTTTACAAGATGAAAAATGATCTAGAGATTGGCTGCACAACAAAGTAAACATACTTAACATTAGTGAGCTGTGTACTCAAAAATTTTTTAACTGGAGAATAATTGCTTTACACTGTTGTGTTGGTTTCTGCCTCACAACAATAGGAATCAGCTGTAACTATTATATGTGTTCCTTTCCCTCTTGACCTTCCCTCCCATCCCCCATCCCACCCGTCTAGGTCATCACAGAGCGTCAGACTGGGCTCCCCATTATATACAGCAGCTTCACACATAACAGAGTATACATGTCGGTGTTACTTTCTCAACTTTCCACCCCCTCCTTTCCCCGCTGTACACTTAAAATCATTAAGATGGTTAATTTATGCCATGTGTATTTTACAACCGTTGAAATTGCTGCCAGTGATCAATAACAGAGCCAGCTTCACAGAGTTCCTAGATGTAGCAAACCCAAAACTGACTTAATATAAATTACCATGCAGTTGTCCTCCACGCTTACCAAAATCCACAGTTTTTCATGTCGATATGCTGTTGCTGCTGCTGCTGCTAAGTCACTTCAGTCGTGTCCGACTCTGTGCAACCCCAGAGATGGCAGCCCACTAGGCTCCCCCGTCCCTGGGATTCTCCAGGCAAGAATACTGGAGTGGGTTGCCATTTCCTTCTCCAATGCACGAAAGTGAAAAGTGAAAGTGAAGTCGCTCAACTCATGCCCGACTCTTAGCGACCCCATGTACTGCAGCCTAGTAGGCTCCTCTGTCCATGGAGTTTTCTGGGCAAGAGTACTGGAGTGGGGTGCCATTGCCTTCTCCACATGTCGATATGGTTGCCCCAATATCTGCAGAGGACGAACCCATAGATTTGGAGGGCCAACAGTATGCAGGAGACTGAGATCAGGTTCACATAATGAAAACCCTATATAAAAGTAATCTTTTTTAAGAGTAATTTAACCTTTTATTTTGCATTGCAGTATAGCCGATTAATAACGTTGTGATAATTTCAGGTAGACAGCAAAGGGACTCAGCCACACATATACATGTATCCATTCTCTCCCAAACTCCCCTCCCATCCAGGCTGCCACATAACACTGAGCAGAGTTCCCTGTGCTATACAGTGGATCCTTGTTGGTTATCCATTTTAAGTATAGCAGTGTGTACATGTCAACCCAAACTCACTAGCTATACCCCTTCCCCCTATCCTAAAGGTATTCTTTCATACTGTTTGAACATCAGTCTAAGAGTCTCCCAACCTCCAGACTTGATCCAAATCCCCACCCCTACCCTTTCACTTACAAACACAAGAATTCTCAGCTCCCCCTCCTTTCAACTAAAAACGGGTCTCTCCACACTCAGTCAGGAGCCAGGCTGACCCTCCTGCACTCTGGGGTTGCAGAGGTCTCTGTGGGAGGATATGAACTCAGTGCCCAGTCTTCTACAGGAGAAGGTGACCTGAGACTTACTGGATCTTTGGAGCAGAGCCTGGAGCACTGGGTCAGTCAGGGAGGCTGAAGTTAAGCTGTGCGGGGCTGGAGCGGAGACATCGCCAAAAACCGAAGCGGGAGTCCTAAGCACAGAAGACAGTCCTCACCCTTGGGCTGCTGGGGTGGAGATGGGGCTGGATGGGAGGGGAGTTTCTGCAATGCTCTTATCAGCTCTTGACTCTTCTGTTGTTACCCTCGGGGTGGAGGGTGGTTCTGAATTTCTTTTATTGTGTAAGGTATAGTACATAAAATTTACCATTTTAACCATCTTTAAGTGTGCAGTTCAGTCGTGTTAAGTATTTCACATTTTGTGCAACCAAACTCCAGGACTTTTTTCATCTGGCAAAACTGAAACTCTACCCATTCAACAAAATTTCCCCTTTCTTCTTTCCCAGTTCCTGGAAATCACCACTCTACGTTCTGTCTCTATAAATATGACCGCTCCAGGTACTTTAAATGGGATCATATAGCATTTGTCATTTCTTGTCACGCTTCTTTTACTTAGTACAATGTCCACTAGGTCAGCTGCATTTAGCTTATATTTCCTTCTTTAAAAGAACATTTAAAAAAACTTTGGCTGTGCTGGGTCTTTGTTGCAGCGGGCAGGCTTCATTTAATTGCAACTTTCAGACTTCCTCTATGGCATGTAGGATCTTAGTTTCCTGACCAGGGGATGAACCCACATCCCCTGCCTTACAAAGCAGATTCTTAACCACTGAACCACCAGGGAAGTCTCTTCTCTTCTTTTTAAATGCTGAATAATACTTTATTATTGGTACATACCATATTTGGTTTACTTATTCTTTGGTCAATGGACACTAGGGTTGGTTTCATGATTTAACTATTGTGAATAATGTGTTATGAACATGGTTGTTCAAATATCTCTCCCCAAGTGTGCTTTCAATTCTTTGGGTACATCTTAAGAGGCTGAATTGCTGGATCATAATGTTCTAAAATTTTTACCTGCTTGTGATGGAGAAGATGTTCACATATTGAGGAATGGGGAAGTCATTTTGACTTATCCATGGTTCACCCTGAATTGTGTGTGAACTAAACAGCCTGTCTAACCCTCACAGCTCATTTGTTTTAACCACTAAGGTAAAGAACATCTGTTTTGAAGATAAGGATTAGTAACTCCCTTCTCATGACATCCATGCTAACGTTTCCTCCAAGATAAGTTTCCCTTCCCAGACATCAGAGTCCTGCTGTCTTGCTGTCTATGTACTGTTCGTCTCTTTTGAAACCTTGAAAGAATACACCCTGTCATGTGTGATGTATGTTCTCTGTTTGGATGTGGCATAAGACTGTGCCGGAAACCATGCTTCAGTGGAACGGTTCTCAGAATTCCCTGGCAGTGCTCTGTGCTTCCATTGCAGTGGGCATGGGTTCAATCCCTGGTTTGAGAACTAAGAACTCTGCACCCTCCCCTCCTTCCTCATGCCATGCAGCAGGGCCAAAAGAAAAAAAAAAAAAAGGAAAACCAGAGCAGTTCCTCAGAGTTATTTAAGTGGCTGCCTCCCAGGCTATAGTGCTCAGCTTGGCTCAAGTAAAACTCTTTTATTCCCGTTAGATTGTTTACTGATTCTTTCCATGGACACTTGAACTCATTTGATCATAAAGGACCATGAGACGCATGAGCTGTAAGACTTGGGACCCAACTTACAACCCTGCTCCCTCCCAGTCCTCTTGTTGGGCTCCCCACTGTCTGCACATGACCTGAGACAGTCCAGTGTGGGGGACACACAAGCCCAGCAGGACCCCAACCAGCAGAAGGGGAACTTAAAGCCTCTGATGTTAATTCAAGTAACAAACATGGAACCAGCATCTCACGTGCACCCAGCCTTGCACAAAGGATGGAAGAGGGTAAAGGGGTGTGACTTGGTCCACTTCTTCAGGGAGCTCTGTTTGCTGGGAGAGCTGAGCACAGAGACAGAGAAGGAAAACGATGCAAGAGATCAGGAGCCTTGCTCCTCCTGGAAGGAAAACCCGAGAGTGAGAGGGAACGTTGCAGCTTTGGAGGATGCTAGTGAAGTGTTGACTAGATTCTGACCCGAGTCAAGTGACCCACGTGCTAAAACCCTGGGCACAAAGCAGCAAAGTGAAGTGAAAGTCACTCAGTCGTGTCCTGCTCTTTGCGAACCTATGGACTATACAGTCCATGGGATGCTCCGGCCAGAATACTGGAGTGGGTAGCCTATCCCTTGTCCAGAGGATCTTCCTTGTCCAGAGGATCTTCCTGATCCAGGAATTGAACCAGGGTCTCCTGCATTACAAGTGATTCTTTACCAACTGAGCTACCAGGGAGCAAAAGGAGACATAAATGCTTGACTGACTCTCACATTCACTTTTTTTAACATTGAAGTATAATTGATTTACAATATTGTAAATTGAAAAAAAAAAAAAAAACAGCCACACAAGATGAAATGAAGTGGCTTAACCTATTACAGAAAGTTTTAGTTCATTGAGTGAAGACACACTTGAATCCCCAAAATTGGTGGAAAAAAAAAAAAAAAAGCAGTGTAGTGTTAGTCACCCAGTCGTGTCTGACTTTTTGTGAGTCCATGGACTGTAGCCAACCAGGCTCCTCTGTGAATGGGATTCTCCAGGCAAGAATACTGGAGTGGGTTGCCATTTCCTTCTCCAGGGGATCTTCCCAAACCCTGTGCTTGCACCAGGGTCTCCTGCATTGCAGGCGGAGTCTTGACCGTCTGAGCCCCTTCCCTGTTTCTTGTTGGCTGACAGGGTCTTCGTGCGGCGGGGCTTTTCCATCTGCCCCATCTCCAGTGATGGGGCGGCTGCTCTCTAGCCGCGGTGCTCAGGCTTCTCTTGCTGGGGAACGCGGATCCTAGGGTTAGGATCATAGGCTTCAGCTGTGGCACAGGGGCTCTAGAGCACAGGCTCAGTAGTCAGGTGGATTACTTTAAAAGAAGACATTGAGATGTAACGGATCGGCGTCGGAAGACGCCTTCTCGGAGCCTCCCTTATCAGACTCAAAGCAGAAAGTTCTGGTAAGTATGGCTGCCAGAAAGTCCCTCTCTGAGGAGAGGGTGCGCCCAACTGCTCCCAAGGGCCCAACGGTGAGTAAAACTAGGACAATAATTGTGGACACAGTTGGGGAAGGAGAGGGTGGGACGCATTGAGAGAGTAGCATGGAGACATACACGTGACCATGTGTAAAGCAGATGGCCAGTGGAAATTTGTATGATGCAGGGAGCTCAGACCTGATGCTCTGTGATACCTAGAGGGGTGGGAGGTGGGAGGGAGGTTCAAGAGGGAGGGGACACAGGTCTCCCCAGGGCTGATTCATGCGGATGTATGGCAGGAACCAACAGAAAGTTGTAAGGCAGTTATCCTCCAATTAAAAACAAAGATATTTACATTAAAAAAATTTCACTCTCGGAGTTTTCTAGCCTGAGGAAGCTGGAAAGATCGCTCACACTTGCAGAGACAAACATTATTACAAAGCATCTCATCTCTGGTTTCTTAATCTATTTGTCTTTCCCAGAGAAATCCACTTATTCTTCCCATTAAAGCCTTTTCTCCCTATACCCTCTACTAAGTTAGGTACAGAAGCCTGTAGCTTTAATCATTTAGCGAATTATACTTTGTTGTCTCCTGTATATAATCCTTCCTCCTGGTAATTTGCCTTTTGTGTGTCTTTTTGCAGGCTCCAATCAAAAACCTGAGGATAAAGGAGGGACATATTTCTGTTCCAAGAGCAGCAAAGTTTAACTGTTTCCACAATCTAATGTTGCTACTGCATAAAATGTGTGGCCAGGTAAGGGAAGTAGTGGACAGCATTCAGGCATTTAACATTGCCATAGAGACGACTGTGTGCCAGGAACTAAAATAGGCATCAGAGACTTAGAAGGAGCACCACTCCCCACTTTAACAATAGGGGGCATTGGAGACAGTTTATCTGGAATCCACTTCACACACCTTTTTTTTTTTAAATTGTTAATTGGAGGATAATTGCTTTACAATGGCTTATTGGTTTCCGCCATACATCGCCATGAATCAGCCATAGGTACACATATGTCCCCTCCCTCTTGGGCCTCCTCTCCCACCTCCCACCCCATCCACCCCTCTAGGTTGTCACAGAGCACTGGGTCTGAGCTCCCTGGGTTATAGAGCAACTTCCCATTAGTGATCTATTTTACACCTGGTAATGGAAATGTTTCAATGCTCCTCTCTCAATTCGTCCCACCCTCTCCTTCCCCCACTGTGGACGCAGTCGCTTCTCTATGTCTGCGTCTCTACTGCTGCCCTACAGATAGGTTCATCAGTACCACCACCTTTCTAGATTCCATACATATGCATTAATGTAGGATATTTGTTCTCTTTCCGACTTACTTCACTTTGTATTAAAGGCTGTATGTCCATCCACCTCATTAGAACTGAGTCAAATGTGTTCCTTTTTATGGCTATGGGTCATACTATTTATTTATTTATTTATTTTTATTTTTTTATTTTTTTGGGGTCATACTATTTAATTGGTATAAATACTGGATCATTTTTCTGCCCTGGGGAATTGTCAACATTCTGGTTTTGGCTGATTGTGTTTTCACCCAAACTGTAAATCTATCCCTTATGTTCACGATGAGCTGTAGTTGATCTAGAGGCTTGAGGACACTCTGATTCAGCTTTTCATCGGGGCTGTGTTCCGGGCGGTGTTCTGTGTTGCCTGTTACAGCACACTGGGTAACATGGGATATCTGGCTGTCCCCCAGTTGTAAGGGAAGAACAACAATCAGGTGATGTCAGCCTCCTCCATCACAGTTTCACCCTCCATTGTTTCCCAGCCTGTATTTTAGTAGACTTGCAGGATGGTGAACTTGCAAGATTTTCCTAATTCTGTTCATCCTCTTCTATCTATTTTTTTAAAAACTCACTTAACAACTTTGCTGCTCAATTTCTTGACCTCCATCCCTCCTTCTTTCTACTGCAGCTGCTCATTCCCACAAACAGTTGAGTACTTCATAATAAACAATGTCCTCACTGTTCATAATCTCAGTTTCAAGCATTATTTTCTTCGGTAACGTCTTTTATTTTTACTTCTCTAGTTTCGCTTCCTGTCTTTTAGTTCCACCTTACCATAACCGTGGTCTTCCCTGTGGCTCAGCTAGTAAAGAATCCGCCTGCAATACAGGAGACCTGAGTTTGATCCCTGGGATAAGAAGATCCCCTGGAGAAGGGAAATGCTACCCACTCCAGTATACTGGCTTGGAGAATTCCATGGACTGTATAGCCCATGGGGTTGCAAAGAGTCGGACATGATTGAGCAACTTTCACACAACCGTAACCATTCATCAACCAACCATTACTTCCCACCCTCTTTCCTCACCTCTGGCAATGCAGGGTTTTTATTTTTCAATTAAAGAACTTTTCCTCATCATCTCTACTATCTAACTCTAAGAGTCCGTGATAGAAAAGTAAAGTGCTTATTATACAGCGTGATATATATCTCAGTAAAGCTGAGGGAGAAGATGAAAATGATCATTTCTCTTTCTCAGTAAAATAATTCCATTTATCTATTATTATTCTCTTTTCTTAAAATCTCTTTCATCTGAATTAATATGGCTATGCATCTTTCTTGTGTTATTGTTTGCGCAGTGTATCTCTTCCTTCTGCTTCCAACCCATTTGCTTTCTCATGTTTAAAATGCAACTCTTTTTAAAATTCACATTTATATTTTTTTCTTATTTTTTGGCCATGTTGCACAGTTTGCAGGATCTGAGTTCCCCAACCAGGGATTGAACCTTGGCCATGGCCGTGAAAGCACTGGGTCCTAAATCCTGGACCTCCAGGAAATTCCCTAAAGTGCAACTCTTTTTTTTTTAAGATTTTTTTTTTTTAATGTGGACCATTTTTAAAGTCTGTATTGCTTCTGCTTTATGTTTTGGTTTTTTGGCCGTGAGGCATGTGGGATCTTAGCCCCACGACCAGGGATCGAACTGGCACCCCCTGCATTAGAAGGCCAGTCTTAACCACTGGACTGCCAGGGAAACCCCTGAAGTACAGCTCTTGTCACAATATATGGTTACCTGTGTTTCCATCTCATGTGACAATCTTTTTTTTTTTCCTGTCGTTATCTTTATTTCTCATGTGACAATCTATGTGTTTTCACTGACAACAGGCACAAGAAGACACTGCTTATGTGCAAGTTAATATTTTATTTCTTCCTCTGGTTTCTGGTTACATTTCTGTACATTTTTCATGAAATTGCCATTTCCTTCTCCAATGCACAAAAGTGAAAAATGAAAGGGAAGTCGCTCAGTCGTGTCTGACTCTTCGCGACCCCATACTAACTCCTTTTCATTTTTGTGTACTTCCTAAAGGGTCTGAAATTATCACTCAATTCTATATCCATCGCTGAGTTTGGGTGCTTTGTATTTACATTATATGTGAATATTTTACATTGATGTTGAGTTCACTGTGGCCTGTGATTCACAGTTGATAACCTGCCCCCCTCCCCTCCCCCCACTCCGGGATTCAGCATGTTAGTCCTCCCATCTGTGCCTCCTCTTTGTGCCTCTTTTCTGTCTCAGATGGAAACACTTCTTCATCTCACTCTGTCTCTCTTGCCTTCTGCCCTCCCCCATGCATCCTGTTTTTGACATGAATTCATCACTGTGCCTTAGACCAGTGGGTTTCTGTCTTGGTTGCATTTGGAAACCAATCCAAATCCCTAAGTCAGGCTAGCCCTGATAGAATGGAAACTAAATCACAGGGGAGTCGAGAAAAGTCATAACCTGGGAAGAGGATGAAAAATTTCCAATCACGGTATTGTCAAAGATTCTTCCATTATGAGGGGGCCTCTTGGGAACGCGCACACACACACACACACACACACATACACACCACGAGTTTTCTCCACTATCTTGTAAAAGGAAGGAGTCTAGAAATAAATGTAGTTTTTTCGTGTTTGTTGATATTCTTACTCTTTGGACTTCCCTGGTGGCACAGTGGATGAGAATCCACCAGCCAATGCAGGGCACGATTCCTGGTCTGGGAGATCCCAGGTGCCATGGAGCAACTAAGCCTGTGCTCCACAGCTACTGAGCCTGTGCTCCACAATAAGAGAAGCCACTGCAAGAAGCATGCACACCAAAGCAAAGAGTAGCCCCTCGCCACAACCAGAGAGGAAGCCCACGGGCAGCAACTAAAACCTAGCGCGGCCAACATTTTAATAGCTTTTAAAAAATCAAATGTTTTGTAAAATTTGCCAGTGAAACTATCTTTTCTGTGTTGAGAGGTTTCTTATCACTGATTTAACCTCCTTACTTGTTATTCATATTGTTTATTTTACCCTGATTTTGTCTTGATATGTTGGATGCTTCTAAATTTTGGTCTGTTTCTTCTAGGCTATCCAGTTTGTTGGCATATAGTTTTTCATAGTAGTTTCTTATAAGACTGTGTATATTTAAAGTACCATTTATAATATCTCCTTTCTGATTTTATTCATTTGAGTGTTCTCTTTTACATTAAAAAATATTTATTTTAATTGAGGCTAATTACTTTCCAATATTGTAGTGGTTTTTGCCATGCATTGACGTGATTCAGCCACAGGTGTATTGCTTTATAATGTTGTGTTAGTTTCTGTGATATAATGAAGTGAATCCGCTTTGTTGCTGGTTAGTCACTCAGTCGTGTCTGACTCTGTGCCACGCCATGAACTGTAGCCTGCCAGGCTCTTCTGTCCATGGGATTCTCCAGGCAAGAATACTGGAGTGGGTTGTTATTTCCTTTCCAAGGAATCTTCCCAACCCAGGGATCAAACCGGCGTCTCCTGCATTGGCAGGTGGATCCTTTACTGAGCCACAAGGAAGGAAGCCCAGTGAATAGCTATATGTATACATGTGTCCCCTCCCTGCTGGGCCTCCTCCCACCCCGTCCCCCATCCCAACCCTCTAGGGCATCACAGAGCTGCAAGCTGAGGTGCCTGTGCTCTTTGCAGGTTCCTATTAGCTATCTGTTTTGCACATGTAGTGTATACATGTCAAACCTAATCCCCCAGTTTGTTCAACCTCTCCTCCCCCACTGGGTCCACATGTCAGTGAGCTATCACCTCACAGAAGTCAGAATGGTCAGCATTGGAAAATCTACAATCAATAAATGCTGGAAGGGATGTGGAGAGAAGGGAGCTCTTCTGCACTGTTGGTGGAAAGTAAACTGACCAGCCACTATGGAGACCAGGATGGACATTCCTTAACAGTCTAGGAATAAAACTACCATCCAACCTGGCAATCCACTACTGGGCATAAACCCTGAGAAAACCAAAGTCAAATCAAACCAAATCACAAAGATACATGTACGTGAATGTTCTTTGCAGTGCTGTTTACAAGAGGCAGGACATGGAAGCAACCTGGATGTCTACAGCCAGGTGAATGGATAAAGAAGATGTGGTACATATATATAACGAAACATCACTCAGCCATAAAATGGAAAGAATTTCAGTCACTTGTAGTGAGGTAAATGAACCTACAGTCTGTTATACAGAGTGAAGAAACTCAGAAAGAGAAAAACAGATATTGTATATCATGCATATGTATGGCATCTAAAAAATAGGACAGATCAACCTATTTGTAGGGAAGGAATGGAGATGCAGATGTAAGGACAGACTTGTGGCACAGTTGAGGAGGAGAGGGTAGGACGAACTGAGAGAGGAGCACTGACATTTATACACGATTGTGTGTGAAACAGATAGCTCGTGGAAGCCACTGTAGAACACGGGAGCTCAGTCTGGAGCTCTGTGGTGACCTAGAGGGATGGGGACATACACATATAGTTATGACTGAGCCTCCTTGTTTTAAGGCAGAAACCAGAATATTGTAAAGAATGAAACTAGAACACTTTCTAAGACCATACACAAAAATAAACTCAAAATGGATTAAAGATCTAAATGTAAGACTGAAACTATAAAACTCATAGAGGAAAACATAGGCAAAACACTCTTTGACATAAATCACAGGAGGATCCTCTATGACTCACCTCCTGGAGTAATGGAAATAAAAGCAAAGATAAACACATGGGACCTAATTAAACTGAAAAGCTTTTGCACAGTGAAGGAAACCATAAGCAAGGTGAAAAACAGCCTTCAGAATGGGAGAAAAGAGTAGCAAACAAAGCAACTGACAAAGAATTCATCTCAAAAATGTACAAGCAGCTCCTGCAGCTCAATTCCAGAAAAATAAATGACCCAATCAAAACATGGGCCAAAAAACTAAACAGAAATTTCTCCAAAGAAGACATACTGATGGCTAACAGAAGAAAAGATGCTCAAGACCACTTATTATCAGAGAAATTCAAATCAAAACCACAATGAGGTACCATCTCATGCTGGTCAGAATGTCTGCTATCCAAAAAGTCTACAAACAGTAAATGCTAGAGAGGTGCAGAGAAAGGGAAGCCTCTTACACTGTTTGTGGGAATGCAAACTAGTACAGCCACTATGGAGAACAGTGTGAGATTCCTTAAAACACTGAAAATAAAACTGCAATATGACCCAGCAATCCCATGCTGGGCATACACAGAGGAAAGCAGAATTGAAAGAGACATGTACCCCGATGTTCATCACAGCACTGTTTATAATAGCCAGGGCATAGAAGCAACCTAGGTGTCCATCAGCATGCGAATGGATAAGAAAGCTGTAGTACATATACACAATGGAATATTACTCAGCCATTAAAAGAATGCATTTGAATCAGTTCTAATGAGGTGGATGAAACTGGAGCCTATTACACAGAGTGAAGTAACCAGAAAGAAAAATACCAATACAGTATACTAATGCATATATATGGAATTTAGGAAGATGGTAACGATGACCCTAAATGAGAAATAGCAAAAGAGACACAGATGTAAAGAACAGTCATTTGGATTCTGTGGGAGAAGGTGAGGGTGGGATGATTTGAGAGGATAGCATTGAAATGTGTATATTATCATATATGAAGCCTATCGCTGGTCCAGGTTTGATGAATGAGACTGGGTGCTCAGGGCTGGTGCACTGGGATGACCCTGGGGATGGGATGGGGAGGGAGGTGGGAGGGGGGTTCTGGATGGGGAATAGATTTGCGATCGTGACTGATTCATGTCAATGTTTGGCAAAAACCACTACAATATTGTAAAGTAAATAGCCTCCATTTAAAATAATTAAACTAATTTTAAAAAAAAGAAAATCTGTCTTGAAGATAAGGATGAGCAACTGTCTTCTCACAGGTCCATGCCCTGGAAGATAAAGTTCCCTTCCTAGACACCAGGGTCCTGTCGTCTCACTGTCTGTGTACTAGTTTGTCTCTTGAAACCTTGAAGGAGTGCATCCTGTCATGCGTGATGTTTGCTCATTGGTCAGACAAGGTATAAGACTGTATTGAAAAGGTGCTCCAGGAGAGCAGTTCCTCAGAGTTATCTGAGCATCTCTCTAGAGTATAATCCTCAATTTGGCTCAAACAAAATGCTTCCCTATTCCCATTATAGATTGTTTATTGATTATTTCTTTGCCTGCTTAAGTATTTGATCACCAAGGACCCTGCAAAGTATGGGCTGTGAAATTGGGGGCCCCACTCAGACCCTGCTCCCTCCCAGTCCTCTTACACTTCTCAACTCCCCACAGTCCACACATGACCTGAGACACTCCAGTGTGGGTGCACCCCAAGCCCAGCTGGACCCCAACCAGGAGACGGGGAATTTAATATCTGATATTAATTCAAGCAGCACAGCATTGAATAAGCATCACAATTGCGTCCAGCCTTGCACAAAGGGGTAGAAGAGGGTAAATGGGAAGGTGTCCTCCTTGTCTTCTTCTTCAAGGAGTTCTGTTTGCTGAGCACATAAGCAAGGAGGGAAACAGGATGTAAGAGGTAAGGAGTGCTAGTCTTCAGAAAGGACCACCACGGAGCGGGAAGTAGAGTGGTGAAGGGAGTTGGGTGGGGTATTCGTGAAGGGTTGACTAGATTCTGAAATCTGTCAAGTAACCCTCAGATAAGACTCTGGACCCAGAACAGACCATCAAAAGGGAACTTAAATGTAGTAGTTGACTCTTACATCTTCTTTTTTTTTTTTTAATTGAAGTAGAGTTGACTCATAATACTGTAAAAAAAATTTTTTCCAAAATTCAACTAGACAGGGTGGAATTAAGTGGTTTAAGGTTTTCCAGTGGTCACGTATGGATGTGAGAGTTGGACTGTGAAGAAGGCTGAGTGCTGAAGAATTGATGCTTTTGAACTGTGGTGTCGGAGAAGACTCTTGAGAGTCCCTTGGACTGCAAGGAGATCCAACCAGTCCATTCTGAAGGAGATCAACCGTGGGATTTCTTTGGAAGGAATGATGCTAAAGCTGAAACTCCAGTAGTCTGGCCACCATGTGAAGTGTTGACTCATTGGAAAGACTCTGATGCTGGGAGGGATTGGGGGCAGGAGGAGAAGGGGACGACAGAGGATGAGATGGCTGGATGGCATCACTGACTTGATGGACGTGAGTCTGAGTGAACTCTGGAAGTTGGTGATGGACACGGAGGCCTGGCGTGCTGCGATTCATGGGGTCATAAACAGTTGGACACGACTGAGAGACTGAACTGAACTGAACTGAAAGTGTGGAGAGTTTAGACGCTGTCCAACTGTCACAGCAATTAGCCTCTAGGGGGCATAATGCCTCAAAGAGAAATTGCAATTCTGCTTACCAGTTTTAAAATACTACAGTTCAGTTGCTCAGTCGTGTTTGACTCTTTACGACCCCAATGACTCAACATCTCTGAGATATGCCCATATTGGCTCTTCACTTTGGGTCATATCGTTTATTTATTTATCTATATTTAAATTTATTTATTTTTAATTGGAAGATAATTGCTTTACAATATTATGTTGGTTTCCGCCATACATCGCTATGAATCAGCCATAGGTACATGTATGTCCCGTCCTCTTGGGCCTCCTCTCCCACCTCCCACCCCATCCACCCTCTAGGTTGTCACAGAGCACTGGGTCTGAGCTCCCGGGTTATAGAGCAACTTCCCATTAGCTATCTGTTTTACACCTGGTAATGGGAATGTTTCAATGCTCTTCTCCCTGTTCGTCCCACCCTCTCCTTCCCCCACTGTGCCCACAAGTCTGTTCTCTATGTCTGCGTCTCTACTGCTGCCCTACAGATAGGCTCATCAGTAGCACCATCTTTCTAGATTCCATACATACATGTTAATATATAATATCTATTCTCTTTCTGACTTACTTCACTCTGTATTAAAAGCATTATGTCCATCCACCTCATTAGAACTGAGTCAAGTGCATTCCTTTTTATAGCTGTGGGTCATATCATTTAATCAATATAAAAAGTGGACCATTTTTCTGCCCTGGAGAATTGTCAACATTCTCGTTTTGGTTGATTGTGTTTTCACTCGAAATGTGAATCTGTCCCTTATGTTCATGATGAGCTGTAGTTGATCTAGAGGCTTAACAACTTTCTGATTCAGCTTTTCATCAGGACTGTATTCCAGGCGGTGTTCTGTGTTGCCTGTTACAGCACACTGGGTAGCATGGGATATCTGGTTGTCCCCCAGTGGTAAGGGAAGAACAGCAATCAGGTGATGTCAGCCTCCTCCATCAGAGTTTCATCTGACAGAATCAGTCACATTAATTGTGTCCTAAATCGGACTTCATTAGAGCTTGCAAGACAGTGACTTTGCCTAATTCTGTTCATCCTCCTCCATGTATTTTAAAATTCATTTAATAACTTTGGTTTGTTTTAATGACAATACTTTGGCCACCTGATGCGAAGAGCTGACTCATTTGAAAAGACCCTGATGCTGGGAAAGATTGAAGGCAAGAGGGGAAGGGGATGACAAAGGATGAGATGGTTGGATGGCATCATCAACTCGATGGACATGAGTTTGAGTAAACTCTGGGAGTTGGTGATGGACAGGGAGGCCTAGCATGCTGCGGTCCATGGGGTCGCAAAGAGTCGGACACGACTGAGCGACTGAACTGAACTGAATAAATTTGCTACTCAATATCTTGACCTCCAGCTCTCCTTCACTGCACTTCAGTTGCTTGTTCCCACAAACAGTCCTCCACTTCATTATTACCAACATCTTCAATGTTTATCATCTCAATTTCAAGCATTCTATTTGCAACAACACCTTTTATTTTGACTTCCCGTTTCGTCCCATATTTTAGTTCCACTCAACTGTAACCGTTTATCAATCAACCGCTACTTCCCATCCCCGTCACTCACCTCTGGCAATGCAGGAGTTTTGCTGTTGTTGTTGTTGTTTTCAATTAAGAACTTTTCCTTACCAACTCTACTGTGTAACTCTTAGGGTCTGTGACAGAAGAGTAAACTGCTTATTACACAGTGTGATTCTATATCTCAGTGAAGCTGGAGGAAAAGATGAAAATGACCGATTGTCTTTCTCACTGTAAAATAACCCACTTTATCTGTTATTATGCTCTTTTTCTTACAATCGACTTTGTCTGATATTAATACTGCTCTGCTGGCTTTCTATGTTACTCTTTGCATGATGTATCTGTTCCTTTCCTTCTACTCCCAACCTACCTCTTTTCTCATGTTTAAATTGCAGCTCTTTTTTCTAAAGAAAGATTTGAGTTGCCAGATAACAGGAACATGAATTTGTAGTTACAAATCCTCCCACAAAGCAAAGCTCAGGCTCAGATGGCTTCTCTGCTCAAATTCTATCAAATAGTTAAAGAAAAAAGAATATGGACACTTTATAAGCTCTGTCAGAAAAAAAAAAGGAATATGAGAAGATGTTTAAAGTCATGAGTTGTTCAATAAAGCTGATTAGATTTTCGATTTTTTTTAAAAAAGTGAAATTCTTTCTTTTAAATTCATTTTTAATCTCTTTTTCTTGTTTTTTGGCGACATTGCACAGTTTTTAGAATCTTAGTTCCCTGACTGGGAACTGAACCCTGGTCATGGCAGTGAAAGTGCAGAGTCCTAACTCCTGGACCTCCAGGGATACCCTAAGTGTAACATTTTTTCTTTTGTTTTTAATATATATTTTTTTAATGTGGACCATTGTTACAGTTTTTAATGCTTCTATTTTATGTTCTGTTTTTTTGGCCATGAGTCATGTGGCATCTTAGTCCCACAACCAGGGATCAAACAGGCACCCCGTGCATAAGAAAGCCAGGTCTTAACCACTGGACGGCCAGGAAAGCCCCCTAAAGTGCAACTCTTGTCATAATATGGGCTTCCCTGGTAGCTCAGTTGGTAAAGAATCCGCCTACAATGCAGGAGACCCCAGTTCGATACCTGGCTCAGGAAGATCCACTGGAGAAGGGACAGGCTACCCACTCTAGTGTCTTGGGCTTCCCTGGTAGCTCAACTGGTAAAGAATCCACCTGCAATGTGGGAGACCTGAGTTCAATCCCTGGGTTGGGAAGATCCCCTGGAGAAGGGAAAGGCTGACCACTCCAGTATTCTGGCCTGGAGAGTTCCATGGACTGTATAGTCCATAGGGTCACAAAGACTCGGAAACAACTGAGCAACTTTCACTTTCTTGTCACAATATATGGTTACCTGTGTTTCCTTCCCATGTGACAGCTTATGTGTTTTCACTGGAAACAGGCACAAGGAGGCATTGCTTATATTCAAGTTAATATTTTATTTCTTCCTTTGGTTTCTGGTTACATTTTTGTACATTTTTCATGAAAATTCACTTTTCTGGATGTGTATTATGCTTTTAAATGTTTCTGTCAGCATTTACAGCATTGAAGTCACCTTGTCCACTAGCAATAAATACACAGCCGTAAATGCATTCCGCCTTCACAGTCCATAGAGGCTCACGGTGCCCCTCGAACCAGCAGATCTTCCAGGGCATGGAGGGATTCCACACAGCATCCATGTCCTGTAGTTAAGACAATTCATCACTAGGGATGTTTCTGTTAAGTCTTAGAAGTGGAGGCTGCTGGCTGTTGATCATTGTTCTCCTCCAGGCTGTGTCGGATCCCATATCCAAAGTATATGGCAAATCCTAGGAGGGGAATGAGACAATGAGAAGGGAAAGTAGGTGCTCTCCTCATTTACAAATACCCAATAGGGCTCCTATCATGGTGTCTGGTACAGTTTAGGAGAGAGGTAGTAGGAAGAATATTGGGCTCTGTCACTCAAGAAGCTCTGTAACCCAGAAAACCACTCACCAGTCGCCATCCAGATGCCAAATTGGGCCCAGGTCCGAGTGGTCATCTGTATCATTAAGTAAATATTCACAGAGGTGCTCACCAGGAAGACAGCAGGCATAGCAGGGACCTGTGAGCAAAGTCAGTTCATTCCTGAACACACCCCAGATGTCTGAAAGGGGGACTCTACCCCATGTGGGCAGGAAGACTCCAGTTGTACTCAGACTGTGTGCTCAGTGCTTAGTGAGACTGAGTTTGTAAAGCACTGAGTGTGGATCAGGGCAGAGTTCATTGGTTTCCGCAAATCCCCTCGTTGCCTGTCCAGCAAATGATGTTTAGACCTAAAGCACGCAGACCTCCTTCACTTGAGGTGGACACTTTGGGCACATGAGGTCACCTACCCTGAATGGAAGAGTACTGGGGTTCTGGGGCTGCCTCCAGATGATGACTGTGACCCCAGTGATGAGCAGCAGCAGCAGCACAGCCACTGTTGTGAGCACGGGGTCTCCAGAGAACACCTGGCTGGACCACCGGTACAGGATCAGGCTCAGGATTATCAGCAGAAGCACTGCAAGGGTCAAGGTGGAGAACAGGCTGGACCCAGAAGACAAAGATGTCAGGGCCTCGGGTCACATCCCTCCCCAGGCTGCCCACATCAGGAGGGGCCATCATATCTCCAAGACTCCTCAACTGACAAAATACACACTCCAGTACCATCCTGTCAATTTCAGGATATGACCAAGGAGAAATCCCACTGCTCACCAAGCAGGGAGGCACATCCATAGACAATCCGGCCAGATTTCCAGGTGGGGATGGTGCTGGGAGGGAACCACAGACTCTTTAGAATGCCTGAGATTCCTGCTTCAGGTTCAGATTCCAAAGGACCTCCTTCAACTTCAGGGTTTGTCTCAGTTTCCTCCTCTGTTTTCTCCTGGCTTCCATTCTGGGCTCGTTGACACCTGAATTAGAAATGTTAAAGCAATAGTAGTAACAGACCCTACCGCTGATCCAACATCAGTCTGTCTAATGCCTCTCTTTCCCCAATCAATGGTAGCAGGACATTGAAGAGGCAGCATGAAGGTGGAAGATGATTCCCTCCCCATCAACCCTTACAAGTCAAAGACCTTGGGCCCAGTCCAGGTGTCATGGGGTCTCACCTGAGGACAAGGACAGAAAATGTCACCAGGAAGTAAGCGAGCAGGGAATGAAATGACATGAGGACCACCAGGTCAGTGAAGTCGAAGAGTAACGCCATGACCGCTGGGATGAGGGAGCAAAGACAGTGGGATAAGAGTGAGAAACCACTGGAAATATGCAAGTTAAGAAGTATGATTTTAAAAGGGTGAGTTTTGTTTATTCACCTGCAAGAGTTCCAGGAACCAAAACAGCCATGATGGGGGTTCCTGTGGGGGCAACGGTGCGGACAATGATGCAGGCATTGGTGGTGCGGATCATGATGGTGCGGGCATCGGTGGGGGCAGGGATCCAGGCAAGTCCCCGGAAAAGGAGCCCATCCTCTGCCATTGCATAGGTCAACTGAGCCATGATAAACATGATGCTCAGAAGGCTGGAAGAGAAAATGGGAATGTGTGAGAAGGGGCAGAAGCAGGAGAGACCGTGGCTTTTGCTCCCTGGTCTACTTGGGGAAGATGCCTTTCTCTCATCTCTCAGTCCCGAGAGCTGGGGATACCCGAGCGTCTGACAGTAGATGAAGAGAAAACCATGAGACTGACCTGTATAAAAGAATGCAGAGGGTGCCAACAGCCACGACATATTTGGCAGAGTCCCACCCGACACAGATGAAAGCCTGCGGCAAGGGGCTCTCGAGCTGAATCAGGTAGTAGGGCACCATGAGGGTGAGGGCCGCCGAGACACCAAAGCACACCAAAAAGCAGATGAAGAAGGAGATGACGACAGCCAAGGGCATGGACCACTGAAGACGGCTGGCTTTGCTCCCTGCAGGAGGAGGTATTGGGTCAGTAAACACACTGGGGTGAAATCACCAAACTCACTTTACTCTTCAACCTTCAAAAGCAGCCTGACCTTCTACTCACCCCTGTGCCCAAGGGCAGCCCATTCTGTTCCCAAACCCTGATGGGACACACGATGCCCATGTTACCTGCACTGACAATGCCAGCAAAACCAACAAATGCGTAGAAACATGTAGCTGCTCCCCGGAGAATTGCATCAAAAGCAAAAGGCCCAAACCTTCCAGAACTCCGAAGGCCCAAGCTATGGTGAGAGAAGCAAAGAGGAAGAACGTGGATGAGGTGTGTTCGGCCATCTCTACTGGGCTCCTCCCTTAGTACCACAGGTCCTGGGCTCCAGGGACCCCCATTCTTGGACAATCACCCCAGGTCTCATTAGTTCCCACCATGTTCCCAACTCTGCACACCACACACACATGCATTACTACAACCAAGGGTACCCTCCTAACCTGTAGGCATCACCAGATCCAGCTGCAGCCAATTGGTGGCCCTGTTCCATGAGCTTCCAGTTGTGCAGGTCTCCCTTAATGAAGCCAGAGACGATGATGAAGCTGAGAACCAAAATGTTCAAGCCTGTGAACACTTTGTAAATCAGGGTTGACTCATAAACTCTCAGAGCCAGGAGTCCTGTGGGAAAAATGGAAAATGAGACAACAAAATAACTAAATCCAGGACTCCCCTGGTGGTCCATTGGTTAAGACTCTGAGCTTCCACTACAGGGAGCATAGGTTCAATCCCTGGTCTGGGAAGTTCCCCATGCATTGCAGTGAGGCTAGAGAAATAAGTAACTAAATGCAGAGAGACAGAAAGCACACTAGTGGCTGCCCAGGGCTGGTGGTTGGTGGTTGTGCACAGATGGCAGTGACTGCTCAGTGGGTACAGGGTTTCCTTTTGCTGTGATGAAAATGTTTGGTACTGGATGGGCTGGTAGTTTCACATCACTGGGAATGTACTAAGTGCCACTGAGTTGGACACCTGCAGATGGATATTTTCTTACTGTGACCATCATCTCACAATATCCATGTCTATTAGATCATCTTAAACTTTTACAATGCTGTATGTCAGCTGTTGTTGCGGTTCAGTTGCTCAGTCATGTCTGATTCTTTGCGACCCCATGGACTGCAGCACACCAGTCCCACAGTTTGCTCAAACTCATGTCCATTGAGTCGGTGATGCCATCCAGCCATCTCATCCTCTGTCGTCCCCTTCCCCTCCTGCCCTCAGTCTTTCTCAACATCAGGGTCTTTTCCAATGAGTCAGTTCTTCTCATCAGGTGGCCAAAGTATTGGAGCTTCTGTTTCAGCATCAGTTCTTTCAATGAATATTCAGAAATGATTTCCTTTATGATGGACTGATTGGATCTCCTTGCAGCCCAAGAGATCCTCAAGAATCTTCTCCAGCACTACAATCAAAAGCCTCAGTTCTTTGGTACTTGGCCTTCTTTATGATCCAACTCTCACATCTGTACAAGACTACTGGAAAAACCAGAGCTTTGACTAGACAGACCTTTGTCAGCACTGATGCCTCTGCTTTTTAATATACTTTCTAGGTTTGTCATAGCTTTCCTTCCAAGGAGCAAGTGCCTTTTAATTTCATAGCTGCAGTCCCATCTGCAGTGATTTGGTAGCCCAAGAAAATAAAGCCTCTCACTGTTTCCATTTTTCCCATCTATTTGCCATGAAGTGAATTATATCTTCCCTTGTATCTCAGTCAGTAAAGAATCTGCCTGCAGTGCAGGAGACCCGGGTTTGATCTCTGGGTTGGGAAGATCCCCTGGCGAAGGAAATGGCAACCCACTCCAGTATCCTTGCCTGGAAAATCTCGTGGGCAGGGGAGCCTGGTGGGCTGCAGTCCATGGGAAAGAGGTGGGCACGACTGAGCGACTAACACTTACTTAAAGCTGGGAAAAACAATAAAATGGTTAAATTTACATGAATTTCCTCTCAGTTAAACACACACACACGCACATACACACACACACATACACACACACACACACAGCTTTGATCTCAGTATAGAGGAAGAAACTTGTTGTTCTAGGTAAATGATTCCCAGCTGGGGTGATTTTGTGCTCCAAGGGACATTGGCCCTGCCTGTTGACATCCCATTGTCACACTTTGGGGGTTGGGTGTCACTGGTACCTAGTACATAAAGATTGTAGGTGCTACTCAACATCCAAGAATGATTTTTTTGGGGGGTACCCCACTTGTCATGTGGGATCTTAGTTCTCTGACCAAGGATTGAGCCCAAAACTTCATCAGTGAAAGCATAGTGTCCTAACCAATTGGACAACCAGGAATTCCCCCAACAACAATTTTTTAAAAACAGAAATGCACAGGACAGCACCCCCCCCCCACCTAAGAATGATCCAACCTAAATGACCAATAGTCCAAGGGTAGGAAAAAATGCTCTCTGTCTTGCCTTCCTCTCTTTCTTATTCCAAACCATTTTCCCAGTCCTAATTCCCCACCCTTCTGCCTTCGAGCCTTCCCCATGACAGCTCCCCCTCCACCTGCTCTTCCCTTTTGTCTCTGGTCTTCTCTCACCTGTGAGCAGCAGCACCAGGCCCAGGGCAAGAAAGTCTGGAAACGAGGCCAGGAAGGAGGGCATTTGCAGAGAGAAAGTTCCCCCTAATGCCTCAGAGATGTGGTTCCCAATCAGGCTGTCAAAGGTGGAGCTCCAGGCCTGGGCTATACAGGCAGTGGCTGCAGCAACAGAAGGAGGAATGTTTACAAGCAGACAGAAACTGAAACCCTATTATGCGCCGTGTGAGATATTTAGAGCAGGAGGTGAGCAAACAAACACCCGATCTCAAAGAGTTTCTCATGGGGCGGACAGGGGAGACCCAGGTGATTCACAAAAAGGCCAACTATTTAATATGCTAGGAGATAGAAGTGATGGAAAACAAAGAAACACAGGTAAATGGGAGTTGGAGGGACTAGATCAGAGTTGAATTGTGAAATTGAGGTGTAAGAGAAAATCCAGGAAGGCAACAGCTGAGCAAAGACTTCACTGTGGTCAGGGGATGAGCCTAGGGACTTGCCTCCCTCTCACCCGCTCCCTCCAGTTCCCTTTCTTCTGGTTTCTCGGTCCATCATTTAAGGAAAGCAGGATAGACCTGCGTGCAATGAGGTTGTGCAGTTTTCCTGCCACCATTCCCCCTCTCCCAACCCTGCCCCGAGGGTGGATAACAGGGTTCTGATGAATGAGTGCAGCTGCCACTCATCTCTCCTACTTTCTGCATCTTAAGGCCCACTTCTCCCCGCTCCCCATCGTCTCACCAATAATTAAATACAGTAAGAGGTTCCAGCCACTGATGAAGGCGTACAGTTGTCCCATTGTGACATAGCTGATGAAATACACAGTGCCAGGTCTTTCTACTCCAGCTGCCAACTCGACATAGCAGAGCCCAGACAACACAGTAGTCAGGCTGGCCACCAGTAAGAAAAGGATGATTGCTGGTCCAGCTACGTATTTGGCCACTCCCCCAATCAGGATGTATATGCCAGCTCCCAACATGTTGTCCAAACCTATCACCACCAGGTCCAGGGTGTTCGGAGGATGGGTCTCAGAACTCTCAGGTTCCTCCCTGAACTGTGGCTTTCTGCGGACCAGCTTCTGACCAAACTGGCGAAGATACTGACCCAGCATCAGAGACATAGTTGAGAAGGCTACGATCTGCTGAGAAAGCAAGACATGAAGTCATCAAGCAGGTCCATCTGCCCTTGACCCTGGAAGCTCAATTCCAGAGAGGAATGGAGGGATGGGGAGCAGGTGGTAAAAGGACACATTGGGCAAGTTCTCTCTGTGTGAACTTGGTTTCTTCAAACATAAAGAAGATTTTTAATGTTTCAAGATTACTCGAAGATTTGCTTGAAAAGAAGTGAGGGGGGTGAGAATTCATCTTCCCAAATGTGCCACTTTGGCTCAGGGATTCTTTATGAGCTAAAGGTAATTAAGACCCAGGAGGCTTGGAGAAGCTTCCTGTCACTCCCTTGTCTGCGTGTGTCAGTTGCTCAGTCACGTCTTTGCAACCCCTCTGACTCCTCTGTCCATGGGGTTCTCCAGGCAAGGATGCTGGAGTGGGTTGCCATGCCCTCCTCCAGGGGATCGTCCTAACCCAGGGACTGAACCCAGATCTCCTGCACTGCAGGCAGATTCTTTACCATCTGAGCCACCCTTAAGCCACTCGCCAATATACAAATACCGTATGATTCCACTTCCATGAAGTATCGAGAGGAGTCAGAGCCACAGAGACAGAAAGTAGAATGGTGGTTTGCCAGGGGCTGGGGTTAAGGGGGAAATGGGGAGGTATGGTTACATGGGGCACAGTTTCCATTTTACAAGATACAAAAGAGCTCTTCAGATTGGCTGGACAGCAATGTAAATATACTTAACATTACTGAACTGTGCACTTAAAAATGATGTAGATGGGAATTCCCTGGCAGTCCAGTGGCTCGGAGTAAGAATTTTCACTGTCATGTACCTGCATTTGATCCCTGGGGGGGGGAGGCGGGGGTGGGGGGGGCGGAACTACCCCACCCACAGATCCCCAAGGGGGAACTGTGTGAACCATGTGGGTGTTGGGGCTGAATTTTTCAAAAAACGGTTATGATGGTAAATATTATGTTATGTATATTTTACTACCTTTTTGCTGTTGTTGTTGCCAATGATAAATAATAGAGACCAGCGTCAAAGTGTTGCTGGGTGTAACAAACCCTAAGGTGATTTAATATAAATCAACATAGCCTTAACTTGAGCAAACTCAGGTGATGGTGAAGGACAGGGAAGCCTGGTGTGCCACAGTCCACAGGGTCGCGAAGAGACGGACATGACTGAGTGACTGAACAACAACCTACCATCATCCCCTACAGACACCAGCATCTGCTGACACGCAGGTCCTTCACAGTTCCCTCGTATCAGCAGATGAGGAGCTTATAGACTCAAAAGGCGGACGGTATACAAGAGACTGAAGTGGATGGTCCACATATTATAGGCCCTGTATAAGGACAATCTTCACTATTGTTTGAGCGCAAGTACCCCCCTCCCCCCAAAAAACAGAGTGATAAATAGCCTGCCTGCCAATGAAGGAGACATAGGAGACACTGGTTCGATCCCTGAGTTGGAATGATACCCTGGAGGAGGAAATGGCAACCTACTCCAGTATTCTTACCTGGAGAATCCCATGGACAGAGGAGCCTGGCGGGCTACAGTACATAGGGTCGCAAAGAGTCAGACAGGCTGAAGTGACTTAGCACACACGCAAGAACCTCCATGCACTGATCCAACCTCCCCTCCCGCTGCCCACCCCACCCCCCCCCCACACACACACACTGATTCTCACACAAAACACAAGAGCTTCCAGCTCCTGTTTTCATCTCCACGGAAAATGGGTCTCTCCACCCTCAGTCAGAAGCCAGGCTGACCCCTCTGCACTCTGGGATTGCAGAGGTCTCTTTGGGAGGATTTGAACTCAGCGCCCAGTCTCCCACAGAAGAGAGTGACCCAAGACTTACTGGATCCTTGGAGCAGAGCCTGGAGCACTGGGTCAGTCAGGGAGGCTGAGGTTAAGCTGTGCGGGGCTGGAGCTGAGACATCTCCAAGAACTGAAGCGGGGAGTCCTGAGCACAGAAGACAGTCCTCACCCCTGGGTTGTTGCGGTGGAGATGGGGCTGGGCGGGCGGGGACCATCTGCTGTGTTGCTATCAGCCCTGACTCCTCTGTGGTTACCCTCGGGGGAGGTTCTGAGAGGGTTTTCTTTTTTTTAAGTAGTTAAGATGATTTTGTATTAATTAATTAGGTTATTGATTGGTGTGCTTGGTCTCTGTGGCTGTGCGCAGGCTTTCTCTAGTTGCAGTGAGTGGGGGCTACTCTGTGGCGGTGCAGGACCTTCTCATGGCTGCGACTTCTCTTGTTGTGGAGCACAGGCTCTGGGGTGGGCGGGCTGCACTAGCTGTGCCTTGTGGCCTCAGTAGTCCTGGCTCTAAGAACGGGCTCAGGAATTGCAGGGCACAGGTTTAGTCGCTCTAAGGCATGTTGAATCTTCCTGGATCAGGGATTGAACTTGAGTTTCCTGCATTGGCCAGCAGATTCTCCACCACCAGGGAAGGCCCTGAGATGTTTTCTTTGTTGTAATGAAGTACACATAACAAAATTTACCGTTTAATTCATGTTGTGTCCAGTTTAATCATGTTCTGTGTGTGTGTGTGTGTGTGTGTGTGTGTGCTAAGTCACTTGAGTCATGTTCAACTCTTTGCAACCCCGAAAGGCTCCTCTGCCTGTGGGAGTCTCCAGGCAAGAATACTGGAGTGGGTTGCCATTTCCTCCTCCAGGGGATCTTCCCCACCCAGGGATTGAATCCAGGTCTCCTACATGTCTTGCATGGGCACCCGGGTTCTTCACCACTAGTGCCACTTGGAAAGCCCCTCAGTCATGTTAGGTATATTCATATTTTGTGCAACCAAATTCCAGAACATTTTTCACCTGGCAATGCTGACTCTCTGTTCCCGTTAAACAACAATTCCTTCTTTTTCCTTTTCCAGTTCCTGGCAATCATCATTCTACTTTCTGTCTCTATGAATCTGATGACTCTAGAGCCTTCACTTAAATGGAATCACACAATAGTTCTCAAGTGTAGTCACGCTGATTTTACTGCGTATGATATCTGCAAGCTGCATCCATCATGTGTTAGAATTCCCTTCCTTTCTAGTGCTGAGTAATACTCTATTATTGGTACCTATCACATTGGCTTATCCATTCTTTGGTCAGTGGGCACTTGGGTTGCCTTCATGTTTTAATTATTGTGAAAAATGCTGCTGTGACCATGGGTGCACTCTCAGTTCTTTTTGGTATATCCTCAGAGGTGGAATTGCTAGAGCATAAAGTTCTAAGATTTTTATCTGCTTGTGATGGAGAAGATGTTCACATATTGAGGTATGGGAAAGTCATTTTGCTTATACATGGTTCATCTTGAACTGTGTGTGAACTAAAACAGCTTGTTTAACTCTCACAGCTTATCTGCTTTAACCATTGAGGTAAAGAGCGTCTGGTTTGAAGATAAGAACGAGTAACTCCTTCTAATGGCATCCATATTAACACTCCCTCCAAGATAAGGTTCCCTTCCCGGACACCAGGGTTCTGCTGTCTCACTGTCTACATACTGAGTCTGTCTCTTTTGAAACCCTGAAGGAATACACCCTGTCATGTGCGATGCATGTTCTCTGTTTGGATGGGGCATAAGACTGTGCTGGAAACCATGCTTCAGTGGGACAGTTCTGAGAATTCCCTGGCAGTACTCAGTGCGTCCTCTGCAGTGGGCATGGGTTCGATCCCTGGTTTGAGAACTAAGGACCTTCCACCCTCCCCTCCTTCTTCATGCCATGAAGCTGGGCAAAAAAAAAAAAAAAAAGAAGAAGAAGAAGAAAACCAGAGCAGTTCTTCAGAGTTATTTAAGTGGCTGCCTCCCAGGCTATAGTGCTCAGCTTGGCTCAAATAAAACTCTTTTATTCCAGTTAGATTGTTAATTGAGTCTTTCCATGGACACTTGAACTCATTTGATCATAAAGGACCATGAGACGCATGAGCTGTAAGACTTGGGACACGACTTACAACCCTGCTCCCTCCCAGTCCTCTTGCTGGACTCCCCACTGTCTGCACATGACCTGAGACACTCCAGTGTGGGGGGACACAGAAGCCCAGCTGGACCCCAACCAGGAGAAGGGGAGCTTAAAGCCTCTGATGTCAATTCAAGCAACACAAACATGGAACCAGCATCTCACGTGCACCCAGCCTTGCACAAAGGATGGAAGAGGGTAAAGGGGGTGTGACTTGGTCCACTTCTTCAGGGAGCTCTGTTTGCTGGGAGAGCTGAGCACAGAGACAGAGAAGGAAAACGATGCAAGAGATCAGGAGCCTTGCTCCTCCTGGAAGGAAAAACCCGAGAGTGAGAGGGGAACGTTGCAGCTTTGGAGGATGCTAGTGAAGTGTTGACTAGATTCTGACCCGAGTCAAGTGACCCACGTGCTAAAACCCTGGGCACAAAGCAGCAAAGTGAAGTGAAAGTCACTCAGTCGTGTCCTGCTCTTTGCGAACCTATGGACTATACAGTCCATGGGATGCTCCGGGCCAGAATACTGGAGTGGGTAGCCTTTTCCTTCTCCAGGGATCTTCCCAACCCAGGGATCAAACCCAGGTCTCCCTCATTGCAGGTGGATTCTTAACCAGCTGAGACACAAGGGAAACCCAAGAATACTGGAGTGGGTAGCCTATCCCTTCTCCAACGGATCTTCCTGAGTCAGGAATCGAACCGGGGTCTCCTGCATTGCAGGAGGATTTTTACCAACTGAGCTATCAGGGAGTAAAAGGAGACATAAATGCACTACTTGACTGACTCTCACATTAACTTTATTTAACATTGAAGTATAGTTGATTAATAATATTGTAAACTAAACAAAACACAGCAAAACCCAAACAGCCACACAAGATGAAATGGCTTAACCTATTTTAGAAAGTTTTAGTTGGTTGAGTGAGGACTCATTTGAAACCCCAAAGTTGGTAGGAAAAGTGTAGTGTTAGTTGCTCAGTCGTGTCCAACTCTTTGTAACATCATGGACTGTAGCCCACCAGGCTCCTCTGTTCATCAGGTTCTCCAGGAAAGAATACTGGAGTAGCTTGCTGTTTCCTTCTCCAGGGGATTCTCCCAACTCAGTGTTTGCACCAGGGTCTCCTGCATTGCAGGCGGAGTCTTTACCATCTGAGCCCCTTCCCTGTTTCTTGTTGACTGGGCAGGGTCTTCGTGCTGCGGGGCTTTCTCCATTTGCAGTGATGGGGAGGCTGCTCTCTAGCCGCGGTGCTCAGGCTTCTCTTCCTGGGGAGCACGGATCCTAGGGTCACAGGAATCAGCTGTGGCACAGGGGCTCTAGAGTACAGGCTCAGTAGTCAGGAAGATTATTTTAAAAGAAGACATTGGAGATGCAATGGATGCAAGAAGAAGTCGTCTCCGAGCCTCTCTTATCAGACTCAAAGCAGAAAGTTCTGGTAAGTACGGCTGCCAGATAGTTCCTCTCTGGGAGAGGCTGCTCCCAAGAGGAGGACAGTGAGTAAAACTAGGACAATAATTGTAGACACAGTGGGGGAAGGAGAGGGTGGGATGCATTGAGAGAGTAGCATGGAGACATACACGTGACCATGTGTAAAGCAGATGGCCAGTGGAAACTTGCCATATGACACAGGGAGCTCAGACCTGATGCTCTGTGACACCTAGAGGGGTGGGATGGGGTCAGAGGGAGGCTCAAGAGGGACAGGTCTCCCCAGGGCTGATTCATGCAGATGTATGGCAGGAACCAACAGAAAGTTGTAAGGCAATTATCCTCCAATTAAAAACAAAGACACTTACGTTAAAAAAAAAAATCACTCTTTCAGAGTTTTCTAGCCTGAAGAAGCAGGAAAGACCACTCACACCTGCAGAGACAAACATTATTATAAAGTGTCTCATCTCTGGTTTCTTAATTTATTTGTCTTTCCCAAAGAAATCCATTTGTTCTTCCAATAAAACCCTTTCTCCCTACACCCCTCTACTGAGTTAGGTACCGAAGCCTGTAGCTTTAATCATTTAGCAAGTTATACTTTTGTTGTCTCCTGTATATAATCCTTCCTCCTGGTAATTTGCCTTTTCTGTGTCTTTGTTGCAGACTTCGGTCAAAAAACCTTAGAGTATAAAGGCGGGATGTGTTTCTGTTCCAAGAACAGCAAAGTTTAACTGTTTCCACAATATGATGTTGCTATTGCATAAAATGTGTGGCCAGGTAAAGGAAGTAGTGGACAGAGTTCAGGCATTTAATGTTGCCCTAGAGACGACTATGTGCCAGGAACTAAAATAGGCATCAGAGACTAAGAAGGAAAGAGCACTCCCCACTTTAACAACAGGGAGCATTGGAGATAGTTCATCTGAAATCCATTTCACACAACTTTTTAAAAAAAATTGCAACTGAAGGATAATTGTTTTACAATATTATGTTGGTTTCCACTACACATTTCCATGAATCAGCCATAGGTACACATATGTCCCCTCCCTCTTGGGCCTCCTCTCCCACCTCCCACCCCATCCACCCCTCTAGGTTGTCACAGAGCACTGGGTCTGAGCTCCCTGGGTTATAGAGCAACTTCCCATTAGTGATCTATTTTACACCTGGTAATGGAAATGTTTCAATGCTCCTCTCTCAATTCGTCCCACCCTCTCCTTCCCCCACTGTGTCCACAGTCTATTCTCTATGTCTGCGTCTCTACTGCTGCCCGACAGAAAGGTTCATCAGTACCACCATCTTTCTAGATTCCATACATGTGCGTTAATGTAGGATATTTGTTCTTCTCTTTTCGACTTACTTCACTCTGTATTAAAAGCTCTACGTCCATCCACCTCATTAGAACTGAGTCAAATGCATTCCTTTTTATAGCTGTGGGTCATATCATTTAATTGGTATAAATGCTGGATCATTTTTCTGCCCTGGGGAATTGTCAACATCCTGGTTTTGGCTGATTGTGTTTTCACTCGAACTGTGAATCTATCCCTTATGTTCACGATGAGCTGTAGTTGATCTAGAGGCTTGAGGACAATCTGATTCAGCTTTTCATCAGGGCTGTGTTCCAAGCGGTGTTCTGTGTTGCCTGTTACAGCACACAGGGTAACACGGGATATCTGGCTGTCCCCAGCAGTAAGGGAAGGGCAGCAATCAGGTGATGTCAGCCTCCTCCATTGGAGTTTCACCCAACAGTTTCACTCTCCATTGTTTCCCAGCCTGTATTTCAGTAGACTTGCAGGATGGTGAACTTGCAGGATTTTCCTGATTCTGTTCATCCTCTTCTATCTGTTTTTAAATTCATTTAGCAACTTTGTGGCTCAGTGTCTTGACCTCCATCCCCTCTTCTCTCTCCTGCAGTTGCTCATTCCCACGAACAGTCCTCTACTTCATGATTACCAATATCTTTCATGTCCATAATCTCTGTTTCAAGCATTATAGTTTTCAGTAACACCTTTTATTTTTACTTTTCTAGTTTCACTTCCTGTCTTTAGTTCTACCCAGTCATAACCATTCATAAACCAACCATTACTTCCCACCCTCTTCCCTCACCTCTGGCAATGCAGGGTCTTTATTTTTTCAATTAAAGAACTTTTCCTCATCACCTCCAGTACATAAATCTAAGAGTCTGTGACAGAAAAATAAAGTGCTTATTATACAATGTGATATATATCTCAGTAAATCTGGGGAAGAGATAAAAATCATTTCTCTTTCTCATTGTAAAATAACCCATTTTATTTAGTATTCTTTTTCTTAAAATCTTTTATCTGATATTAATATGGCTGTGCTAGATTTCTTGTGTTATTGACTGGACAATATATTTCTTCCTTCCCCTCTGCTTCCAACCCATCAGTTTTCTCATGTTTAAAATGCAATTCTTTTTAAAATTTGTTATGTTTTTTGTTTTTTTTTTTCTTATTTTTTTGCCACACTGCACAGTTTGCAAGGTCTTAGTTTCCTGACCAGGAATTGAACCCTGGTCATGGCAGTGAAAGTGCTGAGTCCTAACTCCTGGATCTCCAGAAAATTCTCTAAAGTGCAGCTCTATTTTTTTTTTTTAACACGGACTATTTTTAAAGTCTTTACTGCTTCTGTTTATGTTTTGGTTTTTTGGCTGTGAGGTATGCCCACATACCTTAGTTCCACTACCAGGTATTGAACGAGCACTCCCTGCATTAGAAGGCAAAGTCTTAACCACTGGACTGCCAGGAAACCCCTAAAGTACAGATCTTGTCACAATACATTGTTACCCATGTTTCCTTCCCATGTGACAATCTATGTGTTTTCCCTGGAAATAGGCACAAGAAGACACTGCTTATGTGCAAGTTAATATTTTATTTCTTCCTCTTGAAACAGAGGAAGACTCTTATGATCATTGCCCACCTGCCCCATCATGTTCTCTGCCTGCTTTTTGCCTGTGAAACACTTTAGTCAAAGAAGAAGTGAGAAATGCTGAAATTTTCAAAGGATAACAGTCTAAAGAGACTAAATAATAATAATATAGTCATTAAGCACAGTCAAGGATCTTTAGTCCTTTCTCAAGGGCTGTAGATAATATTCTGAGCCACATCCTGTGAGCTGTCTTATAGATACTAAAATCTCAGGTGGAGAAGTTAACTACATGATGGCCAGACTGTACCCAGGACCTGAGCTGCCACCATTCTGAGAATTGACCCCAAAGAAATGGGAACAAGTGCACCCCGGAACTAAAGATAAACTGTACCTAAAACAACCAAAGCTATGACCAACCTAGACAGTATATTAAAAAGCAGAGACATTACTTTGCCAACAAAGGTCCATCTAGTCAAAGCTATGGTTTTCCCAATAGTCATGTATGGATGTGAGATTTGGACTAGAAGGAAAGCTGAGAGCCGAAGAATTGATGCTTTTGAACTGTGGTGCTGGAGAAGATTCTTGAGAGTCCCTTAGACTGCAAGGAGATCAAACCAATCAATCCTGAGGGAAATCAGTCCTGACTATTTATTGGAAGGACTGATGCTGAAGCTGAAACCACAATACTTTGGCCACTTGATATGAGGAACTGACTCACTGGAAAAGACCCTGATGCTGGTAAAGAGTGAAGGTGGGAGGAGAAGGGAACGACAGAGGATGAGAGGGTTGGATGGCATCACTGACTCCATGGACGTGAATAAGAGCTGGCTCCGGGAGTTGGTGATGGACAGGGAGGCCTAGCATGCTGCAGTACATGGGGTCACAAAGAGTCAGACATGACTGAGTGACTGAACTGACTGAAAACAACCAAGATGATGGTAGTCAGACCACTGAAGACCAATTGAAGATATAGAAATGACCATGCTGTTTCTGCATGTAACCCCCTCCCCCAACTCTGTCTATAAATGCTCTCACACTCTGCTTGTCAGCTGGGGGAGTGGGGGAATTGGCTTTTGGACAGATGTCTGCCACCCTCCCCCCCCCCCCCCCCCCCCAGTTGCCAGCATCTGAAATAAAGCAAATTTTCCTTTCCACCAGCCTGGCCTGTTTACTGGGTTTTGAGTGGTGAGCAGCCAGACCTGCCTCCCTGCCACCCTACCCGCCCCATGCATACCTTTCAGTAACAGATTTTGGTGCCCAACGTGAGGTCAGCTACTGCTGGCTATGACTGGCGCCTGAGCTTTCATGACACGACTCTTCTGGGTCTTCCAGAGGAGAACTATGTCTATGACAGTGAATCAGCCTTCTGCTCATGGCTAGCTAGCCTGGAGTAGGGGATTTGGGGGACATTCCTAGAAGCTGCCAAAACCATTTGTTTTGAGGATCCTCCCTGTTTCTCTCCTGCTCGGCACTGGCTGCCAACTTATGCTCTTCTTGATGGGATGGAAACTTGCATTTGGAATAAGCGGATGAGCTCCAAGACCCGGTAAGTCCACCAGTGTGCACACGAACAGCCTTCCCATTTGTAAGTGCTAGTGCTATTTGGACATTCTTGCCAGTTGCTTCTGATGTGTGTCTGATGTTGAGAACTGTTTGGGACACGAAGGGTTATTTGGGCATTTTGCCAATTGATTCTGACATCTGAGTATGATTGCAGACTGTTTGTGTCAAGGAAGTGTTTCTTTGGGACTCCGTACTGGTCACTCTCAGAGAGGGTTTATGACAGATCTGTCATTTGGTGTGTGAGTGTATATTCCATTTGTGTGACTGGTACTCCTGTTACCTTATGTAAAATGGGAAATTCAGATTCAATTCATTAAAAAAAATTAGCTGTGAAATTATGACTGAAAAAGAAAGATGATTTTTTTGGACAATGTATGGCTACAATATTCTTTAGATTCCAGAGAAAATTGGTTAAGATGAAGGTCTTGAAATTAAAAAAAAAAAAACAAAAAACAGTTCTTTTTGCATATGCAGTTAGGGAATGGGGTCACACAGAGTCGGACATGACTGAAGCAACTTAGCAGCAGCAGCAGTAGCTTGATAAAACACTTTTTTCAGACCCTGAGGAAATAGAAAAGTGCCTAGGAGAAAATTTGAAGTTAATGCTTATCATGTCCTTGAAATACAAACACAGTCCACTTTGCCTGGATCTTCAGCCTTGGGTAAATTGTAAAACTTCAAATCAAAGAAAAAAAGGAGAGAAGCCTTTAAAATTTAATGTTTAATTTGGCTATTCTGGCTCTATTCCATAAACTGATTACCTACTTTTGTCTTTTTCTATGACAAAGAGGGAAACTAAAGATGTTTGGGTTTATCATACATGCTGTATCACTGAAGAAAAATCACACTATGAAAAAAATGTTTTTGAGGTTATGAAATATGTTCTTAAGTTGTCAATCAGAAAGTCCTGGTGTAACATTTCAATCACTCATTTCTTGGTTTTGTTAAAATTTTCAAGGGTTAAAAACTGTGATATGTAAAAATGATAAGTGAAACATTTCAGTATGTAAAGCAAGTAGGATACATGTAGACAAAGAGAAGATATAAAGAATGGAGATATTTTTGTTGAGGAAAAATGATGATGATTTTGTCCTATCATTGTTTATTTCTGGATGAAGAAATGCAAGGCAAATTTGTTTGGATCTAGAAAGTGGCAAAGGCTTGTAAAAAAGGAATTTTGAAAAAAAATTGTATGCTGTCAGGATTAAGATTAGAATGACTTTAATTAGGTAAATGAATTTTGTTACTAACAGTAAACTGATGCAAGACTGAAGTTGGTTTTTCTCTGTTAAGAAAACAAAGTTCTTCTGGAATATTGATCTGATTTTGGTAACAGAGACTTCTAATGGAAGTAATTGTTTTGTTTCTAATCATACTTTTGACCCCAAGATTCAGGATGGAAAAATTGTCCAGTAAGCTGTCTCAGAGCATAACTGCTCATGATGTGTAGCATTGCTGGCTTTAAGTGTACTGCTTAAAGCACATGTATGGATATGAATGACAAAATGTATAGCATTTCCTATTAACCTCCGAGTCTGTTCATGATGTCTGATTAGTTAACTAGCCAAATATAAACATAAAGAGGAGGTCTAGCACCGAGGGATGTGGATGGACCCAGAGCAGGCAAATGAACCTGGCAGCGTTAGAAAAAAATATAGTATCATTGTTCTCTGTGGAAAGAGTTAACAACTTAAAAGGTGAAAATGAGGGAAGAAATAGTCACATTTTGAGGTATGGGCAAGTCATTCTGGCCTATACATGATTTAATTTAAACCTGAGGCTAAACAAAACAGCCTGTTTGTGGCCTCTTAAACATACATTGTATATCTGCTTTAATCATTAAGAAAAAAATAGTACAAAGGTGGATTTTTATTATTATACTCATTGTACTATGTCTCCAGGAGTTGGCGATGGAAAGGGAATCCTGGTGTGCTGCAGTCCATGGGGTCACAAAGAGTCAGATACAACTGAGTGACTAAACTGAACTGAACTGATGGATGAGGTGGCCATCTCATGGAAAGCTGTGAAGGATTTTTAAAATGATTTATTCTTGGTGTAGATTGATTATAGGATAAAACAGTTGGCAGAAGCAGGAGACAGAGCGATTCATGAACATGTTATTCCACCAAAATTCATACAGATGGGTGGTTCCCACAGGGCAGGGAGTCAGTGAATGGTTGTGGGCAGGGCAACAAGGTGAGGAAGGGGTTTTGGGAGATGACTGAGGATCTGCTGTCTTTCCAGGGACTGCAGTGCAATGTGGACACCCTCTAGGCTTTATACATTCCTCTTCTCTCACCACATGCCTCCCACTTTACTGGCCACACGAACCTAGAAAAGTCACCTAACCTTCCCTCTGACCCTCTAAAGGCCTGGCAAAGAAGTGGAGAAATAAGACAAAGGATGAGTCCTTACATAACCCATGTAAGATGGTGTTACCAAAAGGTACATGTTGGGTGATTCAGCTGCTTGCCGCTCAAAAGCTAGTAAACAAACCAGGTCGGTGGAAAGGAAAGTTGGTTTTATTTCAGATGCCAGCAACTGGGGGGCAGGGGGAGGGTGGCAGACAATTGTCCAAAGGCCAACTCTGCATCTGCCCCAACAAGCAGTGTTGAGGGCATTTACAGACAGAGTTGTGGGGGTTCCATGCAGAAACAGCACAGTCATCTTTAACAGTCATCTTTAAATAGGTGATCACTGGTCTGACTAGCATCATCTTGGTTGTTTTCAGTTCAGTTCAGTCACTCAGTCGTGTCCGACTCCATGCAACCCCATGAACTGCAGCATGCCTGGCCTCCCTGTCCATCACCAACTCCCGGAGTTCACTCAAACTCACGTCCATTGAGTCAGTGATGCCATCCAGCCATCTCATTCTCTGTCATCCCTTTCTCTTCCTGCCCCTAATCCCTCCCAGCATCAGAGTCTTTTCCAATGAGTCAACTCTTCGCATGAGGTGTTCAAAGTATTGGAGTTTCAGCCTCAGCATCAGTCCTTCCAATGAATACCCAGGACTGGTCTCCTTTAGGATGGACTGGTTGGATCTCCTTGCAGTCCTAGGGACTCTCAAGAGTCTTCTCCAACACCACAGTTCAAAAGCATCAATTCTTCGGTGCTCAGCTTTTTCACAGTCTAACTCTCACATCTATACCAGACTACTGGAAAACCATAGCCTTCACTAGATGGACCTTTGTTGGCAAAGTAATGTCTCTGCTTTTTAATATGCTGTCTAGGTTGGTCATAACTTTCCTTCCAAGGAGTAAACATCTTTTAATTTCATGGATAAAGTCACCATCTGCCATGATTTTGGAATTCAAGAAAATAAAGTCTGTCACTATTTCCATTGTTTCACCATCTATTTGCCATGAAGTGATGAGACCAGATGCCATGACCTTAGTTTTCTGAATGTTGAGTTTTAAGCCAACTTTTTCACTCTCTTCTTTCACTTTCATCAAGAGGCTCTTTAGTTCCTCTTCACTTTCTGCCATATGGGTGGTATCATGTGCATATCTGAGGTTATTGATATGTCTCCTGGCAGTCTTGATTCCAGCTTCTGCTTCACCCCGCCCAGCATTTCGCATGATGTACTCTGCATATAAGTTAAATAAGCAGAGTGACAATATACAGCCTTGACACACTCCTTTCCCAATTTGGAACCAGTCTGTTGTTCCATGTCTGGTTCTAACTGTTGCTTCTTGACCTGCATACAGATTTTTCAGGAGGCAGGTCAGGTGGTCTGGTATTTCCATCTCTTTAAGAATTTTCCAGTTTGTTGTGATTTACACAAAGTCTTTGGCATGGTCAATAAAGCAGAAGTATATGTTTTTCTGGAACTCGCTGGCTTTTTTTGATGATCTGATAGATGTCAGCAATTTGATCTCTGGTTTCTCTGCCTTTTCTAAATCCAGCTTGAACATCTGGAAGTTCACAGTTCATGTATTATTGAAGCCTGGCATGGAGAATTTTGAGCATTACTTTGCTATCATGTGATATGAGTGCAGTTGTGCAGTAGTTTGAACATTCTTTGGCATTGTATTTCTTTGGGGTTGGAATGAAAACTGACCTTTTCCAGTCCTGTGGCCACTGCTGAGTTTTCCAAATTTCCTAGCATATTGAGTGCAGCACTTTCACAGCATCATCTTTTAGGATTTGAAATAGCTCAACTGGAATTCCATCACCTCCACTAGCTTTGTTTGTAAGTGATGCTTCCTAAGGCCCACTTGACTTCACACTCCAGGATGTCTGGCTGTAGGTGAGTGATCACAGCATCATAGTTATATGGGTCATTAAAATCTCTTTTGTATAGTTCTGTGTGTTCTTGCCACCTCTTCTTAACATCTTCTACTTCTGTTAGGTCCATACCATTTCTGTCCTTTATTGTGCCCATCTTTGCATCAAATGTTCCCTTGGTATCTCTAATTTTCTTGAAGAGATCACTAATCTTTCCCATTCTATTGTTTTCCTCTATTTCTTTGCACTGATCACTGAGGAAGGCTTTCTTATCACTCCTTGCTATTCTTTGGAGCTCTGCATTCAAATGGATATATCTTTCCTTTTCTCCTTTGCCTTTCCCTTCCCTTCTTTTCTCAGCTACTTGTAAAACCTCCTCAGACAACCATTTTGCCTTTTTGCTTTTATTTTTCTTGGGGGTGGTCTTGATCACTGCCTCCTGTACAATGCCTATGGTATTTGCTTGCAGTGTCCCTCCCTCCCCACAACACAACTGAACAAATGAGCCTAATTAAGTAGTCACCTTCATCCCCTTGTGTGAGGGCGGAAATTAGACACTGAACAGGCATACAAAGAGAGGAAGCCAAAATAAACAAAGAAGGGGGAGACCACTCTGGAAGTAACAGGTGCAGCAGATTAAAACCCCACATTTATGTACTTATTTATTTTAATTGGAGGCTAATTACAATATTGCAGTGGTTTTGCCATACACTGACATGAATCAGCCATGGATATACATGTGTTCCCCATCCTGAACCCCCCTCTCACCTCCCTCCCCATCCCATCCCTCAGGGTGATCTCAGTGCACCAGCCCTGAGTACCCTGTCTCATGCATCAAACCTTGACTGGCGATCTGTATCATATATGATAATATACATGTTTCAATGCTGTACACTCAAATCATCCCACTCTCGCCTTCTCCCACAGAGACTGAAAGACAGTTCTGTTACATCTGTGTCTCTTTTGCTGTCTCACATATAGGGTCATGTTACCATCTTTCTAGATTCCATATATATGTGTTAGTATAATGCATTGGTGTTTTTCCTTCTGACTTACTTCACTCTGTGTAATAGGCTCCAGTTTCATCCACCTCATTAGAACTGATTCAAATGTATTCTTTTTAATGGCTGAATAATATTCCATTGTGTATATGTACCACAGCTTTCTTATCCATTCGTTTGCCAATGGACATCTAGGTTGCTTCCATGTCCTGGTTATTATAAACAGTGTTGTGATGAACATTGGAGTACACGTGTCTCTTTCAGTTCTGGTTTCCTCGGTGTGTATGCCCAGCAGTGGGATTGCTGGTTCATATGGCAATTCTCAGGGAAGGCAATGGCAACCCACTCCAGTACTCTTGCCTGGAAAATCCCATGGACGTGGACAGAGGAGCCTGGTAGGCTACTGTCCATGGGGTCGTGAAGAGTTGGACATGACTGAGTGACTTCACTTTCACTTTTCACTTTCATGCATTGGAAAAGGAAATGGCAACCCACTCCAGTATTCTTGCCTGGAGAATCCCAGGGACAGAGGAGACTGGTGGGCTGCCGTGTATGGATCACAGAGTCGGACACAACTGAAGTGACTTAGCAACAGCAGCAGCAGCATGGCAGTCTATTTCCAGTTTTTTAAGGAATCTCCACACTGTTCTCCATAGTGGCTGTACTAGTTTCATTCCCACCAACAGTGTAAGAGGGTTCCCTTTTCTCCTCACCCTCTCCACCATTTATTGTTTGTAGACTTTTTGATAGCAGCCATTCTGACTGGTGTGAAATGGTACCTCATTGTGGTTTTGACTTGCATTTCTCTGATAATGAGTGATGTCGAGCATCTTTTCACGTGTTTGTTAGCCATCTGTATGTCTTCTCTGGAGAAATGTCTGTTTAGTTATTTGGCCCATATTTTGATTGGGTTGTTTAATTTTCTGGAATTGAGTTGCAGGCGTTGCTTGTATATTTTTGAGATTAATTCTTTGTCAGTTGCTTCATTTGCTATTATTTTCTCCCATTCTGATGGCTGTCTTTTCACCTTGCTTATAGTTTCCTTTGTTGTGCAAAAGCTTCTCAGTTTAATTAGGTCTCATTTGTTTATTTTTGCTTTTATTTCCATTACTCTGGGAGGTGGGCCATAGAAGATTCTGCTGAAATTTATGTCAGAGAGTGTTTTGCCTATGTTTTCCTCTAGGAGTTTTATAGTTTCTGGTCTTATGTTTAGGTCTTTAATCCATTTAGAGTTTATTTTTGTGTTTGGTGTTAGAAAGTGTTCTAGTTTCATTCTTTTACAACTGGTTGACCAGTTTTCCCAGAAACACTTATTAAAGAGATTGTCTTTTCTCCATTGTATATTCTTGCCTCCTTTGTCAAAGGTAAGGTGTCCATAGGTGCATGGATTTATCTCTGGGCTTTCTATTTTGTTCCATTGATCTATATTTCTGTCTTTGTGCTAGTACCATACTGTCTTGATGACTGTAGCTTTGTAGTAGAGCCTGAATTCAGGCAGGTTGATTCTTCCAGTTCCATTCTTCTTTCTCAAGATTGCTTTGGCTACTCGAGATTTTTTGTATTTCCATACAAATTGTGAAATTATTTGTCCTAGTTCTCTGAAAAATACCATTGGTAGCTTGATAGGGATTGCATTGAATCTATAGATTGCTTTGGGTAGTATACTCATTTTCACTATATTGATTCTTCCAATCCATGAACATGGTATATTTCTCCACCTATTTGTGTCATCTTTGATTTCTTTCATCACTGTTTTATAGTTTTCTATATATAGTTCTTTTGTTTCTTTACATAGATTTATTCCTAAGTATTTTGTTCTTTTCATTGCAATGGTGAATGGAATTTTTCCTTAATTTCTCTTTCTGTTTTCTCATTGTTAGTGTATAAGAATGTGTCCGGAAGCATTTAACAGGAGGCCTCCTGTGTGCTGTTTTGGATCTGTCAGGAATCCTCTGTTCCTTATTAATTCCCAAATTATTCAGGAATTAAGAAGAGAGGCAAGCCTCACCTGGGGCTGAGGAATCCAGGAATTTCCTTCGTTAGTTTTTCAATATGGTGATAAGTACCCTCGTCCTTCTTATGAACCATATGGTAAAAGTGATTGTTTACAAGTCTCTCTCTTTTTAATATGGATCACCTATGTTTTGTAAGTCTGGAATTTTAATCTTTATCTTTGCTGAGAATAACTACAGTACATATGCCTACACCATGTTGATTAAATCACCTTTGCTCCATCAGAGCTTTGGTCCCCATGTCTTTCTCTCTCTCTCTCAGACTAATTCTTTTGGAGTGTAGAGACCTGTCATGCTCATTCTCCTGCCCAGGCTTCTAACACCCTCTGGTGAAGGCAGAGGGCATCAGGTGCCTTCGTGAGCAACACAAGCCCTGTGTCAAAGGGCTTTATTTGTTTTCTGCATAAACCAAGGAAATATCAGCCTCTTTCTGTCTCTCTTTTAATATCTTATCATAGACTCTGGACCACCAGGTTCTGGTCTATTAGAGGACCTCAACAGGAATGCAAGGGATTTTTGTGTGTTAATTTTATATCCTGCAACTTTACTATATTCATTGATTAGCTCTAGTAATTTTCTGGTAGAGTCTTTCGGGTTTTCTATGTAGAGGATCACATCATCTGCAAACAGTGAGAGTTTTACTTCTTCTTTTCCAACCTGGATTCCATTTATTTCTTTTTCTTCTCTAAGTGTTGTGGCTAAAACTTCCAAAACTATGTTGAATAGTAGTGGTGAGAGTGGGCATCCTTGTCTTGTTCCTGACTTTAGGGGAAATGCTTTCAATTTTTCACTATTGAGGATAATGTTTGCTGTGGGTTTATCATATATGGCTTTTATTATGTTGAGGTATGTTCCTTCTATGCCTGCTTTCTGGTGGGTTTTTATCATAATTGGATGTTGAATTTTGTCAAAGCCTTTCTCTACATCTATTGAGATAATCATATGGTTTTTATCTTTCAATTTGTTAATGTGCTGTATCACATTGATTAATTTGTGAATATTAAAGAATCCTGGCATCCCTGGGATAAAGCCCACTTGGTCATGATGTATGATGTTTTTAACGTGTTGTTGGATTCTGTTCACTAGAATTTTGTTAAGGATTTTTGCATCTGTGTTCCTCAGTGATATTGGCCTGTAGTTTTCTTTTTTTGAAGCATCTTTGTCTGAAAACCCTGCATTTAATACTGGAGGCTGTGCATTTGGGTGGCACCTATAGACCCCTCAGTCATGTCTGACTCTGCAACCCCATGGACTATACAGTCCATGGCATTCTCCAGGTCAGAATACTGGAGCGGGTAACCTTTCCCTTCTCCAGAGGATCTTCCCAACCCAGGGATCGAACCCAGGTTTCCCACACTGCAGGCAGATTCTTTATGAGCTGAGCCACAAGGGAAGAAATATCAATAACCTCAGATATGCAGATGGTACCACCTTTATGGCAGAAAGTGAAGAGGAACCTAAAGAGCCTCTTGATTAAAGTGAAAGAGGAGAGTGAAAAAGTTGGCTTAAAGTTCAGCATTCAGAAAACTAAGATCATGGCATTTGGTCTCATCACTTCATGGAAAATAGATGGGGAAACAGTGGAAAGAATGGTTGACTTTATTTTTGGGGGGGCTCCAAAATCACTGCAGATGGTAACTGCAGCCATGAAATTAAAAGATGCTTGCTCCTTGGAAGAAAAGTCATGGCCAACCTAGACAGCGTATTAAAAAGCAGAGACATTACTTTGCCAACAAAGGTCTGTCTAGTCAAAGCTGTGGCTTTTCCAGCAATCCTGTATGGATGTTAGAGTTGGACTATAAAGAAAGCTGAGTGCCAAAGAATTGATGGTTTTGAACTGTGGTGTCGGAGAAGACTCTTGAGAGTTCCTTGGACTGCAAGGAGACCAAACCAGTCCATCCTAAAGGAAATCAATCCTGAATATTCATTGGAAGGACAGATGCTGAAGCTGAAACTCCAATACTTTGGCCACCTCATGCGAAGAGCTGACTCACTGGAAAAGACCCTAATGCTGGGAAAGATTGAAGGGAGGAGAAGGGGACGACAGAGGATGAGATGGTTGGATGGCATCACCAACTTAATGAACATGAGTTTGAGTATAATCCTGGAGTTGGTCCTGGGCAGGGAAGCCTGGCATGCTGCAGTCCATGGGGTCACAAAGTGTTGAACATGACTGAGCGAATGAATTGAACTGAACTATAGACCCCACAAGAGACTGACCCAGAATTGCCTATGAAAGTCCAGGAGTCTGTTGTGGAGGCGTGGGTTGACATTGGCCCGTTGCAGTATCATGGGCACTGAATACCACAGTTCGTTCACAAGACCTTTTGAAGGAGGTTGCCATTATCTTCATTACCCCTGCATAGTCTTAGGCCAAACAACAGGGAGGGAACACAGGCCTGCCCATCAGCAGAAAATTGGATTAAAGATTTACTGAGCATGGCCCCCCTCAGAACAAGGCCCAGTTTCCCCCATAGTCAGTCTCTCCCATCAGGAAGCTTCCATAAGCCTCTTCTCCTTATCCATCAGAGGACAAACAGAATAAAAACCACAATCACAGAAACTAATCAAATTGATCACATGGACCACAGCCTTGTCTAACTCAATGAAACTATGAGCCATGCCATGTAGGGCCAACCAAGATGGATGGGTCATGGTGGAGAGTTCTGACAAAATGTGGTCCACTGGACAAGGAATGGCAAACTACTTCAGCACTTTTGCCTTGAGATCCCCATTAAGAGTATGAAAAGGCAAAAGATATGACCTCATCCATCACTTCATAATTTTCATATGAAAGTGAGGCCAGATCAGAGAAGAAGTTCTCATCTCACAGAGTCCCTTCATCACCTTCTCTTCACTCCCTCTTCTCTCTCCTTGCCCCAATTTCCCTCTGCATTTCTTTTCTCCTGCAGCACGATCTAGGCCTCACCATTGATAAATGAGACATGGCTTTAAAGACTCATTTTGTATTCCAAGTAGTTTAACAAAATGTTTCCTCTCCAAATCAAATACTGTGGTCTCCCTTTGATAATTTCTGGTAAATGAAAGGTTCCTCATCTTGGGTCATGTAAAATATTATGTGTAGGTGTGATTCTTTCATTATATGGCTCATCAAATGTAACTGAGCACTTACTGTGTTCCAGACCCTGTTTTAGCTACTGGGAAGCAAAAGCGGGGTTCAAGTGTTATGGTCTGAAGTTCTCCCCACTTCTGAATTCATAGGTTGAAGTATTAACCCCTACAACCTCAGAATGTGACTGTATGTGGTGGTAGGGCCTTAACGAGGGAATGAAGGGGCTTCCCTGATGGTCCAGTGGTTAAGTATCCACCTTCCAATTCAGAGGGTGTGAGTTTGATCTTTGTTCAGACTAAGTCCAAATGGCAACTACTGAGCCCAAGTTCAGCCACTAAGACCCAACGTAGCCAATAAATAAATGTGAGACTTAAATGAAGAAAGGGCTTCCTTGGTGGCTCAACAGATAAATAACCTGCGTGCAGTGAGAGAGACCCGGGTTCGATTCCTGGGTTGGGAAGATCCCCTGGAGAATAGAATAGCAACCCACTTCACTATTCTTCCCTAGAGAATCCCATGGACAGAGGAGCTTGGCAGGGTACAGTCTATGGAGTTGCAAAGAGTTGGACATGACTGAGCGACTAACACTTCACACTTCAAATAAAGAAAATTATTTTCAAATGAGGTAATTAAAGTTAAATGAGGTCGTAAGAGTGAGCCCTAAGGAAATAAAACTAATGTTCTTATACCAAGAGGATATTACAATGCAGAGAACATAGACAGAGACCAAGGGGTGAGAGATTTAGCAAATAATATTACAAGACAGCCAGATACATTGAATTTAGGTAAAGAATGAACACATATTTAAATACATATATTATATACACATATATTATGCATATTAATTATACTTATTTTAATATGTGTACATACACAGGTGCAGGCATATATCATTTTAATATGCTTCACAGATACTGCATTTTTTTTGCAAACTCAAGGTTCATGGCAACCCTGAGTTGTCAGATAATGGTTAGCATTTCTTAGCAATAAAGTATTTTTACATTAAGGTATATACTTTTGGCGGGGGGGGGGGGGGCAGGGGCATGCTGAATGGCTTGTAGGATCTTAGTTCCCCAACCAGGGATCAAACCTGTGTCCCTTGCTTTGGAAGGCAGATTCTTAACCACTGGACCACCAGGGAAGACTCTTGTCTTTTCAGTCTTAATTGCTACCTTTTAATCCCAACCAACTATTTATCAACTAACCATTACTTCCCACCCACTTCTTCCACCACTGGAAATGCAGGGTTTTTTTTGTTTTTGTTTTTTTTTTTTAAGAGCTTTTCCTCATCAACTCTATTGCATAACTCTAAGAGTCTCCTACAGAAAAGAAAAGAAAAAAGACCATTTATACCATGTTACACTACACCTTAATAAAGCTAGGGGAAAAGATACAAATGATCATTTCTCTTTCCCATTATGAATTGATCCACTTTATTATTATTCTCATTTCATCAACATCCATTTTTATAGTAATATAGCTAGCCTAGCTTTCTCATATTGCTGTTGGCACAATATTTACATTCCTTTCCTTTTACTTCTGACACATTTGCATCCTCATATTTAAAGTGCAATTCTTTAAAAAAAATTTTTTTTAATTTATTTATTTTTGGCTGTGGCAGGTCTTTGCTGTGCAGGCTTTTCTCTAGCTGTGGTGAGCAGGGGTTACTCTTTAGCTGCAGTGTGTAGGCTTTTCACTGTGGTGCCTTCCCTTGTGGTTCCCAGGCTCTAGAGCACAGGCTCAGTAGTTGGTGCACCAGCTTAGTTGCTCCACGGCATGTCGAATCTTCCTGGATCAGGGATTGGACCTATGTCTCCTGAATTGGCAGGTGGACTCTTTACCACTGAGCCACCAAGGGAACCCCCAAGGTATTGTCTTTGGCTATTGTGGACTCGTTGCTTACTCGCTAAGTCATGTTTGACTCTTCTGTGACCCCATGGACTGTAGCCCATCAGGCTCCTCTGTCCATGTGATTTCCCAGGCAAGAATACTGGAGTGAGTTGCCATTCCCTCCTCCATAAAGTACAACTCATGACAGAATACAATGACTGAGTTTCTTTCCTATGTGAGTTTCTTTCCTATTGCTGGAAATAGGCACAAGGAGGAGATTTTTATGTGCTAATTAATATTTTATTTCTTCCTCCAGTTCCTGCTTACATTCTTGTACATTGTTTTGTGAACTTTATCTTGTTGTATGCTTATGAAACATGGACTTTTCTGTATGTATATTTTTAATTTATACAACTTTAAAGTCATTTTATCTTCTGTCAATGAATACACAGCTATAAATGCATGCTGTGTTCATACTTTATCAAGGCTCACAGTGTCCCATGAACCAGCAGACCCTCAAGTGCATGGAGGGATTCCACACAGCAGCTGTTTCCTGTGGTTAAGATGACTCAGCACCAGGGATGTTTTCGTAAAGAGTTTGAGAGGTGGAGGTTGGTGGTTGTTGCTCATTGTTTTCCTGCAGGCTGTGTCGGATCCCATATCCAAAGTATATAACAGATCCTAGTAGGGAAATGAGACAGTGAGAAGGGAAAGTAGATGCTCTCCTCACTTACAAATGCCCAGTTGTTGTTTAGTCACTAAGTCATAAAAGGCCTCCTATTATGGCATCTGACACAGTTTGGGGATAAAGTAAAAGGAAGTGGTTCAGTCACCCAAGAGGCCTCTTTAGCCCAGAAGGCAACTTACCAATCGCATTCCAGACTCCAAATTGGGTCCATGTTTCAGACGTTATCTGCATCATCAAGTAAACATTCACGAAGATGCTGACCAGTGGGAGGACAGGCAGAGCAGGGGCCTGTGGGCAGAGTCAGTTCATCCATGAACACACCCCAGACATCTGAAAGGGAGACCCTACCCCATGTAGGCAAGAACACTAGTCCTCAGCCTGTATGTTAAGTCCCTACTGAGACTGGATTTTTAAACACTGAGTGTGGATCAGGGACAGGTCCACTGGTTGTAGCAACTCCCCTCAATTCCTTGTCCAGTGAAGGACTTTTAGACCTCAAAGCATGCACTTTATTCACTCAAGTGGATATTTTCAGCATGTAAGATCATCTACCTTGAAGTGAAGAGAAGAAGGGTTTTGGGGCTGCCTCCAGATGATGACCGTGACCCCAGTGATGAGCAGCAGCAGCAGCACAGCCACTGTTGTGAGCACGGGGTCTCCAGAGAACAACTGGCTGCGCCACTGGGCCAAGATCAGGCTCAGGATAATCAGCAGGAGAACTGCAAGGGTCAAGGTGGAGAACAGGCTGGACTCCAGAAGACAAAGATGCCAGGACCTTGGGCCACACCCCTCCCCAGGCTGCCCACATCAGGAATGGCTATCATATTTCCAGGATTCCTCCTCAGCTGACAAAGACACAGAATTCCACCCTATCCTGTCAGTTTTAGAATGCGACCAAAGAGAAATTCCACTGCTCACCGAGCAGGAAGGCACATCCATAGACAATCTGGCCAGATTTCTGGGTGGGGGTGGTGCTGGTAGGGAACCACAGAGTCTTTAGGATGTTTGAGGTTCCTGCTTCAGGTACAGAGTCCAGAGGATGTTCTTCAACTTTAGGCTCCATCTCAACTTCCTCCTCTGTTTTCTCATTCAGGTCTGGCTGGTACCTGGATAGAGGTATTAAGGCAATAATAACAGCAGTCCCTACTAATCCAACATCAGTCTATTTGTTTCTTTCCTGCCTTACAAAGAATAAGACATATAGAAGGCAGCATGAAACCAGAAGAGGATTACCTCTCCATCCACCCCCAGGGGTCCAAGACCCCCAGCCAAGGTATAGGGGACTCTCACCTGAGGACAAGCACATAAAAAGTCGCAAGGGTATAAGCAAGCATGATCCCAGTTAACATGAGTTCCACAATATGACCAAGGTCCAAGAGTAACACCATGATGGCTAGAATGAGGGCAGGAGCAAGGTAGAGAAGGGGGTGAGAAACCACTATAAAAATCCAAGTTAAGGAAATTGACTGGAGAAAGAGTGGGTTTTGTGTATTCACCTGCAAGACTTCCAGAAGACACGATGGCCACCATAGGGGTGCTTGTGCGGGCATGGATCTGGGCAAGGCCCCGGAAAAGGAGCCCGTCCTTAGCCATTGCACAGGCGAACTGAGACATGAAAAATATGCTAAACAGAAGGCTGGAAAAGAAAATAGAAACACGTGTGGGGATGCGGAGAAGAGGGATAGACTAGGGTATCTCCTCTCTTGTCTACATGGGGTAAGGTGTCTTGCTCTCTTGTCTGTCAATCTCAAGGGCTGGAATATCTGAAAACCAGACAGTAGACAGGGAGAAAACCATGACACTGACCTGTATAAAAAAGAACACAGGAAAAGAACAGCCATGATGTAGCTGGCAGGAGCCCACCCGATTTGGAGAAAGGCCTCTGGTAAAGGATTGTAATGATGAATCTGGTAGTAGGGCACCATAAGGGTGAGTGCTGCTGAGACTCCAAAATATGTCAAAAAACCAACAGAGATGGAGACCATCATGCTCAAGGGGATGGAACGCTGAGGATTTCGGGCTTCTCTCCCTGCAGGGCGGGTAGAAGTCTTGGGTAAGGAAAACACACTGGTGTGAAAGGGGAAAAAGAAATCCCCTTTCCTCTTACATCTTCCAAAGCAGGCTAACCATCTACCAACCCCTGTGCCAACAGGCAGCTGAAACTGTGCCCAAGCCCCAGATGGAGTACATAATAACCGTGTTACCTGTAGCGACCACGGCTTCAACAGCAAAACATGGGTAGAAACATAAAGCTGCTCCTCGGAGAATCCCATCAAAGCCAAAGGGCACAAACCCTCCAGAACCCAGAGGGCCCAAGCTATGGTGAGAGAAGGGATAAGGAAGAACATGGGTGGGGTGTGTTCAGCCATCTCTACTGGATTCCTCCCTTCATACCACAAGTCCTGGGCTCCAGCACCCCCATCATCTGATCGTGTGGATTCACCAGCCCAGATCTCTCTAGTTCCTACCGTATTCCCAGCTCTGCACTGCCCCCTCCCCCACTTCACAAGCATTACTCTGGCCAAGGGTCATAGCCTCCTAACCTATAGATGTCACTGGATCCGGATGTGTTCAGTCTATAGTCCTGTTCTGTGAGCTGCCAGTTGTGCAGGTCTCCCTTAATGAAGCCAGAGATGATCGTGAAGATTGGAACAAAAATTTTGATGCCTGTGAACACTTTGAAAATCAGGGGTGACGTATGAAGTCCCAGAAGTGTTACTCCTATGGGAAAAAAGGAATATGAAACACTCAAAAAAAAAAAATCTATATATAGAGAAAGCAGACTAATGGTTTCTAGAGGTGGATAATTGGCAGACTATGGTGTGGTGGTGGACAGATAGCAACTGCTCAGTGGGTACAGGAAGCAGTCTTTCCTTTGAGGAGATGAACATGTTTGGAAGTAGATGGAGGCAATGGTTGCATAACATGGTGAGTGTACTAAGTGCCACTGAATTGTACACTTTCAGATGGTTAATTTCTTATCTCACAATACATGTCTATGAAATCATCAGGTTGTATACCTTAAACTTATACAGTGCTATATGTCATATAGATCTAAATGAAGCTGGGAGAGAATAATAAAATTTTTAATTTTATGCTATGAGAATTTCCTTTAACCTGAAAAAAAATTACTTTTGGTCTCAATGCAGAGGAAGAAACTTGTTGGTCCAAGTAAAAGATTCTGAGCAGGGGTGATTTTGTTCCCCAAGCAGTTGGCTCTGTCTGGAGACTTTCTGATTGTCACAGCTTTTTAGGAGGACGGGTGTCACTGGTATCTAGTGAGTAAAGGCCAGGGATGCTACTGAACACCTGAAAATGGTTTCTTAAAAACCTTACAATGCACGGGACACCCCCCCCCCCCATACACACAATGATCCAGCCTGAATTGTCAGTAGTGCCAAGGATGAAAGACAACAGTGTGTGTCCTCCCCTCCTGGCACCTTTGTTTCTAGTCCTAACCCCCCTCATTCTGCCACCCAAGCCTTTCCCTCCCCAGCTCCTGCTCCACACCCCACTCTTCTCATCCTGTCTCTGTCCCCTTCTCACCAATCATCACCAGCAACAGGGCCAGAGCGACAAAGTCTGGGAACGTGGCCAGGAAAGAGGGCATATACGGAGAGAAGGTCCCCTCTAATGCCTGAGAGATGTGGTTTCCAATAAGGCTGTCAAAGGTGATGCTCCACACTTTGGACAAACTGGCAGTGGCTGCAGAGGCAGAAGAAATATTCACTAACAAGTATAAATTGATTCTTGACTGTGTGTCATGGGATGTATTAAAAAAAAGAAAGACAAAGTACCTAATCTCAAAGAGCTTCTCTTCTTGGGGTGGGAAGAGCAGACCCAGATAACTCACAAAATAAGTCACTATTTGATATAATTAGGAGATCACTGTTATGCAAGAGAAGAACACAGAAAAGTGGGACCAGGGAGGCTGAGAGATAAGGGTGGAAATTTTATATCTAGTGGTAAAGGAAAATCCCACGAAGACAACAGCTGGGCAGAGACTTCAATATGATGAAGGGATGAGTGTGTGGGACATGCAACCCACTCCCTACAGTTTCTTGTCCTTTGAATTCTTGGTCCATCATTTAAGGAAAACAGGATAGAGCTGAGTAGAATGAAGTTATGGAAATTTCCTGCCACTATTATCTACCTCACCCACAAGGTAGATAACAAACTGCTTGTGAATGAGAGAAGACCACAATCCTCCTCTCTCCTAGTTTCCTGATCTTAAGTCCCAGGCCTTCCTCCTGCTACCTCCACCCCCCTGCCCCATCACCTCACCAATAAGTAAGGTAAGGATGAGGTTCCAGCCAGTGATGAAGGCGTACAGTTGTCCCATGGTGACATAGCTGTAGAGATACACAGAACCGGAGCATGATACCCTGGCCCATAACTCAGCATAGCAGAGAGCACACATCAGACAAGGCAGGGCGGCCACCAAGAAGGAGATGGCAATTGCTGGTCCAGTTATGTATTTGGCCACTATACCAGCCACGACGTATATGCCAGCCCCCAGGGTGTTGGCCACACCCAAGATCACCATCTGCAGGGTGTTCAGTTGAGCCACAGGACTCTCAATCTCCTCTTTGGGCTCCAGCCGCCGCCTGTGGACCAGTTTTTGACCAAGTTGGTGAACATACTGGCGCAGCATCCTAGACGGAGTTGAGGAGGCTACGATCTGCTGAGAATGCAAGACACAAGGTCATTAAGAATGTCCATCCTAAACAACAAGGTCGTACTGTATAGCCCAGGAAACTCTTTTTGATATCCTGTGATAAAGCATAATGGAAAAGAATAATAATTCATATAATTATTAATTCAAAGAATAATAATTCAAAGAATAATTCATAATGAAAAAGAATGTATATATGTGTATCACTGAATCACTTTGCTATACAGTAGAAATTAATACAACACTGTAAACAGCTTTACTTCAATTAAAAAAAAAAAAGTTCCATCTTCCCTTGACCCTGGGAGTCTAATTCCATGGAGCAATGGAGTGATGCAGAGCGAATGGTAAAAGGACACACTGGGCAAGTTCTCTGTCTCTGAGCTTTTGTGTCTTAAATATAAATACATCTTTTAATATGATTCAAAATTACTGGAAGAGTTGCTTGAAGAGAAGTGAGATAGAGTGGATTATCTCTGCCCAAATGTGCCTCTTTGGTGGGTAGATTGTTTTGTGTTGAAGGCAGTTAAGACCCAGCAGACTCAGGAGAAGCTCCTTGTCTCTCCCTTCAGTTCAGTTCAGTTCAGATGCTCAGTTGTGTCTGACTCTTTGTGACCCCAGGGACTGCAGCACACCGGGCTTCCCTGTCCACCACCAACTCTCAGAGCTTACTCAAACTCATGTCCATTGAGTCAGTGATGCCATCTAACCATCTTGTCCTTTGTTATCCCCTTCTCCTTCTGCCTTCAATCTTTCCCAGCATCAGGGTCTTTTCCAGTGAGTCAGTTCTTTTCATGAGGTGGCCAAAGTATTGGAGTTTCAGCCTCAGCATCTGTCCTTCCAATGAATATTCAGGACTGATTTCCTTTAGGATGGACTAGTTTGATCTTCTTGCAGTCCGAGGAACTCTCAAGAGTCTTCTCCAACACCACAGTTCAAAAGCATCAATTCTTCAGAGCTCAGCTTTCTTTATAGCCCAACTCTCACATCCATACATGACTACTGGAAAAACCATAGCTTTGACTAGATGGACCTTTGTTGGCAAAGTAATGTCTCTGCTTTTTAATATGCTGTCTAAGTTTGTCACAGATTTTCTTCCAAGGAGCAAGCGTCATTTAATTTCATGGCTGCCATCACCATCTGCAGTGATTTTGGAGCCTCCCAAAATAAAGTTTGTCACTGTTTCCACTGTTTCCCCATCTATTTGCCATGAAGTGATAGGATCGGGTGCCATGAATGTTTGAGTTTTAAGCCAGCTTTTTCACTCTCCTCTTTCACCTTCATCAAGAGGCTCTTTAGTTCCTCTTTGCTTTCTGCCATAAAGTTACTGTCATCTGCATATCTGAGGTTATTAATACTTCTTCCCACAGTCTTGATTCCAGCTTGTGCTTCATCCAGCCCAGCGTTTCTCATGATGTACTCTGCATATAAGCTAAATAAGCAGGGTGACAATATACAGGCTTGATGAACTCCTTTCCCAATTTGTCTCTCCCTTAACTCTCAAAATAATTAGATTAGTGGACCTATGGCAGGAAAATAGGTATTACCAGAGAGAAATTATTACCATAGAGAACTTATAACCTCAGAAAGATTTCCCTGCCTGGAGTGGCAAACATTTTTTCACCAAGCACTTGCACTTCCCATCACCCTATGGGTGTCCTCCTCCCTTTTGAAGCCCCAGATACTTACCTCATTCTGTTAAACTCATGGTACATATAAGCCTCCACTGACTGACTCTCTTGAGCCTCAAGTTTTTATGGGCTCTCAATACACAACAAATTAAATTTATTAATTTGTCTCATGTCAACTAAATTATTAGACCAACCAAAAAACCTAGAAAGAAAGGTTTTCTGCTTCTTAAGAAACCAAAAACTCACATGCAGAGCTGATACACAGTAGCTAATTAACTGGTGTAAGTTGAGTGGATAAGAGGGGCTTCCCAGGTGGTTCAGTGGTAAGGATTCCACCTGCCAATGCAGAAGACGCAGGAGACATAGGTTCACCCTGCATTGGGAAGATGCCCTGGAGGAAGAAATAGCGACATACTCCAGTATTCTTTTCCTGGAAAGTTCCATGGACAGAGGAGCCTGGTGAGCTACTGTCCATGAGGTCACAAAAGAGTCAGACATGACTGAGTGATTGAGCATGCATGAATGAATGAATGGATGAGAATATATTTTTTAAATTGAAATCAACCAGCTCTGCTGGTTCAAATCCAGCTCTGGAACATATCAATTTTTCTGAGTTTTCACAAACTGCGTAACATCTTTGCCCTCCTGTCCTGTATAACACAGGGAAAATTGTTATCATCATTATTCCCTTCCCTCTATGATACGTGTGAAATGACTCTCTTAGGAGCTTGGTGATCAAAGAGCTCAGACTCCATACATTTCTTCAGCAAGGATCCTGAAACCTAACAGCTTTCTGCTTCATTGCTTGCAGAGTGACATGAAATAGGAACTCTGCTTTGTGGCAGAAGAATATGGAGTTTGTAGGAGAGACAGACTCTAGCCCAGCTCAGTCAAAGCATCAAACCAGAGAGGTCTCCCAACTGCCTGGAGGGAGGGGGGCTAACCTTCATTCTGAATCAGAAATGACAGGACTATGTTTCCTGCTCCTTTGAGGCCTGAAATGTTGCCTCACTACACTGCTCTGCGGGGCTAGGATGACCCAGTGACCATGAGTTACCTTCAGAGGGCTCTCTCTTCCCATGCTCTTAAACTCAAGCTCAGCATTTTGTTTAAGAGCAAGGATTACACATGTTCCCCATCCTGAAACCCCCTCCCACCTCCCTCCCCATACCATCCCTCTGGGTCATCCATGTACACCCGTGGCAGATTCATGTTGATGTATGGCAAAACCAATGCAATACTGTAAAGTAATTAGCCTCCAATTAAAATAAATAAATTTATATTTTTTTTAAAAAAGAGCAAAGATTATGAACCCAGGAGAATATTATTAGAATATTGGCTTTCTCACCACCCCTATGGCTTTGAAGAAGTCATTTACTTCTCCAGACCTCCGTTTTCCTCTTTTGTATGTTCTGCAGATGAATCCTTGTGCATGTTAAACAGTGCATCTGCTATGGACAAAGTATGATAATTTCTCCAAAAGCTAAAAATGGATTGATTTAATATATGATCCATTCACCCTATGGATGTATAACCAAAATAACAGAAAATAGATTCTCAAAGAAATATTTGTACACACATATTCAAAAGAGAATGATCACAATAGCTGAAAGTTGGAAGCAACCCAAATGTCCTTCCACAAAGAATGGATAAACACAGTGTGGTCTTTATATACAGTGGAATATTATGCAGCCTTAAAAAGACAGGAAATTCTGATGTGTACTACAAGGTGGAGGAAACTTGAGAATATTATGTTAAGTAACTTAAACCAGTAACAAGAAGACAAATGCTGCATGATTTCACTTCTATGAACCTCCAAGAGTTATCCAATTATAGAGACAGAAAGCAGAAAGGTGGTTTTCCAGGGGCTGGGATGAAAGGGGAAGTGGAGAGTTATTGTAAAATGGGGACAAAGTTTTAGTTTTACAAGATGAAAAATGATCTAGAGATTGGCTGCACAACAAAGTAAACATACTTAACATTAGTGAGCTGTGTACTCAAAAAATTTTTTAACTGGAGAATAATTGCTTTACACTGTTGTGTTGGTTTCTGCCTCACAACAATAGGAATCAGCTGTAACTATTATATGTGTTCCTTTCCCTCTTGACCTTCCCTCCCATCCCCCATCCCACCCGTCTAGGTCATCACAGAGCGTCAGACTGGGCTCCCCATTATATACAGCAGCTTCACACATAACAGAGTATACATGTCGGTGTTACTTTCTCAACTTTCCACCCCCCTCCTTTCCCCGCTGTACACTTAAAATCATTAAGATGGTTAATTTATGCCATGTGTATTTTACAACCGTTGAAATTGCTGCCAGTGATCAATAACAGAGCCAGCTTCACAGAGTTCCTAGATGTAGCAAACCCAAAACTGACTTAATATAAATTACCATGCAGTTGTCCTCCACGCTTACCAAAATCCACAGTTTTTCATGTCGATATGCTGTTGCTGCTGCTGCTGCTGCTAAGTCACTTCAGTCGTGTCCGACTCTGTGCAACCCCAGAGATGGCAGCCCACTAGGCTCCCCCGTCCCTGGGATTCTCCAGGCAAGAATACTGGAGTGGGTTGCCATTTCCTTCTCCAATGCACGAAAGTGAAAAGTGAAAGTGAAGTCGCTCAACTCATGCCCGACTCTTAGCGACCCCATGTACTGCAGCCTAGTAGGCTCCTCTGTCCATGGAGTTTTCTGGGCAAGAGTACTGGAGTGGGGTGCCATTGCCTTCTCCACATGTCGATATGGTTGCCCCAATATCTGCAGAGGACGAACCCATAGATTTGGAGGGCCAACAGTATGCAGGAGACTGAGATCAGGTTCACATAATGAAAACCCTATATAAAAGTAATCTTTTTTTAAGAGTAATTTAACCTTTTTATTTTGCATTGCAGTATAGCCGATTAATAACGTTGTGATAATTTCAGGTAGACAGCAAAGGGACTCAGCCACACATATACATGTATCCATTCTCTCCCAAACTCCCCTCCCATCCAGGCTGCCACATAACACTGAGCAGAGTTCCCTGTGCTATACAGTGGATCCTTGTTGGTTATCCATTTTAAGTATAGCAGTGTGTACATGTCAACCCAAACTCACTAGCTATACCCCTTCCCCCTATCCTAAAGGTATTCTTTCATACTGTTTGAACATCAGTCTAAGAGTCTCCCAACCTCCAGACTTGATCCAAATCCCCACCCCTACCCTTTCACTTACAAACACAAGAATTCTCAGCTCCCCCTCCTTTCAACTAAAAACGGGTCTCTCCACACTCAGTCAGGAGCCAGGCTGACCCTCCTGCACTCTGGGGTTGCAGAGGTCTCTGTGGGAGGATATGAACTCAGTGCCCAGTCTTCTACAGGAGAAGGTGACCTGAGACTTACTGGATCTTTGGAGCAGAGCCTGGAGCACTGGGTCAGTCAGGGAGGCTGAAGTTAAGCTGTGCGGGGCTGGAGCGGAGACATCGCCAAAAACCGAAGCGGGGAGTCCTAAGCACAGAAGACAGTCCTCACCCTTGGGCTGCTGGGGTGGAGATGGGGCTGGATGGGAGGGGAGTTTCTGCAATGCTCTTATCAGCTCTTGACTCTTCTGTTGTTACCCTCGGGGTGGAGGGTGGTTCTGAATTTCTTTTATTGTGTAAGGTATAGTACATAAAATTTACCATTTTAACCATCTTTAAGTGTGCAGTTCAGTCGTGTTAAGTATTTCACATTTTGTGCAACCAAACTCCAGGACTTTTTTCATCTGGCAAAACTGAAACTCTACCCATTCAACAAAATTTCCCCTTTCTTCTTTCCCAGTTCCTGGAAATCACCACTCTACGTTCTGTCTCTATAAATATGACCGCTCCAGGTACTTTAAATGGGATCATATAGCATTTGTCATTTCTTGTCACGCTTCTTTTACTTAGTACAATGTCCACTAGGTCAGCTGCATTTAGCTTATATTTCCTTCTTTAAAAGAACATTTAAAAAAACTTTGGCTGTGCTGGGTCTTTGTTGCAGCGGGCAGGCTTCATTTAATTGCAACTTTCAGACTTCCTCTATGGCATGTAGGATCTTAGTTTCCTGACCAGGGGATGAACCCACATCCCCTGCCTTACAAAAGCAGATTCTTAACCACTGAACCACCAGGGAAGTCTCTTCTCTTCTTTTTAAATGCTGAATAATACTTTATTATTGGTACATACCATATTTGGTTTACTTATTCTTTGGTCAATGGACACTAGGGTTGGTTTCATGATTTAACTATTGTGAATAATGTGTTATGAACATGGTTGTTCAAATATCTCTCCCCAAGTGTGCTTTCAATTCTTTGGGTACATCTTAAGAGGCTGAATTGCTGGATCATAATGTTCTAAAATTTTTACCTGCTTGTGATGGAGAAGATGTTCACATATTGAGGAATGGGGAAGTCATTTTGACTTATCCATGGTTCACCCTGAATTGTGTGTGAACTAAACAGCCTGTCTAACCCTCACAGCTCATTTGTTTTAACCACTAAGGTAAAGAACATCTGTTTTGAAGATAAGGATTAGTAACTCCCTTCTCATGACATCCATGCTAACGTTTCCTCCAAGATAAGTTTCCCTTCCCAGACATCAGAGTCCTGCTGTCTTGCTGTCTATGTACTGTTCGTCTCTTTTGAAACCTTGAAAGAATACACCCTGTCATGTGTGATGTATGTTCTCTGTTTGGATGTGGCATAAGACTGTGCCGGAAACCATGCTTCAGTGGAACGGTTCTCAGAATTCCCTGGCAGTGCTCTGTGCTTCCATTGCAGTGGGCATGGGTTCAATCCCTGGTTTGAGAACTAAGAACTCTGCACCCTCCCCTCCTTCCTCATGCCATGCAGCAGGGCCAAAAGAAAAAAAAAAAAAAAAAAAGGAAAACCAGAGCAGTTCCTCAGAGTTATTTAAGTGGCTGCCTCCCAGGCTATAGTGCTCAGCTTGGCTCAAGTAAAACTCTTTTATTCCCGTTAGATTGTTTACTGATTCTTTCCATGGACACTTGAACTCATTTGATCATAAAGGACCATGAGACGCATGAGCTGTAAGACTTGGGACCCAACTTACAACCCTGCTCCCTCCCAGTCCTCTTGTTGGGCTCCCCACTGTCTGCACATGACCTGAGACAGTCCAGTGTGGGGGGACACACAAGCCCAGCAGGACCCCAACCAGCAGAAGGGGAACTTAAAGCCTCTGATGTTAATTCAAGTAACAAACATGGAACCAGCATCTCACGTGCACCCAGCCTTGCACAAAGGATGGAAGAGGGTAAAGGGGGTGTGACTTGGTCCACTTCTTCAGGGAGCTCTGTTTGCTGGGAGAGCTGAGCACAGAGACAGAGAAGGAAAACGATGCAAGAGATCAGGAGCCTTGCTCCTCCTGGAAGGAAAACCCGAGAGTGAGAGGGGAACGTTGCAGCTTTGGAGGATGCTAGTGAAGTGTTGACTAGATTCTGACCCGAGTCAAGTGACCCACGTGCTAAAACCCTGGGCACAAAGCAGCAAAGTGAAGTGAAAGTCACTCAGTCGTGTCCTGCTCTTTGCGAACCTATGGACTATACAGTCCATGGGATGCTCCGGGCCAGAATACTGGAGTGGGTAGCCTATCCCTTGTCCAGAGGATCTTCCTTGTCCAGAGGATCTTCCTGATCCAGGAATTGAACCAGGGTCTCCTGCATTACAAGTGATTCTTTACCAACTGAGCTACCAGGGAGCAAAAGGAGACATAAATGCTTGACTGACTCTCACATTCACTTTTTTTTAACATTGAAGTATAATTGATTTACAATATTGTAAATTGAAAAAAAAAAAAAAAAAAAACAGCCACACAAGATGAAATGAAGTGGCTTAACCTATTACAGAAAGTTTTAGTTCATTGAGTGAAGACACACTTGAATCCCCAAAATTGGTGGAAAAAAAAAAAAAAAAGCAGTGTAGTGTTAGTCACCCAGTCGTGTCTGACTTTTTGTGAGTCCATGGACTGTAGCCAACCAGGCTCCTCTGTGAATGGGATTCTCCAGGCAAGAATACTGGAGTGGGTTGCCATTTCCTTCTCCAGGGGATCTTCCCAAACCCTGTGCTTGCACCAGGGTCTCCTGCATTGCAGGCGGAGTCTTGACCGTCTGAGCCCCTTCCCTGTTTCTTGTTGGCTGACAGGGTCTTCGTGCGGCGGGGGCTTTCTCCATCTGCCCCATCTCCAGTGATGGGGCGGCTGCTCTCTAGCCGCGGTGCTCAGGCTTCTCTTGCTGGGGAACGCGGATCCTAGGGTTAGGATCATAGGCTTCAGCTGTGGCACAGGGGCTCTAGAGCACAGGCTCAGTAGTCAGGTGGATTACTTTAAAAGAAGACATTGGAGATGCAACGGATCGGCGTCGGAAGACGCCTTCTCGGAGCCTCCCTTATCAGACTCAAAGCAGAAAGTTCTGGTAAGTATGGCTGCCAGAAAGTCCCTCTCTGAGGAGAGGGTGCGCCCAACTGCTCCCAAGGGCCCAACGGTGAGTAAAACTAGGACAATAATTGTGGACACAGTTGGGGAAGGAGAGGGTGGGACGCATTGAGAGAGTAGCATGGAGACATACACGTGACCATGTGTAAAGCAGATGGCCAGTGGAAATTTGTATGATGCAGGGAGCTCAGACCTGATGCTCTGTGATACCTAGAGGGGTGGGAGGTGGGAGGGAGGTTCAAGAGGGAGGGGACACAGGTCTCCCCAGGGCTGATTCATGCGGATGTATGGCAGGAACCAACAGAAAGTTGTAAGGCAGTTATCCTCCAATTAAAAACAAAGATATTTACATTAAAAAAAAATTTCACTCTCGGAGTTTTCTAGCCTGAGGAAGCTGGAAAGATCGCTCACACTTGCAGAGACAAACATTATTACAAAGCATCTCATCTCTGGTTTCTTAATCTATTTGTCTTTCCCAGAGAAATCCACTTATTCTTCCCATTAAAGCCTTTTCTCCCTATACCCCTCTACTAAGTTAGGTACAGAAGCCTGTAGCTTTAATCATTTAGCGAATTATACTTTTGTTGTCTCCTGTATATAATCCTTCCTCCTGGTAATTTGCCTTTTGTGTGTCTTTTTTGCAGGCTCCAATCAAAAAACCTGAGGATAAAGGAGGGACATATTTCTGTTCCAAGAGCAGCAAAGTTTAACTGTTTCCACAATCTAATGTTGCTACTGCATAAAATGTGTGGCCAGGTAAGGGAAGTAGTGGACAGCATTCAGGCATTTAACATTGCCATAGAGACGACTGTGTGCCAGGAACTAAAATAGGCATCAGAGACTTAGAAGGAGCACCACTCCCCACTTTAACAATAGGGGGCATTGGAGACAGTTTATCTGGAATCCACTTCACACACCTTTTTTTTTTTTAAATTGTTAATTGGAGGATAATTGCTTTACAATGGCTTATTGGTTTCCGCCATACATCGCCATGAATCAGCCATAGGTACACATATGTCCCCTCCCTCTTGGGCCTCCTCTCCCACCTCCCACCCCATCCACCCCTCTAGGTTGTCACAGAGCACTGGGTCTGAGCTCCCTGGGTTATAGAGCAACTTCCCATTAGTGATCTATTTTACACCTGGTAATGGAAATGTTTCAATGCTCCTCTCTCAATTCGTCCCACCCTCTCCTTCCCCCACTGTGGACGCAGTCGCTTCTCTATGTCTGCGTCTCTACTGCTGCCCTACAGATAGGTTCATCAGTACCACCACCTTTCTAGATTCCATACATATGCATTAATGTAGGATATTTGTTCTCTTTCCGACTTACTTCACTTTGTATTAAAGGCTGTATGTCCATCCACCTCATTAGAACTGAGTCAAATGTGTTCCTTTTTATGGCTATGGGTCATACTATTTATTTATTTATTTATTTTTATTTTTTTATTTTTTTGGGGTCATACTATTTAATTGGTATAAATACTGGATCATTTTTCTGCCCTGGGGAATTGTCAACATTCTGGTTTTGGCTGATTGTGTTTTCACCCAAACTGTAAATCTATCCCTTATGTTCACGATGAGCTGTAGTTGATCTAGAGGCTTGAGGACACTCTGATTCAGCTTTTCATCGGGGCTGTGTTCCGGGCGGTGTTCTGTGTTGCCTGTTACAGCACACTGGGTAACATGGGATATCTGGCTGTCCCCCAGTTGTAAGGGAAGAACAACAATCAGGTGATGTCAGCCTCCTCCATCACAGTTTCACCCTCCATTGTTTCCCAGCCTGTATTTTAGTAGACTTGCAGGATGGTGAACTTGCAAGATTTTCCTAATTCTGTTCATCCTCTTCTATCTATTTTTTTAAAAACTCACTTAACAACTTTGCTGCTCAATTTCTTGACCTCCATCCCTCCTTCTTTCTACTGCAGCTGCTCATTCCCACAAACAGTTGAGTACTTCATAATAAACAATGTCCTCACTGTTCATAATCTCAGTTTCAAGCATTATTTTCTTCGGTAACGTCTTTTTATTTTTACTTCTCTAGTTTCGCTTCCTGTCTTTTAGTTCCACCTTACCATAACCGTGGTCTTCCCTGTGGCTCAGCTAGTAAAGAATCCGCCTGCAATACAGGAGACCTGAGTTTGATCCCTGGGATAAGAAGATCCCCTGGAGAAGGGAAATGCTACCCACTCCAGTATACTGGCTTGGAGAATTCCATGGACTGTATAGCCCATGGGGTTGCAAAGAGTCGGACATGATTGAGCAACTTTCACACAACCGTAACCATTCATCAACCAACCATTACTTCCCACCCTCTTTCCTCACCTCTGGCAATGCAGGGTTTTTATTTTTCAATTAAAGAACTTTTCCTCATCATCTCTACTATCTAACTCTAAGAGTCCGTGATAGAAAAGTAAAGTGCTTATTATACAGCGTGATATATATCTCAGTAAAGCTGAGGGAGAAGATGAAAATGATCATTTCTCTTTCTCAGTAAAATAATTCCATTTATCTATTATTATTCTCTTTTTCTTAAAATCTCTTTCATCTGAATTAATATGGCTATGCATCTTTCTTGTGTTATTGTTTGCGCAGTGTATCTCTTCCTTCTGCTTCCAACCCATTTGCTTTCTCATGTTTAAAATGCAACTCTTTTTTAAAATTCACATTTATATTTTTTTTTCTTATTTTTTGGCCATGTTGCACAGTTTGCAGGATCTGAGTTCCCCAACCAGGGATTGAACCTTGGCCATGGCCGTGAAAGCACTGGGTCCTAAATCCTGGACCTCCAGGAAATTCCCTAAAGTGCAACTCTTTTTTTTTTAAGATTTTTTTTTTTTAATGTGGACCATTTTTAAAGTCTGTATTGCTTCTGCTTTATGTTTTGGTTTTTTGGCCGTGAGGCATGTGGGATCTTAGCCCCACGACCAGGGATCGAACTGGCACCCCCTGCATTAGAAGGCCAGTCTTAACCACTGGACTGCCAGGGAAACCCCTGAAGTACAGCTCTTGTCACAATATATGGTTACCTGTGTTTCCATCTCATGTGACAATCTTTTTTTTTTTCCTGTCGTTATCTTTATTTCTCATGTGACAATCTATGTGTTTTCACTGACAACAGGCACAAGAAGACACTGCTTATGTGCAAGTTAATATTTTATTTCTTCCTCTGGTTTCTGGTTACATTTCTGTACATTTTTCATGAAAATTCTCTTTTCTGGATGTCTATTACCTGACTTGACGTACATGAATTTGAGTGAACTCCGGGAGTTGGTGATGGACAAGGAGGCCTAGCGTACTGCGATTCATGGGGTCGCAAAGAATCAGACATGACTGAGAGACTGAACTGAACTGATTATGCTTTTAAATGCTTCCTTCAGCATTTGCAACATTAAAGTCACTTTGTCCACTAGCAATAAATACACGGCTGTAAATGCATTCCACCTTCACCGTCCATAGAGGCTCACAAGTGCCCCTCGAACCAGCAGATCCTCCAGGGCATGGAGGGATTCCACACAGCATCTCTTTCCTGTGGTTAAGATGACTCAGCATCAGGGATGTTTTTGTCCAGCATTTGGGAAGTGGAGGCTACTGTGTTGCTCAGTGTCCTCCTCTAAGTTGTGTCGGATCCCATATCCAAAGTATATGGCAAATCCTAGTAGGGAAATGAGACAGCGAGAAGTAAAAGCAGGCACTCTCCTCACTTATAAATGCCCAATAGGCCTCCTATTATGGCAGCTGACACAGTTTAGGGGAGAGGTGGTAGGAAGATTGGGTGTGGTTACCCAAGAGGCCTCATTACTCCAGAAAGTCACTTACCAATAACCATCCAGATGCCAAATAGGACCCAGGTCCAAGTGCTCATGAGCACCATCAGGTAAATGTTCACAAAGATGCTCACCAGTGGGAGGAAAGGCAGAGCAGGGACCTGTGGGCAGAGTCAGGTCATCCCTGAACACACCCCAGACATCTGAAAGGGAGACCCTATTCCATGTGGGAGGGACAAGTTCAGAGCAATTCAGGCTGTGTGTTCAGTGCCTACTTAGATCGTGTATGTAAAGCACTGAGTGTGGATCAGGGAAGGGTCCATAGGTTTCAGCAACTCCCCTTCCTCCCTGGTCCAGCAAAGGAAGCTTAGACCTAAAGCACGCAGACCTCCTTCACTCAAGGAGGACACTTTGGGCACATGAGGTCACCTACCTTGAAGTGAAGAGCAGTGGGGTCCTGGGGCTGCCTCCAGATGATGACCGTGACCCCAGTGATGAGCAGCAGCAGCAGCACAGCCACTGTTGTGAGCACGGGGTCTCCAGAGAACACCTGGCTGGGCCTCTGGGCCAGGATCAGGCTGAGGATAATCAGCAGGAGAACTGCAAGGGTCAAGGTGGAGGAGAACAGGCTGGACCCAGGAGCCAAAGATGTCAGGACCTCGGGTCACACCCCTCCCCAGGCTGCCCACATCAGGAAGGGCCATCATATCTCCCAGACACCTCAACTGACAAATATACACTCCTACCCATCCTGGAAATTTCAGAATACCACCAAAGAGAAGTCCCACTGCTCACCAAGCAGGAAGGCACATCCATAGACAATCTGGCCAGATTTCCGGGTGGGGATGGTGCTGGGAGGGAACCACAGACTCTTTAGAAAACTTAAGGTGCTGGCTTCAAGTACAGAGTCCAAAGACCTTTCTTTGACTACAAGCTCCATCTCAGTTTCTTCCTCTGTTTTTTGGTTCTTGCTTAAATTCTGGTCTGAGTGATACCTGAATTAGAGGTATGATGGCAACATGAACAGCAGTCCCTACTCACCCAACATCACACAGCCGAATCCATTTCTATTTTCCCACAAAAGCAGAGCAGGACATTTAGAAGGCAGCACGAGGCAGAGAGGATTAGCCCCCATCAATCCCCACAAGTCAAAGACCCCCAGTCAGGGTGGAGTGGAGTCTCACCTGAGCACAAGGACAGAAAAATCGACCACCAAGTTAGCAAGTAGGGACCGAAGCGACATGAGATCCATCAAATCACTGAAATGGAAGAGTAACGCCAAGACCCCTAGAAGGAGGACATAAACAAGGTGGGGGGATGGAGTGAGAAACAGCTAGAAATATGCAAGCCAAAGAAGATAATCCAAAGGGAGTGGTTTTGTTTATCTACCTGCAAGGTTTCCAGAAATCATGATGACCCTGATGTGGGTACGTGTACGGGCGTTGACTTGGGCAAGAAATCGGAAAAGAAGCCTGTCCTCTGCCATTGTGTAGATCAACCAAGACATGGCAAACATGGTGTTCAGGAGGCTGGAAAAGAAAACAGAGAGGAGTGAGAACGTGCAGAAGCAGGGGAGACCAGGGCATCTGCTCCTTCATCTACATGGGGTAAGGTGTCTTTCTCTCTTGTCTCTCAACCCCAAGGGCTGGGATACCCGAGCATCTGACAGTCAACGAGGAGAAAACCAGGACACTGACCTGGATGAAAGAGCACAGAGGATGCCAATAGCCATGACATATCTGGCATGGCCCCACCCAACGTGGAGAAAAGCCTGTAGAAAGGGGCTGTCAGGGTGAATTTGGTAGTAGGGCACCATGAGGGTGAGAGCTGCTGAGACACCAAAATACACCACAAAGCAGATCAAGACTGAGACCACGATGCTGATGGGGATGGACCGCTGAGGATTTTGGGCTTTTTCCCCTGCAGGATTAGAGGAAATACTGGGTCAGGAAACACACCAGAGTGAAACACACCTTTCCTGTTGAACCTCCAAAAGAAACCCCTATGCTCATGTCAGCCCAATCCGAGCCCACACCCTGGATGGGACACACAGTGACCGTGTTACCTGTAGTGACAATGGAATCAAAACCAATGAACATGTAGAAACATAAAGCTGCTCCTCGGAGAATCCCTTCAAGGCCGAAAGGCACAAACCCTCCAGAACCCAGAGGGCCCAAGCTGTGGTGAGAGAAGCAGCAAGGAAGAACATGGGTGAGGTGTGTTCAGCCATGTATACTGGACTCCTCCCTTAATATGACGAGTCCTGCGCCCCAGGACCCCTAGGCCAGGTCTCTTTAGGTTAGTTTCTCAATTGTGTCCAACTTCATGCTCATAGATTGTACCCCACCAGGCTCCTCTGTCCGTGGAATATTCCAGGCAAGAATACTGGCATGGTTAGCCATTCTGTTCTCCAGAGGATCAGGAAGACCTGGGGATTGAACCCTGGTCTCCTGCATTGCAGGCAGATTCTTTACCATCTGAGCCACCAGAGAAGCCTGAGATGTCTTCAACCTCCAGATTCCCAGATGGACACCCTTTCTCATGCCATACATTACTAAGGTCAAGGACATCCTCCTAACCTATAAATGTCTTCGGATTCAGATGTGTTCAACGTGTAGTCCTGTTCTGTGAGCTTCCAGTTGTGCAGGTCTCCCGTAATGAAGCCAGAGACGATGATGAAGCTGAGGACCAAAATGTTGATGCCCATGAACACTTTGTTAACCTGGGGTAACACATGAACTCCCAGAACCAGTAGTCCTGTGGGGTGAAAATGGAAAATGAAACTTTCCGAATAACTAAATCCAGGACTCCCCTGGTAGTCCAGTGGTTAATTCTCCAAGTTTCCACGGCAGGGGGCACAAGTTTGATCCCTGGTTGGGGAAGTTCTGCATGCCTCATGGTGAGGCCAAATAAATAACTAAATCCATAGAGATAGAAAGCAAACACATTTTTGCCTAGGACTGGTGGTTACGGGTGGTGGACAGACAAACAGTGACTGCTCAGAGGGTATGGGGCTTCCTTTTGTTGTGAAGAACATGTTTGGAACTGGAAGGAGGTGATGGTTACACAACATTGAGAATGTACTAAGTGCCACCAAATTGTACACTTTCAGGTGGTTAATTTCTTATTGTGGCCATCATCTCACAATATACATGTCTATCAAATCATCTTAAACTTATACAATGTTGTATGTCAATTTTATCTCAGTAAACTGGAAAAGTTTCCTCTCAGTTAAAAACAATCTTTGTGGGGTGGGAGGGAGGATCAAAAGGAAGGAGATATATGTTTACCTCTGGCTGATTCACAACGATGTCCAGCAGAAACTAACGCAACATTGTACAATATATTCCAATAAAATGATAAAGTAAAAAAATAATCAATAATTATTTTATAAAATCTTTGGTACTTCCCTGGTGGTGCAGAGGTTGAGAAACTGCCTTGCATTGCAGAGGATATGAGTTCAATCCCTGGTCCGGGGACTAAGATCCCATGTTCCAGGCTGCAACTGCTGAGCCCAAGCACAGCAATGAAGAGCCCGAAGGCCACACAAGAAGACCCAGTGCAGCCAGGAAGAAAAAAACCAACTTTGATTCTCAACTGGGATAATTTTATCCCACAAGGGACTTTTGGCACTGTCTGGAAACATTGTGATTGATACAGTTTGGAGGGCTGCGCATCACTGGTATGTAGTACATAAAGTTCAGCATTGCTACTCAATATTCAATAATATTTTTTTGGGGGGAGGGTGACCTGTTTGCCAAGCGGGATCTTAGTTCCCCAAACAAGGACTGAATCTGCACCTTTATTAGTGAAAGCACAGAGTCCTAACCACTGGACCACCAGGGAATTCCCCCAAAAAAAATGATTAAAAAAAAAACAAAACTGAAATGCCCAGGACAGCCTCCCCCACAAAGAGCAAAAGTGTTAGTCATTCAGTCGTGTCCGGCTCTTTGCGACCCTATAGACTGTAGCCCACCAGGCTCCTCTGTCCGTGGGATTCTCCAGGCAAGAATACTGGAGTGTGTAACCATTCCCTTCTCCAGGGGATTTTTCCAGACTCAGGGATGGAACCCTGGTGACCCACATCACAGGCAGATTCTTTACTATCTGAGCCACCTACTACCTCTACCTCAAAGAATGATCCAGCCCAAATTTTCAATAGTCCAAAGGTAGGGAAAAAAATGGTCTTTGTCTTGCCTCCCTCTCTTTCTTATTCCAAACCTTCCTTCCCAGTCCTAATTCCCCCACCATTCGGGAATCCTGAGGCTTTCCCAACCCAGCTTCCCATTCACATCTCATGCTTCCCACCCTAGCTCTGACCCCTGACTCACCCGTGAGCAGCAGCACCAGGCCCAGGGCGAAAAAGTCTGGGTACTTGGCCAGGTAGTAGGGCATATACAAGGAGAAAGTTCTCTCTAACGCCTGAGAGATGCGGTTCCCAATCAGGCTGTCAAAGGTGTAGCTCCAGGCCCGGGCTATACAGGCGGTGCCTACAGCAGCAGCAGAAGGAATGTTCATGAGCGAACAGAAATTGAACCGCTATGATCTAGGGAGAGGAGTAAACAACAATAACAACAAAGAACCCCTAATATCTAGGGATTCAGAGTTTCTTCTCATCAGGTGGGGAGGGCAGACCCAGATGATTCACAACATAGGTCAACTCTTTAATATGCTAGGAGATCAAAGTTACAGAAAATGAACAAAAAACACAGGGACGTGGGACCAGGATGGTGGCATCGGAATTGGCATTTTAAATCAGAGTGTCAGGAAAAATCCCAGGAAGTCAGCAGCTAACCAAAGTCTTCACTATGATGAGGAGATGATCCTGAGGAATTTGCCTCCCTCTACCCACTTCCTGTGCAGGGGGTGGTTCAGATGGTAAAGAATCTGCCTGCAGTGCAGGAGACCCGAGTTCGATCCCTTGCTTGGGAAGATCCTTGGGAAAAGGAGATGGCAACTCACTCCAGTATTCTTGCCTGGAGAATTCCAGAAATAGAGGAGCCGAGAGGGCTACAGTCCGTGGGATCACAAAGAGTCGGACAAGACTGAGCAACTAACACACACACACACCCACTCCCTACAGTTCCCTTTCCTTCAAGGTTATTTGTGGTCACTGTTGTTTAGCCCGTAAGTCGTGTCCAACTCTTTGTGACACCATGGACTGCAGCACACCAGGCTCCTCTGTCCATGGAATTATGCCGGCAAGAATACTAGAGTAGGTTGCCATGGCCTTCTTCAGGGATTCTTCCTGACCCAGGGGTTAAACTCAAGTCTCCTGTACTGGCAGTCAGATTTTTGCCACTGAGCCACCTGGGAAGCCCTCAAGTTCTTAGTCTCATCGATTAAGGAAAGCAGGATTGAAGGGAAACCTGGCATGCTGCGGTTCCTGGGGTCACAAAGAGTCACACACAATTTATCAACTGAACATCAACAGTGGCATCGAACTGAGTAGAATGAAGTTGTAGAGCCTTTCTGTCACTATTACCCACCTCCCCCCACAAGGTGGGGTTCGATCCCTGGGTTGGGAAGATCTGGGAGGAGGGCATGGCAACCAGGACATGGCAACTCACTCCAGTATTCTTGCCTGACGAAATCCCAAGGATAGAGGAGCCTAGAGAGCTACAGTCCATGGGGTCGCAAAGAGTCGGACACGACTGCAGTGACTGAGGACAGCACAGCCCCGCAAGGTGGATAACATCTGCTTGTGAATGAGCAAAGATCCCATTCATCTCTCCTAGCTTCTTGATCTGAAGCCCCACCCCTTCCTGTACCCCAATATCTCACCAACAGTTAAGGACAGTATGCGATTCCAGCCGATAATGAAGCCATACACCTGACCCATGATGCTATAGCTGTAGAGATACATAGAACCAGAGCGTGGTACACGGGCCCCAAATTCTATATAGCAGATCCCAGACAACAGAGAAGACAGGGCAGCCACCAGGAAGGAGAGGATGATCGCTGGTCCAGCGATGTACTTGGCCACTGCTCCAACCAGGATGTGCACGCCAGCTCCCAACATCCTGCGCACGCCTATGATCACCAGGTCTAGGGTGTCCAGACAACCAGCCGTGTGATGGTCAGTCTCCTCTCTGGGCCCCAGTGGCCGCCTGCGCAGGAGCTTCTGACCAAATCGGTGAGCATCCTGAAGTAGCATCCTAGACGGAGGTCACGAGGCTACGATCTGCTGAGGAAACAAGATGCAAAGCCGTCAAGATGATGAACCCCCCACTTCTTCTGACACAGCACAACAGCTCCCAGCTCCTTTGAATTTCATCTGGAAAATGGGTCTCTCCACCTTCATGCTGGAGCTGGGCTGACCCCCTGCACTCTGGGGTTGCAGAGGTCTCTTTGGGAGAATGTGAACTCAGCACCCAGTCTCCCACAGAAGAGGGTGATCCGAGACTTACTGGATCCTTGGAGCAGAGCCTGGAGCACTGGGTCAGTCAGGGAGGCTGAGGTTAAGCCGTGCAGGGCTGGAGCTGAGACATCTCCAAGAACCGAACAGGGGAGTCCCTGTGAACAAAAGACAACTTTTTGTTGGGGTGAGGATGGAGTTGGGGGCAGGAAGGAAGCATCTGCAGAGTTGCTATCAGCCCTTGATTCTTCTGTGGTTACCTCAGGGGGTGCTTCTGAGGGTTTTTTTTTTTTTAAATTGTGTTGTAATACCGCAAGGAGATCCAACCAGTCCATTCTGAAGGAGATCAACCCTGGGATTTCTTTGGAAGGAATGATGCTAAAGCTGAAGCTCCAGTACTTTGGCCACCTGATGCGAAGAGTTGACTCACTGGAAAAGACTCTGATGCTGGGAGGGATTGGGGGCAGGAGGAGAAGGGGACGACCAAGGATGAGATGGCTGGATGGCATCACGGACTCAATGGACGTGAATCTGAGTGAACTCCGGGGGTTGGCGATGGACAGGGAGGCCTGGTGTGCTGCGATTCATGGGGTCGCAAAGAGTCGGACACGACTGAGCGACTGAACTGAGCTGAACCCAGAACGTATCATTAACTATTTTAATCTTTTTTAAGTGTGTAGTTTAGTTAAGTACATTTACATTTTGGGCAAACCAAAGTGTAGAACTTTCTTCATCTTGTAAAACTGAAACTCTGTACCCATACAGCAAAATTCCTCCTTTCTTCTCTACCCGTCTTGGCCGCCACCATTCTACCCTCTGTCTCTGTGAGCCTGACCGCTCTAGAGCTAGCGCGTTGCTGCTTCAGTCATGTCCAACTCTTTGGGACCACTCTAGGTACTTCATTCCTGTGGGTTCGTACACTATTTCTCCTTTGTTGTCAGGCTTCACTCAGTATAATGTCAACGGAATTCATCCATGTTGTAGCATGCGTTAGAATTCCCTCCATTTTTAATGCTGAATAATACTCCATAGTATTATGAGTACATACCGCACCTGGCTCATCCGCTTCTTGGTCAATGGACATGTGGGTTTCTTTCATGCTTTGGTTATTGTGAATAATGCTGCTATGAACACGGGTAAACAAATATATCTTCCGGAGTGCGCTTCTCTCCATCTCTTCTGGGTGTATACTCAGAAGTAGAATTGCTGGATCGTATGGTTTTAAGATTGTTATCTGCTTGTGATGGAGAAAATGTTCATATATTGAGGAATGGGGAAGTCACTTTGGCTTATTTGTGGTTCAGCTTGAACTCTGTGTGGACTAAGATAGCCTGTCTGACTCTCACAGCTCATCTGTCTTAACCATTGAAATAAAGAACATCTGGTTTGAAAATGAGGATGAGCAACTCGTTTCTTATGGTGTCCATGAAAAGACAAGGTTCCCTTTCCAGATGGCGTCCTGCTGCCTGAAGAACTTGTAACTGCGGTCTCTGCCTATTTCTGTTGCTCACCAGCTGAATCTCTTTTAAATTCTGTCATATTTGACACTGTTCTGAGTCAACTGGCCTCTGAGGAGGTACCGTAACTCCCTTCACCCAACGTCACTTTGGCTTGATATAATCATCTGAACCTTGCAATTTTCCTTCCAGCACCTCAAGATGACAGCAACCCTGACTGCATGGTGCTAACTGACTACCTTCTTACTCCTATACCTGCCCTATTAGGGCAGCTCCTAACCCCATATGACTAATGTTCTTCTAAGAAGAGAATGGAATCCAGAGCGTATACACGGACACCAAGGAGTGAGCGATTTAATAAATAAAAATACAAAACACCTAAGTATACTGAATTTCAGACAAAGAGTGAATATTCAAATATATATTTCAATACACAGCTTTTATATAAATGCATATTTGTGCATTAATTATACTTATATTTTAAGTCTGTACATATACATGTACAAGCACTATCACTCACTGATTTATTGTGCTTCAAAGATACTGCCTTTTCTTATAAATTGAAGGTTTGTGGCAACCATGTGATGGTCAAATGATTGTTAGCATTTTTTCTTTTTACAAATACAGTATCTTAAATTTACAGAAGAATCTGAAAGAGCAAGAAAACTTGGAGCCTGGCTGGCTACAGTCCTTGGGGTCGCAAGACTCAGACACAACTGATCAACTGAATGACAACATAGCAGGGAGCAATTTGCTGGTGGTGGCAGTGGGCGCCCAGCTCTGATTCCCGGGGTGTTTCTCGAAAGTTGATGAGGAAGCACTGCTTGGGCGAGGGATATGCTGGGAGTTGTAGATCAGGCAGAACAAGAGAAAGAGGAAAGGAGAGAGAAAAAAGTTGGCAGCCCACTCCAGTGCTCTTGCCTGGAAAATCCCATGGACGGAGGAGCCTGGTGGGCTGTAGTCCATGGGGTCGCTAAGAGTCGGACACGACTGAGCGACTTCACTTTCACTTTTCACTTTCAAGCATTGAAGCAGGAAATGGCAACTCACTCCAGTGTTCTTGCCTGGAGAATCCCAGGGATGGGGGAGCCTCGTGGGCTGCCGTCTATGGGGTCACACAGAGTCGGACACGACTGAAGCGACTTAGCAGCAGCAGCAGCAGGGCTCCTTCACTGAATGGACCTAGATTCAGCCCTGTGGGTCTTGGAAAGAAAGCAAAGCAGAGAGTGAGAGTAAGCAAGTTCTCCTGGGAGAGAGAGAGTCAGAAGTCTCCAGCCAGCAGTTTGGGGAGACCTGCAGTTTACCTTGAAATCCCAGGCTTCAGCATCAATGATCTTGGAGAGAGACAACCATGAGGAGTGGCTTAGTTCTCTGCCCAGGAATTGGACCCGGGTGGCCTGGGTAAAAAACCAGGAATCTTAATCTCTAGTCCACCAGCAGCTAGAAACTAGAAACAAGGTTCTCCTGGTTCTTGCCCCCAGTAAAAAATGCATTTCTCAAGGAGGCAAAAACTAAAAATATGGTAAACGTGCATTACTGGAGACACAGCACAGTCATGGGGGAGCACGCAGAGGAGGTTTGTTAAGACAGAAGCCAGGCAGAGTTCACACCCAATAGGAAGGCTGTGGGCGTCCTCCTGAAGGAGGAGGAGCCTCATAAAGAGACTGTTAAATCGCTGTACAGAGTAGTTCTTCCCGTCTTTGTTTGCCTTTGGCTAATTACCTGCCCTGCCCTAGGACCCGCCCTGACAAGTGTGTGCAGCTTTTTTTCCTAGATGGATTCCAGCACATAGGCCTGTGGGGGCCCTGGACATCACTTATTATGGGATGGTGCCCCCATCTTTTTGCCCCCCAAGGAGACTTTCTGTGCATGTGGGGTGCCCCAAAGATAGAAAATATGTGGCCTCTTGATCTTTTACACACACAGGGTTTAGCCCTTCTTTGTCCCTGCCATGATTGTTATATTACCATGTCCACAGCAGACAAAGTCCAGCTATTTACTCTGTTCCTGTCATTTCCATCTCCCAGTGGGAACAGAAGGCTGGTTGTAAATATCCAGCCTAGAGCCCACTTGCCTTCTTTCTTGGGAAATGTAAACAGAAGGCTTCTTTCTCCTGTTCAATCTACCCTTTGTGTGTCTACTTTGCATGGTCCAGACAAAGAACTTAAGAGGATAGAGGGCACGGTATTCTGCCCCAACAGCAGCAAAGTTTAAATGCTTCAACAAGATGATATAAGCTTCCCTGCTGGCTCAGACAGTAAAGAATTTGCCTGCCATGCAAGAGACATAAGAGATGTGGATTCTATCCCTGGGTCGTGAAGATCCCCTGCAGGAGGGAACAGCAACCTGCTCCAGTGTTCTTGCCTGGAGAATCCTGTGGACAGAGGAGCCTGGCGGGCTATAGTCCATGGGGTCACAAAGAGCTGGACACAACTGAACAACTAACACTTTCACTTTTCTTTCACTAATAAAATAGGTGGTCAAGGAAAAGAAGCAGCGTACAGAATTCATCCAGCTAATATTGCCAAAAAGCACCCTGAAATAGGCACTAAAAGAGACATTGAAAACATGGCCAAGTCTCACAGGAAAAGATGGCCTTCATTCATGATTATTGGAGAAATGCAAATCAAAACGACGATGAGGTACCACCTCATGCTGTTCGGAATGGCCATGATTAAAAAGTTTACAAATAATAAATGTTGTTAGAGGGTGTGGAGAAAAGGGAACCCTCTTACACTGTTGGTGGGGATGTAAAGAGGTGCAGTCATTATGGAAAACAGTATAAAGGGTCCTCAAAAAATTAAAATTGAGTTGATATAGGATCCAGTGATCCCACTTCTGACTGTATACCCTGACAAAACTATAATTCAAAAAGATACACGCATCCCTATGTTCATAGCAACACTATTTACAATAGCCAAGGCATGGAAATAATCTAAAACTCATCAATATGTTAGGGGAAGGACACTGATTGAAACCGCCCACCCTGGCCGGGCACCATAGTAATCATTTGCATGAGTTGTCTTATGACAGGAGGTCCTGGTAAGGAACAGGGAACTAATAAGCCTCCACCAACCAGAAGAATTTGGGAAAGGTCAAAAGGAGACATCACTTGTCTGCCCACCTCCCAGAATCCTTCTTTCTGGCATCCATCTTGGCTGAACAAGGTGTGCACCACCAGGAAGAACTCAGAGTCAGAATGATTGGCTAAAGACAACCCAGAAACTAATCCCATCACCATAAAACCCGAGACCGCAAGCCATGAGACAGAGCTGTTCTCCTGAGTTCCCTTTACCCTGCTGCTCTCCACCCGGGTGCCCTTTCCCAGAAAAATCTCTTGCTTTGTCAGCACACGTGTCTCCTTGCACATTTCATTTCCAAGTGTTAGACAAGAGTCCAGTTTCAGGCCCTGGAAGAAGTCCCCCTTCCTGCAACAAATAGATGAATGGATAAACAAGATGTGATGTGTGTGTGTGTGTGTGTGTGTGTGTGTGTGTGAATATTTAGTGGCTCAGTGGTAAAGATGCCTGCAGATGCAGAAGGTGCAGGTTTGATTCCTTGGTCAAGAAGGTCTCCTGGAGAAGGAAATGACGACCCACTCCAGTATTCTTGCCTGGGAAATTCCATGGACAGAGGAACCTGGCTAACTACAGTAAATGGGGTCGCAACAGAGACAGACAGAACTTAGCGACTAAACAACAACAAATATATATATTCAGACATACATACACACCGACAGACCGCTCAGCCATGAAAAATGAAACTATGCCACTTGCGGCAGTATGGATGGACCTAGACAATGAGATTATCATATTTAGTGAAGTAAATTAGAACAAGAAAGACAAATACTGTATGATACCATTTATATGTGGAGTCTAAAAAATGACCCAAATTAACCCATCTAGGAAATAGAAACAGACTCACAGATTTAGAGACTAGACTTATGATGGCCAAGGAAGAGAGGAAAGGAAGGATTGGGAGTTTGGGATTAGCACGTGCAAACTATCGTATATAGAACAGATAAACAACAAGGTCCTATTGTATAACACAGGGAACTATATTCAATATCTTGTGATAAACAGTCATGGAAAAGAAAATGAAAAAGAAGATATTGATACACATGTATAACTGAGTCGCTTTGCTCTACGGAAGAAAGTAACACAACGCTGTAAATCAACTATACTTCAATAAATGAAAAAAAATAATTCAGGTTGAGGCAGCCAAACAAGTGAGAGTATAAATTTAGAAAGAAAAAAAAAAAAAGACATCTAAAATAGGCATTGGGGATTTAGAAGTAAGGCACACTCCCCTCCTTAACAACAAAAGGACATTTGGAATCAAGCGCACATACAAATGTTGAAAAAAAATTCCACATCATTTTTTTAAGAGTCTGACTTTTCAAACAGCTATACTATAATAGGAGAAAACATGCAGAGTTTAAAACAATGTGAGGACAGACACTTAAGCCTTAAGAACGGCATGTCTGAAATAGCATCGTACAGGATTTTGTTGCCTTTTTTTTTTTTGATTTTGTTGCTTTTGTTGTTGTTTAGTTGCTCAGTCGTGTCTGAATCTTTGCCACCTCGTGGACTGTAGCCTGCCAGGCTCCTCTGTCCATGGGATTCCCCAGCCAGGAATACTAGAGTGGGTTGCCATTTTCTCCTTTAGGGGATCTTCCTAATACAGGGATCAAGCCCGTGTCTCCTGCATTGGCAGGAGACCAATTGGCTTCTTACCGCCTGCATTGGCACCAAGCCACCAGGGAAGCCCAGTAGACCAGCCCAACTGACAGGCACTGTCTTCCTGTTATGATTCATGAGACAGTCCCTGAGGTCCACCTCTGCTGCTTTCTCCCCACCCTCTCATCTTGCCAACATAATTTCTCATGTTTTTAATTCATCTCACGGAGACTGAGATATCACAGATATGCTCACATTCCTTTTCCTTTCTCCTTGAACAGCCACCCTGTATTTCAAGGTGAGTATCCTGGTCATCACCTCTCCCCTAAATTTCCCAGCCTTCTGACCTCTATCTCTCAAATATTTACACTTTTTCTTTTTCAGGTACTTCCTGAAGTATCTGAAATTATTTCTCAATTCTATAACCATTGCTGAGTTTGTGTGCTTTGCATATACCTTATATATGAATATTTTAAATTGATGGTGCATTCATGGTGACCTGTAATTCACTATTGATAATCTGCTCCTTCCCCCTCACCGCCAGTCTTTAGTGTCTTAATCCCTCTGTCTTGGCCTCCTCCTCTTGCCTCTTTTGGACTTCCCTAGTGGCTCAGACAGTTAAGCGTCTGCCTACAATGCGGGAGAGCTGGGTTCGATCCCTGGGTCAGGAAGATCCCCTGGAGAAGGAAACAGCGACCCACTCCAGTACTCTTGCTTGGAAAATCCCATGGAAGGAAGAGCCTGGTTAGCTACTGTCCACAGGGTTGTAAAGAGTCAGACACCACCGAGCGACTTCACTTCACTTCACTTCCTGCCTCTTTTCTATCTCAGATGGAAACACTTCATCTCACTCTCTCTCTCTTGCCTTCTGCCCCTCCCCCCATACATCCTGTTTTGACATGAATTCATCACTGTGCCTTAGACCAGTAGATTTCCTGCCTTGGTTGCATTTGGAAACCATCCAAATCTCTAAGCCAGGCTAGCCCTGACAGAACAGAAACTAAGTCAGAGGGGAGGTGAAAGGGACGACAGTAGAAGAGAAGGAAAAAATTCCCAATCACGGTATCGTCAAAGATTCTTCCGTTATGAGGGGACCCTCGAAAGAATACAGACTGACAACTCAGGTTTTCTCCGTTATCTTATAAAAGGAAGGAGTCTAGAAATAAATGCAGTCTTTTGTTATTGTTACAATTCTTAGTTTTTTGGACTTCCCTGGTGGTGTAAGTGAATGAGAATCTACCTGCTGATGCTCGTGCTGAAGCTCCAGTTCTTTAGCCACCTGATGTGAAGAGCTGACTCATTGGAAAAGACCCTGGTGCTGGGAAAGATTGAGGGCAGGAGGAGAAGGGGGCGACAGAGCATGGGATGGTTGGATCGCATCAATTATTCAATGGACATGACTTTGAGCAAACTCCGGGATACAGTGAAAGACAGGGGAATCTGGCATGCTACAGTCCATGGGGTTGCAAAGACCCAGACAAGACTGCGGGACTGAACCAAAACAGCAGCAACTGCAAGGAGAAGCATGCATCCCAAAATAGAGTAGCCCCAGATCACTGCAACTGGAGAGAAGGTCCTCCCGAAGCAACAAAAACCAAGTGCAGCCAAAATTGTTTAAAAAAAATTTTTAAAATCAAATGTTTTGTGGAATTCACTGATGAAACTATCTTTGCTGTGTTGAGAGGTTTCTTATCACTGATTCAACTTCCTTTCTTGTTATTGGTTTATTCAGATGGTTTATTTTTTCCTTCCAGGTTATCCAATTTGTTGGCGTATACTTTTTCATAGTATAAGAAGTGTGTATAAGCCTGTGTATATTTGAGGTACCGTTTATAATACCTCCTCTTTCATTTCTGATTTGACTTATATGAGTGTTCTCTTTTTGATTTTTTATTGGCATATAACTCTTTTACAATGTTGTGTTAGTTTCTGTAACACAAGAAGTGAATCAGCTTTGTTGTTGTTTAGCCGCTCAGGCGTGTCTGACTCTGTGCCACGCCGTGGGCTGTTGCCCGCCAGCTCCTCTGTCCACGGGATTCTCCAGGCAAGAATACTGGGGTGGGTTGCCATTTCCTAATCATGGGGATCTTCCTGATCCAGGGATCAAAATTGTGTCTCCTGCACTGGCAGGCCAATTCTTTACCACTGAGCCACAAGGGAAGGAAGCCCAGGGAATAGCTATATGTATACATGTGTCCCCTCCCTGCTGGGCCTCCCTCCCACTGCGTCCCCCAACCCAACCCTCTAGGGCACCACAGAGCTGCAAGCTGAGGTGCCCGTGCTCTTTGCAGGTTCCTATTAGCTATCTGTTCTGCACATGTAGTGTATACATGTCAATCCTCATCCCCCAGTTTGTTCAACCCTCTCCTCCCTCACTGGGTCCACATGTCAGTGAGCCATCATCTCACAGAAGTCAGAATGGTCAGCATTGGAAAATCTACAAACAATAAATGCTGGAAGGGATGCAGAGAGAAGGGAACTCTTCTGCACTGTTGGTGGGAAAGTAAACTGACACAGCCACTATGGAGACCAGGATGGACATTCCTTAACAGTCTAGGAATAAAACTACCATATGACCCGGCAATCCACTACTGGGCATAAACCCTGAGAAAACCAAAGTCAAATCAAACCAAACCACAAAGACACATGTATGCGAAAGTTCTTTGCAGCCCTGTTTACGACAGGCAGGACATGGAAGCAACCTGGATGTCCTTAGACAGATACATGGATAGAGAAGCCGTGGTACGTATATACAATGAAATTGCTCAGCCATAAAAAGGAAGGAATTCGAGTCAGTTGTAGTGAGGGGGATGAACCTAGAACCCGTTTTACAGAGTGAAGTAAGCCAGAAAGAGAAAAACAGATATTGTATATTAATGTATGTATATATATATGCACCCTAGAAAAATGGTACAGATGAACCGATTTGCAGGGCTAGAATTGAGATGGAGTCAGAGAGATTGGACTTGTGGACACAGCGGGGGAAGAAGAGGGTGGGATGAATTCACAGAGTAGCTTTGACCTATGTGCGCTACACGTGTAAGATGGAGTTAGTGGGAAGCCTCTGCACAGCTCAGGGGGCTCAGCCTGGCTCTCTGTGAGGACGAAGACACATGCGATGGGAAGGGGGCGGGAGGCTCACCAGGGGGACAGTATATTTATAATTAGGACTGACTCACTTTATCATACAGCAGAAACCAACACAATATTGTAAAGCAATTATTCTCCAATGAGAAAGCAAAAAAAAAAAAAAGTTTCTAATTAATTATTTTTGAATATCGAAAAAAAAAAAAAAGGATAACCAGACCAACCTCCCAAGTGCCTGGAGTGAGGGAGGACTAATCCTCATTCTGAATCAGAAACGAGAGACTCCGTTTTCTATCCTTTGGGACATAGAATGTCTCCCCATTACACTGCTCTTCGGGGCCAGGCTGACTCAGAGAACACGAGTTCAGGGCAGGGGGCTTCTATCCATGTTACTCTAAGGTCCGAGTTGAGCATTTTGGTTGAGGGCAAGCATTCAAAGAGTCAGGAAGCTATGATTAGGATCTTGGCCCCACCTCTCTGCCCTTGAGCAAGTCATACACTTCCCTGGACCTGTGTTTCCTTCTTGTTCAAATGCTGCTGATGAACTTTTGAGCCCTGTCTTTAGGAACATAAAATGGTACAGTTGCTGTGGGTAAAGTATGGTGGTTCCTCCAAAAAACCAAAAGTGAAATTACCATCATGGTTGAGCAGTCCCACTTCTGAGTGTACACCCAAAAGAACTGAAAGTGAGGTCACAGGAGACGTTTGTACACCCATGGTGGTATTATTCGGATTAGCTGAGAAATGAAAGCAACCCAAATGGCCATCCACAAAAAACGGAGAAATACAATGTGCTCTATACCTACAGTGGAATATTATTCAGCCTTAAAAATATGGGAAATTCTGACCCATGCTATAACATGGAGGAAACTTGAGGATAATATGTTAAGTGATATAAGCCAGTCACCATAAGACAAATACTGTATGATCCCACTTCTATGAAATAGCTAATACAGTCAAATTTACAAAGACAGAAAGTAGAATGCTGGTTTGCTAGGTGCTGGGTGAGGGGGAAAATGGGAAATCATTGTTAAATGCGGACACGGTTTCAGTTTACAAGACAAAAAGAATTCTGCAAACTGGTTACACAGCTGTGTAAATTTACCCAGTATTGCTGAAGGTTCATTTAAAAATGGTGAAGATGGTAAATTTATGTGTATTTCACCCCAGCTTTTAAAATTTTATGCCGAGGATAAACGGGAGAGCCAGCTTCACAGAGCTGCTGAATGTACAAAGTTCCAACATAATTAACTTAACACACAACACCACTGAGTTGTCCTCAGCAGAATGCTCAGCTCCTAGAGGAGGCATCAGCAGACGTGGAGAGCAGAAAGGAGACAGGCGACTGAAGGCAGTGGTACCCGCATCACACACTCTATGTGAGGGTCATCTTAGGGTTGTGTGAGCACCAGATTAAAACCAGTCCAAGAGCCCCTGGACATTGATCCAATCTCTCCCAGCCCCTCCTCTCCTCACACAAACACAGACAGTCCCCAGCTCCTTCTACTTTCATCTGTAAAACGGATCTCTCTACCCTCAGGCTGGAGCTGGCCTGACCCCGTGCACCCTGAGGGTGCAGAGGTCTCTGTGGGAGGATGTGAACTCAGCGCCCAGTCTCCCACAGAAAAGGGTGACCCGAGACTTACTGGATCCTTGGAGCAGAGCCTGGAGCACTGGGTCAGTCACGGAGGCTGAGGGTAAGGCGTGCAGAGCTGGAGCTGATGTTTGTCTAAAATCCAAAGAGGGGAGCCCCTGAGCACAGAAGACAACTCTTAACCCTGGGTAATTGGGGTGGGGATGGGGCTGAGAGGACCGGAAGCCTTCAAAATTTCTGTCAGTCCTTAACCACACCCCTCTGTGGTTACCCTTGCGAGATTTTCTAAGATGTTCTTAGCTGGGGTAACATACACATACCAGGAAATTTTAACTGTCTTTAAGTATTCAGTTCAGTCATTTTGTAAGTGAAAGCAAAGTCTGGCTGCTGGCTGCTCAAAAGCCATTCAGGAGGCCAGGTTGGTGGAAGGAAAGTTTGCTTTATTTTGGATACCAGCACTGGCGGGAGGGGGTTACACTCCTGACAAAGGTCGACTCGCCTCCCACCCCAACAGGCAGCAGGTAGGAGGTTTATAGACAGAGGGAGGGGGCTACATGGAGAAACAGCACGGTCAGCTCTGACAGTCCTCTTGCAATTGGTCATGGACGGCTGGACCAGCAGCATCTTGATTGTTTTAGGTACACTTACTCTTTAGTCACAAGGTCAGTTTGTTCCCATTTCCTCGAGGCCATTTGTCCCCATTTCCTCGAGGCGGTTCTCAGAATTGGGGCAGCTGTTGTCATGACTACACTCTGGCCATCAGCTCGGTACTCTCGCACCTGGTGGAGGTGTCCGCCTCTGCACACTCTCAGAAGATTGTCTGTAGCCCTTGAGAAGGAAGTAAAGGTCCGTGACTATGCTTAGTCACCACATGATTATTATTTCTTCTCCTCTGACTGTTGTCCTTTGTTTCTGCATGATTTCACTTCTTGGATTAAACTTATTCTTTGGCTAAGCTTTTCCCACAGACAGAAGGCAGGCAGAGGACATGGGGGTCAAGGACCCTAGGGTCCTACTCCATTTCTATGTTAAGTACGTTCACATTTTATGCAACCAAACTCTGGGACATTTTTCCTCTGACAAACAGAAACTACACATTCAACAACAACAACAAAAATCCCCCTTTATCCTTTCCCAGTTCTTGGCAATCACCTTTCTATTTTCTGTCTCAATGAATCTGACTACTCCAGGTTCTTCATTTTGGTGGAATCACCCAATATTTGTCCTTTACTATCAGGTTTATTTTACTGAGTATAATATCCACTAAGCTTCCCTGGTGGCTCAGAGGTTAAAGCATCTGCCTCCAATGCGGGAGACCTGGGTTCGATCCTGGGTGGGGAAGATCCCCTGGAGAAGGAAATGGCAACCCACTCCAGTATTCTTGCCTGGAGAATCCCATGGACGGAGGAGCCTGGTAGGCTACAAGTCCATGGGGTCGCAAAGAGTCGGACACGACTGAGCGACTTCACCTTCACCTTCGCCTTCAATATCCGCTAGGTTCATCCATGTTGTAACGTGCGTATATCCCCTTCTCTTTAAATGCTGAATATACTCTATTACTGGTACCTACTACATTGGCTTAACCACCCTTTGGTCAATGGGCACTTAGGTTGCTTTGATGTTTTCGTTACTGTGAATAACGGTGCTGTGAACATTGAGTGTACACATGTCTCTTCCCAAGCGTGGCTTCAACTCTTCTGGGTATATCCTCAGAGGTAGAATTGCTGGATCATATGGTTCTAAGATTTTTAGCTGCTTGTGATGGAGAAGATGTTCACATATTGAGAAATGGAGAAGTCTACCTGTCTTATACACGATTCAGCTTGAGCTTTGTGTGAACTAAGACAGCCTGCCCAACCCTCACAGCACATCTGCTTTAACCATTAAGGTAAAGAAAATCTGTTCTGAAGATAAGGATGAACAGCTCTGTTCTCGTGGCACCATGTTAACACTCCCTGGAAGATAAAGTTCCCTTCCCTGACACCAGGGTCCTGCCGTCTCACTGTGTACTAAGTCTTTTTTTGAAGCCTCGAAGGAATACACCCTGTCATGTTTGATGCATGTTCTGCGTTTGGATAACGTATAAGACTGTGCTGAAAACTCTTGCTTCAGTCAAGCAGGTCCTCAGAACTATCTGAGCATCTGTCTCCCACAGTACAGTCCTCAGTTTGGTTCAAACAAAACCCTTCCATATTCCCATTATAGATGGTTTATTGATTATTTCTTTGGACACTTGAACTCACAGATCTCAGAAGGGATGTAAAACTGGGGGCCCCATTCAAACCCTGCTCCCTCCCAGTCCTCTTACATTTCTCAGCTCCCCACAGTCTGCACTTGACCTGAGACGCTTCAGTGTGGGGGGACCCCAAGGCCAGCTGGACCCCAGCCAGGAGAAGGGGAGCTTAAGATCTCTGATATTAATTCAAGCAACAAAAGCATTTAACGAGCCTTGTGCGTGCATCCAGCTTTGCACAAAGGGATGGAAGAGGGCAAAGGAGATGTGACTTGGTCCTCTTCTTCAAGGAGCTCTGTTTGCTGGGAGGGCTAAGTGCACAGGCAGGGAAGGAAAATAGGAGATAAGAGACAAAGAGCTCTGGTTTTCAGGAAGGAAACCTTGGCAGCAGGGAATGGAATAGTGAAGAGGGTGGGGGTCCTGGTGAAGGGTTGACTAGACTCTGAAATCCATCAGGTGACCCATAAGGTAAGACCTTGGACATGATCCTTCAAAACAGGACTTAAAGTGTAATAGTTGACTCTTATATTAACTTTTTTTTTTAAATTGAAGTATAGTTGACTTACAATACTGTAAATTTTTTTTTAAAGGCAACCACACAAAGTGGGAGATTCCCTGGTGGCTCAGAGGGTAAAGATTCTGCCTACAATGTGGGCGCCCTGAGTTTTATCACTTTCACTTTAAGCTGTCGTGGAGAGTTTAGACACTATCCTATGTTATAGGAATTAGCCTGTAAGTAGCATAATGCCTCCACAGACAAGCTGCAATTCTGCTCACCAGTTGTGAAATATTTAAGTCGTTTCATATCTAAGGAAGAATGTTGATTGATTCTGAAAGAATTAAGGGAATCCTGGCTTTCTCAGTTCCCGATATCTCAGGGCATTTCTAAGTCTAACCAGACATCGTGAGAATTAGGTGCCTAGATGGTTCTGCATTGCCCAACCTCGCTATGCATGACTAAGCTCCACCCAACCAGACCCAGCTGAATGAATAAGCAGAAAAGTCTATCAATGCTTTAAAATCTGCATTAGCCCAGGCGCCAGCAGCAGGCCGTCCTAACTATAAATTACCATGTTTAATCTTCATGCATGAGGAGAGAGAACTCACCCTGGGTATATTAACTCAGAGGCAAGGTGGCCAGCATTGACTCATTGGCTATCCTAACCCAGCACCTAGATCTGTAACTGACGGCAGGTTTGGCCACTTACCACTGGACAGACAATAAATCAAGGGACAGGCTTCCCTAGAGAAGAAAGATGCTTTATTCAGAAAAGCCAGCAGTCTGGGGAGAACGTGGACTTGTCCATGACAGTTCCCCTCAGCCAAAACAATCTTTAAAGGGAAACAGTCTCAGTTAATCATTAAGGCGGGAGGTCAGATTCTCTGTCATTTTTCCATTGCCACAAGCCTGCTGACTTCCCTCTGTCTTCCCTGGGACACTGTCTTGCTCAAGTGACCCACCTGCAGCTGGAGGTTCTCTTGCCCCTGTGGTCCACTTGCAAATTTACCAAGAGGAAGCTAGGGGCAGAGAATCAAGCATTCTTAAACTACTCAGTTCTTTTTCTTTTTTTCTTTTTGTGGCCACATCCTGCAGCAAGCGACCCCATGGACTGTAGCCCACCAGGCTCCTCTGTCCATGGGAATCTCCAGTGGGTGGGGTAGCCATTCCTTTCTTCCAGGGATCTTCCCAACCAAGGGTCAGACCCGGGCCTCTTGTATTGCAGGCAGATTCTTTATCGATGAGCCACCAGCGAAGCCCCTGAAACATCGCAGATTCTATTATGGATGATCTCACCTGGGCTATAAATGATACACTTAAGCTGAGTAATCACTTAATTCTATGTCTATCTCCATCATGCTGCTGCTGCTGCTGCTGCTGCTAAGTCACTTCAGTCGTGTCTGACTTTGTGTGACCCCACAGACGGCAGCCCACCAGGCTCCCCCGTCCCTGGGATTCTCCAGGCAAGAACACTGGAGTGGGTTGCCATTGCCTTCTCCAATGCATGAAAGTGAAAAGTGAAAGTGAAGTTGCTTAGTTGTCTCTGACTCTTCATGACCCCATGGACTGCAGCCCACCAGGCTCCCCTGTCCCTGGGATTCTCCAGGCAAGAGTACTGGAGTGGGGTGCCATTGCCTTCTCTGGTCTATCTCCATAGAGATTGTTAAATCTAGCCTAATTGTTGGGTACAAACCATGCATGTCTAATACATTGCATTTTTTTCTGAGCCAAAAAAAAAAAAAACAACAACTGACCTTCAGTTAACAACATTATTGGAATCTGGAGTTACATTCCAAGAACTGCTCATCCTGGGAACCAAAGGAGGTAAAATATTCCCTTTAGGGATTTCCCTGGTGGTCCAGTGGCTAAGACTCCATGTTCCCAATGTGGAGGGCCTGGGTTCAGTCTCTGGTTGGGGAACCAGATGCCACATGTCACAAGTGCAGGTCCTGCATGTCACAGCTAGGACCTGGCACAGCCAAATAAAACAAATAAATTAAATAAATAAATAAAAATTTTTAAACTCCTCTATAAGGGTCATATTTATTCCATGAAAATTTCCATTTACACTAACACATTGTTAGTAAAATTGTGTTCCGCTTGAAGATTCATTGATTCCCTTTTCCTTTTAGCTTGTGTTCTAGACCATATCTTAAAACAGATACGTTTCTTCTGCAGCACGGCCATAATCAAGTCTTTTCAAACCCTTATGCTATGAATCGCCAACCCTGAAACAGTTGGGTTCATTTTTGTTTTACTCATTTACAGCGTTAAGTGAAAGTGTTCCCAGTTCTGGTTCAGGTCATTAGCATGTGTGTGCACGCTCAGTCGTGTCTGACTCTCTGCGACCCCAGGGACTGTAGCCCGCCAGGCTCCTCTGTCCATGGGATTCTCCAGGCAAGAATACTGGAGTGGGTTGCCATTTCCTCCTCCAGGGGATCTTCCCATCCCAGGGGTCGAACCCAAGTCTCTTACATCTCCTGCATTGGCAGGCAGGTTCTTCATCACCAGTACCACCTGGGTAGCTCCCATTAGCATGTAGTCAGGTATAAATGGTTTGTCCAGTGATGAGTACCATGAAAATTCACCCAGGCACAGAGGAAACTGGGATTGGTGTGGGAGCAGCTGTCCTGGCCGGGTTGGTCCAGATGTCCTGTCAGCATTGGAGCTGAGCCCTTGACAAAGTAAGACATGTAAACGTGGTAAGGAAATACCTGAAGATTCTTTGGAAGGACTGATGTTGAAGCCGAAGCTCCAATACTTTGGCCACCTGATGCTAAGGGCCAACTCATTGGAAAAGACCCTGATGCTAAGAAAGATTGAGAGCAGGAAGAGAAGGGCAGCGGCAGAGGATGAGATGGTTGGATGGCATCACCAACTCGATGGACACGAGTTTAAGCAAGCTCCAGGAGTTGGTGATGGCAGGGAAGCCTGGCGTGCAGTCCATGGGGTCGCTAAGAGTCAGATGCAACTGAGCAGCTGAACAATAACAACAATGATGGTAAGGAGGCTGGGGATGAAAGAGATTGGTATGGGGTGGGGTGGGGGGAGGTGGATGAAGAAGTTTGGTACAGGAGGTCAGAAGCCCGGCAGGATGCACACTCTGGACACACTACCTGCCCAAACCCAGCCAGCCTCCAGTCCAACCATCCTTCCTGCCCATAGTTTAGACCTTGTGGAGAATTCACGGATCTGGCAGGGTTTCTGAACGTGATGAAGAGCCATCACGATCCAACCCCTTTGGTGAGATTTCCACATTCCAAGTTCTTGCTGAAAATACAAACCTTCTGGAGAGATGCCTCACTGAATTCCCCAGACGAGCTTACCCTGATAGCATGCTGGATTGAACAGGTGAACTATAGGATATCCGGTACAATTTGAAATTCAGATAAACAATGGATGATGTTTTAATATAAACGTCCCATATATTGAATATTTGGGACACGTGAAAATGTTTGAAAGTGTTAGCTCAGTCGTGTCCAACTCTTTGCGACCCTATGGACTGTATAGCCTGCCAGCCAGGCAAAATTTCCCAGGCGAGAATACTGGAATGGGTTACCATTCCCTTCTCCAGGGGATCTTCCTGACCCAGGGATTGAACCTGGGTCTCCTGCATTGCAGGTGGATTCTTTACCACCTGAGCCACCAGGGAAGCCCTCATTTGGGACATTCTTATAGGAAAAAAAAAAAAATGAGTTGCTATTGAAGTGAGGAAATTATCTGTTTTTAAGCCTGTAATATATGAGAATACTTCTTCGAATAGCAGACGATTCATTGTGTACTCGAAATGCAAATGTTACTGAGCATCCTGTATTTTTTTTGCTATTTATTTTTATTTATGTGGCTGCACCAGGCCTTATTTGCAGCATGTGGGATCTAGATCCCTGACCAGGAATTGAAACCGGGCCCCTCGCATTGGGAGAGCAGGGTCTGAGCCACCGGACCACCAGGGAAGTCTTGAGCAACCTGTTTTTTTTTTTTTTTTTTTTTAACATCCTGTATTTTATCTGGTCACCTCTTCTGCCACCCAGAGGTCTGTGAGTGCATTTGCCTCACAGAACCATCTCTGCACCTTTGTTGATGTGGCCAGACGGCTCTAAGTCCCACGTGGGAAGACATCATTTCTGATTGAGAAACATGTTTGGGGGCAAGAAGCTATATCAAACTGCTGTTGGCATGGGTGAACTCAAGAATGACATCTGTGCTCAAGGAACTTATGGTCCTAGCAGAGCAGAGAAAATCACATCATGAAATAAAATGGAGATCGATGAACAATCTTCTCTTTTTTGCTGCTTCCCCATCACCCAGATCCTTCCCCATAAATTATATTCCCTTTGTTCTGGTCTATATTGTAGAACCTGAGTGATTTGACCTGTAAGGGTGTCCCATAGTCTGGATTTTTCTGGCCAAATCTTCCTGGTGCAATGATTCTTGGTCTTTATTTCCTGCCAGTTGACAGTAAGATCTGGAATTGGTTCAGATGGTTATGCCTAGTATGCTTCCTGTTCATTTTGTAACATTTTATTTCATTTTTTAAAGTTCCCATCTTAAAAAAAAATCATTACAATAGAGGCTTCTGAGTATGACCCACTGCACCCTGCCAAAAAAAAAAAAAAAAAAAAAAAGCGATCTGTTTTGCAAAGAAAAAGAGAGGGTACTTTGGTCTTGTCAGGAACATATTTTCTGAGGAAATGGCATTTACCTTTAAAAGGATACACAGGGTGGTGATTAGCTAGCTAAAAGCATTCCAGGCAGAGTGGATCAGGCTGACAGCCCTCTTCAGCAAAGCAATAATGCACACTGAGGGGGGTTGGCATCTAACAAGACAGAGGGTAATGATGATGCAGAGCTTGCAGGGATATAGTTAGTTAAGTCCCTGTAAGGGCTGGTAAGAATTTGCCTTTACAAGGGCTTTGGTTCCATTAACGGTTTTTTTTTTTGAGCTGGGTTTAGGTCAGGATAATTATGTGCGTTTTGAAAAGAACATTGCGGTCTAGCTCCAGAGCAAATCCTGGAGAGGCCAGAGTGGAAGTAGGGTAAGTGCAAAAAGGGATGCTCACAGAGCGTCCTCCTCCGGGTGAGATGGCTGCCCAGTGGGACGCAGCGGGAGGAAGGGGCTTGTTTGCAGGGTGGATCCTTCAGTAGCTGGAATCAAGGCCTTTAAGTCTGAGGAGTGGGAGTGTGTATGAAAGGAAGGGGAGTGTATACAACAGGCTATGGATGCAGATCAACAGGCCAAATCTGACCTCTATCCAAAATGACCTGCACACATCTCTGTGTGCTCAGTTGCCAAGTTGTGTTTGACTCTGCGACCCCCTGGACTGCAGCACGCCAGGCTTCTCTGTCCATCACCATCTCCCGGAGTTTGCTCAAATTCATGTCCATTGAGTTGGTGATGCTATCCAACCATCTCGTCCTCTGTTGCCCCCTTCCCCTCCCACCTTCCATCTTTCCCAGCATCAAGGTCTTTTCCAATAAGTCAGTTCTTTGCATCAGGTGGCCAAAGTATTGGAGCTTCAGCTTCAGCATCAGTGCTTCCAATGAATCTTCAGGGTTGCCTTCCTTTACGATTGACTAACTTGATCTCCTTGCAGTCCAAGGGGCTCTCAGGAGTCTTCTCCAGCACCACAGTTCAGAGCCACCAGGGAAGCCAGCAAATGCTTTTTGGATTTAATTGTTGCCATAGGATTTTCCACTTTGAAGTACAGCCTCAATGTTTCAGCAGTTCAGTTTCTCACTGGTTTTTTTTTCAGCAGAACGAGTTTCACTTCCATGGACTATTTGAACTTGGGGACACGATTTCCAAAGATATTTGATCATTTGTTTTGGGATGTACCCCAGTCCTCTCTGTTTGCAAGAGGCTGATCTGAATGATCTAGCATCCCCTTATTTTATACCACTCTCACTCACCCTGACTATAACACCATACAATTGGAATTTCTTTTTTCTGTTATGCTGTGTGGAATGCTGGATCTGAGGTCTCCAACCAGGGAGCTAACCCTGCCTTGATAGTGGAAGCAAAGTCTTAACCACAGGACCAGCAGAGAATTCCATTCCTTTCCCCATGCTCCACCTCTCCCCCGCGCCCAATTTTTAAAAAAATTATTTTTTATTGGAGTATAGTTGATCTACAATGTTGTTAGTTTCAGGTGTACAGCAAACTGATTCAGTTATACATGTATCTATTCTTTTTCAGATTCTTTTCCCATATAGGTTCTTACAGAGTATTGAATAAAATTCCCTGTGCTATACAGTAGGTCCTTGTTGATTATTTTATATACAGTAGTGTGCATATGTTAATCCTAAATCCTAATTGATATACCTTACCAAAAGAAAATGCAATTTTCAATATCATCATTGAAAAAAATGAGACTGGGCATAGTGCGAAATCTCTGTAAAGTGACTGACATCATGGCTTACCTGTGATAATCTGATCTCATTAGTTGGGAAGCAATGCTTTGGCCACCTGAAGCAAAGAGTGGACTCTTTGGAAAAGACCCTGATGCTGGGAAAGATTGAAGGCAAAAGAGAAGAAGGCGGCAGGAGATGAGATGGTTAGATAGCATCACGGACTCAATGGACATGAGTTTGAGCAAACTTAGGGATATCGTGAAGGACAGAGAAGCTTGGAGAGCTGCAGTCTATAGGGTCGCAAAGAGTCAGACGGGACTTAGCGACTGAACGACGATAACAACCAGAGGCCAAAAAAAAAAAAAAAATACCAGAAGCTTCCAGTAGGTGGGGCTAATAACACAAATTAGATCTGGAGTCTCAGCGTCTAACTCCTGGCTTGTAGGAGCTTCTAGATAAGCAAGGGGCTTGACATCTCTGAGCCCTGAAGTCACTATGAGAACTGCTTTAGCAATGTCCAGGGTAAATAAATGAAAGCACATGCTCTTTACGCACTGGGAGTGCGGATTTGCTAAATAGAGCCAAAATCTGAGCTACTTGCTAGTGGCTCCTCCGCCCGATCGTCTGAACCAGGGCTCAGTGAAATTACTCACTGGCCCATTTCACCCACTCAGCAAGCTTTCTGCAGACCAGCGCCCACGCTGAATCCAGAGACATGTCAGTCTTGTTCTTGGCTTTGAGGTGCTCCCACTCTGATGAAGACAGTCACAGCCCAGATGGCACAAACAATGGATTGCTTGTGTTGATTTAAAAAAACACACGTAATGAGAGTTGGGAGTCGCACAGTCGTGTCCGACTCTTTGCGACCCCATGGACTGTAGCCCGCCAGGCTCCTCTGTCCATAGGGATTCTCCAGGCAAGAATACTGGAGTAGATTGCCATGCCCTCCTCCAGCGGGTCTTCCCCATCCAGGGATCAAACCCAGGTCTCCCGCATTGCGGGCAGATCCTTTACCCACTGAGCCACCAGGGAAGCCCCAAAGTAAGTTTATTTGGGGGCAAAATGAGGACCGCAGCTGGAAAGACAGCACCTCAGGCAGCTCTGAGAAACTGCTCCAAAGAGGCAGGGGGAAGGTCAACTATGTATGTGATTTGGGGGAAGGCAAGTGTATGCAATCAAGCAATTTTTTTTTTTTCCTGCAGGTTTCTGCTAGTCACGAGGAGCAGACGTCACCATGTAGGATTTTAGTGCTTTCTTAGATATGGGGAGATACAAGACCTGGGCTTATAAAATCAGCTCCTGGAAATATCTTTCTGAAGACCTGTCCTGCCAGTTTTTCCTGGAGCACAAACTACCTCATTTTGTTACTGAGTCCAAGCTGCTCTGCTTGCCACACAATAATAGGACAGTGAATCCCAGAGGCGAGGTGTTGAGGCACGGAAGAGAGTTTAATCGGGGGCCGGCAGACCGAGAAGAGGGCAGGCTGGCGCCTCAAGATCACCATCTTATTGGGGTCTGGATACCAGGTTTTTTCCAGATCAGAGAGAAAGAAGCAATGAGGAACTAAAATCTAAAGGTGCAAGAGAGAGGGAGAGGCAGTGAGGAAGTAGTGGAAGGGTCTTCAGTCCTGCAAAACATCTCCAAGGCGAGGTCTGGCCTTCAGAAGGGGTGTGTTAATCTGTTCTGTCCACAGGTGGGGAGGAACACATTATCTCTCTGTGAGCTGAACAAAGGCACTTTAGTTTACAGACAAGCAGAAGGGCAGGGTCCTCCAGGCAAACCATTAAGTATGATTATAATAATAAAGGCAAGCCAAAGAAACAGTTTCCAACATGGAGTCAGAATTGGCCTCCTCTCTACAACAGTTTCTGTTCTCCACCCTGAGCTCCTTTCAGGGGGTGTTGAAGGTCAGCAGCTGCAGTAGCATCGGATTTAATCCTTGTAGAGGTGGATGGCAAGTGCCAATTTGTAGCTGAAGCATGTTGAGTCACAGATTTCACTCACTGAAAAGAAGTTTTCACCCCAAAATAAAGTCCTGGGATAATTGCAGACATGTGTCTTCCTGGGGGGTTACACCTCTTCCTCAAAATTTGTTTCTAGTCTACTCAGCCCCTCTTTCTCCACGTTCACCCCGACTTTGCTTTCCTATTCAGTCACCTGGGACCACACTTTGCCGGGGTCTCAGTGTGCCCATCTGTGAAATGGGTATCTGCTACATGCTAAGTCACTTGCAGTCATGTCCGACCCTTTGAGATCCCATGGATTGCAGCACACTAGGCTTCCCTGCCCTTCACCATCCCCCTGAGTTTGCACAAACTTATGTCCATTGAGTCAGTGATGCCATCCAACCATCTCATCCTCTGTCACCCCCTTCTACTCTCATGGAGCTTCTATTTCAGAAATCAGGTTCCTGACTATGAAATTTCAGCTTTACTCACCAGCCCCACCATTCCAGCCTCATAAAATCTGGAAAAATTTTAAGAGGAAATTTCCTGGCGGTCCAGTAGTTAGGACTCTGGCTTTCACTGCCCAGGGTGCGAGAAGCCGCAGGCCTTGGCTCCAGAACAAAGCTTTTCAGATTAAACTTTTTATCCTGTGAATGTGAGTTTTTACAACACCTTTACATACCCCCCACCCTACTATGCTTGCCTATCTTACTTCCCTTTGAAATAGGGGCCCACATGGATTCCCAGAGTTCAGATAAAATAATTTTTAGTCCACAAATTATCCCTATTCCTGTGTGTGTTGTTTGTTTGTTTGTTTTGACTGTACTGTGAGACAAATGTGATCTGAGTTCCCCAACTAGGGATTTTAACCCGCACCCCCCTGCAGTGGAAGCAGTCTTAATCACTGGACCACCAGGGACATTCCTTTTGTCCCCAAATAAAAACAATTCAGCTCCTGAAGATGCAGAAAGAAATCTTAGATAAACTTCATCTGCCTCCCCAAAAAACAGCTGCCCTCAACCACTTCCTCCAAGGGGAGTTTCCTGTAAATTTAATTGCCAAGGCAGAAGGCCCATAGCCCTAGCATCAGAAAGCCCCATAGAACTTTCCATACCCTCCCACTGAAGCCCTTATGCGCACCCCTTCAGTTAAAGTGTTAATTGCTCTTTGCAACACAGTGGACTGTAGCCCGCCAGGCTCCTCTGTCCATGGGCTTCTCCAGGCAAGGATACTAGAGTGGATTAGCCATGACCTCCTCCAGGGGATTTCCCAACACAGGGGTCAAACCCAGAGGTCAAACCCTGGTCTCCTGCATTGCAGGCGGATTCTACACCATCTGAGCCATCAGGGAAGCCTTTTGTAAGTTTCTCTAGTTTCTCAATACTGGGAGGTCCTTTATGCACTTGTTAATAAGCTTCTTTTCTCCTGTTAATCTTTTTTTTTTTTTTTTCTCCTGTTAATCTTGCTACTGTTAGTTTTCTGGCCTTCAGCTACTAGACTTGATTTGGAAGAGAAAAAGCTCTTCCTCCCAAAGCTTTCTTTAGAATGTCTTTCGTAAGATCTCAAACCAGAGTCACCCCTATACTGTCCCCCCACCCAGTGGCCATAGCTCAGGTTCTGAGCCCTTGAGCATGGACCCCAAGTACTGAGGGATTATATCTCCCTTTCTTACCAGTGAATTAGGACCCGGAAAATAGATCTCAACTAATACCTAATGAACAAAGAAATTGCTCAAAAGAAATCTTCGGGAATATTCAGTGAAATTGGATTTTGGAAACTAAAAAAGTGTCCTAGTAAATCCTAAACAGATGAAAAAGAAAATGAGATTAAGCCCCACCCCCAGAGCTCTTCAGGATTCTAGAGTCATCCAAGAGGAATTCCCTGCAAAGTGAGCTATCTTTGTTCTTTGTGTTAAAAAAATATTTTTGCATCTAGCTCAGGAGACTCAGTTCTTTGAAGTGAGTTGGACATCTGAAATCTCTTTTCCAGAAGCTGTAATGCCTTGGAATATTTTCTAGACCTCTACCCTGTCAATGAAAAATCAGTCAATCCAAGAGAAAAAAATGGGAAACTTTATTTCAGCTGAATTTGAGGATCAGCGGGGCTCAGAAAATAAAGAATGCCCCTGCAATGCAGGAGACCCAGCTTTGATCCTTGGGTTCGGAAGACCCCCTGGAGAAGGAAATGGGAACCCACTCCAGTATTCTTGCCTGGGAGATCCCATGGACAGAGGAGCCTGGCAAAGAGCTGGACACGACAGAAGCAACTCATACACACGTACAAGACTAACCTTGGTGACTCCTGTGACCCCTCACAAGATCTCGAAGGAATCCTCTTTTTTTGTTGTTTTGTTTGCCTTGCTGCAAGACTTGCAGGATCTTAGTCCCCCTACGGGGAATCAAACCCATGCCCCTTGCAGTGGACGTGTAGTCATAGCCATTGGACCACTGGGGAATTTCCTCAGCTTCAGATTTAACTGTTCATCCTGTATTTTGCCTGGCAACTCCAGACTGAGGAGCTGAATTTTTTCCCCGCCTGTTTTTTTTTTTTTAATTGAAATAAAGTTGATTTTCAATGTTGTGTTAATTTCTGGTGTACAAAAAAATGACTAAGTTATACATATATATAAAATTTTAAAATATTATTTTCCATTATGGTTTATCTCAGGATACTGAGTACAATTCCCTGTGCTATTCAGTAGGACCTTGTGAGGGGCTGAATTCTTAATTAAATTTTAAAGAGCTACACATGGCTAATGGTTATTGTGTTGGAAACACAGAGTTGATGGTAAAAATGAGTCCAGAGGGCAGATAATAGGACCTAATTATTGAGATGATTGCCAGGGCTGAGCAGAGAGGTCCTTCACGGCCCATCCCTTCCCTCCCTTATCTCCAAGCCTTCATCGCTGTGGCATGTTCTCTTTTTTTTCTTAAAGTACATCATCAGTAAAACCCATCTGAGTGTAGAATCCCAGAATAAATGGTATGGTTCTGAGTGTTTAACAGTGCAGGTTCTGGAACAAGTATTAAAGAAAAAAAAAATCCACTGGACACTTGTTAAAAGTTGGTGAAGACTTGGGAATTCTCAGGTGGTCCAGTGATTAGGACTCCATGCTTTGGTCCTTGCCCCCCACACCGTATCTTCTGCCTGCCTTTTGCCGTGGAACACTTTAGTCAAAGAATAAGTTTGATCAGAGAAGGGAGAAATGCTGAAACAAAGGAAAACGATCAAAGGAGACTAAATAATAATGTAGTCATTCAACATAGGCAAGGACCTTTAGTTTCCTCTCAAGAGCTATGGACACTATTCCGAGCCATATCTGTGAGCTGTCTTATAGATAGCAAAGCAGCAGGTGGAGAAGTTAACTACAGGGCGACCGGACTGCACCCTGGACATGAGCTGCCACAATTCAGAGAATTAATTGACTGGAAAGAAATGGGAACAAATGGACCCTGAAACTGAAGATTAACTGTACCTAACACAAGCAAGTTGATGCTGCTCAGACCACTGATGACCAATTTGAAGATGACTGTTGGAGAGGACTGTGCTGTTTCTGCCTGTAGCCCCCCTCCCCCATCTATAAACACTCTCACCCCCTTCTTGGAGTGGGGTGGAGTCGGCTTTTGGATCGGTGTCCACCACCCTCCCCCACCCCAGTTGCCAGCATCTGAAATAAAGCAAACTTAACTTTCCACCAAACTGGCCTGATTATTTGCTTTTGAGTGGCAGGCAGCCAGACCCCGCACATGCTTTTGGTAACACTTTTTGCCGAGGGCCCAGGTTCAATTCCTGGTCAGGGAACTAAGACCCCACAAGTGGCACCGTGCAGCCAAAAAGGGGCGCAGACTATCAACCGCAGATTGGCACTTGACTCTACGAGGGTTAAATCATGAGCTGCGCCAGCTGTTGCCTTTCACCACGGCCTGAAAGGAGCTCACAGAAAGGAGGCAGGCTGTGCTCAGTGGAAAAACTGGCAGGACAGGTCTTTAGAAATTTAGATATTTTCAGGAACTGATTTTATGAGCCCCATTCTTGTATCTCCTCATATCTAGGAAAGCAATAAAATCCTTCTTGGTGATATCTGCTCCTCGTGATTAGCAAAAACCTTCTGCAGGAAAAAAGAGAAGTGCTTGATTGCAGAACTTCTCTTGCCCAAAATCATGTACAGACTGACCTTCCCCCTGCCTCTCTGGAGCCGTTTGTCAGAGCTATCTGAGGTCTGTTTCTAGACTGCAGTCCTCATTTTGTCCCAAAGAAAACTTAACTCGCAGCTCTCACATAGCGCTTTTTCTTTCTTTCTTTTTTAAGTCAACGAGACTTAACAGAAACAGACTAACAGATTTAGAGAAGGAACTTATGATTTCCAAGGGGGGAAAGGGGGAAAGACAGACTGGGAGTTTAGGATGGACACGTACACACTGCTATTCTAAAACAGGTAACCAACAAGGACCTGCTGTAAGGCACAAGGACCTCTACTCAAAATTCTATGATAATCTAAATTGGAAAAGAATTTGAAAAAGGATATGTGCTGTGCCCAGTTGAGTCTGACACTTTGTGAGCCCAGAGACTAGAGCCCACCAAGCTCCTCTGTCCATGAGGAGAATCCTGGAGTGAGTTGGCATTTCCTCCTCCAAGGGTTTCTTCCCAACCCAGGAATTGAACCTGGGTCTCCTGTATTGCAGGCAGATTCTTTACCATATGAGCCAGAAGGAAATGGCAACCCACTCCAGTATTCTTGCCTGGAGAATCCCATGGACTGAGGAGCCTGGTGGACTGCAGTCCACGGGGTCACAAAGAGTCGGACACGACTGAGTGACTTTAACTTAACTAACTTAACTTAACTTAAGGAAGCCCAGGGGGATTGAGATTGGGCTCAAATTCAGGGAGTCAGAGCCTGAACAGCAGTGTAAATGTGAGTGAGTGGCTGGAAAATTACCAGGAGACCTCATGGTGGGGGTATACTTACTAATTCGCTTAACAGGATTCTTGCTGAAAGCGAGCCAAGGGCTTAGACATCAGGGGGTGTTGGATGAGGAACTTGATCAGAGATCAGAAGTTATCAGTTATCAAGGGTGGGGTGGAGACAGGCAGATTTTTTTGCGAAGATTGGACTGGGAGGGCCATGGGCAGGTCAAGGTCAAGGTGCCTCAGTTAAGAGGCTACAGGGGAGCCTGACTCAATCAGGCTTAAGTCAAAGACAGAGTCTTGGTCAGTGTTATCCAGAGGAAGAAATGTGCCTCTCCTCTTCTAGGTTCTCTTGTTCTAAATTGACATGAGACCAAGTATTCCCTGGTGGACCAGTGACTGGGACCCGGTGCTGCCACTGCAGGGGGAAGACTGGGACGCGACTGAGAGACAGAATAGCAATATACATGAGGGAGCCTGAGGAAAACGGAGCAAATAGCCAGGGTGGCCCAAACCTTTGCCTTACAAACCACCTTCAGCTAAGACAAAAGAAGATGCTGAGGCTGGTAGAATGGGACTTGAGAGAAGGGCAATTCACATGGAGATGAAAGCAAATGTTTGGTAAACAAACATTTGCTTGGGCCGGGCTGGGACAATGGAACTCAGAGCGGGGTCTGATCTCCAGGCCTCCAGGTTCTCCCCCATCTCGACACACACACTTGCCACGTAGTCTTTGTAGACATCACTGGTGGTAGCTTTATTCTGAGAACAGGTTCTCTTTCTCTTTTCTTTTAATGTGTAAATTTCTTAAATTTTTGGCAGCACCTTGTGGGATGTGGGATCGAATCTGTGCCCCCCTGCATTGGAAGCTCAGAGTCTTAGCCACTGGCTGCTGCTGCTAAGTCACTTCAGTCGTGTCTGACTCTGTACGACCCCATAGACGGTGGCCCACCAGGCTCCTCCGTCCCTGGGATTCTCCAGGCAAGAATACTGGAGTGGGTTGCCATTTCCTTCTCCAAAGCATGCGTGCATGCTAAGTCGCTTCAGTTCAGTCCGGCTCTGTGCGACCCTATGGACACCAGCCCACCAGGCTCCTCTGTTCATGGGATTCTCTTGGCAAGAATACTGGAGTGGGTTGCCATTTCCTTCTCCACTTAACCACTGGACTACCAGGGAAGTCCCCAGGCTCTCTATGTAAACTCTTAAGGCAGTTCACTTAAGGCAGTGTTCGACTTTTGTGACCCCATGGACTGCAGCCCACCAGGCTCCTAATCTAATGAGAAAAACAGAAGACCAATCCCAACAGAGGAGGCCGGCAGATTAGGGTCCCTGGGGTCCCCAAGAGACAGACACAACTGGGCAACTGAGCACATAATCCCAGTTGAAGCACATTCTATAAGACCTGAGCAGAAGGCCTCAAAACTGTCTCCAAATAAGAAAAGCTTGAGAAACCCTCCCAGCCAAGTGTAACCCCCCCCAAAAAAACCTAAGGAAACTGAGTTAACCATGGATTGCAGCTAATAATAATATTGGCTTATTAAATATAACAAGTTTGTTGTACTAATGTTCTAATAGCAAAACTAAGGAAATATAAATTAACTATGGACCGCAGCTAATAACAGTAACGATATTGGTTTATCCACTGTAACAAATGTGTTCTACCAATATACTAATGATGTATTTTTAAATTTATTTTTATAGGTATCAATTACTTTTCAAATTCTTTTACCATTTAGGTTATTATAGAGTACCTAGTTCTCTGTGCTCTGTTTGTTACATTTAAAAAGCCAATATTATTATTATTATTAGCTGCAGTCCATGGTTAATTCAGCTTTCCCTAGGATTTTTTTTTTTTTTTAACCTTAACCTAATGTCATTTTCTGTTCCAGCATCCCACTCAGGACATCGCATTACACGTAGTTGTCCTGTTTTCTTAGGCTCCACTTCTGCCTTTGGCTGCAAGGGTTTCTCAGTCCTTGTTGGAGTAATAATGTATTCATGTATAGGGGAAACTAGGGGTAGGCATAGTGGAAACTCTACACGTTGTAAATCTAAACTTGTTCCAAAAGGAAAAGTTTCATTATTTTATTTTATTTAAGTTTCTTTTTTTTAAAAGGGGAGAAAAAGCCATAAATTAAAAAACGGTTCTGGCTCAGTCATTTCTTAGAAATCCAAAGAATGAGAGTTAAGTCCCACCCAGTCAAGTCCCCACCCCTAGGGGGCTTTCATAGTAAATTTGCCATTATTAAACAGATGTTTGCCTACTCTTTGTGTGCTGGTGATATTCAAAATACTCTCTGAAACAGCTATCAAATCTCATTCTTTGTTCTGAATGAGGGTCTGAACCTCTTTCCTGAGGAGAAGGAAGGAATTTCTGCCCTCAAGTCCCCTTTTCCCTTTCAGATTCCCACCCCCATCCATTGGCATCAGCTTTTGCATCAGTTTCCACAGCCCGGCCCCACAAAATCTGTCCATCTGCCCCACAGGTAGAATTTGTAATTGAGGGAATAATAAGCTTGTCCTTGACCCTGAGCCTGCCTTCCAGGTCTTAGCAAAGAATCCTGCTAAATCTTTTCCCTGACCCTAGAGAGCTAATCACCTCTCATGCCAAATCAAGTTCCTCTCCCTCCATTTAACCTCTGAGTCCTTGACCTGCCTTAATGAGAATCCTATTAGACTCACTTAGTAAGACCCCTCCTCACTTTGGTATATCTTCTCAAGGATTTTGCATCCACTGACCCCTCACTCAACATTCTGGCTGCAAATCCACATTTCACCTTGAGAAAGACCCTGATGCTGGGAAAGACTGAAGGCCAAAGGAGAAAGGGACGGCTGAGGATGAGATGGTTAGACAGCATCATCGACTTAATGGACATAAATTTGAGCAAACTCCAGAAGATAGTGAAGGACAGGGAAGCCTGGCGCGCTGCAGTCCGTGGGGTCACAAAAACACGACTTAGAAACTGAACATGGAATCAGATATTCTGTCAATCCATCTCCCTTGTTGAGAAAATTTTTACCCTGAAAAAGTTCAGAACAGCCACCCCAAACTATGTAGCTGCATGTCTATTGGATAAATTGATTAGTGAAGGGGTTTGCAAGATCTCACAAGATTTGCCTTCAGAATCCCCTGAATTAAAACTCCTGGGACTTCCCTGGTGGTGGTCCAGTGTTTAAGACTCCATACTTCCACTGCTCTGGGCATGGGTTCCATCCCTGGTTAGGAACTAAGATCCTGAATGCCACGTGGGTGGCCAAAAAAGAAAAAAAACTTAAAACTCGTGACTTTGCTTCCATCTAAAGCTGAGGCAAACCCATGTCTTCTCAGTGTTAATCAACAACAGTATCAGACACATTCGAACACCTCTGACAGTCACGAGAGCTCATGACTCTCATACCTTCCTCTCTTTTATCATTACATGCGTTCCATCACCAATATTGTTAGAATGGCTTGCCTGGTGGCTTGCCTGGTGGCTCAAGATGGTAAAGAATCTGCCTGCAATGAGGCAGACCCAGGTTCAATCCCCAGGTCAGGAAGATCCCCTGAAGAAGGGCATGGCAACCCACTCCAGTATTCTTGCCTGGAGAATCCCAAGGACAGGAGCCTGGTGGGCTACAGTCCATGAGGTTGCAAAGAGACAGACATGACTGAGAGACTAACATTTTCATCCTCGCAAAGCTTGAATATAGATGGTTAAATTAGGCAAATTATACTCTTTAAATGAATTTCTTTTCCACACAATGTAGAGAACCCTGAAGGAAATGCAAAATAATCAAGGTGAAAACCAGGACAGAATTCTTAAGATGCCTGACAAATATTCTCAATGAGGGCTATGTGACTCCAAGCACATCCCATCCTAAGTAACTGTGATCAAATTTGAAACGCCTCCCTAAGGTTTCCTCTTGGTTCTCTGCTGCTGCTGCTAAGTCGCTTCAGTTGTATCCAACTCTGTGCGACCCCATAGATGGCAGCCTAGGAGGTTCCCCCATCCTTGGGATTCTCCAGGCAAGGACACTGGAGTGGGTTGCCGTTTCCTTCTCCAATGCATGAAAGTGAAAAGTAAAAGTGAAGACGCTCAGTCGTGTCCGACTCTTAGAGACCCCGTGGACTGCAGCCTTCCAGGCTCCTCCGTCCATGGGATTGTCCACGCAAGAGCACTGGAGTGGGGTGCCATAGCTGTCTCCCTTGGTTCTCAGTGGGTGTTACTACAAGTAAAATTATCATTACACAGATTCACATTCACAGGGATTCTCACATTTTCTTAAGTGTTCTCCCAGACTCTCTCTCTCTCTCTTTTTTTTTTTCCAGTTGGCAGATTTATTTATTCAGTGAATATTTTCAGAAGTCTGTGATGGACCAAGCACTGGAGACACAGTTCTGAACAAAATAGAAAACATCCTTCCTTCATCAAGCTTGCATTCTCGTTTTGGAAACAGATAACAAAGAAATAAGCAAATGAGATTTTAATATCAGCTAATTATGCATACCAAGTACTCTAGATACAGCATGGAGGTGAATGTCAAAAATTACAATTTTTTTTTCAAATGTGCACTAACTTTGACACTTTCTGAAATATATTCATGTGTTCATGCTCATTTATTTATTTTTTGATTGGATGAAAATTGTTTTACAACATTATATCGGTTTCTGCCATACAACAACGTGAATCAGTCATAACTGTACCATTTTATTTATTCCATATATTTCTTTTGGCCTTATCACATGGCATGTGGGATCTTGGTTTCCTGACCAATGATAAAACCCATGCCCCCTGCATTGGAAGTGTGGAGTCTTAACCACAGGACCATCAGGGAAGTTCCATGGAATTGCTATTTTAGAAAAGCTGGTTGGAGGAAGTATCCTTGAGGAGGCATGATTCAATGAAATCAGGAAAGAAAGCAACTAAAGAACTGGAAAATTCTGGACAAGTAGACCTACTATGTTTCGTGCCTGTATCATTACAACTTTCAAAACTTTGCTCTATTTCTTTCCCATAGCCTGTGATATTCTAGGGCTTCCCTGGTGGCCCAACATGGGGCCTGGTGGCCTGCAACGTGGGAGTCGCAGAAGACACAGGTTCAATCCCTGGGTCAGGAAGAGCCCCTGGAGGAGGGCATGGCATCCCACTCCAGTATTCTTGTATGGAGAATCACATGCATAGAGAAGCCTGGTGGGCTACCTGTGTCCCAAGTGTCGCAGAGTTGGACACGACTGAAGGGATTTAGCACTCACGAGATGTTCTAACATCACTGCTTACTTGATTGATTTTGAAGGCCATAATGAGCATCCCCTTACTCAGTGGTGTCCAACTCTCTGTGTGACCATTTGGACACAGTGTACCCACCAAGCTTCTCTGTCCATGGGATTCTCCAGGCAAGAATCCTGGAGTGGGGTGCCGCTTCCTTCTCTAGGGGATCTTCCTGACTCAGGCATCAAATCCAGGTCTCCTGCATTGGCAGGCAGATTCTTTACCTTTGAGCCACCAGCGAAGCCCAGATATGTTAAGTGATGTCTACTAAGTCTCAGCTGTCGAACACACAGGTAAGGTCTTCTAAAGTGTTTCACCTAGTCTGGAAATAGTCCTCGCTTCCCCCCACTTTTTCTTCTCAACTTCAGCACTAAGCAGTAACTTTACATTAAATTGTAGGAATTCTTTTAATAAACACGATTATCACCCATTCACCTCCAGGCTGTACCTCATTGTTGAGCAAAGAACTCTGTACACAAAAGGATTTCAAAAACTGTTGAGAATCTTTTTTTTTCTTTCTTTTAAAAAAGCTATTCTTACTGGTATGCAGACCAGCCAGATAAAGGTACGAATTGGGCGGGGATGGTAGGGAGACCAGGTGATTGTAATGACAACAAAGTCTAGTGATTTGCAAATGAAGAGCTTTCAATTCTGCAGGAAGAATGTTTGATTTAGCAAACTTTTCCCATTTAGTCCTATTCTCCCGCAGCCACCCCAGGCTATCAAATCTCATTTCTTAAATGTTTGGAATTTTTGAATCCAAAAAAAAAAAGAAGAAAAAAAGTGGCTCAGTAAAGAGGAAAGGTAAAGAATGTTCCTGCAATGTAGGAGACCCAGGTTCAACCCCTGGTTTGGGATGAATCCCTGGAAAAGGAAATGGGAATCCACTCCAGTATTCTTGCCTGGAGAATCCCCATGGACAGCAAAGTCTGGCAGGCTACATTCCATGGGGTTGCAGTGTCGGACTGGACTGAGTGACTAATACCTTCAAAGAGGAAAGATATTAACTTGAGACTTAAGGTTCATTAATAGTTAATAAATCAAGTATACATCAATAAAACTTTAATAGGTAACAAATCAATTGTACATCAATAAAGCTGGGGAGAAATTGGAAAAAGCAGCTAATGAACTTATTAACTTGAGATTTTAATGGGCACATTGGTGGTAGTTTAGTTGCTAAGTCATGTCTGATTCTTGTAACTGGGTTCCTCTGTCCACGGCATTTCCCAGGCTAGAATACCAGAGTGGGTTGCCATTTCCTTCTCCGCAGGATTTACCTAAAATCAACTTTGAATGGAAGTCTTTGTTTCACCTTTCTTAAAGTCAATTGCGCTAATAGAGTTTTTCACCATTAAGAACAAATGCTTTTTGCATTTTTACTAAGTGCGGGCCCGAGGGCTGATTTGGGGATGGGAGGATGTAGGTGAATAAGACAAACCACTGTCCCCAGGGAGCTGAGCTCAAAGGACGACTGTGACAAGTAATTGAACTGGCGGCTAGTGATTAGACAAAGAGAAATTCTAAGCCCTTGAAATGTGAGAGACACATAGGGGTCAGCCCTGAACGTGCTCCTTGAGGGTGAAGGGCACGAAGAAAAAACTGTCAGTCACTGAGAAAATAAGGTGATGTGGGTTTGGGGACAGAGCAGAGGGTCCAGGTGGAGAGGAGTGGCGAGGTTAGATCTGGGTGGAAATCAATGTCTCCATTTTTACCAAATCCACATTTTAGGGAATTCCCTGATGTTCCAATGGTTAGGGCTCAATGCTTTCATTGCCACGGGCCCAGGTTTGATACCTAGTTGTGAAACTAAGATCCCACAAGCCTCTCAGGGTGGCCAAAAATAAAAAAAGCTCATTGTAAAGAAAATTCTTTTCTTTAAAGAAAAAATAGAAAAGGAAATATTAAAAAATGCTCATTCTAACACAACATTGCAACTCAACTATTTGCCAATAAAATTTTTAAATAAAAATATTAATGAAAAATGATTATTATAGCACTATTAATAAATTATCCTAAATTTGCAAAAATTGAAAATGTCTAACAGGGGCTTAATGAAATTTGCCATTAATCATTAAGGCACATTATTTATTGTTTTTACCATATTATTTATATATTTTCTGAACTTCATCCAACAATCTTTAGCAAATTCCATGGACTTGTTACTCTTTGTCCAGAATTTCTTATAGGGAGAATACTCAGATCTCAATAATATGCATAAATTTAGTAAAACAGCACATTTTTAAAAGATCCTGAAACTATTTTGAGAAATTGTAATATAGTTGTTAAAAAGAAACATTTAAAATACCTTTTAATGGGGTTTTGGATTTAAAGAACTCAGAAGTGATCCCTACGTCAATGCTTTGTATGAATATGCAGAGACTCAGGGATAAGATGAACAGAATTAGATGTGTCCTTGCTTGTTTTTTTTTCCGTCCATCACCCTTCCTCTAGGTTTCAGTCTTTCAGCTTCCACGCCATTCACATTGTAAAGCGCTCTCCATAGTTTAGAATGTTTGCCAAGACCCCTGGCATTATCCACAAAAGGTTGAAGGTACTCCATTGCCTTCCCCAGTTGTGACAACCAAATGTGTCTCCAAACTTTGCCAGATGTCCCCTGGGGAGGGAAAAAAAACACCCTCAATCCAAAACCACTATCCTAGACTATAAAATCCATGGTTTTATTCACCCCAAACCCCCCAGACACTAGCAAGCATGCCTTGGCGTGTCTTATGTGCTCAACAAATAATTGCTAAATAGTAAATAGTAGATGAATGAATAACCGAGTCCCTGGAAGGTACAGTTATATTCTTTTGGGGGTACTTCTGTTAGGTAGGTAGAACCGGGAAAAGGAGTCCAAAATGGCGGTGGCTAAAAGCACTGCTATGCATTTTCCTAGTTTGTTTATAATTTGTTTTTTTTCTGATGGTATAAACAATGAAGGAGTCGACGGCTTAAAATATATATATATTGGAGGATGGGTCTCACTCAGAATGGGGCAGGGTGGGTCTGGGTGGAGACCTGTGGAGGGGAGTGGTCTTCTCCGCAAAGGCTGGGTCTTTGGCTTATATAAGAGGTCGGCAGGTCTGAAACCTGACTTCCTGGCGAGAAGCAATGAGATCCTGTATCTTGTGAGTATCACCTGCGCATTCTTTTCCTTAAATTGCTCATCCTTTTCTTTTTCCAGCTGCTCTATTTTCAGTAAGTTTTATTGCTTTGCCTTCTGAAATTGCACTGGGTTGCTACCTCTTGGTTTAACCCGAAGCTACCTTTTCTCATTTAAACTGCCCTTGTGAATTCTAATAGGTTTTTTCATTATTCTTTTTCAGCCAGGAGGCATGCAGGATATTCCCAACGTGGGATCGAACCCACGTCTCCTGCATCGAAAGTACTGAGGCGTAATAACCAAGAATGCCACCCACAACTCGCCCAACCAGTGTGTACTGCTCTGGTGCCTGAGCTTTTGTGTCCCCAGAGTTGCTCTAGTGTTTGGCCAGCGACATGTAGGGACGGGAGTTTTCTTGCTTCATTTCAGCGTAAATTGAGGCCAGCCTTGAGGTTTTCACTTCTACCCGCACGACGTGGCAAGAGGGGCCCTAGTCCCCAACCAGGGACTAAACCTTCCCCACCTCCGTGCTTCAAATGCAGAGGACTTGGCTGGGAAGTCCAAGGCAAAGTCAGAAATCGAATAGCCTCAGCATGCAGACTTCTCACCTGCATGTTAACTGTCCTTAACCGAGGTTTTGCTCCTATAATAGTGGAGGGACGGGGGGTGACCACGAGCTTCATAACCGGGCTTCCCTGTTGGCTTTTCCCTCTTGGCCTTGCGTTTGGGGTTAAGGCGGGGTTAGTGTTAATCCTTTGAAGCGTTCAGTCTTCTCAGTCCTTCACTTGGTGATCCTGGCCCGCAACTTCTCAGCCTGTGGTACTCAAACTGTGGGGGCACTTCCGTTTTACGAAGGGAAGTGCCGCCATGTTTTGAGTGTTACCGGTTGAGAGAGGAGCTTCCACTTGGTGAGAACATTAACTAGGCGCCTGGTATGAATGGGGAAGTTGTCTAAAGTTTCCTTAACGTTGTCTCCTTACACCAATGGCTTTTCCAGAGATCACTAAACTTAATTCTTTCCTAGGATCAGGGTCAGAACAGGTTCCAGCAAACCCAGACCGGGATGCTCAAAATGGGGGTGCTTGCCGATTTGTGACTGGAAAGTGCTCCCATTTCGAGCGTCCCTGTTCGGGAAAGCCATCTAACGGTTGGAATCTGCGATGTCTGCTCGCACTTACCGATCCTGCACTTCATTACTGACTCAAGTCGGAGATTCTGTCAGCAACCAAGGACTTCCCACGTAGTCAATGGTGGGTTTTACTTCCAACTCATGGCTTTTGTCTGTAATCTGCCTTTTGTAATGTGTAATCTCTGCCTATTATAATCGTATGTCAGCAATCATTTGCTTTCAACCTTAAAAGCTCTGCCTATTACTCCAATTATAAAATTGGTTTAATATTAAATATTAATAAAAACAGTATGCCTGTATTGTGTGCTGTTTATTTTTCCGGTCATTTCCATAGTTGGTCCTTGGGAACACTATGGGGAGTTTCTGGGGGTTTGCTGGAAAGTGAGTCTGTCTCAGTGGGCGCCTCAGGGATCTCTATGGGTCCCTTGTAGGAATTGGTTAAGGCCATTCTTCAGGGTGCAGCTTCGATCCCTAGTGTGGAAAACGAAGATCCTGCATGTTGCTCAGGATTAAGCCCTGGCGGTGGGTTTCTAGGGTTCTAGCAATCTCACTCCCTGGGTTGGGGACTAAGGTCACAAGTCTCGGCCAGAAACTTACTGGTTCCAAGGGCTAGTTATGTGGGAGACAGTTACCATGGGGATGGGGACATGGTTCATGTGAATCAGAAGTGGTGAGCCGCGGATAAAGTTTTGTTTGCTTCTCACCTCCTGTGTGACCCTCCAAACCTCTGCAGCTGGGGTGGAGCATCTCTATAGTGTTTTAGGGGTGGCTGCCGTGGTCTCAAACATTTTTTCCAAGTTTTGCTTAGTAGCACCTGGGATATACTCACTGGGGTGGGTTGCTATTTCCTTCTCCAATGCGTGAACGTGTTCAGTTGTGTCCGACTCTTCGTGACACTATGGACTGCAGCCTACCAGGCTCCTCCGTCCATGTGATTTTCCAGGCAAGAGTACTGGAGTGGGTTGCCATTGCCTTCCCTGAAGCAAGCGCATAAGTGTTGTTCCTTTAGGGCTTCCGTGGGGCTCAGGCAGGGCTTCTCGTGGCTCAGGTTAAAGCGTCTGCCTCCAATGCGGGAGACCCGTGTTCGATCCCTGGGTAGGGAAGATCCCCTGGAGAACTAAATGGCAACCCACTCCAGTATTGCCTGGAGAATCCCATGGACTGAGGAGCCTGGTGGTTTGCAGTCCACAGGGTCACAAAGAGTCGGACACGACTGAGTGACTTTACTTACTGGTGCTCAGAGGCGTAAACGCCTACAGAATCAGTTTGTATCTGATGTGGCTTCCCAGGTGGCTCAGGTAAAAGGGCTGGACTGCTAATGCAGGAGACATAAAAGATTTGAGCTTAGTCCCTAGAGGTCGGGAAGGTCCCCTGGAGAAAGGAATGGTAACACTCCAGTAAACCTTCCCTGGAAAACGGACAGAGGCGTCTGGCTGGCTACAGTCCATGGTGTCCCAAAAGAGCCAGACACGACTTAGCAACTAAACAGTCTGGCTATTTAGCACTCAGTGTTAAAGAATTAAGTTTAGAATTTGTTCAGAAGTTCAAGCGGCTAAGTTTAGAATTTGTTCAGAGGTTCAAGTGGCTGAACTGTGATCTTAGAATCAATGGGCTAGCAGTTTGCCCAAGATGCTTAAAGTGAAATCGCTCAGTCGTGTCTGACTCTTTGAGACCCCATGGACTGTAGCCTACCAGGCTCCTCTGTCCATGGGATTTTCCAGGCAATAGTACTGGAGTGGGTTGCCATTTCCTTCTCCAGGGATGGGTAAATGTGGAAAGTCAATTGCCAGGACTCTTGTGCTTAGAATCGAATTTAGAGATACAACTTAATGTAAATTTTATTAATAGTTGGGTAATTCTGAAGTCTACTAAAATTCAGTTGTAATGGTTACAGGTGTGTAATAATGGTGATTCACAATTTCTAAACGTTATACCTCAGTCGTAGTGGGAAATCCTGGCCATTATAATCGGGACATCCCATCTCTGAGAAGTTGTGCCATGTAGTCCTCCCCAAACCACTCCAGCCCCGGAACCTTGAGTGTCCAGTAATTAAATCCTGGAGTCCTGTGTTGCTAGTTTTAAACTAAGGCGGTTCATCAGTAAAGAATCCGCCTGCAAAGCTGGAGCCGGAGTTCTGACTACAAAGCCAGAAAACTCATACCTTCAACTTACGGTGTACTCTCAACTTTTATGCCCAGAAGTTTCCTTAGCCTTCAGCTTTATGACAGCAGCTGCATGTGCTAAGTCCCTTCAGTCTCACTCTTTGTGACCCTATGGGCTGGAACCTGCCAAGCTCCTCTGTCCATGGGATTCTCCGGGCAAGAATCCTGTTGCCACGCCCTCCTCCAGGGGATCTCCCTGACCCAGGCAGGGATCAAACCTGCGTCTTTAACGTCTGCTCCATTGGCAGGTGGATTGTTTACCGCTCGCGCCACCTGGGAAGCCCTTACGACAGTTTAGGGATTGCTTTAAGTGGGTCAGATTACCCCTAGTTCAGCTTGCTCATGAATTTAGGGCTGCCAGAGGGGAAGGATGGGGGAAGGGGTAGTTTGGGATGGATAATATACTGCTCTATTTAAGATGGATAACCAATAAGCAGCACCAAGTTCCTTATCGGGGCCTCCTGTTGTGAGCAAACTCAGGCAAGCAGGCCTGGCGGAGGAGGGGGGTTATGGTCAGCAGTTCCCTGACACTTAATTGTGGGCACTGTCGCTGTATTTTTACTTTCTACGACATTTATAGCAGGACTTCACAAGATGCCAACAACTCTCCCCAGCCCATTGTCCTCTGACAATGCTGGGTGTCCTGGGAAGGGGGAGGTTGGAGGGGGGCTGACAAAAATCACCCTCAGTTGAGAGCTTCTGTTCTAGAATCATCTGGGACCCTGCCCTGAATTCTCTCCATGGCACCAACTCTCCAAACTAAAACTCCACCCTCTTGCCCAGCAATCGCACACACCCCAAGCAGCAAAGATTATCCTGCAGAGGATCTTGTCTCTTGAGGAAGTAAAGAGACAGAGATCATCATTGATTCATGGGTCCTGGGATGGTCCTCTTCTGTCCTGACTTCAAGAGAAGAATCAGCAGCCCAGCCACTCAGCAGCCAATGTCCAAGTAAGGTTTTGTCACTCGAAGTGCCGCCAAACTTCGGTGGGTCATTTTATTCAGGTCCATCCCAAACAACCTGAGGACACAAGATGGGAAATATTCCAGGCCACTATGGTGGCATTCCGTCCGTACAGCAAATCTCTCATACATCCTGCTTGGTTACAATATATTAATTCCATTAAGTAGTTCATCATTGTAAATCAAATCTTATTGGGAGATAAGCTTGCTCTAAGCTATACCCCATTTTTAAGACCCTAGCCTGTGTGAGCAAATTTAATTTGTAATCATCTTATGGAAGGGCTTCCCCTGGTAGCTCAAACAGTAAAGAATCTGCCCGCAATGCAGGAGACTCAGGTTTGATCCTTGGCTGGAAAAGATACCTGGAGGAGGAAATGGCAGCCCACTCCAGCATTCTTGCCTGGAGAAGCCCACCGACAGAGGAGCCTGGCGGGCCGCAGTCCATGAGGTCACAAAGAGTCGGACATGACTGAGTGCCTAAGCATACTGACTCCTGACCCCAAGCCCCAGGGCCCGTCTCCTCCAGAGGCAGGGACCATCTCTCACCAGAGGACTCGGAGTTTGCAGCCCGGGTGGCTCAGCCTCTCGCACAGCAGCCTGACACCTGTGTTCCCCAGGGCGTTGTTGGTCAGATAAAGGTCTGTGAGGGTCTGGTTGACGCCCAAGGCAGAAGAAATGTCCTCACAAGCTTTGCCCGTGAGGCTGCAGCTGTCCAGCCTGTGGAAGATGAGAAGCGGTTGAAGCAACATTGGCAGTTCGTGTTGGAAAGGGAATCAGGGTGACATTTTTAGGGATCAGTTTAAGAAAGAAGTAGACTAGAATCAGATCAGTCCAGGTTAAGGCCGATGTGGCGAGGGAAAGCATTTCATAAAGGCATTTAAAGACATTCCCCTTCGCTGTACAGTAGAAACTAATGCAAAGCTGTAAAGCAACTATACGATAAAAATTCAAGTTTTTCATTTTATTTATTTTAATTGTTATTTATTTTTGGTTGTGCTGAGTCTTCGTTGCTGTGTGGGCTTTGGTTGTGGTGAGTGGGGGCTACTCCTTAGCTGCGGTGCTCGGGCTTCTCATTGCAGTTGCTTCTCTTGTTGCAGAGCTTGGGTTTCAGCTGGTTCACCTCATGGGCTCAGTAGTTGTGGCTCACGGGCTCTCGAGCTGAGGATCAGTAGCTGTGGCACTCAGGCTTAGCTGCTCCCTGACATGTGAGGACTTTCTGGACCAGGGATCGAACCCGTGTCTCTTGCATTGGCAAGCAGATGCTTTATCACTGAGCCATCAGTGAAGCCCTCAAATTAATTTTTTTAAACAAAAGAAGAAAGAAAGAAAAAAGATCATAGCTCCATCTGTAATGGATATCCCGATTCTGCAGCCAAGAATTTCTCCTTCTGGTAATTCTATCCCAATTTCTCATTGAAACCCTCATCTCAGGGATTAATGTCTATAAGCTCTAGCAGTAGATATAGGGGCCAGGCCTAAGCTGGTTGGTTTCCTTGTCCCCAGCCACCACGAGTGGTTCCCTCTGCGCACAGGATCCATCCAAAACAGTGAACCAGAATCATGCTTTCCCTAGAGACTTTTTCAGAACTTGCACCTGAAAAGAAGTCAATCTATAGAGCTGTAGGCTTTTTGCCACCATGTATTGGATCAAGGCTAATTTTAACTCATAATGGAGCCAGTACAGGAATAAGTAGAGGGGATAATGGAGATCAAGTATCTGAATGCCTAGATCAAGCCATACCTGAAACCTACACTTCTAGCTACACAACTTGATCAATGCTCTCCCCCATCATTTTTTTTTTTTTAAGAAGCCAGCATGATTTGGGCTACTTCCTGCCCCACCCAACACTACTATGCCATCTGATTTTCTCTGGTTTCTATTCTGTCCAATTGTGTTTCTTTCCTGTATTCCATGCTGTTACAGTAAAAACAGGTAGCACTGAAATGTTGTTGTAGCTGGGATGTTAGATGGAAATGTTTTCATCTTTGGCTGAGGCTGTGAGGCAATACGTGCCTCCAAACAAGGTAGAAGGCAACAGTTCAGGACTTGAAATGGACGAGAAAGACCCAGGTGGGTGACGTGTAATCACCACCTCACAGGCACAGAAGGGTAAGGAGCAGGACATACGGTGAGAGCTGGGGAGGGGATTGTGGAAAAAGCTTGACCCAGATCATCCCATGTCGGGAGCACCTTCTCTGGGGTCCCCATGAGAACACACAAGTGATCCCCACAAGACAGGTATCATTTGGACACCTGCCAGACTGGGAGGGGCTGGTGCTGACATCCCAGAGGGAACCTAGCCTCACCAATGAAGGGAGAGATGGGGCTTCCTTGGTCCAGTGGTTAAGAATCCACCTGTCAGTGCAAGAGACGTGGGTTAGACTCCTGGTCCCGGAAGACCCCACATGCTGAGGAGCAGCTAAGCCCATGAGCCACAGCCACTGAGTCCGTACTGTAGAGTCTGTGCTCCACAAAAAGAGAAGCCACCGCAGTGAGAAGCCTGTGTACTTCAGCTAGAGAAAGCCCTCTCGCAGCAACCAAGGCCCAAGTGAGGGCAAAAATAAATAATAAAAGGGAGACATGCTGTCCCTAAGCCCTCAGCTTCGTTTCCAGTTACCCAGGGCCCCAGATAAGCAAGAGATTTACGAAGGGAGGAAAATTAAAAACAGATAAGCCTGGGCTTCCCTGGTGGTCCTGTGGTTAAGAATCTGCTTGCCCGTGGAGGGAGCAGGGGTTCGATCCCTGGTCCAGGAAGATCACACATGCCAGGGAACAACCACAACCACTGAGTCAGCGCTCTAGAGCCGGTGAGTCACAGGTACTGAAGCCTGCCTGCCTAGAGCCTCTTAGAGATTCTTGACCATCTGAGCCACCAGCATAGACTCGCAAGAAGAGAACCCAAGGCAATGAGAAGCCCTTGCCCCACAACAAAGAGTAGCCCCTGCTCTTTGCGACTAGAGAAAAGCAGTGAAGACCCAGCACAGCCAAAAATAACTAATTAACACAATTAATTAAAAAAATAGACACAGCCTCCTCTCATTCTAAGTGTTTTGGGAGGAAGGGATGGGCTGGTATTGGGAGAAAGGGGAAGGAAGAAAGGTTCATTAACATTTGACTGAAGTTTATTCTGGACCAGACTGAAGTTTTTTTAAAATGTTTATTTATTTATTATTTATTTAACTGCATCAGGTCTTGGTTGAGGCATGTGGGATCTAGTTCCCGATCAGGCATTGAACTCAGGCCCCCTGCATTGGGAGCGAGGGGACTTATTAGCCACTGGACCACCTGGGAAGTCCCAGATTGAACTTTTATTACCTAAAGGTTACCAGAAAGCTATAAATCTGCCCAAGTAAATGCCCAGAGAAAAGGGGAGTTTTACAGAACATGTTTAGAGGCAATGACTGGATGGAAAAACTTAGCCTTGTCTCTTTGTATTCCAGAGGATGAATTACTCAGCGACTCATTTACACAGCTTTTCTTTCCACCTCTGAGCATCTCGTATCTTCCAGAGAGATGGAGGGATGGAAGGAAAAGTCCAATAGAAAGAAAGATAAGGACAGATCCCCTCCCACCCCTGCCAGGGACCAGCATCACACCCAGCAGTGCTGCCAGTGAGTCCCAGCCACTCACCACAGTTTCCGGAGTCTGCAGGTGGGGTGTCGCAGCCCCTCACACAGCAAGGACATGCCGCGGTCTCCCAGGTCATTAAAGCTCAGGTCCAGCTCCCACAGGTGGGAGCTGACCCCAAGCACGGCAGAGAGACCCTCACAGGCCGCAGAGCTGAGCCGGCAAATGCCGAGCCTGGGAAGACATTAAGCACAGGAGAGAGTTGGCTCATTCCTTCTGAAGTTTTTTGGGGGAAGAGAGGTTGGATCTGACTTCCTCCACCAGGGATTGAACCACGGTCCTCAGCAGTGAAAGCAGGGAGTCCTAACCACTGGACTACAGGGAATTCCCAGATGTCTTCAGCTTAATGGGGTCGAAAATGCTACTGTATTAACTAGTGAATATTATGCAAAAGAAGCAGACTCACAGATACAAGAACAAACTAGTGTTTAGGGGTGGGGAGAGGGAATGGGGGAGGGGCAAGATGAAATTGACAGTCCTGCTGCTTTTTTTTTTTTTTGCCCCACCCAGAAGTTTCTGGGGTCTTAGTCCCCCAGCCAGGGATCGAACCCCAACCCCCAGCAATGAAAGTGTAGAGTCCTAACCACTGGACCGCCCGGGAATTCCTCATTTTCTTTTTTTTTTTAATTTGCTTTTTCATCTCTTCCACCATTTAAAAATATAATCTCTGAGCCAGATCTTTTTTTTTTTTTTTCCCCTGAGCCAGATCTTATGCTAGTCACTGGCACACGCTGTTGCCACGATGTGCTGTTCCTGTACTTCTGGAATACAACACACACACACATTTTGATAAGTGACACTGAGGAGAAAAATAAGGTCAAATAGGATCCTAAAAGTAATCTTATCTAGGAGCTGGAGAAGGTGTGCCTGAAGAAGCAGCATTTGCTTTGGATCCTAACAGATGAAACAGGTATTATCAGGGTGAAAAAAAGAAGAAATCAGAGCAGAAGTGCATCTCAGGGAGACTTCCCTGGTGGTCCAGTGGCTAAGACTCCAGGCTGCCAATGCAGGGGGCCTGGGTTCGATCCCTAGTCAGGAAACTAGATCCCACATACTACAACTAAGAGTTTGCATACCACAACTAAAAATCCTGCATGCTGCAAGTAAGACCCTGGGGGCAGCTACATAAATAAATAATAAATAAAATAAATATTAGAAGAAAAAAAAAAAGGAGTGCATTCCAGGAAGAAGGAACTGCTTGTGCAAAGGCTCTGTGGCAGAAAAACCTTTGACAGGAGGCTGATGGAGTTAGAGGTTAGGAGAGGAGGGGAGGGAGACAGCCCCCCTGAGCCCAGGCAGGAGGGCAGGAATCATGACTTTGGACTCCTAGGATGGTGAGGAAAGCGGGGACTCACCGGAGGGTCTGGAGTTTGCACTGGGGGTGCCTGAGGCCCTCACACAGCAGCAGCACCCCGGGGTCCCCCAGGTCATTCAGGCTTAGGTCCAGCTCCACCAGGCTCTGGTTCACGCGGAGGGTGGACGCCAGGTCTTCACATGCAGCACCAGTGAGAAGGCAGATCTTCAACCTGCAAAATCCAGTTCGGCGTGTGCTCAGGAGGGTTTCCTGTACAATGCTGATGCTATCCTCACTGCCCCCAATCTTTTTAAAAAATGTTATTACAGTCGACTTGATTTACAAAGTTCTTTTAATACCATGTTCTTTTAATATAATACAATGTTCTTTTAATAGCAAAGTGACTCAGGTTATTCATATTCTTTTCCATTAGGGTTTATCACAGGATATTGGATATAGTTCCCTGTGCTGTACAGTAGGGCCTTGTTTATCCATTCAGTTCATAATAGTTAGCATCTGCTAACCCCAAACGCCCAGGCCTTCCCTCCTCCACCCTGCCTTCCCCTTTGCAACCACAAGTCTGTTCTCTGCAATAGTGAATCCGTTTGTTTCATAGATAAGTCTATTTGTGTCACATTTTAGATGCCACGTATAGGTGATATCATTTTAGATTCCATGTGTAAGTGATATCATTTGTCTTTCTCTTTCTGAGTGACTTTGCTTAGTATGATCATCTCTAGGTCCATCCATGTTGCTGCAAATGCCTGCCCCTAATCTTAAAAGTAATGTTTTCAAATAAACCACTTGTTTGAAATATGGCCAAAGGCCTAAATAGACATTTCTCCAAAGAAGACATATAAATGGCCACAAATCACGTGAAAAAAATGTTCAACATTATTAATCATTGGGAAAATGCAAGTCAAAAGCACAATGAGATATCACCTCATACCCGTTCGGATAGACATTATCCAAAAAACAGAGAACAACAGGTGTTAGTGAGGATGTGGAGAAATTGGAACCTCTTTGCACTGTTGGTAGAAATGTACAATGGTACAGTGGCTAAGGAAAATAGCGCTTCCTCAAAAAATTAAAAATAACTGTGTGTGTGTGTGCGTGTGTTCAGTTGTGACTGACTTTTTGCAAACCCATGAACTGTAGCCTGCCAGGCTCCTTTGTCCATGGGATTTCTCAGACAAGAATACTGGAGTAGGTTGCCATTCCCTTCTTCTGAGGATATTCCCCACCCAGGGTTTGAACCTAGGTCTTGAGCATTGCAGGCAGATTCTTTACCCTCTGAGCCACAGGGAAGCCCATATGAGGTCCCTAGAGGAGTCAGATTCAAAGAGACACCGGTAGAACTCACCACAAAATCCGCAGCCTACAGACTGGGTGCCTCAAGCCTTGACACAGCAGCCTCAGGCCCGAGTCTTCCAGCGCGTTTCCTGTCAGGTCCAGCTCCAGCAGATGGCGACTAGCGCTGAGCACAGAGGCGAGCTCCTGGCAGGCCTCGGCCTCCAGCTGACACTTCCTCAACCTTGGGAGGAAAGAGAAGAGTTGAAGAGGCTGCCATCTTGCTTTTCCGTGTCCTGATGGTTCCTGCTCTGGCCCATTGAATCAGCCGACATGCTTCCCTGGTGGCTCAATGGAAAAGAACCTGCCTGCCAATACGAGAGACGTGGGTTCGATCCCTGGGTCAGGAAGAACCCCTGGAGGAGGAAATGGCAGCCCACTCCAGTATTCTTGCCTGCAGCATCCGATGGAGAGAGGAACCTGGCAGGCTATAGTCCATGGAGTCGCAAAGAATCAGACATGACTAAGCGACTTCACGTTCTTCTTTCTATAGTTCCTTTTGGAGAAGGAAATGGCAACCCACTCCACTGTTCTTGCCTGGAGAATCCCATGGACGGAGGGGCCTGGTGGGCTGCAGTCTATGGGTTGCAGAGTCGGACACAACTAAGCAACTAACACACACACACACACACACACACACACACACGGGTGGTCTCATGGAGGCAGTGTACACAGTAATAGTTCAGAGCAGGGTCTCTAGGGTTCAACAACCTGTTCCCCACCCCCCATACTTTGACCTCAAGGGAGATTTTTGTTTTGTTTTTGGGGTTTTTTGTTTGTTTGTTTAGCTGCATCCCATAGTGGCTTGTGGGACCTTAGTTCTCAGACCAGGGATTGAACCCTGACCCTTGGCAGCGAGAGGACAGAGTCCTAACCACTGAACCACCAGGGAATTCCCTCAAGCGAGTTTTCCTCAGGTCTCAGCTTTCTGTTACATGTGCCACCATGTCTCAAGTCACTGACTACAATAAGGATACTAAGTACGCCGGCTCAGGGTGGTTGTGAGGATTACATAATTTATTAGAAGCAGTGGGGTAGAGCCAGCCTGACACATGGTCAGCGCTCTACCAGCGGGAGTCACTGTTTGTTGAACATCCTGGAGGAGGCGCCTCCTCACCCAGCTTTGGCACATGGTGTGCAGTGAGGGAAGGCTCTCTGGGAGGACTTGAGCTGGTTCTCGAAGGGTAAGTAGAAGTTGATTTGGAGGAATAAGATGAGGAGCAGTGAGATAATAGAAAAAAAAATACACACACACACACACACACACACAAAGTCTCTGCTCTGGCTCCTGGCACAGAGTTCCTAAATCTTTAATTTTCTAAGGGATAAAACAAAAGCAAAAACATGGGACTTCCCTGGTGGTCCAGTGGTTAAAATCTGCCTTGCAATGCAGGGGACACAGGTTCCAGGCAATGAAGCCTTATTCTGACGCCATCTCCAGGTAGATAGTGTTAGAACCAATTGAAATTCCAGAACACCCAGTTGGCGTCACATGCCTTCGTGTGAGGATAACTCCACACATAAAGTGTCAGAAGTAGAGTGTTGGGGGCCTTCCCTGAAGGTCCAACGGTTAAGAGTTTACCTTCCCACTGGGGTCGGGGGGTGCGGTCTGGGTTTCATCCCTGATCGGGGAACTAAGATCCCACATGCCTTGTGGCCAAAAATCCAAAAATACAAAACAGAAGCAATATTGTAGCTAATTCAATAAAGAGTTTGAAAGTGGTCCACATCAAAAAGAAGTCTTTAAAAATGGGGAAAAAAAATGGAGCATTCTTATGAGTAGTAGTAACAAAGACATAGAGGGGGAAGGCAGGGTGATTTTTTGAAAACAGTGGCACGGAAGAAAAAGGAAGTTGCACAAGAAAAGGATCTTTGCATGGAGACCTTTGGGGTTCTGAGTACTCAGGATGTGGTCAATAAATAGGGTGTGGGTTCTGGGTGGGCAGGGGCCCCAGGGACTCCTCACCATGTGGAAATGACTGGGGTCAGAAGAGGCCAGAAACAGGTTCTCCAAAGTGCAGAGTCCAGAGCGGGAGTCTCAGGTCAAGGGTCTAAGGGCAGCTCTAATTTGAGCTCAGTGGTAAAGAATATGCCTGCCAAGCAGGAGATTTGGGTTCAAACCCTGGGTCGGGAAGATCCCCTGGAGGAGGAAATGGCAGCCCACTCCAGTATTCTTGCCTGGAGCATCCCATGGACAGAGGAACCTGGTGGGCTACAGTCCACGGGGTGGCAAAAGAGTCAGACACGACTGAAGTGACTCAGCACACTCGCACAAAGTGCAGAGTCTGGGAGGGGTGGCATCTCATGTCACGGGTCTAAGGGCCGCTGTGATGAGAGGTAGGGGTTTGGGGATTGGCATCTGGGGAGATGCTTCAAGTCCCAGGACACAAGCAGCTTGTCCCAGGAGGTCACAGAGGTGAAGGACATGTTCCTGGGCGGGGGGGGACACTCACTGCACCACCTGCAGCCTGCACTTGGGGTGCCGGAGCCCCTGGCAAAGCAGCTGCACGCCCAGCAGCCCCAGGGCATTGCCACTGAGGTCCATCCTCAGTAAGTGATTGTTGGCAATCAGTGCGGTCGTCAGGTCCTGGCAGACGGAGCTGGAAACTTGGCATCTCTTCAGCCTGGGATGCAAAGAGGTAAAGAGCCAGGTGATTTCGTTTGGGGTTGTTTTGTAAAGGGGCTTCCCAGGTGGCGGGTACTAGTGGTAAAGAACCCGCCTGCCAACGCAGGAGATGTAAGAGAGGCAGGTTCGATCCCTGGGTGGGGAAGAGCCCCTGGAGGAGGGCAAGGCAACCACTCCAGTATTCTTGCCTGGAGAATCCCACGGACAGAGGAGCCTGGCGGGCTGCAGTCCACGGGGTCACAAAGAGTCAGACATAACTGAGCGATTAAGCATGCATACTTGGTTTACAATCTTGTGTTAGTTTCAGGTATACAGCAAGGCAAGGTGATTCAGCTTTACCGAATACATACAAATATAAAAATTATATGAATACATATATGAATATATATATCAGATTCTTTTCCTTTATAGGTTATTACAAGATATTGAGTAGAGTTCCTTGTTCTCTACAGTAGATCCTTGTTGGTTATCTATTTTATATATGAGCTTTCCTGGTGGCTCAGAGGTAAAGAACCCACCTGCCAATGCAGGTTCAATCCCTGGGTTGGGAAGATCCCCTGGAGAAGGCAATGGCAACCCCCTGTAGTATTCTTGCCAAGACTACAGTCCATGGGCTCGCAAAGAGTGGGGCCTGACTCAGCAACTAAACAACAACGACAAAGTGTGTATATTTTAATCTCCACCCCCTAATTTATCCCTCCTCTCCCCATTCTCTCTTCTTTTCTCCATCACTACAAGAAGGTAATTAAGTTAAAGTGAGGTCATTAGGGTGGACCCCTGGTCCCATATGACTGGCGGGTGTCCTTATGCAGAGAGGAGATTAGGACAGAGGCACACACAGAGGAAAGACCCGTGAGGACACGGAGAAGGTGGCCATCTGCAAGGCAGGAAGAAGGGCCCCAGAGGAAACCAAGCCTGCCGACGCGCTGAGCCAGAACTCCCAGCCTCCACAGCTTTGAGAAAATCAAAGTCCATCACTTAAGTCATCCAGCCCGTGGTGCTTTCTTATGGGAGCCCAAGCAAACATCATCCTATGATTTTTTTATTTTTATTTTTTGGCTACACCACGCGGCTTGCAGGATTTTAGCACCCCAACCAGGGATTAAACCTGTGCCCCTGGGAGTAGAAGCTGGACGTCTTAACCACTGGACCACCAGGGAAGTCCCACCCTATGCTCTTTCTGATGGAACCCCTTAGGATGGAACGGTAGGGCCCCCAGAAGCTCACAGACCAGCCTGGACTCACCTCAGGTTCTGCAGTCTGCAGTTGGGGTGTCTGAGTCCTTGACACAGCAGCTTCACCCCCTGGCTTCCCAGGGCGTTGCTGTGCAAAGCCAGCTCCACCAGGCTGGGGTTGGTGCTGAGGGCAGCAGCCAGCTGCTCGCTGTAGACATCAGGTAAAACGTGCCTTTCGGGGCTGCGGGAAGGACACAGGATGGTCGGTTTAAAGATGTTTGGCCCTGGCATGTGTGCTCAGCCCCTCAGTCGTCTCCCACTCTTTGCCCGCCAGGCTCCTCTGTCCGTGGAATTTCCCAGTAAGAAGACTGGAGTGGGTTAGCATTTCCTTCTCCTGGGCATTTTCCCAACCCAGGGATCGAACCCACGTCTCCTGTGTCTCCTGTATTGGCAGGTGGGTTCTTTGCCACGGAGCCTGAGGGCTTCCCAAGCAGCGCTAGTGGTAAAGAACCCACCTGTCAATACAGGAGACGTAAGAGACAGAGGTTCAGTCCCTGGGTCGGGAAGATCCCCTGGAGGAGGGCATGGCATCCCACTTCAGTATTCTTACCTGGAGAATCCCATGGACAGAGGAGCCTGGTGGGTTACAGTCCATGGGGCCGCAAAGAGTCAGACACGACTGAAGCGACCTAGCACACACGCATGCACCAGGGAAGCTCTATATTTGAATGTGGACTGAGTATTAGAAGATATTAAGGAATTGTGTGTGTCTTTTGGTTGTTGCTTTTGTTTTTTGCTATGCTGATCAATTCCTGGGTTCAATCTGGTATTGAATCCAGACCCTTCGCAGTGACAGTGGGAAGCCCTAACCACTGGAAAGTGAAAATGAAATTGCCCAGTCATGTCCAACTCTTTGCGACCCCATGCACTGTAGCCTACCAAGTTCCTCCATCCATGGGATTTTCCAGGCACGAGTACTGGAGTGGGTTGCTGTTTCCTTCTCCAGGGGATTTTCCCAACCCAGGGATTGAACCTGGGTCTCCCGCATTGTAGGCAGACGCTTTACTGTCTGAGCCACCAGGGAAGTCCCCTAACCACTGGACCACCAGGAAATTCCCAGGAATTGTTAATTTTGTTAGGAATGATGATGCCATGGTGAGGGAAAGGGGCACAGGTTCAATCCCTGGTTGGGGAAATAGAATCCCACAAGCCTAGCAGGAACAATCCTCTCCCGCCAAATTTCTTTTGAGAAAAAAAAAAAAAAAAGGCAAGACAGGGAACAATAGATGAAGCACATTTGGCAAAATGTTGCTAACTGGTTAAATAAATGATGAATATATATATTCATCTATCTATCTCTCTATATATACTCTGCATATATTTGAAATATTCCATTGTAACATTTTTTTTTCCCCAAAAGCATTAGCAAGCAACTCAGAGAGGGCAGAAAACCATATAGCTCCGCTCCTTGATTGAGTAACTATCAGGGAGCTCTTTAAATTTATTGATTTATTTATTTTGGCAGTGCATGCAGTGTGCGGGATCTAAGTTCCAAACAAGGGTTAAACCCGCACCCCCTGCAGCGGAAGCACGGAGTCTTAACCCCTGGCCCACCAGGGAAAGCCCCAGAGAGCTCTTTAAAGCCTTTCGTCTGTACTTGTGGTTCCCAAGTGCGGTCCCCAGGCCAGCAGCATCACCTGCTCTTCCGGTCTTCATTCTCTGTCAGTAAAGTTTGGGTGTTTCCCCCGTTATGCTGTCTTACGTCAGTTTAATTCTTAGGCCCAGCCAGAGACCCTAAGAAGGAAGAGGATTCTTCTTCCCCCGCAGTTCCAAAGCTGATGAAATCGTTGTGAGACCGCACAATTATTCCATCCGTTTCCCCACATATTTGCCTTTCCACAGCTTGCTGCACCGGAAACTCAAAACCCTTTTCTTTCGTCTTGTCACAGCCCTAAAAACGTATTGTTTTTGTTAAGACTGTCCCTAAGCCCAAATACTTTTTGTTTGAAATTTTTAATTGGAGGATAATTGCTTACAACCTTATGTTACTTTCTGCCATACACCAACATGAGTCAGCCACAGGTATACACATGTCTCCTCCCTCTTGAACCTCCCTCCCATCTCCCACCCCATTCCACCCCTCTAGGTTGTCATGGAGCACCAGGTTGAGCTCCCCAAGTCAGACAGCAAATTCCCCCCGGCTGTCTATTTACATATGGCAATGTATGTTTCCATGCTCCTCTCTCAATTCCTCCCGCCCTCTCCTTCCCCCACTGTGCCCACGAGTCTGTGCCCTTTGTCTGCCTGTGTCTCCACTGCTGCCCTGCAGATAGGTTCATCGGTGCCATCTCTCCAGGTTCCACATATATATATATATATATATGCATAACCCCAAATTCTACGGATCCCTTTGGGGTACTCATTTCTGGGTCCATCCACGTGTAAGTGGGAACAAACGTGCCACTAAACTTCTATTTTTTTTTTTTTTAGCTTATGAATCTGTCTTTTGTAAGTCTAATTTATAAGCCCCCAGTCTCACAACCTAAGAGAGGAGAAGAAACAAGAATGTTTCCTTTCCACTCCACTTATGTTGAAATCCTTGCTTCTAAGGTGATTCCTCAGGGAACCCAAACCAAAACAAAGTCCTAGCCGAACACACACACAAACAATGTCACTTGCTCAGAGTTTCCTTCACTGACCACCTCCTTTCATGTTGCCCTTCCCCCTCCAAGTCTCTGTCTGTTATATAATATTTCCCGGTTTTACTTTCTTCCTAATAGATAATTGGGTTTGCAGCTACCTTAATCAATTTCATTTCATTTGCCTATCGATTTATTTACTATTCTTTGTCTATCTTCCTTCTCCATTGAGCGTTTGCTCTGTTAGGGGTACTGGCTGGCCTATTCATACTGTCTTCAATCTATAAAAAAAAAAAAATGCCCAGCAACAAGGACCTACATACTATATAGCACAGGGGACTATACTCAATATCTTGTAACAACTTATAATAGAAAATAAGCTGAAAAAGTATATATATATATACACACATATATATATATATATATGTATGTATTATATATGTGAGTCACTTTGCTGTACACCTGAAATTAACACAGAATTGTCAATCAACTACATCTCAATGTGAAAAAACTTTCAAGAAAAAAAAAAAAAAAGACCATATAGTAAGTTTAGAAAAATCACTGGGAATTCCCTGGAGGTCTAGTGCTTAGGACTGTGTGCTATCACTGCCAGGGGCCCAGGTTCCATCCCTGGTCAGGGAACTAAGATCTCCTAAGCCCAGCAGGGCAAGGACAAGGGAAAAAAAAAACAACCTGAAAAAAAAGGGATAACCCAGACCACAGATATAAAGCCCTGGATAATATATGTTGACTGGATACATTCTCCTTGACATGGGCCACTATTTAGTCCTGATAAGTATTGCTTAGAGCTTCCCTGGTGGCTCAGTGGTAAAGAATCCACCTGTCAATGCATGAGACCTGGGTTCCATCCCTGGGTCAGGAGGATCCCCTGGAGCAGGGCATGGCAACCCACTCCAGTATTCTTGCCTGGAGAATCCCATGGACAGAGAAGCCTGTCAGGCTACAGTTCATGGGGTCTCAAAGAGTTGGACACAACTGAGCAACCATTAGTGTTTTTGTTCTTGTTGTTTAAGAACTGGAAAATGACCTGGGCACTGTTGACACTTTGGAGCCAAATAGTTCTTAGTGATGGAGGCTGTCCTGTGCACCTTAGGATATTTTTGCAGCATTCCTGACCTCCACCCACTAGACCCCTATCATCTGTCTGATCTCCCCTAACTGTGACAGCGAAATCCTCCACATATTGCCAAATATCTCCTAGGATGGAGGGAAAAGTCACCCGCTTTGAGAACATGAACCTGGCTAAGGGCATGAGCTCGGGGAGTGAGCCCCAGCAAATACTTACGACGTTGCCAGGGGCCATCTCAGCCCGTCTTCTCCATCGGCTTGGTAGGCGGCCCCGAACAGCTGCAGCACCTCGGCTTTCCTGCAGCTCTTCACACAAAAGGAGGACACTATGTATTCCATCTTGGTGGTGATGTTGTTGACCACGACCACCTGGAAGTGGCTGAGGGCTTGTTGGATGAATTCCTCCTCCTGGAGCTCGTACAGGCAGCCGAAGACCTCCAGGGCACCCTGCTTCAGGGTGGACCCCTCGCTCCGAGCCTTGCGGCGGATCCACTCGAGCAGCTCGGTCTTGACGCCAGGCGAGACCTTCCAGCCCAGCGTCTTCTCCAGGTAGCTCCTGGTCTCCTCGTTCAGGAGTCCAAACAGGAAACGGACCGTGAGGGCTAAGAAGCTCCTCTCAGAGAAGGCGTACTCGGTCAGCAACCTGCTGAGGTCCCGCTCGGGGCCGGACCCGCTCGCTCCATCATCCAAAACGTAGTGCATGGCCGCGAAAAACTCCTGGAAACTCAGGTGGATGAAACTGTAGAGCGTCTCGCAGTTGATGTCCTTCTGGAAGATGTTCATGTTGAGGAAGGAAGAGACGTCGGCCGCGTCCAGGCCGTGCTCCCGGAGGTCGCGCTCCGCAAAGAGGATCTTCTGTTCCCAGAGGCCGTGGGCCGCCAGGGCGCACAGCCCCCTCCGGTTGGGCGGGGACGGCAGGGTGGGGGTCCCTGGCTTGGGCTGCATCAGACTCAGGAGGTAGAGCAGGTACACGGCCGTCGTGGTCCTCGACCTCCGTCTTAATAGCCCCCCGCCCTCCAGCTGCTGCTTGAGGCAGGTGCAGACCACCCAGCACACCATGGGGACAAAACAGAGAGTGAAGAGGGGCTCGTCGTCCCTCACGAAGCTGAAGACCTGGCCTGCCTGCTCCCTGTCTTGGAAATACCTGTGGAAGTACTCCTTGCGCTCTGCCTCGGAGAAGCCCAGGATCGCCACGTGCCTGGGATGCTCGAGTGAGCGCTGGAGCTTGGCCAGAGCAGTGGGCCTCGTGGTGATGAGGAGGGACAGCTCGGGCAGGAGCTTTTTACGAATCAGGCTGCCCAGGAGGACCTCCACGGGCGCTTTCTTTTCCCAGCAGAGGCACCAGGGGCCCTGCGGGTCGTGGAAGGAGGGTCTGAGTTCGTCAAAGCCATCCATGATGACGAGGAGACGCTCAGGCACGCGGACGAGCTCCTGGAGAGGAGCGCAGGGCTCCGGCCAGCAGCCGGCCAGGAGGTCTCGCGCGCTGCGCTCCGCGGTGCCCCGGTTCATCTCCCGACAGTTGATGTAGCAGACGTAGTCGAACCTGTCTTGGAAGAGCTTCCCATCGGCCCAGTCGAGCATCACTTTGTGGGCCAGCATGGATTTGCCCATGCCCGCCGCGCCCTGCAGGACGACGGTGCGCGGGGGCTCCGGGCGCTCTTCATCTGGCTCGAAGAGGGCCTCGATCTGGATGAGGCTGGCTGGCTGGCCAGCGGTCCCCGTGTTTCCCTGGCCCGTGTCCAAGAGCTTCTGCTGGGCCCATCTGGGGCTGGAGTGTTCCTTCGCCAGGAGGAGCCGCGTGTACCGGTGGCTGAGGTTGACGAACTCCCCCAGGCGCGCGTTGCGGTCTTCCATTAGCCGGAATTTCCTGCGGACGTAGTCTCTGTAGGTTTCCCGGGAATCTAACGGAGAGGAATGAAGGACCGTGAAGGTTAGATTGGTCAGCAGCCTTTAATGAATGCGTGCATTAATGCAAACTGTGGTCTAGGGAACTATCTGCTTTGCGATGACCTTGGAAGTCTTTTCTAGATGGAGCCTGGGAACTTTGGTACTTTGGTACAACACCACAGATCTTGCCTCCTTGTGGGAAGCAGAAGCATCAACATGGGAACTATTCTTTTTTTGTTGTTTTTCTTTTAACTTCCCAGGTGGATCAGATGGTGAAGAATCCTCCTGCAGTTCGAGAGACCTGGGTTCAATCCCTGGGTTGGGGAGATCCCCTGGAGAAGGGGACAGCTACCCACTCCAGTATTCTGGCCTGGAGAATTCCATGGACAGAGGAACCTGGTGGGCTACAGCCCATGGGGTCTCAAAAGAATCACACATGACTGAGCACACCCGCAGGGATAGTTGATTTATTTTACAATGTGGTGTCAATCTCTGCTGTACAGCAAACTGACTCACTTATACATGTATAGACATTCTTTTTCTAACTATTCTTTTCCATTGATTTATCACAGGATATCGAATATACTTCACTGTGGTACTGTAAGACCTTGTTGTTTATCCATCCTATATAGAATAGTTTGGATCCGCTAATCCAAAACTAGTCCTTCCCTCCTCCAGCCACCTCCCCCTTGGCAATTAGGAGTCTGTTTTCTGGGTCTGTGAGTCTGTTTTGTGGGTAGGTTCATTTGCGCCATATTTTAGATTCTACCCGTAAGTGAGATCATATCGTATTTGTCTTTCTGACTTCACCTAGCACGACAATCTCTAGTTGCATCTGTGTTGCTGCAAATGGCATGATTTCATTTTTTCTTGTGGCTGAACAGCATTCCAGCTTCTTCAGGCTGGAATGGATAAAGAAGATGTGATATATATATTTATCTTTATCCATTCAACTGCCGATGGACATTTAGGTCATTCCCATGTCTCGGCTACTGTGATTAATGCTGCTGTGAGCAAAGGGGTGCATGTATCTTTTCGAATTTGAGTTTTGTTAGGGTATATGCCCAAGAGTGGGATTGCTGGGTCGTATGGTAATTCTAGTTTCAGTTTTCTGAGGAACCTGCATGCTGTTTTCCATAGTGGCTGCACCAGCTTACATGGCTCGTGGCTCACCTTTTCTTGGAGCGGCAGGCAAGACGTCCAGAGAACATGCTGACTCGCTGCCCAGTGAGGGTGGGCCACCAGGTGGAGCGTCTGGAAGAGGAATTTGCCAGATCAGCTGGCATGTATCTGACTAGCCCTTCACAACAGTAACTTCCATTACATCAAACTGTCTACATGGTAATAACTCATGCCCACGGGTATCGATCATAGTGATTGGCACCTCCATCCATCTGATGAATCCCTCAGCCAGAGCGTTCTGAGTCGGCTTGGATTCCTCCTCCCCTTCAACCCCACACCAGAAACTAGCATTTTTGAAATGTCTTTTATACATGTGTACCTGGCATATTTTTTTATTCAATACTTATTTATTGAACATCTTCTATTCTTTTATGGACTCCAAAATATATATTTATTAAGTACTTAGTATGAAAAGTGGGGTTTCCGAGCCAGCCAGGGTGATTGAGCAGGGAGAGGGAGAAAATGAGTAAAGGAATCACAGAGAAAGTAGTGCTTTCAGGGTTCTGACAGATGAATAGGAGTTTTCCAGGTGAAGAAGAGGGAGGTACTCCAGGCAGCTCAAACAAAGGCCAGGGGGATGGGTTAGAGGTGCTTCTTGGGAGCCCAGCAATCATCAGGAAGGAGAAGGGGCGATCTTCCCCAGTGGTCCAGTGATTAAGAACCGGCCTTCCAATGCAAGAGGCACAAGTTCAATCCCCACTGGGGGAACTAAGATTTCACATGCCTCCAGGCAACTTGAGAGAGAAACCAGCATGCTACAATGAGGACCCCACGTGTCACAAGTAAGACCAGGTGCGGCCAAATTAATTAATTAATTTTTAAGACAGGAAGCAGCAGAAAAATCTTGAAAAAAAAAACACAGCAAAACAAAAACACAAAAGAAGGTAATCGGTGGGTAGCAGCCTCAGCCCGGACCGTCACCACCTCCTTACCCCTCCCTTGGTCCTCTCTGTGGCCTCTCTCCCACAGGTCCTTCCTGTTGATACGCTGAAAGACGCCAAGGGCCAGCAGCCAGGCCTCCCGTGGCCCGAAGTGAGCCACCAGCAGCTGGGCCATTTCCAGGGGACCCGCCGGCTCCATCCGCCCCCAAGGGATCTTGGCCTCCCCCATTTCTGTCGCAGTCCCCAGGTATAACTTGAACTTCTTCAGCTCCACGGCCTCCAGTTCCTCCAAGTAGGTGCAGAGGCGACCCAGCTCACTCCTGAGCGGGGCTGGGGACATGGGGGCTCCGTGGGCCCTCCAGGAGAGAGGCTGGAGGGGTGTTTCTATACCCGGGAGGAGTGAGGACACATGCCCAGCTCTGATCACCGCAGGCAGAGACGTGAACGCCCAGACAGCCCTTCTGTTGAAATAGTGCCTCCTCCCCCTTCGATTCCTTCCCACCCCTCCCCACCACACCCTCACCTCACCACCAGGTCCACTTTGAAGAGGAGGAAGTGGAGACAGATTGGGAAATCGCAGGAGGCCTTGAGTGGTAGTGAGAAAAAGCTTTCACTTCTCTCCTTCTTCCCCGCTCCCTGGACCAAACATTCTTTGTCCTGACTACTGTCTTTGCCTCACTGGGTCCGAGGTAGATCATTATCAAAATAGTTCTTGCCCTTGGGCTGGGGGGATGCTTTCCTGGTGGTGCTAGTGGTAAAGAGCCTGCCTGCCAGTGCAGGAGACATAAGAGAGGTGGGTTAGATCCCTGGGTCGGGAAGATCCCCTGGAGGAGGGCATGGCAACCCGCCCCAGTATTCTTGTCTGGAGAATCCCATGGACAGAGGAGCCTGGTGGGCTACAGTCCATGGGGTTGCACAGAGTCAGACAGGACTGAGGCAGCCTAGCAACGCATGCTTCCTCATGGGAGAATGAGACCTCCTTTCGGATGATATCGGACTTGGATGTGTCGCTTGCATTAACCAATGTCATGGGAGCAAATGTGAACATGAAATGTGGGTGAAGGTGAGCAAATTTTTCTTCCAGGTATTGATGAGGGAGACAGAAGCTTAGAGGGGTACATGGATTCTCCACCATCACACAGCTAAACAAGGGCAGAGATAGCCATCTCATCTCCTTCAGACCAGGAAGCTGCCCTCGGATGAATGAAAGGGTATAGTCAGGACTTCCCTGGTGATTCTGGGGTTCAGAATCCCTCTTCCAGGGCAGGGGGTGTGGGTATGATCCCTGCTGGGGGAACTAAGCCCACAGACTCTGGGGCCAGCCTGCCAAAATTAAGACCCCACGCAGTGCACCCCCTACCCCGAAGAAGATACAGTCTGAGAAGGATGTAGCTCAAATAGCTATCAGGTATTTATGCTGGGAAAGATTTAGGTTGGATGGGGAGAAAGGAGGGATCTTATAATTGGATATTCTTTTTTTCCTTAAAGATTCATTTATTTATTTTTGGCTGTGCTGATTTTTCATTGCTCTATGGGTTTTCTCTAGTTGTGGCGAGTGGGGGCTATTCTTCCTTGTGGTTCTCGGGCTTCTCATTGTGGTGGCTTCTCGTTGTGGAGCCGAGGCTCTAGGGAGATGGTCAGTAGTTGTGGCACATGGGCTTAGCTGTTCCATGGTACAAGGAACCTTCACTGACCAGGGATCAAACCCATGTCCCCTGCATTGGCAAGCAGATTCCTATCCACTGTGCATGCCTGCATGCTAAGTCACTTCAGTCAAGTCTTTGCGACCCTATGGACTGTAGCCCGTCAGACTCCTCTGTCCGTGGGATTCTCCAGGCAAGGATGCTGGAGGGGTTTACCATGCCCTCTTCCAAGGAATCATCCCAACTCAGGGGATCGAACCCATGTCTCTTATATCTCCAGCATCAGAAGGCAGGTTCTTTACCACTAAAGCCACTTGGGAAGCCCCTTATCCACTGTTCCACCAAGGATGTCCAGGGAGCCAGTGAATGGTTATGAACATGGCAACGAGGTGAAGAAGGGGTTTGGGGGAAACGCTTTGGTTTCTAGGTCTTTCTAGGGACAGTGATGCAATGTGGATACCCTCTGCGGTCTTCACATTCCTCTCCCCCCACCACCCTTGCCCTGGGCCTTTTCTGGTCAAGTGAGAGCCTGGAAGCGCTTTCTAAGCTTCACCCTAAACTTTTATAGGCTTGGTGAGGAAATGAAGAAGTAGGACACAGCGTAAGTCCTTCCATAGTCTATGTAAACTGGGAATTTCAGAGATGAGGTGTTTGGCTCTGACACTTAACTTGTGACATGCTTTAATCGTCCCGTTCTCAGTTCCCTCTTTCCTCAACCACCATCCACACTGGAAGTCTGCCTCTTCAACTGCTGGAGCTTCTAGGAGGAAAGACAGGACCCCTGTGCTTAGTGGAAAGGGGAGGGATTCGTGAGGGCCAGTCAAGTTTTCTAGACTCAGAATAGAGCTGGATTCATATACAAACAATATGGCTTTTCATGTAACAAACTATAGTGAAATAGAATAATGTGCATATATATATATTATATGACTGAATCACATTGCTGTATACCTGAAATGAACACAATACTGTAAATCAACAATGCTTCAAAAAATTTTTTTAGCGGTTAAGCAATGGAACTGGGGTTAGTGAACATTTCTGGGTACAATTGCAAAATCATGTCTCCAGGCAGGGATTCTCAAACCCTAATGTGCATCACCAGGAGACCTTATTGAAATAAAAATTCTATTTTAGTGGGTGTGAGGGTCTACATTTCTTTCTTTCTTTTTATTAATTTTATTGGAGTATAGCTTCTTTATAGTGTTGTGTTAGCTTTTGCTATACAGCAAAATGAATCAGCCATATGTGTACACAGATCGCCTCTTTTTGGGGTCCCCTTCCCGTGTAGATCACCGTGGAGCACTGAGCAGAGTGCCCTGTGCTGTACAGCAGGCTCTCACTGTTCTCCGCTGTGCATGTATGTCTGTCCCAGTTTCCCAGTTCATCCCTGCTTTCCCCTTGGTATTAGTACCTTTGTTCTCTACATCTGTTTCTCTTTGCAAAGAAGTTCATCTGTACCATTTTCCTAAATTCCGCACATGGGCAATATTATATATTTGTTTTCAAGGTTCTGGAGAAGGAAATGGCAACCCACTCCAGTATTCTTGCCTGGAGAATCCCATGAATGGAAGAGCTTGGTGGGCTACAGTCCATGGGTCGCAAGGCTCAGCATGTAATAGTCTATATCAGTACTTCATTCCTTTTTTGGGGAGGGGCTTCCCTGGTGGCTCAGATGGCAAAGAATCTGCCCACAATGTGGGAGACTTTGAATCCCATGGACTGAGGAGCCTGGTGGGCTGCAGTCCACGGGGTCACAACGAGTCGGACACGACTGAGTGACTTTACTTACTTACTTACTTACTTTTCGATCCCTGGGTCAGGAAGATCCCTTGGAGAAGGAAATGCCGACTCACTCCAGTATTCCTGCCTGGAGAATCCCATGGACAGAGGAACCTGGTGGGCTACGTTCCATGGGATTTCGAAGAGTTGGACATGACTGAGTGACTAACACTTCATTCCTTTTAATGGCTGAATAATATTCTTTTGTGGGACTTCCCTGGGGACTCAGGGGTGAAAAATCCCATGGACAGAGGAGCCTGGTGGACTGTGGTCCATGGGGTTGCAAAGGAGTCGGATATGAGTTGTTGACTAAACAGCAACAATATTCCTTCGTATGATATGGAATGGTTTTGAGTATGGGAGGGATGGAGTCAGATCTGCACCAGGGAAGATATCTCAGGGTGATAATGGACAATGAACCAAAGGAGGCAGCCTGGAGCCGTGGTGCAGGCTCTGACCTGGGACAGGGAATGCATTCAATTCAGGGGTGAGTCACACGAGTTCTCAGGCAGGGGGTGAGAAAGAAGGTGGTGGTAGCCTGCACCCTCTAAGGGTTAGACCTTGGCTTCCCCGATGACGCTCTCATTACCTTACCTCTTCCCCTTCCTTCCCAGGAGGGAAAACCATAGTTCTAGGAATTCAGAGGGGAGGGAAGCTGAATCGATAACCTGTTTCTCAATACTCTTTCAAGAAAACACTTCTTTCTCATGGGAAGGAAGAGACTTGGCAATTTTGGGGCCTTCTGGGGCTCAGCACTTGTTTCTGGAAACACAGGAAAGGAGCCGTTTCAATGCATGACTTCAACTTCTGCTTCTATACGTAAGGAGGGACAATTTTTTTTTTTAAAGCCACTTCAGGAAACACATAAAATGCTTCTTGAGACTTTTCCCTCTCACCAAGAAGATGTGATTTTCTGATTGTAGACAATGACATCTCTGTCTCTCTCTTTAGGCATGTGAGATTTTAGTTCCCTGTCCAGGCATGGAACCTGTGTTCCAAGCAGCTCAGTCTTAACCTCTGAACCTCCAGGGAAGTCCCAGCAATGCCGTATCTTTATTTACAAATATTCTAGTGTGTTAATAAGTGGAAAGAAATGTAAGGAGGTTAGGAAATGTGGGGGCTTCCCAGGTGGCTCAGCAGTAAAGAATCTGCCTGACAATGCTGGAGACACAGGTTTGATCCCGGAGTCAGGAAGATCCCCTGGAGGAGGAAATGGCAACCCACTCGAGTATTCTTGCCTGGAGAAGCCCATGGGCAGAGGAGCCTGGTGAGTGACAGTCCACATGTTTGCAGAGTCAGACAGGACTGAGCTTCTGAGCATAAGCTGGATAAAATATGCTGAAAAATCTCTGGCAGAAGTCTGAGACACGATTTTCATGCTGACTGTAAATCTAAATTCCCTCATGTAGGGGAGACATATCCTAGTTTTTTTAGACATAGCCTTGCTTTTTCTTTAAGAAGTTTTGTTTTTTTTTTTTAATTTGGCTGTGTTGGGTCTTAGTTGGGGCACATAGGATCTTCATTTCATTGTGATGTATGGACTCACTAGTTGTGGTACTCAGGCTATTTTTGGTGTGAGGGTTTAGTTGCTCCTCGGCATGTGGGATCTTCAATTCCCAGGGATTGAACCCATGTCCCCTGCACTGTAAGGCAGATTCTTAACCACTGGACCACCAGGTAAGTCCCAGTGATTAAAGGGAATTTTTAATTGTCTTACTCTATGCGGTATGATGAAAACTCTGCCCCCATTCAGCTCCATCATCGGTATAATCTCTGTTACTCACTAATGCGTTGTAAGCTGGACTTGCTTTTACATGAGGTGACAAAATGCTGAGTTTTTAGCAACTGAATGAGACTCCAGGCTGTTCCATGGGCTATCACAGTGGTGGCTTACATACACCATTTTTGTTTAGTTGCTAAGTCACATCCGACTCTTTTTGAGCCCGTGGACTGTGGCAAGCCAGGCTTCCCTGTCCTTCACTGTCTCCTGGAGTTTGCTCAAACTCATATCCATTGAGTCAATGATGCCATCCAGCCATATCATTCTCTGTGACCCCCTTTGTTGTCACATAAAGAAAACATCAAGCTCTACCCCCCTCCAAACATGCTTAGCACCACCAGCATCCCCAGCTCATAACCAACTGACCAAAAAAGAGAAACCAGCACTCCCAGCTTACAGATGGGGAAACTGAGGCTCTGAGGGAGGCCCAGAGAGTGTGACCCGTACAGCAGGGATAGAAGATAGAGGACCTCCAAATTTAAGTCAGTCTGGCTCCAAAGTTCAAGCTTTTAAATGCTTAGCAGCTGGAAGGGCACTTATCAACCCAGCAGACTGCTGCTCCAGTTTGAAAGAGGCCAAACAGTGAAGTGACCTGCAGACCATCACACGGCTCCCCAAAGCTGTCACAGTGTTGGTGCTCCCACTGCTCAGGGCCCCGCTGTTGACAGGTCCCCGTCACGCCCCCTGTGCCCTGCGAGGTTGTGCAACTTCCTCAGCCTTGTCCTCACTCTCTGACCACAGACCCCGGCAGGAAGCTCCCAGCCTGACTGGTCCCTCCCCAACTGGGTTTGAGGAACAGTCAGATATTAACAGATCATTGCCCCAGAGGCTCCCACTGTTCCTGCCCAGGACCACTGCCTGCAGATGATATTGAAAATGAACATTGAGGGGGCTTCCCTAGTGGCTCAGTGGTAAGGAATCTGCCTACCAGTGTTGGAGACATGGGTTCAATCCCTGGTCTGGGAGGAGCCCACATGTGGAGAAGTACATAAGCCTGTGGGCCACACCTACTGAGTCTATGCTTGAGAGCCCGGGAGTTGCAACTACTGAGCCCACAGCCTGTTGCTACTGAAGCCCGCACTCCTTAGAGCCCGTGCTCTGCAACAGGAGAAGCTACTGCAATGAAAAGCCCACTTACCACAACTAGAGGGTAGCCCCCAAAGCAATGAAGACCCAGCACAGCCAAAAACAAATTTTAAAATAAAATGTATCTGAAAAATTAGCATAGAGCAAAAATGGGTGGTGCTTAAAGAAAATTTGTCAGGTTCTTAATATCACAGACCAGCTCATGTCTCTCTTTAGAAGCCCTCCTAGGATCTCAAACTTATCCTTCAGGGCACACAGAGTGCTTTGCAGCTATCGATATGTATTGCTCTTGCCCAATTAGCCTATGACCACCAGGAACAGACCTGTAAGACTGACAAAGCTGAGTTTATTGCAGAGGAAACAGGAGAGACCTGAGAAGGGGCAGGGAGGGAGGCAAAGAAGAACTCTCACCTCCTTTCTGGTTTCTGGATTCCTGAACAAGTGGGGTCCCTGGAGCCCAGACTGATTTGTACTGGAACACCCTCTCCACCCCAGAGTGCACACCTTTTTACTTCCACAGCAGTTCTCTCTCCCACATTTTTCTTTCTTCCTTTCTTTTTTTTCCCCCTTGGCTGCGCAGCCTGTGGGATCTTAGTCCCCCGCTCAAGGGTTGAACCTGCACCCGCCACCGGAGAAAGCAGAGTCCTAACCACCGGACGGCCAGGGAATTCCAGGTTCTGTCCCTTTATCTTGGCTTCTCCAGCCCAGGTTTTACTCTGAGAATTTTCTTTTATAGCTATAATACCAGGGAAGTTTATAGTAAGCCGATGTAACCAAGAATCCTAGTGCTGAGATAAGATAGACTTTCCTTTTCTCTTACAGAGGATGTTTGCGGTTGATGCAAGGCCAGCAGGCGGCGCTGTTCCGAACGCTCATCCAGGGACCTAGAGTGATGCGGTGTGTGGTGTTCAGTGGCTAAATTGTTTGCGTCTCTGCAATCCTCTGGGCTGTGTGGCCCACCAGGCTCCTCTGTCCGTGGGATTTCCCAGGTAAGAATACTGGAGGGGGTAGCCATTTTCTCCTCCAGGGCATCTTCCCGACCTAGGGATCGAACCCATGTCTCCTGCTTTGGCAGCTGGATTCTTTACCATCTGGGAAGCTCGATGGGGTCTCTGCTCTCAACAGTTGCTTCCACCTCTTGCCCTTCCACAGAGGTCACATTCCCCAGGCAGCAGGAAGATGGGAGGGGGGAAAACATGGAGAGAAGGCAATTTTCTTATGAAATCACAGTCCATGAAACACACAGATCATTCCACGTACATCCCATCCTCTAAGACTCAGTCACGAGAGCAAAGGAGCTGCAGGAAGGATGGGAAATGTTGTCCCTAACTGGACATTATGTGTCCGGATAAAATTCGAAGTCTCCTGTTTTTAACCTGGAGACTGGGTAAGCAGAATGACTAGCAGTCTCCATCAGTTCAGTTCAGTGGCTCAGTCGTGGCCAAATCTTTGAGACCCCACGGACTGCAGCACGCCAGGCTTCCCTGTCCATCACCAACTCCTGCAGCTTACTCAAACTCATGTCCAGTCTCCGTGGTTACTGACAAATAACTGTGCTTTCTGAGCAGAGGAGCAATCCATTTCATCTTCTATTTTACTAGAATGCAGAAATAACCACCGTCAGCTTTCCCAGAGCAAACTTTTTCTCCAAGGCCTTCACTGAAAAAAAAAAAAGAAATGGATTAAATATCGAGCAGCCCCTCTGGAAGCCTTAGGCTCTGAGTTTCTTGGGAGAAAACCTCAGCCTCCTTGATCAGCAAATTCCTGCTAACTTTCTGGACCAGATCATTCCTCAGGCAGCAGATGACGGGGTTCACCAGGGTCGACCTGATCACGTGGCAGGAAGTCCCTCCTTGTTATAGCTCAAGCCGCATGGTCTGCCTGGGGCTCAGGTACACAGAGAAGGGGTGAGGCGGGGGAGGCTGAGCAGCTCGCGGAGGTGAGGGAGACCACCAGGACTTGGGACAAGTGGGTGGAGAAGGCGGCCCCTCGAGGAAGGCAGGTGCAGGCCTGTGCCAATGATGCAGAGCTGTAGGACAGGCGGGGCCCTGCCGCGGGGCCTGCCAGGGTGCACACGGCCACCAGGAAGGATGCCAGCGCCAGGGGCCGGGTGGCTGGGCACGCCCGCTCCAGCAAGGGCGTGCTGTTGCAGAGGGAGTGGTCCAGGATGCTGGGGCCACAGACGGGGAGAGGACATCCAGGTGAGGGGCCTAGTGAGGAAGAGGAGGCCGCCCGCCCAGCCGCTGGGTCCGAGGACCGGGCAGATGCGCATGCGCATGGGGCGCTGGGTACCACCCAGGTGGCGTGGCCAGGCAGCGGTCCGCGGACATCCCCGCCACAGCAGGGGCTCCGCGGGGCCCAGGGTGAAGTCGAGCCCCGTCTGGGTGAAGCATCCGGCTCAGGGGACAGTCCCGCGTCCCGTGAGGAGGTGGGCCTGCAGCTGCGGGGTCACGGCCGAGGGGAAGCCCACCTCCAGCAGCGAGGAGGGCCGCAGGAAGGAGTCCCTGGCGGATGGCCCGGCAGTGGTCAGCCAGAGTCAAGGTGATGATGAGCAGGTTTTCCGGAAGGGTCAGCGCCTAAGTGATAAGGAGCACCGTGAAAGGGAGGAGCTAGTGACCCCCAGGAGCACGAGCCGCCCCCACCCCGGCCCCTTCCAGGGGGTCCGCTCTGCTGGTTCCGTGTGTGGCCCGCGCTCCTGGTTTGGTTCTGGCTCTCTAGGGCTTAGCCTCTTTGGGGTCTCCTCAGTAATGCAGGGATGGGAAGAGTACCCACCCCACGGGGGAGTCGTGAAGAGGAAATGAAGGGAAACTTACAACAGGGATCGGCTGGTCATAAACGCCCTCCGGGATGCTCGCTATTATCTGTTGGTAGTGGAAGAAGTATTTCATCAGAATTTCCCAGGACTTCCCTGGTGACCCAGTGAATAAGCATCCACCTGCCAGTGCAGGAGAGGCAGGTTCCATCCCTGGTCCAAGAAGAACCAACATGCCGGGGAGCAGCTAAGCCCTTGTCCCACAACTACTGAACCTGAGTACCCTAGAGCCCATGCTTGGCAATAAAAGAAGCCACCACACTGAAAAGCCTGGACACGCAACAAAGAGTAGCACCTGCTCTCCACAACTAGAGAAAGCCTACCTGCAGGAGCAGAGACCCACGACAGCCAAATAAATAAATACAACTATAAGAAACTTTTTCCTCTTGCCTCCCACAAACCCTGTTACTTAGTTATTTGACTGCCGTGTCTGTTGCTGCAGGCCTGTGAAGTCTAGTTCCCTATCTGGGGATTGAACCCAGACCCCCTGCATTGGGGGCAGGGGTCTTAGCCACTGGACCACTAGGGACGTCCCCAAACCTGTTATTTACTGATTACTTTGTTAATCCATTGAGGGGTGAGACCTGTTACTTGAAGGGCTTTTATTGTCTACTGAGTGAGTTCATATAGATTGGAATCAGAAAAAATAATATAGAGGACTGGGGTTTTGCATTTCACAGCTGTTTATTTACCTGTTTGCTTATGTTTATGAATGGTAATGTCATATACTGTTTCAGAAGTGCATGTCTCATTACCGTTTTTTTTTTTTTTTGCATTGCTACGTTTTCTCACATAGAGCATACAGTTGCAACCAGCCCCCAGATCAAGATGCAGAATAGGAACAGCACCTTGTGTCCCTATAGTCACCACCCCCCTCCCAAAAGGGCTTTCCTGGTGACTCAGTGGTAAAGAACCTGCCTGCCAATGCAGAAGACCTGGGCTCCATCCCTGAGTTGGGAAGATCCCCTGGAGGAGGAAATGGCAACTCATTCCAGTATTCTTGTCTGGAAATCCCATGGACAGAAGCCCTGGTGGGCTATAGTCCATGGGGGTGCAAAGCATTGGACAGGACTTAGCCCTTGCTTGTTGCAACTTAGAGAAAGCCTGTGTGCAACAACGAGACCCCACTGCCCTCAAAAATAAATAAATAAATAAAATTTTAAAAAGAAGATTCTACTGTTAAAAAATAAATAAAAAAGAAAATTGCATCTGATTGATTTAGGACATCTGTATAAAGTTACAATTTATATATATATAAATTGTATTTATATGTATATATTTAACCCATGCCTCCTGCAGTGGAAGCATACAGTTTTAACCACAGGACTGCCAGGGAGGTCCTGAGCCAAAGTAAATTTTTGCTCCCCTTATCATTGATCTACTGTGGCAACCAGTTTAGGGTATCCAAGTAAAATGCAGGGGGGCAAGGTAAATTTGAAGTTTTAATAGACAATGAATAAGCTTCATTTATTACATGTCCATGTGTCATGTAATTCAGGATACATTTGCTGGGGACATGATTGTGCCTAGCGTAGTGAAGTAGTCATCCTTACCCCTTACCTCCTCTTTCTCTTCTGCCTCTGTACTCATCTCTCCCAGCAAACAGAGCTGCTTGAAGAAGAGGACTAAGTCACATTCCACTTCATCCTCTTCCATCCCTTTGTGCAAGGCTGGACACAAGCATGATGCTTGTTAGCTGCTTTTGTTGCTGTAGCAGAAGTGATGAAAATAAATGCTTTTGTTGCTAGAATTAACATCAGAGATTTTAAACTCGTCTTCTCTTGATTCAGGCACAGCTAGGCTTGGGGTCCCCCACACTGGAGTGTGCCAGGTCACGTGCAGACTGTGGGGAGAGTCGCAGAAGAGGACTGGGGGGGAGCAGGGTTAAGTGGGGTCCTGAGTCTCATAGCCCACACTGCTCAGGGTCCTTGATGATCAAATGAGTTCAAGTGTCCACAGAAATAAACTATCTGTAATAGGAATAGGAAAGAGTTTTATGTGAGCCAAACTGAGGACTATAGCAAGGGAGACAGTGTCCCTGTAGCTCTGGGAAGCTGCTCCATTGAAGCCTGGTTTCCAGAACAGTCTTACACCTCTTCCAAACACTCACACATCAACACGACAGGGTGCATTCCTTCAGGGTTTCAAAAGAGACAGACTTAGTGCAGAGACAGCGAGGCAACAGCTCCCTGGTGTCTGGGAAGGGAGCCTTATCTTCTAGGAAGTGTTAACATGGACACCATGAGAAGGGAGTTATTCATCCTTATCTTCAAAACAGACGCTCTTGACCTCAGTGGTTAACGCAGATGAGCTGCGAGGGTTGGACAGGCTGTCTTAGTTCACACACAGTTCAGGCTGAACCATGGATGAACCAGAATTACTTCCACGTTCCTCAATCTGTGAACATTTTCTCCATCATGTATATATAAAAATCTTAGAACCATATGACCCAGCAATTCTACTTCTGAGAATATATCCAAAAGAATTTAAAGCACACTCTGGAAGAGATAGTTGTAAACGCCTGTTCACTGCAGCATTATTCACAGTAACTAAAGCATGAAAGCATACCGAATGCCCATTGACCAAGAAAGGGTAAGTCAAATGTGATATGCACCAATAATAGAGTATTATTTATCATTACAAAGGAAGGGAATTCTAACACGTGCTACAACATGGAGGAACCTTGTGGACATTTTACTAAGTGATATAAGCCTGAGAAGAAACACTAACAAATATTCTATGATTCCACTTAAGTAAATATTCTATGATTCCCCTGGAGTGGTCAGTTTCACAGAGACAGAGAGCAGAAGGGTGATTGCCAGGAACTGGGAAAGGAGAAAGGGGGAATTGTTGATGAATGGGTGCAGAGTTTAAGTTTTGCCAGATGAGAAAAAGTCCTGGAATTTGGTTGGACAAAATGTTAACGTACTTAACGCAATTGAACTGGACACTTAAAGATGGTTAAAATAGTAAATTTTATTTTATGAACATTATACTGCAACAAAAATCATCTTGGAACCATTCCCTGAGGGTAACCACAGAAGAGTCAGGGCTGATAGCAACACTGCAGATGCTCCCCGCCCGCCCAGCCCCATCTCCACCCCAACAACCCAGGGGTGAGGACTGTCTTCTGTGCTCAGGACTCCCCGCTTTGGTTCTTGGAGATATCTCAGCTCCAGCCCCGCACGGCTTACCCTCAGCCTCCTTGACTGACCCAGTGCTCCAGGCTCTGCTCCAAGGATCCAGTAAGTCTCGGGTCACCCTCTCCTGTAGGAGACTGGGCGCTGAGTTCACGTCCTCCCAAAGAGACCTCTGCAATCCCAGAGTGCGGGGGGTCAGCCCGGCTCCAACTTGAGGGTGGAGAGACCCATTTTCTAGATGAAAACAGGAGCTGGGATATATGAGTGTGTGTGAGAAGAGGTGTGTGCGGGAGAGGGGTGATTGGATCAATGTCCTGACGATATAGGACTATTTTTGACTCATGTATAACCAATAATTGGACTTCCCTGATAGCTCAGATGGTAAAGAAACTGCCTGCAATGTGGGAGCCCTGGGTTTGATCCCCGGTTTGGGAAGATACCCTGGAGAAGGGAATGGCAACTCACTCCAGTATTCTTGCCTGGAGAATTCCATGGATACCGGAGCTTGGAGGGCTACAGTACATGGGGTTGCAGAGAATCAAACTCGACTGAGCGACTAACACACACAACAAATAGCTACTCTTATATGGTAGATGTGACATGTGGACCACTGATTTCAGTCTTCACTACACTGTCTGCCCTCCATATCTGTGGGTTCCTCATCTGTAGATCAGGGGGCAACTATAAGGAATTTGAGCATCTGTGGATTTCAGTATTCATGAGGGAAGCCTGTTTGGTGATTTATATTAAATCTCTTTTGAGTTTTCTATATCCAGCAACTGTGAAGTCAGCTCTATTATTTATCATTGGGAGCAATTTTAGAAATACTGGCAAAATACACATAACAGCACTGACCATCTTAACCATCTTTAAGTGTATGCTATGCTATGCTGAGTCACTTCAGTCGTGTCTGACTCTGTGCGACCCCATAGACAGCAGCCCACCAGGCTCCCCCGTCCTTGGGATTCTCCAGGCAAAAACACTGGAGTGGGGTGCCATTGCCTTCTCCAATGCATGAAAGTGAAAAGTGGAAGTGAAGTCACTCAGTCATGTCTGACTCTTAGCGACCCCATGAACTGCAGCCTACCAGGCTCCTCTGCCCATGGGATTTTCCAGGCAAGAGTACTTTAAGTGTATAGTTCATTAAAATTAGGTATATTTACATTGCTCTTCAACCAATCTCCAGAACTCTTTTCATCTTGTAAGACTGAAACTGTGTCTGTATTTAATGATAACTCCCAATTCCTCCTTCATCACAGCCCCCGGAAAACCACCATTCTACTTTTTAGATTCTTTGGCTAGTCTAATAATTATATTGACATGAGACAGATTAACAGATTTAGTTTGTTATGTTTGGGAGCCCCATGAAAACCCTGAGGCTCAAGACAGTTAGACAGTTCTGGCTCATAGAGGCTACTCTGAGCTAAGGAGAAGAGGGTAGGGATCTGGGGCTTTGAGGGGAAGGAAGACAATGCAAGGAAAATGGGACGAGCAAATGCTTGGTGAACAAATGTGCAGACAAGTCTTTCTGAGATGAAAACTTATCTGGTGATAGCTCTCTTCCTAGCATAGACCTCCCCCATCTGAATTATTAATATTTCAATCAGTTAAGGGAGAGGCAAGGAGCTCCTCCTGAGTCTTCTGTGTCCAAATTGCCTTTAGCCCAAAATCCATGAGCCAAAGTGGCACATTTTGGGGAAATGGATTTTGCTCCCCCTCACTTCTCTTCAAGCAAACTTTCCAATAACTGAAACATGTAAAAAATCCTATTTATGTTTGAAGAAACCAAAACTCAGAGATGCAGAACTTGCCCCATGTGTCCTTTTATCACCTGCCCCTCATCACTCCATTGCTTCATGGAATTGGACTCCCAGGGCCAAGGGAGGGATGGACATTCTTGATGACTTTGTGTCTTTCTTTCTCACCAGGTCTGAGCCTCCTCAGCTATGTTGAGGCTGCTGTATCAGTATGTTCACCAATTTGGTCAGAAGTTGGTCCAAAGGCGGCTGTTGGACCCCGTAGAGGAGACTGAGAGTCCTACAACTTATTTGAACATTCTAGACCTGGTCATCTTGGGTGTGGGCGGAAGCCTGGGAGCTGGCATATACATCGTGGCTGGTGCAGTGGCCAAATACATAGCTGGACCAGCTATCATCATCTCCCTCTTGGTGGCCGCCCTGTCTTGTGTGATGTGTGGGCTCTGCTATGCAGAGTTATGGGCCAGGGTACCACGTTCTGGTTCTGTGTATCTCTACAGCTACGTCACCATGGGACAACTGTATGCCTTCATCACTGGCTGGAACCTCATTCTGTCCTTATTTGTTGGTAAGAGGATGGGGAGTGGGAAAATGTGGGCTTAAGATCTGGAAACTGGGAGACAGGATTGGGGTCTTCGCTCTTTCATGAGAACTTAGTTATTGAACCTGCAGAGGTGAAGTGCATAATAATGGCAGGAAAACCCCACAGTGTCATTCTACTCAGCTCTGTCCTGTTTACCTTAAATGATGGACCAAGAACCCAGAGGACAGGGAAATGTAGGGAGTTCCCTGGATAAGAGGGAGGCATATCCCCCAGGCTCATCCCCTCAACAGATTGAAATCTTTGGTCAGTTGTCTTTGTAGGATTTTCCTTTACCCCTATGTTTGAATTTTCAACCCTCATCTCACAGTCCCTCTGTTCCTATTTCCTTGTGTTCTTTCCTCGCATAATATTTACTTCCTCCTCCACTCCAGTACTCTTGCCTGGAAAACCCCATGGATGGAGGAGCCTGGTAGGCTGCAGTCCATGGGGTCGCGAAGAGTTGGACATGACCGAGCGACTTCACTTTCTCTTTTCACTTTCATGCTTTGGAGAAGTCAATGGCACCCGACTCCAGTACTCTTGCCTAGAAAATCCCTTGGACAGACGAGCCTGGTGGGCTGTAGTCCATGGGGTCGCTAAGAGTCGGACACGACTGAGCGACTTCACTTTTACTTTTCACTTTCCTGCATTGGAGAAGGAAATGGCAACCCACTCCAGTATTCTTGCCTGGAGAATCCCAGGGATGGGGGAGCCTGGTGGGCTGCTGTCTATGGGGTTGCGCAGAGTCGGACACGACCAAAGCGACTTAGCAGCAGCAGCAGCAGCATATTGAGTAGTTGACCTATTTTGTGAATTATCTGGGCCTGCTCTTCTCACCCCAAGAAGAGATATGCTTTGAGATTCAGTACTTGGTCCTTTTTTTTTTTTTTAAAGATATCCCACGGTACTAGGTAGAGGAGTACTTAATTTTGTTAATGAATATTCCTTCTTCTTCCTCCATGCAGCCACTGCCTGTGTGGCTAAGGTCTGGAGCTACAGTTTTGACAGCCTGATTGGGAACCACATCTCTCAGACTTTAGAGGGGACTTTCTCTCCGCATATGCCCTCTTTCCTGGCCACGTTCCCAGACTTTGTCGCTCTGGCCCTGGTGCTGGTGATGATTGGTGAGAAGGGGACAGAGACAGGATGAGAAGAGTGGGGTGTGGAGCAGGAGCTGGGAAGGGAAAGGCTTGGGTGGCAGAATGTGGGGGGTTAGGACTAGAAACAAAGGTGGCAGGAGAGGGTGACATACACTGCTTCTATCCTTAGCACCATTGACAATTCAGACTGGATCATTCTTGGTGGTGGGTTGAGGGGTGCAGGGGGGAGCGCTGTCCTGTGCATTGTAGGTTTTGAAAAATCATTGTTGGGCATTGAGTAGCATCCTTGGTACCCTCTGCCCCCCAGTCCCTTGGCAACTACTAGTCTGCTTTCTGTGTCTATGCATTTGATTATTCTTGATGCTTCATATTCCATCTTTACCACAGGAGTACTGGTTCCAGGAGCTCATATGCCATCCCTGGTTATCAAAGTGTTCACAGGCATGAATGTTTTTGTTCCAATCTTCATGATCATCTCTGGCTTCATTAAGGGAGACCTGCACAACTGGCAGCTCACAGAAGAGGACTACGGAAATGCATCTGAATCCAGTGACATCTATAGGACTGGAGGGTACTCTTGGCCATAGAAATGCACTTGGGTGGAAGTGAGGGCTGTGGGTAGAGCTGGGAACATGATGGGGACTAAAGAGAGCTGGGCTGGTGGATCCAGATAATGGGGATCCTGGAACCCAGGACTTGTGGTCTTGAGGGAGGATCCAGTAGAGGTGGCTGAACCCACCTCATCCCCCTTCTTCCTCATTCCTTCTCTCACCATAGCTTGGGGCCTCTGGGTTCTGGAGGGTTTGTGCCCTTTGGCCTTGATGGGATTCTTCAAGGAGCAGCTCTGTGTTTCTACGCATATTTTGGTTTTGAAGCCATTCTCACTAAAGGTAACATGGTCATGGAGTGTCCCATCAGTGGTGTGGGCACAGTTTGGGTTGCCCCTGGGCATAGGAGTTGGTAGAAGGTGAACCTAGATTTTGGAGGTGCAAAAGGAAAGAGGATTTTCTGATTTCATTCCAGTATGTTTTTCTGAGCCAGTATTTCCTTCCATCCTGCAGGCAAAGAAGCCCGAAATCCTCAGCGTTCCATCCCCTTGAGCATAGTGATCTCCGTCTTCATCTGCTTTTTGGTGTATTTTGGTTTCATAGCGGCGCTCACCCTCATGGTGCCCTACTACCAGATTCATCATTACAGCCCTTTCCCACAGGCTTTTCTCCACGTTGGGTGGGACCCGGCCAGATATGTCATGGCTGTTGTCTTCCTGTGTGCTCTTCTATACAGGTCAGTGCCATGGTTTTCCCCCTGACCACTGTCAGATTCTTAGGTATCCTGTCCCTTGGCATTGAGAGACAAGAGAGCAAGATGCATTATGACATGTAGACAGGGAAGAGAGGCCTCACTCTGTCCTGATTCTCTGCATCCTCACACATGTTCCCATTTTGCCTTCCAGCCTCCTGGGTGCCATGTTTTTCATGTCTCGGTTGGTCCGTGAAATGGCGGATGACAGGCTCCTTTTCCGGCATCTTGCCCAGATCCACGCCCGTATAGGCACCCCTGTCATGGCCATAGCGGCGTCTGGACTTCTTGCAGGTAAGTAAACAAAGCCCACTCCTTCTTCAGTCAAATTTCTTACCTTGGATGTTTATACTGGTTTTCACTCCCTCCCCACCTTGTTCGTGCCCTCATTCTAGGGGTCATGGCATTACTCTTTGAACTCCGTGATATCATTGAACTCCTCTTAACTGGGGTCCTGCTTGCTTATACCCTCGGGACATTTTCTGTTCTCATCCTCAGGTGAGAATTCACTATATGTTGGCTGAGGGTTTTAGACTCATGGGGATTGATGAGGAGGTAATTGTCTTCTACCTTCATCCTGCCTCATAATTGTCCTGCTGGGCTGAAGTCCAGAAAGATTTTAATTAGACTGCATGATGTTCCATGAGTAGGAGCTGCTATTAACATTGCCTTTGTACCTTTAATTAAGGTACCAGCCAAGTCAAAATTTTGTCAAGAATGAGAAAACAGAGGAAGAAACTGAGATGGAGCCTACACTTGAAGGAAATCCTTTGGACTCTGAACCTGAAGCAGGAACCTCAAACATTCTAAAGAGTCTGTGGTTCCCTCCCAGCACCATCTCCACCCGGAAATCTGGCCAGATTGTCTATGGATGTGCCTTCCTGCTTGGTGAGCAGTTGGATCTCACTTTGGTGGTATTTTGAAATTGACAAGATAGGTTGGGAACATATATTTTATCAGTTGAGGAATCTTGAAGACATGATGGCTTTTCCTGAGGTGGGCAGTTTTGGGAGGGATATGATCCAACCTCTTGATCTATTTGGCTTCTGGAGTTGAAACTGTTCTCCTCCACCTTAACCCCTGCAGTTCTCCTGATAATCATCCTGAGCCTGATCCTGGCCCAGTGGCCCAGCCAGGTGTTCTCTGGAGACCCCGGGCTCACAACAGCGGCTGTGCTGCTGCTGCTGCTCATCACTGGGGTCACGGTCATCATCTGGAGGCAGCCCCAGGACCCCAGTCCTCTTATGTTCAGGGTAAGGTGACCTTATGTGCCCAAAGTGTCTACCTTGAGTGAATGAAGTCTGCATGCTTTGAGGTCTAAACATTCTTTTCTGGACCAGAGAAGAAGGGGAATTTCTAAAACAAATGGATCTTTTGCTGATCCATGCTAAGTGTTTTAGGTACTCAATCTGAGTAGGCAATGAACACACAGCTGGAATCAGACTGGAGTCTTCTCACCCATGTTGGGTATGGGTCATGTTTCAGACGTGGACTGACTTTGCCCACAGGTCCCTGCTATGCCTGTCCTCCCACTGGTGAGCATCTTTATGAATGTCTACTTGATGACAAAGATAAGCACTTGGACCTGGACCCAATTTGGCATCGCTAATGCCATTGGTAAGTGGTTTTCTGGGATAAAAACTACTATTGAGTGACTGAACCCAACCCTCTTCCTGCTATGTCTGCCCCAAACTTTGTCAGAAGCCATAACAGGAGGTCTACTGGGCATTAGTAAGTGAGGAGAGTGCCTACTTTCCCTTCTCATCATCTCATTTCTCTACTAGGATTTGTCATATACTTTGGATATGGGATCCGATACAGCTCAAGGTAGAACGGTGATCAACAGCCACCAGCTTCCATCTCCCAGACTCTTGATGACGATATCCCTAGTGCTTATTCACAATAGCCAAGACATGGAAGCAACTTAAATGTCCATCAGCAGAGGAATGGGTAAAGAAGATGTGATACATATATACAATTGAATATTACTCAGCTATTAAAAACAATGAAATAATGCCATTGGCAGCAATGTGTATAGACCTAGAGATTGTCATACTGAGTGAAGTAAATCAGTCAGAGAAAGACAAATATGATATGATATTGCTTATATGCAGATCCTAAAAAAATGGTACAAATGAAATTAGTTACAAAATAGAAATAGAGTCACAGATGTGGAAAACTAATTTGTGGTTACTAGAGGTGGAAGGGGTGGAAGGACAAGCTAGGAGATTGGGATGAACATATACATACAGTAATACATATACATACAAAAATAGATAACTAATAAGAACCTACTGTAGAACACAAGGAACTCTTGTCAATACTCTGTAATGGATTAAATGGAAAAGAATCTTAAAAAAAATATGTGGATATATGTATATGCATAACTGATTCACTTTGTTGTACAGCAGAAACCAGCGCAACATTATAAATCAACTATACTCCAATAAAATTTTTTTTAAAATAAAAATGACCAAGCATGGTAATGGCACCCCACTCCAGTACTCTTGTATGGAAAATCCCATGGATGGAAGAGCCTGGTGGGCTGCAGTCCATGGGGTCTCGAAGAGTTGGACACGACTGAGTGACTTCACTTTCACTTTTCACTTCCATGCATTGGAGAAGGAAATGGCAATCCACTCCAGAGTTCTTGCCTGGAGAATCCCAGGAATGGGGGAGCCTGGTGGGCTGCCATCTATGGGGTCTCACAGAGTCGGACATGACTGGAGCGACTTAGCAGCAGCAGTAGCAAGCATGGTAAAAAGAAAGAAAATATTCCTAGCGGTGAATCATCTTAACCACAGGACATAAAGGCTGTTTGGAATCTCTCCATGTACTGGAGGATCTTCTGGTTCAAGGGGCACTCTGAGTCTCTATGGATTGTGAAGGTGGCATGCATTTAGAGCCCCAGCAGAGGACAAAATATCTTTAATATTGTATAACTTCAGGTAAACTTCTCAGAGCCTAATATGCATACAAAATGTGCAGGCTTCATTAAGTGTGCAGCATGGTGAATTTTCACAAAGACAGTACAACAATCTAACCAACAACTAGAAGATGAAATAAAATATTAAACCTGCACATAAGGTTGATCGTATCTTATGGTACATTTTCTTTATGCCTGCTTTCAGCAAGAACCCAGAGACTGCCCCATATGAAGGAAACTCAGATAACTATTAATATGTGTTGTGTGTGTTACACTTTAAATATTAGGGTACAAATAGTTTAGTTCAGTTCAGTTCAGTCACTCAGTCGTGTCAGACTCTTTGCGACCCCATGAATCACAGCATGCCAGGCCTCCCTGTCCATCACCAACTCCCAGAGTTCACCCAAACTCATGTCCATCGAGTCAGTGATGCCATCCAACCATCTCATCCTCTGTCATCCTCTTCTCCTCCTGCCTTCAATCCTTCCCAGCATTAGGGTCTTTTCCAATGAGCCAACTCTTAGCATGAGGTGGCCAAGGTATTGGAGTTTCAGCTTCAGCATCAGTCCTTCCAATGAACACCCAGGACTGATCTCCTTTAGGATGGACTGGTTGGATCTCCTTGCAGTCCAAGGAACTCTCAAGAGTCTTCTCCAGCACCATAGTTCAAAAGCATCATTTCTTTGGCACTCAGCTTTCTTCACAGTCCAATTCTCACATCCATACATGACCACTGGAAAAACCATGGTCTTGACTAGACGGACCTTTGTTGGCAAAGTAATGTCTCTGCTTTTGAATATGCTGTCTAGGTTGGTCATAACTTTCCTTCCAAGGAGTAAGCGTCTTTTCATTTCATGGCTGCAATCACCATCTGCAGTGATTTTGGAGCCCCCCCCCCCAAATAAAGTCTGACACTGTTTCCACTGTTTCTCCATCTATTTCCCATGAAGTGATGGGACCAGATGCCATGATCTTAGTTTTCTGAATGATAAGCTTTAAGCCAACTTTTCACTCTCCTATTTCACTTTCATCAAGAAGCTTTTTAGTTCCTCTTCACTTTCTGCCATAAGGGTGGTGTCATCTGCATATCTGAGTTTATTGATATTTCTCCTGGCAATCTTGATTCCAGCTTGTGATTCTTCCAGCCCAGTGTTGCACGAATAGGCTGGAAGTAAAAGGAAAGAACAGATACCTTGTGCAAACAGTTACATAAGCAAGTAGGGTAGCTATATTACTGTCAAAGTAGACTTTGAAAAAAAGAGAATAATAAAAGATAAAGTGGATCCTTTCATCATGATGAAGAGAAATAATTATTTTTTTGTTTTCCTCTAGCTTTATTGAGACACAGTGTAGCATTGTGATAATTTTTCTTTACTTTTCTATTGCAGACTCTTAGAGTCATGCAATAGAATTGATGAAGAAGAGTTCTTAATTGAAAAATAAGAAAGCACTAACAAAATTCCTGCATTGCTAGAGGTGGGGAAAAGGGGTCATAGGTAATGATTGATTGATAAATGATCATAATTGGGTAAAACAAAATAAAAGTGAAACTAGAAAAACAAGATAAAAACTATTGCTGCAGAACAGGATGCTTTAAACTGAGATTTATGGATGTTCAAGACATCAGTAATAATGAAACATAGGACTGTCGAACAACTGAAGTAGAGTGAAGGAGGGATGGAGGTCAAGAAACTGAGTGCAAGTTATTAGATGAATTTAAAAGTAGGTGGAGGAGGGGCTTCTCTGATGACTCAGTCCACCTGCCAATGCAGGAGACAGGAGTTCAATGCCCGGTCCAGGAAGATCCCACATGCCACGGAGTAGCTAAGCCCTTGGACCATAGCTGTTGAGCCTGTCCTCTAGAGTTGCAGCTACTGAAGCTCGAGTGCCCTAGAGTCCTTGCTCCACAACAAGAGAAGCCAACCACAGTTAGAAGCCCGTGCACTGCAACAAAGACCAAGTGCACCCAAAAATAAAGAAACAAAAAAATAGCATTTCTAAAGAAAAAGGTTCTGCCATTAAAACATAAATCAATAAAATAAAAGTGCATCTGATTGATTTAGGAAGTCTGTATATAGCCAAAGTAAAAGATTTTTCTTTTTGGCCTTGGGATAAGTGGGATCTTAGTATCTGACCAGGGATGGAACTTGTGCCCCTGCAGTGGAAGCATGTAGTTTTAACCACTGGACCACCAGTGAAATCCCGAGCCAAAGTAAAGTTTTGCTCTCCTTATCATTGAACTTCTTTGGCAATCAGTGTAGGGTAGCCAGACAAAATGCAGGGTGGCAAGGTAAATGTGGGTTTCCAGTAGACAATTAAGAAGCTTTATTTGTTTATTAAATATAGATGTGTCACATAGTTTAGGATAAATTTATGGGGGATATAATTGTGCCTAGTGTAGTGAAGTATTCATCCTTACCCCTTACCTCCTGTTTCTCTTCTGCCTTTCTACTCATTTCTCCCAGCAAACAGAGCTGCTTGAAGAAGAGGACTAAGTCGCATTCCCCTTCTTTATCCTCTTCCATCGCTTTGGGCAAGGCTGGACACAAGCATGATGCTTGTTAGCTGCTTTTGTTGCTGTAGCAGAAGTGATGAAAATAAATGCTTTTGCTGCTAGAATTAACATCAGAGATTTTAAAACTCCTCTTCTCTTGATTCAGGCACAGCTAGGCTTGGGGTCCCCAACACTGGAGTGTGTCAGGTCACGTGCAGACTGTGGGGATTCGAGTCGCAGAAGAGGACTTGGGGGGAGCAGGGTTAAGTGGGGTCCTGAGTCTCACAGCCCACACTTCTCAGGGTCCTTGATGATCAAATGAATTCAAGTGTCCACAGAAATAATCAATAAACTATCTGTAATAGGAATAGGAAAGAGTTTTATCTGAGCCAAACTGAGGACTATAGCAAGGGAGACAGTGTCCCTGTAGCTCTGAGAAGCTGCTCCATTGAAGCATGGTTTCCAGCACAGTCTTACACCTCATCCAAACAAAGCTCACACATCAACACGACAGGGTGCATTCCTTCAAGGTTTCAAAAGAGACAGCCTTAGTGCAGAGACAGCGAGGCAACAGGTCCCTGGTGTCTGGGAAGAGAACCTTATCTTCTAGGAAGTGTTACCATGGACACCATGAGAAGGGAGTTATTCATCCTTATCTTCAAAACAGACGCTCTTGACCTCAGTGGTTAACGCAGATGAGCTGCGAGGGTTGGACAGGCTGTCTTAGCTCACACACAGTTCAGGCTGAACCATGGATGAGCCGAAATGACTTCCTCATTCCTCAATATGTGAATATTTTCTCCATCACAGGATATAAAAATCTTAGAACTGTATGATCCAGCAATTTTACTTCTGAGAATATATCCAAAAGAATTAAAAGCACACTCTGGAAGAGATAGTTGTAAACTGCTGTTCACTGCAGTATTATTCACAGTAACTAAAGTAGGAAAGCAAGCCAAATGCCATTGACCAAGAACGGGTAAGCCAAGTGTGTAGTGATAGAATATTCTTTAATGTTAAAAAGGGAAGGGAATTCCAACACATGTTACAACATAGAGGAATCTTGTGGACATTTTGCTAAGTGATATCATCCTGACAGGAAATGACTAATATTCTGTGATTCCACTTAAGTAAAGGACATGGAGTGGTCAGTTTCACAGAGACAGAGAGCAGAAGGGTGATTGCCAGGAACTGTGAAGGAGGAAGGGGGAATTGTTGATGAATGGGTGCAGAGTTTAAGTTTTGCCAGATGAAAAAAAATCCTGGAGTTTGGTTGGACAAAATGTGAATGTACTTAATGCGATTGAACTGGACACTTAAAGATGGTTAAAATGGTCAATTTTATTTTATGAATATTATACTGCAACAAAAATCATCTTGGAACTATTCCCCGAGGGTAACCACAGAAGAGTCAGGGCTGATAGTAACACGGCAGATGGTCCCCGCCCACCCAGCCCCATCCCCACCCCAACAACCCAGGGTTAAGGACTGTCTTCTGTGCTCAGGACTCCCAGCTTCGGTTCTTGGAGATGTCTCAGCTCCAGCCCTGCACGGCTTAACCTCAGCCTCTTTGACTGACCCAGAGCTCCAGGCTCTGCTCCAAGGATCCAGTAAGTCTGGGGTCACCCTCTTCTGTGGGAGACTGGGCGCTGAGTTCACGTCCTCCCAAAGAGACCTCTGCAACCCCAGAGTGCTGGGGGGTCAGCCTGGCTCCAGCCTGAGGGTGGAGAGACCCATTTTCTACATGAAAGCAGGAGCTGGGAATGTGTGTGAAAAAAAGGTGTGTCGGGGAGGTGGGGTGATTGGACCAGTGTCCTGGCAATATGTGAATATTTTTGATTCAAATAAGAGCAATAATTACCCTCAAACAGTGAATGTGACACGTGGACCCCTGATTTCTGTCTTCACTATACTCTCTGCCCTCCGTGTCTGTGGGTTCCTCATCTGAAGATACCGGAGTGACTGCAAGGAACTTGGGCACCATGGATTTGGGTATTCGTGAGGGGTGACAGTTTGATGATTTATATTAAATTACTTTTGGGTTTGCTACACCCAGCCCTGGTAGCTCAGATGGTAAAGAATCTACTTGCAATGCAGAGACCTGGTTTTGATCCCTGAGTCTCAAAGATTCCCTAGAGACAGAAATGGCAACCCACTCCAGTATTCTTGCCTGGAGAATCCCGTGGACAGAGGAGCCCGGCAGGCTATAGTCCGTGGGGTCACAAAGAGTCAGACGAGACTGAACGACTAACACACACACACCCAGCAACTCTGTGAAGCCAGTTCTATTATTTACCATTGGTAGCAATTTAAACAATGGTAGCATAATACAAGTTACATGAAATTTACCATCTTAGCCATTTTTAAGTGTTGTTCTTGTTCAGTCACTAAGCTGTGTCTGACTCTTTGAGACCCCATGGACTGTAGCCTGCCAGGCTTCCCTGTGCTGCGCTATATCCTGGAGTTTGCTCAAATTCATGTCCATTGAGTCGACATTGCCATCCAACCATCTCATCCTCTGTCACCCCCTTCTCTTCCTGCCCTCCATCTTTCCTAGCATCGGGGTTAACACATTCAAATTGCTTCATATGGTGGGCCCATAAAAATTCTGAGGCACAAACGCAATCAGGTAATTGAGGGTTATACACTCCCCTGAGCTAAGGAGAAGGAAGTAGGGATCTGGGGCTTCAAAAGGGAAGAAGACAACTTACAGGAAAATGGGGAGAACAAATGCTTGGGAAAAAATGTTTGCAGCTCCAGGCAGGAGAGTCTTTCTGAGATAAAAAGTTATCCCTGGTAATAGGTCCTGGAATAGGTTGCCTAATCTAAATGACTTTGAGCCATAAAGTGTGAGGAAAAAAAATATATATATTTTTTTGAGTCTGCAGCATCTTAATTGTGTTCAGCTCAAAAGAACCCACAAGCCAAAGTGACACATTTTAGGGTGATGTTTTCTGCTCCCCCAACTTCCCTTCAGCCAGCCTCCCAGTAACTTTGAAACATATTAAAAGATGTATTTATGCTTAAGGAACCAAAGCTCAGAGATGGAGAACTTGCCCAGTGTGTCCTGGGCAAGTTTACCACCTGCTCCCCGTCACTCTCCTGGTGGTTCAGATGGTAAAGAATCTGCCTGCAATTCAGGAGACATAAGAGACCTGGGTTCAATCCCTGGGTCAGGAAGATCCCCTGGAGAAGGAAATGGCAACCCAATCCAGTATTCTTGCCTGGAGAATCCCGTGGACAGAGGAGCCTGGCCCTAGTGGGCTGCAGCCCATGGGGTCACAAAGAGTTAGACACGACTGAGTGACTCACTATTCACTCACTTTTCCCCATCACTCTATTGCTTTGTGGAATTGGACTCACAGGGCCAAGGGCAGATGGACATTCTTTCTTCTAAAATTAATTTTATTGAAGTAAAGTTGATTTAGAATGTATTAACTTTGGCTGTCCGGCAAAGGGATTCAATTATACATATGTATTTTGGTGCCTTTTGATACTCTTTTCCATTATGGTTTATCCCAGGATATTGAATAGAGTTTCCTGGGTTATGCAGCAGAACCTTGTTTAGGATGGACATTCTTGATGGCTCTGTGTCTTGTTTTCTCAGCAGATCATGGTCTCCTCAACTATGTCTAGGATTCTGTGTCAATATGTTCTCCAGTTTGGTCAGAAGCTGGTCTGCAGGCGGCCTCTGGAGCCCATAGAAGAATCTGAGAGTCCCACGGCTCATCTGAACATCCTAGATCTGGTTGTCTTGGGTGTGGGCAGAAGCCTGGGAGCCGGCGTGTACGTCTTGATTGGCTTCATTGCCAAGCTCATAGCTGGACCATCAGTTGTCATCTGCTTCTTGGTGGACTCCCTGTCTTCTGTGTTGTTCGGGCTCTGCTATGCTGAGCTGGGGGCCCGGATGCCACGCTTTGATTCTGTGTATCTCCATAGCTATGTCATCCTGGGACAACTGTGTGCCTTTGTCATTGGCTGGAACCTCATTTTGTCCTTATTTGTTGGTGAGATGATGGGTAGGGGGAAGATGTGGGCTGAAGATCCAGAAACAGGGAGGTGATATTGGGGTCTTACTCATTCATAAACCCCTTGCTATTGCAGCGGGAAGCTGGTAATAGTGGCCAAACCCTTTTCAACTTCTTTCTACTCAGCTCTGTCCTGTTTTGCTTAAATGATGGACCAAGAACTCAGAGGAAAGGGAACTGTAGTGGGTAGATGAGAGGGAGACATGGTCCACAGGCTCACCCCCTCCTCATATTGAAGTCTCTGCTCAGCTGTTGTCTTTGTGGGATTTTCCATTATCTCTAGATTTTACATTTCACCCTCATCTCCCTGCCCTCCTGGTCCCACTTCCCCGTGTTCTGTTCTTATATAACATTGATCTCCTCTCAGTACATTAAGGACTTCCTGGTGGCTCAGACGGTAAAGCGTCTGTCTACCATGTGGGAGACCTGGGTTCGATCCCTGGGTTGGGAAGAGTCCCTGCAGAAGGAAATGGCAACCCACTCCAGTACTCTTGCCTAGAAAATCCCATGGATGGAGGAGCTTGGTGCAGGCTACTGTCCATGGGATCGCAAAGAGTTGGGCACGACTGAGCAACTTCACTTCACTTCACTTCAGTGTATTAACCAGTTGATGTATTTTGTGAATCATTTGGGTCTGCTTTCCCCTTCCCTCTCTCCCCTCTCCCCATGAAGAGAAACTTTGAGGTTAGGGTTTTTGCTTAGTTTTTTTTTTTTTTTTTTAATACATCCCAAGGCACATAGCAGAGGATGTGTGTTTGTATGTGTTACTGAATATTCCTCTTACCACTGCAGGCACTGCCTGTGTGGCCAAGGCCTGGAGCATCGCCTTCGACAGCCTCACTGGGAACCACATCTCTCAGGCGTTAGAAGGAACCTTCTCTCCGTATATGCCCTCTGCCCTCGCCACGTTCCCCGACTTTGTCGCGCTGGGCCCGCTGCTGCTGATTACTGGTGAGAAGGGGTCAGTGACAGAAGAGTGAGGTGTGGAGGGGGAAGTCGGGTGGAAGGCTTGGAGTGGTGGAATGGTGGGGGGCTTAGAATGGGAAGAAGGGTCTGGGATATGAGAGACAGAAGGGGAGGACATAGCTGGTCATTTTCTGCCCTTGGCAGTAGAGATTCTGGGCTGGATCATTCTGTGGTGTGGGGTTGTCCTGTGCATTGTAAGGTGGGTTTTTTTGTTTTTTTTTTTCAAGTCATTATAGAGTTTTGAGCAACATCTCTGGCCTTTACCCACTAGATACCTCTGATGCCCATTCCCCCAAACTGAGATACTGAGAATGTCCCCAGACAGTGTCAAATGTCCCTTGGAAGGCAAAATTATGCCTGCTCAGAATCATTTCCTTAGACCAAAAAAGTTCCTTCCTCTCTATTGAGACCGAAGATGTTTTTTCAATGGAGAAGAAATTCTCATGGTGTAAAATTAACAATGTTAATACTTTCCCACCTTTTTTGAGATATATTTGACATAAACAATTGTCTAAATTCAAGGTACACAATGTCATGATTTTTTTAGATCCCCCCCTGTTGTGAGATGATTGCCACAGTAAGAAATTAACCATCATAAAGGGCGCACTCAGTGACATCTAGTAAATTCACAGTGTTGTACAATCATCCCCCCCACCTAGTTCCAGAGATTTTCACCACCTGAAAAGGAAACCCGGTACCCACTGAGCAGTCACTGTCCATCTGCCACCTCGATCCCGGTCCAAAAGCTCCCAGACCCTGGTGACCACTAGTCTGCTTTCTGTCTTTATATATTTATTTATTTTGGATGCTTCCTATTCCATCTTATCCAAGGAGTACTGGTTCTTGGAGTCCCTGTGTCAGCCTGGATTATCAAAGTGTTCACAAGCTTGAATATTTTGATTCCAATCTTCATGATCGTCTCTGGCTTCATTAAGGGAGACCTGCACAACTGGCGGCTCACGGAACAGGACTACAAAAACACATCTGGAGCCAGTGACATCTCTAGGACTGGAGGGTATCCTTGACCTTAGTAACATGTGTGAGGGGTGAGGGTGTGCTGGGCTGACAACATGGTGGGGACTCGAGAGACCTAGGCTGATGGATCCAGGTGATGGTGGTCCTGGAGCCTAGGACTTGTGGTGTTAACAGAGAAGTCCGGTAGAGACGGCTGAACTCACCTCACCCATGTTCGTCCTCGTTCCTTCTCTCACCATAGCTTGGGCCCTCTGGGTTCTGGAGGGTTTGTGCCTTTTGGCTTTGAAGGGATTCTCCACGGAGCGGCTGTATTTTTCAGATCATATTTTGGTTTTGATGTCATTGTCACTAAAGGTAACAAGGTCATTGTATGTCCCGTTGGGGGTGTGGGCATGGTTTGCGCTCCCCTTGGGCTTAGGGACGGGTAGAGGGTGAGCCTGCTTGTGGAGGTGCGTGAGGGAGGGGGTTTTGCGCTTTCACTCCAGTGTGTTTCCTGACCCAGTGCTTCCACCCGTCCTGCAGGGAGAGAAGCTCGAAATCCTCAGCGTTCCGTCCCCTTGAGCATGGTGATCTCCATCTTCATCTGCTTTTTGGCGTACTCAGCTGTCTCAGCAGCGCTCACCCTCATGGTGCCCTACTACCAGCTTCATCACTACAATCCTTTGCCACAGGCTTTTTTCCACGTCGGGTGGGCCCCTGCCGGATATGTCATGGCCGTCGTCTTTCTATGCACCCTTTTATACAGGTCAGTGTCCTAGGCTCCTCCCCATCTACTGTCAGATGCTCAGGAATCCTGTTCCTTGGGACTGAGAGACAAGAGGGAAGGACACCTCTCATGGACTTGGGAACAGATGGCCGGTCTGTCCTGCTTCTCCGCATGTTCCCATTTTCTTATCCAGCCTCCTTGGAGCCATGTTTGTCTTGTCTCGGTTGATCTGTGCAATGGCAGATGACGGGCTCCTTTTCCGGGGTCTTGGCTGGATCCATGCCGGAACCCACAGGCCGATCATGGCCATCCTGGCTTCTGGAACTCTTGCAGGTGAATAAGCAAAACCCACTCCTTCCCTAATCAGTTCCCCTCACCTGGACTTTTCCAGTGGTTTCTCATTCCCTTCTCCCACCCTCATTCTAGCAATCATCGCATTACCCTTCGAGCTCCGTGATATTGTGGAATTCATGTTAATTGGGATCATGCTTGCTTACACCTTTGTGGCTTTTTCTGTGCTTGTCCTCAGGTGAGACTCCACTGCGCTTTGACTGCGGGTCTTGGACTGGTGGGAATTATAGGGAGGTAGTCATCTTTGGCTCATATGACGCCTTCTCAAATCCTGCTCTGCTTAATGCAGTACAGATGGGGAATAGATTGTGTGATGTTGGATCAGTAGGGGCTACTCTTAATATTGCTTTAATGCCTCTAATGCAGGTACCAGGCAGATCAGAATTTCAGCACAAGTAAGAAAACAGAGGAAGAAACTGAGATGGGGCCTGTAATTGAAGAAAGTGCGTCAGGATCTATACCTGAAGCAGGAATGTCAAACTTTCTAAAGAGTCTGTGGTTCCCTGCCAGCACCATCCCCACCCAGAAATCTGGCCAGATTGTCTATGGATGTGTCTTCCTGCTTGGTGAGCAGTGGGATTTCTCTTTGGTCATATTCTAAAAGTGACAGGAGGTGGTGGGAATGTGTATTTTGGAAATTGAAAAGCCTTGGAGATACAATATCCCTTCCTGGGGTGAGGAGCTTTGGAACGGGGTGTGACCCAAGGCACTGATACATTTGTCTTCTGGGTCCAGCCTGTTCTCCTCCTCCTTGACCCTTGCAGTTCTCCTGCTGAGCATCCTGAGCCTGATCCTGGCCCAGTGGCCCAGACGTGTGTTCTCTGGAGACCCCGTGCTCACAACAGTGGCTGTGCTGCTGCTGCTGCTCATCACTGGGGTCAGTGTCATCATCTGGAGGCAGCCCCAGGACCCCTCTCCCCTTTATTTCAAGGTAGGTGACCTTATGTGTCCAAAGTGTCCACCTTCAGTGAATGAAGTCTGCATGCTTTGAGGTCTAAACATCCTCTCCTGGTCCAGAGAAGAAGAGAAGTTGCTGAAACTAATAGGCCCTTCCCAGTTCCACACAGAGTGCTTTACATACACAATCTCAGCAGGCACTGAACACACAGCCTGAAAAGGACTCGAGTCTTCTCACCCACGTTGGGTAGGGTCTCCGTTTCAGACGTCTGGGCTGTGTCCAGGGATGTCCTGACTCTGCCCACAGGTCCCTGCTCTGCCTGTCCTCCCACTGGTGAGCATCTTTGTGAACATTTACCTGATGGTGCAGATCACCTCTGGGGCCTGGGTCCAATTTGGCATCTGGAATGCAATTGGTAAGTGACTTTCCGGGATAAAGAGGTGTGACTGAACCCAATACTCTTCTTACTATCTTGTCTCCAAAAGTTTGTCAGACACCGTACTAGGAGGTCTATTAGGTATTTGTAAGTGATGAGAGCTCCTACTTTCCCTTCTCACCGTCTCATTTCCCTACTAGGATTTGTCATATACTTTGGATATGGGATCCGACACAGCCTGGCGGGGAATGACGAGCCACAGCCACCAGCCTCCAATTCTCGGACTTGACAAAAACATCCCTGGTGTTGTACAAGAGCATTCTGTAACCACAGGACATCGATGCTGTGTGGAATCCCTCTAGGCACTGCAGTTATCTTCTGGTTCAAGGGACATTTGAGTCTGTGGACTGTTGTTATGGTCTTCTTGACAGACTGGAACCTGGGGACAGGAGTCAAAAAAAGAAGGTGAAGCAAAGAAGGACGTGGGGGACCCAAGTCTCTAGCGGAACAAGGGTACTTTATTCATGACAGCGTGTGCTTATATATTGTTATACAAGGAAGCTTTAGGCAGAAAAATAAAGTTGAGTAAAAAACACCAAAACCAGATGCTTAACAGTCACGAAGGGAATAACAATAGTCATAGGTCCATAACAACAGTAACTAGGGGAATAGCAATCATCACAGGGCCAGAAGACAATCCATGTATTGGAAATAGGAAGATGACTAAGTAGTTTTACAAAAAAGTAAAAAGGTTACTGAAAGGAATCCATGTATGTGTTCTGCCTCGTGACCTCAGTCCTGAGAACTGGGTGCAGCTCTGCTCATTCGTGTTTTCCAGGAACTGATAGGGAACAGAAGGCCCTTGAGAAACAGAAAACAACGTATAGGAGTCTTTAAAATTAAACGTTCCCTGACAGACTGTGATGATGTATGCATTTAAAGCTCTATATTTACTGGCAGTGGACAAAATCACATTGGTGGTGTACATGTATATTTTTTAAATAAACTTTTAATAGCATAATATGCATAATGAAAAGTTCAGTCTTCACAAATGTGTAGCAGGATGAACTTTCATAAAGAAAGTACCATGATATAATCAACATCCAGAGGAAGAAACAAAATATTAACCTGCAGGTAAGAGGATCCTGCTTCTGGCTCTTTGCAGGAAAAGCACCAGAGACTGCCTCATGGGAAGGAAACTCAGGTACTATATATTGTGTCCAGAGTTACACTTGCAATATTAGGACAAACAGATTGGAAGGAAAAGGAAGGCAACAGACACACTGTAAACAGTAACAGAAGAAAGCTAGGGTAGTTATTTTACTATCAGACAATGTAGACTCTTAAAAAAGAGATTAATAACAGATAAAGTAGATCATTCATATCAATAAAATGATCATTAAAAAAAATCTCTTCCCCCACTTCATTGAGACATAGTGTAACATTGTGTAAATGATTGTTTTTCTTTACTTTTCTATTGTAAACTCAGAGTCACACAGTAGAGTTGATCCAGAAAACTTCTCAACTGAAAAATGAAACTGCATTGCTAGAAGTGGGGGAAAGGGGTTTAGGTAATGGGTGGTTGATAAATGGTTATAGTTGAGTGAGACTCTAGGACAGGAAGTGAAAGTAAAAAGACAAGATAAAAAGTTGTTGCTGCAGAACAGAATGTTGAAATTTAGAGTATGGACATTCTAAAAGCTGGTCATGATGAAGTATAGGATTGTTTGTTGGAACAATGGGAGTAGAGTGAAGGAGGTCAAGAAACAGTACAAGTTATTAGGTTGCCCTGGGTAGCTATACAATGTGATTGGGTAGCCTAAATCCAGGCTTTGTAACCAAGTACCAAACTGAATGGTGGAGACAGAGCCAAGGGGGCAAAAGCAGGCTAATGCCCTCAAAACCATGTGTCCTGACACGGAAGGGGTAGGAGGAGGTTTATAATAACTGTTCAAAGAGGAGAACATGATGAGCTAATAGACATTCTTCTGATGGGTTTGTGTGAGGTCACTGGGAATGAGCATCATGAACTTTCTGATTCCACCTGGTCTGGGGTCTATGTGTTCATGGGAAGTGTACAGTTAACTTGTTTCCCCTGGGTGGGGCATTCGATAGCTGCAACATAGCTCAAAAGTATCATTGTATATATCTCAAATGGGCAGGGCAGAATCCTGGCCCTTCCACACCACAGGGCTGTGCTATTGTGTGTATGTGTGCTTTTTTTTTTTTTTTTCATTTTTTCATTTGGCTGCTTTGGGTCCCAGCTGCAGTGCGCAGGATCTTCATTCGTCACGTAGGATCTCTCCTTTCAGTGCGTGGAGTGTGGCTGTGGCACGTGGACTCAGTAGTTGTGGCTCTCCCCGTCCAGTTGCTCCACGGCATATGGTATCTTTGTTCCCCAGAAAGAAAGTGAAAGTGTTAGCCGTTCTGTCGTCTCCGACTCTTTGTGACCCCGTGGACTGTGTCCATGGAATTCTCCAGGCAAGAATGCTGAGGTGGCTTCCCTGTCTTCCTCCAGGGGATCTTCCCAACTCAGGGACAGAGCTCTTCTGTCTCCTGCACTGGCAGGCACGTTCTTTACCACTAGTGCCACCTGCGAAGCACTTACATGCACTACGGGCCTCTTATTTGGTCGAAACCATAATCTGCCTGCAATGTGGGAGATCTGGGTTTGATCCCTGCGTCAGGAAGATCCCCTGGAGGAAGACATGGCAACCCACTTCAGTATTCTTGCCCGGAGAATTCCATAGAGGAGCCTGGTGGACTACTGTCCGTGGGATTGCAGAATCGGACATGACTCAGAGCAATTAACACTTCAGTTCAGTCCAGTCGCTCAGTCATGTCTGACTCTGCGACCCCATGGACTGCAGCATGTCAGCCCTCCCAGTCCATCACCAACTCCTGGAACTTGCTCAAACTTGTCCATCGAGTCGGTGATGCCATCCTCTGTCGTCCCCTTCTCTTCCCACCTTCAATCTTTCCCAGCATCAGGGTCTTTTTCAGTGAGTCAGTTCTTCTGCTGAATGGGGGAAGATAAATCTGCAAACGATACATTAATGTTCAACATATATAAACAGCTCACACAACTCAACATCAGAGAAACAAACAACTCAACTAAAACATGAGCAGCACTGAATAGATATTTTTCAAAGAGGAAATGCTGTGGCCAACAGACACATGACAAGATGCTCAACAGCGCTAATCATCAAGGAAATGCAAATCAAAACCGCAAGAGACGCCATCTTGCACCTGTCAGAACAGCTGTCATCAAAAAGGACAGAAATGACAAAGGTTGGCTAGGATTTGGACAAAATGGGACCCATGTACACTGTTGGCAGGGGTGTAAATTGATGCAGCCACTGTAGAAAAAACTGTATGGTGGTGTCTCTTAGAACTAAAAATAGAACTACGCTATGATGTAGCAAGTCCATTGCTGGGTATGTGGCAGTGTAAAGGAAAAAGCGGAGTGAGTTTTTCTCTTTCCCTTTCCTGAGAAAAAGAAGAAAAAAGAAAACAGTGAGCAGGCCTAAACATTCCTTTCTTTCTTTTTTTTTTTTTTTAACTTTAACTGCTCCTAACTCTGCATGTCTGTAACTGGCTTTGCTTTTCTGGCCCCTGCACCTCACACTTATTACCCTTTGCTTACCCTTATGACACTCCTTTCACCTTGCTACGTTTCAGAAAGAAGGCCGCAGACCCACTGAACTGCCAGACTCAATTACTGGGTTACTGATGCCAGCCTGTGATGGGTTTTGAAAGGATGCAAGAGGAAGAAGAGAAGATCCTACTATCTTGGTTCCTCTTCACTGACTCCTGACTGCGAGCCTTCATCTTATAAAAACCCCCATACTTATAGGGGTTAGGAGGGGAGGCACAGTTCTTGAGGCATGAACCTACCTTATTTCCTTCTCTGCCAATTGAGAATTAAAGCCACCTTTCTATTACATCCAAAGTCTGTCTCCATATATTTTTTTTCAGCTTCAGTGGGCAGAGAAAGCCAAGATTTTGGCCGGCAACAGCTATGTACACACACACACACACACACACACACACACACACACACACAAATATATATGCATGTGTGTGTGTGTGCGCGCTAAGTCACTTCAGTTGTGTCCAACTCTGTGTGCCCCATGGACTATAGCCAGCCAGCTTCCTCTGTCCATGGGATTCTCCAGGCAAGAATACTGGAGCGGGTTGCTATCCCCTTCTCCAGGGGATCTTCCTTACCCAAGGATAGAGCGCTGTCTCTTATATCTCCTGCCCTGGTAGTTTGGCAGGCAGGTTCTTCACCACTAGCGCCACCTGTGTGTGTGTGTGTGTGTGTGTGTGTGTGTGTGTGTGTGTGTGTGTGTGTGTATACTCAGCTCTCCTGGAAAACAGCTCCTTGAAGAAGTGGACCAAGTCACATCCTCTTCCGTCCCTTTGTGCAAGGCTGGATGCAGGCATGGTGCTTGTTCCAGGCTTGCATTGTTTGACTTCACATTAGAGATGTTAAGCTGCCTTCTCCTGGTTGGGGCACAGCTGAGCTTGAAGGCCCCCACACTGGGGTGTCTCAGGTCGGGTGCAGACTGTGGGGAGTCAAGTCATGTAAGAGGACTGGGAGGGAGCAGGGGTGAGTGGGATCTCAAGTCTTACAGCTAGTATTTCTCACGGTCCTTGATCAAATGAGTTCAAGTGTCCACAGAAATGATCAATGAAAAGCACATAACTGAAATAGGAAAGAGTTTTCTTTGAGGCAAACTGTGGCCCTCAAGGGAGACAGTGTCCCTGGAGCTCTGAGGAGCTGCTCTGCTGAAGCGTGGGGTCCAGCGCAGTCTTCTACCTCATCCAAGCAAAGGTCATACATCAACGTGACAGGGTGTATTCTGTCAAGATTTCGAAAGAGACAGACCTAGTTCATAGCGAGACCGAAGCTTCCTGGTGTCTGGGGGAGGGAACCTTATCTTCCAGGGAGTGTTAACGCAGACACTGTGAGAAGGGAGTTACTCATATTTATCTTCAAAACACATGTTCTTTACCTCAGTGGTTAAAGCAGATGTGCTCTGAGGGTCTGACAGGCTGTTTTAATTCACACAGAGTTCAGGCTGAACCATGGATAAGCCAAAATGACTTCCCCATACCTCAATATGTGAACATCTTCTCCATCACAAGCAGATAAAAATCTTAAAACCATATGACCCAGCAATTCTACCTCTGAGGATGTACCCAGAAGAATTGAAACCACACTCAGGAAGAGACACGTGTACATTCATGTTCACAGAAGCATTATTCACAATAACTAGAACACGAAAGCAACCCAAGTGCCCGCTGACCAAGAAATGGATAATGCAGTGTGTACAAGGAATATGGTGTGTGCTGTTTATTCAGCGTTAGAAAGGAAGGGAACTGTGGACATTCTTCTTTTTTTTTTTTTTTGTCCTCTGAGGCATTTTATTTGTATGTATTACATCCCTAGAAAAAGAATCCAAGGATTTTCCCTCCTGTATGTTTTCGTCTTGCTTCTTCATGGTCCATGATGCCAGCTGAGGTTGTCAGTACAATGAAACCAAACTGACGGTATGGGAGCAGGTTATTCTGCCATTTTTCTAGATCTTTGAGTTGTACATCAAATCTGGGGCTGATCACTCCACACTTATTTAGCCTGCCTGTGAGGTTCACAACAATTTTCCCAGCCCTGTGATCATCAATGATTTCAAATTCGCCAATGTAACCATGCTTCATCATCACTGTTAGAAACCTGACGATGACTTTGGAGCATGGCCTAATAAGGACCTGGCGTTTGCCTCTTTTCTCGGCATTGTTGATACTCTTGAGAGCATCAGCCAGGACATTCATGCGCACCATTATGGCGGCACGGAAAGATGGCGGAAAGCTGTGGACATTCTTCTAAGTGAAATGAGCCTGACAGGAAAGGACAAATACCGTAGGACTCCATGGAATGAAGTGCCTGGTGTAGTCAGATTCACAGAGACAGAAAGTGGAAGGGTGGTTGCAAGGAACTGAGGGAGAAAACAGGAATTTTTGCTTAATGGGTACAGAGGTTAAGTTTTGCCAGATGAAACAAAGTCCTAGAGTTTGGTTGCACAAAAGGTGAGTGTAGTTAATATGATTGGATCAGACACTTAAAGATGGTTAAAATGGTCAATTTTATGTTATGTGTGTTTTACCACAATAAAATAAACCTCTCAGAACCTCCCCCGAGGGTAACCACAGAAGAGTCAGGGCTGATAGCAACACAGCAGATGCTCCCTGCCCGCCCAGCTCCATCTCCACCCCAACAACCCAGGGGTGAGGACTGTCTTCTGTGCTCAGGACTCCCTGCTTCGGTTCTTAGAGATGTCTCAGCTCCAGCCCCGCACGGCTTAACCTCAGCCTCCCTGACTGACCCAGTGCTTCAGGCTCTGCTCCAAGGATCCAGTAAGTCTGGGGTCACCCTGTTCTGTGGGAGACTGGGCGCTGAGTTTACATCCTCCCAAAGAGACCCCTGCAATCCCAGAATGTAGGGTGGGGGGTTCAGCCTGGCCCCTGACTGACCCGTTTTCCAATGAAAGCAAGAGCTGGGAGCTGGGAGTGTGTGTGAAAAAAAGGTGTGTGTGTGTGGGATGGAGGATAATTGGACCTGTGTCCTGATGATCTAAGCCTATTTTTTTGACTTATGTACAAACCATATTAATAATTACCCTCATACAGTGAATGGACGGGTGGACCCCCGATTTCAGTCTTCTACATACCGTCTGCCCTCCGTGTCTGTGGGCGCCTCATCTGAAGATATGGGGGCAACTGTAAGGAACTTGAGCTTCGTGGAGTTGGGTATTTGTGAGGGGCAACTGTATGGTGATTTATAGTATATTACTTTTGGGTTTGCTACACCCAACAACTCTGTGAAGCTGACTATATTATTCAGCATTAGTGGTAATTTTTTAAATGGTGGCAAAATACACATAACAGAGAATTTACCATTTTGACCATTTTAAAGTGTACAGTTCAGCAATGTTAGGTGTTATGGACATTATAAGAGTTCTGATCTCCAGAACTCTTTTCACCTTGTAAAACTGAAACTGGGTCTCCATTTTATAATAACTCCTATTTATTTATTTTATAATGACTTCTATTTATTCCCTCTACTGAACCACCATTCTGCTTTCTTTTTTGTTGATGTGTTTACATGGCTGCTCCTGGTCTTAGTTGCCTCATGGGGGATCTTTCGTTGTGACGCAAGGACTCTGTAGTCATGTCTTGAGGGCTCCAGAGCACACGGGCCTCAGTAGTTGTGGTCTGCAGGCTCAGCCGCCCCACAGCATGTGGGGTCTTAGTTCCCAGACCAGGAATTGACCAGTCTCCCCTGCACTGCAAGGCCATCTTAACCACTGGACCACCAGGCAAGTTCCCACCATTCTACTTTCGGCCTCTATGATTTTGACTGCTTTCAGTACTTCATAGAACTAGAATCATACGATATTTGTACTATGTCACTTAGCATAATGTTTTCAAGTTTCCTCCATGTTGTAGCGTGTATCAGAAATGTCAGTGTTTTCAAGGCTGAATAATATTTCAGTGCATGTATAGACCTCATCACGTGTATCCATTTCTTTGAGGATGGACATCCGGGTTGCTTCCAATGTTCAGCTATTGTGATTAATGCTGCTATGAATATAGGTGTACAAGTGTCTCTTTGAGATCCTATTTTCAGTTCTTTTGGGTGTACAGCCAGCAGTGGAATTGCTGGATCGTGTGGTAATTCCATTTTTAGTTTTTTTTACATTCCTACTCACGGTGCACAGGGGTTTGTCAGCAGCATTTGAGCAAGAAAACCTTCTCTGCACAGGTCCAGAGAAGTGCATGGCTTGTTCAAAGGCACAGTAGTTTTCGAGGAGCCAAGATTCTAATCAGAATGTCCTGGCTCTTTGTTTTGTTTTTAAATTTTAATTTTTACTTTATTTTACTTTACAATACTGTATTGGTTTTGCCATACATTGACATGAATCCACCACGGGTGTACATGCGTTCCCACACATGAACCCCCCTCCCACCTCCATCCCCATAACATCTCTCTGGGTCATCACTGTACGCCAGCCCCAAGCATGCTGTATCCTGCGTCGGACATAGACTGGCGATTCGATTCTTACATGATAGTATACATGTTACAATGCCATTCTCCCAAATCATCCCACCCTCTCCCTCTCCCTATGAGTCCAAAAGTCTGTTATACATATCTGTGTCTTTTTTGCTGTCTTGCATACAGGGTCGTCATTGCTATCTTTCTAAATTCCATATATATGTGTTAGTATACTGTATTGGTGTTTTTCTTTCTGGCTTACTTCACTCTGTATAATCGGCTCCAGTTTCATCCATCTCATCAGAACTGATTCAGATGTATTCTTTTTAATGGCTGAGTAATACTCCATTGTGTATATGTACAACAGCTTTCTTATCCATTCATCTGCTGATGGACATCTAGGTTGTTTCCATGTCCTGGCTATTATAAACAGTGCTGCGATGAACATTGGGGTACATATGTCTCTTTCAATTCTGGTTTCCTTGGTGTGTATGCCCAACAGTGGGATTGCTGGGTCATAAGGTAGTTCTATTTGCAATTTTTTAAAGAATCTCCACACTGTTCTCCATAGTGGCTGTACTAGTTTGCATTCCCACCAAGAGTGTAGGAGGGTTCCCTTTTCTCCACACCCTCTCCAGCGTTTATTGCTTGCAGATTTTTGGATCGCAGACAGAATGTCCTGGCTCTTTGAATGCTTGCTCTGAATCAAAATTAAACTTGGACTTCAGAGTATCAGGGGCGGAAGCCCCCTGATGGTGACTTGTGGTCACTGGGTCAGCCTAGCCCTGCAGAACAGTGTAGTGAAGGGACATTTCATGCCCCAAAGCAGCTGGAAACAGTCCTGTCATTCCTGATTCAGAGTAAAGGTTAGTCCCTCGTCCCTCCAGGCAGTTAGTTGGGAGGCCACTCTGCTGTGATGCTTTGACTGAGCTGGGCTTGAGTCTGTCCCTCCCTATGAATTCCATCTCCTTCTGCCCCAAAGCAGAGTCCCTATTCCATGTCACTCTTCAGGCAACAGAACAGGAAGCCACCAGGTTTTACGAGCTTCATCATGGAAACAGGTGGAGTCTATGATTTCTGATCACCAAGCCCCTTAGTCACTTCACCCCTATCTAAGACACAAGGAAATAATGATCATAAGGACAGTTTTCCCAGTGGTAGAGAGAAAAGCAGGACAAAGTTGGTATATAGCACATGCAATAGCAGCTAGCTAAAAAATAGCAGAGCTGGATTTGAAATGGCAGAACTGGTTGATTTTGCTTAAAACCAAGAAATCGTCATTCTTATCCACTCAGATCATGTCCATTAAGCAGATACTTTGAATCAGGCACTGTGCCGAAAGGTTTTGCTTCTGTAGGGACAGAAATTTCCTTTTCTAAGCTCTTTGGCTGGTTTAATAATTAAATTGACATAAGGCAGGCAAACAGGCACTTCCCTGATGGTCCAGTGGCTAAGACTCTGTGCCCACATTACGGGGAGCCTGGGTTCGATCCCTGGTTGGGGAACTAGACCCCGTATGCTGCAACTGAGTTCACCTGCCTCAACGAAAGATCTTGCATGCTGCAACTAAGACCCAGTGCAGCAAAAAAAAAAAAAAAAAAAAAAGAAAAAGAAAAAAAAAGAGACAGATTAGGAGATTCAATTTGCTTCATAGGGGAGCCCCATAGAAATTCTGAGACTCAAGACACTCAAACAATTGAGGCTCATATCTTCTCTTGAGCTAAGGAGAAAGGAGTAGGGATCTGGGGCTTCAAATGGGAGGAAGAGAACCCACAGGAAGATGGGAAGAAAAAATGCTTGGAAGACCCTTGTGAGTCCCTTGGATGGCAGGGAGATCAAACCAGTCAATCCTAAAAGAAATCCACCCTGAATATTCATTGGAAGGACTGATGATGAAGCTGAAGCTCCAATACTTTGGCCACCTGCTGCGAAGAACTGACTCATTGGAAAAGACTCTGATGCTGGGAAAGATTGAGGGCAGGAGGACAAGGGGATGACAGAGGATGAGATGGCTGGATAGCAGCTTCGACTCAATGAATGTGAATTTGAGCAAACTCTGAGTGATAGTGAAGGGCAGAGGAGCCTGGTGTGCTGCAGTTCATGGGGTCACAAAGAGTCGGACATGACTGAGTGGCTGAATGACAGCAACAAAAGAGCTCAAGTGCTTGGTATACAAATGTCTGCCACTCCAGGCAGGCAATCCTTTTAGAAAGAAACAGTTGTCTTTGGTGATAGCTCTCTTCCTGGTGTAGGTCCCTTGTGAAAATCGCTAAGTCGTGTCCGACTCTTTGCGACCCCATGGACTATAGAGTCCATGGAATTCTCCAGGCAGGAATACTGGAGTTGGTAGCCTTTCCCTTCTCCAGGGGATCTTCCCAACCCAGGGATCAAACCCAGGCCTCTCACATTGCAGGCGGATTCTTCACTAGCTGATTACCTTATTTTGAGCAGTTATGGGAGTGGCAAGGAGCTTCTCCTGAGTCTACTGGGTCTTCACTGCCTTCAGCTCAAAACAGTCAACCCATCAAAGGGGTACATTTGAGAAGATGTATTCTGCTCCCCTGGAGAAGGCAATGGCACCCCATTCCAGTACTCTTGCCTGGAAAATCCCATGGATGGAGGAGCCTGGTAGGCTGCCGTTCATGGGGTTGCTAAAAGTCGGACACAACTGAGCAACTTCGTTTTCACTTATCACTTTCATGCATTGGAGAAGGAAATGGCAACCCACTCCAGTGTTCTTGCCTGGAGAATCCCAGGGACGGGGGAGCCGGATGGGCTGCACAGAGTCAGACACGACTGAAGTGACTTAGCAGCAGCAGCAGCATTCTGCTCCCCATCACTTCTCTTTAAACAATCTTTCTAGTAATTTTGAAACACATTAAGAGGTTTCTTTGTGTTTGAAGAAACCAAAGCTCAGAGATGGAGCACTTACCCAATGTGTCTTTTTACCACCTGCCCCTCATCACTCCAATACTTCATGGATTTTAACTCCTAGGGTCAAGGACGGATACGCAGTCTTGATGACTCTGTGTTTTGTTTTCTCAGCAGGTCATAGCCTCCTCAACTATGTCTAGGATGGTGCGTCAGTATGTTCACCAGTTTGGTCAGAAGCTGGTCCGCAGGCGAGGGGCAGACACCATAAAGGAGTCTGACGGTCTCAAGATTCATCTGAGCGCCACAGACCTGGTGTTCTTGGGTGTGGGCAGGAACCTGGGAGCCGGCCTGTATATCGTGCTTGGTGCAGTGGCCAAGTACGTAGCTGGACCAGCGATTGTCGTCTCCTTCTTGGTGGCTGGCCTGTCTTCTCTGCTGTCGAGGCTCTGCTATGTGGAGTTTGATGCACGGGTACCACGCTCCTCTTCTGCGTTATGTCTGCAGCTATGTCACGATGGGACAGCTCTGGGCCTTCGTCGTTGGCTGGAACATCATACTGTTATTTTTAATTGGTGAGGTGATGGGACCAGGCGACAGGTGTGGGGGAAAGGTGTGGGGGCTAAGGTCAGGAAACTGGGCGATGGGATTGTGGTCTCATTCATGGGCACTTTGTTACCTGACTTGAGGTGGGAAATGGGTAACCGTGGCTGGAAAACCCCACAACTTCATTCTAGTCAGCTCTCTCCTGCTTTCCTTAAATAATTGGACTAAGAATGAGAAGGAAAGGAAACGGCACGGGTGGGAGGGAGGCGTGTCCCACAGGCTCATCACCTCATTGTATTGGAGTCTTTGCTCAGCTGTTGCCTCTGAGTGATTTTTTTTGGGGGGGGTTGCCACTTGATTTAAAATTTCATCCTTCCTCTTTTAGCCCTCCTCGTCCAACTTCCTTGTTTTCTTTCCTTGTGAAACACTGATCTCCTCCTAACATATTAAATAGTGGACCTATTTTGTGAATTATCCCAGTCTGCTCTCGATACCCCATGAAAAAAATCTTTGAGCTTATATGTTTTGTCTATTTTTCCCTCCAAAATACGTCCGTTGGCACTTACTAGGTGTTCAGTTTTGTCTGTGAACGTTCATTCTTCTGCTGCTGCAGCCACTGCGTGTACAGCCCGCGCCTGGAGGTACGCCTTTGACAGCCTCACTGGGGACAACGTCTCCCAGGCATTGGAGGGAACTTTCCCTCTGCATGTGCCCTACTTACTGGCCATGTATGCAGACTTTTTCGCATTGGGCCTGGTGCTGCTGCTTGCGGGTGAGTCAGGGGTCAGATATGAGATGGGATGCGGGGACTCCCCTGGTGGCCCAGTGGTTAAGAATCCGCCTTGCAATGTGGGGACGCAGTTCGACCCCTGGTCAGGGAATTAGGATCCCATGTGCCGCAGAACAACTAAGCCCAAGTCCTTAGCCTGCACACTACAACTGGAGAATCTGTGTGTGTGTGTGTGTGTGTGTGTGTGGTTGCTCAGTCATGTCTGACACTTTGGGCTATAGCCCAATAGGCTTCTTTGTCCGTGGGGCTCTCCAGGCAGGAACGCTGGAGTGGGTTGCCATTTCCTTCTCCAGAGGATCTTCCTGACCTGGGAAGTGAACCCATGTCTCCTGTGTTTCCTGCACTGCAGGCGGATTCTTTATCCACTGATTCCCAAACTTTGCTGTTTGGGTCACAACAAAGGATCCCACAGCTAAGACCCAACTCAGCCAAATTACTAACTAAATAAAATATTTTTTTTAAAAAAAGATGGACTGAGGAGGGCGTGGAGAGGAGCTGAGGTTGGGAAAGACTTGGGGGTGGGGATTAGGACTGGAAGGGCTGTCTGTGCTATGAGAGGCAGGAAAGCAAGATCTGGGGGGTTGTTTCCCACTCTTGGCTCTCTTGACAATTACAGCCGGTTCCTTCCTTGGTAGGGGGGCTGTTCTGTGATTTCAGGATGTTTTAAAAAATCACTGTTGGATGCTGAGTGCCACCTCCGACCTTTGCTTACTAGATACCAGTGAAATCCACTCCCCCAATTCTGACAATTGGAATGTCTCCAGACCATGCCAAATGTTTGGGGAATAAAATTTAATCCCAGGTGAAAATCATTTACTTAGACTGACATATTTTAGTCTTGGTACTGAGACCAAAGTTTTTTTTTTTTTTTCCAGAGGAAATTCATAAAGCATAAATTTATCATTTTGCTATTTTCCTCAGCTTTACTGAGATATAACTGATATATAGCACAGTAAGTTTGAGGTGTGCAATGTGATTTTTTTTTTTTTTGGCTGTACTAGATCTTTGTTGCTGCTCACAGGTTTTCTCTAGTTGCAGAGAGTATGGGTTATTCTTTGCTGTGATACACAGGCTTCTTTTTGTGGGGCTTCTAATGTTGCTGAGCATGGGCTCTAGAGCTCGGGTTGTGGAGTTACAGCACATGGGCTTAGTTTTCTTTGGCACATGGAATGTCCCTGGACCAGGGATGGTACTCTTGTCCCCTGCACTGGCCAGCAGACTCCCAACCACCGGACCACCAGGGAAATCCCACAGTGATGACCTGATAGACCTGCCTATGTGAGATGATCGCCACAATAAGAAATAAACTATTAGGACCTTCCTGGTGGTCCAGTGGCCAAGACTCCTTGCTCCCCTCGCAGGGGACTAAGGTTCCACCCCTGGTCAGGGAACTACGATCCCACTGATGCAACTAAGAGTTCGCATGCCACCCTTAAGACTCTGTTATGCCACAGCGAAGACTCAGCCCAGCCAAATACAAATAAAATAAAAAAATTTTCTAATTATGAGAAACTAACTATCTTATGGGTACAATTCAGGGGTGCTAGTACATTCACAATGTTGTCCAGCCATCACCTGCATCGAGTTTCAAACATGTTCATCTTCCTTGAAGGGCACCCTGTATCCACTGAGCATCACGGTCCATCCACCCCACCCCCACAGCCCCCAGCCCCCAGGCTGCTCCCTGGCTCTATGGACTTAGTTACTGTGCGTGTCTCGTATTCCATCTCTCCTGCAGTACTACTCGCTCTGGGAGTTCCTGAGTCAGCCTGGGTTTACAGAGTGTTCACAGTCATCAACCTTTTGGTCCTCAGCTTCATCATCGTCTCTGGCTTCATTATGGGAGACCTGCACAACTGGAAGCTCACAGAACAGGACTACGCATTGGCCGCAGCTGTATTCTCGTATAGGTTAGGAGCGTACCCTTGGTCATATTAATGTGTGTGTGTGTGTGTGTGTGTGTGTGTGTGTATGTGTGTAGGGGAGTCAGAGCTGAGAATTTGGTGGGGACTAAAGAGACCCAGGCTGGTGGATCCAGATGGTGGGTTTCCAGAGTTTGTGGTATTGAGGGAAGAGTCCAGAAGTGATGGCTGAACCCACCTCACCCACGTTCTTTCTTGCTCCTCCCACCACAGCTTGGGCCCTCCAGGTGCTGGAGGGTTTGTGCCTTTTGACTTTGAGGGGGTTCTGCGAGGAGCAGCTACGTGTTTCTACGCATTTGTCGGTTTTGCTGCCATTGCCGCTAGAGGCAATGTGGTCACCATGTGTCCCATGGGGGGTTTGGACAGAGTCTGAGCACAGAGTTTGGGCACAGAGGTTGGGAGAAGGTTAGCCTGCTTTAGGCAATTCTGTGCTTTCACCCCATGGCGTTTTCCTGACCTGCTGCTTCCACCCCTTTTGCAGGCAGAAGAGACCTAAAGCCTCAGCGGTCCATCTCCCTGATCTCACTCCTCATGTGCTTTTTGGCGTATTTTGCTGTCTCAGCGGCGCTCACCCTCATGGTGCCCTACTACCAGATTCATCACCACAGCCCCTTGCCCGAGGCTTTTCTCCATGTAGGCTGGGGCCCTGCCAGATATGTGGTGGCTGTTGGCGTCCTCTGTGCTCTTACGTCCAGGTCAGTGTCCAGGTTTCTCCCCGTCTACTGTCAGATGCTCATGCACCCCAGCCCGTGGGACTGAGAGACAAGAGGGAAAGACATCTTGCTCCGTGTAGACTAGGGAGCGCATGCCCTGGTCTCCCCTGCTTCTCCACGTCCTCACACGTGTCTCCACTTTCTCTCCCAGCCTCCTGGGTGACATGTTCCCCATGTCTCGGTTAATCCATGCAATGGCAGAGGACGGGCTCCTTTTCCGGGGACTTGCCCGGGTCTATGGTCACACAAAAATCCCTGTCGTGGCCATCATGTCTTCTGGAAGCCTTGCAGGTGAATAAGCAAAACTTGCTCCTTCCTTGATCCATTTCCCTTAAGTGCAGTCCCAGTGGTTTCTTAATCCCACCCCACCGTTTTTGCTCCCCCATTCTAGGGATCATGGCATTACTCTTTGAGTTCAGCCACATTGCAAACCTCATGGCAGCTGTGTCCCTGCTTGCTTACTCCATGGTGTCCTTCTCGGTCCTTGTTCTCAGGTGAGACCCCACTACACCTTGACTGAGGGGCTTGGGGTCATGGGGATGATGGGGAGGTCATCCTGGTCCGTGTCTTCATTATGCCTTCTGATTGTTCAAGAGAAGAAAGAAGTGGAATAGACAATCTGGTGTTCTGTGAATAGTTGCTGCTGTTAATATTGCCTTTAAACCTCTAATTCAGGTACCAGCCAGATCAGAATTTAAGTAAGAATGAGAAAACGGAAGAAGAAACTGAGATGGAGCTTGTACCTGTAGGAAGTCCTTTGGACTCTGTACCTGAAGCAGGAACCTCAAACATTCTAAAGAGCCTGTGGTTCCCTACCAGCACCACCCCCACACAGAAATCTGCCCAGATTGTCTATGGATATGCCTTCCTGCTTGGTGAGCAGTGGGGTTTCCCTTTACTCATGTTCTGAAATTGACAGGATGGAGTGAGAGTGTGTATTTTGTCAGTTAAGGGGTCTGGGAGATATGATGGCCCTTCCTGATGCTGGTGGTTTCAGGGAGGGGTGTGACCCAAGGTCCTGACATCTTTGTCTCCTGGATCCAGCCTGTTCTCCTCCTCCTTGACCCTTGCAGTTCTCCTGCTGAGCATCCTGAGCCTGGTCTTGGCCCAGTGGCCCAGACGTGTGTTCTCTGGGGACCCCGTGCTCACAACAGTGGCTATGCTGCTGCTGCTGCTCATCACAGGGGTGACGGCCATCATCTGGAGGCAGCCCCAGAGCCCCAGTCCTCTTACATTCAGGGTAAGGTGACCTTATGTGCCCAAAGTATCCACCTTGAGTGAATGAAGTCTGTGTGCTTTGACATCTAAACATCCTTTGCTGGACCAAGAAAAAACGGGAGTGGCTGAAACCAATGGACTCTTCCCTGATCCACACTCAGTGCTTACAAACCAGGCTCAATAGGCATGGAACGCAAAGGCTGAATTGGACTGAACTTGTCTCGCCCTTGTGGGGAAGGGTCTCCCTTTCCGACGTCTGGGCTGTGTCCAGGGACGAGCTGACTCTGCCTGAAGGTCCCTGCTCTGCCTGTCCTCCCACTGGTCAGCATCTTTGTGAACGTTTATCTGATGATGCAGATGAGCACTTGGACCTGGACCCTCTTTGGCATCTGGAATGCCATTGGTGAGTGACTGTCTGGGGTGAAGAGGCTTCTTGAGTGACTGAACTCAATCCTCTTCTAACCACCTCTTCCCTAAACTGTGTCATACGCGATAATAGGAGGCTTACTGGGCATTCATAAGTCAGGAGAGCCTCTGTTTTTCTTCTCATTGTCTCATTTTCCTACTAGGATTTGCCATATACTTTGGATATGGGATCCGACACAGCTTGGAGGAGAACAATGAGCCATAGACACCAGCCTCCAGCTCCCAGACTCCGGATTAAAACACCCCTAGTGATGAAGCATCTTAGCCAAAGGAAATAGATGCTGTGTGGACCCCTCCATACACTGGAGGTATCTGCTAATTCAAGGCACACTTTGAGCCTCTATGGACTGTGAAGGTGGAAAGTATTTAGTATTTAGTATAAATATTTAGTACTTATTGCCAATGGACACAATGACTTTACTATTGCATAATTTTTAAGTAAATGTTTTAAAGCTAAATATGCATACAGAAAATTGCATGCTTCATAAGTGTGTAGTAAGATGAATCTTTACAAAGAAAGTACTATGATGTAACTAACAAATAGAGGAAGAAATAAAATATGAGCCTGCACATAAGAAGCACCTTCTTGTACTTAATTCCAATAAGAACTAGAGATTGTCCCATGGGAAAGAAACTCAGGTAACTATGTATTATGTCAAGAGTTATACTTTTAGGAGCTTCTCTGATGGTCTAGTGGTCAAGACTCCGGGCTCCCAATGCAGGGGGCATGGGTTTGAGCCTTGGTCAGGGAACTAAGATTCCACAGGCCACAACTAAGACCCAGCACAGCCAAATAAAGAAACAAATACTATTTTTTAAAAGACTTACACGTAAATATTAGCCCATGAATAGGCTAAAAGTAAAAGAAAGGGAACAGATATTTTGTGCAAATACTAACAATAGAAACTAGGGTAGCTATATTGCTATCAGACAAATTAGATTTTGATCAAAAGAATAGCAATAGATAAAGTTGATCATTTCATAATGATAAAGAGAAGTGATCATTTTGATATTTTCTCCAAGCTTTGTTGAGACAAAGTGTAGCATAGTGTAAATGGTTGGTTTTCTTTACTTTTCTATCCCAGAGTCCTCGAGTCACACAGTAGTGCTGATGAAGAAAACGTCTTAATTGGAAAAGAAAACTTCCTGCATTGTCAGAAGTGGGGGGAAGGGGTCATATGTAATGGTTGGTTGATAAATGGTTCTAGTAGGGTTGAACTAAAACCTCGAAAGACAGGACAGAAAGTTTCTGCTGCAGAACAGAATGCTTGAAATTGAGATTACGGACATGCAAGAAGTTGGTAATAATGGGGCAGAGGATTGTTTGTGGGAACAACTGAAGTGGAGTAAAGGAGATATGGAGGTCAAGAAACCAAGTACAAGTTACTAGATGAATTTAAACAAAGATGGAGGAAAATGAATAGAATTAGGAAAGTCACTACCTTGCAAGTTCTATTGAAATTACTCACTTAGGAAGCAATGAATGGAGAATGAGACAGTCAGGTGAAACTTTGATGGAAAAGTTGACATCATCTGATTGTTGTTGATCCCTTACTGATGTGGGACAGCCAGATATCATGTGATACCCAAAGTACTGTGATAGGCAATCCAGAACACTGCCCATACAATAGTCCTGATGAAAAGTTGACTCAGAATTAATCAAGTCTCTACATCAATTGCTTTCCAGGTGGCCCAATGGTCGAGAATCTGCCTGCAATGCAAGAGACCCAGTTTCGATTCCTGTATCAGGAAGATCTCCTGGAGGAGGGCTTGGCAACCCACTCCAGTATTCTTGCCTGGAGAATCCCATGGACAGAGGAGCCTGGTGGGCTATAGGCCATGGGGTTGCAAAGAGTTGGACACAACTGAGTGACTAAGCATTGAGTGCTTGCACTCTAGATCACCTAGGAGCTCAGAGAAAACATTAGGGATAGATTCACATTTCAGCTGAAAACTTAGTCACCCAGGGACTTCCTCATTGCAAGGGAGCAGAGGTTGAATCCTTGGTTGGGGAACCCACATGCCTCACAGTGAGGCCGCCCCCTCCCCCGCCACCCTCCCACCTCCAAAATCAGCCAAACCAGAATATGGATAATTCTCCAGGAAACAAAATGATGCGCTTTCTGTAACAATTAAATGATATGACCCAAAGTGGAGAGTTCGTATGTGAAAGTGTTAGTCTCTCAGCTGTGTCCAACTCTCTGCGGTCCCATGGACTGCAGTCCGCCAGGCTCCTCTGTTCATGGGATTCTGCAGGCAAGAATACTTGAGTGGGTTGCCATGCCCTCCTCCAGGGGATCTTCTTGACCCAGGGATAGAACCTGGTCTCCTGCATTGCAAGTGGATTCTTTACCATCTGAGCTACCAGGGAAGCCTTGGAGATATTACTGATTTGGTTCTACAGAGTTGACATAAAAGAAAATCACATTTTTTTTTTTTTTTGGTTTCCCAGTGCACATAAAGGTTATGCTTATATTACAATGCAGTCTAGTCAGTGTGCTTAGAATCCTGTCTAAAAAATGCCAATATACCTACTGTAAGCCACTCCTTTGCCCATTTCTGTTTGTTCATCCCTATTTTCCTTAGACCTTAATCATAAAGATGAGATCATAAGGTAACATTTAGCTTTCTGCTTTTCTAATTATGCACAACACCTCACCTAACCTGCTGATTCTTGGCTTATAAGGAGTAAGAATGAAGAATTTAGTAGTTAAAGAATGACTGACTCTCTACCCCTAGGTTCCCCTTAGTAAATTTGCGGGTGGACCACAAGGGCGAGAGAACCTCCAGTTGCAGGTGGATCTCCCGAGTAAGATAGTGTCCCAGGGAAGACAGGGAGAAGTCAGCAGGTTTGCAGCAATGGAGAAATGACAGATAATCTGACCTCCTGCCTAAAGGATTAACTGAGGCATTATCATCTTCCCTTTAAAGATTCCTTTGTGGTTCAGCTGGTAAAGAATCCACCTGCAATGTGGGAGACCTGGGTTTGATCCCTGGGTTGGGAAGATCCCCTGGAGAAGGGAAAGGCTACCCACTCCAGTATTCTGGCCTGGAGAATTCCATGGACTCTATAGTCCATGGGGTCACAAAGAGTTGGATATGAAGATTGTCATGGCTGAGCAGAACTGGCATGGACACAAGCCCACCTTCTCCTGAGATAGCTGGCTTTTCTGAATAAAGCATCATTCCTGCCTGTGGAAGCTTGTTCCTTGCTTTATTGTCTGTTGAGTGATGAGCGGCTGAACCAGTGACTGGTTACAAATCTAACTGCTGGGCTAGAATAGCCAATGAGTCAATGCTGGTCACCATGTTTCTGAGTTAATACACCTAGGGCAAGTATTCTACCTTCATGCACAATGATTAAACATGGCAATTTGTAGTTAGGGTGGCCTACTGCTGGAGCCTGGGCTACTGCAGATATTAAAGCATTGATAGCCTTTTCTCCCTCTGTCATTCAGTAGGGTCTGTTTGGGTAGAATTTAATAGCTCATAGAAATGTTGGTGGAGAAGGCAATGGCAACTCACTCCAGTACTCTTGCCTGGAAAACCCCATGTACAGAGCATCCTGGTAGGCTGCAGTCCATGTGGTCGCTAAGAGTCAGACACGACTGAGTGACTTCATTTTTACTTTTCACTTTTCACTTTCATGCATTGGAGAAGGAAATGGCAACCCACTCCAGTGTTCTTGCCTGGAGAATCCCAAGGATGGAGGAGCCTGGTGGGCTGACGTCTATGGGGTCACACAGAGTCAGACACGACTGAAGTGACTTAGCACCACCAGCAGCAGAGAGGTTGGACAACACAGAGACATCTGGGTACTCATTTTCTCTGTAGCTGGTTAGACTTAGAAATCCCCCGAGTGATTGGGAACTGAGAAAGCCAGGGTTCCCTTAATTCTTTCAGAATCAATCAACATTTTTCCTTAGATATGAAATGACCTAAATATTTCAAAACTGATGAGCAGAACTGAAGTTTGTCTGTGGAGGCATTATGTCTCTTAGAGGCTAATTGTTGTAATGGATAATGTCTAAACTCTCCACAACAGCTTAAGCTACTTCATTCCACCTTGCGTTGTTGGCTTTAAGAAAATTTACAGTATTGTAAGTCAACTATAACGCAATTAAAAAAAATGTTTTTGTAAGAGACAATCACTACATTTAATTCTGTTTTGATGGTCTGTGCCCATGTTTTGGCTTTCCAGGTGGCTCAAGTGGCTAAGAAGCCACCTGCCGATTCAGGAGATGCAAGAGATATGGACTTGATCCCTGGGTTGGGAAGATACCCTGGAGTAAAAAATGGCAACCCACTCCAGTGTTCTTTGCTGAAAAGTCCCATGGACAGAGGAGCCTGGTGGGCTACAGTCCATGTAGTCGCAAAGACTCAGACATGACTGAACACACACATACATGCCCCGTGCTTTAGCATGAGAGTCCCTTGATGCAGATCAGAATCTAGTCAACCCTTCACCAGTACCTCTGTCCCCTTAACACTCCACTTCCTGCCCTGGCATTTTCCTTCCTCAAAAGGAAAGCTCGTGACCTCTTACATTATTTCCTTTCCCTGCCATGGTGCTCAGCTCTCCCAGCAAACCGAACTCCTTGAAGAAGTGGATGAGGAGGACACCTTCCCCTTTATCCTCTCCCATCCCTTTGTGCAAGGCTGGATGCAGGTGTGAAGCTTGTTAAATACTTTTGTTGCTTGAATTAACAGCAGAGGTTTTAAGCCCCCATCTTCTGGTTGGCATACAGTTGGACCTGGGAGTTCCCCCATACTGGAGTCTCTCAGGTCATGTCCAGAATGTGAGAGGTCGAGTAGTGTAAGAGGAATGGGAAGGAGGAGGGTTGAGTGTGGTCTCCGAGTTAACAGCCCCTACTTCTTGGGACCCTTGATGATCAAATGAATTCGTGTCCACAAACATAAGCAATAAACAATCTGTAATAAGAATAGGAAAGAGGTGTTTTTTTTGAGCCAAACTGAGGACTATAGCAAGGAAGACGGTGTCCCTATAGCTCTGAGAAACTGCTCTGCTGAAGGGTAGCGTCCAGCATCATCTTACACCTCATCCAAACAAAGAACTCACAACACAATGGGGTACATTTCTTCAAGGTTTCAAAAGAGAGAGACTTGTTACAGAGACAGTGAGACAGCAGTTCCCTGATGTCCGGGAAGGGAACCTTATCTCACAGGGAGCGTTAACATGGACGCCATGAGAAGGGAGTTGGTCATTCTTATCTTCAAAACAGACGTTCTTTACCTCAATACTTAGAGCAGATGAGCTATGATGGTCAGACAGGCAGTCTTAGTTCACACACAGTTCAGGCTTAGCCATGGATAAGCCAGAATGACCTCCCCATTCCTCAATATGTTTTCATCTTCTCCATCACAAGCAGATAAAAATCTTAGAACTTTGTGATCCAGCAATTCTACCTCTGAGAATAGACCCCAAAGAATTGAGAGCATACCCTGGAAGAGACATTTGTAAGCTTCTGTTGCAGCACTATTCACAATAACTGAGACATGAAATCAAGCCAAATGCCCATTGACCAAGAAATGGACAAGCCAAATGTGGTATATACCCATAAGAGATTATTCTTCAGTGTTAAAAAGAAAGGGAATTCTAACACATGCTATGACCGAGAATAACATAGTGGATATTCTACTAAGTGATATAAACCTGATGGGAAAGGACACGTGTTACATCATTCCACTTAAATGAGGTACCTAGGGTGGTCAGACTGATAGAGAAAGAAAGTAGAATGGTGAATGTCAGGAACTGGGAAAGGAGAAGGGGGAATTGTTGATGGGTACAGAGTTGAAGTTTTGCCAGATGAAAAAAGTCCTGGAGTCTGGATGCACAAAATTTGGAAGTATTTAACACGGCTGAACTGGAAACCTAAAGATGGCTATAATGATCAATTTTATGTTATGGGTATTTTACCACACATACACACAGAACCTCCCCCTGAGGGTAACCACAGAGAAGTCAGGGCTGATAGCAACAAGGCAGATGCTCCCTGCCCACCCAGCCCCATCTCCACCCCAGCAACCCAGGGGTGAGGACCGTCTTCTGTGCTCAGGACTCCCCACTTCGGTTCTTGGAGATGTCTCAGCTCCAGCCCTGCACGGCTTAACCTCAGCCTCCCTGACTGACCCAGTGCTCCAGGCTCTGCTCCAAGGATCCAGTAAGTCTCGGGTCACCCTCTCCTGTAGGAGACTGGGCGCTGAGTTCACATCCTGCCGAAGAGACCTCTGCAACCCCAGGGTGCAGGGCGTCAGCCTGGCTTCACCCTGAGGGTGGAGAGACCCATTTTCTAGATGAAAGTGTCTGCACTGTGTGTGTGTATGTGTGCATGTGTGTATGTGTGTGTAAGGAAAGTTAGGGGAGATGGATCAGTGCTCTGAGGCTCTAAGACAATTTTTACTCATGTTCAAACAATATTCGAGATTAATTACTCAACGAGTCGGATATGACTGAGCGACTAGGCACACGACACAACCACAACCCTTGTATAGGGCTTATGATGCGGACCACTGATTTCAGTCTCCTGCATACTGCTGGCCCTTTGAATCTAGGGGGTTTTGCTCTGTTGACTTTGGGGCAACTGTAAGGAACTTGAACATCCACAGATTTTGGTAAATGTGGAGATGAAAGCATGGTGACATATTCAGTCATTTGGGGGTTTGCTGCACCCAGTAACTGGGTGAAGCTGGTTGTTATTTATCATGGGCAGCAATTTTTTAAAAGGATGGTAAAATACATATAATGTACATTTGACCAACTTAATACGTATGGAGTTGAGTAATGTTAAGTATATCTGCATTTTTATGCAGCCAATCTCTAAAACATTTTAAAACTGTGCCTTCATTTAACAATAACTTCCTAATTTGCCTTCCCCCCAGGCCCCGGCCAGCCACATTCTGCATTTGTCTCCATGGCTTTAACTCCTTTGATTTCACAGAAGTGAAATCACACATTATTTGTATATTGGTGAGTGGTTTATGTCTCTTAGCATAATGTCCTCAAGGGTCCTCCATGTTGTTGCATGAGTCAGGAATTCCTGCCTTTTAAAGGCTGAATAATATTCCACTATATGCATAGCCACAACTGTGTTTATCCATTCCTTCATGGATGAACATTTGGGTTGCTTCCAACTTTTATCTACTGTGAATAATGCTGCCGTAAACATGAGTGTGCAAATATCTTTTTGAGACTCTATTTTCCATTTTTGGGGGATGTGCACCCAGATGTGGAATTACTGGATCACATGGTAAATCCATCGTTAGTGTTTTGAGGAACGATCGTACTTTATCCATAGCAACTGCACCATTTTGCATTCCTACTAAGAGTTCCCGAGGGTTCACTAGTAGCATTTGACAAAGAAGAAAACAGAGGTCCAGAGAAGTAAACGACTTGTTCAGAGGTACAGTGGTAGTGGAAAAGCCAAGGTTCTAATCACAGTTTCCTGGAGTTTTGCTCTCAACCAACATGTTATATTGGACTTTTGAATATCGTTAGGCAGAGACCCCCTCACAATAACTGGTGGTCACTGGGTCAGCCTAGTCCTGCAGAGCAGTGTAGTGAGGAGACATTTCAAGCCCCAAAGGAGCAGCAAAAGAGTCCTGTCATTCCTGATTCAGAATGATGGCTAGTCCCCCCTTCCCTCTAGGCACTTGGGAGTTGTAGGGAAAGAGCAAATTAGCCAAGATGGCACTGCCAGTCTCTCTCACCCCAAACCCTCTCGTCCTTGCCCCATGGTTTGTAAATAATGATTATGTAACAGGAGAGATTACTTATAGCACTGCACACGCCTGTCACGAGGTACTCGACTGGCCACCAGCGGCTTTTGTTCTGTAAGTATATATAGAAGCTCCCCCTGGAAAGCCCTGGAGGTGGGGTTGTGTTATGGCTGCGTTATGTCCACATTAGGGCTGCGTTACATGATGTTATGGCTGCTGCACCAGCCAGGAGACAATAAACACGCCTGCAATTCCTCTGGCTCCTTGAGTCTCCTTCCAGTTTTCCCGCTCCTGCCTTGCTTACCCTGGGTTCAGCAGAGCGTGCACGGTGAGACCCAGTGAGACAGCCGGTGCTGTGAGCAGGTTCAGCAAGACAGGAGGCCAGTGTGGTTTGATGCTCTAACTGAGCTGGGCTACACCTCCTACAAATTCCGTCTCCTTCTCCCCAGACTCAGAGTTCTAATTTCTTTTCACACTGCAGGCAGTGAGGTATAAAGCTACCAGGCCTCAGCATCCTTGGCAAAGCAATGTATGGAGTCTGAGATCTCTGATTACTCAGAGAGTCATGGCACACTTATAAAGGAAGGGAGGGAAAAATTAGAATAATAAATTTTCCCCAGTTCTGTAGAAGAAAAGAGGATAATGAGTGGCGCAAAGCTTGAGCAAAGTCAGGCAAGCTAATACAGAGCAGAGCTGGATTTGAACCAGCTGATCTGGTTGATTTGAATTCAGAAACAAGCGTTCTTATCCACTGGTGCGTTGTGCATGCTAAGTCACTTCAGTCATGTCCGACTCTGCCACCCCATGGACTGTAGCCCTCCAGTCTCCCCTGTCCAATTCTCTGTGTGTGCATGTGTGTGTTAATCACTCAGTCGTGTCCAGCTCTTTGTGACCCCATGGACAGTACCTCTCCAGGCTCCTCGGTCAATGGGATTCTCCAAGTAAGAATACTGGAGTGGGTTTCCATTCCCTCCTCCAGGGGATCGTCCCAACCCAGGGATTGAACCCGGGTCTCCTGCCTTGCAGGCACATTCTTGACCATCTGAGCCACCAGAGGAGCCCACTCTGTCCATTGAACTCATACCAATTAAACATCTACTCTGTACCTGGCACTGTGTTAGAGGCTTTTGCTTCTGTAGGGGTGGAAAACTTTTCTTTCTAGGTTTCTTGGCTGGTGTAAATAACTAAATTGACATAAGACAGATTAATACATTTACAGGAGCCCCTTAAAAAACTCTGAGGCTCAAATGCACTCAGGCATTTAAGGCTTATATGCTCCCCTGGGCTAAGGAGAAGTGGATAGGGATCTGGGCTTCAAGGAAGAGGAAGACAACCCACAGGAGGACGGGAAGAGCAAGTGCCTGATGAACAAATGTTTGCTCCTCCAGGCGGGTATGTTTTCCTGAAATTAGAAGTTCTCTCCGGTGATAGCTCTCTTCCTGGCATAGGCAGTATAATCTACATTATTTTGAGCAGTTAAAGGAGAGGCAAGGAGCTTCTCCTGAGTCTGCTGGGTCTTAATCATCTTTAGCTCAAAACAGTCCACACGCCAAAAGAGCACATTTAGGGGAGATTAAAAAAACCACTCCCCCTCAGTTCTATCCAAGCAACCCTTCCAGTAACTTTGAAACATATTAAATGCCTGATTTATGTTTGGAAAACCAAAGCACAGAGATGAGAACTTGCCCATTCTGTCCATATGCCACCTGCCCCTCATCACTCCATTGCTCCATAGAACTGGACTCCCAGGGCCAAGGGTGGATGGACATTCTTGAGGGCTTTGTATGTTGTTTTCTCAGCAGATCGTAACCTCCTCAACTCCGTCTAGGATGCTGCGTCAGTATGTTCGCCAGTTTCGTCAGGGGCTGGTCCGCAAGTGGCCACTGGAGCCCCGGGAGGAGTCTGAGAGTGGCAGAGCTCCTCTGAGCACCCTCGACCTGGTGACCTTGGGTGTGTGCAGAACTCTGGGGGCTGGCGTGTACGTCCTGATTGGTGTCATAACCCTGCTCATCGCTGGACCAGCGATCGTCATCTGCTTTTTGGTGGTCGCCCTGTGTTCGGTGTTGTCTGGACTCTGCTATGCCGAATTTTGGTCCTATGTACCACGGTCTGGTTCTGCCTATCTTTACAGTATCATCGCCATGGGAAAACTGTGCGCCTTCATCATTGGCTGGAACATCTTACTGTATTTAGTGGCTGGTGAGATGATGGGGAGGGGGATGATGTGGGGCTTAAGATCAGGAAACTAGGAGGGTAACTGGAGTCTTCACTCATTCGTAAATACTTTGTTATGGAGTTTGTAGAAGGAAGTTCCAGAAAGCCCCACAGCTTCACTGTACTGAGCTAGCCTGTTTTCTTTAAACATGGGCCGAGAACCCAGAGGAAAGGGCACTGTCAGGGGTGGGTGAGAGGGAGGCAGTTCCCACAGTCTCCTCCCCTCACCATATGGAAGTCTCTGCTCAGCTGTTGCCTTCATGGGATTTTCCTTTACCACTTGATTTAAAATTTCAGTCCTCATCTCTCAGCCCTCCTGGTCCCACTTCCAAGAAAAGTGTTCTTTTCTTGCATAACTTTGATCTCTTCCTAACATTTAATAGTTGACCTATTTTTTGAATCATCTATTCTTCTCTCCCCAATCCCATGAAAAGAAACTATTTGAGAGTGAGTATTTTGTCTGTTTTCCCCCTAAATACATCCCAGGGTGCATTGTAGGGGTTTAATTATTGTCCATTAATGTCCCTTCTTCTGCCACTGCAGCCGCTTCCTGTGTGACCAGGGCTTGGAGTTATGCCTTTGACAGCCTCATTGGGAACCACATCTCTAAGGCGTTAGAGAGAACTTTCTCTCCACACATGCCCTCTTTCCTGGCCCCGTACCCAGACTTCATTTCCCTGGGCCTGGTGCTGCTGATGACTGATGAGAAGGGGTCAGACATAAGATGGGAAGAGTGGGGTTTGGAGGGGGAACTGGTGTTGGAAAGTTGTGGGGTGGCAGAAGGTAGAATTAGGACTGGAAAGAAGGATCAGGGTTATGAGTAAGGGCGGCAAGGCACATAGACCATTGCTTTCCCACCCTGGCATCCTTGACACTTGGTGATGCTTCATCTTTTGGTGTTGAGGGCTGTCCTGAACTTCACACTGTAGGGTTTTGTTTTTGTTTTTTCTTAAATCGTAGTCAAATGTTGAGTTGCATCCCCAGCCTTACTCACTAGATACTGGCGCTAAATTGCGATCATCAGAATGTCTCCAGACATTGTCAAACATCCCTTGAGTGACAAAATCACCCCAGCTCAGAATCATTTACCAAGAATGACAAATTTCTTCCTCTGTCTTGAGACCAGATTTTTTTTTTAATTGAGAGGCTATTCTCATAGCATAAAACTGATTTATTGTCGTTCCCAGTTTTATTGAGATATAATTGACCTACAACCTTGTATATGTGCAATATATGTGTACAGAGTGATGATTTGACAGACGTGTGTTGTGAGATGACTGGCACAGGAAGAAATTAGCCATCTGAAAGTGCTTGTGTCTGCGTGGGTGCTCAGTTATTTCAGTTATGTGCAACTCCTGGAGACTCCATGGACTGTAGCCCATCAGGTTCCTCTGCCCATGGGCTTCTCCAGGCAAGAATACTGGAGTGGGTTGTCATGCCCTTCTCCAGCGGATCTTCCCAATCCAGGGATTGAACCTGCCTCTTCTCCTGTATTGCGGGCAGGTTCTTTACTGCTGAGTCACCAGGGAAGGCCCTTAAAGTGTAGAGTCCAGAACGACTTAGTACCTTCACAGTGTGGCAACCATCATCTCTATCTAGTTCCAAACATGTTCATCTCCCTAAAAGGAAACCCTGTACCCACCGAATGGTCACTATCCACCCATCCACCCCACCCCCACCACCCTCAAGCCCTGGCAACCACTGGCCTGCTTTCTGTGTCTATGGATTTGATTACCTTGGATGTCTCATATTCCATCTTTCCCACAGGACTACTGGTTCTGGGAGCTCGTGTGACAACCCTGATTATCAAAGTGTCCACAGGCTTGAACCTTTTTGTTCCAATCTTCATGATCCTCTCTGGCTTCATTAAGGGAGACCTGCACAACTGGCAGCTCACAGAACAGGACTACAAGTCGAATACATCTGGATCCAACAGCACCTTTAGGCCAGGAGGGTCCTCTTGGTAATACATGGATGGTGTTGGTGCAGAGCTGGGAACATGGTGGGGACTAAAGATATCTGGGCTGATGGATCCAGGTGATGGGGGTCCTGGAGCCCAGGACCTGTGATATGAAGGGAGGAGCACAGTAGAGAGGGCTGAACACACCTCACCCATGTTCTTCCTCTTTCTTTCTTTCACCATAGGTTGGGCCCTCTGGGTTCTGGAGGGTTTGTGCCCTTTGGCTTTGAAGGGATTGTCCAAGGAGCAGCTATACTTTTCACCTCCTATTTTGGTGTTCATGGCATGGTCACTGCAGGTAACATGGTCATTGTGTGTCCCATCAGGGGTGTGTGCGCTGGTTGGGCTGCCCCTGGGCAGGGGTTGGTAGAAGGTAAGATCCTGACGCTGGGAAAGATTGAGGGCATAGGAGAAGGGGACTGCAGAGGATGAGATAGTTGGATGACTTCACTGACTCAATGGACATGAGTTTGAGGAAACTCAGGAGCTAGTGAAGGACAGGGAAGCCTGGCACGCTGCAGTCCATGAGGCTGCAAAGAGTCATACATGAACAACAAAAGCCTGCTTTTGGACTTGCAAGAGGAAAGGGGATTTTCTGCTTTCATTCCAGTATCTTTCCTGACCCAGTACTCCCTCCTGTCCTGCAGCGAAGGAGGCCCCAAACCCTCAGCGTTCCATCTCCTTGAGCTTGCTGGTCTCCATCTTCATCGGCTTTCTGGCGTACTCTGGAGTCTCTGCGGCGCTCACCCTCATGGTGCCCTACTACCGGATTTACCCTTACAGCCCCTTGCCGCAGGCCTTCCTCCAGGTCGGATGGGGCCCGGCTGGATATGTCGTGGCTCTTGTCTTACTGTGTACTCTTTCATACAGGTCAGTGTCCTGGTTTTCTCCCCGTCTACGGTCAGATGCTCAGGTACCCCAGCGCTTGGGATTGAGAGACAAGATGAAGGGTACCATGTAGACCAGGAACCATTTAGACTAGGAACCATGTAGACAGGAACCATGTAGACAGGAACCATGTAGACAGGAACCATGTAGACTAGGAACCATGTAGACAGGAACCATGTAGACTAGGAACCATGTAGACAGGAACCATGTAGACGGGAACCATGTAGACGGGAACCATGTAGACCGGGAACCATGTAGACCAGGAACCATGTAGACGGGAACCATGTAGACGGGAACCATGTAGACAGGAACTATGTAGACAGGAACCATGTAGACTAGGAACCATGTAGACCAGGAACCATGTAGACGGGAACCATGTAGACCGGGAACCATGTAGACTAGGAACCATGTAGACCAGGAACCATGTAGACCCGGAACCATGTAGACCCGATGAATGTAGGCAGGAACTGAGGGTGCCCTGGTTTCTCCTGCTTCTGCACACCCTCTCACGTTTTCCATTTTATCTTCCAGCTTCCTATGTGCCGTGCTCTCCATGTTTGAATTGACCCGTGCAATGGCAGCTGATGGGCTCCTTTTCCGAGCTCTTGCCCAGATCCACACCCGTACTGGCACCGCCATCATGGCCATCTTGGCTTCTGGAACTCTTACAGGTGAATAAAGGAAGCCTTTTCTTTACTTTTTTTTTTTTTTAATAATTCTATGTATTTATTTTTATTTTATTTATTTTTTGTCATTAGTTTTTTTTTGGTTTTTTTTTTTTTAGTTTTTTATTTTTTTAATTTTAAAATCTTTAATTCTTACATGCGTTCCCAAACATGAACCCCCCTCCCACCTCCCTCCCCATAACATCTCTGTGGGTCATCCCCATGCACCAGCCCCAAGCATGCTGTATCCTGCGTCAGACATAGACTGGCGATTCAATTCTTACATGATAGTATACATGTTACAATGCCATTCTCCCAAATCATCCCACCCTCTCCCTCTCCCTCTGAGTCCAAAAGTCCGTTATACACATCTGTGTCTTTTTTCCTGTCTTGCATACAGGGTCGTCATTGCCATCTTTCTAAATTCCATATATATGTGTTAGTATACTGTATTGGTGATTTTTCTTTCTGGCTTACTTCACTCTGTATAATCGGCTCCAGTTTCATCCATCTCATCAGAACTGATTCAAATGAACTCTTTTTAACGGCTGAGTAATACTCCATTGTGTATATGTACCACAGCTTTCTTATCCATTCATCTGCTGATGGACATCTAGGTTGTTTCCATGTCCTGGCTATTACAAACAGTGCTGCGATGAACATTGGGGTACATGTGTCTCTTTCAATTCTGGTTTCCTCGGTGTGTATGCCCAGCAGTGGGATTGCTAGGTCATAAGGTAGTTCTATTTGCAATTTTTTAAGGAATCTCCACACTGTTCCCCATAGTGGCTGTACTCGTTTGCATTCCCACCAACAGTGTAGGAGGGGTCCCTTTTGATGACTGCTTTACAAAATTGGGTTGATATATGTCATACATCAACATGAGCCAGCCATAAGCATACCTATGAACCTTCCCTCCTGAGTCTCCCTCGCACCTCTCACCCCTCTAGGTTATTTCAGAGTCCCATTTTGAGCTCCCCGAGTCATACAGAAAATTTCCATTGGCTGTCACATTTGCATACATTAGTGCATACGCTTCCATGCTACCCTCCATTCATTTCACCCTCTCCTTCTTCTCTCCTGCCCTTGTCCGTCAGTCTGTTTTCCATGTCTGCATCTCCATGGCTGCCCTGTGAATAGGTTCATCAGTACCATCTCTCTAGACTCCATATATATGCATTAATATATGATGTTTGTTCTTCTCTTTCTGACTTACTTCGCTCTGAATAATAGGCTCTAGGTTCATCCTCCTCATTAGAACTGACTCAAATGTGTTCCTTTTTATGACTGAATAGTATTCCATTGTATATGTATATTCCACAGCTTCTTTATCCATTCATCCATCAGTGGATCATTCTTTCTTTGACCAATTTCTTTAACATGAATGTTTCCAGGGACTTTTCACTCCCTCCCCCAACCCTCATTTTAGGACTCACGGCAACACTCCTCAGGATCCTCGATCTGGTGAAACTCATGTCAGCCGGGATCCTGCCTGCTTACACTCTTGTGGCTGTTTCCATACTTGTCCTCAGGTGAGACCCACTAACCTTGGCTGAGAGCCTTGGACTCTTGGGGTTAATGGGGAGGTGATCCTCTTCTGCCTTCTATATGTCTCACTAGACTTAAGGCAAAAAAGAGGTAGATTATACTGTCTGATGTTAGGGTAGGGCCTGCCGTGAATACTGCCCTGATATCTCTCCTTCAGGTACCAACCAGACCAGATTTTAAGCAAGAGGGAGAAAACTAAAGAGGGAAATGAGATTTCTGACCATGAAGCAAGTCTTTCAGAACCTGTACCTGAAGCAGGACCCTTAAGGATTCTAAAGAGTCTGTGGTTCCCTACCAGCACCACCCCCAACCAGATATCTGGGCAGATTGTCTATGGATGTGCCTCTCTGCTTGGTGAGCAGTGGGGTATCTCTTTCGTCATATTGTGAAATTGACAAGATAGGTTGGGATTCTGTGTCTTTGAAAGTTAAGGGGTCTTGGAGGTATGATGGCCCTTCCTGAGGTGGGCAGCCTGGGGTGAGGTGTGACCCGAGGTCCTGACATCTTTGTCTTCTGGGTCCAGCCTGTTCTCCTCCTCCTTGACCCCTGCAGTTCTCTTGCTGAGCATCCTGAGCCTGATCTTGGCCCAGTGGCCCAGACGTGTGTTCTCTGGAGACCCCGGGCTCACAACAGTGGCTGTGCTGCTGCTGCTGCTCATCACTGGGGTTACAGTCATCATCTGGAGGCAGCCCCAGGACCCCACTTATCTTACATTCAGGGTAGGTGACCTTTTGTGTCCAAAGTGTCCACCTTGAGTGAATGAAGCCTGGGTGATTGACCTTTAAACTTCTTTGTTAGACCTGGAAGTAAAGAGAGTTGCTAAAACCAATGAACTCTTCCTGGATCCACACTCAGTGCTTTACAGACCCAATCTGGGCAGGCACTGAACACACAGCCTGAATAAGCCTGGAGTCTTCCCACAACCATGGGGCAGGTTCTCCCTTTCAGACATGTGGGCTGTGTTCAGGGATGAACTGACTCTGCCCACAGGTCCCTGCTCTGCCTGTCCTCCCACTGGTGAGCATCTTTGTGAACATTTACTTGATGATGCAGATAACTTCTGGGACCTGGATCTTATTTGGCATCTGGATGGCGATTGGTAAGAGGCTTTTTAGGGTGAAGAGTCCTCTTGAGTGACCGAATCCAATCCTCTTCCTAGAAGCCCTCCCTAAAACTGTCAGATGCCATAACAGGAAGCCTACTGGGCATTTGTAGCTGAAGAGAGCGCTTACTTTTCCTTCTCATTGTCTCATTTTCCTACTAGGATCTGTCATATACATAGGATATGAGATCCGACACAGGCTGGCAGGGAACAAACATCAACAGCCATCAGCCTCCACCACCCAGACTCCGGATTAAAACATCCCCAGTGCTGAATCTGCCTAACCCAAGAAAATTGATGCTGTGTGGAATCCCTCCAAACCCTGGCGGTATCTTCTGGTTTAAGGGGCACTTTGAGCCTCTGTGGAGTGTGAACGTGGGATACATCTACAGCTCTGTATTTATTGCCAGTGGATGTTGTATATTTTTAAAGCAAACTTTTAAAAAAGCATAATAGACATACTTAAAAGTGCATGCTTCCTAAGTGTGCAGCAAAATGAATTTTCACAACAAAATTACTACAGTGTAGCCAGTAACCAGAGGAAGAAATAAAATATTAACCGGACATGGGAGAAACAACTTCTTGTGCCTCTTTCCAGCAGGAACACAGAGACTGCCATTTAGGAAGGAAACATAGGTAACTATGTATTTTGTTAAGACTTACACTTTAAATATTAGGACACAAACAGATTGGAAGTAAATGTGCAAATAGTCACACAAGGAAGTCAGGGTAGCTGTATCGCTATCCAAGTAGACTCTGAGAAAGAGAAATAATACAGATAAAGTGGATTATTTTACCATAAAATGAGAAATTATTATATTTCTCTTTTCTCTCAGCTTTACTGAGACAGTGTAACATTGTGTAAATGATTGTTTTTTGTTAGCTTTCTATCTCCGACTCTTAGAGTAACACAGTTGAGCTGATGAAGAAAAGTTCTTAATTAAAAAAGAAAACAACCAAACCAAAACTCCTGCATTGCCAGAGGTAGGGAAATGGAATCATAGGTAATTGCTGATTGATAAATGGTTACTGATGGGAGTAACTAAAATGTAAGAAGTTAAAAGTATAACTAAAAGATAATTTTTAGTGTAAGAAAAAGTTAGTAAATTTTAGTGTAATGGAAAAAAAGAGTGCAACCAAAGTGTAACTAAAAGGTAAGAAGTTATCTTGGAGAGACAAGACAAAAAAGATGTTGCTACAGAACAGAATGCTCAAAATTGAGATTATGGACGATCAAGAAGCTGGTAAGAATGAAATAGAGGATTGTTTGTGGGAATGAACAACTGAAGTAGAGTCAAGGGAGGATGGATGTCAAGAAACCAAATACAAGTTATTAGATGAATCTAAGAATAAATGGAGGAGGATGAATAGAATTTGGAGAATCACTACCTTTCAAGTGCTAATGAAATTACGGGCTTAGGATGCAATTAATGGAGACTGAACCTTTAATTTTAAAACTTTGATAGAACAGGTTGACAGCACCTGATTATCATTCTTCCTTATTGACGTGGGATAACCAGATCTCACATTATACGCAATGTGCTATAAGAGGCAATACACAACACTGCCCATAAAGTAGTCCTGAAGAAAATCTGAATCAGAATTAATCATGTCTTCAGATCAACTACAGGCTCATAGCAGACACAGGGATTTCACATTTCAACTGAAAATTTCATCAGCCAGGGACTTCTCTGGAGACTGTGGGTAGGGATGGGAAGGGGAGGGGGTGATGAGGAGACAGGTTCCATCCCTGGTTGGGTAACCCACATGCCAAAGGAAGTTCAGTTCAGTTCAGTTCATTTGCTCAGTCATGTCCAACTCATTGCGACCCCATGAATCACAGCATGCCATGCCTCCCTGTCCATCACCAACTCCCAGAGTTCACTCAAACTCAAGTCCATCGAGTCGGTGATGCCATCCAGCCATCTCATCCTCTGTCATCCCATTCTCCTCCTGCCTCCAATCCCTCCCAGCATCAGAGTCTTTTCCAATGAGTCAACTCTTCGCATGAGGTGGCCAAAGTACTGGAGTTTCAGCTTTAGCATCATTCCTTCCAAAGAAATCCCAGGGTTGATCTCCTTCAGAATGGACTGGTGGGATCTCCTTGCAGTCCAAGGGACTCTCAAGAGTCTTCTCCAACACCACAGTTCCAAAGCATCAATTCTTTGGCACTCAGCTTTCTTCACAGTCCAACTCTCACATCCATACATGACCACTGGAAAAACCATATCCTTGGCTAGATGGGCCTTTGTTGGCAAAGTAATCAATGTCTCTGCTTTTTAATATGCTATCTAAGTTGCTCATAACTTTCCTTCCAAGGAGTAAATGTCTTTTAATTTCATGGCTGCAATCACCATATGCAGTGATTTTGGAGCACAAAAAAATAAAGTCTGACACTGTTTCCACTGTTTCCCCATCTATTTCCCATGAAGTGATGGGACCAGATGCCATGATCTTCGTTTTCTGAATGTTGAGCTTTAAGCCAACTTTTTCACTCTCCACTTTCAATTTCATCAAGAGGTTTTTTAGTTCCTTTTCACTTTCTGCCATAAGGGTGGTGCCATCTGCATATCTGAGGTTATTGATATTTCTCCCAGCAATCTTGATTCCAGCTTGTGCTTCTTCCAGCCCAGTGTTTCTCATGATGTACTCTGCATATAAGTTAAATAAGCAGGGTGACAATATACAGCTGTGACATACTCCTTTTCCTATTTGGAACCAGTCTGTTGTTCCTTGAGTTATTGTTGGTCAAGAAGCAAGTGGCCAAACCAGCGATCGGTTACAAAACTAACTGCTGGGCTACAGTCGTGAATGGCTCAATGCAATCAATAGGCTTTCGAGTTTATATGCCCAGGATGAATCCTCTATCTTCATGCACAATGATGAAACATGGAAATTTATAGGTAGGATGGTCTAATGCTGGAGCCTGGGTAAATACAGATGTTAAAGCATTGACAGTCTTTTCTCCTTCTGACATTCATTCAGTTGGGTCTGGTTGGGTAGAAGTTAGCAATGCATACAGAAGGTGGGCAATGCAGGAGCATCTAGGCACTTAATTCTCTCAATGTCTAGTTTGATGTAAAAATCCCCTGGATTATCAGGAACTGAGAAAGTCAGGGTTCCCTTAACTGTTTCAGAATCAATCAACAATGTTCCTTAGATATGAAATGATCTAAATATTTCACTGTTTTCACCATTTTGAACTGTTGTGTTGGAGAAACCCTTGATAATCCCTTGAACTGCAAGGAGATCATACCAGTCCATCCTAAAGGAAATAAGTACTAAATATTCACTGGAAGGACCGATGCTAAATCTACAATACTGTGGTTACCTGATGCAAAGAACTGACCCATTGGAAAAGACCTTGATGCTGGGAAACATGGAAGGCAGGAGGAGAAGGGGACGACAGAGGATGAGATGGTTGGATGGCATCACTGACTTGATGAACATAAGTTTGAGCAAGTTCCGGGGATTGGTATGGACAGGGAAGCCTAGCATGCTGCAAACCATGGGGTTGTAAAGAGTCAGACAAAATGAGCAACTGAATTGTAGTATTTCACAACTGGTGAGCAGAATTGCAATTTCTCCTCAGAGGCATTATGCCCCCTAGAGGCTAATTGCTGTGACATTTGGACAGTGTCTGAACTATTGAGAACACCTTAAACCACTTTATTGCACCCTGTATAATTGGATTTTTGAAAATTTTTTTTACAGTATTATGAGTCAACTATACTTCAATTAAAAAAAAAAGAAGTTAATGTAAGAGTCAACTACTACATTTAAGTCCTGTTTTGATGGTCTGTGTCCAGGGTCTTATCTTAGGGGTTACTTGATAGATTTCAGAATCTAGTCAACCCTTCACGAATACCCCACACCACTCCCTTCACCACTCCACTTCCCGCTCCCTGGTTTTCCTTTCTGAAGACTGGAGCTCCTTACCTCTTACATCCCGTTTCCCTCCTTGCTTGTGTGCTCAGCAAACAGGACTCCTTGAAGAAGAAGACAAGGAGGACACCTTCCCATTTACCCTCTTCCACCCCTTTGTGCAAGGCTGGATGCAAGTGTGATGATTATTCAATGCTGTGCTTCTTGAATTAATATCAGATGTTAAATTCCCCTCCTTCTGGTTGGGGTCCAGCTGGGCTTGGGGTGCACCCACACTGGAGTGTCTCAGGTCATGTGAGGACTGTGGGGAGTTGAGAAGTGTAAGAGGACTGGGAGGGAGCAGGGTCTGAGTGGGGCCCCCAGTTTCGCAGCCCATACTTTGCAAGGTCCTTGGTGATTGCAAATTCAGGCAGCCAAAGAAATAATCAATAAACAGTCTATAATGGGAATAGGGAAGCATTTTGTTTGAGCCAAACTGAGGATTATCCTCTAGAGACAGATGCTCAGATAACTCTGTGGAACGGCTTTCCTGAAGCACCTTTTTCAATACAGTCTTATACCTTGTCTGACCAAAGAGCAAGCATCACGCATGACAGGCTGCACTCCTTCAGGGTTTCAAGAGACAAACTAGTACACAGACAGCGAGATGACAGGACCCTGGTGTCTAGGAAGGGAACTTTACCTTCCAGGGCATGGACCTGTGAGAAGACAGTTGCTCATCCTTACCTTCAAAATAGATTTTCTTTTTTTAAAAAAAATTAGTTTAATTATTTTAATTGGATGCTGGTTACTTTACAATATTGTAGTGGTTTTTGCCAAACATTGACATGAATCAGCCACAGTCGCAAATGTGTTCCCCATTCAGAACTCCCCTCCTACCTCCCTCCCCATCCCGTCCCCCAAGGTCATCCCAGTGCACCAGCCCTGAGCACCCTGTCTCATTCATCAAACCTGGACCTGCGATCTGCTTCACATATGATAAGATACACATTTCAATGCTATCCTATCAAATCATCCCACCCTTACTTTCTCCCACAGAGTCCAAATGACTGTTCTTTACATCTGTGTCTCATTTGCTGTTTCTCATAGAGGGTCATCGTACCATCTTCCTAAATTCCATATATATGTGTTAGTATACTGTATTGGTGTTTTTCTTTCTGACTTACTTCACTCTGTATAGTAGACTCCAGTTTCATCCACCTCATTAGAACTGATTCAAATGCATTTTTTTAGTGGCCGAGTAATATTCCATCGTGTATATGTACCACAGCTTTCTTATCCATTCATCTGCTGATGGACATCTAGATTGCTTCCATGTCCTGGCTATTGTAAACAGTGCTGCGATGAACACTGGGGTACATGTGTCTCTCAATTCTGCTTTCCTCGGTGTGTATGCCCAGCAGTGGGATTGCTGGTTAGTATTGCAGTTTTATTTCCAGTGTTTTAAGGAATCTCCACACTGTTCTCCATAGTGGCTGTACTAGTTTGCGTTCCCACAAACAGTGTAAGAAGGTTCCCTTTTCTCCACACCCTCTCCAGCATTTACTGTTTGTAGGCTTTTGGATAGCAGCCATTCTGACCAGCGTGAGATGGTACCTCATTGTGGTTTTGATTTGAATTTCTCTGATAATGAGTCATCTTGAGCATCTTTTCTTGTGTTTGTTAGCCATCAGTATGTCTTCTTTGGAGAAATGTCTGTTTAGTTCTTTGGCCCACTTTTTGATTGGGTCACTTATTTTTCTGGAATTGAGCTGCAGGAGCTGCTTGTATATTTTTGAGATTAATTCTTTGTCAGTTGCTTTGTTTGCTATTCTTTTCTTCCATTCTGAAGGCTGTCTTTTCACCTTGCTTACGGTTTCCTTCATTGTGCAAAAGCTTTTCAGTTTAGTTAGGTCCATTTGTTTATTTTTGATTTTATTTCCATTACTTTGGGAAGTTAGTCATAGAGGCTCCTGCTGTGATTTATGTCAGAGAGTGTTTTGCCTATGTTTTCCTCTAGGAGTTTTATAGTTTCTGGTCTTACATTTAGATCTTTAATCCATTTTGAGTTTATTTTTGTGTATGGTGTTAGAAAGTGTTCTAGTTTCATTCTTTTACAGGTGGTTGATCAGTTTTCCCAGGACCACTTGTTAAAGAGATCGTCTTTTCTACATTGTATATTCTTGCTTCCTTTGTTAAAGATAAGGTGTCCAGAGGTGCATGGATTTATTTCTGGGCTTTCCATTTTGTTCCATTGATCTATATTTCTGTCTTTGTGCCAGTACCATACAGTCTTGATGACTGTAGCTTTGTAGTATAGTCTGAAGTCAGGCGAGTTGATTCCTCCAGTTCCATTCTTCTTTCTTAAGATTGTTTTTGCTATTTGAGGTTTCTTGTATTTCCATACAAATTGTGAAATCATTTGTTCTAGGTCTCTGAAAAACACCATTGGTAGCTTGATAGGGATTACATTGAATGTGTAGATTGCTTTGGGTCATATACTCATTTTCAGTATATTGATTCTTCCAATCCATGAACATGGTATATTTCTCCATCTATTTGTGTCATCTTTGATTTCTTTCATTAGTGCTTTATAGTTTCTATATATAGGTATTTTCTTTCTTTAGGTAGACTTATGCAAGGAGATCCAACCAGTCCATTCTGAAGGAGGGCAGCCCTGGGATTTGTTTGGAGGGAATGATGCTAAAGCTGAAACTCCAGTACTTTGGCCACCTCATGCGAAGAGTTGATTCATTGGCAAAGTCATTGGAATCCCTCTGATGCTGGGAGGGATTGGGGGCAGGAGGAGAAGGGGACGACAGAGGATGAGATGGCTGGATGGCATCACTGGCTTGATGGATGTGAGTCTGAGTGAACTCTGGGAGTTGGTGATGGAAAGGGAGGCCTGGCGTGCTGTGATTCATGGGGTCGCAAATAGTCAGACACGATTGATTGAATTAAACTGAACTGAACTGAATTGATTCCTAAGTATTTTATTCTTTTCATTGCAATGGTGAATGGATTGTTTCCTTAATTTCTCTTTCTGTTTTCTCATTGTTTGTGTATAGGAATGCAAGGAATTTCTGTGTGTTAATTTTATTTCCTGAAACTTTACTATAGTCATTGATTAGCTCTAGTAATTTTCTGGTGGAGTCTTTAGGGTTTTCTATGTAGAGGATCATGTCATCTGCAAACAGTGAGAGTTTTACTTCTTCTTTTCCAATCTGGATTCCTTTTACATCTTTTTCTTCTCTGATTGCTGTGGCTAAAACTTCCAAAATTATGTTGAATAGTAGTGGTGAGAGTGGGCACTTGTCTTGTTTCTGACTTTAGGAATTGAAATGCTTTCAATTTTTCCCCATTAAGGATAATATTTGCTGTGGGTTTGCAATATAGGCTTTTATTATGTTGAGGTATGTTCCTTCTACTCCTGCTTTCTGGAGGATTTTTATCAGAAATGGATGTTGAAATTTATCAAGGGCTTTCTCTACATCTATTGAGATAATCATATGGTTTTTATCTTCTAATTTATTCACATGGTCTATCACATTGATTGATTTGTGGATATTAAAGAATCCTTGCATCCTTGGGATAAAGCCCACTTGGTCATGATGTATAATCTTTTCAATATGTTGTTGGATTCTGTTTGCTGAATTTTGTTAAGGATTTTTGCATCTATGTTCTTCAGCAATATTGGCCTGTAGTTTTCTTTCTTTGTGGCATCTTTGTCTCATTTTGATATTAGGGTGATGGTGGCCTCATAGAATGACTTTGGAAGTTTACCTTCCTGTAATTTTCTGGAAGAGTTTGAGTAGGATAGGGGTTAGCCCTTCTTTAAATTTTTGGTCTAATTCAGCTGTGAAGCTGTCTGGTCCTGGGCTTTTGTGTGCTGGAAGATTTCTGATTACAGTTTTGATTTCTGTGCTTGTGATGGGTCTGTTAAGATTTTCTATTTCTTCCTGGTTCAGTTTTGGAGGGTTATACTTTTCTAAGAATTTTCCCATTTCTTCCAAGCTGTCCATTTTATTGGCATATTGTTGCTGATAGTAGTAGTCTCTTATGATCCTTTGTATTTCTGTGTTGTCTGCTGTGATTTCTCCATTTTCATTTCTAATTGTGTTGATTTGATTCTTCTCGCTTTGTTTCTTGATGAGTCTGGTTAATGGTTTGTCTCTTTTATTTATCTTCTCAAAGAACCAGCTTTTAGGTTTGTTGATTTTTGCTATCGTCTCTTTTGTTTCTTTTTCATTTCTTTCTGCCCTAATTTTTATGATTTCTTTCCTTCTACTAACCTTGGGGTTCTTTGTTCCTTCCTTTTCTAGTTACTTTAGGTGTGCTGCTGCTAAGTTTCTTCAGTCGTGTCTGACTCTGTGCGATCCCATAGATGGCCTCCTACCAGGCTCCTCTGTCCCTGGGATTCTCCAGGCAAGAACACTGGAGTGGGTTGCCATTTCCTTCTCCAATGCATGAAAGTGAAAAGTGAAAGTGAAGTCGCTCAGTCCTGTCCAACTCTTAGCGACCTCATGGACTGCAGCCTACCAGGCTCCTCCATCCATGAGATTTTCCAGGCAAGAGTACTGGAGTAGGGTGCCATTGCCTTAGAGATAGGTTATTTATTTCGGTTTTCTCTTGTTTCTTGAAGTAAGCTTGTATTGTTATGAACGTTCTCCTTAGCACTGAATCCCATAGGTTTTGTGTTGTGTTTTCATTATCATTGGTTTCTATGCATATTTTGGTCTCTTTTTTGATTTCTTTTGTGATTTGTTGGTTCTTCAGAAGCGTGTTATTTAGCCTCCATATGTTTGTATTTTTAAGAGTTCCCCCCCCCCCTCCCCCGTAGTCCTACTGCATTGTGATCAGAAAAAATGCTTGGAATGATGTCATTTTTTTTTTTTTAATTTACCAAGGCTAGATTTATGGCTTAGGATGTGATCTATCCTTGAGAAAGTTCCGTGTGCACTTGAGAAAAGGGTGAAATTCATTGTTTTGCGGTGAAATGTCCTATAGATATAAATTAGGTCTAATTGGTCCATTGTATCATTTAAAGTTTGTGTTTTCTTGCTAATTTTCTGTTCAATTGATCTATCCATAGGTGTGAGTGGGGTATTAAAGTCTCCCACTATTATTGTGTTACTGTTAATTTTCCCTTTCATACTTGTTAGCATTTGCCTTACATATTGCGGTGCTCCTATGTTGGGTGCATGTACATTTTTAATTGTTATATCTTCTTCTTGGATTGACCCTTTGATCATTATGTAGTGTCCTTCTTTGTCTCTTTTCACAGCCTTTGTTTTAAAGTCTATTTTATCTGATATGAGTATTGCTACTCCTGCTTTTTTTCTGGTCTCCATTTGTGTGAAATATCTTTTTCCAGCCATTCACTTTCAGTCTGTATGCATCCCTTGTTTTGAGGTGGGTCTCTTTAGACAGCATATATAGGGGTCTTGTTTTTTTATCCATTCAGCCAGTGTTTGTCTTTTGGTTGGGGCATTCTACCCATTTACATTTAAGGTAATTATTGATAAGTATGATCCTGTTGCCATTTACTTTGTTGTTTTAGGTTTGAGTTTATACACACTTTTTGTGTTTCCTGTCTAGAGAAGATCCTTTAGCATTTGTTGAAGAGCTGGTTTGGTGGTGCTGAATTTCTCAGCTTTTGCTTGTCTATAAAGCTTTTGATTTCTCCTTCATATTTGAATGAGATCCTTGCTGGGTACAGTCATCTGGGTTGTAGGTTTTTCTCTTTCATCAGTTTAAGTATGTCCTGCCATTCCCTTCTGGCCTGAAGAGTTTCTATTGAAAGATCAGCTGTTATCCTTATGGGAATCCCCTTGTGTGTTATTTGTTGTTTTTCTCTTTCTGCTTTTAATATTTTGAAACAGTTTTCTTTACCTCAAGGTTAAAGTAGATGTGCTTTGAGGGTCTGTCAGGCTGTCTTTGTTTACACAAAGTTCAGGCTGAACCACAGATAAGCCAAACTGACTTCCCCATATCTCAGTATGTGAACATTTTCTCCATCACAGAATATAAAATATCTTAGAAAGAAATTCTACCATTGAGGATAAACCCAGAAGAGTTGAAGTCACACGTGGGAAGAGACATGTGTACACTCATGTTCATAGCACCATTATTCACAGTAACTAGGACATGAAAGCAACCCAAGTGCCTATTGACCAGAGCATGGTTAAGCCAATGTGGTAGGTACAAATAACACAGTATATTCAGCATTTAAAGAGAATAGAATAGAATACATGCCAGAACATGGATAAGTCTAGTGGACATTATACAAAGTAAAATAAGGCTGACCAGAGAGGACAAACATTGGATGGTTCCACTGAAATGAAGTGGTCAGGGTGGTCAGATTCACGGGGAGAAAGTAGAATGGTGTTGCCAGGAAATGGGAAAGGAGAAAGGAGGAATTGTTGTTGAGTGTGTACAGAGTTTCTGTTTTGCCAGAGGAAAAAAAGTCCTGAGGTTTGGTCGCACAAAATGTGAAAGTACTTAGCATGGAAATGGGACAGGTTGTTGACCCCCAAGTCCTCTCCCCTCCTTCTGTGTGTGGTAAAGTCTTAGCCAAAGAATAAATTTAATCCAAGAAGTGAGAGCATGCAGAAACAAAGGAAAACAGTCAAAGGAGAACAAATACTAATAATATGGTGACCTAGCATAGTCAAGGACCTTTAGTTCCTTCTCAAGAGCTACAGACAATATCCTGAGAGCATGCAGATACAGACATTTCCACCAGCTGGAAGAAGTTAACTAACTGATGATCAGAGTGTAGCCATGACAACAACTGCCCCAATTCTGAGAACTGGCCTCAGGGAAATGGGGACAAGCTGACCTTGTTACTAAAGATTAACTGTACCTAAAACAATCCAGACAACTCTGGTCAGCTCGCTGATGACCAATTTCAGGATGACTGTCAGAGTGAACTGTGCTGTTTCTGAATGTATCGCCCTCTTTGAGTCTATAAAAGCTCTTGTGCTGTGCTCAGTCATGTCTGACTCTTTTGGAACCGATGGACTGTAGCCCACCAGGCTCCTCTGTCCATGGGATTCTCCAGGCAAGAATACTGGAGGGCATTGCCATGCCCTCCTCCAGGGCTCCTCCTCTCTCAACCTAGGGTTTGAACCCAGGGCTTCTGCACTCCAGGCAGATTCTCCACTGTTGGAGCCACCAGGGAAACCCAAGGATACTGGAGTGGGTAGCCTATTCCTTCTCCGGGTGATCTACCTGACCCAGAAGTTGAAGTGGTATCTCCTGCACTGCAGGTGGAATCTTTACCAGTTAAGCTACCAAGGAAACCCACTGAAGCTGTTACTGTCTGCTTGTTGGGGTGGGCAGGGGAGTTGACCTTTGGCAGTAGTATAACCCCCCTCCCAGCCATTGCTGGCATCCAAAATAAAGGAGACTTTCCTTCCACCAACCTGTATTCCACCCTCCAGTATTCTTAATGGCTTTTGAGGAGCCAGCAGCAGGACTCTGCTTTTGGTTTTGACATGACTGAACTGATTATTAAAGAGGGTTAAAATGGTCAATTTCCCGTTATTTGTATATTGGTGGTGGTTTATTCACTAAGTCATGTCTGACTCTTGTGATCCCATGCACTTTAGCTTGCCAGGCTCCTCTGTGTATGGGATTCTCCAGGTGAGAATACTGGAGTAGGTAGCCTATTCCTTCTCCAGAGGATCTTCCCAACCCAAGAATCGAACCTGGTCTCCTGCATGCAGGCAGATTCTTTACCGACTGGGCTATGAGGGAGATGTCATTTGTACGTTACCACAGTCAAAAAACGTTTTTTAAAATCCCCTGACAGTAACCACAGAAGTGTTAAGGACTGACAGGAACTTTGCATAAGCTTCCGGTCCTCCCAGCCTCCTCCCCACCCCAACTACCCAGGGGTTAAGGGTTGTCTTCTCTGCTCAGGGACTTCCCTCTTTGGTTTTTGGACAAAGATCAGCTCCTGCCGTGCACGACTTACCCTCAGCCTCCCTGACTGACCCAGTGCTCCAGGCTCTGCTCCAAGGATCCAGTAAGTCTCAGGTCAACCTCTCCTGTAGGAGACTGGGTGCTGAGTTCACATCCTCCCAAAGAGACCTCTGCAATCCCAGAGTGCAGGGGTCAGCCAGGCTCCAGCCTGAGGGTGGAGAGATCCGTTTTCCAGATGAAAGCAGAAAGAGCTGGGAGCTGTTGTGTTTGTGTGAGAAGAGGAGGGGCTGGGAGAGATTGGATCTATGTCCAAAGGCTCTTCGACCGGTTTTAGACTGGTGCTCACTCAACACTCAGATGACCCTCACATAGAGTTTGTGATTTGGGTACCACTGCCTTCAGTCTCCTGTCTCTTTCTGCCCTCCATGTCTGCTGATGCCTCATCTAGGAGCTGAGCATTCTGCTGAGGACGACTCGCTGGTGCTTCATGTTAAGTTACCTTGGAGTTTTGTACACTCAGCAACTCTGTGAAGCTGGCTCTCCTGTTCATCACTGGCATCATTTTTTTTTAAATTGTGGTAAAGTACACATAAATTTGCCATCTTCACTATTTTTGAATGAACTGTTCAGCAATATTTGGTAAATTTACACAGCTGTGACACCAATTTGCAGAACTCTTTTCGTCTTGTAAAACTGAAACCGGATTTTCATTTACCAATGACTCCCTATTTTTCCTCTAACCCAGGCCGTAGTAAACCACCATTCTATTTCTGTCTCTGTAAATTTGACTGTATCAGGTACTTCATAGAAGCGAACCATGCAGTATTTGTCTTTTGGAGACTGGCTTTTTATCATTTAGCATATTGTCCTCAAATCTCTTGTCCACAAGGGTATTGTCCCTGTTGTAGCATGGGCCAGAATTCCTTGTCTTTTTATTCCTGAATGATATTCCTCTGTAGGCACACATCACTTTCTGTTCATCCGTTTTTCGTGGATGGCCATTTGGGCTGCTTTCATCTTTCAGCTGTTGTGAACCAAGCTGCTACAAACCTGGGTGTGCAAACATCTCCTGCAACTTCACTTTCAGTTCTTTTGGGTGTACACTCAGAAGTGGGATTGCCCAACCATGATGGTAATTTCAGTTGTGGTTTTTTGGAGGAACCATCATACTTTATCCATAGGAACTGCACTATTTTATGTTCCTAATGGCAGGGCTTAAAGGTTCATCAGCAGCGTTTGAACAAGAAGGAGACACAGGTCCGGAGAAGTATATGACTTGTTCAAGGACAGAGAGGTGTTCGTGGGGCCAAGATGCTAATCATAGCTTCCTGACTCTTTGAATGCTTGCCCTCAACCATAATGAAAAACTCAGACCTTAGAGTAAAATGGACAGAACCCCCCTGACCTTAACTCGTGTTCACTGGATCAGCCTAGCCTTGCAGAGCAGTGTAATGCAGAGACGTTTTATGTCCCAAAGAATTAAAAACACAGTCTCTTGTTTCTGATTCTGAATGAAGATTAGTCCTCTCTGCCTCCAGGCATTTGGGAGGTCATCTGTTTCTCCCCACCAAATTTAATAATACTTTATTTTTTCAATTTTTACGCTTTTTTAGTTGGAGAATAATCACTTTACAATGTTGTGCTGGTTTCTGCCTTACAGAAGGAGGCTCAGTCCTAACTATCTGTGTATGTCCCCATCCCTCTAGGTCACCACAGAGCTCCAGACTGAGCTCCCCGTGTTCTACAGTGGCTTCCACGAGCTGTCTGTTTCACACACAATCGTGTATAAATGCCAGTGCTCCTTTCTAAGTTCGTCCTACCCTCTCCTCCCTCAACTGTGTCCACAAGTCTGTTCTTACATCTGCATCTCCATTCCTTCCCTACAAATAGGTTGATCTGTCCTATTTTTTTAGATGCCATACATATGCATGATATACAACATCTGTTTTTCTCTTTCTGAGTTTCTTCACTCTGTATAACAGACTCTAGGTTCATTTACCTCACTGCAAGTGACTGAAATTCTTTCCTTTTTATGGCTGAGTGACATTTTGTTATATATATGTACCACATCTTCTTTATGCATTCATCTGGCTGTAGACATCCAGGTTGCTTCCATGTCCTGCCTGTTGTAAACAGCGCTGCAAAGAACATTCATGTACATGTATCTTTGTGATTTGGTTTGATTTGACTTTGGTTTTCTCAGGGTTTATGCCCAGCAGCGGGACTGCTTGGTCATATGGTAGTTTTATTCCTTGACTGTTAAGGAATGTCCATCCTGGTCTCCATAGTGGCTGTGTCAGTTTACTTTCCCATCAACAGTGCAGAAGAGCTCCCTTCTCTCCGCATCCCTTCCAGCATTTATTGATTGTAGATTTTCCAATGCTGACCATTCTGACTTCTGTGAGGTGATAGCTCACTGACATGTGGACCCAGTAGGGGAAGGAGAGGATTGAACAAACTGGGAGATTAGGATTGACATATATACACTACATGTACAAAACAGATAGCTAATAGGAACCTGCAAAGAGCACAGGCACCTCAGCTTGCAGCTCTGTGATGCCCTAGAGGGTTGGGATGGGGGACGGGGTGGGAGGGAGGCCCAGCAGGGAGGGGACACATGTATACATATAGCTATTCACTGGGCTTCCTTCCCTTGTGGCTCAGTAAAGGATCCACCTGCCAATGCAGGAGACGCTGGTTTGATCCCTGGGTTGGGAAGATTCCTTGGAAAAGGAAATAACAACCCACTCCAGTATTCTTGCCTGGAGAATCCCATGGACAGAAGAGCCTGGCAGGCTACAGTTCATGGCGTGGCACAGAGTCAGACACAACTGAGCCACTGAACAACAACAAAGCTGATTCACTTCATTATATCACAGAAACTAACACAACATTATAAAGCAATACACCTGTGGCTGAATCACGTCAATGTATGGCAAAAACCACTACAATATTATAAAGTAATCAGCCTCCAATTAAAATAAACAAATTAAAAAAAATTTAAAAAGAGAACACTCAAATGAATAAAATCAGAAAGGAGGAGATATTATAAATGGTACTTTAAATATACACAGTCTTATAAGAAACTACTATGAAAAACTATATGCCAACAAATTGGATAACCTAGAAGAAACAGACCAAATTTTTAGAAGCATCCAACATATCAAGACAAAATCAGGGTAAAATAAACAATATGAATTACAAGTAAGGAGGTTAAATCAGTGATGAGAAACCTCTCAACATGGAAAAGATAGTTTCACTGGCAAGTTTTACAAAACATTTGATTTTTAATAAACTGTGAAAATGTTGGCCACACTCGGTTTTAGTTGCTGCGTGTGGGCTTTCTCTCTGGTTGTGGCGAGGGGGCTACTCTTTGCTTTGGTGTGCATGCTTCTTGCGGTGGCTTCTCTTATTGTGGAGCACAGGCTCAGTAGCAGTGGAGCACAGGCTTAGTTGCTCCATGGCACGTGGGATCTTCCCAGACCAGGAATCGAATCTATGTGCCCTGCATTGGCTGGTGGATTCTCATCCACTGTGCCACCAGGGAAGTCCAAAGAGTAAGAATATCAACAAACACGAAAAAAACTACATTTATTTCTAGACTCCTTCCTTTTACAAGATAATAGAGAAAACTTGTGGTGTGTGTGTGTGTGTGTGTGTGTGTGTTCCCGAGATGTTCCCCTCATAATGAAAGAATCTTTGACAATACCGTGTTTGGGAATTTTTTCATCCTCTTCCCAGGTCACATGACTTTTTCTTGACTCCCCTGTGATTTAGTTTCCGTTCTGTCAGGGCTAGCCTGGCTTAGGGATTTGGATTGGTTTCCAAATGCAACCAAGACAGGAAAGCCACTGGCCCAAGGCACAGTGACGAATTCATGTCAAAAACAGGGTGCCTGGGGGAGGGGGCAGAAAGCAAGAGAGAGACAGAGTGAGATGAAGAAGTGTTTCCATCTGAGACAGAAAAGAGGCAGAAAGAGAGGCACAGATGGGAGGACTAACATGCTGAAGCCCGGGGCAGGAGGTAGGGGCAGGGGAGGGGCAGGTTATCAACTGTGAATCACAGGCCACAGTGAACTCAACATCAATGTAAAATATTCACATATAATGTAAATACAAAGCACTCAAACTCAGCAATAGATATAGAATTGAGTAATAATTTCAGACACTTTAGGAAGTACACAAAAATGAAAAGGTGTTAGTATTTGAGAGATAGAGGTCAGAGGGCTGGGAAGTTAGGGAATGGATAATGATCAGGACACTCACTTGGAGACACAGGGTAACTGTTGAATGAAAAAGGGAAAAGAACAGGAATGTGAGCATACCTCTGACAGTTACCGCAGTCACCGTGAGATGAATTAAAAACATGGGAAATTATGTTGGAAAGAGGAGAGGGTGGGGAGAAAGTAGCAGAGGTGGACCTGAGTGGCTCTCTCATGAATCATAACAGGAAGAGAGTGCCTGTCAGTTGGGGTTGTACACTGGGCTTCCCTGGTGCATCAGTGGTAAAGAATCTGCCTGCCAAAGCAGGAGACGTGGGTTTGACCTCTGGGACAAGAAGATCCCCTAAAGGAGGAAATGGCAACCTTCTCCAGTATTCTTGCCTGGAAACCCCATGGACAGAGGAACCTGGCATGTTACAGCCCATGGGGCCACAAAAGAGTCAGACATGACTGCGTGACTAAAGAACAAGAAGATTCTATACAAGGTGATATCAGACATGCCATTCTCATAGCTTAAGTCTCTGTCCTTACATTAGTTTAAACTCTGTATGTTTTCTTTTATATTACAGTTGTTTAAAAAGTCAGATTTTTTAATACCAATGTGGAATTTTTTTCAGTATAATATATGTGGGTTGGATTCCAAATGTCCTGCTGTTGTTAAAGAGGGGAGTGCTCCTTACTACTAAATCCCTAATGCCTATTTAGATGTCTTATTTTTTTTAAATTTAGACTCTCACTTATCAGCTTCTTCAATTTGAACTATTTTATTTTCATTTTATTGAAGTATAGTTGATTTACAGTGTTGAGATCATTTCTTCTGTACAGCAGAGTGACTCAGATATACATATATATTGATATATTCTTTTCCATGACTGTTTATCACAAGATATTGATTGTAGTTCCCTGTGCTATACAGTAGGACCTTGTTGTTTATCTATATAGAATAGTTTGCATGTGCTAATCCCAAACTCCCAGTCCTTCCTTCTCCCTCTCCTTTGGCTATCATATGTGTGGTCTCTACATCTGTGAGTCTCTTTCTGTTTCATAGATAAGTTCATTTGGGTTGTATTTTAGATTCCACAGATAAGTGATATCATACGGTATTTGTCTTTTTCTTTCTGGCTTTCTTCACTAACTATGATAAGCTCTAGGTCCATACTGCTGCAAGTATCATTGTTACATTTTTCATGCCTAAGTTATATTCCACTGTATGCATGTATGACTACAGATGTATGTATACACACACATATATATGTTGTTATTTAGTCACTCACTCAGTTGTGTCTGGCTCTTTTGTGACCCCATGGACTATATCCTGCGAGGCTCCTCTGTGCATGGGATTACCCAGGTGAGAATACTGGGGTGGGTTGCCATTCCCTCCCCAAGAGATCTTCCTGACCCAGAGATCGAACTGGGAACTCTTGCATTGCAGGCAGATTCTTTACGTCTGAGCCACCAGGGAAGCCCTCATCATATTGTAGAAGAATGTAAACTTTATTGCTCTTGTCCTCTATCCTCCCAGGTTCTCTGTCTGGAGTATTTAAAGAAGACACACGAAGGGTAGATGAACAGGAGAAAAACTGCATCTACAACTAGCCTTCTGTTTACGTTTCCTGAGGAACGAGGCAGGTGAGGTCTAGGCTAGGTATTTACACTAGACTTCTGTTTGCACTTGGAGATGGAAATGACAGTTCGGTTCAGTTCAGTTGCTCAGTCGTGTCCGACTCTGTGACCCCAGGAATCGCAGCATGCCAGGCCTCCCTGTCCATCACCAACTCCCAGAGTTTACCCAAACTCAAGTCCATCTAGTCGGTGATGCCATCCAGCCATCTCATCCTCTGTCGTCCCCTTCTCCTCCTGCCCCCAATCCCTCCCAGCATCAGGGTCTTTTCCAGTAAGTCAACTCCTCATAGGAGGTGGCCAAAGTATTGGAGTTTCAGCTTCAGCATCAGACCTTCCAATGAACATTCAGGACTTAACTCCTCTAGGATGGACTGGTTGGATCTCCTTGCAGTCCAAGGGACTCTCAAGAGTCTTCTCCAACACCACAGTTCAAAAGCATCAATTCTTCAGCATTCAGCTTTCTTCACATCCAATTCTCACATCCATACATGACCACTGGAAAACCCATAGCCTTGACTAGACGGACCTTTGTTGGCAAAGTAATGTCTCTGCTTTTGAATATGCTATCTATATTGGTCATAACTTTTCTTCCATGGAATAAGTGTCTCTTAATTTCATGGCTGCAATCACCATCTGCAGTGACTTTGGAGCCCCCAAAAATAAACTCAGACACTGTTTCCACTGTTTCCCCATCTATTTCCCATGAAATGATGGGACCAGATGCCATGATCTTTGTTTTCTGAATGTTGAGCTTTAAGCCATTTTTTTTTCACTCTCCTCTTTCACTTTCATCAAGAGGTTCTTTAGTTCCTCTTCACTTTCTGCCTGGAGAGGGCAATGGCAACCCACTCCAGTACTCTTGCCTGGAAAATCCCATGGATGGAGGAGCCTGGTGGGCTGCAGTCCATGGGGTTGCTAAGAGTTGGACACGACTGAGCGACTTCACTTTCACTTTTCACTTTTTACTTTCATGCATTGGAGAAGGAAATGGCAACCCCCTCCAGTGTTCTTGCCTGGAGAATCTCAGGGACGGGGGAGCCTGGTGGGCTGCCGTCTATGAGGTCGCACAGTCAGACACGACTAAAGCGACTTAGCAGCAGCAGCAGCAGCAGCACTTTCTACCATAAGGGTGGTGTCATCTGCACATCTGAGGTTATTGATATTTCTCCCGGCAATCTTGATTCCAGTCTGTGCTTCCTCCAGCCCAGAGTTTCTCATGATGTACTCTCCTTAGAAGTTAAATAAGCAGGGTGACAATATACAGCCTTGATGTACTCCTTTTCCTATTTGGAACCAGTCTGTTGTCCCATGTCCAGTTCTAACTGTTGCTTCCTGACCTGCATATAGGTTTCTCGAGAGGCAATCAGGTGTTCTGGTATTCTCATGTCTTACAGAGTTTTCCACAGTTTATTGTGATCCACACAGTCAAAGGCTTTGGCATAGTCGATAAAGCAGAAATAGATGTTTTTCTGGAACTCTTTTGCTTTTTCCATGATCCCGTGGATGTTGGCTATTTGATCTCTGGTTCCTCTGCCTTTTCTAAAACCAGCTTGAACATCTGGAAGTTCACGTCTCATGTATTACTGAAGGCTGGCTTGCAGAATTTTGAGCATTACTTTACTAGCATGTGAGATGAGTGCAATTGTGTGGTAGTTTGAGCATTCTTTGGCTTTGCCTTTCTTTGGGATTGGAATGAAAACTGACTTTTTCCAGTCCTGTGGCCATTGTTGAGTTTTCCAAATTTGCTGGCATATTGAGTGCAGCATTTTCACAGCATCATCTTTCAGGATTTGAAACAGCTCCACTGGAATTCCACCACTTCCACTAGCTTTGTTCGTAGTGATGCTTTCTAAGGCCCACTTGACTTCACATTTCAGGATGTCTAGCTCTAGCTGAGTCATCACACCATTGTGATTATCTTGGTCATGAAAATCTCTTTTGTACAGTGCTCCTGTATATTCTTGTCATCTCTTCTTAATATCTTCTGCTTCTGTTAGGTCGATACAATTTCTGTCCTTTATTGTGCCCATCTTTGCATGAATTGTTCCCTTGGTATCTCTAATTTTCCTGAAGAGATCTCTAGTCTTTCCCATTCTGTTCTTTTCCTCTATTTCTTTGTATTGATCACTGAGGAAGGCTTTCTTATCTCTCCTTGCTATTCTTTGGTACTCTGCATTCAGATGCTTATATCTTTCCTTTCCTTTTTGCTTCTCTTCTTTTCACAGCTATTTGTAAGGCCTCCTCAGACAGCAGTAACAGGGTAAATAGCTGGACTTTGCCTGCTGTGGACATGTTACTATAACAATCATGGCAGGGACAGAAACGGGCTAAACCCTATAAGTGTAAAAGATCAAGAAGTCACATATTTTCTATCTTTGGGGCACCACACATGTGTAGAAAGTCTCCTTGTGGGGCAAAAAGGAGGGGGTACCGTCTCATAATAGGTGATGTCCAGGCCTCACAGGCCTGTGTGCTGGATCCATCTAGAAAAAACTGCACACACCTGTCAGGGAGGGTCCTAGGGCAGGTCAGGTGGAAAAAGAAATCAGGTAACTGGCCAAGGTAAACAAAGATGCGAAGAACTGCCCTACATAGATGATTTAACAATCTCTTTATGGGGCTCCTCCTCCTTTGGGAGGACACTCACAGCCTTTCTCACGTGTGTGAACCCTGCCTGGCTTCTGTCTTAGCTAAACAAACTGTTCCTCTGTGTGCTCCTTCATGACTGAGCTGTGTTTCCAGTAATTCCAGTAATACACTTTTACCATATTTTTAGTTTTTGCCTCCTGGAGAAGTGCCTTTTTTTTTTTTTTTTAAACTGGGGACTGGAACCAGAAGAACCTTGTTTCTAGTTTCTAGCCCCCGATGGACTGGCGACTAGGGTTCCTGGTTTTTATCCAGGCTGTTGCTGCTGCTGCTAGCTAAAGTTGCTACAGTCATGTCTGATTCTATGCGACCCCATAGACGGCAGCCCAATTCTTGGGCAGAGAACTAAGTCAGCGCTCACAGTTGTCTCTCTCTCTCTCTCCAAGATCATTTGGGGGCTGAAACCCAGGATTTCAAAGTAAACTGCAGGTCTCCCCCAAACTGCTGGCTGGAGACTTCTGACTCTCTCTCTCCCAGGAGAACTTGCTCTCACTCTCTGCTTTGTTCTCTTTCCAAGACCTCCAGATCTTGATCTAGGTCAGCTCAAGGAAGGAGCCCCAGTTATCTTTTTCTTGCCCCTCTCACCGTTTCTCTCATTCTGCCTAAACAACAACCCCCAGCCTGTCCACCACCCAAGCAGAGCTTCCTCATCAACTTTGAGAGAACCACGCCTGGAGTCAAGGCTCAGCACCTACCACCACCAGCAGCAAATCGCTCCCATTTTGTTGTAACTGTTGTTCAGTCATGAAGTCATGTCCAAGTCTTTGTGACCCAATGGACAGTAGCCCGCCAGGCTCCTCTGTCCATCGGATTCTCTAGGCAAGAATACTGGAGTGGGCTTCCATTCCCTTCTTCGGGGCATCTTCCCCATGCGGGAATCGAATCTGGGTTTCCTGTACTACAGGCAGATTCTTTACTCTCTGAGACCCCAGGGAAGCTCAGCCCGGGAGGATTCCCTTTGAAAGCATGATGGGCCAAGAAAGAGAAAACTCAGGTTTGCTTTAACAATGTCTGGCCTTTATTTAAGTTGGAGGTTGGAAAGTGGCCTAAAACTTGGGTCTCTAGATTATAATGCTATCTTACAATTAGATCTTTGTTGCCACAAAATGGGAAAATGGACTGAGGTTAACTCTCCTGACATTCTAAATGACCCCCTTCTAACTTCTCCCAACTCTCAGGGGGAACCCAAGCTTCGCCAATCCTGTTGTTGTTTAGTCGCTCAGTCTTGTCTGACTCTTTGCAATCCCTTTTACTATGGCCTGCCAGGCTCCAGGTTTCCTTAATCCTTCAGATTCTGTAATTTTAAGGTACTTTATTTGTAAAAGGAAAAATTGCTAACCGTCATCTGACAACACATGGTTGCCACAAATGTTCAATTTTTTTTTTTAAGCCTGCATATTGAGGCACAATAAATGGATGTACGTTTGTGCTTGTACATCTACATTTGAGCAGTTAAAGGAGAGACACAAAGCTTTTCCTGAGTCTGCGGGTCTTAATTGCCCTCAGCTCAAGACAATCCAGGGATCTCCCAGGGGTCTCAGTAGTAAAGAGTCCACCTGCCAATGCAGGAGACATAGGAGACTCAGATTTGATCCCTGGGTTGGGAAGATCACCTGGAAGAGATCATGGCAACCCACTGCAGCATTCTTGCCTGGAGAATCCCACAGCAGGGGAGCCTGGCAGGCTGCAGTCCAGGGGGTCTCAAAGACTCAGACAGGAGTGAGCATATACACACACCAAACAATCCATATTCCAAGTGGCACATTTTGGGGGAGACCTAATCCTCTCCACCTCACTTCTCTTTAAAAAGCCTTTCCAGTAACTTTGAAACATGTGAGAAGCTTTCTTTGGGTTTGAAGAAACCAAAGCTCAGAGATGGAGACCTTGTCCCAAGTGTCCTTTTACCACCTGCCCCTCATCGCTCCACTGCTCTGTGGAATTGGACTCCCAGGGCCAAGGGCAGGTGGACCTTGCTGATGGCTTCGTGTCTTGTTTCCTCAGCAGATCACAGCTCCTCAACTCCATCCAGGATGAGGTGTCAGGATCTCCACCAGTTTGGTCAGAAGCTGGTCCGCAGGCGGCTCCTGGAGCCCACCGAGGATTCTGAGAGTCCCACGGCTCCTCTGAAAACCCTGAATCTGGTGGCCTTCGGTGTGGCCAGCACCCTGGGGGCCGGCGTGTACATCCTGGTGGGAGAAGTGGCCATGTTCATCGCTGGGCCAGCGATCGTCATCTCCTTCTTGGTGGCTGCCCTGTCTTCTGTGTTGTCTGGGCTTTGCTATGCCGAGTTTGGGACACGGGTCTCATGGACTGGTTCTGCGTATCTCTACAGCTACATCAGCATGGGAGAACTATGGGCTTTCGTCACTGCCTGGAACCTCATCCTGTCTTATGTCATTGGTGAGGGGATGGATGGGGGGTAGGTGTGGGGCTGAAGTTCAGGAGACCAGGAGTGGGAGTTTGGATCTTTGGTCATGCATGAGAACTGCGTCATCCACTCCGTGAGGGGAGGAGGGAAATAATGTCAGGAAAAGTCCGCAACTTCATTCTTCTCAGCTCTCCTCTGCTTTCCTTAAATGATGGACCAAGAACCCAGAGGAAAGGGCACTGTAGGGAGTGGGTGAGAGGGAGGCATGGCCCACAGACTTATCCCCTCACCATACTGAAGTCTCTGCTTAGCGGTTGCCTTCATAGAGTTTCCATTAGCATTTGAACTAAAATTTTAATCCTCATCACCCAGACAACTTGCTCCCACTTCTCTCTTTTCTTGCATAACTTTGATCTATCACTGACATTAAACAGTTAACCTATTTTAGAATTATCTGGGTCTATTTTCCCCACCCCATGAAAAGAAGCTCTCTGAGATTTGGTATTTTTTTGGTATTTTTTCCCCAACATACATGACTTTGTGTATTTGTTGTGGTTGTTCCATCACTAAATTGTGTCCAACTCTTTGCAACCCCATGGGCTACAGCACGCCAGGCTCCTCTGTCCTCCACTATCTCGTGGAGTTTGCTCAAACTCATCTCATCCTCTGCCGCCCCCTTCTCCTTTCATCTTCAATCTTTCCCATGTTGGACACCTTCTGACCTGGGGGGCTCTTCTTCGGGCATCATAACTGTTTGCCTTTTCATGCTGTCCATGGGGTCCTCCTAACAAGAATACTGGAGTGGGTTGCCATTTCCTTCTCCAGGGCCCATGTTTTGTCAGAACTCTTCACTGTGACCTGTCCATCTTGAGTGGTCTTGCATGGCATGGCTCATAGTTTTATTGAGCTATGCTCGCCCTTCACCACGACAATGCTGTGATCCACAAAGTGGTCTTGGTGTATGGGGGGGGGGGTCCAATTTATATTTATCAATGAATGTTCCTTCTTATTCTGCTTCAGGCTCGGGCAGCGTGGCCAGGGCCTGGAGCATCGCCTTCGGCAGCCTGATTGGGAACCACATCTTTCAGGCCTTAGAGGGAACTTTCTCTCCATATATGCCGTACTATCTGGCCAAGTATCCAGACTTTGTCGCCCTGTCCCTGGTGCTGTTGCTCACGGGTGAGACAGGGATCCAAGTTAGGATGGGAAGACTGGGATGTGGGGTGGCGGGGGAACTAGGGTGGGAAAAGCATGAGGAGGCAGAACTGTGGGAACTAGAAATTAGGGTCTGGTTAATGAAAGACGGACTTCCCTGGTGGCTCAGAGGGTAAAGAGTCTGCCTGCAATGCAGGAGACCTGGGTTCGATCCCTGGGTCAGGAAGATCCCCTGGGAAAGAAATGGCAACCCCCTCCAGTACTCTTGCCTGGAAATTCCCATGAACAGAGACTGCTAGACTACAGTCCACGTGATCACAAAGAGTCAGACACGACTGAGCGACTTCACCCCTTAACGAAAGACAGGAAGTCAAGATGTAGACTGTTGTTTCCCACCCTCAGCATTACTGACCTTCCAGGCTGAAACAGCCTTTGGTTTTGGGGGCACTGCAGGATTTTCTTAATCACTGTTAGGTGTGTAGCATCTTTGGACTTCATTCACTAAACACCTGTGACTCATATTTCCCAAATTGTGACAATTGGGATGTCTCCAGACATTACCAAATGTCCCTTGGGGACCCAAATCACCCCTAGCTGAGAATCATTTAGTTAGAGTGACAAATTTCTTCCTCTGTACTGAGACTTTTTTCAAACGGGAGGAAATTAACATAGTATAAAATTAGCCATTTTATTATTTTTCCTTAGCCTTATTGATATATAATTGACATACAACATTATGTAAACTGAAGGTGAACATCATGATGATTTGATAGTTGTGTATATTATGTGACTGGAGTAGGAAATGGCAACCCACTCCAGTAATCTTGCCTGGAAAATTCCATGAACAGAGGAGCCTGGCAGGCTACAGTCCATGGAGTCTCAAAGGGTCAGAGCAACTGAGCCCATATTATATAATGGCCACAGTAAGAAACTAACCATGTTAAAGTGTGCAATTCAGTGGTACTTACGGCATTCAAATCTGTATGCAGGTCAGGAAGCAACAGTTAGAACTGGACATGGAACAACAGACTGGTTCCAAATAGGAAAAGGAGTACGTCAAGGCTGTATATTGTCACCCTGCTTATTTAACTTATATGCAGAGTACATCATGAGAAACGCTGGACTGGAAGAAACACAAGCTGGAATCCAGATTGCCGGGAGAAATATCAATAACCTCAGATATGCAGAGGACACCACCCTTATGGCAGAAAGTGAAGAGGAGCTAAAAAGCCTCTTGATGAAAGTGAAAGAGGAGAGTGAAAAAGTTGGCTTAAAGCTCAACATTCAGAAAACTAAGATCATGGCATCTGGTCCCGTTACTTCATGGGAAATAGATGGGGAAACAGTAGAAACAGTGTCTGAGTTTATTTTTGGGGGGCTCCAAAATCACTGCAGATGGTGACTGCAGCCATGAAATTAAAAGACGCTTACTCCTTGGAAGAAAAGTTATGACCAATCTAGATAGTATATTCAAAAGCAGAGACATTACTTTGCCAACTAAGGTCTGTCTAGTCAAGGCTATGGTTTTTCCTGTGGTCATGTATGGATGTGAGAGTTGGACTGTGAAGAAGGCTGAGCGCCGAAGAATTGATGCTTTTGAACTGTGGTGTTGGGGAAGACTTGAGAGTCCCTTGGACTGCAAGGAGATCCAACCAGTCCATTCTGAAGGAGATCAACCCTGGGATTTCTTTGGAAGGAATGATGCTAAAGCTGAAACTCCAGTACTTTGGCCACCTCATGAGAAGAGTTGACTCATTGGAAAAGACTGTGATGCTGGGAGGGATTGGGGGCAGGAGGAGAAGGGACGACCCAGGATGAGATGGCTGCATGGCATCACGGACTTGATGGACGTGAGTCTGAGTGAACTCCGGGAGTTGGTGATGGACAGGGAGGCCTGGCGTGCTGTGATTCATGGGGTCTCAAAGAGTCAGACACGACTGAGTGACTGAACTGAACTGAACTGAACTACGACATTCAAGACATATAACCATCACTTTCATCTAGCTTCAGATATTTTCATCACAGCAAAAGAAAACCCACTACCCACTGAACAAAGACAAACTATTCATCTTAATCTCCCAGCCCCCTAACCTCTGGCAACTACTAGTCTGCTTTCTGTGTCTGTGGATTTGATTTGGTTATCTTGGAATGTCTCATATTCCATCTTTCCCACAGGAGTACTGGTTCTGGGGGCTCGTGAGTCAGTCCTGGTTGGAAAAATATCCACAGGCATCAACTTTTTGGTTCTCAGCTTCATCATCCTCTCTGGCTTCATTAAGGGAGACCTGCACAACTGGAAGCTCACAGAACAGGACTACACATTGAACACGTCTGAATCTGGTGACATCTATAGGTCAGGAGGGTGCTCCTGGTCCTTGTCATGCTTGTTGGGGCTGGTGCAGAGCTGGGAATCTGGCAGGGACTAAAGAGACCTGGGCTGGTGGATCTGGATAACGAGGTCCTGGAGCCCAGGGCTTGTGGTATTAAGGGTGAAGTCCAGCAGAGATGACTGAACGGACCTCCCTCATGGTCTTTCTTGCTTCTTCTCTCACTGTAGCTTGGGCCCTCTGGGTTCTGGAGGGTTTGTGCCCTTCTACTATGACGGAATTCTCCATGGAGCAGCTCTATGTTTCTACTCATTTGTGGGTTTTGATGACATTGTCACTAAAGGTAACAGCGTTTAGTGTGTCCCATCAGGGGATTGGGCTGCCCTTGGGCATAGGCGTTGATAGAAGATTTTTAAAAGCTTTTCAAAGTTCAAGAGGAAAGTAGTTTTTGTGTTGTGCTTTAGTGTTTTCCTAATCCGAGGTGTTTACCAACCCTGCAGGGGAAAAAGCCCCAAATCCTCATCGCTCCATCCCCATCAGCATCATGAGCACGGTCTTCATCTGCTTTTTGGCGTATTTTGGTGTCTCGGCGACTCTCACCCTCATGGTGCCCTACTACCAGATTCAGCCTGACAGCCCTTTTCCGCAGGCTTTCGTCCATGTTGGGTGGGGCCCTGCCAGATATGTCGTGGCTGTTGGCATCCTCTGTTTCCTTTTATACAGGTCAGTGTCAAGGCCTTCTCTCCATGAACTGTCAGATGCTCAGGTGTTTCAGCCCTTGGGATTGAGAGACAAGAGGGAAAGACCCCTTGCCCGAGGTAGACTAGGGAGCCAGAGCCCTGGTCTCTCCCGCTTCTCAACATCCCCACCCGTGTTCCCACCATCCCTTCCAGACTGCAGAGCTCCTTGTTCCCCGTGCCTCAGGTGATCCAGGAAATGGCAGAGGATGGGCTCCTTTTCCGAGGACTTTCTCGGACCCATGCCCGCACAAAGACCCCCATCATGGCCACCGTGTCCTCTGGAATTCTTGCAGGTGAGCCTCAGAACCCACTCCTTCTTTTATCCCTTTCCTTATCTGGATATGTCCAGCGGTTTCTCACTGCTGTCCTCCACCTCATTCGTGCCCTCATTCTAGGGATCATGGCATTGCTCTTTGAGTTCAGTAATCTGGTGGACCTCATGTCGATTGGACACCTGCTGGTTTACTCCTTGGTGGCGTTCTTTGTCCTTGTCCTCAGGTGAGACTCCACTGCACCATAACTCGGGCTCTTTCATTCCTAAAGAGTCAATGGCCGTTCATCCTCTTTAGGTTTTTTTTTTTTTTTTTTTTTTTTAAATTGGAGGCTAATTACTTTACAATGCTGGAGTGGTTTTTGCCATACATTGACATACATCAGCCATAGGTTTACATGTGTTCCCCATCCTGAACCTCCCCCCCACCTCCCTCTGCATCCCATCCCTCTGGGTCATCCAAGTGCACCAGCCCTGAGCACAGTGTCTCATGCATCAAACCTGGACTGGTGATCTTTTTCACATATTATAATATACATGTTTCAATGCTATTCTCTCGGATCATCCCACCTTCGCCTTCTCCCACAGAGTCCAAAAGACTGTTCTATATATCTGTGTCTCTTTTGCTGTCTCGCGTATAGGGTTATCGTTACCATGTTTCTAAATTCCATATGTATGCGCTAGTATACTGCATTGGTGTGTTTTTTTCTGGCTTACTTCACTCTGTATAATAGGCTCCACCTTCACCCACCTCATTAGAACTGATTCAAATGTATTCTTCTTAATGGCTGAGTAATATTCCATTGTGTATATGTACCGCAGCTTTCTTATCCATTTGTCTGCTGATGGACATCTAGGTTGCTTTCATGTCTTGGCTATTATAAACAGTGCTGATGAACATTGGGGTACACGTGTCTCTTTCAATTCTGGTTTCCTTGGTGTGCATGTCCAGCAGTGGGATTGCTTGATCATATGGCAGTTCTATTTCCAGTGTTTTAAGGAATCTCCACACCGTTCTCCATAGTGGCTGCATTAATTTGCATTCCCATAAACAATGTAAGAGGATTCCCTTTTATCCACACCTTCTCCAGCATTTATTGTTTGTAGATTTTTGGGTAGCAGCCATTCAGACTGGTGTGAGATGGTACCTCATTGTGGTTTTGATTTGAATTTCTCTGATAATGAGTCATCTTGAGCATCTTTTCTTGTGTTAGCCACCTCTATGTCTTTGGAGAAATGGCTGCTTAATTCTTTGGCCCACTTTTTGACTGGGTCATTTATTTTTCTGGAATTGAGCTGCAGGAGCTGCTGTACATTTTTGAGATTAATTCTTTGTCAGTTGCTTTGTTTGCTATTCTTTTCTTCCATTCTGAAGGCTGTCCTTTCACCTTGCTTATGGCTTCTTTTGTTGTGCAAAAGCTTTTCAGTTTAATTAGATCCCATTTGTTTATCTTTGCTTTTATTTCCATTACTCTGGGAGGTGGGTCTTAGAGGATCCTGCTGTGTTTATGTCGGAGAGTGTTTTGCCTATGTTTTCCTCTAGGAGTTTTATAGTTTCTGGTCTTACATTTAGATCTTTAATCCATTTTGAGTTTATTTTTGTGTATGGTGTTAGACAGTGTTCTAGTTTCATTCTTTTACAAGTGGTTGACCAGTTTTCCCAGCACCAATCGTTAAAAAGATTGTCTTTTCTCCATTGTATATTCTTGCCTCTTTTGTCAAAGATAAGGTGTCCATAGGTGCATGGATTTATCTCTGGGCTTTCTATTTTGTTCCATTGATCTATATTTCTGGCTTTGTGCCAGTACCATACTGTCTTGATGACTGTAGCTTCGAAGTAGAGCCTGAAGTCAGGCAGGTTGATTCCTCCAGTTTCATTCTTCTTTCTGAGAATTGCTTTGGCTTTTCAAGGTTTTTTGTATTTCCATAAAAATTATGAAATTATTTTTTCTAGTTCTGGTAAAAATACTGTTGGTAGCTTGATAGGGATTGCATTGAATGTGTAGACTGCTTTGGGTAGTATACTCATGTTCACTATATTGTTTCTTGCAATCCATGAACATGGTATATTTCTCCATCTATTTGTGTCCTCTTTGATTTCTTTCATCACTGTTTTATACTTTTCTATGTATAGGTCTTTTTTTTTTTTTAAGGTAGATGTATTCCTAAATATTTTATTCTTTTCATTGCAATGGTGAATGGAATTGTTTCCTTAATTTCTTTTTTTCTCATTGTTAGTGTATAGGAATGCAAGGGATTTCTCTGTGTTGATTTTTTATCCTGTAACTTTACTATACTCATTGATTAGCTCTAGTAATTTTCTGGTAGAGTCTTTAGGGTTTTCTATGTAGAGGATCATGTCATCTGCAAACAATGAGAGTTTTACTTCTTGTTTTTAATCTGGATTCCTTTTATTTCGTTTTCTGCTCTGATTGCTGTGGCCAAAACGTCCAAAACTATGTTGAATAGTGGTGGTGAGAATGGGCACCCTTGCCTTGTTTCTGACTTTAGGGGAAATGCTTTCAATTTTTCCCCATTGAGGATAATGTTTGCTGTGGGTTTGTCACATATAGCTTTTATTATGTTGAGGTATGTTCCTTCTATGCCTATTTTCTGGAGAGTTTTTATCATAAATGGATGTTGAATTTTGTCAAAGGCTTTCTCTGCATCTATGAGAAAATCATGTTTTTATCCTTCAATTTGTTAATGTGGTGTATTACATTGATTGATTTGTGGATATTAAAGAATCCATGCATCCCTGGGAGAAAGCCCACTTGGTCATGACGTACGATGTTTTTAATGTGTTGTTGGATCCTATTTGCTAGCATTTTGTTAAGGATTTTTCATCTATGTTCATCAGTGGTATTGGCCTGTAGTTTTCTCTTTTTTTGTGTGTGGCATCTTTGTCAGGTTTTGATACGAGGGTATTGGTGGCCTCATAAAATGACTTTGGCAGTTGACCTTCCTGTGCACTTTTCTGGAAGAGTTAGAGTAGGATAGGTGTTAGCTCTTTAAATTTTTAGTTGAATTCAGCTGTGAAGCTATCTGGTCCTGGGCTTTTGTTTGCTGGAAGATTTCTTATTACAGTTTTGATTTCTGTGCTTGTGATGGGTCTGTTAAGATTTTCTATTTCTTCCTGGTTCAGTTTTGGAAAGTTATACTTTTCTAAGTATTTGCCCATTTCCTCCAAGCTGTCCATTTTATTGGCATACAGTTGCTGACAGTAGTCTTTTATGATCCTTTGTATTTCTGTGTTGTCTGCTGTGATTTCTCCATTTTCATTTCTAATTGTGTTGATTTGATTCTTCTCCCTTTGTTTTTTGATGAGTCTGGCTAATGTTTTATCAATGTTATTTATCTTCTCAAAGAACCAGCTTTTAGCTTTGTTGATTTTTGCTATCGTCTCTTTTGTTTCTTTTTCATTTCTTTCTGCCCTAATTTTTATGATTTCTTTCCTTCTACTAACCCTGGAGTTCTTCATTTCTTCCTTTTCTAGTTGCTTTAGGTGGAGAGTTAGGTCATTTATTTGACTTTTTTCTTGTTTCTTGAGGTGAGCCTGTATTGCTATGAACCCTCCCCTTAGCACTGCTTTTACAATGTCCCATAGGTTTGGGGTTGTTGTGTTTTCATTTTCATTCATTTCTATGCATATTTTGATTTCTTTTTTATTTTTTCTATGATTTGTTGGTTATTCAGAAGAGTATTGTTTATCCTCTATATGTTAGAATTAAAAAATTTTTTTCCTGTATTTGACATCTAATCTTACTGCATTGTGGTCAGAAAAGATGCTTACAATGATTTCAATTTTTTTGAATTTACCAAGGCTAGATTTATGGCCCAGGATGTGATCTATCCTCAAGAAGGTTCCATGTGCACTTGAGAAAAGGGTGAAATTCCTTGTTTTGGGGTGAAATGTCCTATAGATATCAATTAGGCCTAACTAGTCTATTGTGTCATTTAAAGTTTGTGTTTCCTTGTTAATTTTCTGTTTAGTTGATCTATCCATAGGTGTGAGTGGGGTATTAAGGTCTCCCACTATTATTGTATTACTGTTAATTTCCCCTTTCGTACTTGTTAGCATTTGCCTTACATATTGTGGTGCTCCTGTGTTGGATCCATATATATTTATAATTGTTACATCTTCTTCTTGGATTGACCCTTTGATCATTATTTAGTGTCCTTCTTTGTCTCTTTTCACAGCCCTTGTTTTGAAGTCTTTTTTATCTGATATGAATATTGCTACTCCTGCTTTTGTTTGTCTGTTTGTTTGTTTTGTTTTCCATTTACATGAAATATCTTTTTCCAGCCCTTCACTTTCAGTGTGTATGTGTCCCTTGTTTTTAGGTGGGTCGACAGGGAGGTCTGGTGTGCTGTGATTCATGGGGTCACAAAGAGTCTGACACGACTGAGTGACTGAACTGACCTGACATTGTAGATAGCATATATATGTGTCTTCTTTCTATATCCATTCAGCCAGTCTTTGTCTTTTGGTTTGGACATCCAACCCATTTACATTTAAGGTAATTATTGATAAGTATGATCCCGTTGCCATTTACTTTGTCATTTTGGGTTTGAGTCTATAAACCGTTTCTGTGTTTCCTGTCTAGAGAAGATCCTTTAGCATTTGTTGAAGAGCTGGTTTGGTGGTGCTGAATTTCTCAGCTTTTGCTTGTCTGTAAAGCTTTTGATTTCTCCTTCATATTTGAATGAGATCCTTGCTGGGTACAGTCATCTGGGTTGTATGTTTTTCTCTTTCATCAGTTTAAGTATGTCCTGCCATTCCCTTCTGGCCTGAAGAGTTTCTATTGAAAGATCAGCTGTTATTCTTATGAGAATCCCCTTGTGTGTTATTTGTTGTTTTTCCACTGCTGCTTTTAATATTTATTTTTTGTGTTTGATCTTTGTTAATTTGATTAATATGTGTCTTGGGGTGTTTCACCTTGGTTTTGTCCTGTGAGACTCTCTGGGATTCTTGGACTTGGGTGACTATTTCTCCATTTTAGGGAAGTTTTCAACTATTATCTCTTTAAGTATTTTCTCATGGCCTTTCTTTTTGTCTTCTTCTTCCGGGACTCCTATGATTCGAATGTTGGGGAGTTTCACATTGTCCCAGAGGTCCCTGAGGTTGTCCTCATTTCTTTTAATTCTTTTTTCCTCTGTGCTTCATTTATTTCTACCATTCTATCTTCTACCTCACTTATCCTATCTTCTGCCCCCTTTAAACTACTGTTGGTTCCCTCCAGAGTGTTTTTGACCTAATTTATTGCATTATTCGTTATTGACTGACTCTTTTTTATTTCTTCTAGGTCCTTGTTAAACATTTCTTGCATCTTCTCAATCCTTGTCTCCAGGCTATTTATCTGTAACTCCATTTTGTTTTCAAGATTTTGGTTCATTTTTACTATCACTTTTCTGAATTCTTTTTCAGGGAGACTCCCTGTCTCCTCCTCTTTTGTTTGGTTTGTTTCCTCCTCCTTTGTTTGGTTTGGTGGGCTTTTATCATGTTCCTTTACCTGCTGAGTATTTCACTGCCTTTTCTTCTTATTTAGATTGCTGTGTTTGGGGTGGCCTTTCTGTATTCTGGCAGTTTGTGGTTCCTCTTTATTGTGGAGGTTCCTTCTTGTTTGTGGGGTTGGACGAGCAGCTTGTCAAGGTTTCCTGGTTAGGGAACTTGCGTCGGTGTTCTGGTGGGTGGAGCTGGATTTCTTCTCTCTGGAGTGTAATGAAGTGTCCGGTAGTGAGTTTTGAGATGTCTATGAGTTTGGTGTGACTTTGGGCAGCCTGTATACTGAAGCTCAGGGCTATGTTCCTGCATTGCTAGAGAATATGTGTGGTATGTCTTGTTCTGGAACTTATTGGCTCTTGGGTGGTGCTTGGTTTCAGTGTAGGTATGGAGGCCTTTGGATGATCTCTTATCAATGAATGTTCCCTGGAGTCAGGAGTTCTCTGGTGTTCTCAGGTTTTGGGCTTAAGTCTCCCACCTCTGGTTTTCAGTCTTATTCTTACAGTAGCCTCAAGACTTCTCCATCCATATAGCACTGATGATAAAACTTCTAGGTTAATGGTGAAAACATTCTCCACAGTGGGGGACACCCAGAGAGGTTCACAGAGTTACATGGAGAAGAGAAGAGGGAGGAGGGAGATAGCGGTGACCAGGAGGAGAAGAGGGGGAATCAAAAGGGGAGAGAGCAAGCTAGCCAGTAAACAATTCCCTATGTGCTCTCCACAGTCTGGAACCCTAAGGGAGGTTCATGGAGTTCCATAGAGAAGAGGAGAGAGAGGAAGGAGATAGAGGTGGCAAGAAGGAGAAGAGGGGGAATCAAAAAGGGGAGCTATAGATCTAGGCTGTATTCTGTTCCCTAAGTGTTCTCAACAGCCTGGGACACACACAGAGATTTACAGAGTTGGCTTGAGAAGAGAAGGGGGAAAGAGGATATAGAGGTGACCTGGAAGAGAAAACAGAGAGTCAACAGTGGGAGAGAGTAATCAAGCCAGTAATCACACTCCTAAGTAAAAATGCGTACTGAAGATTGGATTCTTAAATGTACAAAATTGATAACAAATACTGTAAAGCAAAGATTAAAAAAAAAATCTAGAGTCGAGGTTAGACTCTCAAAAATGCAATATCATTTTAAAAAATCACAAAATGTATAAGAAATATATATGAAGTTTGCTTTAAAAATAGGATCTATTTTGCAATGTAATAGTAGTTTATGAAAATGAAAATTAAAGGAATAATAGAGGAATTTTTAAAAAGGAAAGAAAAATTTTAATTTAAAAAATGATAGTAAAAATATAGGAGTTTCTCTGGAGCTGTTGCGGGCAGTGTGGGGTCAGTTCAGTTTCAGATAGTTCCTTGTTCCAGCTTATATTTCTCAAGATCTCTAGGCCCCTTCCAATGTAGTCGGTGTTAATGACAGGGATTTTAATCTGTGGCACCTATCACTTCCAAGGCGGTTCCCTGTGTTTATTTGGCTTCTTCTGTTTGCAGGTCTCTTCAGTGTCTAATTTCCGACCTGACACAAGGGGGCGAAGGTGATCTCTTGTTTAGGCTCACTTGTTCAGTGATGCTGTGGGGAGGGAGGAACATGGCAAACAAATATCACAGGTGTGTGTGGGGCATGCTCACAGTGTCTCAGCCACACAGGGTTTGCCCCTGCTCACGGCGTGTGTGCTTTCCCAGTCTACACTGCTCGGGCTTCAGGTTGCTCTGCATGGAGCGGGCCCTGGGTTCCATGCACTTCCCAGGTCTAAGCTGCTCAGGTTCAGGTTCTCGGGTACTCCACAAAAGCACAGACTTGGTTGGGCCTGTGTTTTGTGCCCTTCCTTGATCCGAGCAGCTCAGGAGACCAGGTGCTTGGCGAGCGCACTCTCCTAAGGTGCGGTGCGACTTATCACTTCCCCGGTCCCAGCCGCTTGGTTTCTGGGGCACACCTATCTCCGGTGGGCGGTGTGACTTTTCTGGGGAGCTGATCTCTGGCTGCGACCCTGCCGGCGGATGTTAACCTCTGAGAATCTCAGGAAGTCTTGGTTAGAAACTGGAAGCCTGTTTGCAGTTTGGTAGGGCATGCCCTCTCTGGGGCCGAGATTGCCTCCAGCTGGAGATGGCTGGTCCGCAGACAGCTAGCTCTCCTCTGGTATTTGCTCAGTCCTTTGTTCTGTGAGCAGGCCGGCAGTGCCTTAGGTTTGGGCTTTTCACAGAATAGTTCTCTCTCTCTCTCTTTATTTCCCTCTCTCTCTCTAGCTATCCCACCGTTTAGGTTTCTATCTCACATTAGCTCCCTCAGATTGCCCTGAAAGCATTCAGGCCCAGTCCTTACCCTAAGCAATGCAGCCTGCTCCTCCACATTCAGCCCCTGCTTGCTGGTGGCAGAGGAAAGCATCTGGGATACTTCTCAGCTGGGAGTAGCTGTTAGGGATGTAACTTGGGTTTTATTTATTTTTCCTCCTGGTTTTGTTGCCCTCTGAGATTCCAAAACTCCCCACAGACCCACCGGTGAGAGGGTTTCCTGGTGTTTGGAAACTTCTCTTTTAAGAATCCCTTCCCAGGAAGGATCTCTGTGCCTGGATAAGGAAATGGCAACCCACTCCAGTATTCTTGCCTGGAGAATCCCATGGATGGAGGAGCTTAGTGGGCTACAGTCCACGGGTCGCAGAGAGTCGGATAGGACTGAGTGACTTCACTTTCACTTTCCCTTTCCTGGGATGGATCTCTGTCCCTAACTATTTTGTCTCTCTTTTTATCTTTTATATTTTGTCCTACCTCCTTTTGAAGACGATGGGCTGCTTTTCTGGGTGGCTGATGTCCTCTGCCAACGTTCAGAATTTGTTTTGTGGAGTTTGCTCAGCGTTCAAATGTTCTTTCGATGGATTTGTGGTGGAGAAAGTGGTCTCCCCATCCTATTCCTCTGCCATCTTTGCCTCACCCCCCCTACCCCCCATCTGCCACCTCCTTCAGCCTTCTAAAGTCCTGCTCTGCTTAAGGCAGGAAAGTGGTGAATTAGGATATCTGTTTTTGAATGAGTAGGGACTGCTGTTAATATTCCTATATCTCTAATTCAGGTACCAGCCAGACTGGAATTTAAGCAAGAACGAGAAAACAGAAGACAAAATTCAGATGAAGCCTCTAGTCAAGGAAAATCCTCTGGACTCTGAACCTGAAGCAGGAAGCTCAAAGACTCTCAAGAGTCTGTGGTTGCCTATCAGCATCATCCCCACCCAGGAATCTGCCCAGATTGTCTATGGATGTGCCTTCCTGCTTGGTGAGCACTGGGACGTCTCTTTGGTCATATATTGAAATTGACAGGATGGAGTGAGAGTGTGTGTCCTGTCAGTGGAGGAGTGTGGCAGATATGATGGCCCTTGCTGATACTGCTGGTTTCTGGGAGGGATGTGACCAGAGGTCCTGACGTCTTTGTCTTCTGGGTCCAGCCTGTTCTCCTCCTCCTTGACCCTTGCAGTTCTCCCGCTGATTATCCTGAGCCTGATCCTGGCCCAGTGGCCCAGCCAGCTGTTCTCTGGAGATCTTGTGTTTACAACAGTGGCTGTGCTGCTGCTGCTGCTCACCACTGGGGTCACAGCCATCATCTGGAGGCAGCCCCAGGACCCCTCTCCTCTTCCATTCAGGGTAAGTGAGCTGATGTGTCCATAGTGTCCACCTTGGGTGAATGAGGTCTGTGTCCTTTGATGGCAAAATGTCCTTTCCTGGACAGGGAATGAGGGGAGTTACTGAAACCAATGGACTCTTCCCTGATCCACCCTCAGGGCTTTGCATACATAATCTCAGTAGGCACTGAATGCACAGCCCGAGGAGGACGGGAGCCTCCCACCCACGTGGGGTAGGGTCCCCTTTAAGACACCTGGGCTGTGTTCAGGGACGAGCTGCCTCTGTCCACAGGTCCCTGCTCTGCCTGTCCTCCCGCTGGTCAGCATCTTTGTGAATGTTTACCTGATGATGCAGACGACCTCTGGGACCTGGGCCCTGTTTGGCATCTGGAATGCCATTGGTAAGTTGCTTTCTGGGATAAAGAGGTTACTTGAATGACTGAACTCAATATCTTTCTACTATTTCTCCCCACACTGTATCAGATGCCATAGAAGGTCTACTGGGCATTTGTAAGTGAGGAGAGCACCTACATTTCCTTCTCATCGTCTCATCTCCCTTCTAGGGTTTCTCATATACTTTGGATATGGGATCCGACACAGCCTGGCAGGGAACAATCATCAACAGCCACCAGCCACCAGCCTCCACCTCCCAGACTCTTGACAAAAATATCCCTGGTGCTGAGTCATCTTAACCACAGGAAGTAGATGTTGCAAGGAATCCCTCCATGCCCTGGCAGATCTGCTGGTGCAAGGACACTGTGAGCCTTGGTGGAGTGTGAAGGTTGAGGCATCTAAAGCCCTGTATTTGTTGCTTGTGGAGAAAGTGACTGGACTGTTGTGCAATTTTCGGTAAACTTTTCAAAGCATACTATACATACTTATAAGTGCATGCTTCAGAAGTGTGCAGCAAGATGAATTTTCACAAAGTACCACAATGTAAGCAGCAATGAGAGGAAGAAATAAATTATTATGGGCACATTAGAAGCACCTTCTTGTACTTATTTCTAACAAGAACACAGAGACTGCCCCATTGGAAGGAAACTCAGGAGAGGACGAATTATGTGAAGAGTTATACTCCAGGGACTTCCCTGGCAGTCCAGTGGCTAAGACTCCACAATCCCAGTGCAGCGGGCATGGGTTCGACCCCTGACTGGGGAACAAAACTCTGCATGCCTAATGGTGTAGCTAAAAAAAAATGGTTTAAAACTGACTGACTTTACCCCCGTAGCTTCCCCTTATTAAAATGCAGGTGGACCACACAGGCAAGAGAATCTCTGGTTGCAGGTGGGTCACTTGAGCAACACAGTGTCCTGGAGAAAATAGGAAGTCAGCAGGCTTGCAGCAATGGAAAAATGACTGTGACTTCCTGCCTTAACAATTAACTGAGATTGTTTCCCTTTAAGATGGTCATGGCTGAGCAGAACTGTCTTAGATGCAAGTCCACCTTTCCTCAGATCACTGGCTTAAGCATCTTTCTGCTCAATGAAAGCTTGCCCCATGGTTTATTGTCTGTTGAGCAGCAAGTGGCTGAACCTGCATTTGGTTAGAAATCTAACTCCGGGTGCAGAATAGCCAATCAGTCCATATGGGTCATCATGTCTCTGAGTGAATATGCTCAGGGTGAATCTTCTATCTTCAAGAGCAAAGAGTGAAAATGGTTACTTATAGTTAGGATGGCCTAATGCTGGAGCTTGGGCTGTTGCATATTTTAAAGGATTTATACCCTTATGACTTTTGTCATTTGTTCAATGGGTCTGGTTGGGTAGACTTTATTAAGGCACAGAGAGTTTGGACAATGTGGAAAAAACTAGGTACCAAATTCCTGTAAAATTGTGTTGTTGATGTTCAATTGCCAAGTCATGCAGACTCTTTGTGACCTCATGGACTGCAGCATGTCAGACTTCCCTGTCCTTCACTATCTCCTGGAGTTTGTTCAAACTCATGTCCACTTAGTCGGAAACCCCCTGAGAGATTTCTTTATTCTGAGAATTGAAAAAGTCAGGGTTCTCTCAATTCTTTCAGAATCAATCAGTAGGCCGGTCTTAGTGATGTGTGTGTTTACAAAGTCAAGTCTCACCCTTTGTGACCCCATGGACTGTAGCCTGCCAGGCTCCCTTGTCCATGGGATTCTCCAGGCAAGAATATTGGAGTGGGTTGCTGTTTTCTCTTCCAGGGAATCTTCTCGATGCAGGGATAAAACTGGTGTCTTCTGCTTGGCAGGCAAATTCTTTACCAGTGAGCCACCTGGGAAGCCCTTGAGAAGGGATCTACTCATCCTTATCCTCAAAATAGATGTTCTTTACCCCAGGGGTTAAAGTAGTGAGCTGTGAGGGTTGGACAATGCAGTCTTGCTTCACACCTAGTTCTGGCTGAACCATGGATAAGCCAAATTGACCTCCCCTCAATATGTGAACATTTTCTCCATCCATCACCAACAGATAAAAATCTTAGAACCCCATGATTCAGCAATTCTACTTTTGATGATATATATATACCCAGAAGAACTGAAAGCACACTCTGGAAGAGATATTTGTACACCCATGTTCACAGCAGCATTATTTGCAATAACTCAAGCATGAGAGCAATCCATGTGCCCAGTGACTGAGAAATAGATGGACTGATGTGTCAAGCACAAATAATAGAGTATTCTTCATCATTAAAAAGGAAGGGGATCCTAACACATGCTACAACATGAAGGAACCTCATGAACTCATTCTTCTAAGTGAAATAAACCTGACAGGAAAGGACAAATATTCTGTGATTCCACTTAAATGGAGTATCTGGAGTGGTCAGATTCATCAAGACAGAGAGGAGAAGGGTAATTTCCCAGAACTGGTGGAGGAGAACTAGCTCAGCTGGAATTCCATCACCTCTACCAGCTTTGTTCTTAGTGATGCCTCCTAAGACCCACTTCACTTCACTTCCAGGATGTCTGGCTCTAGGTGAGTGATCACACCATCATGGTTATCTGGGTCATTATGATCTTTTTTGTACAGTTCTTCTGTGTATTCTTGTCACCTCTTCATAATATCTTCTGCTTCTGTTAGGTCCATACTGTTTCTGTCCTTTATTGTGCCCACCCATTTTTGCATGAAATGTTCCTTTGGTATCTCTAGTTTTCTTGGAGAGATCTCTAGTCTTTCCCATTCTATTGTTTTCCTCTATTTCTTTGCATTGATCACTTAGGAAGGCTTTCTAATCGCTCCTTGCTATTCTTTGGAACTCTGCATTCAGATGGATATTACCTTTCCTTTTCTCCTTTTCTAAGTTATTTCTAAGGCCTCCTCAGACAACCATTCTGCCTTTTTGCATTTTCTTTTCTGGGGATAGTCTTAATCACGGCTGTGAAAGTGCTGCACTTAGTATGCCAGCAAATTTGGAAAACTCAGCAGTGACCACAGGACTGGAAAAGATCAGTTTTCATTCCAATATCAAAGAAAGGCATTTCCAAGGAATGTTCAAGCTACTGCATAATTGCACTCATCTCACACGCTAGCAAAGTAACGCTCTAAGTTCTCCAAGCTAGGCTTCAACAGTACGTGAAACAAGAACTTCCAGATGTTGAAGCTGGGAATCTGGGGGTTGAAGAGATCTTAGGCTTCCCTGGTGGCTAAGACAGTAAAGAATCTACCCGCAATGCAGGAGCTGGTGCTGCTGCTAAGTTGCTTGAGTCATGTCTGACTCTCTGCAGCCCCCTAGACAGCAGCCCACCAGGGTCCCCCATCCCTGGGATTCTCCAGGCAAGAACACTGGGATGGGTTGCCATTTCCTTCTCCAATGCATGAAAGTGAAAAGTGAAAGTGAAGTAGCTCAGTCGTGTCCGACTCTTAGCGATCCCATGGACTACAGTCCACTAGGCTCCTCCGTCCATGGGATTTTACAGGCAAGAGTACTGGAGTGGGATGCCATTGCCTTCTCCAGCAATGCAGGAGACCAAGGTTCAATTCCTGGGTCTTCCTGATCCCCTGGAGAAGGGAATGGCACCCCACTCTAGTATTTTTGCCTGGAATATCCCATGCACAGAGGAGCCTGTTGGGCTACAGTCCATGAGTTTGAAATTGGACACAACTGAGAAACTAACCTAAAGAGCCCTGGCCTAAGGTATCCAGGAGGAAGGGCTCTTGGGGCCCAGGACTTGTCATATTAAGGGAGGAGTCCAGTATACCTGGCTGAACACACCTTACCCACGTTCTTTCTTGCTTCTTCTCTCATGATAGCTTCGGCCTCTGGGTTCTGGAGGGTTTGTGCCTTTCAGCCCTAATGGGCTTCTCCGAGGAGCAGCTTTATGTTTCTACATGTTTATTGGTTTTGATTCCATTGTCACTACAGGTAACACGGTCACTGTGTGTCCCATCCAGGGTGTGGCCTCCGATTGGGCTCACATGAGCATAGGGGTTTCTTTTGGAAGTCAACAGGAAAGGGGATTTTGTGCTTTCCCTCTGGTGTGTTTCCTGACCCAGTATTTCCTCTAATCCTGCAGGGGAGAAAGCCCAAAATCCTCAGTGGTCCATCCGCATCAGCATCGTGGTCTCAGTCTTGATCTGCTTTGTGGTGTATTTTGGTGTCTCAGCAGCTCTCACCCTCATGGTGCCCTACTACCAAATTCACCCTGACAGCCCCTTTCTACAGGCTTTTCTCCATGTTGGGTGGGGCCCTGCCAGATATATCGTGGCTGTTGGCATCCTCTGTGCTCTTTCATCCAGGTCAGTGTCTTGGTTTTCTCCTCGTTGACTGTCAGATGCTCGTGTATCCCAGCCCTTGGGATTGAGAGACAAGAGAGAAAGACACCTTACCCCATGTAGATGAGGGAGCAGATGCCTTGGTCTCTCCTGCTTCTGCACATTCTCACCCCTCTCTGTTTTCTTTTCCAGACTCCTGAACACCGATTTGCCATGTCTTGGTTGATCTACACAATGGCAGAGGACGGGCTCCTTTTCTGATTTCTTGCCCAGATCAATGCCCATACATGTATCCACATCAGGGTCATCACGATTTCTGGAAACCTTGCAGGTAGATAAACAAAACCACTCCCTTTGGATTATCTTCCTTGGCTTGCATATTTCCAGCTATTTCTCACTCCATCCCCCCACCTTGTTTAGGTCCTCCCTCTAGGGGGGCTCTTCCATTTGGAGCTACTCTTCCATTTCAGTCATCTGATGGATCTCATGTCACTTCGGTCCCTGCTTGCTAACTTGGTGGTCGATTTTTCTGTCCTTGTGCTCAGGTGAGACTCCACTCCACCCTGACTGGGGGTCTTTGACTTGTGGGGATTGATGGGGGCTAATCCTCTCTGCCTCATGCTGCCTTCTAGATGTTCTGCTCTGCTTTTGTGAAAAAAGAGATGGATTTGACTATGTGATGTTGGGTGAGTAGGGACTGCTGTTCATGTTGCCATCATACCTCTAATTCAGGTATCACTCAGACCAGAATTTAAGCAAGAACCAAAAAACAGAGGAAGAAACTGAGATGGAGCTTGTAGTCAAAGAAAGGTCTTTGGACTCTGTACTTGAAGCCAGCACCTTAAGTTTTCTAAAGAGTCTGTGGTTCCCTCCCAGCACCATCCCCACCCGGAAATCTGGCCAGATTGTCTATGGATGTGCCTTCCTGCTTGGTGAGCAGTGGGACTTCTCTTTGGTGGTATTCTGAAATTTCCAGGATGGGTAGGAGTGTATATTTGTCAGTTGAGGTGTCTGGGAGATATGATGGCCCCTCCTGATGTGGGCAGCCTGGGGAGGGATGTGACCCGAGGTCCTGACATCTTTGGCTCCTGGGTCCAGCCTGTTCTCCTCCACCTTGACCCTTGCAGTTCTCCTGCTGATTATCCTCAGCCTGATCCTGGCCCAGAGGCCCAGCCAGGTGTTCTCTGGAGACCCCGTGCTCACAACAGTGGCTGTGCTGCTGCTGCTGCTCATCACTGGGGTCACGGTCATCATCTGGAGGCAACCCCAGGACCCCACTGCTCTTCACTTCAAGGTAGGTACCTCGTGTGCCCAAAGTGTCCTCCTTGAGTGAAGGAGGTCTGCGTGCTTTAGGTCTAAGCTTCCTTTGCTGGACCAGGGAGGAAGGGGAGTTGCTGAAACCTATGGACCCTTCCCTGATCCACACTCAGTGCTTTACATACACGATCTGAGTAGGCACTGAACACACAGCCTGAATTGCTCTGAACTTGTCCCTCCCACATGGAATAGGGACTCCCTTTCAGATATCTAGGGTGTGTTCAGGGATGACCTGACTCTTCCCTCAGGTCCCTGCTCTGCCTTTCCCCCCTGGTGAGCATCTTTGTGAACATTTACCTGATGGAACACATGACCACTGGGGCCTGGGTCCTATTTGGCATCTGGATGGGGATTGGTAAGTGACTTTTTGGAGTAAAGAGGCCTCTTGGGTGACTGAACCCAGTCCTCTTCCTACCACCTCTCCCCTAAACTGTGTCAGCTGCCATAATAGGAGGCCTATTGGGTATTTATAAGTGAGGAGAGCGCCTGCTTTTACTTCTCACTGTCTCATTTACCTACTAGGATTTACCATATACTTGGTATATGGGATCCGATACAACATGGAGGAGAACACTGAGCAACACAGCAGCCTCCACCTCCCAAATGCTGGACAAAAACATCGCTGGTGCTGAGTCATCTTAACCGCAGGAGAGAGATGCTGCGTGGAATCCCTCCATGCCCTGGAGGATCTGCTGGTTTGAAGGGCACTGTGAGCCTCTATGGACTGTGAAGGCAGAATGCATTTACAGCCGTGTATTTATTGCTAGTGGACAAAATGACTTTAATGCTGCAAATGCTGAAGGAAACACTTAAAAGCATAATACACATCCAGAAAAGAGGATTTTCATGAAAAATGTAACCAGAAACCAGAGGAAGAAATAAGATGTTAACTTGAACATAAGCAGTTCCTTCTTGTGCCTGTTTCCAGTGAAAATACATACATTGTCACATGGGAAGGAAACACAGTTAACCATATATTGTGACAAGAGCTGTACTTCAGGGGGTTTCCCTGGCAGTCCAGTGGTTAAGACTTGCCTTTTAATGCAGGGGGTGCAGGTTCAATCCCTGGTCATGGGACTAGGATCCCATATGCCTCATGGCCAAAAAACCAAAACATAAAGCAGAAGCAATAAAGACTTTACAAATATTTTTAAAATCTTTAAAAAAAAAAAAAAAGAGTTGCACTTGAGGGAATTCCCTGGAGGTCCAGGATTTAGGACGCAGCACTTTCACGGCCATGGATGGCCAGGGTTCATTCCCTGGTTGGGGAACTAAGATCCTGTAAACTGTGCAGTGTGGCCAAAAAATAAGAAAAAAAACATAAATGCAAATCTTAAAAAAGAGTTGCATTTTAAACATGAGAAAGCAGACGGGTTGGAAGCAGAAGGAGAGGAAGAGATACACTGTGCAAACAGTACCACAAGAAAGATGCATAGCCATATTAATATCAGATGAAGGAGAATTTAAGAAAAAGAGAATAATAACAGATAAAATGGATTATTTTACTGCGGAAGAGAAATGGTCATTTTCATCTTTCCCTCCAGCTTTACTGAGACATATATCACACTGTGTAATAAGCACTTTACTTTTCCCTGTCACAGACTCTTAGAATTGCATAGTAGAGGTGATGAGGAAAGTTCTTTAATTGGAAAAATAAAAACCCTGCATTGCCAGAAGTGAGGAAGGAGGGTGGGAAGTAATGGTTGGCTGATGAGTGGTTATGGCTGGGTGGAACTAAAAGATAGGAAGTGAAACTAGAGAAGTAAAAACCAAAAGGTGTCACTGAAGAAAATAATGCTTGAAACTGAGATTATGGACATGGAAGACATTGGTAATCATGAAGTAGAGGACTGTTTGTGGGAATGAGCAACTGCGGTAGAGAGAAGGGGGGATGGAGGTCAAGAAACTGAGCAGCAAATTTGCTAAATGAATTTAAAAATAGAAGATGAACAGGAAAATTCTGCATGTTCACCGTCTTGCAAGGTCTACTGAAATACAGGCTGGGAAACAATGGAGAGTGAAACTGTCGGGTGAAACTCCGATGGAAGAGGCTGACATCACCTGATTGCTGTTCTTCCCTTACCGCTGGGGGACAACCAGATATCCCATGTTACCCAGTGTGCTGTAACAGGCAACACAGAACACCGCCTGGAGCACAGTCCTGATGAAAAGCTGAATCAGAAAGTCATCAAGCCTCTAGATCAACTACAGCTCATCATGAATATAAGGGATAGATTCACATTTCCACGGAAAACACAATCAGCCAAAACCAGAATGTTGACAATTCCCCAGGGCAGAAGAATGGTCCAGTACTTATACCAGTTTAAATGGTATGACCCACAGCCACAAACAGGAATGCATTTGACTCAGTTCTAATGAGGTGGATGGATGTAGAACCTTTAATACAGAGTGAAGTAAGTTGAAAAAAGAACAAATATTCTACATTAACGCATATGTATGGAATCTAGAAAGGTGGTGGTACTGATGAACCTATCTGTAGGGCAGCAGTAGAGACGCAGACATAGAGAAGCAACTGTGTCCACAGTGGGGGATGGAGAGGGTGGGACAAATTGAGAGAGGAGCATTGAAACATTTCCATTACCAGGTGTAAAATAGATCACTAATGGGAAGTTGCTCTATAACCCAAGGAGCTCAGACCCAGTGCTCTGTGACAATCTAGAGGGGTGGATGGGGTGGGAGGTAGGAGAGGAGGCCCAAGAGGGAGGGGACATAGGTGTACCTATGGCTGATTCATGGCGATGTATGGCGGAAACCAATAAACCATTGTAAAGCAATTATCCTCCAATTAAAAATTTAAAAAAAAAAAAAAGGTGTGTGAAATGGATTCCAGATAAACTGTCTCCAATGCCCCCTATTGTTAAAGTGGGGAGTGGAGCTTTTTCCTTCTAAGGCTCTGATGCCTATTTTAGTTCCTGGCACATAGTCGTCTCTATGGCAACGTTAAATGCCTGAACGCTGTCCACTACTTCCTTTACTTGGCCACACATTTTATGCAGTAGCAACATCATATTGTGGAAACAGTTAAACTTTGCTGCTCTTGGAACAAAAACACTTCCCCCCTTTATCCTCTTAGGTTTTTGGACCGAAGTCTGCAAAAAAGACACAGAAAAAACAAATTACCAGGAAGAAGGATTATATACAGGAGACAACAAAAGTATGACTTGCTAAATGATTAAAGCTACAGGCTTCGGTACCTAACTCAGTAGAGGGGTGTAGGGAGAAAAGGCTTTTATGGGAAGAATAAATGGATTTCTTTGGGAAAGACAAATAAATTAAGAAATTAGAGATGAGATGCTTTGTAATAATATTTGTCTCTGCAGGTGTGAGTGGTCTTTCCAGCTTCTTCAGGCTAGAAAACTCCGAGAGAGCAAAATTAACAACAACAAAAAAATGTAAATGTCTCTGTTTTTAATTGGAGGATAATTGCCTTACAACTTTGTATTGGTTTCTGCCATATGTCTTTATGAATCAGCCCTGGGTAGACCTGTGTCCCCTCCCTCTTGAACCTCCCATCCTATCCCACCCCTCTAGGTGTCACAGAGCATCAGGTCTGAGCTCCCTGCATCATATGGCAACTTTCCACTGGCCATCTGCTTTACACATGGTCACGTGTATGTCTCCATGCTACTCTCTCAATGCCTCCCACCCTCTCCTTCCCCCACTGTGACCACAATTATTGTCCTAGTTTTACTCACCATTGGACCCTTGGGAGCCATTTGGGCGCACCCTCTGCTCAGAGAGGGACTTTCTGGCAGCCATATGTACCAGAACTTTCTGCTTTGAGTCTGATGAGGGAGGCTCCAAGAAGGCTTCTTTCTGCATCTGTCGCATCTCCAATGTCTTCTTTTAAAGTAATCCTCCTGGCTACTGAGCCTGTGCTCTAGAGCCCCTGTGCCACAGCTGAAGCCTGTGACCCTAGGATCTGAGCTCCCCAACAACAGAAGCCTGAGCACCGTGACTAGAGAGCAGCCGCCCCATCAATGCAAATGGAGAAAGCCCCCGCAGCACGAAGACCCTGCCCAGCCAACAAGAAACACAGAAGTGGCTCAGACGGTCAAGACTCCGCCTGCAATGCAGGAGACCCTGGTTCAAACACAGGGTTTGGGAAGATCCCCTGGAGAAGGAAATGGCAATCCACTCCAGTATTCTTGCCTGGAGAATCCCATGGACAGAGGACCCTGGCGGGCCATAGTCCATGGACTCACAAAGAGTCAGACACAACTGAATGACTAACACCAGATTATTTTTTTAAACCAGCTTTGGGGGTTCACGTGCATCCTCACTCAACCAACTAAAACTTTCTGAAATAGGTTAAGCCTCTTTCATCTCGTGTGGCTGTTTTTTTTTGTTTTTTTTTAACTTACAATATTGTAAATCAACTATGCTTCAATGTTAAAAAAGGAAGCAAATGTGAGAGTCCATCGAGTGCTGTGTTTTGGTCTCCTTTTGCTGCTTTGTGCCCAGTGTTTTAGCACATGGGTCACTTGACTCGGGTCAGAATCTAGTCAACACTTCACTAGCATCCTCCAAAGCTGCAATATTCCTCTCTCACTCTCGGGTTTTCCTTCCAGGAGGAGCAGGGCTCCTGATCTCGTGCATCATTTTCCTTCTCCATCTCTGTGCTCAGCTCTCCCAGCAAACAGAGCTCCCTGAAGAAGCAGACCAAGTCACACCCCCTTTACCCTCTTCCATCCTTTGTGCAAGGCTGGATGCACGTGAGATGCTGGTTCCATGTCTGTTACTTGAATTAACATCAGAGTCCTTAAGTTCCCCTTCTCCTGGTTGGGGTCCAGCTGGGCTTGTGTGTCCCCCCACACTGGAGTGTCTCAGGTCATGTGCAGACAGTGGGGAGCCCAGCAAGAGGACTGGGAGGGAGCAGGGTTGTAATTCGGGTCCCAAGTCTTATAGCTCACACGTCTCATGGTCCTTTATGATCAAATGAGTTCAAGTGTCCATGGAAAGACTCAATTAACAATCTAACAGGAATAAAAGAGTTTTACTTGAGCCAAGCTGAGCACTATAGCCTAGGAGGCAGCCTCTTAAGTAACTCTGAAAAACTGATCTGGTTTTCTCTTCTTTTTTGGCCCTGCTGCATGGCATGTGGGAGGAGGGGAGTGTGCACGGTCCTTAGTCCAAACCAGGGATTGAACCCATGCCCTCTGCAGTGAACACCCAGAGCACTGCCAGGGAATTCTCAGAACTGTCCCACTGAAGCATGGTTTCCAGCACAGTCTTATGCCCCATCCAACAGAGAACATACATCACACACGACAGGGTGTATTCCTTCAAGTTTCAAAAAGAAACAGGCTTAGTATGTAGACAGTGAGACAGCAGGGCCCTGGTGTCCAGGAAGGGAACCTTATCTTGGCGGGAGTGTTAACATGGACGCCATGAGAATGGAGATGCTCATTCTTATCTTCACACCAGATGCTCTTGACCTCAATGGTTAAAGCAGATGAGCTGTGGGGGTTAGACAGGCTGGTTTAGTTCACACACAGTTCAAGATGAACCATGTATAAGCAAAATGACTTTCCCATACCTCAATATGTGAACATCTTCTCCATCACAAGCAGATAAAAATCTTAGAACTTTATGCTCTAGCAATTCTACCTCTGAGGATATACCAAAAAGAACTGAGAGTGCACCCATGGTCATAGCAGCATTTTTCACAATAATTAAAACGTGAAGACAACCCAAGTGCCCACTGACCAAAGAATGGATAAGCCAATGTGATAGGTACCAATAATAGAGTATTACTCAGCACTAGAAAGGAAAGGAATTCTAACACATGATGGATGCAGCTTGCAGATATCATACGCGGTAAAATAAGCGTGACTACACTTGAGAACTATTGTGTGATTCCATTTAAGTGAAGTCTCTAGAGTCATCAGATTCACAGAGACAGAAAATAGAATGGTGATTGCCAGGAACTGGAAAAGGAAAAAGAAGGAATTGTTGTTTAATAGGAACAGAGATTCAGCATTGCCAGATGACAAATGTTCTGGAATTTGGTTGCACAAAATATGAATATACCTAACATGACTGAGGGGCTTTCCAAGTGGCACTAGTGGTGAAGAACCCGGGTGCCCATGCAAGACATGTAGGAGACCTGGATTCAATCCCTGGGTTGGGAAGATCCCCTGGAGGAGGAAATGGCAACCCACTCCAGTATTCTTGCCTGGAGACTCCCATGGGCAGAGCAGTTTGTGGCGGGTTGCAAAGAGTCAGACACGACTCAAGTGACTTAGCACACACACACACACACACACACACACACACACACAAAACATGATTGAACTGGACATGTAACATGAATTAAACGGTAAATTTTGTTGTGTGTACTTTACTACAACAAAGAAAACAGCTCAGGGCCTTCCCTGGTGGTAGAGAATCTGCTCGTCAATGCAGCGGACTCAGGTTTGACCCCTGATCAAGGAAGATTCAACATGGTGTGGAGCAACTAAACCTGTGCCCTGCAATTCCTGAGCCCGTTCTTAGAGCCAGGACTACTGAGGCCACAAGACACAGCTAGTGCAGCCCGCCCGCCCCAGAGCCCGTGCTCCACAACAAGAGAAGTCGCAGCCGTGAGAAGGTCCTGCACCGCCACAGAGTAGCCCCCACTCGCTGCCACTAGAGAAAGCCTGCACGCAGCCACAGAGACCAAGCATACCAATCAATAACCTAATTAATAAAAAATCATCTTAACTACTTAAAAAAAAAAAAGAAAACCCTCTCAGAACCTCCCCTGAGGGTAACCACACAGGAGTCAGGGCTGATAGCAACACGGTAGATGGTCCCCGCCCTCCCAGCCCCATCTCCACCCATCGACCCAGGGGTGAGGACTGTCTGCTGTGCTCAGGACTTCCTGCTTCGGTTCTTGGAGATGTCTCAGCTCCAGCCCCACATGATTACCCTCAGCCTCCGTGACTGACCCAGTGCTCCAGGCTCTGCTCCAAGGATCCAGTAAGTCTTGGGTCACCCTCTTCTGTGGGAGACTGGGCACTGAGTTCACATCCTCCTAAAGAGACTTCTGCAACCCCAGAGTGTGCGGGGTCAGCCCGGCTCCAACTTGAGGGTGGAGAGACCCATTTTACAGATGAAAACAGGAGCTGGGAGCTCTTGTGTTTTGTGTGAGAATCAGTGGTGGGGTGGGGGCAGCGGGAAGGGAGGTTGGATCAGTGCCTGGAGGTTCTTGCGTGTGTGCTAAGTCACTTCAGCCTGTCTGACTCTTTGCGACCCTATGGACTGTAGCCCGCCAGGCTCCTCTGTCCATGGGATTCTCCAGGTAAGAATACTGGAGTAGGTTGCCATTTCCTCCTTCAGGGGATCTTCCCAACCCAGGGATCGAACCAGTGTCTCCTACATCTCCTACATTGGCAGGCCGGCTATTTATCACTCTTTTTTTGGGGGGTGTGTGGTAATTGTGCTCAAACAATAGTGAAGATTGTTCTTATACAGGGCCTATAATATGTGGACCATCCACTTCAGTCTCTTGTATACCGTCCGCCTTTTGAGTCTATAAGCTCCTCATCTGCTGATACGAGGGAACTGTGAAGGACTTGCGTGTCAGCAGATGCTGGTGTCTGTAGGGGATGATGGTAGGTTGTTGTTCAGTCACTCAGTCATGTCCGTCTCCTCGCGACCCTGTGGACTGTGGCACATCAGGCTTCCCTGTCCTTCACCACCACCTGAGTTTGCTCAAGTTAAGGCTATGTTGATTTATATTAAATCACTCTAGGGTTTGTTACACCCAGCAACACTTTGAAGCTGGTCTCTATTATTTATCATTGGCAACAACAACAGCAAAAAGGTAGTAAAATATACATAACATAATATTTACCATCATAACCGTCTTTCAAAAATTCAGCCCCAATACCCATATGGTTCACAGGATCTTAGTTTCCCCACCAGGGATCAAATGCAGGTCCATGGCAGTGAAAGTTCTCACTCCAAGCCACTGGACTGCCAGAGAATTCCCATCTACATCATTTTTAAGTGCACAGTTCAGTAATGTTAAGTATATTTACATTGCTGTCCAGCCAATCTGAAGAGCTCTTTTGTATCTTGTAAAATGGAAACTGTGCCCCATTTGACAATACTTCCCCATTTTTCCCTTAACCCCAGCCCCTGGCAAACCACCATTCTACTTTCTGTCTCTGTGGCTCTGACTCCTCTCGATACTTCATGGAAGTGGAATCATACGGTATTTGTATATTGGCGAGTGGCTTAAGGGTGGCTCAGATGGTAAAGAATCTGCCTGCAGTGCAGGAGATCTGGGTTCAGTCCCTGGGTTAGGACGATCCCCTGGAGGAGGGCATGGCAACCCACTCCAGTATCCTTGCCTGGAGAACCCCATGGACAGAGGAGTCCATTGGGGTTGCAAAGACGTGACTGAGCAACTGACACACACAGACAAGGGAGTGACAGGAAGCTTCTCCAAGCCTTCTGGGTCTTAATTACCTTCAGCTCATAAAGAATCCCTGAGCCAAAGTGGCACATTTGGGAAGACATATTCTCTCACCCCTCACTTCTCTTCAAGCAAATCTTCGAGTAATCTTGAAACATTAAAAATCTTCTTTATGTTTGAAGAAACCAAGTTCACACAGAGAGAACTTGCCCAGTGCGTCCTTCTACCACCTGCTCCCCATCCCTCCATTCCTCTCTGGAATTGAGCTTCCAGGGTCAAGGGCAGATGGACCTGCTTGATGACTTCATGTCTTGCTTTCTCAGCAGATCGTAGCCTTCTCAACTATGTCTACGATGCTGGGTCAGTATCTTCGCCAGTTTGGTCAGAAGCTGGTCCGCAGGAAGCCACAGTTCAGGGAGGAACCTGAGAGTTCTGAGACCCATCCTCCGAACACCCTGGACCTGGTGGTGATAGGTTTGGACAACATGTTGGGAGCTGGCATATACATCCTGATTGGGGGAGTAGCCAAATACGTAGCTGGACCAGCAATCATCCTTTTCTTACTGGTGGCCGGCCTGACTACTGTGTTGTCTGGGCTCTGCTATGTCGAGTTGGCAGCTGGAGTAGAAAGACCTGGCACTGTGTATTTCATCAGCTATGTCACAATGGGACGACTGTACGCCTTCATCAGTGGCTGGAACCTCTTACTGTATTTAATTATTGGTGAGACGATGGGGAGCGGGGAGAAGTGGGCCTTAAGATGCAGAAAGTAGGAGAGATGAGTGGCAGCTGCACTCATTCATCAGAACCCTGTTATCCACCCTCGGGGCAGGGTTGGGAGAGGGGGAACGGTGGCAGGAAAACTGCACAACCTCATTGCATGCAGGTCTATCCTGCTTTCCTTAAATGATGGACCGAGAAACCAGAGGAAAGGGAACTGGAGGGAGCGGGTGAGAGGGAGGCAAGTCCCTAGGCTCATCCCCTGACCACAGTGAAGTCTTTGCTCAGCTGTTGCCTTCCTGGATTTTCTCTTACACCTCAATTTCACAATTCAACTCTGATCTAGTCCCTCCTACTCCTATTTACCTGTGTTTCTTTGTTTTCCATCACTTCTATCTCCTAGCATATTAAATAGTTGGCCTTTTTGTGAATCACCTGGGTCTCCCCTGTCCGCCCCATGAGAAACTCTGAGATCGGGTGTTTGTTTGCTCACCTCCTGCTCTAAATATCTCACACGGTGCATAATAGGGTTTCAGTTTCTGTCTGCTTGTAAACATTCCTCCTTCTGTTGCTGCAGCCACTGCCTGTATAGCCCAGGCCTGGAGCTCCACATTTGACAGCCTGATTGGGAACCACATCTCTGAGGCATTAGGGGGAACTTTCTCTCTGCAAATGCCCTCCTTCCTGGCCTCGTTTCCAGACTTTCTTGCCCTGGGCCTCGTGCTGCTGCTCACAGGTGAGAGGAGACCAGAGACAAAAGGGAAGAGCAGGTGGAGGGGGAGCTGTCATGGGGAAGGCTCGAAGGCAGAAGGGTGGGGAATTAGGACTGGGAAAATGGTTTGGAATAAGAAAGAGAGGAAGGCAAGACAGAGAGCATTTTTTCCTACCCTTGGACTATTGGTCATTTAGGTTGGATCATTCTTAGGTGGGGGGGGGGGTGCTGTCCTGTGCATTTTCTGTTTTTTAAAAAAATTGTTGTTGGGGGAATTCCCTGGTTGTCCAATTGGTTAGGACACTATGCTTTCACTGATGAAGTTTTGGGCTCAATCCTTGGTCAGAGAACTAAGATCCCACATGACAAGTGGGGTACCCCCCAAAAAAATCATTCTTGGATGTTGAGTAGCACCTACAATCTTTATGTACTAGGTACCAGTGACACCCAACCCCCAAAGTGTGACAATGGGATGTCAACAGGCAGGGCCAATGTCCCTTGGAGCACAAAATCACCCCAGCTGGGAATCATTTACCTAGAACAACAAGTTTCTTCCTCTATACTGAGATCAAAGCTGTGTGTGTGTGTGTGTATGTGTGTGTGTGTATGTGTGCGTGTGTGTGTGTTTAACTGAGAGGAAATTCATGTAAATTTAACCATTTTATTGTTTTTCCCAGCTTTAAGTAAGTGTTAGTCGCTCAGTCGTGCCCAACTCTTTCCCATGGACTGCAGCCCACCAGGCTCCCCTGTCCACGAGATTTTCCAGGCAAGGATACTGGAGTGGGTTGCCATTTCCTTCGCCAGGGGATCTTCCCAACCCAGAGATCAAACCCGGGTCTCCTGCACTGCAGGCAGATTCTTTACTGACTGAGATACAAGGGAAGATATAATTCACTTCATGGCAAATAGATGGGGAAAAAATGGAAACAGTGAGAGGCTTTATTTTCTTGGGCTACCAAATCACTGCAGATGGGACTGCAGCTATGAAATTAAAAGGCACTTGCTCCTTGGAAGGAAAGCTATGACAAACCTAGAAAGTATATTAAAAAGCAGAGGCATCACTGCTGACAAAGGTCTGTCTAGTCAAAGCTCTGGTTTTTCCAGTAGTCTTGTACAGATGTGAGAGTTGGATCATAAAGAAGGCCAAGTACCAAAGAACTGAGGCTTTTGATTGTAGTGCTGGAGAAGATTCTTGAGGATCTCTTGGGCTGCAAGGAGATCCAATCAGTCCATCATAAAGGAAATCATTTCTGAATATTCATTGAAAGAACTGATGCTGAAACAGAAGCTCCAATACTTTGGCCACCTGATGAGAAGAACTGACTCATTGGAAAAGATCCTGATGTTGAGAAAGACTGAGGGCAGGAGGGGAAGGGGACGACAGAGGATGAGATGGCTGGATGGCATCACCGACTCAATGGACATGAGTTTGAGCAAACTGTGGGAGATAGTTTGAGCAAACTGTGGGACTGGTGTGCTGCAGTCCATGGGGTCGCAAAGAATCAGACATGACTGAGCAACTGAACCGCAACAACAGCTGACATACAGCATTGTAAAAGTTTAAGATGATCTAATAGACATGGATATTGTGTGATGATGGTCACAGTAAGAGAATATCCATCTGCAGGTGTCCAACTCAGTGGCACTTAGTACATTCCCAGTGATGTGAAACTACCAGCCCATCCAGTACCAAACATTTTCATCACAGCAAAAGGAAACCCTGTACCCACTGAGCAGTCACTGCCATCTGTGCACAACCACCAACCACCAGCCCTGGGCAGCCACTAGTGTGCTTTCTGTCTCTCTGCATTTAGTTACTTATTTCTCTAGCCTCACTGCAATGCATGGGGAACTTCCCAGACCAGGGATTGAACCTATGCTCCCTGTAGTGGAAGCTCAGAGTCTTAACCAATGGACCACCAGGGGAGTCCTGGATTTAGTTATTTTGTTGTCTCATTTTCCATTTTTCCCACAGGACTCCTGGCTCTGAGAGTTTATGAGTCAACCCTGATTTACAAAGTGTTCACAGGCTTGAACATTTTGGTTCTCAGCTTCATCATCGTCTTTGGCTTCATTAAGGGAGACCTGCACAACTGGAAGCTCATGGAACAGGACTACCAATTGGCTGCAGCTGGATCTGGTGATGCCTACAGGTTAGGAGGGTACCCTTGGTTGTAGTAATGCGTGTGTGTATGGTGTGCAGAGTTGGGAACATGGTGGGAACTAATGAGACCTGGGGTGATGGTCCAAGAATGGGGGTCCCTGGAGCCCAGGACCTGTGGTACTAAGGGAGGAGCCCAGTAGAGATGGCCGAACACACCTCATCCACGTTCTTCCTCTTTGCTTCTCTCACCATAGCTTGGGCCTTCGGAGTTCTGGAAGGTTTGGGCCTTTTGCTTTTGATGCAGTTCTCCAGGGAGCAGCTACATGTTTCTACGCATTTGTTGGTTTTGCTGGCATTGTCAGTGCAGGTAACATGGGCATCGTGTGTCCCATCAGGGTTTGGGAACAGAATGGGCTGCCCTTGGGCACAGGGGTGAGTAGAAGGTCAGGCTGCTTTTGAAGGTTGAAGAGTAAAGTGAGTTTGGTGATTTCACCCCAGTGTGTTTACTGACCCAATACCTCCTCCTGCAGGGAGCAAAGCCAGCCGTCTTCAGTGGTCCATGCCCTTGGCTGTCGTCATCTCCTTCTTCATCTGCTTTTTGGTGTGCTTTGGTGTCTCGGCGGCCCTCACCCTCATGGTGCCCTACTACCTGATTCAGCTCGAGAGCCCCTTGCCGCAGGCTTTCATCTGTGTCGGGTGGGACTCTGCCAAATATGTCGTGGCTGTTGGCACCCTCTGCATTCTTTTATACAGGTCAGTCTCATGGTTTTCTCTTCATCTACTGTCAGACGCTTGGGTATCCCCAGCCCTCGGGACTGAGAGATGAGACAGAAAGACATCTTCCCCAAGTAGACCAGGGAGCAAAAGCCCCGGTCTTTCCTGCTTCTGCCCCTTCTCACACATTCCCATTTTCTCTTCCAGCCTTCTGAGCATCATGTTTATCATGGCTCAGTTGACCTATGCAATGGCAGAGGATGGGCTCCTTTTCCGGGGACTTGCCTGGATCCCTGCCCCCACCGATGCCCGCACCATCATGATCCGCACCACCAATGCCCGCATCATTGTCCGCACCGTTGCCCCCACAGGAACCCCCATCATGGCTGTTTTGGTTCCTGGAACTCTTGCAGGTGAATAAACAAAACTCACCCTTTTAAAATCATACTTCTTAACTTGCATATTTCCAGTGGTTTCTCACTCTTATCCCACTGTCCTTGCTCCCTCATCCCAGCGGTCATGGCGTTACTCTTCGACTTCACTGACCTGGTGGACCTCATGTCATTTCATTCCCTGCTCGCTTACTTCCTGGTGACATTTTCTGTCCTTGTCCTCAGGTGAGACCCCATGACACCTGGACTGGGCCAAAGGTCTTTGACTTGTAAGGGTTGATGGGGAGGGAATCATCTTCCACCTTCATGCTGCCTCTTCAATGTCCTGCTACCATTGATTGGGGAAAGAGAGGCATTAGACAGACTGATGTTGGATCAGCGGTAGGGTCTGTTACTACTATTGCTTTAACATTTCTAATTCAGGTGTCAACGAGCCCAGAATGGAAGCCAGGAGAAAACAGAGGAGGAAACTGAGACAAACCCTGAAGTTGAAGGAGGTCCTTTGGAATCTGAACCTGAAGCAGGAATCTCAGGCATTCTAAAGAGTCTGTGGTTCCCTCCCAGCACCATCCCCACCTGGAAATCTGGCCGGATTGTCTATGGATGTGCCTCCCTGCTTGGTGAGCAGTGGGATTTCTCCTTGGTCATATTCTGAAATTGACAGGATGGTACTGGAGTGTGTATTTTGTCAGTTGAGGAGCCTTGGAGATATGATGGCCCCTCCTGATGTGGGCAGCCTGGGGAGGGATGTGACCCGAGGTCCTGACATCTTTGTCTTCTGGGTCCAGCCTGTTCTCCACCTTGACCCTTGCAGTGCTTCTGCTGATAATCCTGAGCCTGATCCTGTACCGGTGGTCCAGCCAGGTGTTCTCTGGAGACCCTGTGCTCACAACAGTGGCTGTGCTGCTGCTGCTGCTCATCACTGGGGTCACAGTCATCATCTGGAGGCAGCCCCAGAACCCCAGTACTCTTCCATTCAGGGTAGGTGACCTCATGTGCCCAAAGTGTCCACCTCAAGTGAAGGAGGTCTGCGTGCTTTAGGTCTAAACATCCTTTGCTGGGCAGGCAACGGGGGGATTTGCGGAAACCAATGAACTCTTCCCTGATCCACACTCAGTGCTTTACAAACTCAGTCTCACTAAGCACTGAGCACACAGTCTGAGTAGAACTGGAGTCTTCCTGCCCACATGGGGTAGAGTCCCCCTTTCAGACATCTGGGGTGTGTTCAGGAATGAACTGATTTTGCTCACAGGTCCCTGCTATGCCTGCTGTCTTCCTGGTGAGCACCTCTGTGAATATTTACTTAATGATACAGATGACCACTCGGACCTGGGCCCAATTTGGCATCTGGATGGCGATTGGTGAGTGGTTTTCTGGGTTACAGAGCTTCTTGAGTGACAGAGCCCAATATTCTTCCTACTACCTCTCTCCTAAACTGTACCAGACACCATGATAGGAGCTCTATTTGGTATTTGTAAATGAGGAGAGCACCTACTTTCCCTTCTCATTGTCTCATTCCCCTCCTAGGATTTGCCATATACTTTGGATATGGGATCCGACACAGCCTGGAGGAGAACAATGATCAACAGCCAGCAGCCTCCACTTCTAAGACTTAACAGAAACATCCCTAGTGATGAATTGTCTTAACTACAGGACATGGATGCTGTGTGGAATCCCTCCATGCACTGGAAGATCTGCTGGTTCGAGGGGCACCGTGAGCCTCTATGGACTGTGAAGGCGGAATGCATTTACGGCTGTGTATTTATTGCTAGTGGACAAGGTGACTTCAATGTTGTAAATGCTGGCAGAAACATTTAAAAGCATAATACACATCCAGAAAAGTGAATTTTCATGAAAAATGTACAAAAATGTAACCAGAAACCAAAGGAAGAAATAAAATATTAACTTGAATATAAGCAATGCCTCCTTGTGCCTGTTTCCAGTGAAAACACATAAGCTGTCACATGGGAAGGAAACACAGGTAACCATATATTGTGACAAGAAAGTGAAAGTTGCTCAGTTGTTTCCGACTCTTTGTGACCCTATGGACTATACAGTCCATGGAACTCTCCAGGCCAGAATACTGGAGTGGTCAGCCTTTCCCTTCTCCAGGGGATCTTCCCAACCCAGGGATTGAACTCAGGTCTCCCACATTGCAGGTGGATTCTTTACCAGTTGAGCTACCAGGGAAGCCCAAGACACTAGAGTGGGTAGCCTGTCCCTTCTCCAGTGGATCTTCCTGAGCCAGGTATCGAACTGGGGTCTCCTGCATTGTAGGTGGATTCTTTACCAACTGAGCTACCAGGGAAGCCCATATTATGACAAGAGTTGCACTTTAGGGGGCTTTCCTGGCCGTCCAGTGGTTAAGACCTGGCCTTCCTATGCAGGGGGTGCCTGTTTGATCCCTGGTTGTGGGACTAAGATGCCATATGACTCATGGCCAAAAAAACAGAACATAAAATAGAAGCATTAAAAACTGTAACAATGGTCCACATTAAAAAAATATATATTAAAAACAAAAGAAAAAATGTTACACTTAGGGTATCCCTGGAGGTCCAGGAGTTAGGACTCTGCACTTTCACTGCCATGACCAGGGTTCAGTTCCCAGTCAGGGAACTAAGATTCTAAAAACTGTGCAATGTCGCCAAAAAACAAGAAAAAGAGATTAAAAATGAATTTAAAAGAAAGAATTTCACTTTTTAAAAAAAAATCGAAAATCTAATCAGCTTTATTGAACAACTCATGACTTTAAACATCTTCTCATATTCCTTTTTTTTTTTTCTGACAGAGCTTATAAAGTGTCCATATTCTTTTTTCTTTAACTATTTGATAGAATTTGAGCAGAGAAGCCATCTGAGCCTGAGCTTTGCTTTGTGGGAGGATTTGTAATTACAAATTCATGTTCCTGTTATCTGGCAACTCAAATCTTTCTTTAGAAAAAAGAGCTGCAATTTAAACATGAGAAAAGAGATAGGTTGGGAGTAGAAGGAAAGGAACAGATACATCATGCAAAGAGTAACATAGAAAGCCAGCAGAGCAGTATTAATATCAGACAAAGTCGATTTTAAGAAAAAGAGCATAATAACAGATAAAGTGGGTTATTTTACAGTGAGAAAGACAATCGGTCATTTTCATCTTTTCCTCCAGCTTCACTGAGATATAGAATCACACTGTGTAATAAGCAGTTTACTCTTCTGTCACAGACCCTAAGAGTTACACAGTAGAGTTGGTAAGGAAAAGTTCTTAATTGAAAACAACAACAACAACAGCAAAACTCCTGCATTGCCAGAGGTGAGTGACGGGGATGGGAAGTAGTGGTTGATTGATAAACGGTTACAGTTGAGTGGAACTAAAATATGGGACGAGAAACGGGGAAGTCAAAATAAAAAGGTGTTGTTGCAAATAGAATGCTTGAAATTGAGATGATAAACATTGAAGATGTTGGTAATAATGAAGTGGAGGACTGTTTGTGGGAACAAGCAACTGAAGTGCAGTGAAGGAGAGCTGGAGGTCAAGATATTGAGTAGCAAATTTATTCAGTTCAGTTCAGTCGCTCAGTCGTGTCCGACTCTTTGCGACCCCATGGACCGCAGCATGCTAGGCCTCCCTGTCCATCACCAACTCCCAGAGTTTACTCAAACTCATGTCCATCGAGTTGGTGATGCCATCCAACCATCTCATCCTTTGTCATCCCCTTCCCCTCTTGCCTTCAATCTTTCCCAGCATCAGGGTCTTTTCAAATGAGTCAGCTCTTCGCATCAGGTGGCCAAAGTATTGTCATTAAAACAAACCAAAGTTATTAAATGAATTTTAAAATACATGGAGGAGGATGAACAGAATTAGGCAAAGTCACTGTCTTGCAAGCTCTAATGAAGTCCGATTTAGGACACAATTAATGTGACTGATTCTGTCAGATGAAACTCTGATGGAGGAGGCTGACATCACCTGATTGCTATTCTTCCCTTACCACTGGGGGACAACCAGATATCCCATGCTGCCCAGTGTGCTGTAACAGGCAACACAGAACACCGCCTGGAATACAGTCCTGATGAAAAGCTGAATCAGAAAGTCGTTAAGCCTCTAGATCAACTACAGCTCATCATGAACATAAGGGACAGATTCACATTTCGAGTGAAAACACAATCAACCAAAACGAGAATGTTGACAATTCTCCAGGGCAGAAAAATGGTCCACTTTTTATATTGATTAAATGATATGACCCACAGCTATAAAAAGGAATGCACTTGACTCAGTTCTAATGAGGTGGATGGACATAATGCTTTTAATACAGAGTGAAGTAAGTCAGAAAGAGAATAGATATTATATATTAACATGTATGTATGGAATCTAGAAAGATGGTGCTACTGATGAGCCTATCTGTAGGGCAGCAGTAGAGACGCAGACATAGAGAACAGACTTGTGGGCACAGTGGGGGAAGGAGAGGGTGGGACGAATAGGGAGAAGAGCATTGAAACATTCCCATTACCAGGTGTAAAACAGATAGCTAATGGGAAGTTGCTCTATAACCCAGGGAGCTCAGACCCAGTGCTCTGTGACAACCTAGAGGGGTGGATGGGGTGGGAGGTGGGAGAGGAGGCCCAAGAGGGAGGGGACATACATGTACCTATGGCTGATTCATAGCGATGTATGGCGGAAACCAACATAATATTGTAAAGCAATTATCTTCCAATTAAAAATAAATAAATTTAAATATAGATAAATAAATAAACGATATGACCCAAAGTGAAGAGCCAATATGGGCATATCTCAGAGATGTTGAGTCATTGGGGTCGTAAAGAGTCAAACACGACTGAGCAACTGAACTGTAGTATTTTAAAACTGGTAAGCAGAATTGCAATTTCTCTTTGGAGGCATTATGCCCCCTAGAGGCTAATTGCTGTGACAGTTGGACAGCGTCTAAACTCTCCACACTTTCAGTTCAGTTCAGTTCAGTCTCTCAGTCGTGTCCAACTGTTTATGACCCCATGAATCGCAGCACGCCAGGCCTCCGTGTCCATCACCAACTCCCAGAGTTCACTCAGACTCACGTCCATCAAGTCAGTGATGCCATCCAGCCATCTCATCCTCTGTCGTCCCCTTCTCCTCCTGCCCCCAATCCCTCCCAGCATCAGAGTCTTTTCCAATGAGTCAACACTTCACATGAGGTGGCCAGACTACTGGAGTTTCAGCTTTAGCATCATTCCTTCCAAAGAAATCCCACGGTTGATCTCCTTCAGAATGGACTGGTTGGATCTCCTTGCAGTCCAAGGGACTCTCAAGAGTCTTCTCCGACACCACAGTTCAAAAGCATCAATTCTTCAGCGCTCAGCCTTCTTCACAGTCCAACTCTCACATCCATACGTGACCACTGGAAAACCTTAAACCACTTAATTCCACCCTGTCTAGTTGAATTTTGGAAAAAAATTTTTTTACAGTATTATGAGTCAACTCTACTTCAATTAAAAAAAAAAAAAGAAGATGTAAGAGTCAACTACTACATTTAAGTTCCCTTTTGATGGTCTGTTCTGGGTCCAGAGTCTTATCTGAGGGGTTACTTGACAGATTTCAGAATCTAGTCAACCCTTCACGAATACCCCACCCAACTCCCTTCACCACTCTACTTCCCGCTCCGTGGTGGTCCTTTCTGAAGACTAGCACTCCTTACCTCTTACATCCTGTTTCCCTCCTTGCTTATGTGCTCAGCAAACAGAACTCCTTGAAGAAGAAGACAAGGAGGACACCTTCCCATTTACCCTCTTCTACCCCTTTGTGCAAGGCTGGACGCAATTGTGATGCTTATTCAATGCTGTGCTGCTTGAATTAATATCAGATATTAAATTCCCCGTCTCCTGGTTGGGGTCCAGCTGGGCTTGGGGTGCACCCACACTGGAGTGTCTCAGGTCATGTGTGGACTGTGGGGAGTTGAGAAGTGTAAGATGACTGGGAGGGAGCAGGGTCTGAGTGGGGCCCCCAGTTTCACAGCCCATACTTTGCAGGGTCCTTGGTGATCAAATACTTAAGCAGGCAAAGAAATAATCAATAAACAATCTATAATGGGAATAGGGAAGCATTTTGTTTGAGCCAAATTGAGGATTATACTCTAGAGAGAGATGCTCAGATAACTCTGAGGAACTGCTCTCCTGGAGCACCTTTTTCAATACAGTCTTATACCTTGTCTGACCAATGAGCAAACATCACGCATGACAGGATGCACTCCTTCAAGGTTTCAAGAGACAAACTAGTACACAGACAGTGAGACGACAGGACCCTGGTGTCTAGGAAGGGAACTTTATCTTCCAGGGCATGGACCTGTGAGAAGACAGTTGCTCATCCTTATCTTCAAGACAGATTTTCTTTTTTTAAAAATTAGTTTAATTATTTTAAATGGAGGCTATTTACTTTACAATATTGTAGTGGTTTTTGCCAAACATTGACATGAATCAGTCACGATCGCAAATCTATTCCCCATCCAGAACCCCCTCCCACCTCCCTCCCCATCCCATCCCCAGGGTCATCCCAGTGCACCAGCCCTGAGCACCCAGTCTCATTCATCAAACCTGGACCAGCGATAGGCTTCATATATGATAATATACACATTTCAATGCTATCCTCTCAAATCATCCCACCCTCACCTTCTCCCACAGAATCCAAATGACTGTTCTTTACATCTGTGTCTCTTTTGCTATTTCTCATTTAGGGTCATCGTTACCATCTTCCTAAATTCCATATATATGCGTTAGTATACTGTATTGGTATTTTTCTTTCTGGCTTACTTCACTCTGTGTAATAGGCTCCAGTTTCATCCACCTCATTAGAACTGATTCAAATGCATTCTTTTAATGGCTGAGTAATATTCCATTGTGTATATGTACTACAGCTTTCTTATCCATTCGCATGCTGATGGACACCTAGGTTGCTTCTATGCCCTGGCTATTATAAACAGTGCTGTGATGAACATCGGGGTACACATGTCTCTTTCAATTCTGCTTTCCTCTGTGTGTATGCCCAGCATGGGATTGCTGGGTCATATTGCAGTTTTATTTTCAGTGTTTTAAGGAATCTCCACACTGTTCTCCATAGTGGCTGTACTAGTTTGCATTCCCACAAACAGTGTAAGAGGCTTCCCTTTTCTCTGCACCCTCTCTAGCATTTACTGTTTGTAGACTTTTGGATAGCAGACATTCTGACCAGCATGAGATGGTACCTCATTGTGGTTTTGATTTGAATTTCTCTGATAATAAGTGGTCTTGAGCATCTTTTCTTCTGTTAGCCATCAGTATGTCTTCTTTGGAGAAATTTCTGTTTAGTTTTTTGGCCCATGTTTTGATTGGGTCATTTATTTTTCTGGAATTGAGCTGCAGGAGCTGCTTGTACATTTTTGAGATGAATTCTTTGTCAGTTGCTTTGTTTGCTACTCTTTTCTCCCATTCTGAAGGCTGTTTTTTCACCTTGCTTATGGTTTCCTTCACTGTGCAAAAGCTTTTCAGTTTAATTAGGTCCCATGTGTTTATCTTTGCTTTTATTTCCATTACTCCAGGAGGTGAGTCATAGAGGATCCTCCTGTGATTTATGTCAAAGAGTGTTTTGCCTATGTTTTCCTCTATGAGTTTTATAGTTTCAGTCTTACATTTAGATCTTAAATCCATTTTGAGTTTATTTTTGTGTATGGTCTTAGAAAGTGTTCTAGTTTCATTCTTTACCAAGTAGTCGACCAGTTTTCCCAGCACCAGTTGTTAAAGAGATCGTCTTTTCTCCATTGTATATTCTTGCCTTCTTTGTTAAAGATAAGGTGTCCATAGATGCATGGATTTATTTCTGGGCCTTCCATTTTGTTCCATTGATCTATATTTCTGTCTTTGTGCCAGTACCATACTGTCTTGATGATTGTAGCTTTGTAGTATAGTCTGAAGTCAAGCAGGTTGATTCCTCCAGTTCCATTCTTCTTTCTCAAGATTGCTTTGGCTATTTGAGTTTTTTTTGTAATTCTATACAAATTGTGAAATCATTTGTTCTTGGTCTCTGAAAAATACCATTGGTAGCTTGATAAATATTGCATTGAATGTGTACATTGCTTTGGGTAGTATACTCATTTTCAGTATACTGATTCTTCCAATCCATGAACATGGTATATTTCTCCATCTATTTGTGTCATCCTTGATTTTTTTCATCAGTGCTTTATAGTTTGCTATATATAGGTCTTTTGTTTCTTTAGGTAGACTTATTCCAAGTATTTTATTGTTTTCGTTGCAATGGTGGATGGAATTATTTCCTTAATTTCTCTTTCTGTTTTCTCACTGTTAGTGTATAGAAATGCAAGGGATTTCTGTGTGTTAATTTTATATCCTGCAACTTTACTATAGTCATTGATTAGCTCTAGTAATTTTCTGGTGGAGTCTTTAGGGTTTTCTATGTAGAGGATCATGTCATCTGCAAACAGTGAGAGTTTTACTTCTTCTTTTCCAATTTGGATTCCTTTTATTTCTTTTTCTTCTCTGGTTGTTGTGGCTAAAACTTCCAAAACTATGTTGAATAGTAGTGGTGAGAGTGGGCACTTGTCTTGTTTCTGACTTTAGGAGAAATGCTTTCTATTTTTTCCCCATTGAGGATAATGTTTGCTGTGGCTTTATAATATATAGCTTTTATTATGTTGAGGTATGTTCCTTCTACTCCTGCTTTCTGGAGGATTTTTATCAGAAATGGATGTTGAAATTTATCAAGGGCTTTCTCTACATCTATTGAGATAATCATATGGTTTTTATCTTCTAATTTATTCACATGGTCTATCACATTGATTGATTTGTGGATATTAAAGAATCCTTGTATCCTTGGGATAAAGCCCACTTGATCATGATGTATGATCTTTTCAATATGTTGTTGGATTCTGTTTGCTGAATTTTGTTAAGGATTTTTGCATCTATGTTCATCAGTGATATCGGCCTGTAGTTTTCTTTTTTTTGTGGCATCTTTGTCTGGTTTTGATATTAGGGTGATGGTGGCCTCATAGAATGACTTTGGAAGTTTACCTTCCTGTAATTTTCTGGAAGAGTTTGAGTAGGATAGGGGTTAGCTCTTCTTTAAATTTTTGGTCGAATTCAGCTGTGAAGCCATCTGGTCCTGGGCTTTTGTGTGCTGGAAGATTTCTGATTACAGTTTCCTGTGCTTGTGATGGGTCTGCTAAGATTTTCTATTTCTTCCTGGTTCAGTTTTGGAGGGTTATACTTTTCTAAGTATTTGCCCATTTCCTCCAAGCTGTCCATTTTATTGGCATATAGTTGCTGATAGTAGTCTCTTATGATCCTTTGTATTTCTGTGTTGTCTGCTGTGATTTCTTCATTTTAATTTCTAATTGTGTTGATTTGATTCTTCTCCCTTTGTTTCTTGATGAGTCTGGTTAATGGTTTGTCTATTTTATTTATCTTCTCAAAGAACCAGCTTTTAGCTTTGTTGATTTTGGCTATGATCTCCTTTGTTTCTTTTTCATTCTTTCTGCCCTACTTTTTCTGATTTCTTTCCTTCTACTAACCCTGGTGTTCTTCATTCCTTCCTTTTCTAGTTACTTGAGGTGTAGAGCTAGGTTATTTATTTGGGTCTTCTCTTGTTTCTTGAGGTAAGCTTGTATTGTTAGGAACGTTCTCCTTAGCACTGAGTCCCACAGGTTTTGGGTTGTTGTGTTTTCATTATCATTCGTTTCTATGCATATTTTGGTCTCTTTTTTGATTTCTTCTGTGATTTGTTGGTTCTTCAGAAGTGAATTGTTTAGCCTCCATATGTTTGTATTATTAACAATTTTTTTTTTCCTCTAGTCCTACTGCATTGTGATCAGAAAAAATGCTTGGAATGATTTCAATTTTTTGAATTTACCAAGGCTAGATATATGGCCCAGGATGTGATATATCCTTGGGAAGCTACTGTGTGCGTTTGAGAAAAGAGTGAAATTCTTTGTTGGGGTAAAATGTCCTATAGACAGCAATTAGGTCTAACTAGTCCATTGTGTCATTTAAAGCTTGTGGTTCCAATTGATCTATCCATAGGTGTGAGTGGGGTACTAAAGTCTCCCACTATTATTGTGTTACTGTTAATTTCCCCTTTCATACTTGTTAGCATTTGCCTTACATATTGTGGTGCTCCTATGTTGGGTGCATGTACATTTTTAATTGTTATACCTTCTTCTTGGATTGACCCTTTGATCATTATGTAGTGTCCTTCTTTGACTCTTTCATGGCCTTTATTTCAGTCTATTTTATCTCATATGAGTATCACTACTCCTGCTTTCTTTTGGTCTCCATTTGTGTGAAATATCTTTTACCAGCCCTTTATTTTCAGTCTTTTGGTGTCCCTTGTTTTGAGGTGGGTCTCTTGTATACAGCATATATAGGGATCTTGTTTTTGTATCCATTCAGCCAGTCTTTGTCTTTTGGCTGGGTCATTCAACCCATTTATATTTAAGGTAATTATTGATAAGTATGAATCTGTTGCCATTTACTTTGTTGTTTTGGGTTCGAGTTTATAAACCGTTTCTGTGTTTCCTGTCTAGAGAAGATCCTTTAGCATTTGTTGGAGAGCTGGTTTGGTGGTGCTGAATTTCTCAGCTTTTGCTTGTCTGTAAAGCTTTTGATTTCTCCTTCATATTTGAATGAGATCCTTGCTGGGTACAGTCATCTGGTTATAGGTTTTTCTCTTTCATCAGTTTAAGTATGTCCTGTCATTCCCTTCTGGCCTGAAGAGTTTCTATTGAAAGATCAGCTGTTATCCTTATGGGAATCCCCTTGTGCATTATTTGTTGTTTTTCCCTTTCTGCTTTTAATATTTCAAAACAGTTTTCTTTACCTCAAGGTTAAAGAAGATGTGCTTTGAGTGTCTGACAGGCTGTCTTTGTTTACACAAAGTTCAGGCTGAATCACAGATAAGCCAAACTGACTTCCCCATACCTCAGTATGTGAACATTTTCTCCATCACAGAATATAAAATATCTTAGAAACATATGATCCTGCAATTCTGCCCCTGAGGATAAACCCAGAAGAGTTGAAGTCACACTTGGGAAGAGACATATGTACACTCGTGTTCATAGCACCATTATTCACAGTAACTAAGACATGAAAGCAACCCGAGTGCCTATTGACCAAAGCATGGTTAAGCCGATGTGGTAGGTACCAATAACACGGTATATTCAGCATTTAAAAAGAATAGAATAGAATACATGCTACAACATGGTTACACCTAGTGGACATTATACAAAGTAAAATAAGGCTGACAAGAGAGGACAAACATTGGATGGTTCCACTGAAATGAAGTGGTCAGAGTGGTCAGACACATAGGGAGAAAGTAGAATGCTGTTGCCAGGAAATGGGGAAGGAGAAAGGGGGAATTGTTGTTGAATGTGTACAGAGTTTCTGTTTTGCCAGAGAAAAAAAGTCCTGGGGTCGCACGAAATGTGAATGTACTTAACATGGAAATGGGGCAGGACGTTGAGCCCATGTCCTCTGCCTGCCTTCTGTCTGTGGTAAGGGCTTATCTAAAAATTAAATTAAATCCAAGAAGTGAAAGCATGCAGAAACAAAGGAAAACAGTCAAAGGAGAACTCATAATAATAATATAGTGATTAAGCATAGTCAAAGACCTTTAGTTCCTTCTCAAGGGCTACAGACAATATTCTGAGAGCATGTAGATATGGACATTTCCACCAGCTAGAAGAAGTTTACTAACTGATGACCAGAGTGTATTCATGACAATAGCTGCCCCAATTCTGAGACCTGGCCTCAAGGAAATGGGAACAAGCTGACCTTGTTACTGAAGATTCAGTTCGGTTCAGTTCACTTGAGTCACTGAGCCATGTCCAACTCTTTGCGACCCCATGAATCAAAGCATGCCATGCCTCCCTGTCCATCACCAACTCCCGGAGTTCGCTCAAACTCTCGTCCATCGAATTGGTGATGCCATCCAGCCATCTCATCCTCTGTCATCCCCTTCTCCTCCTGCCCCCAATCCCTGCCAGCTTCAGAGTCTTTTCCAATGAGTCAGCTTTTTGCATGAGGTGGCCAAAATACTGAAGTTTCAGCTTTAGCATCATCCCTTGCAAAGAAATAGCAGGGCTGATCTACTTTAGAATGGACTGGTTGGATCTCCTTGCAGTCCAAAGGACTCTCAGGAGTCTTCTCCAACACCGCAGTTCAAAAGCATCAATTCTTTGGTGTTCAGCTTTCTTCACAGTCCAACTCTCACATCCATACATGACCACTGGAACAACCATAGCCTTGACTGGATGGACCTTAGTTGGCAAAGCAATGTCTCTGCTTTTCAATATGCTGTCTAGGTTGGTCATAACTTTTCTTCCAAGGAGTAAGTGTCTTTTAGTTTCTTGGCTTCAATCACCACCTGCAGTGATTTTGGAGCCCCCCCAAAATAAAGTCTGATACTGTTTCCACCGTTTCCTCATCTATTTCCCATGAAGTGATGGGACCAGAGGCCATGATCTTCATTTTCTGAATGTTGAGCTTTAAGCTGACTTTTTCACTCTCCTCTTTCACTTTCATCAAGAGGCTTTTTAGTTCCTCTTCACAGATTAACTGTACCTAAAACAATCAAGACAACACTGGTCAGCTCACTGATGACCAATTTCAAGATGACTGTCAGAGTGAACAGTGCTGTTTCTGAATGTATCGCCCTCTCTGAGTCTATAAAAGCTCTTGTGCTATGCTCAATCAAGTCTGAGTCTTTTCAAATCTATGGACTGTAGCCCACCAGGCTCCTCTGTCCATGGGATTCTCCAGGCAAGAATACTGGAGGGCATTGCCATGCCCTCCTCCAGGGCTCCTCCTCTCTCAACCTAGGGTTTGAACCCAGGGCTTCTGCACTCCAGGCAGATTCTCCACTGTTGGAGCCACCAGGGAAACCCAAGGATACTGGAGTGGGTAGCCTATTCCTTCTCCAGGTGATCTACCTGACCCAGAAGTTGAAGTGGTATCTCCTGCACTGCAGGTGGAATCTTTACCAGTTGAGCTACCAAGGAAACCCACTGAAGCTGTTACTGTCTGCTTGTTGGGGTGGGCAGGGGAGTTGACCTTTGGCAGTAGTATAACCCCCCTCCCAGCCATTGCTGGCATCCAAAATAAAGGAGACTTTCCTTCCACCAACCTGTATTCCACCCTCCAGTATTCTTAATGGCTTTTGAGGAGCCAGCAGCAGGACTCTGCTTTTGGTTATGACACGACTGAACTGATTACTTAAAGAGGGTTAAAATGGTCAATTTCTCGTTATTTGTATATTGGTGGTGGTTTATTCACTAAGTCATGTCTGACTCTTGTGATCCCATGCACTTTAGCTTGCCAGGCTCCTCTGTGTATGGGATTCTCCAGGTGAGAATACTGGAGTAGGTAGCCTATTCCTTCTCCAGAGGATCTTCCCAACCCAAGAATCGAACCTGGTCTCCTGCATGCAGGCAGATTCTTTACCGACTGGGCTATGAGGGAGATGTCATTTGTACGTTACCACAGTCAAAAAACGTTTTTTAAAATCCCCTGACAGTAACCACAGAAGTGTTAAGGGCTGACAGGAACTTTGCATAAGCTTCCGGTCCTCCCAGCCTCCTCCCCACCCCAACTACCCAGGGGTTAAGGGTTGTCTTCTCTGCTCAGGGACTTCCCTCTTTGGTTTTTGGACAAAGATCAGCTCCTGCCGTGCACGACTTACCCTCAGCCTCCCTGACTGACCCAGTGCTCCAGGCTCTGCTCCAAGGATCCAGTAAGTCTCGGGTCACCCTGTTCTGTGGGAGACTGGGTGCTGAGTTCACATCCTCCCAAAGAGACCTCTGCAATCCCAGAGTGCAGCCTGGCTCCAGCCTGAGGGTGGAGAGACCCATTTTCCAAATGAAAGTAGGAAGAGCTGGGAGCTGTTGTGTTTGTGTGAGAAGAGGAGGGGCTGGGAGAGATGGGATCTATGTCCAAAGGCTCTTCGACCGGTTTTAGACTGGTGCTCACTCAACACTCAGATGACCCTCACGTAGAGTTTGTGATTTGGGTACCACTGCCTTCAGTCTCCTGTCTCTTTCTGCCCTCCATGTCTGCTGATGCCTCATCTAGGAGCTGAGCATTCTGCTGAGGACGACTCGCTGGTGCTTCATGTTAAGTTACCTTGGAGTTTTGTACACTCAGCAACTCTGTGAGGCTGGCTCTCCTGTTCATCACTGGCATCATTTTTTTTAAATTGTGGTAAAATACACATAAATTTGCCATCTTCACTATTTTTGAATGAACTGTTCAGCAATATTGGGTAAATTTACACAGCTGTGACACCAATTTGCAGAACTCTTTTCGTCTGGTAAAACTGAAACCGCGTTCTCGTTTACCAATGACTCCCTATTTTTCCTCTCACCCAGGCCGTAGTAAACCACCGATCTATTTCTGTCTCTGTAAATTTGACTGTATCAGGTACTTCAGAGAAGTGAACCATGCAGTATTTGTCTTTTGGAGACTGGCTTTTTATCATTTAGCATATTGTCCTCAAGTCTCTTGTCCACAAGGGTATTGTCCCTGTTGTAGCATGGGTCAGAATTTCCTGTCTTTTTATTCCTGAATAATATTCCTCTGTAGGCACACATCACTTTCTGTTCATCCATTTTTCGTGGATGGCCATTTGGGCTGCTTTCATCTTTCAGCTATTGTGAACCAAGCTGCTACAAACATGGGTGTGCAAATGTCTCCTGTGACCTCAGTTTCAGTTCTTTTTGGTGTACACTAAGAAATGGGATTGACCAACCTTGATGGTAATTTCAGTTTTGGTTTTTTGGAGGAGCCACCATACTTTATCCATAGCAACTGCACCATTTTATGTTCCTAATGAGAGGGCTCAAAGGTTCATCAGAAGCATTTGACCAAGAGGGAAACACAGGTCCAGAGAAATATATGACTTGTTCAAGGGCAGAGAGGTGTTTGTGGGGCCCAGATGCTAATCATAGCTTCCTGACTCTTTGAATGCTTGTCCTCAACCATAATTGAGGCCACCCTTATGGTAATGTTTGTGGCTATCCTTGCTGTGTTGGCTTGTCAGCCGAGGCCCTCCAGCGCAGAAGTTCATTGTGCCTATTTGCCTAATCCGCCTTTCCTGCCTGTTGATTGGATGAATGAACCCATTCGTGTTTTTGTTAATGATACTCTTCTTTTGGGCAGGGCTCCCATCTATCCTAATAATGTTAAAACAGTGGTGAACACTCCCTTCAATTTTTCAGGTGTGTCCATTTATCCACCTATTTGCTTTGCCATACCTTCCTCTCTTCAAGAAGTAGCTCCAGTTTTGAATGGATGCGTTAGCACTTCCTTGAAAGGCATGCTTACTGATTCTCTGAGAAGTGATGGCAAGATAGAGTTTTGGTCTTTACAGCTGCTGATGCCAGAGGCGCAAGAAAGACTATCTGAAGCCTTAAAAAAGGCAGCCCCTCATTTAAAGGACTATCCGAGCTGTGCACTCCCCATCTCGGACTCTGATGAACAAGGACTACAGGCCTGGGAAAGCATAAGCAGAATTTCTGGCTTTCCTCATTGGAAAGAATGCATGTACGCCACAAAGTTATCTATTCCCATTGCTGCCACCAGACATTTTCTGACCGACTAGGGGTGCCCCTATCTTTTGAATCAACAATGGGGCTTAATTTATGCAGAACCTTTTAGGTCCACATGGAATAATTCATTTCTCCCTATGCCTTTAGTAATTACTAGGTGGCATGCTAATGGATGGGCTCCTCCTTTAGTGAGCTTCAATGGAACGGGTCTCATGCAGCCTGAGTTTTGGAAAGCATTGGCTGAAGTGGCACCTGTGATTTTACATAGACCTTTAAATGAACAAAGATAAATAGTACGGGCCTGCGTACATTCTCCCTATGCCTTTTTGTTGGCCAGAAATCAGAGTGATTTGCAAGTTTCTGAAGGAGAAACTGTTTACAGTGTTATATGTATGAATTGTTTAATATCAAATTGTGTTGATGGGAATGATTATAATAATTATAAGGCTGTGATGATTGTAAAACAACCACCATATTTGATGGCTCCTGTAAAATTAGAGTGACAATGGTTTGATGATTATGCATTGAAAGTTTTATATGAACTTAATGGCTTAATTTCTCAACCTAAGAGATTCATTGCAGCTCTGGTTGTGGGAATAACTGCCTTGATGGCTATAATTGCATCAGTTACGGTTTCTGCTGTTGCCCTGTCAAAAGAAGTGCATGCTGCCTCGTTTGTTGATCAGCTGTCCAAAAATGTCTCCATAGCTCTTACTATGCAGGAAATTATAGATAAGAAAATAGAAAATAAGGTCAATGCTTTAGAAGAAGCAGTTCTGCTTATGGGGCAAGAAATTACAAATTTAAAAGTTAAATTGTGTTTAAGGTGCCATGCTGAATTTAAATGGATGTGTGTTACCCCTCTACAAGTGAATGAGTCCATGCACTCTTGGGAACGCATTAGAAGTCATATTTTAGGCGTCTGGAATCATTCAGATTTTAGTATTGATATTTCTAAGTTGCATCAGGATATTCAGAATATGAAGCTGGAGGAATCTGACTTTTCCTCTCAATGGCTTTCTAATGCCCTCTTTGAAAATCTGGAGGGATATCTTTCCCACGGATCCTTTGTACAGTAATGATTAATGTGGCCATGTGCTTATGCCTGTTAGTTCTGATTTGTGTGATGACCCCGTGCCTTTTCAGAATACTCAGCCAAAAATTCTCTGCTCTATCTACTGAGTTTCATACCTATGCTCTAAAAAATAAAAAAGGGGGAAATGGAGGCACGGTCCCCAGCCCCCTCTCCTCATTCTGCAGTCACGGATCCCGGGATGAAGGAGTTAGGCCTTGTAATTCTGACTTGTCTTTTCCTCTCCTCAGCTGAGTTGACTGAAAAGGAATATTAAGGTGCTTATTGTTCTTGAGAGGAGCATGAGAAGGCATAAAGCCTTCGGCAGTATTGCTCTGAAAATAATTCATAAAGTAAATCATTGACATTTGTTCAAGGACTTTTACAAAAAAGTGTTCCAGGATGAGCACATAGGCCGCAGCTTGAGGCCATGGGAGGGATTGATATCTGAAGCTTATTTGCGAGGAGAATGTTTGTGGTGAAGGAGTTTACTGAGTTTAGGGTTTAGAAATAATTTTAAAAGTTAGAACTTAAAGATTTAGGGAATGTTGTAAAGTTAGCATATTTTACTATAGCTTATAGAAGTTAGGAATTTTTAGAGACACTGTAGCTAGAAGCCTTTTTAAGAGCTAGTGAGCTCAGGATGTTAGGGGCAAACAGGATTTAGGAAGATAAGTCGTAAACTGAGGAGTGTAGCATAAGTTACAGTGTAATCACAAGTTAGCTATAGGACACATTAGAGGAGGTAGATAACAGATGATAAGGTTAATTCTGAGAGAATCACTGAAGCAGGAACTCTGTTTGAAGAGCACCAATGATTTATGGAGATAATAAATCTGGGAGAGGGGGATCTGAAAATGTCAAACCTCTGGCCTAATGCTTTTGGAAAAGTATAAAAGAGAATCTTAAACTTGGAATAAACAGGCAGTCCATAGAAAAATGAGAGGCTGCCTCATTCACCAACACCATCTATCTCTTCAGGTTGAATCCCTGGCTGCTGGAGTTGGACTCCGGCACATAATGCTCAACTTGAACTTTAGAGTAACATGGACAGAAGCCGCCTGACCTTAACTGATGTTCACTGAGTCAGCCTAGCCCTGCAGAGCAAGTGTGATGGGGAGACATTCTATCTCCCAAAGGATTGAAAACACAGTCTCATTTCTGATTGAGAATGAAGATTAGTCCTCCCTCCCTCCAGGCACTTGGAAGGCCATCTGTTTTTCCTTTTTTTTTTTTTTTATTTCCCAAAACTTAATACTCTATTTTTTTAATTTTTACAATTTTTTTTTAGTTGGAAGATAATCACTTTACAATATTGTGCTGGTTTCTGCCTTAAAACAAGGAGGCTCAGTCATAACTATATGTGTATGTCCCCATCCCTCTAGGTCACCACAGAGCTCCAGACTGAGCTCCCCGTGTTCTACAGTGGCTTCCACGAGCTATCTGTTTCACACACAATCGTGTATAAATGTCAGTGCTCCTCTCTCAGTTCGTCCTACCCTCTCCTCCCTCAACTGTGCCCACAAGTCTGTCCTTACATCTGCATCTCCATTCCTTCCCTACAAATAGGTTGATCTGTCCTATTTTTTTAGATGCCATACATATGCATGATATACAATATCTGTTTTTCTCTTTCTGAGTTTCTTCACTCTGTATAACAGACTGTAGGTTCATTTACCTCACTACAAGTGACTGAAATTCTTTCCATTTTATGGCTGAGTGATGTTTCGTTATATATATGTACCACATCTTCTTTATCCATTCACCTGGCTGTAGACATCCAGGTTGCTTCCATGTCCTGCCTCTTGTAAACAGCACTGCAAAGAACATTCACGTACATGTATCTTTGTGATTTGGTTTGATTTGACTTTGGTTTTCTCAGGGTTTATGCCCAGTAGTGGATTGCCAGGTTGGATGGTAGTTTTATTCCTAGACTGTTAAGGAATGTCCATCCTGGTCTCCATAGTGGCTGGGTCAGTTTACTTTCCCACCAACAGTGCAGAAGAGCTCCCTTCTCTCCACATCCCTTCCAGCATTTATTGATTGTAGATTTTCCAATGCTGACCATTCTGACTTCTGTGAGGTGATAGCTCACTGACATGTGGACCCAGTGGGGGGAGGAGAGGGTTGAACAAACTGGGGGATTAGGTTTGACATGTATACACTACATGTGCAAAACAGATAGCTAATAGGAACCTGCAAAGAGCACAGGCACCTCAGCTTGCAGCTCTGTGATGCCCTAGAGGGTTGGGATGGGGGACGGGGTGGGAGGGAGGCCCAGCAGGGAGGGGACACATGTATACATATAGCTATTCACTGGGCTTCCTTCCCTTGTGGCTCAGTAAAGGATCCACCTGCCAATGCAGGAGACGCCGGTTTGATCCCTGGGTTGGGAAGATTCCTTGGAAAAGGAAATAACAACCCACTCCAGTATTCTTGCCTGGAGAATCCCATGGACAGAAGAGCCTGGCAGGCTACAGTTCATGGCGTGGCACAGAGTCAGACACGACTGAGTGACTAACCAGCAACAAAGCGGATTCACTTCATTATATCACAGAAACTAACACAACATTATAAAGCAATACACCTGTGGCTGAATCACGTCAATGCATGGCAAAAACCACTACAATATTGGAAAGTAATTAGCCTCCAATTAAAATAAATATTTTTTTAATGTAAAAAGAGAACACTCAAATGAATAAAATCAGAAAGGAGGAGATATTATAAATGGTACTTTAAATATACACAGTCTTATAAGAAACTACTATGAAAAACTATATGCCAACAAACTGGATAGCCTAGAAGAAACAGACCAAAATTTAGAAGCATCCAACATATCAAGACAAAATCAGGGTAAAATAAACAATATGAATAACAAGTAAGGAGGTTAAATCAGTGATAAGAAACCTCTCAACACAGAAAAGATAGTTTCACTGGCAAATTTTACAAAACATTTGATTTTTTAAAAGCTATTAAAATGTTGGCCGCGCTAGGTTTTAGTTGCTGCCCGTGGGCTTCCTCTCTGGTTGTGGCGAGGGGGCTACTCTTTGCTTTGGTGTGCATGCTTCTTGCAGTGGCTTCTCTTATTGTGGAGCACAGGCTCAGTAGCTGTGGAGCACAGGCTTAGTTGCTCCATGGCACCTGGGATCTCCCCAGACCAGGAATCGTGCCCTGCATTGGCTGGTGGATTCTCATCCACTGTGCCACCAGGGAAGTCCAAAGAGTAAGAATATCAACAAACACGAAAAAACTACATTTATTTCTAGACTCCTTCCTTTTACAAGATAGTGGAGAAAACTCGTGGTGTGTATGTGTGTGTGTGTGTGTGTGTGTGCGCGTTCCCAAGAGGGCCCCCTCATAATGGAAGAATCTTTGACAATACCGTGATTGGAAATTTTTTCATCCTCTTCCCAGGTTACATGACTTTTTCTCGACTCCCCTGTGATTTAGTTTCCATTCTATCAGGGCTAGCCTGACTTAGGGATTTGGATTGGTTTCCAAATGCAACCAAGACAGGAAACCCACTGGTCTAAGGCACAGTGATGAATTCATGTCAAAAACAGGATGCATGGGGGAGGGGGCAGAAGGCAAGAGAGAGACAGAGTGAGATGAAGAAGTGTTTCCATCTGAGACAGAAAAGAGGCACAAAGAGGAGGCACAGATGGGAGGACTAACATGCTGAATCCCGGAGTGGGGGGAGGGGAGGGGGGCAGGTTATCAACTGTGAATCACAGGCCACAGTGAACTCAACATCAATGTAAAATATTCACATATAATGTAAATACAAAGCACCCAAACTCAGCGATGGATATAGAATTGAGTGATAATTTCAGACCCTTTAGGAAGTACACAAAAATGAAAAGGAGTTAGTATGGGGTCGCGAAGAGTCAGACACGACTGAGCGACTTCCCTTTCATTTTTCACTTTTGTGCATTGGAGAAGGAAATGGCAACCCACTCCAGTGCTCTTGCCTGGAAAATCCCAGGGACAGAGGAGCCTGGTAGGAGGTCATCTATGGGGTCGCACAGAGTCAAACACGACTGAAGCGACTTAGCAGTAGCAGCAGCATTTGAGAGATAGAGGTCAGAGGGCTGGGAAGTTAGGGAAGGGATAATGATCAGGACACTCACTTGGAGACACAGGGTAACTGTTGAATGAAAAAGGAAAAAGAACAGGAATGTGAGCATACCTCTGATAGTTACCAGTCACCGTGAGATGAATTAAAAGTATGGGAAATTATGTTGGAAAGAGGAGAGGGTGGGGAGAAAGCAGCAGAGGTGGACCTGAGTGGCTCTCTCATGAATCATAACAGGAAGAGAGTGCCTGTCAGTTCGGGTTTTCTACTGGGCTTCCCTGGTGCTTCAGTAGTAAAGAATCTGCCTGCCAAAGCAGGAGACGTGGGTTTGACCTCTGGGACAAGAAGATCCCCTAAAGGAGGAAATGGCAACCCTCTCCAGTATTCTTGCCTGGGAAACCCCATGGACAGAGGAACCTGTCATGTTACAGTCCATGGGGCCACAAAAGAGTCAGACATGACTGCGTGACTAAAGAACAAGAAAATGCTATACAAGGTGATATCAGACATGCCTTTCTCATGGCTTAAGTCTCTGTCCTTACATTAGTTTAAACTCTGTATGTTTTCTCCTTTTATATTACACTTGTTTAAAAAGTCAAATTTTTTTAAAACCAATGTGGATTTTTTTTCAATATAATATATGTGGGTTGGATTCCAAATGTCCTGCTGTTGTGAAAGAAGGAAGTGCTCCTTACTACTAAATCCCTAATGCCTATTTTAGATGTCTTATTTTTTTAAATTTAGACTCTCACTTATTGGCTGCTTCAATTTGAACTATTTTCTTTTCATTTTATTGAAGTATAGTTGATTTACAGTTGAGATAATTTCTTCTGTACTGCAAAGTGACTCAGATATATGCATATATTGATATATTGTTTTCAGTGACATTTATCACAAGATATTGATTATAGTTCCCTGTGCTATACAGTAGGATCTTGTTGTTTATCTATATAGAATAGTTTGCATGTACTAATCCCAAACTCCCAGTCCTTCCTTCTCCCTCTCCCTTCGCTATCATACGTGTGGTCTCTATATCTGTGAGTCTCTTTCTGTTTCATAGATAAGTTCATTTGGATTGTATTTTAGATTCCATATATAAGTGGTATCATATGGTATTTTTCTTTCTCTTTCTGACTTTCTTCACTAACTATGATAAGCTCTAGGTCCATACTGCTGCAAGTATCATTGTTACATTTTTCATGGCTGAGTCTCATTCCATTGTATGCATGTATGAATATATATATATTTGTTGTTGTTTAATCACTCAGTTGTGTCTGGCTCTTTTGTGACCCCATGGACTATATCCTGCAAGGCTCCTCTGTCCATGGGATTGATTACCCAGGTGAGAATACTGGAGTGGGTTGCCATTCCTTTCTCCAGGAGATCTTCCTGACCCAGAGATTGAACTGGGAACTCCTGCGTTGCAGGCAGATTCTTTACATCTGAGCCACCAGGGAACCCTCATCATATTGTAGAAGCATTTAAACTTTATTGCTCTTGGGGCAGATAATCTTGTCCTCTATCCTCCTAGGTTCTCTGTCTAGAGCCTGCAAAGACACACGAAGGGTAGATGAACAGGAGAAAAACTACATCTACAACTACCTTCTGTTTACGTTTCCTGAGGAACGAGGCAGGTGAGGTCTAGGCTAGATATTTACACTAGACTTCTGTTTGCACTTGGAGATGGAAATGCCAGGAACAGGGTAAATAACTGGACTTTGCCTGCTGTGGACGTGTTACTATAACAATCATGGCAGGGACAGAAAGGGGCTAAACCTTGTGTGTGTAAAAGGTCAAGAGGTCACATATTTTCTATCTTTGGGACACCACACATGTGCAGAAAAACTCCTTGAGGGGGCAAAAAGGAGGGGGTGCCATCTCATAGTAGGTGATGTCCAGGCCCTCACAGGCCTGTGTGCTGGAACCCATCTAGAAAAATAGCTGCACACACCTGTCAGGGAGGGTCCTAAGGCAGGGCAGGTGTGGAAAAAGAAACCAGGTAATTGGCCAAGGTAAACAAAGACCGGAAGAACTGCCCTGCATAGATGATTTAACAGTCTCTTTATGCGGCTCCTCCTCCTTTTGGACAACGCCCACAGGCTTTCTCTTGGGTGTGAGTTCTGCCTGGCTTCTGTCTTAACTAAAGAAACCGTTCCTCTGTGTGCTCCCACACGACGGTGCTGTGTCTCTACTAATACACTTTTACCATATTTTTGTTTTTGCTTCCTGGAGAAATGCTTTTTTTTTTTTAAACTGGGTACTAGAGCCAGGAGAACCTTGCTCTAGTTTCTAGCCCCCAATGTACTGGCGACTAGAGGTCCTTGTTTTCATACAGCGTACTCAAGCCCAATTCTTGGGCAAAGAACTAAGCCAGCACTCACGGCTCTCTCTCTCCGGGATCATTTGGGACTGAAACCCAGGATTTCACGGTAAACTGCAGGTCTCCCCAAACTGCTGGCTGGAGACTTCTGACTCTCTCTCTCTCACAGGAGAACTTGCTCTCACTCTCTGCTTTGTTCTCTTTCCAAGACTTGCAGAGGTTTATCTAGGTCTGCTCAATAAAGGAGCCCCAGTTATCTTTTCCTTGCCCTTCTCCCCATTTCTCTCATTCTGCCTAAACAACAACACCCAGCCTTTCCCTCACCCAAGCAGAGCTTCCCTCATCAACTTTGGGAGAACCACGCCTGGAATCAAGGCACAGCACCTACCACCACAGCCATCAAATTGCTCCCACTTTGTTGTATCTGTTGTTTAGTTGCTAAATCATGTGTGACTCTTTGCGACCCTGTGGACTGTAGCCTGCCAGGCTCCTCTGTCCATGGGATTCTCCAGGCAAGGATACTAGACTGGGTTTCCATTCTCTTCTCCAGGGTATCTTCCCCACCCAGGGATTGAATCTGTGTCTCCTGCACTGCAGGCAGATTCTTTACTGTCTGAGCCCCCAGGGAAGCTCAACCCAGGAGGATTCCCTTCAAAAGCCAGATGGGCCAAGAAAAGGAAAACTCAGGTTTGCTTTAAGGTTTGGCCCTTATTGAAGTTGAGGGTTGGAAAGTGGCCTAAAACTTGGGTCTCTAGATTATAATGCTATCTTACAATTAGATCTTAGTTGCCACAAAATAGGTAAATGGACTGAGGTTAACTCTCCTGACATTCTAAATGACCCCCTTCTAACTTCTCCCAACTCTCAGGGGGAACCCAAGCTTCGCCAATCCCGTTGTTGTTTAGTCCCTCAGTCTTGTCTGACTCTTTGCAATCCCTTTGACTATGGCCTGCCAGGCTCCAGGTTTCCTTACTCCTTCAGATTCAGTAGTCTTAGGACACTGTATTTGTAAAAGAAACATTGCTAACCATCATCTGACAACATACAGTTGCCACAAACCTTCAATTTTTTAAAAAAGTCTATATATTGTGGCACAATAAGTGGATGTATGTTTGTGCTTGTACATCTACATTTGAACAGTTAAGGGAGAGACAGAAAGCATTTCCTGAGTCTGCAGGTCTTAACTGCCTTCAGCTCAAGACAATCCAGGGATCTCCCAGGGGTCTCAGTGGTAAAGAGTCCACCTGCCAATGCGGGAGACACAGGAGACTCAGGTTTGATCCCTGGGTTGGGAAGATCACCTGGAAGAGATCATGGCAACCCACTGCAGCATTCTTGCCTGGAGAATCCCACAACAGGGGAGCCTGGCAGGCTGCAGTCCAAGGGGTCTCAAAGAGTCAGACAGGAGTGAGCATATACACGCACCAATCCATATTCCAAGTGGCACATTTTGGGGGAGACCTAATCCTCTCCACCTCACTTCTCTTTAAAAAGCCTTTCCAGTAACTTTGAAACATGTGAGAAGATTTCTTTGGGTTTGAAGAAACCAAAGCTCAGAGATGGAGACCTTGTCCCAAGTGTCCTTTACCACCTGCCCCTCATCGCTCCACTGCTCCGTGGAATTGGACTCCCAGGGCCAAGGGCAGGTGGACCTTGCTGATGGCTTTGTGTCTTGTTTCCTCAGCAGATCACAGCTCCTCAACTCCATCCAGGATGCGGTGTCAGGATCTCCACCAGTTTGGTCAGAAGCTGGTCCGCAGGCGGCTCCTGGAGCCTGCCAAGGATTCTGAGAGTCCCACGGCTCCTCTGAACATCCTGAATCTGGTGGCCTTCGGTGTGGCCAGCACCCTGGGGGCCGGCGTGTACATCCTGGTGGGAGAAGTGGCCATGTTCATCGCTGGGCCAGCGATCGTCATCTCCTTCTTGGTGGCCGCTGTGTCTTCTGTGTTGTCTGGGCTTTGCTATGCCGAGTTTGGGACACGGGTCTCGTGGACTGGTTCTGCGTATCTCTACAGCTACATCAGCGTGGGAGAACTGTGGGCTTTCGTCACTGCCTGGAACCTCATACTGTCCTATGTCGTTGGTGAGGGGATGGGAGGGGGGTTGGTGTGGGGCTGAAGTCCGGGAGACCAGGAGTACGTGTTTGGGTCTTTGGTCATACATGAGAACTGCGTCATCCACTCCGTGAGGGGAGGAGGGAAATAACGTCTGGAAAAGTCCACAACTTCATTCTTCTCAGCTCTCCCCTGATTTCCTTAAATGATGGACCAAGAACCCAGAGGAAAGGGCACTGTAGGGAGTGGGTGAGAGGGAGGCATGGCCCACAGGCTTATCCCCTCACCATACTGAAGTCTCTGCTTAGCAGTTGCCTTCATAGAGTTTCTATTAGCATTTGAACTAAAATTTTAATCCTCATCACCCAGACAACTTGCTCCCACTTCTCTCTTTTCTTGCATAACTTTGATCTCTCACTGACATTAAATAGTTAACCTATTTTAGAATTATCTGGGTCTATTTTCCCCACCCCATGAAAAGAGGCTCTCTGAGATTTGGTATTTTGTATTTTTTCCCCAACATACTTGACTTTGTGTATTTGTTGTTTTTCCATCACTAAATTGTGTCCAACTCTTTGCAACCCCATGGGCTACAGCACGCCAGGCTCCTCTGTCCTCCAATATCTCCTGGAGTTTGCTCAAACTCATGTTCACTGAGTCAGTGATGTTGTCCAACCATCTCATCCTCTGCCGCCCCTTCTCCTTTTATCTTCAATCTTTCCCATGTTGGACATCTTCTGACCTGGAGGGCTCCTCTTCGGGCATCGTAACTGTTTGCCTTTTCATGCTGTCCATGGGGTCCTCCTGGCAAGAATACTGGAGTGGGTTGCCATTTCCTTCTCCAGGGCCCATGTTTTGTCAGAACTCTTCACTGTGACCTGTCCATCTTGAGTGGTCTTGCATGGCATGGCTAATAGTCTTATTGAGCTATGCTCGCCCTTCACCACGACAATGCTGTGATCCACGATGGGGTCTTGGTGTATAGGGGGGGTCCAATTTATATTTGTCAATGAATCTTCCTTCTTATTCTGCTGTAGTCACAGGCAGCGTGGCCAGGGCCTGGAGCATCGCCTTTGACAGCCTGATTGGGAACCGCATCTTTCAGGCCTTAGAGGGAACTTTCTCTCCATATATGCCCTACTATCTGGCCAAGTATCCAGACTTTGTCGCCCTGTCCCTGGTGCTGTTGCTCACAGGTGAGGCAGGGATCCAAGTTAGGATGGGAAGACTGGGATGTGGGGTGGCGGGGGAACTAGGATGGGAAAGGCATGAGGAGGCAGAACTGTGGGAACTAGAAATTAGGGTCTGGTTAACCAAAGACAGGAAGTCAAGATGTAGACCATTGTTTCCCACCCTTGGCATTACTGACCTTCCAGGCAGAAACAGCCTTTGGTGTTGGGGGCTGATGTGTGCACTGCAGGATTTTCTTAAGCAATCAGTCAGGTGTGTAGCATCTTTGGAATTCATTCACTAAACACGTATGACTCATATTTCCCAAAATGTGACAATCAGATGTCTCCAGACATTGCCAAATGTCCCTTGGGGACCCAAATCACCCCCAGCTGAGAAATATTTACTTAGAGTGACAAGTTTCTTCCTCTGTCCTGAGACTTTTTTCAAATGGGAGGAAATTAACATAGCATAAAATTAGCCATTTTATTATTTTTCCTTAGCTTTGTTGATATATAATTGACATACAACACTATGTAAGCTGAAGGTGAACATCATGATGATTTGATGGATGTGTATATTATGTGACTGGAGTAGGAAATGGCAACCCACTCCAGTAATCTTGCCTGGAAAACTCCATGGACAGAGGAGCCTGACAGGCTACACTTCGTGTGTCTCAAGGGGTTGGACACGACCGAGTGACTGAGCCCATATTATATGATAATGGCTACAGTAAGAAACTAACCATGTTAAAATATGCAATTCAGTGGTACTTACAGCATTCAATACGTATAACAATCACCTTCATCTAGCTTCAAACATTTTCATCACAGCAAAAGGAAACCCGGTACCCACCGAGCAAAGACAGACTATCCATCTTAATCTCACAGCCCCCTAACCTCTGGCAACTACTAGTCTGCTTTCTGTGTCTATGGATTTGATTTGGCTATCTTGGAATGTCTCATATTCCATCTTTCCCACAGGAGTACTGGTTCTGGGAGCTCGTGAGTCAGTCCTGGTTGGAAAAATATCCACAGGCATCAACCTTTCGGTTCTCAGCTTCATCATCCTCTCTGGCTTCATTAAGGGAGACCTGCACAACTGGAAGCTCACAGAACAGGACTACACGTTGAACACGTCTGAATCTGGTGACATCTATAGGTCAGGAGGGTGCTCCTGGTCCTTGTCATGCTTGTTGGGGCTGGTGCAGAGCTGGGAATCTGGCAGGGACTAAAGAGACCTGGGCTGGTGGATCTGGATAATGAGGTCCTGGAGCCCAGGGCTTGTGGTATTAAGGGTGAAGTCCAGCAGCGATGACTGAACGTACCTCCCTCATGGTCTTTCTTGCTTCTTCTCTCACTGTAGCTTGGGCCCTCTGGGTTCTGGAGGGTTTGTGCCCTTCGACTATGACGGAATTCTCCATGGAGCAGCTCTGTGTTTCTACTCATTTGTGGGTTTTGATGACATTGTCACTAAAGGTAACTGGTCATTTTGTGTCCCATCAGGGGATTGGGCTGCCCTTGGGCATAGGGGCTGATAGAAGATTTTTTAAAGCTTTTGAAAGTTTAGAGGAAAGTGGATTTTGTGCTGTGCCATCAGTGTTTTCCTAACCTGAGATGTTCACCCACCCTGCAGGGGAAGAAGCCCCAAATCCTCATCGCTCCATCCCCATCAGCATCATGAGCACGGTCTTCATCTGCTTTTTGGCGTATTTTGGTGTCTCGGCGACTCTCACCCTCATGGTGCCCTACTACCAGATTCAGCCTGACAGCCCCTTTCCGCAGGCTTTCATCCATGTTGGGTGGGGCCCTGCCAGATATGTCGTGGCTGTTGGCATCCTCTGTTTTCTTTTATACAGGTCAGTGTCAAGGCCTTCTCTCCATAAACTGTCAGATGCTCAGGTGTTTCAGCCCTTGGGATTCAGAGACAAGAGGGGAAGACCCCTTACCAGGTAGACTAGGGAGCCAGAGCCCTGGTCTCTCCTGCTTCTCAACATACCCACCCATGTCCCCACCATCCCTTCCAGACTGCAGAGCTCCTTGTTCCCCGTGCCTCAGGTGATCCAGGAAATGGCAGAGGACGGGCTCCTTTTCCGAGGACTTGCCCGAACCCATCCCCGCACGAAGACCCCCATCATGGCCACTGTGTCCTCTGGAATTCTCGCAGGTGAGCAAGAGAATTCACTTCTCCTCTGATCCCTTTCCTTATCTGGGTACATCCAGTGGTTTCTTCATGCCGACCCCCACCTCGTTTGTGCCCTCATTCTAGGGATCATGGCGTTGCTCTTTGAGTTCAGTAATCTGGTGGACCTCATGTCGATTGGACACCTGCTGGTTTACACTGTGGTGGCGTTTTTTGTCCTTGTCCTCAGGTGAGACTCCACTGCACCCTTACTGGGGCTCTTACATTCCTAAAGACTCAATTGCCGTCCATCCTCTTCAGGGTTTTTTTTTTTTTTTTTTTTTTTAATTGGAGGCTAATTACTTTACAATATTGGAGTGGTCTTTGCCATACATTGACATGAATCAGCCATGGGTTTATACGTATTCCCTATCCTGAACCCCCCCTCCCACCTCCCTCTCCATCCTATCCCTCTGGGTCATCCCAGTGCACCAGCCCTGAGCACCTTGTTTCATGCATCAAACCTAGACTGGTGATCTGTTTCACATATGATAATATACGTTTTAATGCTATTCTCTCAGATCATCCCACCCTCACCTTCTCCCACAGAGTCCAAAAGACTGTGCTATACATCTGTGTCTCTTTGCTGTCTCACATAGAGGGTAATTGTTACCATCTTTCTAAATTCCATATATATGTATTAATATACTGTATTGGTGTTTTTCTTTCTGCCTTACTTCACTCTGAATAATAGGCTCCAGCTTCACCTACCTTATTAGAACTGATTCAAATGTATTTTTTTTAATGGGTGAGTAGTACAGGAGACAGGGATCAAGACCATACCCATGGAAAAGAAATGCAAAAAAGCAAAATGGCTGTCTGGGGAGGCCTGACAAATAGCTGTGACAAGAAGAGAGGCGATAAGCAGAGGAGAAAAGGAAAGATATAAGTATCTGAATGCAGAGTTCCAGAGAATAGCAAGAAGAGATAAGAAAGCCTGCTTCAGTCAACAGTGCAAAGAAATAAAGGAAAAGAACAGAATGGGAAAGACTAGAGATCTCTTTGAGAAAATTAGAGATACCAAGGGAACATTTCATGCAAAGATGGGCTCGATAAAGTACAGAAATGGTATGGACCTAACAGAAGCAGAAGATATTAAGAAGAGGTGGCAAGAATACACAGAAGAAATGTACAAAAAAGATCTTCATGACCCAGATAATCATGATGGTATGATCACTCACCTAGAGCCAGACATCTTGGAATGTGGGCTTGGAATGAAGTCATCTTGGAATGAAGTCAAGTGGGCCTTGGAAAGCATCACTACGAACAAAGCTAGTGGAGGTGATGGAATTCCAGTTGAGCTGTTTCAAATCCTGAAAGATGATGCTGTGAAAGTGCTGCATTCAATATGCCAGCAAGTTTGGAAAACTCAGCAGTGGCCACAGGACTGGCAAAGGTCAGTGTTCATTCCAATTCCAAAGAAAGGCAATGCCAAAGAATGCTCAACCTACAGCACAATTGCACTCATCTCACATGCTAGTAATGCTCAAAATTCTTCAAGCCAGGTTTCAGTAATACATGAACCATGAACGTCCTGATGTTCAAGCTGGTTTTAGAAAAGGCAGAGGAACCAAAGATCAAATTGCCAACATCCGCTGGATCATGGAAAAAGTAAGAGAGTTCCAGAAAAAAATCTATTTCTGCTTTATTGACTATGCCAAAGCTTTTGACTGTGTGGATCACAATCAACTGTGGAAAATTCTGAAAGAGATGGGAATACAGACCTCCTGACCTGCCTCTTGATAAATCTGTATGCAGGTCAGGAAGCAACAGTTAGAACTGGACATGGAACAACAGACTGGTTCCAAAGAGGAAAAGGAGTACATCAAGGCTGTATATTGTCACCCTGCTTATTTCACTTCTATGCAGAGTACCTCATGAGAAACGCTGGACTGGAAGCAACACTAGCTGGAATCAAGATTGCCGGGAAAAATATCAATAACCTCAGATATGCAGATGACTCCACCCTTATGGCAGAAAGTGAAGAGAAACTAAAAAGCCTCTTGATGAAAGTGAAAGAGGAGAGTGAAAAAGTTGGCTAAAAGCTCAACATTCAGAAAACGAAGATCATGGCATCCGGTCCCATCACTTCATGGGAAATAGATGGGGAAAGAGTGGAAACAGTATCAGACTTTATTTTTGGGGGCTCCAAAATCACTGCAGATGTGATTGCAGCCATGAAATTAAAAGACGCTTACTCTTTGGAAGAAAAGTTATGACCAACCTAGATAGTATATTCAAAACCAGAGACATTATTTTGCTGACTAAGGTCCGTCTAGTCAAGGCTATGGTTTTCCAGGAGTCATGTATGGATGTGAGAGCTGGACTGTGAAGATGGCTGAGAGCTGAAGAATTGATGCTTTTGAACTGTGGTGTTGGAGAAGATTCTTGAGAGTCCCTTGGACTGCAAGGAGATCCAACCAGTCCATTCTAAAGGAGATCAGCCCTGGGATTTCTTTGGAAGGAATGATGCTGAAGCTGAAACTCCAGTACTTTGGCCACCTCATGCAAAGAGTTGACTCATTGGAAAAGACTGTGACGCTGGGAGGGATTGAGGGCAGGAGGAGAAGTGGACAACAGAGGATGAGATGGCTGGATGGCATCACTGATTCAATGGACGTGAGTCTGAGTGAACTCTGGGAGTTGGTGATGGACAGGGAGTTATGGCATGCTGTGATTCATGGGGTAGCAAAGAGTTGGACACGACTTAGTGACTGAACTGAAGTGAACTGAATATTCCATTGTGTATATGTACCACTGCTTTCTTATCCATTCGTCTGCTGTGGACATCTGTGTTGCTTCCATGTCGTGGCTATTATAAACAGTGTTGCAATGAACATTGGGGTATATGTGTCTTTCCTTGGTGTGTACGCCCAGCAGTGGGATTGCTGGGTCACATGGCAGTTTTATTTCCAGTATTTTATGGAATCTCCACACTGTTCTCCATAGTAGCTGTACTAGTTTGCATTCCCACCAACAGTGTAAGAGGGTTCCCTTTTCTCCACACCCTCTCCAGCATTTATTGCTTGTAGACTTTTGGATAGTAGCCATTCTGACCAGCGTGAGTTGGTACTTCATTGTGGTTCTGATTTGCATTTCCCTGATAATCAGTGATGTTGACCATCTTTTCATGTGTTTGTTAGCCATCTGTGTGTCTTCTTTGGAGAAATGTCTGTTTAGTTTTTTGATCCATTTTTTGATTGGGCCATTTACTTTTCTGGAATCGAGCTGCAGGAGCTGCTTGTACATTTTTGAGATTAATTCTTTGTCAGTTGCTTCATTTGCTATTCTTTTCTCCCATTCAGAAGGCTGTCTTTTCACATTGCTTATAGTTTCCTTCGTTGTGCAAAGCTTTTCAGTTTAATTAGGTTTCATTTGTTTAATTTTGCTTTTGTTTCCATTACTCTGGGAGGTGGCTCATAGAGGATCCTGCTGTGATTTATGTCGGAGAGTGTTTTGCCTATGTTCTCCTCTAGGAGTTTTATAGTTTCTGGTCTTACATTTAGATCTTTAATCCATTTTGAGTTTATTTTTGTGTATGGTGTTAGAAAGTGTTCTAGTTTCTTTCTTTTACTAGTGGTTGAACAGTTTTCCCTGCGCCAGTTGTTAAAGAGATTGTCTTTTCTCCATTGTATAGTCTTGCCTCCTTTGTCAAAGATAAGGTGTCCATAGGTGCGTGGATTTATCTCTGGGCTTTCCATTTTGTTCCATTGACCTATATTTCTGTCTTTGTGCCAGTACCATACAGTCGTGATGACTGTAGCTTTGTAGTATAGTCTGAAGACAGGCAGGTCAATTCCTCCAGTGCCATTCTTCTTTCTGAGGATTGCTTTGGCTATTTGAGGTTTTTGTATTTCCATACAAATTGTGAAATTATTTGTTCTAGTTCCGTGAAAAATACTGTTGGTAGCTTTTAGGGATTGCATTGAATCTATAGATTGCTTTGGGTAGTATACTCATTCTCACTATATTGATTCTTCCAATCCATGAACATGGTATATTTCTCCATCTATTTGTGTCCTCTTTGATTTCTTTCATCAGTGGTTTTTTTTTTTTTTTTAATGTTCTATATATAGGTCTTTTGTTTCTTTAGGTAGATATATTCCTAAGTATTTTATTCTTTTCATTGCAATGGTGAACGGAAGTGTTTCCTTAATTTCTCTTTCTGTTTTCTCATTGTTAGAGTATAGGAATGTGAGGGATTTTTGTGTGTTAATTTTATACCGTGCACCTTTAGCATATTCATTGATTAGCTCTAGTAATTTTCTGGTAGAGTCTTTAGCGTTTTCTATGTAGAGGATCATGTCATCTGCAAACAGTGAGAGTTTTACTTCTTTTCCAATCTGGATTCCTTTTATTTCTTTTTCTGCTCTGACTGCCGTGGGCAAAACTTCGAAAACTCTGTTGAACAGTGGTGGTGAGAATGGGCACTCTTGCCTTGTTCCTGACTTTAGGAGAAATGCTTTCAATTTTTCCCCATTGAGGATAATATTTGCTGTGGGTTTGTCATATATAGCTTTTATTATGTTGAGGTATGCACATTCTCTTCCTGTTTTCTGGAGAGTTTTTTTTTTTTTATCATAAATGGATGTTGAATTTTGTCAAAGGCTTTCTCTGCATCTATTGAGAGAATCATATGGTTTTTATCTTTTAATTTGTTAATATGGTGTATTACATTGATTGATTTGTGGATATTAAAGAATCCTTGCATTCTTGAGATAAAGCCCACTGGATCATGATGTATGATTTTTTTAAATATGTTGTTGGGTTCTGTTTGCTAGCATTTTGTTAAGGATTTTTGCATCTATGTTCATCAGTGATATTGGCCTGTAGTTTTCTTTTTTTGTGGCATCTTTGTCTCATTTTGGTATTAGGGTGATGGTGGCCTCATAGAATGAGTTTGGAAATTTACCTTCCTCTTCACTTTTCTGGAAGATTTTGAGTAGGATAGGTATTAGCTCTTCTTTAAATTTTTGATAGAATTCAGCTGTGAAGCCATCTGGGCTTTTGTTTGCTGGAAGATTTCTTATTACAGTTTCGATTTCAGTGCTGGGTCTGTTAAGGTTTTCTATTTCTTCCTGGTTCAGTTTTGCAGGGTTATACTTTTCTAAGAATTTTCCCATTTCTTCCAAGCTGTCCATTTTATTGGCATATAGTTGCTGATAGTAGTCTCTTATGATCCTTTGTATTTCTGTATTGTCTGCGGTGATTTCTCCATTTTCATTTCTAATTGTGTTGATTTGATTCTTCTCCCTTTGTTTCTTGATGAGTCTGGCTAATGTTTGTCAATGTTATTTATCTTCTCAAAGAACCAGCTTTTAGCTTTGTTGATTTTGGCTATGATCTCCTTTGTTTCTTTTGCATTTATTTCTGCCTTAATTTTTAAGATTTCTTTCCTTCTACTAACCCTGGAGTTCTTCATTTCTTCCTTTTCTAGTTGCTTTAGGTGAAGAGCTAGGTTATTTATTTGACTTTTTTCTTGTTTCTTGAGGTGAGCCTGTATTGTTATGAACCTTCCCCTTAGCACTGCTTTGTAAGTGTCCCACAGGTTTTGGGTTGTTATGATTTCATTTTCATTCATTTCTATGCATATTTTGATTCCTTTTTTATTTTTTCTATGATTTGTTGGTTATTCAGAAGTGTATTGTTTAGCCTCTATATGTTGGAATTAAAAAAAATTTTTTTTTCCTGTATTTGACATCTAATCTTACTGCATTGTGGTCAGAAAAGATACTTAGAATGATTTCAAGTTTTTTGAATTTACCAATGCTAGATTTATGACTAAGGATGTATTCTATCCTCAAGAAGGTTCTATGTGCCCTTGAGAAAAGGGTGAAATTCCTTGTTTTGGGGTGAAATGTCCTATAGATATCAATTAGGCCTAACTAGTCCATTGTGTCATTTAAAGTTTGTGTTTCCTTGTTAATTTTCTGTTTAGTTGATCTATGCATAGGTGTGAGTGGGGTATTAAAGTCTCCCACTATTATTGTGTTACTCTTAATTTCCCCTTTCATACTTGTTAGAATTTGCCTTACTTATTGTGGTGCTATGTTGGATGCATATATACTTATAATTGTTATGTCTTCTTGAATTGACCCTTTGATCATTATGTAGTGTCCTTCTTTGTCTCTTTTCACAGCCTTTGTTTTAAAGTCTTTTTTATCTGATATGAATATCTCTACTCCTGCTTTTTTTTTTTTTAAATTTCCATTTGTGTGAAATATCTTTTCCCAGTACTTCACTTTGAGTCTGTATGTGTCCCTTGTTTTGAGGTTGGTCTATTGTAGACAGCATATATAGGGGTCTTCTTTCTGTATCCATTCAGCCAGTCTTTGTCTTTTGGCTGGGGCATTCAACCCATTTACATTTAAGGTAATTATTGATAAGTATGATCCCGTTGCCATTTACTTGTTGTTTTGGGTTCAAGTTTATAAACCATTTCTGTGTTTCGTGTCTAGAGAATATCCTTTAGCATTTGTTGGAGAGCTGGTTTGGTGGTGCTGAATTTCTCAGCTTTTGCTTGTCTGTAAAGCTTTTGATTTCTCCTTCCTATTTGAATGAGATCCTTACTGGGTACAGTCATATTGGTTGTAGGTTTTTCTCTTTCATCAGTTTAAGTATGTCCTTCAGGCCATTTCCTTCTGGCCTGAAGAGTTTCTTTTGAAAGATCAGCTGTTATTCTTATGAGAATCCCCTTGTGTGTTATTTGTTGTTTTTCCCTTGCTGCTTTTAACATTTATTTTTTGTGTTTGATCTTTGTTAATTTGATTAATATGTGTCTTGGGGTGTTTCACCTTGGGTTTATCCTGTGTGAGACTCTCTGGGATTTCTGGACTTGGGTGACTATTTCTTTATCCATTTTAGGGAATTTTTCAACTATTATCTCTTTAAGTATTTTCTCATGGCCTTTCTTTTTGTCTTCTTCTGGGACTCCTATAAGTCAAATGTTGGGGAGTTTCACATTATCCCACAGGTCCCTGAGGTTGTCCTCATTTCTTTTAATTCTTTTTTCCCCTGTGCTTCATTTATTTCTACCATTCTATCTTCTACCTCATTTACCCTATCTTCTGCCCCCGTTAAACTACTGTTGGTTCCCTCCAGAGTGTTTTTGATCTCATTTATTGCATTATTCACTATTGAGTGACTCTTTTTTATTTCTTCTAGGTCCTTGTTACACATTTCTTGCATCTTCTCAATCCTTGTCTCCAGGCTATTTATCTGTAACTCCATTTTGTTTTCAAGATTTTGGTTCATTTTTACTATCACTTTTCTGAATTCTTTTTCAGGGAGACTCCCTATTCCCTCCTCTTTGGTTACGTTTGGTGGGCTTTTATCATGTTCCTTTACCTGCTGAGTATTTCTCTGCCTTTTCATCTTATTTAGGTTGCTGTGTTTGGGGTGGCCTTTCTGTATTCTGGCAGTTTATGGTTCCTCTTTATTGTGGAGGTTCCTCCCTGTGGGTGGGTTTGGACGAGCAGCTTGTCAAGGTTTCCTGGTTAGGGAAGCTTGTGTCAGTGTTCTGGTGGGTGGAGCTGGATTTCTTCTCTCTGGAGTGTAATGAAGTCTCCAGTAGTGAGTTTTGAGATGTCTGTGGGTTTGGTGTGACTTTGGGTAGCCTGTATACTGAAGCTCAGGGCTATGTTCCTGCATTGCTGGAGAATATGCGTGGTTGTCTTGCTCTGGAACTTATTGGCTCTTGGGTGGTGCTTGCTTTCAGTGTAGGGATGGAGGCTTTTGGATGATCTCTTATCAATGAATGTTCCCTGGAGTCAGGAGTTCTCTGGTGTTCTCAAGTTTTGGGCTTAAGTCTCCCGCCTCTGGTTTTCAGTCTTCTTCTTACAGTAGCCTCAAGACTTCTCCATCCATACAGCACTGATGATAAAACTTCTAGGTTAGTGGTGAAAACATTCTCCACAGTGAGGGACACCCAGAGAGGTTCACAGAGTTACACAGAGAAGAGAAGAGGGAGGAAGGAGATAGAGGTGACAAGAAGGTGAAGAGGGGGAATCAAAAGGGGCGAGAGCAAGCTAGCCAGTAATCAATTCCCTATGTGCTCTCTACAGTCTGGAACCCTCAGAGAGGTTTATGGAGTTACACAGAGAAGAGGAGAGGAAGGAAGGAAATAGAGGTGAGCAGGAGGAGAAAGGGGGAGAATCAAAAGGAGAGAGAGAGATCTAGGCTGTATTCTGTTTCCTAAGGGTTCTCAACATCCTGGAACACACACAGAGATTTACAGAATTGGGTTGAGAAGAGAATGGGGAGAGAGGAGATAGAGGTGACCTGGGGGAGAAAAAGGAGAGTCAAAAGGGGGAGAGATTAATCAAGCCAGTAATCATATTCCTAAGTAAAAATGGGTACTGAAGATTGGATTCTTAAATGTACAAAATTGATAACAAATACTATAAAGCAAAGATCAAAAATCTAGAGTCGAGGTTAGACTCTCAAAAATACAATATCATTAAAAAATCACAAAATATATAAGAAATATATATGATGTTTGCTTTGAAAATAGGGTCTTATTTTGCAATGTAATAGTAGTTTATGAAAGTGAAAATTAAAGGAGTAATGGAGGAATTTTTAAAAAGGAAAAAAATTTTAATAAATGATAATAGTAAAAATATATCTAGGAGTTTCTCTGGAGCTGTTGTGGGCAGTGTAGGGTCAGTTCAGTTTCAGGTAGTTCCCTGTTCCAGCTTATATTTCTCAAGATCTCTAGGCCTCTTCCAATGTAGTCTGTGTTAACTACAGGGATTTTAATCTGTTGTACCTGTCACTTCCAAAGTGGTTCCCTGTTTGTTTGGCTTCTTCTGTTTGCAGGTCTCTTCAGTGTCTAATTTCTGACCTGACACAAGGGGGCGAAGGTGGTCTCTTGTTTAGGCTCACTTGTTCAGTGGTGCTGTGGGGAGGGAGGAACACTGCAAACAAATATCACAGGCGTGTGTGGGGTGTGCTCACAGTGTCTCAGCCACACTAGGTTTGCCCCTGCTCACCGCATGTGTGCTTTCCCAGTCTACACTGCCCGGGCTTCAGGTTGCTCTGCAGGGAGCGGGCCCTGGGTTCCATGCACTTCTCAGGTCTAAGCTGCTCAGGTTCAGGTTCTCGGGTACTCCACAAAAGCACAGACTTGGTTGGGCCTTCGTTTGTGCCCTTCCATGATCTGAGCAGCTCAGGTGACCAGGTGCTTGGCGAGCGCAGTCTCCTAAGGTGCGGTGTGGCTTATCACCTCCCCAGGCCCAGCCGCTTGGTTTCTGGGGCACACCTATCTCCGGTGGGCGGTGTGTCTTTTCTGGGTAGCTGATCTCTGGCTGCGACCCTCCCAGTGGATGTTACCCTCCAAGAATCTCAGAAAGTTTTGGTTAGAAACCGGAAGCCTGTTCCCAGTTTGGTAGGGGATGCCCTCTCTGGGGCCGAGATTGCCCCTTTCCGGCTCTGGTTGCCCCCCACCTGCCTCCAGCTGGGGATGGCCTGTCCGCAGCCAGCTAGCTCTCCTCTGGTTTTCGCTCAGTCCTTTGTTCTGTGAGCAGGCCGGCAGTGCCTTAGGTTTGGGCTTCTCACGGGATAGTTCTCTCTCTCTCTCTTTTTCCCCTCGCTCTTTCTGGCTATTCCATAGTTTAGGTTTCCGTCTCATGTTAGCTCCCTCAGATTGCCCTCAAGGCATTAAGGCATGGTCCTTACGCTAAGCAAGGCAGCCCGCTCATCCCCATTCAGTCCCTGCTTGCTGCTAGTGGAGGAAAGCGTCTGGGGTACTTCTCCTCTGGGAGTTGCCATTAGAGATGTAACATGCGGGTTTTATTTATTTTTCCTCCTGGTTTTGCTGCCCTCTGAGATTCCAAAACTCCCCCAGACCCGCCAGTGAGAGGGTTTCCTGGTGTTTGGAAACTTCTCTTTTTAGAATCCCTTCTCGGGACGGATCTCTGTCCCTTTTTTGTCTCTCTTTTTATCTTTTATATTTTGTCCTACCTCCTTTTGAAGACAATGGGCTGCTTTTCTGGGTGGCTGATGGCCTCTGCCAACGTTCAGAATTTGTTTTGTGGAGTTTGCTCAGCGTTCAAATGTTCTTTTGAAGAATTTGTGGCGGAGAAAGTGGACTCCCCGTCCTAGTCTTCTGCCGTCTTGGCCTCACCTCCCTACCCACCACCCGCCACCTCCTTCAGCCTTCTGAAGTCCTGCTCTGCTTAAGGCAGGAAAGTGGTGCATTCGGATATCTGTTTTTGAATGAGTAGGGACTGCTGTTGATATTCCTATAATATCTCTAACTCAGATACCAGCCAGACTGGAATTTAAGCAAGAACGAGAAAACAGAAGACAAAATTCAGATGAAGCCTCTAGTCAAGGAAAATCCTTTGGACTCTGAACCTGAAGCAGGAAGCTCAAAGACTCTCAAGAGTCTGTGGTTGCCTGTGAGCAGCAGCCCTACCCAGAAATCCGCCCAGATTGTCTATAGATGTGCCTTCCTGCTTGGTGAGCACTGGGACGTCTCTTTGGTCATATTTTGAAACTGACAGGATGGAGTGAGAGTGTGTGTTTTGTCAGTGGAGGAGTCTTACAGATGTGATGGCCCTTCCTGATACTGCTGGTTTCTGGGAGGGATGTGACCAGAGGTCCTGACGTCTTTGTCTTCTGGGTCCGGCCTCTTCTCCTCCTCCTTGACCCTTGCAGTCCTCCTGCTGATTATCCTGAGCCTGATCCTGGCCCAGTGGCCCAGTCAGGTGTTCTCTGGAGACCCCGTGCTCACAACAGTGGCTGTGTTGCTGCTGCTGCTCATCACTGGGGTCACGGCCATCATCTGGAGGCAGCCCCAGGACCCCTCTCCTCTTCCATTCAGGGTAAGTGAGCTGATGTGTCCAAAGTGTCCTCCTTGGGTGAATGAGGTCTGTGTCCTTTGACGGCAAAATGTCCTTTCCTGCACAGGGAATGAGGGGAGTTACTGAAACCAATGGACTCTTCCCTGATCCACCCTCAGGGCTTTGCATACACGATCTCAGTAGGCACTGAATTCACAGCCCAAGGAGGACAGGAGCCTCCCACCCACGTGGGGTAGGGTCCCCTTTAAGACATCTGGGCTGTGTTCAGGGATGAGCTGCCTCTGCCCACAGGTCCCTGCTCTGCCTGTCCTCCCGCTGGTCAGCATCTTTGTGAACGTTTACCTGATGATGCAGACGACCTCTGGGACCTGGGCCCTGTTTGGCATCTGGAATGCCATCGGTAAGTTACTTTCTGGGATAAAGAGGTCTCTTGAATGACTGAACCCAACATCTTCCTACTATTTCTCCCCACACTGTATCAGACGCCATAGGAGGTCTACTGGGCATTTGGAAGTGAGGAGAGCACCTACGTTTCCTTCTTATCGTCTCATCTCCCTTCTAGGGTTTCTCATATACTTTGGATATGGGATCCGACACAGCCTGGCAGGGAACAATCATCAACAGCCACCAGCCACCAGCCTCCACCTCCCAGACTCTTGACAAAAACATCCCTGGTGCTGAGTCATCTTAACCACAGGAAGTAGATGTTGCAAGGAATCCCTCCATGCCCTGGCAGATCTGCTGGTGCAAGGGACACTGTGAGCCTCGGTGGAGTGTGAAGGTGGAGGCATCTAAAGCCCTGTATTTCTTGCTTGTGGAGAAAGTGACTGGACTTTTGTGCAATTTTCAGTAAACTTTTCAAAGCATACTATACATACTTATAAGTGCATGCTTCATAAGTGTGCAGCAAGATGAATTTTCACAAAGTACCACAATGTAAGCAGCAATGAGAGGAAGAAATAAATTATTATGGGCACATTAGAAGCATCTTCTTGTACTTATTTCTAACAAGAACACAGAGGCTGCCCCATTGGAAGGAAACTCAGGAGAGGACGAATTATGTGAAGAGTTATACTCCAGGGACTTCCCTGGCAGTCCAGTGGCTAAGACTCCATGCTCCCAGTGCAGGGGGCATGGGTTCAACCCCTGGTTGGGGAACAAAACCCTACATGCCCAATGGTGTAGCCAAAAAAATTGGTTTAAGAATGACTGACTTTCCTCCCGTAGCTTCCCCTTATTAAAATGCAGGTGGACTACATGGGCAAGAGCATCTCTGATTGCAGGTGGGTCGCTTGAGCAAGACAGTGTCCTGGAGAAAATAGGAAGTCAGCAGGCTTGCAGCAATGGAAAAATGACCATAACTTCCTGCCTTAACAATTAACTGAGATTGTTTCCCTTTAAAGATGGTCATGGCTGAGCAGAACTGTCATGGATACAAGTCCACCTTTCCTCAGATCACTGGATTCTCTGAATAAAGCATCTTTCTGCTCAATGAAAGCTTGCCCTATGATTTATTGTCGGTTGAGCAGCAAGTGGCTGAATCTGCATTTGGTTAGAAATCTAACTCCAGGTGCAGAATAGCCAATGGGTCCATATGGGTCACCATGTCTCTGAGTTAATATGCTCAGGGTGAATCTTCTATCTTAAGGAGCAAAGAGTGAAAATGGTCATTTATAGTTAGGATGGCCTAATGCTGGAGCTTGGGCTGTTGCATATTTTAAAGCATTTATAACTTTACGGCTTTTGTCATTTGTTCAATGGGTCTGGTTGGGTAGACTTTATTAAGGCACAGAGAGATTGGACAATGTGGGAAAAACTAGGTACCAAATTCCTGTAAAACTGTGTAGTTCATGTTCAATTGCCAAGTCATGTCAGACTCTGCGACCTCATGGACTGCAGCATGTCAGGCTTCCCTGTCCTTCACCATCTCCTGGAGTTTTTTCAAACTCATGTCCACTTAGTCGGAAACCCCGAGAGATTTCTTTATTCTGAGAATTGAAAAAGTCAGGATTCTCTCAATTCTTTCAGAATCAATCAGTAAGCCTGTCTTAGTGATGTGTGTGTTTACAAAGTCAAGTCTCACCCTTTGTGACCCCATGGACTGTAGCCTGCCAGGCTCCCCTGTCCATGGGATTCTCCAGGCAAGAGTACTGGAGTGGGTTGCCTTTTCTCTTCCAGGGAATCTTCTCGATGCAGGGATCAAACTGGTGTCTTCTGCTTGGCAGGCAGATTCTTTACCACTGAGCCACCTGGGAAGCTGATGAGAAGGGATTTACTCATCCTTATCCCCAAAACAGATGTTCTTTACCCCAAAGGTTAAATTAGATGAGCTATGAGGGTTGGACAATGCAGCCTTGGTTCACACAAAGTTCAGGCTGAACCATGGATAAGCCAAATTGACCTCCCCTCAATATGTGAACATTTTCTCCATCATCAGCAGATAAAACTCTTAGAACTCCATGATCCAGTAATTCTACCTCTGAAGATATACCTGGAAGAGTTGAAAGCACACTCTGGAAGAGATATTTGTACACCCATGTTCACAGCACCATTGTTCACAATAACTAAAGCATGAGAGCAATCCAAGTGCCCACTGACTGAGAAATAGATGAGCCGATGTGGCAAGCACAAATAACAGAGTATTATTCATCATTAAAAAGGAAGGGGATCCTAACACATGCTACAACATGAAGGAACCTCATGAACTCATTCTTCTAAGTGAAATAAACCTGACAGGAAAGGACAAATATTCTGTGATTCCACTTAAATGGAGTATCTGGAGTGGTCACATTTATCAAGACAGAGAGGAGAAGGGTAACTTCCAGGAACTGGTGGAGGAGAAATAACTCAGCTGGAATTCCATCACCTCCACTACCTTTGTTCATACTGATGCTTCCCGAGGCCTGCTTCACTTCACGTTCCAGGATGTCTGACTCTAGGTGAGTCATCACACCATCGTGGTTATCTGGGTCATGAAGATATTTTTTCTATAATTCTTCTCTGTATTCTTGTCACCTCTTCTTAGTATCTTCTGCTTCTGTTAGGTCCATACCATATATGTCCTTTATTGTGCCCATCTTTGCATGAAATGTTTCCTTGGTATCTCTAATTTTAGGTCTCTAATCTTTCCCATTCTATCATTTTCCTCTATTTCTTTGCATTGAAAACTTAGGTAGGCTTTCTTATTTCTCCTTGCTATTCTTTGGAACTCTGCATTCAGATGGATATATCTTTCATCTTCTCCTTTACCTGTCTCTTTGTTTCTCAGCTATTTGTAATGCCTCCTCAGACAACCATTTTGCCTTCTTGCATTTCTTTTTCTTGAGGATAGTTTTGATCACAGCTGTGAAAGTGCTGCACTTAATATGCCAGCAAATTTGGAAAACTCAGCAGTGGCCACAGGACTGGAAAAGGTCAGTTTTCATTCCAATCCCAAAGAAAGGCAATGCCAAAGAATGTTCAAACTACTGCACCTTTGCACTGATCTCACATACTAGCAAAGCAATGCTCAAAATTCTCCAACTTAGGCTTCAACAGTATATGAAACAAGAACTTCCAGATGTTCAAGTTTGATTTAGAAAAGGCAGAGGAACCAGAGATCAAATTGCCAACATCCATTGGATCATAAAAAAGGCAAGAGAATTCCAGAAAACATCTACTACTGTTTCATTGACTACCTATAGTCTTTGACTGTGTGGATCACCACAAACTGTGGAAATTTCTTGAAGAAATGGGAATACCAGGCCACCTGACCTGCTTCTTGAGAAATGTGTATGCAGGTCAAGAAGCAACAGTTAGAATCATACATGGAAAAACAGACTAGTTCCAAATTAGGAAAGTACATCAAGGCTGTATATTGTCACCCTGCTTATTTAATTTATATGCACAGTACATTATGTGAAATGCAGAGCTGGATGAAGCACAAGCTGGCATCAAGATTGCTGGGAGAAATATCAATAACCTCAGATATGCAGACGACACTACCCTTATGGCAGAAAGTGAAGAGGAATGAAAGAGCCTCTTGATGAAGGTGAAAGAGGAGAGTGAAAAACCTGGCTTCAAATTCAACATTCAAAAAACGAAGATCCTGGCATCCAGCCCCATCACTTCATGGCAAATAGATGGGGAAACAATGGAAACAGTGAAAGACTTTATTTTCTTCGTCTCCACTATCACTGCCGATGGTGATCACAGCCATGACATTAAAAGACACTTGCTCCTTGGATGAAAAGGTATGACCAACCTAGACAGAATATGATAAAGCACAGGCATTACTTTACTGACAAAGGTCCATCTAGTCATAGCTATGGTTTTTCTGGTAGTCATGTGTGTGTGAGAGAGTTGGACCATAAAAAAAGCTGAATGCCAAAGAATTGATGCTTTTAAACTGTGGTGCTGGAGAAGACCCTTGAGAGTCCCTTGGACTGCAAGGAGATCTAACCAGTCCATCCTAAAGGAAATCAGTCCTGAATATTCACTGCAAGAACTGATGCTGAAGCTGAAACTCCAATACTTTGGCCACCTGATGCAAAGAAGTGGCTCATTGGAAAAGACTGTGATGCTGGGAAATATTGAAGGTAGGAAGAGAACAGGACGATAGAGGAGGAGATGGTTGGTTGGCATCCCCAATTCAATGAACATGAGTTTGAGCAAGCTCCAGGAGTTGGTGATGGACAGGGAAGCCTGGTGTGCTGCAGTCCACGGGGTCACAAAGAGTTGGACATGACTGAGCAAACTGAACTGAACTGGTGGAGGAGAAGGGGGGAGTTGCTGATGAATGGGTACCGAGCTGAAGTTCTGCAAGGTGAAAAAACTCCTGGGGTTTGGTTGCGCAAAGTGTGTATGTACTTACTACTACTGATATGGAGACTTAGCGGTGGTTAAAATGATCAGTTTTAAGTTATGTGTGTTTTACCACAATTAAAAAAAAAAAAAAAAGAAAGCCCTCTTACAGTCTCCCCCGAGGGTAACCACATAAGTGTCAAGGACTGATAACAACACTGCGGATCCTCCCCACCCACCCAACCCCATCTCCACCCCAACAATCCAGGGGTGGGAACTGTTTTCTGTGCTCAGGGCTCCCCACTTCGGTTCTTGGAGATGTCTCAGCTCCAGCCCCGCATGGCTTACCCTCAGCCTCCCTGACTGACCCAGTGCTCCAGGCTCTGCTCCAAGGATCCAGTAAGTCTCCAGTCAGCCTCTTCTGTGGGAGACTGGGCTCTGAGTTCACATCCTCCCAAAGAGACCTCTGCAATGCCAGAGTGTGGGGGGTGAGCCCAGCTCCAGCCTGAGGGTGGAGAGACCTGTTTTCCAGATGAAAGCAGGAGCTGGGACCTACAGATGTGGGTGAAAAGAGAACTGTGTGTGTGTGCTGGGGAAGGGGAGTGACTGGATCAACGTCCTTGCATATAAGACTATTTTGACTCATGTGCAAACAGTAATTATGCTCGCACAGTGAATGTGACGCGTGCACCACTGACTTCACTCCTCACTCTACTGCCTGCTCTTCGTGTCTGCAGATGCAGGGGTGACTAGGAGGAACTCGAGCACCCACAGCTGTGGGTATTCCTGAGGGGCGACAGTTTGGTAATTTATATTATATCATGTTGAGGTTTGCTACTAACAGCAACTCTGTGAAGCCGGCTGTATTATTTACCATGGGCAGCAATTTAGGAAAGTGGTGGTAAAGCACATGTTAACATAAAATTTCCCATCTTAACTGTTTTAAGTGTACAGTTAAGCAACATTGAATATATTTAAATTGTTGTGCATCCAACCTCCAGCACTCTTCTCATCTTGTAAACTTGAAACTGTGTCCCCATTTAGCAATTAACTCTCTGTTTTTCCCTTCACCCCAGCCCTGGAGAAACAACTATTTTTTTTGTTTCTACTTCTATAAATTTGACTTCTTAGGAACTTCACACAGGAAGAAATAGACACATTTGTCATTCTGTGACTGTGAAATCGCTTATCATAACGTTCCAATGGTTCCTCCACATTGTAGCATGGCCCAGGATTTCCTGCCTTTTTCTATATTTATAGACTACATTGTGTATGTCTGTTCTTTCCTGCATGTACCGTTGGGCTGCTTCCAACATTCAGCTATTGTGAATACTGCTGCTATGAGTATGGGTGTACAAATATTTCTTTGAGATCCTGATTTCAGTTCTCTTGGGTGTACACCCACAGGGAAACTGCTGGATCACATAGTAAATGCATTTTTAGTTCTTGGAGGAACCACCATAGCAGCTGCACCATTTTACATTCCTACTAACTGTGCACCACGGTTCATCAGCCAATTTAAACAAGAAGAAAACAGAGGACCAGAGAAGTAAGTGAATTGTTCAAAGGCACAGGTGGTATCAAGATTCCAACCATACTTTTCTGGCTCTTCAAATGTTTATTCTGAACCAAAATGCTAAACTTGGACTTTGGAGTATCACAGGCAGAAATCCCATGGCAGTAACTTGTGGTCACTGGGTCATCCTGGCCCTGCAGAGCAGTGTAGTGAGGGGACATTTCATGCCCCAAAGGAGCAGGAAACAGAGTCCTGTCATTTCTGATTCAGAATGAAGGTTAGCCCCTCCCTCCAGTTGGGAGGCCACTCTGGTTTGATGTTTTGACTGAGCTGGGCCACAATCTGTCCCTCCTACAAATTCCATCTCCTTCAGCTGTAAAGCAGAGTTCCTATTCCATGTCACTCTGTGAGTAATAAACAGGAAGATAACAAGTTTCAGGATCCTTGGTGAAGAAATGTGTGGAGTCTGAACTCTCTGATCATCAGGCTCCTAAAAGAGTCACTTCAAGCATATCAAACAAGGGAGGGGATAATGATGTTAGTTAAGTTCCCTGTTTTATGGAGTGAAAGTTTTAGTCACTCAGTTCAGTTCAGTTCAGTTGCTCAGTCATGTCCAACTCTTTGCAACCCCATGAACTGCAGCAGGCCAGGCCTCCGTGTCCATCATCAACTCATGTCCATCGAGTTGGTGATGCCATCCAGCCATCTCATCCTCTGTCGTCCTCTTCTCCTGACCCCAATCCCTCCCAGCATCAGAGTCTTTTCCAATGAGTCAACTCTTCCAATGAGGTGGCCAAAGTACTGGAGTTTCTGCTTTAGCATCATTCCTTCCAATGAACACCCAGGACAGGTCTCCTTTAGGATGGACTGGTTGGATCTCCTTGCAGTCCAAGAGACTCTCAAGAGTCTTCGGCAACACTACAGTTCAAAAGCATCAATTCTTCGGTGCTCAGTTTTCTTCACAGTCCAACTCTCACATCCATACATGACCACAGGAAAAACCATAGATGGACCAAAGACGGACCTTTGTTGGCAAAGTAATGTCTCTGCTTTTGAATATGCTATCTAGGTTGGTCAGCACTTTCCTTCCAAGGAGTAAGCATCTTTTAATTTCATGGCTGCAATCACCATCTGCAGTGATTTTGGAGCCCACCGAAAATAAAGTCTGGCACTGTTTTCACATCTATTTCCTATTAAGTGATGAGACCAGATGCCATGATCTTAGTTTTCTGAATGTTGACCTTTAAGCCAACTTTTTCACTCTCCTCTTTCACTTTCATCAAGAGGCTTTTAGTTCCTCTTCACTTTCTGACATAAGGGTGGTGTCATCTGCATATCTGAGGTGATTGATATTTCTCCCGGCAATCTTGAGTCCAGCTTGTGCTTCTTCCAGCCTAGCATTTCTCATGATGTACTCTGCATAGAAGTTAAATAAGCAAGATGACAATATACAGCCTTGACGTACTCCTTTTCCTATTTGGAGCCAGTCTGTTTTTCCATGTCCAGTTCTAACTGTTGCTTCCTGACCTGCATATAGGTTTCTCAAGAGGCAGGTCAGGTGGTCTGGTATTCCCATGTGTTTCAGAATTTTCCATAGTTTATTGTGATCCACACAGTCAAAGGCTTTGGCATAGTCAAAAAAGCAGTAATAGATGTTTTTCTGGAATTCTCTTGCTTTTTCCATGATCCAGGGGATGTTGGCCATTTGATCTCTGGTTCCTCTGCCTTTTCTAAAACCAGCTTGAACATCTGGAAGTTCATGGTTCATGTATTGCTGAAGCCTGGCTTGGAGAATTTTGAGCATTACTTTACTAGCATGTGAGATGAGTGCAATTGTGCAGTACTTTGAGCATTCTTTGACATTGCCTTTCTTTGGGATTGGAATGAAAACTGACCTTTTCCAGTCCTGTGGCCACTGCTGAGTTTTCCAAAATTTGCTTGCATATTGAGTGCAGCACTTTCACAGCATCATCTTTCAGGATTTGAAAGAGGTCAACTGGAATTCCATCACCTCCACTAGCTTTGTTCATAGTGATGCTTTCTAAGGCCCACTTGACTTCATATTTCAGGATGTCTACCTCTAGGTGAGTGATCACACAATCGTGATTATCTGGGTCGTGAAGATCTTTTTTGTACAGTTCTGTGTATTCCTACCACCTCTTCTTAATATCTTCTGCTTCTGTTAGGTCCATACCATTTCTGTCCTTTATTGAGCCCATCTTTGCATGAAATGCTCCCTTGGTGTCTCTAATTTCCTTGAAGAGATCTCTAGTCTTTTCCATTCTGTCACTCAGTATTGTCCAACTCTTTACGACCCCATGGACTGACTGTAGCCCGCCAGGCTCCTCTGCCTGTGGAATTCTCCAGGCAACTCTACTGGAGTGGGTTTTCATTCCCTTCTCCAGGGGATCTTCCTGACCCAGGGATTAAGTAAAGGAAGACGAAGAGTGGTATGTAGCTTGTGCAAAAGCAGATAAACTATGAGGTAGCAGAGTGAAATTTGAACCAACAGACGGATTTCTATCCGAAAGCCAGTATTCTTATCCACTCAACTCATACCAACGAAGCAGCTACTCTGTGCCTGGCACTTTGCTGGAAGCCTTTGCTTCTGTAGGAGCAGAAAACATTTCTTTATAGGGTGCTTTGACAGGTCTAATAATTAAATTGGCATAAGTTAGATTGACAAGCTTAATTTGTTATGTATTGGAGCCCCATGAAAACTCAGAGGCTCAAAGACAGGCATTTGAGGCTTATATGCCCTCTGCCCCGACCTAAGGAGAAGAGGTTAAGGATCTGGGGCTTCAAAAGGGAGGAAGACAACCTGCAGGATGATGGGAAGAGCTATTATTTGGGAAGCAAACATTTGCCACTGCAGACAGGTAAGTCTTTCTGAGATAAAAAGCTATCCCTGGTAAATGACTCTCTTCCTGGCATAGGTCTAATCTACATTATTTTGAGCAGTTAATGGAGAGACAAGGAACTTCTCCTGAGTCTTCTGGGTCTTAATTAATTTTAGCTCAAAGCAACCTGCATGCCAAAGTGGGACATTTGGGGGAGACATAGTCTGCTCCCCTTCACTTCTCTTTAAGCAATCATATTAAGAGCCTTCTTTATGTTAAAGAAACCAAAGCTCACAGATGGAGAACTTGGCCAATGTGTCCTTTGACCATGTGGTCCCACCACGCTGTTCATCTGTGAAACTCCCAGGACCAAGAGTGGATAACATTCTTGATGGCTTTGTGTCTTGTTTTCTCAGCAGATCTTACTTCCTCAACTCTGTCTAGGATGCGATGTCAGGATGTTCACCAATTTGGTCAGAAGCTGGTTCGAAGGCAACAGTTGAAGCCCACTGAGGGGCTTGAGAGTCCCAAGGCCCGTCACCTGAACACCCTTGACCTGGTGGTCTTGGGTGTGGCCAGCACGCTGGGGGCCGGCGTGTACATCCTGGTGGGAGAAGTGGCCATGTTCATCGCTGGACCAGCGATCGTCATCTCCTTCTTGGTGGCCGCCCTGTCTTCTGCGTTGTCTGGGCTCTGCTATGCCGAGTTTGGGACACGGGTCTCACGGACCGGTTCTGCGCATCTCTACAGCTACATCAGTGTGGGAGAACTGTGGGCTTTCGTCACTGGTTGGAACCTCATACTAGCTTATGTCATTGGTGAGATGATGGGTGGAAAAGGTGTGGCGCTTGAGATCAGAATTTAGGAGTGAGGAGTTGGGTCTTCGGTCGTTCACGAGCACTTTGTCATCCACTTTCTTGGAGGAGAAGGAGGAGGGAAATAGTGTCAGGAACACTCCACAACTTCTTTGTACTCAGCTTTCTCCTGCTTCTTTACATGATGGACCAAGAAGCCAGAGGAAAGGGAACTGTTGGGAGTGGGTGAGACGGAGGTGTGTCCCACAGGCTCCTCCCCTCACCGTACTGAAGTCTCTGCTCAGTTGTTGCATTCATGGGATTTCCCTTTACCACTTGATTTAAGATTTCAACCCTTGTCTCCCATTTTCCTGTTCCCACTTCACTGTTTTCTTACATAACATTGATCACCTGCTAATGTGTTAAATAGTTTACCTATTTGGTGATCATTTGACTCTACTCTCCCCACCTCATGAAGAAGAACTCTTTGAGAGTAGGTATTGATGCAAAATCTTGGCTCTCTGTGCACCAACACCAAACAGAAAAGAGACAGAGTCATAAAGGAGAAGGAGAGAGTGGCTTTATTTCTCTGCCAGGCAAAGTGGGAAGACAGTAGGTTTGTGCCTTAATAACAGTGCCCCCACTGCCATGGGAATAGGGAGAGAATATATAGTCAGGGCTCCTGGTCAGAGCTATCCTGAGAAGCTCATGGTATGTGCAGAGTCTCAGGTGATCAGGTCTCCTAATTTTTTTTTAACTGTTTTCTTCCTTCTTTCTTTTCTTGAATATTTATTTATTTGACTGTGTCAGGTCTTAGCTACAGCACACAGGATCTTTCATTGTGGGGCATGGACTCTCTAGTTGTGATGCTCACATTTAGTTGCTCTGTGCCACATGGGATCTTGAATGTGAATCCCTTCATTGCAAGGCAGATTCTTAACCACTGGACCATCAGGAAAGCAACCAACAAACCACCTAATATTGATGAGCTTCTGTGTTCCCCTTAATCTTGCCTCAGGTGGTTTCTTGGCCCCCCTACCTTGATTAACAACTCTTTGAATCTGTCCTTTGGAACTCAGGGAAGGTCATGGAGGCTGAAGTTTTGCCTACAAGAAATGGGGAACAAAAAGGCCTCTGTGCCCAGAGTCCCACAGAGCTCTGATCAGCATCAGTATTTTGTAATTTTCCCCCAAAATATATCCTATGGCACACAGAGGGGTTCAGTTTATGTTTGTTAACAAATGTTCCTTCTGCTGCTGCTGCAGCCGTTGCAAGTGTGGCCAGGGCCTGGAGCCACACCTTCGACAGCCTGATTGGGAACCACACCTCTCAGGTGTTAGAGGGAACTTTCTTTCCGTATATGCCCTACTTCCTGGCCACGTACCCAGATTTTGTTGCCATGGCCGTGTTGCTGCTTCTCCCTGGTAAGCTGGGGATTTTCATGATGGGACAGGAAGGGTGGGGTGTGGAGGGGAAAAGGGGTGGGGAAGGCTTGGGGTAGCAGCATATGGGAGATTAGAACTAGGAAGAATGGTCTTTGGTATGAGAGACAGGAAGGCAAGACATAGACCATTATTTCCCACCCTTGGCATTACTGATCTTCTAGGCTGGAGGAGCCTTTGGTGTGGGGGCTAACCAGTGCACTGTAGGGTTATCTTAATTTAATCATTGTTGGATGTGTAGCATCTATGAACTATGTTCATTAGATATGGGTGACACCAACCCCCCAAGTTGTGACAATCAGAAATCTCCAGGGAGTTTCTTGGTGGCTTCACCTCAGATCAGTCGCTCAGTCATGTCCAACTCTTTGCAACCCCATGGAATGCAGCACGCCAGGCTTCCCTGTCCATCACCAACTCCCAGAGCTCGCTCAAACTCATGTCCATCGAGTCAGTCATGCCATCCAGCCATCTCATCCTCTGTCATCCCCTTCTCCTCCGGCTTTCAAGCTTTCCCGGCATCAGGGTCTTTTCCAATGAGTCAGTTCTTTGCATCATGTGACCAAAATATTGGAGTTTCAGCTTCAGCATCAGTCCTTCCAATGAATATTCAGGACTGATTTCCTTTAGGATGGACTGGTTGGATCTCCTTGCAGTCCAAGGGACTCTCTAGAGTCTTCTCCAACACCGTGGGTCAAAAGCATCAATTCTTCAGTGCTCAGCTTTCTTTATAGTCCAACTCTCACATCCATACATGACTACTGGAAAAACCATGGCTTGCATGGGCCTTTGTTGGCAAAGTAATGTCTCTGCTTTTGAATATGCCATCTAGGTTGGTCATAATTTTCCTTCCAAGGAGTAAGTGTCTTTTAATTTCATGGCTGCAATCACCATCTGCAGTGATTTTGGAGCCCCCCAAAATAAAGTCTGACACTGTTTCCACTGTTTCCCCATCTATTTCCCATGAAGTGATGCAACCAGATGCCATGATCTTAGTTTTTTGAATGTTGAGTTTTAAGCCAGCTTTTTCACTCTCCTCTCTCTCGTTCATCAAGAGGCTCTTCAGTTCCTCTTCATCTTCTATCATAACGGTGGTGTCATCTGTGTATCTGGTGGTTTAGTGGTTAGGATTCTGGGTTTTCACTGCCATGGCCCAGGTTCATCTGTGGCAAGAGAATGGAGATCCTACAAACCATGGCATGGCCAAAAAATGAACCCACAACAAAACAAAGAGAATGTCTCCAGACGTTGCCAACAGTCCCTTGGGGAACAAAACCACTCCCAGCTGAGGAGCATTTACTTAGACTGACAAGTTTCTTCCTCTATACTAAGACCAAACTTTTTTTTTTAATTGAGAGAAAATTTACATAGCATAAAATTAACCATTTAATTATTCTCCCCAATTTTTTTGAGTTAATTGACATCCAACATTGTATAAGTTTAAAGTGTACCACATGATGATTTGATAGACATGTCTACTGTGAGATGACGGCCACAGTAAGAAACAAGCTGTCTGCAAGTGTACTTAGAGGGACTTAGTACCTTCACAGTGTCGGGTAACCATCACCTGCATCCAGTTCCAAACATTTGCATCACAAGCAAAGGAAACCCTGCACCCACTGAGCAGTCACTGTCCATCTATCCACCACCATCAGCCCTCCTGACACTGTAGCCACTGGTCTGCTTTCTGTCTCCATGGATTTGGTTATTTTGGGTGTCTCATATTCCTTCTTTCCCACAGGACTACTGGCTCTGGGAGCTCCTGAGTCAACTCTACATTACAAAGTGTTCACAGGCATCAACGTTTCGGTTCTCAGCTTCATCATCATCTCTGGCTTCATCAAGGGAGACCTGCACAACTGGAAGCTCACAGAACAGGACTACACATTGAACACTTCTGAATCCACCTCTAGGTTAGGAGGGTTCTCTTGTCCATAGCGACACTTGTGTGAAGGTGGGTGCATGTCTGGAAATCTGGTGGGGACTAAAGAGTGGCAACCCACCCCACCATTCTTACCTGGATAATCCCATGAACAGAGGAGCCTGGTAGGCTACGGCCCATGGGGTCGAAAAAGTTGGTCGTGACTAAATGAGTAAACCACCACCAAAGAGACCTGGGCTGATGGATGTAAGTGATAGGGGTCCTGGAGCCCAGCACTTATGGTAGGAAGGGAAGAGTCCAGTAGAGATGGCTGAACTCACCTCACTCATGTTCTTCCTCATTCCTCTCTCACCATAGGTTGGGCCCTCTGGGTTCCAGAGGGTTTGCACCTTTGGGCTTTGATGGGATTCTCCAGGGAGCAGCTCTGTGTTTCTACATGTTTATTGGTTTTGATGCCATTGTCACTAAAGGTAATATAGTCACTGTGCTTCTCATCAGGGGTTTGGGGAAAGATTAGGCTACCCTTGGGCATAGGGGTCGGAAGAAGGATAAGCTGCTTTTGATGGTGCAAGAGGAAAGGGGTATTGCGTTTTCACTCCCTGTGTTTTCCTAACCTAGTACATCTATGCATCCTGCAGGGGAAGAAGCCCTAAATCCTCAGCGGTCCATCCCCATGAGCACCATGATCATGATCATCATCTGCTTTGTGGTGTGCTTTGGTGTCTCAGCAGCACTCACCCTCATGGTGCCCTACTACCAGATCCATCCTGAGAGCCCCTTGCCAGAGGCTTTCCTCCTTGTTGGGTGGGGCCCTGCCAGATATGTCGTGGCTGTTGGCGCCCTCTGTGCTCTTACGTCCAGGTCAGTAAATGGCTTTCTCCCCGTTGACAGTCAGATGCTCGGGTATCCCAGCCCTTGGGATTGAGAGACAAGAGGGAAGGACACCTTGACCCAAGTAGACTAGGAAACAGAAGTGCCAGTCCTCCCGTCCCGTCTCTCCATGTCCTCATACACGTTTTTATTTTCTTTTCCAGTCTCCTCGGTGATATGTTCCCCATGCCTCGGGGGATGTGCGTGATGGCAGAGGACGGACTCCTTTCTCGGGGTCTTGCAGAGATCCACGCCCACACAGGCACGCCTGTCAGGGCCATCATGTCTTCCGGAAACCTTGCAGGTGGATAAACAAAACCCACCCCTTGTTTGATCATTTCCTTACGTTGGATATTTCTGGCTGTTTCTCACTCCCTTCCCCACCTTGTCTGTGCCCTCATCCTAGCAATCATGGCATTACTCTTCAAGTTCAGCGATCTGGTGGACCTCCTATCAATTGGGACCCTGCTTGCTGACTCCCTGGTGGCTCTCTCTGTGCTTGCCCTCAGGTGAGACTCCGCTACAACTTGGCTCAGAGTCGTGGACTCAAGGGGAGCTAAAACTCCTCTAGCTTCATGTCCTGCTCTGCTGAAATCAGGAGAGAGTTGGATTAACCTCTCTGGTGATGGATGAGTATATGGTCTGTTGTTAATATGGCCTTAATATCTTCTCACTCAGGTACCAGCCAGATCAGAAGTTCAGCAAGAAGGAGAAAACAGAGGAGGAAATTGAGATGAAGCCTAAACTTGAAGAAAAGCCCCCAGAGCCTGTATCTGAAGCAGGAAACTCAGACATTCTGAAGAGTCTGTGGTTCCCTACTGGCACCATCCCCACCGGGAAATCTGGCCAGATTGTCTATGGATGTGCTTTCCTGCTTGGTGAGCAATGGGACTTCTCTTTGGTGGTATTCTGAAATTGACAGGATGGGTTGGAAATACGTGTCTTTTTCAGTTACAAAGTAGTAGAGATATGATGCCCCTTCCTGATGTGGGCAGCCTGTGGAGGGATGTGGCCCGAGGTCCTGACCTCTTTGTCTTCTGGGTCGAGCCTGTTCTCCTTCATCTTGACCTTTGCAGTTCTCCTGCTGGCCATCCTGAGCCTGGTCCTGGCCCAGTGGCCCAGCCAGGTGTTCTCTGGAGACCCCGTGCTCACAACAGTGGCTGTGCTGCTGCTGCTGCTCATCACTGGGGTCACGGTCATCATCTGGAGGCAGCCCCAGAACCCCTCTCCTCTTCCGTTCAGGGTAGGTGAGGGACTTCCCTGGTGGTCCAGTGGTTGGTTAAGAATCTACCTTGCAATACAGGGGATGTAGGTTAGATTCCTGGTGGGGGAAAAAATACCCCATATGCTGCAGGGAAGATAAGCCCATGCCCCCACAACTAGAGAAGCCCTTGGGCCACAACTCAGTTCTGATGCAGCCAAATTAATTAGTTGATTAATTTTTTTAAAAAGTAGGTGACCTTATGTGCCCAAACTATCCACCTTGAGTGAATGAAGTTCACCTGCTTTGAGGTCTAAACATCCTTTACTGAATGGGGGAAGATGGGAATTGCTCAAACCAATGGACCCTTCCCTGATCCACACTCAATGCTTCACATAACCAGTTTCAGTAGGCACTGAACACACAGCTTCAACAGGACTGGAGTCTTCCTGCCCACATGTGGGTTGCAGGCCCCTTTTCCAACGTCTGAGCTGTGCTCAGGGATGAAGTGACTCTGCCCACAGGTCCCTGCTCTGCCTGTCCTCCCACTGGTGAGCATCCTTCTGAACATTTATCTGATGGTGCAGATGACTTCTGGGGCCTGGATCCAATTCAGTGTCTGGAATGCCATTGGTAAGTGGTTTTCTGGGATTAAGAGACCTCTCAGTTGACTGATCCCCATCTTCTTCCTAACACCACTCCCCTAAACTGTGTCAAACACCCTCATAGGAGACCTAGTGAGCAAGAGTGGGGTTCCCTGGTGTCTCAGTGGTAAAGAATCCACCTGTCAATGCAGGAAATATGAGACACAGGTTCAACCCCTGGGTAAGGAGGATCCCTGGAGGAGGAAATAGCAACCCACTCCAGTACACTTGACTGGAGAATACCATGGGCAGAGGAGCCTGGAGGGCTATGGTCTGTGGGGTCACAAAAGAGTCAGTCACGACTGAGGGACAGAGCATGCACACGAGCGTGTACACAAGCATGTATCAGTAAAGAGAGCATCGACTTTCCCTTCTCACTGTCTCATTTCCCTAATGGGATTTGCCATATATTTTGGCTATAGGATCCGACATAGCCTGGAGGAGAACTAGAAGCAACAGCCTCCACCTCCCAAACTCTTCACTCAAGCATCCCTGCTGCTGAATCATCTTAACCACAGGACATAGATGCCATGTGGAATCTCTTCATATGCTAGAGGAATCTTCTGGATAAAGGGGCACTTTAAGCCTCTATGGACTATGAAGGTGCAATGCATTTCAGTTCAGTTCAGTTCAGTTGCTCAGTCATGTCTGACTCTTTCCGACTCATGAACTGCAGCACACCAGGCCTCCCTGTCCATCACCAACTCCTGGAGTTCACCCAAACTCATGTCCATTGAGTTGGTGATGCCATACAATCATCTCATCCTCTGTTGTCCTCTTCTCCTCCTGCCCTCAATCTTTTCCAGCATCAGGGTCTTTTCAAGTAAGACAGCTCTTCAAATCAGGTGGCCAAGGTATTGGAGTTTCAGCTTCAACATTACTCCTTCCAATGAACACCCAGGACTGATCCCCTTTAGGATGGATTGGTTGGATCTCTTTGCAGTCCAAGGGACTCTTGAGAGTATTCTCCAACACCACAGTTCAAAAGCATTAATTCTTCTGCGCTCAGCTTTCTTTATAGTCCAACTCTCTCATCCATACATGACTACTGGAAAAACCATACCCTTGACTAGATGGACCTTTGTTGACAAAATAATGTCTCTGCTTTTGAATATGCTGTCTAGGTTGGTCATAATTTCATTCCAAGGAGTAAGTGTCTTTTAATTTCATGGCTGCAATCACAATCTGCAGTGATTTTGGAGCCCCCCAAAATAAAGTCAGTCACCATTTCCATTGTTTCTCCATCTATTTCCCATGAAGTGATGGGACCAGATGCCATGATCTTAGTTTTCTGAATGCTGACTTTTAAACCAACATTTTCACTCTCCTCGTTCACTTTCATCAAGAGCCTTTTTAGTTCCTCTTCACTTTCTGCCAGAAGGGTGGTGTCATCTGCATATCTGAGGTGATTGATATTTCTCCCAGCAATCTTGATTCCAGCTTGTGCTTCTTCCAGCCCAGCGTTTCTCATGATGTCCTCTGCATAGAAGTTAAACAAGCAGGGTGACCATATACAGCCTTGACGGACTCCTTTTCCTATTTGGAACCAGTCTGTTGTTCCATGTCCAGTTCTAACTGTTGCTTCCTGACCTGCATACAGGCTTTTCAAGCGGCAGGTCAGGTGGCCTGCTATTCCCATCTCTGTCAGAATTTTCCATAGTTTATTGTGATCCACACCATCAAGGCTTTGGCATAGTCAATAAAGCAGAAATAGGTGTTTTTCTGGAACTCTCTTGCTTTTTCCATGATCCAGCAGATGTTGGCAATTTGATCTCTGGTTCCTCTGCCTTTTCTGAAACTAGCTTGAACATCTGGAATTTCACAGTTCATGTTTTACTGAAGCCTGGCTTGCAGAATTTTGAGCATTACTTTACCATCGTGTGAGGTGAGTGCACCTGTGTGGTAGTTTGAACATTCTTGCGTTGCCTTTCTTTGGGATTGGAATGAAAACTGACCTTTTCCAGTCCTGTGGCCACTGCTGAGTTTTCCAAATTTGCTGGCATATTGAGTGCAGCATTTTCACAGCACCATCTTTCAGGATTTGAAGTAGCTCAACTGGAATTCCATCACCTCCACTAGCTTTGTTCATAGTGATGCTTCCTAAGGCCAACTTGACTTCATATTCCAGGACATCTGGCTCTAGGTGAGTGATCACACCATCGTGATTATCTGGGTCGTGAAGATCTTTTTTGTAAAATTTGTATGTGTATTCTTGCCACCTCTTCTTAATATCTTCTGCTTCTGGAAGATACCATTTCTGTCCTTTATCGAGCCCATCTTTGCTTGAAATGCTCCCTTCCTAATTTCCTTGAAGAGATCTCTAGTCTTTCCCATTCTATTGTTTTCCTCTATTTCTTTGCATTGATCACTGAGGAAAGCTTTCTTAACTCTCCTTGCTATTCTTTGGAACTCTGCATTCAATTGAGTATATCTTTCCTTTTCTCCTTTGCTCCTCGCTTGTCTTCTTTCATAGCTATTTGTAAGGCCACTTCAGACAGCCATTTTGCTTTTTTCATTTCTTTTTCTTGGGAATGGTCTTGATCCCTGTCTCCTGTACAGTGTCACAAACCTCCGTCCATAGTTCATCAGGCACTCTGCCTATCAGATCTAGTCCCTTAAATCTTTTTCTCACTTCCACTGTCTAATCATAAGGGATTTGATTTAGGTCATACCTGAATGGTTTAGTGGTTTTCCCCACTTTCTTCAACTTCAGTCTGAATTTGGCAATAAGGAGTTCATGATCTGGGCCACAGTCAGCTCCGGGTCTTGTTTTTGCTGACTGTATAGAGCTTCTCCATCTTTGGCTGCAAAGAATATAATCAGTCTGATTTCGGTATTGGCCATCTGGTGATGTCCATGTGTAGAGTCTTCTCTTGTGTTGTTGGAAGAGGGTGTTTGCTATGACCAGTGCATTCTCTTGGCAAAACTCTATTAACCTTTGCCCTGCCTCATTCTGTACTCTAAGGCCAAATTTGCCTGTTACTCCAGGTGTTTCTTGACTTCCTACTTCTGCATTCCAGTCCCCTATAATGAAAAGAACATCTTTTGGGGTTGTTAGTTCTAAAAGGTCTTGTAGGTCTTCATAGAACCATTCAACTTCAGCTTCTTCAGCATTACTGGTCAGGGCATAGACTTGGATTACCATGATATTGAATGGTTTGCCTTGGAAACAAACAGAGATCTTTTTATCGTTCTTGAGATTGCATCCAAGTACTGCATTTTGGACTCTTTTGTTGACCATGATGGTTACTCCATTTCTTCTAAGGGATTTCTGCCTGCAGTAGGAGATGTAATGGTCATCTGAGTTCAATTCACCCATTCCAGTCCATTTTAGTTCGCTGATTCCTAGAATGTCGATGTTTACTCTTTCCATCTCCTGTTTGACCACTTCCAATTTGCCTTGATTCACGGACCTGACATTCCAGGTTCCTATGCAATGTTGCTCTTCACAGCATCGGACCTTGCTTCTATCACCAGTCACATCCACAACTGGGTATTGTTTCTGCTTTGACTTCATCCCTTCATTCTTTCTTGAGTTAGTTCTCCACTGATCTTCAGTAGCATATTGGGCACCTCCTGACCTGGGGAGTTCCTCTTTCAGTATCCTATCATTTTGCCTTTTCATACTGTTCACGGGGGTCTCAAGGCAAGAATACGGAAGTGGTTTGCCATTCCCTTCACCAGTGGACCACATTCTGTTAGATCTCGCCACCATGACCCATCCATCTTGGGTGGCCCCCCATGGCATGGCCTAGTTTCACTGAGTTAGACAAGGCTGTGGTCCATGTGATCAGATTGGCTAATTTTCAGTGATTGTGGTTTCAGTCTGTCTGCCCTCTGATGCCCTCTCTCAGCACCTACCATCTTACTTGGGTTTTTCTTACCTTCCGTTTAGTTGCTCAGTCATGTCCAACTCTTTGCAACCCCATAACTGCAGCACACCAGGCCTCCCTGTCCATCGCCAACACCTGGAGTTTACCCAAACTCATGTCCATTGAGTCAGTGATGCCATGCAACCATCTCATCCTCTCTTGTCCCCTTCTCCTCTCGCCCTCAATCTTTCCCAGCATCATGGTCTTTTCAAATGGGTCAGCTCTTCACATGGAGAATCCCCTTTCTAAGCCAGAGAGGCTGAGAAAGGAAAACTAAGCTTTGCTGTAATGTTGCCTGGCCTTTATTTAAGTTGGTGCATGAAAAAATTTGGTTTCTCATTTATAATACTATCCTAAAATTAGATCTATATTGCCAGAGTATGGGAACATGGATGGAGGTTAACCCCCCTACATTCTAAACGATCCCCTTTGATCTTCCTCCAAATTGCAGGGGGGAAATCAAGCTTTCCCCACTCCTGCAAGTTCTCTTACTCGTTCAGATTGTTCTGATCAGCCAAAAGAAATCAATGGAATACACACACACAGACATATACACCCATAAACAAAACCCAAACAGTCAAAAACTCAATAAAGTACAAGAGATGGACCCAGCAAGCAAAGGGAACCAAAATGATAGCCACCAGTTAAAAACAAAATTAAATAAAGCACAAACTGGAAAATAAAACCAAATCAAGGTGCCAACTAGGGAGTAAAGCAACAGAAACAAAACAAATATGGTGAGAAAAAGAAAGAAGAAGAAGAGAGAAGAAGCAAATATAAGTCGAGGTAAATAAAGATTTATGCATATTAAGGAATAACTACAACAGGAAAATAGCAGTAAGAAAAGCCAAAGAATACATGTAGAAAAATAATAATGATAAAATTTAAAACTTGAAGAATTTAAAAGGAAAACCCCAAAGAACCAGAGAAGGCCAACATAGAGGCAGAAGTATAAACAGCAAATACAAAATGTGATAAAAAAAATTCTCCCAGGGGGCTAAAAAGTTCTCAAAAGCTTAAGTAGATTTAACAGTACTAATAAAATCAACTACTACAGCAACAGAGTGGGGGAAAAAAATCCAGAAGCAACTAGAGAACAAGTCAAAGTATAAGAATAATAAGTGTTTTCCTTGGATCTCAGCTGTCGGCTTGCCTTCCCTCTCTGGGAGTCTCCATGCACCTCGACTCCCCTGGATACCCTCCAACACTGTGCTGGTCTCTGGCCCTGCTGCGTGGACAGCTCAGATTCTAATCTGGTCCTACTCCTGGGTGTTCTTGCCTCCAAGGTCCACAGCTGCCAGAGCTGGCATGGTTTCCTCTGCGGGAGCGCTCGGTGTCCTTACTTATATTCCAGAGACATAGAGTCTGCCTCCTTGATGGAGTGGATTCAATTTGCAACTTGTGCAGCAGGGGGAAGGTTCTGAGTCCTCCTCCTTAGCCACACTGCCCCTGGGTTTCCGCTGTGGCTTTGTCTCCGCCTCTGCCTGTGAGTGGTCCACAGGGCTTTGCTCCTGAGGCTGCCCTGGAGGGCGTGGCTCTGCCCCAGGGAGGAGGGGGTGAGTGGGGTGCAGCTGCTGGGGCGGCAGGGCCCGAGGCACCAGGTGCTCATGGGAACTGGCGGCTAGGGCCTCAGCAAAGGGGCTTTCTAGCCTCTGGCAGCTCTGCCCCAGCGGCATCCAGCGTGGGGGTGGCACAGCTGCTTGGATCGTGGGAACTCTGGGGGCGCCGAGTGTGCAGGGACCCCAGCTGTCTCAGCCGAGGGAGCTCTGGCCCTCCAGCCTGTCGTCCTGGCCTCGGGCAGCTGCGGTCAGAGCGCCTCTGGGGCCGGTCCTTCTCTGCTCCCGGCTCCCTCCCCCGTGAAGGCAGTAACAGGCCAGCCTCTCTCTGGGGCCTTCCCCTCTCCAGGGCTGACACGTGGGGACAGAGGGGCCACAGCGATGGCTCCACCGCCTGTGAGTGACTCAGCAGGTCGCCCCGCCTCCCTGGCTGCCCGGGTTTCCTGCTCAGGCCTTTCCCACTGCCGACTCCGCCCTCAGGTCCCCTCAGGCGTCTCCCCGCAGTCAACAGCTGACCTCGCCGCGGGATCGCTCCAGGATCCCGGTGCTCCAGCTCCCAGCCCTGCGCCTCCCAGGGGACATGGGTCCCTGCATGCCTCTTCCGGGAACTTATGGCTGCTGCAAGGTTTGTCTCCGTGATTCTCATTCCATTCAGACGCTCACAGACCAGCTGCTTCACTCTCAGCCTCGAGTGCTTCTCCTCTGTCCCCTGAACAGTTTCCTCAGCCTCCAAGGGCGCCCACGCTGGGACCGGGCCCCTGCTTCAGTCCCCCACCCTCCCAGGGCAGGTCCAGGCCCACTGACTCTCTTTTGCCCCACTTCCTCCACCCTGCCGAGTTCGGTGTGGTTCTATATAGTCTTCTCCGGTGGCCAGGTGCTCCTGCCTGCTCTCATCTGCAAGATCTTTCTGCAAGATCGCCTGTGTCTCAAGGTGTCTTCCTGAGGTATCTCTGGAGACAGAGGAACTCCACACCCACCTGCTCCTCTGCCGTCTCATTCCCCCTCATCTAATCAAACTAAGACGCCATCTCCCCAGAGGGACTATCCCTGTGGGACAGCATTTTCTCAGCCAATCTGCCATTCTTATCTGGGCCAAATTGAGCACTATTTGGTCTAAATTTTAGCTATAAAACTTTGACTAATGAAAAGAAAGATGACATTTTATTATGACCTGGTGTGGCCACAAAATTCTCTGGATTCCAGAGAAAACTGGCTAAGATAAAACTTTTTGAAATTGGGTAGAAAAAAAAAAAAACCCAAACAACAAAAACAACCTCCCCAAACAAAAATAAACACACAAAAACTGGTTCTTTTTGCATGTGCAATTAGAGAAAGCTAGCTTTTAAAATACTTTTTTCCCCCCAGAATTCTGACACTGAGAGAAGACGTTCTGCTAGAAGAACATGGCTTTCCTGTGCCTTAAGACCAGCACTCTGAGGTACAAGTCTCTTATCTAATCTAATTATCTCTAGTTCCTGAGCCTGAGGGTGGGAAATGGAAAGGAAATCTTTTCAACTTTTGCTTATTAAAACTGTTGATTATAATCCAGTGAGCTTTATAATACCTGATTCATGACTAGGATTAGCAAATGAAACTGTATTATTTCAATGCATGTATAGGCCTCATCACATTTATCCATTTCTTTGAGGTTGGACAGCTGGGTTGCTTCCAGCTTTCAGCTGTTGTGAATAATGGTGCTATGAAAATAGGTGTGCAAATATCTGTTTGAGATCCCATTTTCAGTTCTTTGGGGTGTACACCCAGCAGTGGAATTGCGGGATCAGGTGGTAATTCCAGTTTTAGTTTTTTTAGAGAACCTTACATTCCTGCTCACGGTGCACAGGGGTTCGTCAGCAGCATTTGAGCAAGAAGAAAACACAGGTCCAGAGAAGTGTATGACTTGTTCAAAGGCACAGCAGTGTTCGAGGAGCCAAGATTCGAATCAGAGTTTCCTGGGTTTTTGAATCCTTGCTCTGAACCAACACTCTAAACTTGGACTTCAGAGTATCAGGGGTGGAAGCCCCTTGATGGTGACTTGTGGGTCATCCTAGCCGTGCAGAGCAGTGTAGTGAGGGGACATTTCATGCCCCAAAGCAGCAGGAAATAGAGTCCTGTCATTCCTGATTCAGAATAAAAGTTGATCTCTCTTCCTCCAGGCAGGTAGTTGGGAAGCCACTCTGCTGTGATGCTTTGACTGAGCTGGGCTTGAGTCGGTCCCTCCCTACAAATTCCATCTGCTTCTGCCCCAAAGCAGAGTCCCTGTTCCATGTCACTCTGAAGGCAACAGAACAGGAAGCTACCAGGTTTTAGGATCTTCATCATGGAAACAGGTGGAGTCTGTGATTTCTGATCCCCAAGCCCATTAGTCACTTCATCCCTATCTAAGACAGAAGGAAGTAACGATCATGACAGGTTTCGCACAACAGCAGGACAAAGATGGGCTCTAGTGTGCGCAATGTCAACAAGCTAATACATAGCAGAGCTGGATTTGAAATGGCAGACCTGATTGATTTTGCTTAAAAAGAAGAAATCAGCATTCTTATCCACTCAGTTCATACCAGTTAAGCAGATACTGTGAGCCAGGCAGTGTGCCAGGTTTTGCTTCTGTAGGGGCAGAGATTTCCTTTTCTAAGCTCTTTGGCTGGTCAGACAGGCACTTCCCTGGTGGTCCAGTGGCTAAGACTCTGTGCCCACACTGCAGGGGGCCTGGGCTCCATCCGTGGTTGGAGAACTACACCCCGTATGCCACAACTGAGTTCACCTGCCTCAACGAAAGATCTCTGTGCTGCGAATAAGACCCAGTACAGCCAAAAAAAAAAAAAAAAAAAAGACAGATTAGGAGATTCAATTTGCTTGTAGGGAAGCCCCATAAAAGTTCTGAGACTCAAAGACTTTCAAACAACTGAGGCTCATATCCTCCCCTGACCTAAAGAGAAGGGAGTAGGAATCTTCGGCTTGAAATGGGAGGAAGAGAACCCAAGGGAAGATGGGAAAAGCAAATGCTTGGAAGACTCTTGAGAGTCCCTTGGATAGCAAGGAGATCCAACCAGTCCATCCTAAGGGAAATCCACACTGAATATTCATTGCAAGGACAGATGCTGAAGCTGAAACTTCAATACTTTGGCCACCTGATGTGAAGAGATGACTCATTTGCAAGGACCCTGATGCTTGGAAATATTGAAGCTGGGAGGAGAAGGGGACGACAGAGGATGAGATGGTTGGATGGCATCACTAACTCGATGGACACGAGTTTGAGTAAGCTCCGGGAGTTGATGATGGACAAGGAAGTCTGGTGTGTTGCAGTCCACGGGGTCACAAAGAGTCAGACACGACTGACCTACTAAAGACAACAACAAAAATCAAGTGCTTGGTAAACAAATGTTTGCCACTCCAGAAGATAATCCTTTTAGAAATAAAAGGTTTTCTTTGGTGATAGCTCTCTTCCTGTGTAGGTCCCTTAATCTACGTTATTTGGAGCAGTTATGCAATAGGCAAGGAGCTTCTCCTGAGCCTGCTGGGTCTTCCCTGCCTTCAGCTCCAAACAGTCAACCCGTCAAAGGGGCACATTGGAGAAGATGTATTCTGGTCCCACTAGAAAAGATCCTGATGCTGGCAAAGATTGAAGGCAGAAGGAGAAGGGGATGACAGAGGATGAGATGGTTGGATGGCATCACTGACTCGATGCACATGAGTCTGAGGAAGCTCCAAGAGTTGGTAATGGACAGGGAGGCCTGGGGTGCTGCAGTCCATGGGGTCCCAACGACTGAGTGACTGAACTGATTCTGCTCCCCATCACTTGTCTTTAAACATTCTTTCTAGTAATTTTGAAACACATTAAGAGGCTTCTTTGTGTTTGAAGAAACCAAAGCTCAGAGATGGGAGAACTTGCCCAGTGGGTCCTTTTACCACCTGCCCCTCATCACTCCAATACTTCATGGAATTTAACTCCTAGGGTCAGGGACAGATAAACAATCTTACTGGCTCTGTGTCTTGTTTTCTCAGCAGATCATAGCCTCCTCAACTATGTCTACGATTGTGCGTCAGTATGTTCGCCAGTTTGGTCAGAGGCTGGTCCGCAGGAGAGGGGAAGACACCATAAAGGAGTCTGACGGTCTCAAGATTCATCTGAGCGCCACAGAGCTGGTGTTCTTGGGTGTGGGCAGGAACCTGGGAGCCGGCCTGTACATCGTGCTTGGTGCAGTGGCCAAGTACGTAGCTGGACCAGCGATTGTCGTCTCCTTCTTGGTGGCCGGCCTGTCTTCTCTGCTGTCGAGGCTCTGCTATGTGGAGTTTGATGCACGGGTACCACGCTCCTCTTCTGCGTATGTCTGCAGCTACGTCACGATGGGACAGCTCTGGGCCTTCGTCGTTGGCTGGAACATCATACTGTTATTTTTAATTGGTGAGGTGATGGGACCAGGCGACAGGTGTGGGGGAAAGGTGTGGGGGCTAAGGTCAGGAAACTGGGAGATGGGATTGTGGTCTCATTCATGGGCACTTTGTTACCTGACTTGAGGTGGGAAATGGGTAACTGTGGCTGGAAAACCCCACAACTTCATTCTAGTCAGCTCTCTCCTGCTTTCCTTAAATAATTGGGCTGAGAAAGAGAAGGAAAGGAAACTGGGCACGGGTGGGAGGGAGGCGTGTCCCACAGGCTCATCACCTCATTGTATTGGAGTCTTTGCTCAGCTGTTGCCTCTGAGTGATTTTTTTTTGGGGGGGGGGTTGCCACTTGATTTAAAATTTCATCCCTCATCTTTTAGCCCTCCTGGTCCAACTTCCCGGTTTTCTTTCCTTGTGAAACACTGATCTCCTCCTAACATATTAAATAGAGGACCTTTTTTGTGAGTCATCTCAGTCTGCTCTCGATACCCCATGGAAAAAAAATCTTTGAGCTTATATATTTTGTATATTTTTTCCTCCAAAATACGTCCGTTGGCGCTTACTAGGTGTTCAATTTTGTCTGTGAATGTTCGTTTTTCTGCTGCTGCAGCCATTGCGTGTGCAGCCCGCGCCTGGAGATACGCCTTTGACAGCCTCATTGGGGACCACGTCTCTCAGAAATTGGAGGAAACTGTCCCTCTGCACGCACCCTATTTTCTGGCCACGGATGCAGACTTTTTCGCACTGGGCCTGGTGCTGCTGCTTGCGGGTGAGTCAGCGGTTAGATATAAGATGTGATGAGGGGACTCCTATGGTGGTCCAGTGGTTAAGAATCCACCTGGCAATGTGCGGACAAGGGTTCGATCCCTGGTCAGGGAGCTAAGATCTCATGTGCTGCAGAACAATTAAGCCCAAGTCCTTAGCCTGCACACTACAACTAGAGAATCTCTGTGTGTGTGTGTCTAGTTGCTCAGTCACGTCTGACCCTTTGTGACCCTTTGGACCATAGCAAAATAGACTCCTTTGTCACTGGGATTCTCCAGGCAAGAATACCAGAATGAGTTACCCATTACCTTTTCCAGGGGATCTTCCTGACCTGGGAAGTGAACCCATGTCTCCTGTGTTTCCTGCATTGCAGGCAGATTCTTTATCCACTGATTCCCAAACTTTGCTGTTTGGGTCGCAACAAAAGATCCCACAGCTAAGACCCAACTCAGCCAAATTCAGTTCAGTTCAGTCACTCAGGCCTGATGGACTCTTTTTGACCCCATGGATTGCAGCATGCCAGGCCTCCCTGTCTGGCACCAACTCCTGGAGTTTACTCAAACTCATGTCCATTGAGTCGGTGATGACATCCAACCATCTCATCCTTTGTCGTCCTCTTCTTCTCTCGCCTTCAATCTTTCCCAGCATCAGGGGCTTTTCAAGTGAGTCATCTCTTCGCATCAGGTGGCCAAAGTATTGGAATTTCAGCTTCAACATCAGTCCTTCCAACGAATATTCAGGACTGATTTCCTTTAAGATGGACTGGTTGGATCTCCTTGCAGTCCAAGGGACTCTCAAGAGTCTTCTCAAACACCACAGTTCCAAAGCATCAATTCTTTGGCACTCAGCTTTCTTCACAGTCCAACTCTCACATCCATACATGACCACTGGAAAAACCATTGCTTTGACTCAATAGACCTTTGTTGGCAAAGTAATGCCTCTGTTTTTTAATAGGCTGCCTAGGTTGGTCATAGCTTTTCTTCCAAGGAGCTTTTAATTTCATGGCTGCAGTCACCATCTGAAGTGATTTTGGAGCCCCCAAAATTAAAGTCTCTAACTGTTTCCATTGTTTCCCTTCTATTTCCCATGAAGTGATGGGGCCAGATGCCATGATCTTGGTTTTCTGAATACTGAGTTTGAAGCCAGCTTTTTCACTCTCCTCTTTCACTTTCATCAAGAGGCTCTTTAGTTCTCTTTGCTTTCTGCCATCACTGTGGTGTCATCTGCATATCTGAGGTGATTGATATTTCTCCCAGCAATCTTGATTCCAGCTTGTGTTTCATCCAGCGTAGTGTTTCCCCTGCTGTACTCTGCATATAAGTTAAATAAGCAGGGTAGCAATATACACCCTTGACATACTCCTTTCCCAATTTGGAACCGGTCAGTTGTTCCATGTCCAGTTCTAACTGTTACTTCCTGACCTACATACAGATTTCTCAACAGGCAAGTCAGGTGGTCTGGTATTCCCATCTCTTGAAGAGTTTTCCATAGTTTGTTGTGATCTATACAGTCAAAGGCTTTGGCATAGTTAATAAAGCAGAAGTAGATGTTTTTCTGGAACTCTCTTGCTTTTTCCATGATCCAACGATGTTGGCCATATGATCTCTGGTTCCTCTGACTTTTCTAGATCCAACTTGGACCGCCTCACAGTTCAAGGGACTCTCAAGAGTCTTCTCCAACACAACAGTTCAAAAGCATCAGTTATTCAGTGCTCATCTTTCTTTATAGTTCAACTCTCACATCCACACATGACTAGATACCAGTGAAACACACTCTGGAATTTTGACAATTCAATGTTTCTAAACAATGCCATATATTTGGGGAATAAAATTTACTCCCAGGTGAGAACCATTTTCTTAGACTGACATATTTTCTTCTTGGTACTGAGACAAAAGATTTTTATTTTTTATTTCAGAGGAAAACTACACAGCATAAATTTATCATTATGCTATTTCCCCCAGCTTTACTGAGATAAAACTGACATACAGCATGATAAGTTTGAGGTGTACAATGTGCTTTTTTTTTTTTGGCTGTACTAGGTCTTCATTGCTGCTCACAGGTTTTCTCTAGTTGCAGAGAGCTTGGGTTACTCTTTGCTGTGATACACAGGCTTTTCGTTGTCGTGGCTTCTCTTGTTGCAGAGCACAGGCTCTAGAGCTCGGGCTCAGTAGTTACAGCACATCGGCTTAGTTGGTCTGCAGTACATGAAATGTCCCTGGACAAGGGACGGAACCCATGTCCCCTGCATTGGCCGGCAGACTTCCAACCACTGGACCACCAGGAAAGTCTCACAGTGACTATCTGATAGACTTGCCTATGTGAGATGATCACCACAATAAGAAATGAACTATTAGGTCCTTCCTGGTGGCCCAGTGGCCGAGACTCCTTACTCACTGTGCAGGGGACCAAGGTTCCACCCCTGGTCAGGGAACTCAGATCCTACTTAACGGAACTAAGGGTTCACATGCCACACCTAAAGACTCTGTTATGCCACAGCAAAGACTCAGCACAACCAAATAGAAATAAAATGAAAAATTTTTAATTATAAGAAAAGAAATTAACTATCTTATGGGTACAATTCAGGAGCACTAGTACATTCACAATGTTGTCCAGCCATCACCTCCATCGAGCTTCAAACATGTTCATCTCCCCCAAAAGACACCCTGTATCCACTGAGCATCACGGTCCATCCACCCCACCCCAACAGCCCCCAGCCCCCAGGCTGCTCCCTGGCTCTATGGACTTAGTTACTGTGCGTGTCTCGTATTCCATCTCTCCTGCAGTACTACTCGCTCTGGGAGTTCCTGAGTCAGCCTGGGTTTACAGAGTGTTCACAGTCATCAACCTTTTGGTTCTCAGCTTCATCATTGTCTCTGGCTTCATTAATGGAGACCTGCACAACTGGAAGCTCACAGAACAGGACTACGCATTGGCCGCAGCTGTATTCTCGTATAGGTTATGAGCGTACCCTTGGTCATATTAATGTGTGTGTGTGTGTGTGTGTGTGTGTGTAGGGAGGTGGGAGCTGAGAATCTGGTGGGGACTAAAGAGACTGAGGCTGGTGGATCCGGATGGTGGGTTTCCTGGAGGCCAGAGTTTGTGGTATTGAGGGAAGAGTCCAGAAGTGATGGCTGAACCCACCTCACCCACGATCTTTCTTGCTCCTTCTCTCACCGCAGCTTGGGCCCTCCAGGTGCTGGAGGGTTTGTGCCTTTTGACTTTGAGGGGGTTGTCCAAGGATCAGCTACGTGTTTCTACGCATTTGTTGGCTTTGCTGCCATTGCCGCTAGAGGTAACATGATCACTGAGTGTCCCATCGGGGGTTTGGACAGAGTTTGGGCTGCCCTTGGGCACAGAGGTTGGGAGAAGGTTAGCCTGCTTTAGGCAATTCTGTGCTTTCACCCCATGGCGTTTTCCTGACCTGCTGATTCCACCCCTTTTGCAGAGAGAGGAGACCTAAAGCCTCAGCGGTCCATCTCCCTGATCTCACTCCTCATGTGCTTTTTGGCGTATTTTGCTGTCTCCGGGGCACTCACCCTCATGGTGCCCTACTACCAGATTCATCACCACAGCCCCTTGCCCGAGGCTTTTCTCCATGTTGGCTGGGGCCCTGCCAGATATGTGGTGGCTGTTGGCGTCCTCTGTGCTCTTATGTCCAGGTCAGTGTCCAGGTTTCTCCCCGTCTACTGTCAGAAGCTCATGCACCCCAGCCCGTGGGACTGAGAGACAAGAGGGAAAGGCATCTTGCTCCGTGTAGACTAGGGAGCGCATGCCCTGGTCTCCCCTGCTTCTCCACGTCCTCACACGTGTCTCCACTTTCTCTCCCAGCCTCCTGGGTGACATGTTCCCCATGTCTCGGTTAATCCGTGCAATGGCAGAGGACGGGCTCCTTTTCCGGGGACTTGCCCGGGTCTATGGTCACAGAAAAAATCCCCGTCGTGGCCATCATGTCTTCTGGAAGCCTTGCAGGTGAATAAGCAAAACTCGCTCCTTCCTTGATCCATTTCCCTTACGTGCAGTTCCAGTGGTTTCTTAATCCCACCCCACCGTTTTTGCTCCCCCATTCTAGGGATCATGGCATTACTCTTTGAGTTCAGCCACATTGCAAACCTCGTGGCAGTTGCGTCCCTGCTTGCTTACTCCATGGTGTCCTTCTCGGTCCTTGTTCTCAGGTGAGACCCCGCTACACCTTGACTGAGGGGCTTGGGGTCATGGGGATGATGGGGAGGTCATCCTGGTCTGTGTCTTCATTATGCCTTCTGATTGTTCAAGAGAAGAAAGAAGTGGAATAGACAATCTGGTGTTCTGTGAATAGTGGCTGCTGTTAATATTGCCTTTAAACCTCTAATTCAGGTACCAGCCAGATCAGAATTTAAGTAAGAGTGAGAAAACGGAAGAAGAAACTGAGACGGAGCTTGTACCTGTAGGAAGTCCTCTGGACTCTGTACCGGAAGCAGGAACCTCAAACATTCTAAAGAGCCTGTGGTTCCCTACTAGCACCACCCCCACCCAGAAATCTGGCCAGATTGTCTATAGATGTGCCTTCCTGCTTGGTAAGCAGTGGGGTTTCCCTTTGTTCGTGTTCTGAGATGGACAGGATGGAGTGAGAGTGTGTATTTTGTCAGTTAAGGGGTCTGGGAGATATGATGGCCCTTCCTGATGTTGGTGGTTTCAGGGAGGGGTGTGACCCGAGGTCCTAACATCTTTGTCTTCTGGGTCCAGCCTGTTCTCCTCCTCCTCTGACCTTTGCAGTTCTCCTGCTGAGCATCGTGAGCCTGGTCCTGGCCCAGTGGCCCAGACGTGTGTTCTCTGGAGACCCCGTGCTCACAACAGTGGCTGTGCTGCTGCTGCTGCTCATCACTGGGGTGACGGCCATCATCTGGAGGCAGCCCCAGAGCCCCAGTCCTCTTACGTTCAGGGTATGTGACCTATATGTACAGAGTGTCTATGTTGAATGAAGGAGGTCTGCGTGCTTTGAGACCTAAACATCCCTTGCTGGACCAGGGAAGAAGAGGAGTTGCTGAAGCCTATGGACTCCTCCCTGATCCACACTCAGTGCTTACAAACCAGGCTCAATAGGCACTAAACACAAAGCCTGAATTGGACTGAATTGTTCCACCCACGAAGGTCAGGGTCTCCCTTTCAGACATCTGGGCTGTGTTCAGGGATGAACTGACTCTGCCCACAGGTCCCTGCTCTTCCTGTCCTCCCGCTGGTCAGCATCTTCGTGAACCTTTCCTTGATGATGCAGATGACCTCTGGGACCTGGATCCTCTTTGGCATCTGGAATGCCGTTGGTGAGTGACTTTCTGGGCTGAAGAGGCTTCTTGAGTGACTGAACCCAATCCTCTTCTAACCACCTCTTCCCTAAACTGTGTCAGACACCATAATAGGAGGCTTACTGGGCATTCATAAGTGAGGAGAGCCTCTGTTTTTCTTCTTACTGTCTCACTTCCCTACTAGGATTTGCCATATACTTTGGATATGGGGTCCGACACAGCTTGGAGGAGAACAACAAGCCACAGCCACCAGCCTCCAGCTCCCAGACTCCAGACTAAAACACCCGTAGTGATAAAGCATCTTAGCCAAAGGAAATAGATGCTGTGTGGACCCCTCCATACACTGGAGGTATCCACTGGTTCAAGGCGCACTTTGAGCCTCTATGGATTGTGAAGGTGGAAAGCATTTAGTGCCCTGTATTTATTGCCAGTGGACAAAATGACTTTGCTATTGTATAATTTTTAAGTAAACTCTTTTAAGCTTAATATGCATCAGAAGATTTCATGCTTCATAAGCGTGTAGTAAGATGAATCTTCACAAAGAAAGTATTATGATGTGACAACTAGAGGAAGAAATAAAATATTAGCCTACACAGAAGACGCACCTTCTTGTACTTATTTCCAATAAGAATGAGATTGTCCCATGGGAAGGAAACTCAGGTAACTATGTATTACGTCAGGAGTTATATTTTAGGGGCTTCTCTGATGGTCCAGTGGCTAAGACTTTTTGCATGAAATGAACCCATCTTTGCATGAAATATTCCCTTGGTATCTCTAATTTTCTTGAAGAGACTTTTCTTCAAAATAGTCTTTCCCATTTTATTGGTTTCCTCTATTTCTTTGCATTGATTGCTGAGGAAGGCTTTCTTATCTCTCCTTGCTATTCTTTGGAACTCTGCATTCAAATGGGTATATCTTTCCTTTTCTCCTTTGCTTTTCACTTCTTTTTTCACAGCCATTTGTAAGGCCTCCTCAGACGGTCATTTTGCCTTTCTGCATTTCTTTTTCTTGCGGATGGTCTTCATCCCCGTCTCCTGTACAATGTCATGAACCTCCGGCCATAGTTCATCAGGCACTCTATCAGAGCTAGTCCCTTAAATCTATTTCTCACTTCCACTGTATAATCATAAGGGGTTTGCTTTAGGTCATACCTGAATGGTTTAGTGGTTTTCCCCACTTCCTTCAATTTAAGTCTGAATTTGGCAATAAGAAGTTCATGATGTGAGCCACAGTCAGCTCCTGGTCTTGTTTTTGCTGACTGTATAGAGTTTCTCCATCTTTGGCTGCAAAAAACACAATCAATCTGATTTCGGTTTGAGAAACAACAATCTGTGAAAATATATATATACACTGTACATACCTTGATTTAAAAAATTTTTTTCTAAGATATGGTAAATAGTAACCGACAACACAAATCCACAATTTGTAAAAAAGGCAGCATTGGCAAAAAGTGAAGTATGTATGTACACATATAATCGATATGAATAAAATACATACCCGTATAAGATACATGGATTAAGGGTGCACTTTACTTGTTTCACTACAAAAAAAAGTTAAGACCTACTTAGTTAAAGGAGACAACTGGAGCCTGACTGCACGTCTCCCCAAAGGGCCAGGTCCCGACCGGGTGTCAGGCAAAGTCTCCTGAGAAGAAATGACATCTAGGGGACTTCCCCGGTGGTCCAGTGGGTAAGAATCCACCTTCCAATCCAGAAGACACAGGTTCAATCCCTGGTTCAGGAAGATTCCACATGCCTCGGAGCAGCTCAGACTCTGTCCACAACTACTGAGCCTGTGCTCGAGGGCCTGCAGCCACAGCAGCCAGCAGCCCCTGCACCCCAACCGGAGAGTAGCCCCCACTCCCCGCAAATAGAAAGAACTCACATGCAGCAGAAAAGACCCAGCGCAGACAAAATCATAAATAAATAAAGGAAATGAGAGAAATGAGGTCTCCTTTGTCTACTTTGTCACCCGTCCAACCCCTGCTATCTGGGTCGGTCACACCTGCATTAACAGGAAGTGATGCCGAAAGCTCAGCCTCTCTGAACACCAGTGTGGAGTACAAACTCAGAGGCAGAGTTCTGGGTGGAGGAGGAAAGAACAGTTTTATTGCTTTGCCAGGCCTAGGGGACAGAGCGGGCTCCTGCCATTGAAACTGAGTCCCAACCCAGGCGAGTTCGGTGAGGAGTTTTATGGCAACTGTTCAGGGAGCAGTTGCTGACAGATCAGGGTGTTTGCAGGGTCCCAGGTGGTAGGTCTCCTAATCTTCAGGAAGATTAAAACTTAAAGGGTCTCTGGTCCTTTTAATTTTGCCTCAGGCGGCTTCTCAGAAGCTCCTTCCATTATTCCGTTCAGTTCAGTTCAGTTCTCAGTCATGTCCGACTCTTTGTGGCCCAGTGGACTGCAGAACACCAGGCGTTCCTATCCATCACCAACTCCCGGAGTAGACCCAAACTCATGTCCATTGAGTGGGTGATGCCATCCAACCATCTCATCCTCTGCAGTCCCCTTCTCCTCCCACCTTCAATCTTTCCCAGCATCAGGGTCTTTTCAAATGAGTCAGCTCTTCACACCAGGTGGCCAAAGTATTGGAGTTTCAGATTCTGTGAGCAGCAACTGCTTGAAGCTGCCCTTTGGAACTCAGAGCAGGTCAGGGAAGCTGGAGTTTGGATACAAGAAACAAGGGACAGAAATGAACCTACTTACATATCAGATGGAGACTCACAGACTTAGGAAATGAATTTATGGTTGCCAGGGGAAGCGATAGCTAGGGACTTTGGGAGGGCATGTACACACTGCTATATATAAAATGGAAAAGCAGCCAGGACCTGCTGTAGACACAAGGAATCTGCTCAGTGTTGGGTGCAGCCTGGACGGGACGGGACTTGGGGAAGAATGGACACAAGTCCGTGTGAGACTCAGTCCCTTCGCTGTTGACCTGAACCTACGCCACCATCATTACTTGGCTACACCACACTACAAAATGCTTTTGGTATTAAAAAGTACATTTGAAAAAAGAACAGGGGACAAAAAAGCCTTCATTCCCAGGAGCCCCATGTGGTCCTGAGGTAGGACCTAGTGGGATCCTGCTGCTAAGTTGCTTCGGTCGTGTCCCACTCTGTGAGACCCCATAGACCGCAGCCCACTACTCCTCCATCCCTGGGATTCTCCAGGCAAGAATACTGGAGTGGGTTGCCATTTCCTTCTCCAATGCATGAAAGTGAAAAGTGAAAGTGAAGTCGTTCAGTCGTGTCCGACTCTTAGTGATCCTATGGACTGCAGCCCACCAGGCTCCTCTGCCATGGGATTCTCCAGGCAAGAGTACTGGAGCGGGTTGCCATTGCCCTCTCCTTAGTGGGCTCCAGGCTGGGCATTTACAATTAGACTTCTGTTTACATTCCCTGAGGAAGGAGGCACGTGGGCTCTAGGCTAGATAGTTACAAGCAGCCTCCTGTTGGCTCTTCAAGATGGAAATGACAAGAACAAAGTGAGTAGCTGGACTTTGTGTCCTGTGGACACTTTCAGGCAACAATTGTGGCAGGCCTAAACCCTCTTTGATATAAAGGTCAAGAGTGACAGATTTCCCAGCCTTGTGGCCAGGGAGACATGGCACATGTTGAGGGTCAGAGAGGAGGAGGGCATCCCCCCATAACAGGAGGTGCCAGGACCCCACGCAGTCCCGTCAACTCCCGGCTGGAATCCGTCTTGGAAAACACTCGCACAGTCAAGTCAGTGAGGGTTCAAGGGCAGGGCAGGTGTGGAAAAAGAAACCGGCTAATTCGCCTAAGGTTAACAAACCCAGAACTGCCCTTATGGATGGTTTTACTGACTTTGTTGGGTTATGGGGCTCCTCCTCCTGGGAGGACGCCCACACTCTTTCTCTCCAGCTGTGTGTCTCTGCCTCGCTTCTGTCTTAACTGAGCAAACTTCCTCTGAGTGCTCTCTCACTGTTGCGCTGTGTCTCTAATAATACACTTTGTACCTGTTTTAGATTAAAAAAAATTTTTTTTCCTCTTTGAGAAATGCATTTTTCAATGGAGGCAAGAGTCAGGGGATCCTTGTCTCTAGCCTCTGGCCCCTGGTGGACGAGCGGCTAGGAGTCCTGGTTTTCATCCAGGCCACCCGGGTTCAATATCCGCGCACAGAGCTAAGCCACCCCTCACGGCTGACTCTCTCCCAGAACATCTGATGCTGAAACCCAGGATTTCAAGGTAAACCGCAGGTCTCCCCGAACTGCTGGCTGGGGACCTCTGAGTCTCTCTCTCCCAAGAGAACTTGCTTGCTCTCACTCGGTGCTTCCAAGATGCACAGGTTTCCGTCTAGATCCGCTCAGTGAAGGAGCGCAAGTTCTGTTTTCCTCTGTCCTCTCCTTCTGTCTCTTGCTCTCCTTGAACCGCAACCCGCCGCGGTCCTCAGCCCAGCAGTGCGTCCTCATCAACGCTGCGAGCCGTGTGCAGGGACTCCTTGCTGGCACCGTCAGCATATTGCTCCCTGCTACACACCACACTTTATTTCCTAGGGGCGGTAGAAAAATTACAGCCCCCGGGCCCTCTAGTATATCTTCTCAAGCAGCGCACCAGCACACACACTGTGCCTTTCTCTCTTTTCATCCTGTGATTTTCTTTCCTACTTTACTTGAGAAGACACAGGTTCAATCCCTGGGTTGGAAGATCCCTGGAGAAAGGAATGGCAACTCACTTCTAGTGTTCTTGCCTGGAAAACCACGAATAGAGGAGTCTGGCAGGCTACAGTCCACGGTGTGGCAAAGAGTTGGATAGAACTGAGCGGTTAACACTTTCTCTTTCAAGGTTTCTTTTTCATCTAAGCTTTAAGTCCCCTTCAACTTCACCTTCGATGCCACACAAACAAGTGCAATGCTATCAGGCATAATTCTGGTGTTTTTCTGAGAGTGTTTGAAGTCACAGCAGTAACCCAGCCTCTTTGTCAGTTGCATTGCAATCACATTTTAAATGTGAAAACCCCTAGAGACTATTGAATTAATTGGTTTAATATTTGGCTGTGTCTGGTCTTTGCCGCTGGCTTTCTCTAGCTGTCTGAGTGAGGGCGGCTCTCCAGTTGCGGCTTACAGGCTCCCCTTGTGGTCACGTCTCTTTCTGCGGAACCCGGGCTCAGGGTGCGGGCTTCCGTGGCTGTGGTGCGCAGGCTTCGCTGCACGACAGCATGCGGAAGCTTCCAGGTCAGGGACACACTGCATCCCCTGCATTGGCAGGTGGATTCTTTGCCACTGGCCTCAGCAGGGAAGTCCATAGGCGGACTTGAAACGTGCCTTCCTAAGTCTTCTCTTTACATATATACAGTTATGGTTTCACTTGGATGCCTTTGCAAAAGTGCTACCTCTTCAAGATATATAGAGAAGGCTTTCCAAAACTGAATCAAAATTAATCAGGTAAATAAATGTTGCTATTAGCAGTAAGCTGATGCCAGACTGGAATATGGTTTTCTCTGTCTGTTAAGAGAACAATGTTTTCTTGGAGCGCTGCTTTTGACAACAGACTGTGTGAACTCTTTGGGTCTAAGTGATTTGTAACTGCTTTTGAGATCTCTCATTACTTTTGTTGAGAAAATAAGGAGTATTTCACGATCTCTGAAGATTATGGCACATGTAGATAAAGTTCATTCTGCTTCTACAAAAATTAACCTTTATTGTCGGACTTTGGATACCCTGATATCGTTGTGGCATAGCAACTGAAAGTGACAGTGTTAGTCCAGTCTTTTCCGACTCTTTGCGACCCTATGACTGTAGCCCACCAGGCTCCTCTGGCCATAGAATTCTGCAGGCAAGAATACTGGAGTGGGTGGCTATTTCTTTCTCCAGGGGATCTTCCAGACCCAGGGATCAAACATGAGTCTCCCACATAGCAGCCAGGTTCTTTACCATCTGAGCCACTGGGGAAGAGTGTGTCAACAGTCTACTCCTAACTGAGGGAATTTGAGATGGGTAAACAATGGCTGTTAATCAAACATTCAGGGCTCTGGGACACCCAAGACGACTGCCCAGCTTTTCCTGGCTCCCTGGAAAATCTCATTTTTATTTGATGGGTTAAAGCCTTTCCTGGTTGCAAGATTGATGCCCTTACAATGAAAGGAAAATGGTAAAAAATAAAAATGCATTCACTTGGAGTATGCCTCCCACAGTCGCCAGTGATCAAGGTACTCACCTCACTGGCCAAATCATATCAGCTTTAACAAAAACCTCACAAACTTCTTGAAACGATGACTTTCACTGTCATCCTTCATCATCAGTCCAGGTCAACAGAACTAATAGAAAAACTGGACTCAAGTGGAACAGAAGTGAATTACATGGCATTAAAGGAACTTTCAAAAAGTTGGCTTAAAGCTCAACATTCAGAAAACGAAGATCATGGCATCTGGTCCCATCACTTCATGGGAAATAGTTGGGGAAACAGTGCAAACAGTGTCAAACTTTATTATTTTGGACTCCAAAATCACTGCAGATGGTGATTGCAGCCATGAAATTAAAAGACACTTACTCATTGGAAGAAAAGTTATGACCAACCTGGATAGCATATTCAAAAGCAGAGACATTACTTTGCCAGCTAAGGTCCATCTAGTCAAGGCTATGGTTTTTTCTGTGGTCATGTATGGATGTGAGAGCTGGACTGTGAAGAAAGCTGAGTGCCAAAGAATTGATGCTTTTGAACTGTGGTGTTGGAGAAGACTCTTGAGAGTCCCTTGGACTGCAAGGAGATCCAACCAGTTCATTCTAAAGGAGATCAAGCCCTGGGATTTCTTTGGAAGGAATGATGCTAAAGCTGAAACTCCAGTACTTTGGCCACCTCATGCGAAGAGTTGACTCATTGGAAAAGACTCTGATGCTGGGAGGGATTGGGGGCAGGAGGAGAAGGGGACAACCGAGGATGAGATGGCTGGATGGCATCACTGACTGGATGGACGTGAATCTGAGTGAACTCTGGGAGTTGGTGATGGACAGGGAGGCCTGGCGTGCTGTGATTCATGGGGTCGCAAAGAGTCGGACACGACTGAGTGACTGAACTGATTAACTGAACTGAAAGGAACTGCTGGGCTTCCCTGGTGGCTCAGACTGGAAGAACCTGCCTGCAATGCAGGAGGCTTGGGCTTGATCCCTGGGTCTGGAAGATGCCCTGGAGGAGGAAATGGCAACTCACTCCAGTATTCTTGTCTGGAAAATCCCATGGACAGAGGAGCCTGGCGGGCTACAGTTCATGGAGGTGCAAACAGTTGGACACATCTGAACAACGAACATGCACAGATGAACTGCTAAATATGATTAGAATTTTTCTGACTTTTGTATGACAAATTATTGGCTTCTAATTATTGTTTTTTTCAAACATAAGAAGACTGGTCTCCTCAGGCTACTTATCATTTACAACAACCTGTTAATTTACACTTGTGGGTAAAAGAAAACCTGTTTCTTCTGTCTCTGGCTGGTCGCTCAGAAATTGGAGCCCCTGGGTCATGTATAGCCTTCACAGGTGAACAGAAAGCACTATCTGTTAGCATTTCAAAAATATCTGGGGGCTCTCTAGTAGAAAGAAATCTAGGTGATGCGGTCTCTGGGGCTGAGTTTGCACTTTCTGGCTCTGGCTGCCACCTGCCTGACCCTGCCTCTGGCGGGGATGGGCTGGTCCTCAGCCTGCTGGCTCTCCTCTGGTATACCCTCAGTCCTTTGATCTACGGGGACGGGGCGGCAGTGCCTTAGGTTAGGGCTTTTCCCGGGATACTTCGTTCTCTCTCTCTCTCTTTTTTTCCCTCTCTCTCTCTGGCTACCCCACAGTTTAGGTTGCTCTCTCACCATAGCTAGGGCAATGTGAGGGAGCTCCCCACAGACCCGCCAGTGAGAGGGTTTCCTGGTGTTTGGAAACTTCTTTTAAGACTCCCTTCCCAGGATGGATCTCCATCCCTAACTATTTTGTCTCTCTTTTTAGCCTACATTTTGTCCTACCTCCCTTCAGAGACAATGGGCTGCTTTTCTGGGTGGCTGATGTCCTCTGCCAGAGTTCAGAAGATGTTTTGTGGAGTTTGCTCAGCATTTAAATGTCCTTTCGATAAATTTGTGGGGGAGAAAGTGGTCTCCCCGTCCAATTCCTCTGCCATCTTAGCCTCACCACCTGCCCCCTCCCACTTCAGCCTTCTAATCTCCTGCTCTGGTTAAGGCAGGAAAGTGGTGCATTAGGATGCCTGTTTTTGAATGAGTAGGGTCTGCTGTTAATATTCCTATATCTCTCATTCAGGTACCAGCCAGACTGGAATTTAAGCAAGAATGAGAAAATAGAAGACAAAATTCAGATGAAGCCTCTAGTCAAGGAAAATCCTTTGGACTCTGAACCTGAAGCGGGAAGCTCAAAGACTCTCAAGAGTCTGTGGTTGCCTATCAGCAGCAGCCCCACCCAGAAATCTGCCCAGATGGTCTATGGATGTGCCTTCCTGCTTGGTGAGCACTGGGACGTCTCTTTGGTCATATTTTGAAACTGACAGGATGGAGTGAATGTGTATATTTTCTCAGTGCAGCAGTCTTGCAGATATGATGGCCCTTCCTGATGTTGGTGGTTTCAGGGAGGGATGTCGCCCAAGGTCCTGCCATCTTTGTCTTCTGGGTCCAGCCTGTTCTCCTCCTCCTTGACCCTTGCACTTCTCCTGCTGATTGTCCTGAGCCTGATCCTGGCCCAGTGGCCCAGCCAGGTGTTCTCTGGAGACCCCGTGCTCACAACAGTGGCTGTGCTGCTGCTGCTGCTGCTGCTGCTCATCACTGGAGTCACGGTCATCATCTGGAGGCAGCCCCAGGACCCCTCTCCTCTTCCATTCAGGGTAAGTGAGCTGATGTGTCCAAAGTGTCCTCCTTGGGTGAATGAGGTCTGTGTCCTTTGATGGCAAAATGTCCTTTCCTGGACAGGGAATGAGGGGAGTTACTGAAACCAATGGACTCTTCCCTGTTCCACCCTCAGGGCTTTGCATACACAATCTCAGTAGGCACTCAATGCACAGCCCGAGGAGGACGGGAGCCTCCCACCCACGTGGGGCAGGGTCCCCCTTAAGACACCTGGGCTGTGTTCAGGGACGAGCTGCCTCTGCCCACAGGCCCCTGCTCTGCCTGTCCTCCCGCTGGTCAGCGTCTTCGTGAACGTTTACCTGATGGTGCAGACGACCTCTGGGACCTGGGCCCTGTTTGGCGTCTGGAATGCCATTGGTAAGTTGCTTTCTGGGATAAAGAGGTTTCTCGAATGACTGCACCCAACATCTTCCTACTATTTCTCCCCACACTGTATCAGATGCCATAGGAGGTCTACAGAGCATTTGTAAGTAAGGAGAGCACCTACATTTCCTTCTCATCGTCTCATCTCCCTTCTAGGGTTTCTCATATACTTTGGATATGGGATCCGACACAGCCTGGCAGGGAACAATCATCAACAGCCACTAGCCACCAGCCTCCACCTCCCAGACTCTTGACATAAACACCCCTGGTGCTGAGTCATCTTAACCACAGGAAGTAGATGCTGCATGGAATCCCTCCATGCCCTGGCAGATCTTTTGGTGCAAGGGACACTGTGAGCCTCGGTGGAGTGTGAAGGTGGAGGCATCTAAAGCCCTGTATTTCTTGCTAGTGGACAAAGTGACTGGACCATTGTGAAATTTTCGGTAAACTTTTCAAAGCATACTATACATACTTATTTTTCTTTTCACAGCTATTTGTAAGGCCTCCCCAGACAGCTATTTTGCTTTTTTGCATTTCTTTTCCATGGGGATGGTCTTGATCCCTCTCTCCTGTACAATGTCATGAACTTCAGCCCATAGTTCATCAGGCACTCTATCTATCAGATCTACTCCCTTAAATCTGTTTCTCACTTCCACTGTATAATCATAAAGGATTTGATTTAGGTCATACCTGAATGGTCTAGTGGTTTTCCCTATTTTCTTCAACTTAAGTCTGAATTTGGTAATAAGGAGTTCATGATCTGAGCCACAGTCAGCTCCTGGTCTTGTTTTTGTTGACTGTATAGAGCTTCTCCATCTTTGGCTGCAAAGAGTATAATCAATCTGATTTCAGTGTTGACCATCTGGTGATGTCCATGTGTAGAGTCTTCTCCTGTGTTGTTGGAAGAGGGTGTTTGCTATGACCCGTGCATTTTCTTGGCAAAACGCTATTTGTCTTTGCCCTGCTTCTCTCTGCATTCCAAGGCCAAATTTGCCTGTTACTCCAGGTGTTTCTGGGGACTTCCCTAGTGGCTGAGATGGTAAAGCATCTGTCTGAAATGCAGGTGACCCGGGTTCGACCCCTGCGTTGGGAAGATCCCCTGGAGAAGGAAATGGCAGTTCACTCCAGTATTCTTGCCTGGAAAATCCCATGGACTGCAGAGCCTGGTAGGTTACCGTCCATGGGGTCGCAAAGAGTCAGACATGACTGAGTCACTTCCCTTCACTTCACTTCCAGGTGTTTCTTGACTTCCTACTTTTGCATTCCAGTCCCCTATACTGAAAAGGACTTCTTTTTTGGGTGTTCGTTCTAAAACGTCTTGTAAGTCTTCATAGAATCGTTCAACTTCAGCTTCTTCAGCGTTAGTGGTTGGGACATAGACTTGGATTGTTGCTAAGCTGCTAAGTCACTTGAGTAGTGTCCAGGGAACTTTCTCTCCTTATATGCCTTACTTCCTGGTCACGTACCGATTTTGTTGCACTGGCCGTGTTACTGCTTCTCACTGGTAAGCTGGAGATTTTCATGATGGGACAGGAAGGGTGGGGTGTGGAGGGGGATGAGGGGTGGGGAAGGCTTGGGGGAGCAGCATGGTGGGGAGTTAGAACTGGGGAAAATGGTCTGTGGTATGAGAGACAGGAAGGCAAGACATAGACTGTTATTTCCCACCCTTGGCATTACTGATCTTCTAGGCTGGAACAGCCTTTGGTGTGGGGGCTAACCTGTGCACTGTAGGGTTTTCTTAATTTAATCATTGTTGTATGTGTAGCATCTATGAACTATGTTCATTAGATATGGGTGACACCAACCCCCCAAATTGTGACAATCAGAAAGTCTCCAGGGAGTTTCTTGGTGGCTTCACCTCAGATCACTGGCTCAGTCGTGTCCAACTCTGTGCAACCCCATGGGGTGCAGCACGCCAGGCTTCCCTGTCCATCACCAACTCCCAGAGCTCGTTCAAACTCATGTCCATCGAGTTAGTCATGCCATCCGGCCATCTCATCTTCGGCCGTCCCCTTCTCCTCCCGCTTTCAATCTTTCCCAGCATCAGGGTCTTTTCCAATGAGTCGATTCTTTGCATCAGTTCAGTTCAGTTCATCAAGTGACCAAAATATTGGAGTTTCAGCTTCCGCATCAATGCTTCCAATAAATAGTCAGGACTTGTTTCCTTTAGGATGGACTGGTTGGATTTCCTGGCTGTCCAAGGGACTGTCAAGAGTCTCCTTCAACACCACAGGTCAAAAGCATCAATTCTTTGGTGCTCAGCTTTCTTTATAGTCCAACTCTCACATCCATACATGACTACTGGAATAACCATAGCCTTGACTAGACGGAACTTTGTCGGCAAAGTAATGTCTCTACTTATTAATATGCTGACTAGCGTGGTCACCCCTTTTCCTCCAAGGAGCAAGTGTCTTTTAATTTCATGGCTGCAGTCACTGTCTGCAGTGGTTTTGGAGCCCAAGAAAAGAAAGTATTTCACTGTTTCCATTGTTTCCTTATCTACTTGCCCTGAAGTGAAGGGACTAGATGCCATGACCTTCGTTTTTCCAATGTTGAGCTGTAAGCCAGCCTTTTCCCTCTCCTCTTTCGCTTTCATCAATAGGCTCTTCAGTTCCTCTTCACCTTCTGTCATCATGGTGGTGTCATCTGTGTATCTGGTGGTTTAGTGGTTAGGATTCTGGGATTTTGCCGCCATGGCCCAGGTTCATCTGTGGCAAGGGAATGGAGATCCTACAAACCATGGCATGGCCAAAAAACGGACCCAAAACAAAACCAAGAGAATGTCTCCAGACGTTGCCAACGGGCCCTTGGGGAACAAAACCACTCCCAGCTGAGAAGCACTTACTTCGACTGACAAGTTTCTCCCTCTGTACTGAGACCAAACTTTTTTTTAATTGAGAGAAAATTTACATAGCATAAAATTAACCATTTAATCATTCTCCCCAATTTTGTTGAGTTAATTAACATCCAACATTGTATAAGTTTAAAGTGTACCACATGATGATTTGATAGACATGTCTACTGTGAGATGATGGCCACAGTAAGAAACAAGCTACCTTAAAGTGTACTTAGAGGGACTTAGTACCTTCACAGTGTCCTGTAACCATCACCTGCATCCAGTTCCAAACATTTGCATCACAAGCAAAGGAAACCCTGCACCCACTGAGCAGTCACTGTCCATCTATCCACCACCATCAGCCCTCCTGACACTGTAGCCAGTGGTCTGCTTTCTGTCTCCATGGATTTGGTCATTTTGTATGTCTCATATTCCATCTTTCCCACAGGACAACTGGTTCTGGGAGCTCCTGAGTCAACCCTGCTTTACAACAGAGTTTCGGTTCTCAGTTTCATCATCGTCTCTGGCTTCATTAAGGGAGACCTGCACAACTGGAAGCTCACAGAACAGGACTACACATTGAACACGTCTGCATCCAGTGGCACCTCTAGGTTAGGAGGGCTGTCTTGTCCATAGTGACACTTGTGTGATGGAGGGTGCAAGTCTAGAAATCTGGTGGGGACTAAAGAGTGGCAACCCCCTGCAGGATTCTTGCCTGGAGAATTGCATGGACAGAGGAACCTGGCAGGCTACAGTCGATGGGGTTGAAAGAGTCAGACATGACTTGGTGACTAAACCACTACCAAAGAGACCTGGGCTGATGGATCTAAGTGATGGGGGTCCTGGAGCCCAGCACTTGTGGTAGGAAGGGAAGAGTCCAGTAGAGATGGCTGAGCTCTCCTCACCCATGTTTTTCCTCATTCCTTCTCTCACCATAGGTTGGGCCCTCTGGGTTCCGGAGGGTTTGCACCTTTGGGCTTTGATGGGATTCTCCAGGGAGCAACTCTGTGTTTCTACACATTTATTGGTTTTGATGCCATTGTCACTAAAGGTAATATAGTCACTGTGCTTCTCATCAGGGGTTTGGGGACAGATTAGGCTGCCCTTGGGCATAGGGGTTGGTAGAAGGTTCGGCTGCTTTTGATGGTGCAAGAGGAAAGGGGGTATTGTGCTTTCGCTCCCTGTGTTTTCCTAACCTAGTACATCCCTGCTTCCTGCAGGGGAAGAAGCCCTAAATCCTCAGCGGTCCAGCCCCGTGAGCACCATGATCACGATCTTCATCTGCTTTGTGGTGTGCTTTGGTGTCTCAGCAGCACTCACCCTCATGGTGCCCTACTGCCAGATCCATCCTGAGAGCACCTTGCCAGAGGCTTTCCTTCTCATTGGGTGGGACCCTGCCAGATATGTCGTGGCTGTTGGTAGCCTCTGTGTTCTTACATCCAGGTCAGTGTCATGGTTTTCTCCCCATCTACTATCAGATGCTCGGGTATCCCAGCCCTTGGGATTGAGAGACAAGAGGGGAGGACACCTTGACCCAAGCAGACTAGGGAACAGAAGCCCCGGTCCTCTCTTCCCATCTCTCCATGTCCTCATACACGTTTCCATTTTCTTTTCCAGTCTCCTAGGTGATATGTTCCCCATGCCTCGGGGGATGTGCGTGATGGCAGAGGATGGACTCCTTTCTCGGGGCCTTGCCCAGATCCACGCCCACACAGGCACGCCTGTCAGGGCCATCATGTCTTCTGGAAACCTTGCAGGTGGATAAACAAAACCCACCCCTTGTTTGATCATTTCCTTACCTTGGATATTTCTGGCTGTTTCTCACTTCCTTCCCCACCTTGTCTGTGCCCTCATCCTAGCAGTCATGGCGTTACTCTTCGAGTTCAGCGATCTGGTGGACCTCCTATCAATCGGGACCCTGCTTGCTGACTCCCTCGTGGTTCTTTCTGTCCTTGCCCTCAGGTGAGACTCCACTACACCTTGGTTGGGGGTCATGGACTCAAGAGGAGCTAAGATTCTTCTAGCTTCGTGTCCTGCATCTGCTGAAGTTGAGAAAGAGTTGGATTAACTGTCTGATATTGGATAAGTATAGGGGCTGCTGTCAATCCTGCCTTAATATCCTTTCACTCGGGTACCAGCCAGATCAGAATTGCAGCAAGAAGGAGAAAACAGAGGAGGAAATTGAGGTGAAGCCTGACCTTAAAGAAAATCCTCCAGAGCCTGTATCTGAAACAGGAAATTCAAACATTCTAGAGAGTCTGTGGTTCCCTACCAGCACCATCCCCACCCAGAAATCTGGCCAGATTGTCAATGGATACGCCTTCCTGTTTGGTGACCAGTGGGACTTCTTTTTGGTGGTATTCTGAAATTGACAGGATGGGTTGGAAATATGTGTCTATTTTAGGCAAGAAGTGATAGAGATATGATGGCCCCTCCTGATGTGGGCAGCCTGAGGAGGGGTGTGACCCAAGGTCCTGACATCTTTGTCTTCTGGGTCCAGCCTGTTCTCCTCCATCTTGACCCTTGCAGTTCTCCTGCTGATAATCCTGAGCCTGAGCCTGGCCCAGTGGCCCAGCCAGGTGTTCTCTGGAGACCCCAGGCTCCCAACAGTGGCTGTGCTGCTGCTGCTGCTCATCACTGGGGTCACAGCCATCATCTGGAGGCAGCCCCAGAGCCCCTCTCCTCTTCCATTCAGGGTAGGTGAGGGACTTCCCTGGTGGTCCAGTGGTTAAGAATCTACCTTGCAATGCAGGGCATGTGGGTTAGATTCCAGGTCAGGGAACAAATACCCAACCAGGACATGCCACAGGGCAACTAAGCCCACGTCCCACAACTAGAGAAGCCCTTGGGCCACAACTCAGTTCCGACACAGCCAAATTAATTAATTTTTAAAAGTAAGTGACCTTCTGTGCCCAAACTATCCACATTAAGTGAATGAAATCCGCCTGCTTTGAGGTCTAAACATCTTTTGCTGGACATGAGAAGATGGGAAATTGCTGAAGCCAACGGACCCTTCCCTGACCCACACTCAGTGCTTCACACACCCAGTTTCAGTAGGCACTGAACACACAGCTTCAAAAGCACTGGAGTCTTCCTGCCCACATGTGGGTCGGGTCTCCCTTTCAGACGTCTGGGCTGTGTCCAGGGATGAGCTGACTCTGCCCACAGGTCCTTGCTCTGCCTGTCCTCCCACTGGTGAGCCTCTTTGTGAACGTTTCCCTGATGATGCAGATGGCCTCTGGAGCCTGGATCCAATTCAGCGTCTGGAATGCCATTGGTAAGTGGTTTTCTGGGATTAAAAGACCTCTCAATAACTGATCCCCATCTTCTTCCTACCACCACTCCCCTAAACTATGTCAGACACCCTCATAGGAGACCTAGTGAGCAAGTGTGGGGCTCCCTGGTGTCTCAGTGGTAAAGAATCCACCTGCCAATGCAGGAAACGTAAGAGACATGGGTTCATTCCTGGGTCAGGAGGATCCCTGGAGGAGGAAATAGCAACCCACTCCAGTACACTTGACTGGAGAATACCATGGGCAGAGGAGCCTGGAGGGCTATGGTCTGTGGGGTCACAAAAGAGCCAGTCACAACTGAGGAACTGAGCATGCATACGAGCGTGTACACAAGTGCGTATCAGTAAGGAGAGCACCTACTTTCCCTTCTCACTGTCTCATTTCCCTACTAGGATTTGCCATATACTTTGGCTATAGGATCCGACACAGCCTGGAGGAGAACAATGAGCAACAGTCTCCAGCCTGCACCTTCCAGACTCCTCACCCAAGCATCCCTGCTGCTGAATCATCTTAACCACAGGACATAGATGCCACGTGGAGTCCCTCCATACGCTAGAGGAATCTTCTGGTTCAAGGGGCACTCTGAGCCTCTATGGACTATGCAGGTGCAATGCATTTAGGGACCTATATTTATTGCCAGTGGACAAATGACGTACATGCTGAATAATTTTTAAGTATTCTTTTCAGACCATGATACACATACCAAAAGGGTATGCTTTGTAAGTGTGCAGCAAGATGATATTTCACAAAGAATGTGTAACAATGTAAGCAGCTACTGGAGAAAGAAATAAAATATGAACCTACTCATGCAAAGCTCCTACTTGTGCTTCTTTTTAGCAAAATTGCAGAGATGGCTGTCTGGGGAGGAAAGGCAGGTGACTGCGTACTGTGTCCAGTGCTGCCCTTGAAATGTAGGACAGAGGTACGTAGGAAGGAAAAGGAAGGGAACAGATGCACTGGGCCGACAGTAACACAAGAAAGCTAAGGCGGCTGTATTACCATCAGAACGTAGACTCTAAGAAAAGGAGAAGAATACCAGACAGAGTGGGTCATGTCATCATGGTAAAATGATCACTTTTATCTTTTCCCCAGCTTTCTGGAGACATAGTGTCATCTTTTGTAAATGACTGTTTCTCTTTACTTTTCTGTCACAGACTCTTGGAATTACACAGTAGAGTTGATGATGAAAAGTTCTTAATTGGAAAAAAAAATACCTGCATTGTCAGAGGTGAGGGAAAGAAGTAGTAAGTAGTGATTTATTGACAAATGATTACAACTGGGTGGAACTAAAAGACAGGAAATGAAATGGGATAGTCACGTGAAAGAGTTACTGCAGAACAGAGTGCCTGACACTGAGATTATGCACATTCAAGATACTGATAATAGTGAACCAGAGGGTTGTTTGCGGGAATGAGCATCTGCAGTAGAGTGAAGGAGGGATACAGGTCAAGAAACTGAGTAGCAAGGTATTAGATGAATGAAAATACAGTGGAGGTGGACGAACAGAATTAGGAATATCACAACCTTGCCAGTTCTCATGACAGTACAGGCTTAGGAAGAAATGAACGGAGATTGAAACTGTCAGCTGAAGCTTTGTCGGAAGGGGTTGACATCACCTGTTTGCTGTTCTTCGCTTACTGCTGGGGGCCAACCAGATATCCTGTGCTACCAATGTGTAACAGGCAACACTGAACACCGCCCATAAAAGAGCCTTGATGAGAAACTGAATCAGCCCTTCTGGGTTCTTCTAGCCGGTCTAAGGATTAAATTGACATGAGATAGCTTAATGGGACAAAAACCAAGTGTAGCTCAATAATGCAATGAAGGTGAAAGAGGAGAGTGAAAAAGCTGGCTTACCACTCAACATTCATAAAACGAAGATCATAGCATCTGGTCCCATCACTTCATGGCAAATAGATGGGGAAACAATGGAAACAGTGGCAGATTTTATTTTCTTGGGCTCCAAAATCACTGCAGACAGTGACTGCAGCCATGAAATTAAGACACTTGCTCCTTGGAAGAAAAGCTATGACAAGGCTTCACAGTGAATTAAAAAACAGAGCCATCACTTTGCTGACAAAGGTCCATATAGTCAAAGCTATGCTTTTTCCAGTAGTCATGTTGGATGTGAGAGCTGGACTATAAAGAAAGCTCAGCACTGAAGAATTGATGCTTTTGAACTGTGGTGTTGGAGGAGATGCTTGAGAGTCCTGTGGACTGCAAGGAGATCCAGCCAGTCCATCCTAAAGGAAATCAGTCCTGAATATTCATTGGAAGGACTGATGTTGAAGCTGAAACTCCAATACTTTGGCCACCTGATGGGAAGAGCTGACTCATTGGAAACGACCTTGATGCTGGGAAAGATCAAGGGAAAGAGGAAAAGGGGACGACAGAGGATGAGATGGTGGGATGTCATCACCAAACTCAACGGACATGAGTTTGAGCAAACTCTGGGAGCTGGTGATGGACAGGGAAGCCTGCTGTGCTGCAGTCCGTGGACTGAGCGACTGAACAACAATACAGGGGAGAGACCAGAGAAAGCTGAGCAACTTGCCAGAATAACCCAATCCTTCCCCTTCCGTCCCGTCTTCAGTGAAAGACTCTAGAGAGCGCTGGGGGCAGTGGTCCGGGACTTGAAAGAGAAGGAAGGCAATTCACATGAAGATGGAAAAACAAATCGTAGGTAGACTAATGTTAGCCAGACCAGGTAGAGAACATGAGACAGAGAGGGGTCTCAGATCTACAAGCCTCAGTAGGTTTCCTGATAACTCTGAAACATTTCCTTGCATGCAGAGATGTTTGCCTTAGTAATTTTAGTCATTTTAATTACACATATTAATCAGAATTCTTAACCCTTAGAAACATTAGTTTCTAGTGAGAAACAAGAAGTAAACAATTATGAACTATTTGTTATACCAGTATTTTTTTAAAAAAATTGAAGTATCTCCAATTAAAATGAAATAATTTTTTAGATAAAATATGCTATCAACTTAAAAAAATCCAAGTATCATTGGTTTACCATATAACATTAGTTTTCCAAATATAGAGCACAGTGATTTGGTATTTTTACAGATGGTACTCCAGTAGAAGTTACACAAGACAGTGGCTATAATTCCTTGTGCTCCAAACATATCCTTACTGATTATGTATTCAGTTCAGTCACTCAGTCGTGTCCGACTCTTTGCGACCCCACTGACTCCAGCATGCTAGGCCTCCCTGTCCACCACCAACACTCAGAGCTTACTCAAACTCATGTCCACCGAGTTGGTGATGCCATCCAACCATCTCCCCTGTCATCCCCTTCTCCTCCTGCCTTGTGTCTCTTAATGCCATACCCTCAATTTGCCCCTTCCCCCTTCCCTCTCTTCACAGATGGCCACTTGTCAGTTTTCTGAGTTGGTGAGGCCCTTTCTGTTTTGCTATATACATTCATTTATATTAATTTTTCAGATTCTACACATAATATTATACAGCATCTGTAAAAATACCAAAATCACGAGCTAGTATACCTAAAAGTAATATCAACCAAGTCTGTTTGAATAAATAATGAGTTAGACATCCACTCAGGAGGAAAAGCACCTCTGTGGGTATGGGGGACACAGCTCCATCTGCCCAAGGAGCCCTGGAGGAGTCGTGTCTGTTGTGCGTCTGGGTCACAGGCCGACAGACCTCGCTATGGGCTGCAGGACCTGCAGAACCAGGAAACCTACCCGGACTCCTCTGATGGTGATGCTGCCGGTGGTGGCGGCAGTCGTGGTGATGGCGGTGGTGGAAACCCAGAGATACTGACCTAGAGATTCCCTGCAAGGGAGGGGATTTGCAGGTCAATCTTCACTCGGAGAAGGCAATGGCACCCCGCTCCAGCACTCCTGCCTGGAAAATCCCATGGACGAATGAGCCTGGTTGGCTGCAGTCCATGGGATCACTAAGAGTCGGACATGACTGAGCGACTTCACTTTCACTTTTCACTTTCATGCATTGGAGAAGGAAATGGCAACCCACCCCAGGATTCTTGCCTGGAGAATCCCAGGGACGGCGAGCCTGGTGGGCTAGGGTCCGTGAGGTTGCAAAGAGTCGGACAGGACTGAAGAGACTATAGGCACTCAGCCTTCACTGAGGGAGCGAGGATTCTGGAGTTAAAACAAAACAAAACAAAGATGTCTGATCAAGGCTTTTGTAGCAGAAGCTTTCCCCTCCCCCTCACAAGGAAACAGCCCATGGGGTTGATGTCCCACCACAGAAAAAGCTGGCCTAGTTCTGCAGACATCCCTGGGGACACCTGTTTCTCTACAGCAGCACCGGAGACCTGAGCTGGGGGAACCCCCATGACGAGGGAGAGGAAGGGTTTTGAGGAAGGGTTTTGGTAAAGAGGCTGATAAACACTGTGAAGGGCAAGAAAGTGACCACTCCCCACAGGCAGTTCACTGACAAGCGTCTGGGAGCAGCACACCCCGGAGCCTCCTTCCTGGGTCCCCGGGCACCCTCAGTGCCCCGGGTGCAAGACCCACCGCGGCCCCCCCTGCCCCTACTCTCCGGGGTCCCCTAGTGTGACCCTCCCCCTGCAGCCCCCATGGGAGCTCTGGTAGGGAAGGAGCTGGCTCAGAAAACCAGCCCCTGCTATGGGCCAGGGTCCCGCAGACTTGAGGTCTAGCGCCACCTTCTGGAAATCCAAAGACAGGAGGCAGCCTGGTGAGCTGTAAGAGCAGTTCAGTTCAGTTCAGTCCAGTGGCTGAGTCCTGTCTCACTCTGCAACCCCATGGACTGCAGGCCGCCAGGCTTCCCTGTCCATCACCAACTCCCGGAGCGTCCTCAGACTCATGTCAATCGAGTCTGTGATGCCAGCCAACCATCTGTCATCCCCTTCTCCTCCTGCCTTCAATCTTCCCAGCACCAGGGTCTTTTCCAATGAGTGAGCTCTTCACATCAGGTGCTAAAGTATTGGACTTTCAGCTTCAGCATCAGTCCTTCCAATGAATATTCAGGACTAATTTCCTTTAGGATGGACTGGTTGGATCTCCTTGCAGTCCAAGGGACTCTCAAGAGTCTTCTCCAACACCACAGTTCAAAAGCATCAATTCTTCGGCGCTCAGCTTTCTTTATAGTCCAACCCTCACATCCATACATGACTATTGGAAAAACCTAGCTCTGACTAGAAGGACTTTTGTCAGCAAAGTAATGACTCTGCTTTTTAATATGCTGTCTAGGTTGGTCATAACTTTCCTCCCAAGGAGCAAGCGTCTTTTACTTTCACGGTTGCAATCACCATGCAATGAGTCAGTTCTTCTCATCCGGCAGCGAAAGTATTGCATCTTTAGCTTCACCATCAGTTTTTCCAATGAATATTCAGGACTGATTTCTTTTAGGATCGCAGACCAGACAGAAACGCTTCAGAATTCTTCCACAAGAGGGAGCAAGGAAAGTGGAGCAGGTGTAGGGAGAGAAAGACAGGAAACCCCAGGAATTAACACCACCATCAAACAGAATACTCCAGCTCCAGGGAACCACCACAGACTGAGGGACGAGTCTGCTCCTTCAAATGTGAGATGAAAGACTGCAAAAAAAAATACATAAAAAATCAAGCCGATGTGCCATCACAAATAAAGATACTATGTTTCCAATAAGCTACAACGTGGATGAGCCTTGTGGCCATTATTAAGAGAAGGCATCTCCATAGGAAATGACAAAGACCGAAGGTTTCCACTTAAGTGAGGTACCTAGAGGGGGTAGATCAATAGAGTAGAATGGTGAGTGCCAGGAACTGCAGCGGAGGAAGAGGGGATTTTTGTTTAATGGGTGCAGTTTCAGTTTTGCGAGATGAAAAAAAGCTCAAGAGATTGGTTCTGCAAACTAGGAATGTCCTTAACACTTTCTTTTTTGTCCTTAACAGTTTTGAACTGGACACTTAAAACGGTTAAAATGGTAAATTTTATGTTACGCATGTTTTACCACACTAAAGACTATCTCAGAACTACCCGCTGATGGTTACCACAGAAGAGTCAGGGCTGATAGCTACACTGCAGGTGTTTTCCCCCGACTCCAATCTCACCCCAGCAACCCAGGGGTGAGGACTGTCTGCTGTGCTCAGGACTCCCCGCTTCTGTTCTTGGAGATGTCTCAGCTCCAGCCCCGCACGGCTTACCCTCAGACTGACCCAGGTCTCCAGGCTCTGCTCCAACATCCAGTAAGTCTCCAGTGAGCCTCTTCTGTGGGAGACTGGGCACTGAGTTCACGTCCTCCCAAAGAGACCCTGCAATCCCAGAGTGCAGGGGGTCAGCCCAGCTCCAGCCTGAGGGTGGAGAGACCCGTTTTCTAGATGAAAGTGTCTGCGCTGTGTCTGTGTGTGTGTGTGCAAGGAAAGGTGGGGGAGATTAGATCAGTGCTGTGAGACTCTAAGACAATTTTCAGCTCAGTTCAGTTCAGTCGCTCAGTTGTGTCCGACTCTTTGCGACCCCATGAATCGTAGCACTCCAGGCCTCCCTGTCCATCACCAACTCCCGGAGTTCACTCAGATTCACGTCCATGGAGTCAATGATGCCATCAAGCCATCTCATCCTGTGTCGTCCCCTTCTCCTCCTGCCCCCAATCCCTCCCAGCATCAGAGTCTTTTCCAATGAGTCAACTCTTCGCATGAGGTGGCCAAAGTACTGGAGTTTCAGCTTTAGCATCATTCCTTCCAAAGAAATCCCAGGGCTGATCTCCTTCAGAATGGACTGGTTGGATCTCCTTGCAGTCCAAGGGACTCTCAAGAGTCTTCTCCAACACCACAGTTCAAAGGCATCAATTCTTCGGCATTCAGCCTTCTTCACAGTCCAACTCTCACATCTATACATGACTACTGGAAAAACCATAGCCTTGACTAGACGGACCTTAGTCGGCAAAATAATATCTCTGCTTTTCAATATGCTATCTAGGTTGGTCATAACTTTTCTTCCAAGACAATTTTATTCATGTTCAAATAATACAATCGATTAATTACCCTTAAGTAGGGATTATGATGTGGACACTGATTTCAGGCTCCTGTATTCTTCGGGCCCTTGGAATCTATGGGTTCGTCCTCTTCTGCAGAGATTGGGGTAACTGTAAGGGACCAAATTCTTGCTGACTTATATTCAGTCCCCTTTGGGTTTCCTACACCCAGTAACTGTGTGAAGCTTGTTCTATTACTTATCATGGGCAGCAATTTTTTTAAATGGTGGTAAAATACACATCACATAACATTAACCAACTTAACCGTTTTAAGTATATAGTCCAAAAATGGTAAGGATATTTACGTGGTTGTGCACCCAGTCCCTGGAACACTTTCACCCGTGTCCCCATTGAACGATGACTCCCCAGCTCCCCCTTTACCTCAGCCCCTGGCCGACCACCTTCTGCATTTGTCTCCATGGCTTTGACTCTGTCAGGACTTCATAGATGTGGAATCATGGGATATTTGCATTTTTGTGACCGGCTTAGGTCACTCAGCATAATGTCCTCCAAGTAGCTCCACAATGCAGCAAGCGCCAGAAGTTCCTGCCCTTTTAAGGTAGTAATATTCCACTGTGGGCATAGACCACCCTGTGTTTATTCATTCCTTCCTGGATGAATATTTGTGTTGCTTCTAACTTTCAACTTTCCAACTTGCCAGAAGAATCCTGAGGATAGAGGAGTCTGGCAGGCTGCAGTCAATGGGGTTGCAAACAGTCGCATATGACTGAGTGACTTTAATTTTCAACTTTCAGCTCCTATGAATAATGCTGCTGTGATCCTGGGTGTACAGATATCTCTTTGAGAATCTATTTTCATTTCTTGGAGGTGTACTTGCTGAAATGGAATTGCTGGATTCTTGCAAATTATTTTTAACTTTGGAGCAACCACCATAGGTTATCCAGGGCAGGTGTGTTATCACACACCTGCAGGGTTCATCAGCAGAATTTAAAGAAGAAGAAAACACAGGTCCAGAGAACTAAATGACTTCCTCAAAGGCACAAGGTGCTGGCAGGACCAAGATTCTAATCAGAGCTTCCTGGCTCTTTGAATGCTTGCTCTGAACCAAAATGCTAAACTTGGACTTTGGAGTCACAGCGGCGGAAGCCGCCTGGCAGGTAACTTCTGTAACTGGATCAGTCTAGCCTTGCAGAGCCCTGTAGTGAGCTGTGTCTCATGCCTCAAAGAGCAGGACACAGAGCCATTTCTGATTCAGAATGGAGACTAGGCCTCTCGCCCTCCCGGCAGCGTTTGTTTGTTTGGAATATAACTGCTTTACAATGTTGTGTTGGTTTCTGCTGTTCAACAACATGAATTAGCCATATGTTTACGTTGATCCCGTCCCTCCTTAACCGCCCCCTCCCTCCCGCCCGCATCCCACCCTCTAGGTCATCACAGAGCCCCCAGCTGAGCTCCCTGTGCTATACAGCAGCTTCCCACTAGCTGTCTATGTTACACATGATCGTGTATATGTCGATGCTACGATTTCAGTTTGTTCCCCACCTCGCCCCGCCCTGAGTGCACAAGTCCGTTTTCTACATTTGCTCCTCCATTCCTAACCTGTAAATAGATTCAGCAATACCGTTGTTTTTTTTAAGATTCCATATACTTGCGTTAATATACACTAGGTCCTGTCACACAGAGTGAAGTAGATTAGAGACAGGCCACTCTGGTGTGTGTGTGGGGGACATTGGGGGAGAATGGATACATGAATATGTATGGCTGAGTCCCTTCGCTTTTCACCTGAAACTGTCACAACATTCTTAACTGGCTATACCCCAGTACAAAATAGGTTTTTTTTAAAGAGAAAAGAAAAAAAGAGGCCACTCTGGTTTGCTGATTTCACTGAACTGGCCTAGAGTCTGTCCCTCCCTACAAATTCCATTTCATTCTATCCCAAAGCAGAGTTCCAATCTAATGTCAGTCTGCAAACAATGCAACAGAAAGCTACCAGGTTTCAGGATCCTTGGTGAAGAAATGTGTGGAGTCTGAGTTCTCTGATCAGCAAGCCCCTTCAAAGACACTTCGTCCCTATCCAAGAAGGCAGGGAATAATGACGATAATAACCTCCCCTGAATTACACAGGACAGCAAGACAGAGATGGTAGGCACTTTGTGCAAAATCAGACCAGCTGAGAAGTGCGGGAGCTTGGATGTGAACCAGCAGAGCAGGTTGATTTCAATGGAAAAATCACCATTCTTATCCACTCAGCTTTTACCGATTAAGCAGCTACTGCATGTGCCTGGGACTGTGCTGGCATCTTTTGCTTCTGAAGAAGCAGAAAACTTTGCTTTCTAGGTTCTTGCACTGATCTAATAATTAATATGACATGAGACAGATTAACAAATTTGATTTATTATGTGTGAGAGTCCCAAGAAGTCTTTCTGCTTCATTTATTTTTTAATTGGAGGGTACAATGTTGTGCTGGTTTCTGCCATACAAAAGCTCAACTTAGCCATAATCATACATATATCCCTGCCCCTTGAGCCTCCCTCCCCTCCTGCAACCCCCCTTTAGGTCAGCACAGAGCACGGGGCTGAGCCCCCTGTGTTATACAGCAATTCCCCGTTAGCTCTGTGCTTTACACAGGGAGGTGTGTGTATCTCAGTGCGACTCTCAATTCACCCCACCCTCTCCTTCCCCAGAAGTCTATTCTCTGCTTCTGCCCCATGGGGCTCCCAGGCACAGAGGCCTTTCTGTCCCCCGTTTCTTGTAGGCAAGACTCCGGCCGTGATGACCTTCCATGCGTTCCAAAGGGCAGATTCGCGCAGTTGCTGATTGAGGGAGGAGCAGCCCCAGAACCATCTGAGATTAAAGGGACCAGAGAAGGTCATCAAGACTGGGAGGGTTGACCACCAAAGACCCCGGGTCCCCTGAGATGAGATTAAGGGAGTGCAAGCCCTGCTCACCCCATAATCTTGTCAGGGACCCCTTGGACCCACAGTTGTAAAAGCCCTGATTCAATTCCCTGGGGTTGAACACCTCACTCTTTCAAGGCAGAGGCCTGGTGTGTCTCTCCTTGCCTGGTAAATAAGAAAGCTCTCCTTTTCTACTTCCCCCAAAATTGTCTTGGGGTTTGATTCGGCATCGGTGTACAGAGAGTCTGAGTCTTCGGTAACACGAGGCCAGTCCAGTGTGGAAACAGAAACCAGAAAACTGTCCAAAGGCCACAGACCGGGAAGGAGTGCCCCGTGTGAATGGTTTACCTGCGTGTCCATGGAGCTCCTCCTCATGGGGCGGGGGACCCCACACTCTTTTCTTCTGGATGTGTAACTGCCTTGCTTCTGTCTTAACTGAACAAACTGTGTGCTCGCCTGCTTGTTGGGCTGAGTCTCTATAATACACATTCTACCTGTTCTTGTTTCTACGGCTTTTGCCTCCTTAAGAAATGCACTTTCCAATGAGGGCAAAGGCTGGGGGAACCTTGTTTTGAGCCTCCCGCCCCTGGAGGACGAGCGGCTAGGATTCCTGGTTTTCATCCAGGCCCCTCCGGGTCCACTTGTTGGGCAGAGAATGAGGCTCTGGCTTCAAACCACCGCTCACCGCTGACACTCTCCGAGATCATTGGTGCTGAAGCCCGGGATTTCAAGGTAAAGCGGCTCATCCCAAACTGTTGGCTGGAGACTTCTGAGTCTCTCTCTCCATGAGAACCTGCTCTCACTCTCTGCTTTGTTCTCTTTCAAAGACCCACAGGTTTCAGTCTAGATCCACTCAGTGAAGGAGCCCCAAGTTCTGGTTTTTCTCTCTCCTCTCTCCCTCTCTCTTGCTTGGCTAAACTACGCCCCCAGCATGTCTGCCGCCTTCATCTATGTCAGGAGCAAGGCGCTGGGAGCCGCAGCTCACTTTCCACTACCTCCAACAAATCGCTCCCTGCTACACCCACACTTTATCCCCTGGGCCCCACTGTCTTCTAACGTATTTCTCCCTGAGCAGCCAGCACAAACACTAATTTTTTTTTTTCTTGTGATTTCCTTTCCTACTTTACTGGATAAGCAAGATTTCTTTCTCACCTAAACTTTATGTCCCCTTCAGTTTTACCCCAGATGCCAGACAAACAGGGTAATAGACTTGGGGTGCTCCTGCTGTTTAATCTCCCAGCCTTCCTTTTGCCCACAAATCCTCTCTGGGAATCCTCCTGCCTCTAGGCCCTCAGGTCCTCCAGCAAGTTCCCCCTCACTCCAGGGAAGGGACAGCCTGCTGTGCAGGCCAAGTTCCAGCAGACCTCATTGCTGCAAAAGATGCCTCTCAAGGAAAGTCTTGGCAGTCCCTCGTGGGAGAGACTGGTCCACCAGTGATGTCTGGTCAGGGATCAAAGGTAGAGCAGAGGACACTGAAAATCCCACCAAGCACAGGATTCGAGGGAAATTCAGAAAACACTCTGAGCCGCCATCAGGTGCCCCCTAGGAATGCTTTTGGCTTCCCTGGTAACTCAAACAGCAAAGAATCTCGCTGTGATGCAAAGATCCCTGGAGAAGGGAATGGCAACCACGCCAGTATTCTTGCCTGGAGTATCCCCATAGAGAGAGCAGCCTGGTGGGCTGCAGTCCATGGGATTGCAGAGAGTCAGACACAACTGCTCGACTAACTCTAAACTCCTACTACTACCAGGAACGTTTATGGGATGCAAGGACTTTATTTCTAAGAGTGCAGTTCTTGGTTGCAGGTTGCTCCACGTGGAGAATCCCCTTTCCAAGCCAGAGAGGCTAAGAAAAGGAAAACTAGGTTTTGCTATAACGTTGCCTGGCCTTGATTTAAGTTGGGGCATGAAAATATTTGGTGTCTCGCTTATGATAGTATCCTACAATTAGATCTACATTGCCAAAGTATGGGGACATGGATGGAGGTTAACCCCCTACATTCTAAACGATCCCCTTTGATCTTCCTCCAAATCTCAGGGGGGAAATCAAGCTTTCCCACTCCTGCAAGTTCCCTTGCTCCTTCAGATTGTTCTGATCAGCCAAATGACAACAATGGAACACACACACACAGACATATACACCCATAAACAAAACCCAAACAGTCAAAAACTAAATAAACAAAGTACAAGAGATGGACCCGGCAAGCAAAGGGAACCAAAAATGATAGCTAACAGTTACAAACAAAATTAACTAAAGCACAAACTGGAAAAGAAAACCAAATCAAGGTGCCAACTGGGGAATAAAGCAACGGAAACAAAACAAATATGGTGAGATAAAGAAAGAAGAAGAAGAAAGAAGAAGCAAAGTTAAGTGGAGGTAGATAAAGATTTATGCATGTTAAGGAATAACAACAGGAAAATAGCAGTAAGAAAAGCCAAAGAATAAGTGTAGAAAAATAATAATAATAAAATTTAAAACTTGAAGAATTGAAAAGGAAAACCCCATAGAACCACAGAAGGCCAATACAGAGGCAGAAGTATAAACAGGAAATACAAAGTGTGATAAAAAAAATTCTGCCTGGGGGGTAAAAAATTCTCAAAAGCTTAAGTAGATTTAACGGTACTAATAAAGTCAACTACTACAGCAACAGACTGTGGGGGGAAAAGAAAAAAATCTAGAAACAACTAGAGAACAAGTCAAAGTATAAGAATAATAAGTGTTTTTCTTGGATCTCAGCTGTCAGCGTCCCTTCCCTCGCTGGGAGTCTCCATGCACCTCGCCTCCCCGGGATGCCCTCCAACACTGTGCCAGTCTCTGGCCCTGCTGCGTGGGCAGCTCAGATTCTAATCTGGTCCTACTCCTGGGTGTTCTTGCCTCCAAGGTCCACAGCTGCCAGAGCTGGCGTGGTTTCTTCTGCGGGAGCGCTTGGTGTCCTTTCTTATATTCCAGAGACACAGAGTCTGCCTCCTTGATGGAGTGGATTCAATTTGCAACTTGTGCAGCAGGGGGAAGGTTCTGAGTCCTCCTCCTTAGCCACACTGCCCCTGGGTTTCAGCTGTGGGTTTGTCTCCGCCTCTGCCTGTGAGTCGTCCACAGGGCTTTGCTCCTGAGGCTGCCCTGGAGGGCGTGGGTCTGCCCCAGGGAGGAGGGGGTGAGGGGGGTGCAGCTGCTGGGGCGGCAGGGCCCCGGGAACCAGATGCTCATGGGAACTGGCGGCTAGGGCCTCAGCAAAGGGGCTTTCTAGCCTCTGGCAGCTCTGCCCCAGCGGCATCCAGCGTGGGGGTGGCACAGCTGCTCGGATCGTGGGAACTCTGGGGGCGCCGAGTGTGCAGGGACCCCAGCTGTCTCAGCCGAGGCAGCTCTGGCCCTCCAGCCTGTCGTCCTGGCCTCTGGCAGCTGTGGTCAGAGCGCCTCTGGGGCCGGTCCTTCTCCACTGCTCCCGGCTCCCTCCCCCGTGAAGGCAGTAACAGGCCAGCCTCTCTCTGGAGCCTTCCACTCTCCAGGGCTGACACGTGGGGACCGAGGGGCCACAGCGATGGCTCCACCGCCTGCGAGTGACTCAGCAGGTCGCCCCGCCTCCCTGGCTGCCCGGGTTTCCTGCTCAGGCCTTTCCCACTGCCGACTCCGCCCTCAGGTCCCCTCAGGCGTCTCCCCGCAGTCAACAGCTGACCTCGCCCTGGGGTCACTCCAGGATCTCGGTGCTCCAGCTCCCAGCCCTGTGCCTCCCAGGGGACATGCGTCCCTGCATCCCTCTCTGGGGAATGAATGGCTTCCGCAAGGTTTGTCTCCGTGATTCTCATTCCATTCAGACGCTCACAGACCAGCTGCTTCACTCTCAGCCTCAAGTACTTCTCCTCTGTCCCCTGAACAGTTTCCTCAGCCTCCAAGGGCGCCCATGCTGGGACCCGGCCCCTGCTTCAGTCCCCCACCCTCCCAGGGCAGGTCCAGTCCCACTGACTCTCTTTTGCCCCACTTCCTCCACCCTGCCGAGTTCTGTGTGGTTCTACATAGTCTTCAGTGGCAGCCCACTCCAGTGCTCTTGCCTGGAAAATCCCACGTATAGAGAAGCCTGGTAGGCTGCAGGCCATGGGGTCGTGAAGAGTAGGACACCACTGAGTGACTTCACTACAGGTGATATCACATGAAAATTGTCTTTCTCTTTCTGTCTCCTTCCATTAATATGTTAATCTCCAGGTTCATTCATGCTGCTGCAAATGGCATGATTTCATTTTTTAAATGTGTGAGTGGTGTTCCATTCTCTGTGTGTATAAGCAAATACATAATCTTTATCTATTCATCTATCAATGGATGACTAGGCTGTTCCCATGTCTTGGAGAAGGCAATGGCACCCCAGTTCACTACTCTTGCCTGGAAAATCCCATGGACAGAGGAGCCTGGTAGGCTGCAGTCCATGGGGTCACTAAGAGTCGGACATGACTGAGCAACTTCCCTTTCACTTTTCACTTTCATGCACTGGAGAAGGAAATGGCAACCCACTCCAGTGTTCTTGCCTGGAGAATCCCAGGGATGAGGGAGCCTGGTGGGCTGCCATCTATGCGACTTAGCAGCAGCAGCAGCAGCAGCAGCATATAGTCTTCTCCGGTGGCCAGGTGCTCCTGCCTGCTCTCATCTGCAAGATCTCCTGTGTCTGAAGGTGTCTTCCTGAGGTATCTCTGGAGACAGAGGAACTCCACACCCACCTGCTCCTCTGCCGTCTCATTCCCCCTCATTTAATCAAACTAAGACGCCATCTCCCCAGAGGGACTATCCCTGTGGGACAGCATTTTCTCAGCCAATCTGCCATTCTTATCTGGGCCAAATTGAGCACGATTTGGTCTAAACTTTAGCTATAAAACTTTGACTAGAGAAAAGAAAGATGACATTATATTATGATATGGTGTGGCCACAAAATTCTCTGGACTCCAGAGAAAACTGGCCAAGACAAAACTTTTTGAAACTGGGCAGGAAAAAAAAAAACCCAAACAACAAAAAAAAACCTCTCCAAACAAACACACAAACAAAACAAAACAAAAAAAACAAAAAACAAAAAACTGGTTCTTTCTGTATGTGCAATTAGAGAAAGCTAGCTTTTAAAATGCCTTTTTTTTTTCCCCAAAATTCTGACACTGAGGGAACAAGTCCTGCTAGAAAACATGGTTTTCCCTGTGCCTTGAGACCAGCGCTCTCAGGTACATTTCTTTTACCTAGTCTAATAATCTCTAGTTCCTGAGTCTGAGGCGGGAAATGAAAAGGAAGTCTTTTAAACTTACACTTATTAAAACTGTTGATGATAAACCAGTGAGTTTTATAATACCCAATTCACGACTAAGTGTAGAAAATAAAGCTGTAAGATCCCTATCTGGATGGATGTATGTCTCAGTATTTGTCTTTGTTTTGGATTTTTGAGATTAATTTGTAAAGGAGCTCTATTAAATTGGCTTAAAGAAAAGTAAGCACTTACAAATCAAACAATTCTAAAAATAAAATACATTAAACTAAATGAATTTCGGGTTGACATGATCTGGGAAATATTCAGTGTTAAATATGGGATATGAAAGTTGAAGTCTCATTATGGACTTTAGAGTCATATTAATGTCTTAATATGTCTTTAGAGTCATTAATATTAAATATAATACTTTTATTGTGCCTGGATGGACTGAATGTCATTAAATTTATGCCATGTATGTTACAACGTTTGTCAGCAAAATCTAACTTGGTATAGGATAAAAGCTTTTGAGTGAACACTTTGGATATAATTATGTTTTAGGTTTTCCAGAGTTTTGGTAACTTGGAACTACAGAGTTTTACTAAATCAAGTCAAATAATAACTCATTAAATGTCTAAAGTATTTTTAAGATAAAATACTGGAACATGGATCACTGAACAAATCTACATTTACCTACTTTTGTCTTCTTGGGAGAGCAAAACTAAAAATCTTGGGTTTATTGGGTTCTTTGTATTATGTTGGGGGAAGAAACTGCAATTGGGGAAAATGCAACCTATGAAATATGCTCTTAAGTTTCTCAATCAAAAATTGCTAACATGACCAGTGGTTCACAATTGCTTTCTTCTCATTTTTCTATATAGGTTAAGGTTTTAAGAGCTGAGGATTCTACTTGAAAGGTCCTTATAGCTACTCAAAGCAATAAAGGAAATATTTTGGAATACAGTAGGAAAGTTGTGTCAAGGGAGACACTGTGCATGTGTGGAAAGGCTCCTTGGAGGTCAAAAAAGAGGGGGGCACCATCCCATAATAGGTGCCAGAGGCTGCTGGGCTGGGATCTGTCTTGGAAAAAAAAGTTACACACACATGTTGGTGAGGGTCCTAGAGCAGGTCAGGACCTAATTGGCTAGCGGTAAACAAAACTGGAAGCAATGCCCTATATGAATGATTCAGCTGTCTCTTTTTTAAAATTTGTTTTATTTACCATTTAGTTTGGCTCTGATGGGTCTCCACTACTCTGCAGGCTTTTCTCTAGTTGCAGAGAGCAGGGGCGCGTCTCCAGTTGCTGCGCTCCGGCTTCTCACTGTGGCGACTTCACCTGTTGTGGACCACAGGCTCTGGGGCTCCCCGGCTTCCCTGGGCGCTGCGGTTCCTGGGTCCGAGTGCACAGGTTCAATTTCCGTGACACATGGGCTTAGCTGCCGCACGGCATGTGGGATCTTCCAGGCCCAGGGATGGAACCCATGTCTCTGGTATCCGCAGGTGGATATTTATCACTGAGCCACCAGGGAGGCTTTGATTTAACTGCCTCTTTAAGGGGCTCCACCCCTTTAGGGAGAATGTCCACACCCTTTCTCTCCAGATGTGTATCTCTGTCTTAACAAAACAGAGTGTGCTGTGTCTCTAATAATACACTTTTTTTTTTTTTTTTAACCATTTTGCCTCCTTGAGAAATGCATTTTTCAACGCAGGCAAGAGCCAGGGAAACCTTGTTTCTAGCCTCTAGCCGCTGGTGGACGAGCGGCTAGGATTCCTGGGTTTCATTCAGGACCCCCAGGTCCAATTCCTGAGCAGAGAACTAAGACTTTGCTTCCAGCCACCACTCATGGCTCTCTCTCTCTCTCTCTCTCTTTGAGATCAGCCCCACTCGGTTTCAGAAGATGGGAATTGCAAATGATTGGTAAACAAATCTTTGCCATTCCATGCTGACAAGTCTTTCAAAGACAAGAAATTATGTCATAACAGCTCTTTTTTCTGACATAGGTCCCATAATCTAAACTATTTTGAAGGGAGAGGCAAAAGGCTTTTCTTTAGGAGGTAGCATCTTAATTCCCTTCCGTTCAAAACAATCTACAAGCAAAGCGGCACATTTTAGAGTGGAAATTCTGCCCCCCGCCGCTTCTCTTTAAGCAATGTTTCCAGTGTATAATAATAATGTATTGTTTGAAATATATTTAAAGATGCTGAAGCTCCAACACTTTGGGTACCTGATGCGAAGAGCCAACTCATTTGAAAAGACCTTGATGCTGGAAAGATTGAGGGCAGGAGGAGAAGAGGACGACAGAAGATGAAATGGTTGGATGGCATCACTGACTCAATGGACATGAGTGTGAGCAAACTCCAGGAGATAGTGAGGGACAAGGAAGCCTGGCATCCCCGCAGTCCATGGAGTTGCAAAGAGGTGGACAAAACTTAGTGACTGAACTGAACGAAACGGATGTTTAAGAAACCAAATCTCAGAGATAGGGAACTTGTTAACTGTCATTTTTTCACCTGCTCCCCATCACCCCTCCGCTCCCTAGAACTGGACTCCCAGGGTCAAGGGCACATGGACTTTCTTGACGGCTTGCTGTGTCGTTTTCTCAGCAGATCTGACCCTCCTCAACTTTATCTAAGATGTTGTGTCAGGGTGTTCACCGATTTGGTCAAAAGCTGGTCCGCAGGCGGCTGCTGGAGCCCAGGGAGGGGTTTGAAAGGCCCAAGGCTGGTCATCTGAACACTCTGGACCTGGTGGCCTTGGGTGTGGGCAGCACCCTGGGAGCTGGTGTGTACATCTTGGTTGGAGAAGTGGCTGTGTACGAGGCTGGACCAGCAACTGTCATCTGCTTCTTTGCGGCTGGCCTGTCTACTATTTTGTCCGGGCTCTGCTATGCGGAGTTGGCAGCCTGGGTACCACGCCCCGGTTCTGCCTATCTCTACAGCTACGCCACCATGGGTCAGCTGTGCGCCTTCATCATTGGCTGGAACCTCATCCTGTCCTTTGTCATGGGTGAGATGATGGGGTGGGGGAAGGCGGGGCTAAAGGTCAGAAAATTCAGAGGGGGATTGGAGCGTTGCTGACTCCTGAGATCTTTATTTTCCACCTTGTGGAGTGAAGTGGGTAATTGTAGAGGAACTTCATAGCTTGAAACTTTATTCTACTTAGATCTACACTGCTTTCCTGAAATAATGGGCGCTAGAACCGAGAAGGAAAGGGACCTATAGGGGGTGGGTGAGAGGAAGGCATGTCCCACAGGCTCCTCCCCTCACCGTAGTGAAGTCTCTGCTCAGCTGTTTCCTTTCATCTCCTCCTAAAATATTAAATTGGAGCAGGAAATGGCAACCCACTCCAGTATTCTTGCCTGTGGAGTCCCGCAGACAGAGGAACCTGCCAGGCTACAGTCCATGGGGTCACAAAGAGTTGGACATGACTGGCCAACAACACATTAAATAGTTAACCTGTTCTGTGAATCACCTGGGCCTACTCTCTCCACTCCATAAAAGGAAACATTCTGAGATTATGGATTTTCTCTGTTTTTTTCCCCCAAATACATCGCACGGTACATGGTCGGGGTGCAACTTGTATTTGTCAATGGGTCTTCATCTTTTGCTGCTGTAGCGACCGCCTGTGAGGCCAGAGCCTGGAGCTATGCCTTTGACAGCCTGATTGGGAACCGCATCTCTCAGGCGTTCCAGGAGACTTTCTCTCTGCATGTGCCCTACTTCCTGGCCACCTACGTAGACTTTTTTGCCTTCGTCCTGGTGCTGCTGCTCACAGGTGAGGCAGAGGTCAGCTAAAGTGAGGTGTGGAAGGGGAGCTGGGGTACAAAAGGCTTGGGGTTCCGGAATGGTGGAAGGATTAGGACTGAAATAAAGTCTGAGATAAGAGAGACAGGAAGGCAAGACACAGACCATTGTTTTCAACCCTTGGCGGTCTTGACATTCTGGGTTGAATCATTCTTTGGTGTCGGGGGCTATCCTGTTCATTGTAGGTTTTGCTTTCGGTGGTTGTCAGATACTGAGTGGCACCCCTGATCTTTGTTGTTTAGTCGGTAAGTCGTTATCTGACTCTTTGCCACCCCATGCAGTGTAGCCCGCCAGGTCCCTCTGTCCACAGGATTTTCCAGACAAGAATACTGGAGTAGGTTGCCATTTCTTTCTCCAGGGGATTTTCCCAATCCCAGGATCAAGCCTGCATCTCCACATTGGCAGGTGGATTCTTTACCACTGAGGCACTTTACTCACTAGAAAAATCGATGCCTTCCACCCAAAGTATGACAATCAGAATGTCTCAAGATATTACCAGAAGTTTCTTCAGAGACAAAGTCACCCCCATCTGATAATCATTACTTAGGCTTACAAGTTTCTTCCTTGTACTGAGACCGAAGATGTTCGTTTAATTCAGAGGAAATTCACACAAAATAAAATTAACCATTTTACTGTACTCCCCCAGTTTACTGAGATATGATTGCTATACAAGATTATATAATTTTAAGATGAGGAAAGTGATGATTTGATAGACCTGTCTACTATGAGATGACTGCCACAATAAGAAATTAGCCATTTGCAAGTGTGCAATTCTGTGGGACTTTTATTACATTCACAGTGCTGTGTAACCATCACCTCTACCTAGTTCCAAACATTTTCATCACAACAAAAGGAAATCCCTAAAGATTTAAACATCAGACCAGACTATAAAACTCCTAGAGGAAAACGTAGGCAAAACAGTCTCCGACATAAATTACAGCAGGATCCTCTATGACCCACCTCCCAGAGTAATGGAAATAAAAGCAAAAATAAACAAATGGGACCTAATTAAACTTAAAAGCTTCTGCACAACAAAGGAAAGGATAAGCCAAGTGAAAAGACAGCCTTCGGAATGGGAGAAAATAATAGCAAACAGAGCAACTGACAAAGAATTAATCGCAAAAAAATATAAGCAACTCCTGCAGCTCAATTCCAGAAAAATAAATGACCCAATCAAAAAATGGGCCAAACAACTAAATAGACATTTCTCCAAAGAAGACATACAGGGCTAACAAATACATGAAAAGATGTTCAGCATCACTCATTATCAGAGAAATGCAAATCAAAACCACAATGAGGTACCATCTCACACCAGTCAGAATGGCTGCCATCAAAAAGTCTACAAACAATAAATGCTGGAGAGGATATGGAGAAAAAAGAACCCTCTTACACTGTTGGTGGGAATGCAAACTAGTACAGCCACTATGGAGAACAGTGTGGAGATTTCTTAAAATACTGGAAATAGAACTTCCATATGACCCAGCAATCCCACGGCTGGGCATACACACCAAGGAAACCAGAATTGAAAGAGACACATGTACCCCAATGTTCATCGCAGCACTGTTTATAATAGCCAGGACATGGAAGCACCCTAGATGTCCATCAGTAGACGAATGGATAAAAAAGCTGTGGTACATATACACAATGGAATATTACTCAGCCATTTGAATCAGTTCTAATGAAGTGGATGAAACTGGAGCCTATTATACAGAGTGAAGTAAGCCAGAAAGAAAAGCACCAATACAGTATACTAACGCATATATATGGACTTTAGAAAGATGGTAACAGCGACCCTCTATGCAAGACAGCAAAAGAGACACAGATGTATAGAACAGTCTTTCGGACTCTGTGGGAGAAGGCAAGAGTGGGATGATTTGAGGGAATAGCATTGAAACATATATAGTACCATATGTGAAACAGATCTCCAGTCCAGGTTCGACGCATGAGACAGGGTGCTCAGGGCTGGGGCACTGGCATGATCCTGGGGGATGGGATGGGGAGGTAGGTGGGAGGGTGGTTCAGGATGGGAAACACATGTACACCCATGGCTGATTAATGTCAATGTATGGCAAAAAACCACTACAATTTTGTAAAGTAATTGGCCTCCAACTAAAATAAATAAATTAAACAAACAAATGGTGGTGATTGCAGCCATGAAATTAAAAGACGCTTACTGCTTGGAAGGAAAGTTATGACCAACCTAGACAGTATATTCCAAAGCAGAGACATTACTTTGCCAACAAAGGTCCATCTAGTCAAGGCTATGGTTTTTCCAGTAGTCATGTATGGATGTGAGAGCTGGACTGTGAAGAAAGCTGAGTGCCGAAGAATTGATGCTTTTGAACTGTGGTGTTGGAGAAGACTCTTGAGAGTCCCTTGGACTGCAAGGAGATCCAACCAGTCCATTCTAAAGGAGATCAGTCCTGGGTGTTCTTTGGAAGGACTGATGCTAAAGCTGAAACTCCAATACTTCGGCCACCTGATGTGAAGAGTTGACTCATTGGAAAAGACTCTGATGCTGGGAGGGGTTAGGGGCAGGAGGAGAAGGAGATGACAGAGGATGAGATGGCTGGATGGCATCACCGACTCAATGGACATGAGTTTGAGTAGTCTCCAGGAGTTGCTGATGGACAGGGAGGCCTGGCGTGCTGCAATTCATGGGGTCACAAAGAGTTGGACATGACAGCGACTGAACTGAACTGAAAATAAATATATTTTTTTAAAAAAGGAAACCCTGTACCTGCTGAGCAGTCACCATCCGCCTGCTACTAATGCCCAAACCCAGCCCCTGTAATCACTGGTTTCCTTTCTGTGTCTATGGATTTGGTTATTTTGGATGTCTCATATTCTATCTTTCCCACAGGACTACTGGTTCTGGGAGTTCATGAGTCAGCCCTAGTTAACAAAGTGTTCACAAGCTTGAACATTTTGGTCCTCAGCTTCATCATCCTCTCTGGCATCATTAAGGGAGACCTGCACAACTGGAAGCTCACCAATCAGGACTACTCATTGAACACATCTGGATACGGTGACATCTCACGGTTAGGAGGGTCCTCTTGGCCAGCTCTTGCGTGTGGATGGTGCAGAGATGGGAATATGGTGGAGACTAAGGAGACCTGGGCTGATGGATCCAGGGGATGGGAGTCCTGGAGCCCAGCACTTGTGGTATTAAGGGAGGAGCCCAGAAGAGGTAACTGAACTCACCTCACCCACCTTCTTTCTTGTTCCTTCTCTCACCATAGCTTGGGCCCTCTGGGTTCTGGAGGGTTTGTGCCCTTTGGCTTTGAAGGGATTCTTCATGGAGCAGCGACATGTTTCTACGCCTTTGTTGGCTTTGATGTCATTGCCACTACAGGTAACGTGGTCACTGTGTGTCCTATCAAGGGTCTGGGCAGGTAGGGCTGTCCTTGGGCATAGGGATTGGGAGGTTAGACTGTTTTTGGAGGTGCAAGAAGGAGAGGATTTTGTGCTTTTATTCCAGTGTCTTTCTTGACTCAATCCTGCACCCATCTTGCAGGGGGTGAAGTCCCAAATCCTCATCGTTCCATCCCCTTGGGCATCGTCATTTCACTCTCCATCTGCTTTTTGGCCTGTTTTGGTGTCTCGGCGGCACTCACTCTCATGGTGCCCTACTACCAGATTCAGCTTGAGAGCCCCTTGCCACAGGCTTTTCTCCATGTTGGGTGGGGCCCTGCCAGATACGTGGTGGCTGTTGGCGCCCTCTGTGCTCTTACGTCCAGGTCAGTGTCTTGGTTTTCTCCCCATCCATTGTCAGATGCTCGGGTATCCCAGCCCTCGGGATTGAGAGGCAAGAGGGAAGAACACCTTGCCCCTTGTGGGCTAGGGAGCAGGAGCTGCTGTCTGCCCTGCTTCTGCACGTCCTCATATGTGTTTCCATTTTCTTTTCCAGTCTCCTGGGTACCATGTTCCCCATGCCTCGATTGGTCTGTGCAATGGCAGAGGATAAGCTCCTTTTCCGGGGACTTGCTCGGATCTATACCTGCACGGGCACCCCCATCCTGGCCATCATATTTGCTGGAAGCCTTACAGGTTAAAAACAACAACAACAACAAATCCACTCTGTCCTTGATCAATTTTCTAGACTTGTATATTTCCTCTGTGTATTTCCCTTCCATCTTGTTTATTCCCTCACTGCAGGGGTCATGACTTTACTCTTTGAGCTCAGTGATCTTGTGGACCTCGTGTCAACTGCTATGCTGCTTGCTTACTCCCTGGTGGCGTTTTCTGTCCTTGTCCTCAGGTGAGACTCCAGTGTAGTGTGACTGGGGTCGGGGGAGAGAGGTCTTTGGTTTGTCCAAGACTGATGGGGAGATAATCCTTTTCCGCCTTCCATGCTGCCTTCTAAATGTCTTGCTGTCATTAAGTTGGGGAAGATTAGATTGTCTGATGTTGGATGAGTAGGGGCTGCTATGAGTATTGACTTAATATTTCTACTTCAGGTATCAGTCAGACCAGAACTTAAGCAACAATGAGGCAACAGAGGAGGAAATTGATATTTCTCTGCTAGAAGCAAGTCAATTTGAACCTGGGCCTGAAGCAAGATCTTCAAACATTCTAAAGAGTCTCTGGTGCCCCAGTAACACCATCCCCACTCTGAAATCTGGGCAGATTGTCTACTGGTGTGCCTTCCTGCTTGGTTAGTGGTGGGATTTCTCGTTGGTTGTATTCTGAAATTAACAGAGTGGGGAGGACAGATTCTGTGGGGAAGCTGAGGAAGAATCAAGATAGGATGGCCCTTCATGAGGTGGACAGTTTCAGAGATGGGTGTGACTCAAGGTTCTGACGTCTTTGGCTTCTGGGTCCAGCCTGTTCTCCCCCACCTTGACCCTTGCAGTTCTCCTGCTGGCCATCCTGAGCCTGGTCCTGGCCCAGTGGCCCAGCCAGGTGTTCTCTGGAGACCCTGTGCTCACACCAGTGGCTGTGCTGCTGCTGCTGCTCATCACTGGGGTCACGGTCATCATCTGGAGGCAGCCCCAGAGCCCCTCTCCTGTTTACTTCAAGGTAAGCAACCTTATGTGCGCAGAGTGTCCACCTTGAGTGAATGGAGTCAGCCTGCTTTGAGGTCTAAACATCTCTGTTGGACCAAGGAATAAGGGGAGTTGCTAAAAGCCATGGACACTCCTCATATCTACACTCAGTGTTCCACATACACAATCTCAGGAGGCACTGAACTCACAGTCTGAATAGGATTGTGGTTGCCCTACCCACACAGGGCAGCATCTCCCTTTCAGACGTCTGAGCTGTGTCCAGGGATGAGCTGACTCTGCCCACAGGTCCCTGCTCTGCCTGTCCTTCCGCTGGTGAGCATCTTCGTGAACATTTCCCTGATGATGCAGATGGACACTGGGACCTGGACCTTATTCGGCATTTGGATGGGGATTGGTAAGTGGCTTCCTTGGAAAATAAGACCTCTTGAGAGACTGAATCAAATCATCTTCCTACTACTTCTCCCCTCCTGTCAGACATCATAAAAGGAGGCCCGTTGGGCATTTGTATGTGAGAAGAGTGCCAACTTTTCTTTCTCACTGTCTCATTTGCCTACTAGGATTCGCCATATACTTTGGATATGGGATCAGACACAGCCTGGGGAACAATGAGCCACAGCCACCAGCCTCCACCTCGCAGACTTGACAAAAACATTCTTAGTGGTGAATGGTCTTAACCACAGGAAACCGACGCTGTGAGGAATCCTTCTATGCACTGGCAGTATCTTGTGGTTCAAGGGGCATTTTTAGCCTCTGTGGAGCTTGACGTTGGAACGCATTTGGAGCCCTGTGTTCATTGCTAGTGGACAAAATGGCTTCAGAGTTGTATAATTTTAAGTTTTCAGAGCTTAGTATGCATGCAGAAAAGTGCATGCTTCATAAGTGAGTAGCAAGATGAGTTTTCACAAAGCAAGTACAGCAATGGAAACATCAGCCTGAGGAACTAATAAAATATTAATGGGCACCTGAGAAACAGTTTCTTGTGCCTCATTTCCAGGGAGAACACAGATTGTGATCTGGGAAGGAAATGCAGGTAACTATATATTGTGTCAAGTGTCACACCTCAAATATTAGGACACAAATAGGTTGAAAGTAAGGAGAAAAGTATACACTATGCCAATAGTAACATAAGAAAGCTAAGACAGCTATATTAATATAGGAAATAGTAGAATTTAAGAAAAAGATAATAGCAAATAAAGTAGATCATTCAGTAATGATACAGGGAAAAAATGCTCATTTTCATTTTTCCCCCAGCTGTATTGAGATATAGTGTAACATTGTGTAAATGATCATTTTTCTTTACTCTTGTTGCAGAACCTTAGAATTACACAGTAAAGTTGATGAGGAAACGTTCTTAATTGACAAAACACACACACACACACACACACACACACACAACAGCAACACCTGCATTGCTAGAGGAAGGGAAATGGAATGAGAGGTAATGGTTGGTTGATATATGCTTACAGTTGGGTGGAACTAAGAGATAGAAAGTGAAGCTGGAAAGTCAAGATAAAAAGTGATCACTGCAGACAGAATGCTTGGAATTGAGATTACACGCTTTGACAATGTTGGTAATGATGAAGCAAACGATTCTTTGCAGGAATGAAAAACTGAAGTAGAGTGAAGGGGAGATAAAGGTCAAGAAACTGAACAGCAAAATTGTTAACTGAATTAAAATATAAATGGAGGAGGATTAACAGAAATAGAAATATCACTGTCTTGCAAGTTCTAATGAAATTACAGTCTTAGGACACAATTAAACTGGAGACTGACTTTGCGAGGTGAAACTTTGATGGAACAGGTTGACATCACCTGATTATCATTCTACCCTTCCTGATGTAGGACTACCAAACACCAATAAAGAACACTTCCTGGAACACAGCCCTAACGAAAAGTTGAATACCAGCTCATAGGAGACGTAAGGGACAGATTCATATTTCAACTAAAAACACAGTCAGCCAAAACTGGAATATGGGCAGTTCTCCAGGAAAGAAAATGGTGCACTCTGTGTAATATTAGTAGAGGGAATTCCTTGGTGGTCCAGTGATGAGGACTCCGTGTTTCCCCTGCTGGGGGCTCAGGTTCCATCCCTGGTCAGGGAATTAAGATCCAGTGGGCTGCAAAGTACAGCCAATAAAATAAAATAAATTGGTATGGCCCAAACAGGAGATTCATTAATTAATTCAAAAAGGTCACTCATACAGGCATATCTTGGAAATATGGCGCATTGGGTCCAGACCACCTGAATAAAAAGAATTGGCAATGAAAGGAGACATAATTTTTTAAGTTTCCCTGTGCATGTAGAAGTTATGTTATATTACACTCTAAGTGAGAAATCAGTTCAGTTCAGTCGCTCAGTCGTGTTTAAATCTTTGCGACCCCATGGACTGCAGCACACCAGGCCTCCCTGTCCATCACCAACTCCCAGAGTCCACACAAACTCATGTCAATTGAGTCAGTGATGCCGTCCAACCATCTCATCCTCTGTCTTCCCCTTCTCCTCCCACCCTCAATGTTTCCCAGAATCAGGGTCTTTTCAAATGAGTCAACTCTTCACATCAGATGGCCAAAGGATTGGAGTTTCAGCTTCAACATCAGTCCTTCCAATGAACACCCAGGACTGATCTCCTTTAGGATGGACTGGTTGGATCTCCTTGCAGTCTAAGGGACTCTCAAGTGTCTTCTCCAACACCACAGTTCAAAAGCATCAATTCTTTGGCGCTCAGCTTTCTTTATAGTCCAACCCTCACATCCATACATGAGTACTGAAAAAACCATTGCCTTGACTAGATGGACCTTTGTTGGCAAAGTAATGTCTCTGTTTTCGAATATACCATCTAAGTTTGTCATAACTTTCCTTCAAAATAGTAAGCGTCTTTTAATTTTATGGCTGCAGTCACCATCTGCAGTGATTTTGGAGCCCCCCAAAATAAAGTCAGCCAGTGTTTCCACTGTTTCCCCATCTATTTGCCATGAAGTGATGGGACCGGATGCCATAATCTTAGTTTTTTGAACGTTGAGCTTTAAGCCAACTTTTCCCTCTCCGCTTTCACTTTCATCAAAAGGCTCTTAGGTTCTTCTTCACTCTCTGCTGTAAGTGTGGTGCCATCTACATATCTGAGGTTATTCTTATTTTTCCCAGCAATCTTGATTCCAGCTTGTGCTTCATTCAGCCCAGCGTTTCTCATAACATATTCTGCATATAAGTTACATAAACAGGGTGACAATATACAGCCTTGCCGTACTCCTTTTCCTATTTGGAACCAGTCTGTTGTTCCATGTCCAGTTCTAACTGTTGCTTCCTGACCTGTATACAGATTTCTCAAGAGGCAGATCAGGTGGTCTGGTATTCCCATCTCTTGAAGAATTTTCCACAGTTGATTGTGATCCACAGAGCCAAGGCTTTGGCATAGTCAGTAAAGCAGAAATAGATGTTTTTCTGGAACTCTCTTGCTTTTTCAATGATCCAGCAGATGTTGGCAATTTGATCTCTGGTTTCTTTGCCTTTTCTAAAACCAACTTGAACATCTGGAAGTTCACAGTTCATGTATTGCTGAAGCCTGGCTTGCAGAATTTTGAGCATTACTTTGCTAGCATGTGAGATAAGTACAATTGTGCAGTAGTTTGAGCATTCTTTGGCATTGCCTTTCTTTGGGATTGGAATGAAAACTGACCTTTTCCAGTCCTGTGGCCACTGCTGAGTTTTCCAAATTTGCTGGCATATTGAGTGCAGCATTTTCATAGCATCTTCTTTTGGGATTTGAAATAGCTCAACTGGAATTCCATCACCTCCACTAGCTTTGTTCATAGTGATGCTTCCTAAGGCCCACTTGATTTCACATTTCAGAATGTCTGGCTCTAGGTGAGTGATCACACCATCATGATTATCTGGGTCATGAAGATCTTTTTTAACATTTCTTCTGTGTATTCTTGCCATGTCTTCTTAATATCTTCTGCTTCTGTTAGGTCCATTTCTAACATTTCTGTCCTTTATTGTTCCCATCTTTGCATGAAATGTTATCTCTAATTTTCTTGAAGAGATCTCTAGTCTTTCCCATTCTATTGTTTTCCTCTATTTCTTTGCATTGATTGCTGAGGAAGACTTTCTTATCTCTTCTTGCTATTCTTTGGAACTCTGCATTCAGATGCTTATATCTTTCCTTTTCTCCTTTGCTTTTCACTTCTCTTCTTTTCACAGCTATTTGTAAGGCCTCCTCAGACAGCCATTTTGCCTTTTTGCATTTCTTTTTCTTTTTCTTGGGGATGGTCTTGATCCCTGTCTCCTGTACAATGTCACGAACCTCTGTCCACAGTTCATCAAGCACTCTATCAGATCTAGTCCCTTAAATCTATTTGTCACTTACACTATCTAATCATAGGGATTTGATTTAGGTCATACCTGAATGGCCTAGTGGTTTTCCCCATTTTCTTCAATTTAAGTCTGAATTTAGCAATAAGGAGTTCATGATCTGAACCATAGTCAGCTCCCGGTCTTGTTTTTGCTGACTGTATAGAGCTTCTCCATCTTTGGCTGGAAAGAATATAATCAATCTGATTTCAGTGTGAGAAATAACAATCCATAAAAAAATTACTGTATATACTTTTATTTAAAAATATTTTTTTCTAAGATATGGTGAACCTTAACTGACAACACAGTGGCCACAAATCCTCAATTTGTAAAGGCAGCATTGGCAAAAAATATGTGTGTACTTGTATAATCAATATGCATAAAATATGTACCCGTATAAGATACATGGATTAAATGTACACTTTACTTGTTTCACTACAAAAAAAATGTTAAGACCTACTTAGTTAAAGGAGACAACTGGAGCATGAGTTCAAGTCTTCCCAAAGCACCAGGTCCAGACCAGGTGTCAGGCAAATTCTCCTGAGAAGAAATGGGACCTAGGGGACTTCCCTGGTGGTCCAGTGGATGAGAATCCACCTGCCAATCCAGAAGACAGAGGTTCAATTCCAGAAAAGTTCCACATGCTTCAGAGCAGCTGAGCCTGTGTCCACAACTACTGAGCCTGCGCTCGAGAGCCCAGAAGCCACCAAAATCAGCAGCCCCTGCACCCCAACCGGAGAGTAGTCCCCGCTCCCCACAAATAGAGAGAACCTGCATGCAGCAGAGAAGACCCAGCACAGCCAACATCATAATAAATAAAGGAAATGATAGAAATGAGGTCTCCTTTGTCTGCTAATGATCAGGTTGTCACCCGTCCAACCCCTGCTATCTGGGTTGGTCACACCTGCATAAACAGGAAGTGATGCTGAAAGCTCAGCCTCTCTGAACACCAGTGTGGAGTCCAACCTCAGAGGCAGAGTTCTGGGTGGAGGAGGAAAGAACAGTTTCATTGCTTTGCCAGGCCCAGGGGACAGAACGAACTCCTGCCATTGAAACTGAGTCCTGACCCAGGCGAGTTCAGTGAGGAGTTTTATGGCAACTGTTCAGGGAGCAGTTGCTGACAGATCAGGGTGTGTGCAGGGTCCCAGGCAGTAGGTCTCCTAATCTTCAGGAAGATTAAAACTTAAAGGGTCTCCGGTCCCTTTAATTTTGCTTCAGGTGGTTTCTCAGCAGCTCCTTCCATGATTCAGTTCACTTCAGTGCAGTTCCTCAGTCGTGTTCAACTCTCTGCAACCCCGTGGACTGCAGCACTCCGGGTCTCCGTGTCCATCACCAACTCCCGGAGTCCACCCAAACTCATGTCCACTGAGTCAGTGATGCCATCCAACCATCTCATCCTCTGTCATCCCCTTCTCCTCCTGCCTTCAATCTTTCCCAGCATCAGGGTCTTTTCAGATGAGTCAGCTCTTCACATCAGGTGGGCAGAGTATTGGAGTTTCAGACTCTGTGAGCAGCCACTGCTTGAAGCTGCCCTTCGGAACTCAGAGCAGGTCAGGGAAGCTGAGTCTGGATGCAAGAAACAAGGGACAGAAATGAACCTACTCACAAATCAGACGGAGACGCATAGACTTAGGAAATGAATTTATGGCTGCCAGGGGAAGCGATAGCTAGGGACTTTGGGAGGTCAGGTACACACTGCTATATATAAAATGGAAAAGCAGCCAGGACCTACTGTAGACACAAGGAATCTGCTCAGTGTTGGGTGCAGCCTGGACGGAACGGGACTTGGGGGAGAATGGACACATGTCCATGTGAGACTCAGTCCCTTCGCTGTTGACCTGAACCTACGGCACCATCATTCCTTGGCTACACCCCACTACAAAATGTTTTTGGTATTTAAAATACTTTTAAAAAAGGAACAGGGGACAGAAAAAAGCCTTCATTCCCAGGAGCCCCATATGGTCCTGAGGTAGGAGCTAGTGGGCTCTATGCTGGGCATTTACAATTAGACTTCTATTTACATTTCCTGAGGAAGGAGGCAGGGGGCTCTGGGCTAGAGTTACAAGCAGCCTGCTGTTGGCTCTTCAAGATGGAAACGACAAGAACAGAGTGAGTAGCTGGACTTTGTCTCCTGTGGACACTTTCAGGCAACAACTGTGGCGAGCTAAACCCTCTTTGATTTAGAGGTCAAGAGTGACAGATTTCCCAGCCTTGTGGCCAGGGAGACATGGCACATGTTGAGGGCCAGAGAGGAGGAGGGCTTCCCCCCATAACAGGAGGTGCCAGGACCCACCCCATCCCATGGCCTCCCGGCTGGAATACATCCTGAAAAAAAGTTGCGCAGGTGAGTGGGTGAGGGTCCTAGGGCAGGTCAGTTGTGTTAAAAGAAAGTGGATAATTGGCTAAAGATAAACAAACCCAGAAGAACTGCCCTTATGAATAATTTTACTGACTTTGTTGGGTTATGGGGCTCCTCCTCCTGGGAGGACGCCCACACTCTTTCTCTCCAGCTGTGTGTCTCTGCCTCGCTTCTGTCTTAACTGACCAATCTTCCTCTGAGTGCTCTCTCACTTGCTGTGCTGTCTCTAATAATACACTTTGTACCTGTTTTAGATTAAAAAAAATTTTTTTTTCTCCTTGAGAAATGCATTTTTGGAGGCAAGAGTCAGGGGAACCTTGTCTCTAGCCTCTGGCCCCTGGTGGACGAGCGGCTAGGAGTCCTGGTTTTCATCCAGGCCACCCGGGTTCAATATCCGCGCACAGAGCTAAGCCACCCCTCACGGCTGGCTCTCTCCGAGAACACCTGATGCTGAAACCCGGGATTTCAAGGTAAACCGCAGGTCTCCCCAAACTGCTGGCTGGGGACCTCTGAGTCTCTCTCTCCCAAGAGAACTTGCTTGCTCTCACTCGGTGCTTCCAAGACGCACAGGTTTCCGTCTAGATCCGCTCAGTGAAGGAGCGCAAGTTCGGTTTTCCTCTGTCCTCTCCCTCTGTCTCTTGCTCTCCTTGAATCGCAACCCCCCCGCGGGTCCTCACCCCAGCAGTGCGTCCTCATCAACACTGCGAGCCGTGTGCAGGGACTTCTTGTTGGCACCATCAGCATATTGCTCCCTGCTACACACCACACTTTATTTCCTAGGGGCGGTAGAAAAATCACAGCCCCCGGGCCCTCCAGTAAATTTCTTCTCAAGCAGCGCACCAGCACACACACTGTGCCTTTCTCTCTTTTCATCCTGTGATTTTCTTTCCTACTTTTCTTGAGAAGACCAAGGTTTGATCTCTGGGTTGGACGATCCCTGGAAAAGAGAATGGAAACTCACTCCAGTGTTCTTGCCTGGAAAATTCCATGAATAGAGAAGCCTAACAGGCTATAGTCCATGGTGTAGCAATGAGTTGGACAGAACTGAGCGATTAACACTTTCTCTTTCAAGGTTTCTTTTTCAACTAAGCTTTAAGTCCCCTTCAACTTTACCTTCGATGCCACACAAACAAGTGCAATTTTGTCAGGCATAATTCTGGTTCTTTTGTGAGAGTGTTTGAAGTCACAGCAGTAACCCAGCTACTTTGTCAATTGCCTTGCAATCAAATTTTAAATGTGAAAACCTCTAGAGACCATTGATTTAATATTTGGCTGTGTCTAGTCTTTGTCGCTGGCTTTCTCTAGTTATCTGAGCCGGGGTGGCTCTCCAGTTGCGGCTTACAAGCTTCCCTTGTGGTCACGTCTCTTTCTGCGGAACCCGGGCTCAGGGTGCGGGCTTCCGTGTTGTGGTGCATGACAGCATGTGGAAGCTTCCGCATGGAAGGACCCAGCTGCATTTTCAGGTGGATTCTTTACCCCTGGACTCAGCAGGGAAGTTTATAGTCAGACTTTAAACATGACTTGTGAAGTCTCTTTTTATATCTAGTTGTGATTTCACTCTGATGCCTTTCCAAAAGTGTTACCTCTTCAAGATCTATAGAGAGGGCTTTCAAAAATTGAATTAAAATTAATTAGGTAAATAGATGTTGTTATTAACAGTAAGCTGTTGCCCCACTGGAGTATGGTTTTCTCTGTTAAGATAACAATGTTTTCTTGGAGTGCTGCTTTTAAGAACAGACTGTGTGAACTCTTTGGGTCCAAGTGATTTGTATTTGCTTTTGAGATCTTTTGTTACTTTGGTTGAGAAAATAAGGACTATTTCACAGTAATCTCTGAAGATTATGGCACATGTAAATAAAGTTCATTCTGCTTCTACAAAACTTAACTTTCATTGTCAGAATTTTGCTACCTTGATATCCTTGTAGCATAGCTACTGAAAATGAAAGTGTTAGTCACTTAGTCTTGTCTGACTCTTTGCGACCCCCTGGACTGTAGCCCGCCAGGTTCCTCTGTCCATGGGATTCTTCAGGCAACAATACTGGAGTGGGTTGCCATTTCCTTCTCTAGGGATCTTCCTGACCCAGGGATCGAACACGAGTCTCCTGCATTGCAGGCAGGTTTTTGCCATCTGAGCTACCAGTTAAGAGCATGGCAACAGTCTACTTCTAACTGAGGGGATTTAAAAGGGGTAAACAATGGCTGATGATTAAACATTCAGGGCTCTGGGACACCTGAGACGACTGCTCGGCTTTTCCTGACTCCCTGGCTAATCTCATTTTGTATGATGGGTTTAAGCCTTTCCTGGCTGCAGGATTGATGTCTTCACAATGAAAAGAAAATTGTAAAAAAAGTAAATGTTTTCCACTTGGGGTATGCCTTCCACAATATCCAGTAATCAAGGTACTCACCTCACTGGCCAAATCATACCAGCCTTAACAAAAGCCTCACAAACTTCTTGAAACTCTCACTGTCACTGTCATCCTTAATCATCAGGCCAGGTCAACAGAACTAATAGAAAAACTGGACTCAGATGTAACAGAAATGAATTACATGGCATTAAATGAACTGCTGGGCTTCCCTGATGGCTCAGATGGTAAGAACCTGTCTGCAATGCAGGAGACTCGAGCTTGATCCCTGGGTCTGGAAGATCCCTGGGTCTGGAAGATCCCCTGGAGGAGGAAATGGCAACTCACTCCAGTATTCTTGCCTGTGAAACCCCATGGACAAAGGAGTCTCGCGGGCTGCAGTCCATGGAGTTGCAAAGATTTGGACACAACTGAGTGGAGAAGGCAATGGCACCCCACTCCAGTACTCTTGCCTGGAAAATTCCATGGATGGAGGAGCCTGGTAGGCTGCAGTCCATGGGGTCGCAAAGAGTCGGACACAACTGAGTGACTTCACTTTCACTTTTCACTTTCCTGCATTGGAGAAGGAAATGGCAACCCACTCCAGTGTTCTTGCCTGGAGAATCCCAGGGACGGGGGAGCCTGGTAGGCTGCCGTCTCTGGGGTCGCACAGAGTCGGACACGACTGAAGCGACTTAGCAGCAGCAGCAGCAGAGTGACAAATACCCACAAATGAAATGCTAAATATGATTATAATTTTACGACTTTTGTCTGACATATTATGATTGGCTTCTGATTACTATTTTTTCAGACATAAAGCAGCTGTTCTCTTGAAGCTATGTATGATTTACAACACTTTGGTAATTTACACCTATGGGTAAAATTAAAACATTTTTCTTTTGTCTTAGGCTGGTCGCTTCAGAAATCAGATTATGAACAGCCTTAATGGGTAAATGAAATGGACTATCTGCGGACATGTGCAGAAATTTCAAAATATTTGGGGGATCTCTGGTAGAAAGAAATCCACTTAGCGAAATCTGATGGCAGACCTTTGACTTGGCTTTCTTGGCCATGAAAAGTCTTTCGGAAATTTAGTCAGAGACTCTTGAGTTACACCAGAGTCAGTGTGAAGGAATCTACGTACTCAATGAACCTGAAATCAGCCATGTCTGTGGGTTCAAATCCAGCTCCACTACATACCAGCTTGTCCGATTTTGCACAAAATGCACACCACTTTTGTCTTCCTTTCCTGAACGATACAAGAAAATAGTTATCATTATTCCCTCCCCTCCTTGACAGGTGTGATTATTTAAGAGACTTGGTGATTAGAGAGCTCGGATTACAGGTTTACACCAAGGGTCCTGAACCTGAGAGCTTCCTGTTTCACTGTTTGCTGAGCGAAATGGAAATCTGGTTTAGGTCAAAATGAGATGGAACTTGTAGGGAGGGCCAGACTCTAGCCCAGCTTGGTCAAAGCATCGAACCAGAGTGGCCTCCCACGTGAGATAGGACATACATGGGTCAAGGCTCGGCATTTCTCACCAGCCTCCTGTCTACCTTTCCTGGGGAAGGAGGCAGGTGGGCTCTATGCTCGATATTTACAATCAGCCTCCTGTTCACACTTCAAGACAGAAATAACAGGAAGATAGTAAATAGCTGGACTTTGCCTCCTGGGAACACTTCAAGACAATTATGGCATGGCTTAACACTGATTAAAAGGTCACGAGGTCACATATTTTCCATGCTTGGGGCAAAGGAGACACTGCACATGCACAGAAAGGTTCCCTGAGAGTTAAAAGAGGGAGTGTCACCCCTAATAGGAGATGGATGCTGAGGACCTCCTTCATATGGATGCCGAGGACCTCCTTCACCTGGCTCTGGACTGGAAGCCATCTTGGAAGAAATGCTGCACGTGAGTTTTAGGGAGGGTCCTAGGGCAGGTCAGGTGTGGGAAAAGAAACCAGATAATTGAATAAAGTCAAACAAACCTGGAGGAGCTGCCTTGTGTGAATGATTTACCTGCTTCCTTGCGGGGCTCCTCCTCACTAGGGGGGAAGCCCACACCCTTTCTCTCCAGGAGTGTAACTGCCTCGCTTCTGTCTTAAATAAACTATTTCTCTGTGTGCTCTCCTGCTTGTTGTGTCTCTAATAATTAACTGCTTTTGTCATTTTAATTTTTTTAAACAGTGTTTGCCTGTGTGAAAACACATTTTTCAGTGGGGGCAAAAGTCAGGGCAATCTTGTTTCTAGCCTCTAGCCCCTGGTGGATGAGCGGCTGGGATTCCTGGTTTTCATCCAGGCTTCCCAGATCCAATTCCTGAGCAGAGAACGTAGACTTTGCTTCAAGCCACCGCTCGCTCAGGGCTGCCTCTCTCTCTCTGAGATCAACCCCACTCGGTTACAGAAGATGAGATGAGCAAATGATTGATTGACAAATGTTCGCCTCTCCTCGCTGACATCTTTCTAAGACAAGAAGTTCTCTCTGGTAGTAGCTCTCTTCCTGACACAGGCACCGTAAGCTGAATTATTTTGATCAGTTGAGAGAGAGGCAAGGAATTTTTCTTGAGGCTGCAGCCCATAGGGTCTGAATCGCCTTCAGCTCATGGACAGAGGAGCCTGGTGCGCTACAGTCCATAGGATCGCAAAGAGTTGGACACAACTTAGTGATTTAGCAGGCATGCACGCTCAAGACAGTCTGCCTACCGAAGTGGCACATTTTAGAGTGACACAGTCCCCACTCCAGTGTTCTTGCCTGGACAATCCCATGGACGGAGGAGCCTGGTGGGCTGCAGTCCGTGGGGTCACGAAGAGTCGGACACGACGGAGCGACTTCACTTTCACTTTTTACTTTCATGCACTGGAGAAGGAAACGGCAACCCACTCCGGTGTTCTTGCCTGGAGAATCCCAGGGACGGGGCAGCCTGGTGGGCTGCTGTCTGTGGGGTCGCACAGAGTCAGACACGACTGAAGCGACTTAGCAGCAGCAGTAGCAGTCTCCTCCGCCTTGCTTCTTTTGAAACAAACTTTCCAGTAACTTTGAAACATACAAAGAGTTTCATTTATGTTTAAGAAACCAAATCTCAGGGATGGAGAACTTTTTCAGTGTGTCCTCTTACCACCTGCTCCCCATCACTCCATCGCTCCTTGGAATTGCCCTCCCAGGGCCAAGGGCAGGGGGACACCGTTGACGGCTTGCTGTGTTGTTTTCTCAGCAGATCGGAGCCTCAACTGTGTCTAGGATGTGGTGTCAGGATGTTCACCAGTTTGGTCAGAAGCTGGTCCACCGGCGGTGGCTGGAGCCCAGGGAGGGGTCTGAGAGGCATGTGGCCCGATGTCTGAACACTCTGGACCTGGTGGCCTTGGGTGTGGGCAGCAGCCTGGGAGCTGGCGTGTACACTGTGGCTGGTGCCGTGGCCACATACACAGCTGGGCCAGCGATCGTCATCTGCTTCTTGATGGCCGGCCTGTCATCTCTGTTGTCTGGACTCTGCTATGCGGAGCTGGTGGCCCGGGTACCACATTCCAGTTCTGTGTATCTCTACAACTATGTCATCATGGGTCAGCTGTGTTCCTTCCTCACTGGCTGGAACCTCATCCTGTCCTAAGTTGTTGGTGAGAGGATGGGGGTTGGGGGGGTGGGGCTTCAGATCAGGAAGCAAGATTGAGGGGGGTCTTCATTCATTCATAGGTACTTTGTTATTAGACTTGCAGGGGGAAGGGGATAATAGTGGCAGGAAAACCCCACAACTTCATTCTCCTCAGCTCTATCCTGTTTTCCTTTAATGATGGACCACGAACCCAGAAGGAAAGGGAACCTAGGGTGTGGGTGAGAGGGAGGCTGGGCCCACAGCTCATCCTATCACCATTTTCAAGTCTTTGCTCAGCTGTTGTCTTTGTAGGAACAACTGTCTTTTCCTTTAAGACTACCTTTTCAACCCTCATCCCCCAGTACCTCAGTTCCTATTTCCCTGTGTTCTTTTCTTGCATAATATTTGCACCCCACTCCAGTACTCTTGCCTGGAAAATCCCATGGACGGAGGAGCCTGGTGGGCTGCAGTCCATGGGGTCACTGAGAGTTGGACACAACTGAGTGACTTCACTTTCACTTTTGACTTTCATGCACTGGAGAAGGAAATGGCAACCCACTCCAGTGTTCTTGCCTGGAGAATCCGAGGGATGGCAGAGCCTGGTGGGCTGCCGTTTATGGGGTCACACAGAGTCGAACATGACTGAAGCGACTTAGCAGCAGCAGCAACATATTGAATAGTTGACCTATTTTGTGAGTTACCTGGGTCTGCTCTTCCCACTCCAAGAAGAGATAACTGCCTGTGGTTAAGTACTTTATCTATTTTTTTTTTTTAACACATCCTATGTCACATGGTGGGTGCATGCGTGCTAAGGTGCTTCAGTCGTGTCTGACTCTTTGAGATTCCATGAGCTGTAGCCCACTAGGCTCCCTTGTCCATGGAATTCTCCAGGCAAGAATACTGGAGTGGGTTGTCATGCCCTTCTCCAGGGGTTCTTCCCGACCCAGGGATTGAACCTACTTCTCTTATGTCTCCTGCATTGACAGGTGAGCTCTTTACCACTGGTGCCGCCTGGGAAGCCCATGTCACATGGTAGGGGATCAAGCAGTTTTGTTAATGAATATTCTGCTTATGCAGCCACTGCCTGTGTGTCCCAGGGCCTGGAGCATCACCTTTGACAGTCTGTTTGGGAACCACATCTCTCAGGCATTACAGGGAACTTTCTCTCCATATATGCCCTCTTTCCTGGCCACGTTCCCAGACTTTGTTGCTCTGTCTGTGGTGCTGGTGATGATCAGTGAGAAGGGACAGAGACAGGATGAGAAGAGTAGGGTGTGGAGCAGGAGCTGGGGAGGGAAAGGCTTGGGTGGCAGAATGTGTGGGGTTAGGACTGGAAGGAAAGGTGGCAGGAGCTGTTTTTTATCCTTGGCACCACTGACAGTTCAGGCTGGATCATTCTTGGTGCGGGGGGCTGTCCTGTGCATGTTAGGGTTTTAAGAAAAATGTTGTAGGGTGTTGAGTGGCATCCCTGGCCTTTAATCACTAGACACCAGGGATGCTTGCCCTCCCACCAAACTGGGACAATCAGAATGTCTCCAGACAGTGTGCCAACTGCTTGGGGGACAAAATCACCCTTGCTCATAAACATTTACTTAGACCAACAAGTTTCTTCCTCTCTACTGAGATCAAACATTGTTTTTTAATTGAGAGGATATTATGATAGCATAAATTTAAATATTCTATTATTCTTTCCCAGCTTTCCTGAGATATAACTGATGTACGATGTGGTATAAGTCAAGGTGTACAATGCAAAGATTTGATAGGCTTATTGCAAGATGATCACTACAATAAGAAATTAACCATCTGAAAGTATATAATTCAGTGGCCCCTAGTACAGTCACAATATCGGGCAACCATAACCTCTATCTGATTGCAAACCTGTTCATCACTCATAAAGGAAACCCTGCAACCCACTGAGCAATCCATCGAACACATCTGATTCCAGTGACATCTATATGTTAGGAGGAGGGTACTCCTGGTCATAGTAATGCATGGAGGGGAAGGAGGTGCAAGCTGGCAATACAGTTGAGACTAAAGAGATCTGGGCTGATGGATCCAATGGTGAGAATCCTGGAGCCTAGGGCCTGTGGTATTAAGGGGGCAGTCCAGTAGAGATGGCTGAACTCACCTCACTCACCTTTCTTGCTCCTTCTCTCACCATTGCTTGGGCTATCTGGGCTCTGGAGGGTTTGTACCCTCTGGCCTTGATGGGATTCTTCAAGGAGCAGCTCTATGTTTCTATGCATATTTTGGTGTTGAAGCCATTCTCACTACAGGTAACACGGTCATGGCATGTCCCGTTGAGGGTGTGGGCACAGTTTGGGCTGCCTTTGGGCGCAGGAGTTGCTAGAAGATGAACAAGGTTTTGGAGGTGCAAAAGGAAAGGATTTTTTCTGATTTCAGTCTGGTGTGTTTTCCTGACCCAGTACTTCCTCCTCTCCTGCAGGCAAAGAAGCCCGAAATCCTCAGCGCTCTGTCCCTTTGAGCATGGTGATCTCCATTTTCATCTGCTTTGTGGCGTATTTCAGTGTCTCAGTGGCACTCACCCTCGTGGTGCCGTACTACCAGATTCAGCCTTACAACCCCTTCCCACAGGCTTTCCTCCATGTCGGGTGGGACCCGGCCAGATATATCACGGCTCTTGTCTTCCTGTATGCTCTTTTATAGAGGTCAGTGTCAAAGCTTCTCCCGGTCTACTGTGAGATTCTCAGACAGTCTTTCCACTGGCACTGAGAGACAAGAGGGCAAGACACAACACCCGGCGTAGACTAGGGGGCAGAAGCCCGGGTCTGTCCTGCCTCTCCGCGTCCGCACAATGTCTCCATATTCTCTTCCAGCCTCCTGGGCGCCATGTCTCAGGTGATCTATGACATGGCAGAGGACGGACGGCTTTTCCGGGACTTACCCGGATCCACGCCCACACAAAGACCCCCGTCATTACCAGTGTGGCTTTTGGAACTCTGGCAGGTAAATAAACAAAAACTCACTCCTTCTTTGATCAAGTTCCTTAGCTTGGCTATTTCCTCCAGCCTCTCACTCCCTTCTCCATCTTGTCTGTGCCCTCATTCTAGGGGTCTTGGCATTACTCTTCGACCTCCTTGATATCGTGGAACCTATGTTAATTGGGGTCCTGCTTGCTTATATCCTCGGGACGTTTTCTGTTCTCGTTCTTAGGTGAGACTCCTTCACAACACCTTGGTTGAGAGCTCTCGGACTCGGGAGAATTGATGGGGAGGTCTTCTGCCCTCAAGCTGTGTTTTCTAAATGTCCTGTTAGGCTGAAGTCAGGACAGTTATGGATTAGGCTGTGTGATGTTAAATGAGGATGGCCTGCTGTACATATTGCCTGGACACTTCTAGAGCAGGTACCAGCCAGATCAGGATTTCAGGAAGGAGAAAACAGAGGAAGAAACTGAGATGGAGCCTGAAATCAAAGAAAATCAGTTCTTTGGAAACTGAACCTAAAGCAGGAACCTCAAACATTCTGAAGAGTCTATGGTTCCCTCCCAGCACCGCCCCCACCCGGAAATCTGGCCAGATTGTCTATGGATGTGCCTCGCTGCTTGGTGAGCAGTGGGATTTCCCTTTAGTCATATTCTGAAACTGACAGGATAGGGTAGGAGTGTGTATTTTGTCAGTTGAGGAGTCTTAGAGATACAATGTCCCTTCCTGACATGGGCAGCCTGGGGAGAGGTGTGACCCGAGGTCCTGATGTCTTTGGCTTCTGGAGTCCAGCCTGTTCTCCTCCACCTTGACCCTTGCAGTTCTCCTGCTGAGCATCCTGAGCCTGATCCTGGCCCAGTGGCCCAGATCCTGGAGACCCCTTGCTCACAACAGTGGCTGTGCTGCTGCTGCTGCTGCTCATCACTGGGGTCACGGTCATCATCTGGAGGCAGCCCCAGAGCCCCAGTCCTCTTCACTTCAAGGTAGGTGACCTTACATGCCCAGAGTGTCCACCTTGAGTAAATGAAGTCATGTGCTTTGAGGTCTAAACATCTTTCTCTCAACCAGGAAAGAGGGGGAATTGCTGAAACCCTGATCTACACTCAATGCTTTGCATACACTGTCTGAGTAGACACTGAACGCCCAGCTGGAATAGGACTGGAGTCTCTCTGCCCACATGTGTGTCAAGGGATGAACTGACTCTGCCCACACGTCCCTGCTCTGCCTGTCTTCCCACTGGTGAGCATCTTTGTGAATGTTTACCTGATGACACAGATAACCTCTCAGACATGGGCCCAATTTAGTGTCTGGAATGCCACTGGTAAGTAACTTTCTGGGATAAAGAGGCCTCTTGAGTGACTGAATCCAACCCTCTTCCTACCACCTCTCCCCATCACTGTGTCAGATGCCCTAATGGAGGCCTGTTGGGCATTTGCAAGTGAGCAGAGTGCCTGCTTTTCCTCCTCACTGTCTCATTTCCCTACTAGGACTTGCCATATACTTTGGATACGGGATCCGACCAGCTTGGAGGAGAACAATGAGCCACAGCCACCAGCCTCCGCCTCCCAGACTCTTGACAAAAACACCCCTAGTGATGAATGGTCTTAACCACAGGAAACAGCTGCTCTGTGGAGTCCCTCCCTGCACTGGAGGACCTGCAGGTTCACAGGGCACTTTGAGCTTCTGTGAGGTGTGAAGGTGAAATGCATTTAGGGACCTATATTTATTGCCAGTGGACAAACAACCTTAAAGTTGTCTCATTTTTAAGTACTCTTTTCAAAGTGTAACATTCATAGAAAATAGCGCCTGCTTCGTTAAGTGTGCAGCAAGATGACATTTCACAAAGAATGCACAGCAAAGTAGTCAGCAACTGGAGGAAGAAATAAAATATCCACCTGCATCCAAGAAGCTCTTCCTCGGGACTCCCCTGGGAGCCCAGGGGTTGGGAATTGGCCTGCCAGCGCAGAGGATACTGGGTCGATCTGTGGTTCAGGAGAATTCCACGTGCCGCGGGCAGCTGGGCCCGCGCACCGCAGCTCCTGAGCCCACGAAGCCCACGGCCCAGGTTCCGCAACAAGAGAAGCTGCCTCACTGAGCAGCCCGTGCCCGCAGCCAGAGCGGCGCCCAGGTGCAGCGGCGAAGACCTGGCATAACCGACCATAAACAAATGTTAAAGAGGCTCTTCCTTGGGGCTCTCTCCAGCAAACACACAAATATCGCCACAGGGGAAGGAAAGGCAGGTAACTACATATTGTCTCCAGTGCTGCACTTGAAATACTAGGACACAAACAAGTCGGAAGTAAAGGGAAGGGAACAGATACCCTTTGCAAACAGTGGTACAAGGAACCCCGGGCAGCTATGTTACTATCAAATGAAGCAGACTTTAGGAAGAGGAGAAAAACAGCAGATAAAGTGTCTCATTTCATCATGATGGAAAGAAATGATCAATTTTCCTTTTCCCCCCAGATTTATTGGGACATAGTGTAACTTTGGGGAAATGATTGTTTTCCTTCAATTTTCTGTTACAAACTCTTAGAGTTACATACTAGAGTTGATGAAGCAAATTTCTCAATTTAAAAAGAAAAAAACCTGATTGTCAGAGGTGTGGGAAATAAGTGGTAAGTAATGGTTGGTTGACAAATTGTTACAGTTGAGTGTAACTGAAAGATAGGAGGCAAAACTGGATAGACATGATAGTTATTGCAGAACAGGGTGCTTGAAATTGAGATTATGGACCTTCAGGATATTGACAATAATGAAGTAGAGTCTTGTTTGTGGGAATGAACAACTGCAGTAGAGTGAAGGAGGGAGGGAGGTCAAGAAACTGAGAAACAAGTTATTAGATGAATTAAAATACAGATGGAGTAGGATGAAGAGGTTTCCGTATAACTTTTGAAACATTTCCTTGCACACAAAGGTGGTTACCTTTTTAATTTTAGTCATTTTAATTACATGTATTAATCAGAATTCTTAGCCCTTAGAAACTTTCAGTTCAGTTCAATTCAGTCGCTCAGTCATGTCCGACTCTTTGCAACCCCATGAATTGCGGCACGCCAGGCCTCCCTGTTCATCACTAACTCCCAGAGTTTACTCAAACTCGTGTCCATCAAGTTGGCGATGCCATTCAGCTATCTCATCCTCTGTCATCCCCTTCTCCTCCTGCCCCCAATCCCTCCCAGCTTCAGAGTCTTTTCCAATGAGTCAACACTTCGCATGAGGTGGCTAAAGTACTGGAGCTTCAGCTTTAGCATCATTCCTTCCAAAAGAACACCCAGGGCTGATCTCCTTCAGAATGGACTGGTTGGATCTCCTTGCAGTCCAAGGGACCCTCAAGAGTCTTCTCCAACACCACAGTTCAAAAGCATCAATTCTTCGGCACTCAGCTTTCTTCACAGTCCAACTCTCACACCCATTCATGACCACTGGAAAAACCATAGCCTTGACTAGACGGACCTTTGTTGGCAAAGTAATGTCTCTGCTTTTCAATATGCTATCTAGGTTGGTCATAATTTTCCTTCCAAGGAGTAAGTGTCTTAATTTCATGGCTGCAATCACCATCTGCAGTGATTTTGGAGCCTCCCAAAATAAAGTCTGACACTGTTTCCAATGTTTCCCTATCTACTTCCCATAAAGTGATGGGACCAGATGCCATGATCTTCATTTTCTGAATGTTGACCTTTAAGCCAACCTTTTTGCTCTCCTCTTTCACTTTCATCAAGAGGCTCTTTAGCTCCTCTTCACTTTCTGCCATAAGGGTGGTGTCATCTGCATATCTGAGGTGATTGATATTTCTCCCAGCAATCTTGATTCCAGCTTGTGCTTCTTCCAGCCCAGCATTTCTCATGATGTACTCTGCATAGAAGTTAAACAAGCAGGGTGACAATATACCGCCTTGACATACTCCTTTTCCTATTTGGAACCAGTCTGTTGTTCCATGTCCAATTCCAACCGTTGCTTCCTGACCTGCATACAGATTTCTCAAGAGGCAGGTCAGGTGGTCTGTATTCCCATCTCTTTCAGAATTTTCCACAGTTTATTGTGATCCACACAGTTAAAAACAAAAAGTAAACAATTGTAAACTATGTTACACCAGTATTTTTAAAAATTGAATTATATTCAATTAAAAATAAATAAATTTGTAGAAATTGCTATCAACTTAAAAAAAATTGAAGTAGCGTTGATTTACAATATAACACTAGTTTCAAATATACAGCACAGTGATTTGCTATTTTACAGATAATACTCCAGGGAAAGTTATTACAGAAAATGGCTATAATTCCTTGTGCTCCACAACATATCCTTACTGATTATGTACTTTATATACAGTAATTTGTATCTCTTAATCCCATACCCCCACTTTGTCCCTTCCCCCTTCCCTCTCTTCACAGATTGCCACTAGTTAGTTAGGTGAAGTTAGTTAGGTGAGGCTGTTTCTATTTTGCTATATACATTCATTAGTATTATTTTCTGAGATTCCACATATAATATTACAGCATCTGTAAAAATACCAAATCACTATGGAGTGTACCTAAAAGTAATATTATAAATCAAGTCTATCTCAATAAATCAAGAAACAATGAGTTGGACATCCACTCAGGAGGAAAACCACCTCTGTGGGTGTGGGGGACATAGCTCCATCCGCCCAAGGAGCCCAAGGAGCCTCTTGTCCATCTGTGCGTCGGGTCACAGGCTGACAGACCTCGCTATGGGCTGCAGAACCTGCAGAGCCAGGGAACCTGCCCGGACCCCTCTGACGGTGATGCTGCCAGCGGTGGCGGTGGCCGTGGCGATGGTGGTGGTGGGAACCCAGATACTAACCTAGAGATTCCATGCAAGGGAGGGGATTTGGAGAAGGTCAGCCTTCACTAGAGGCTTCCCTCCGTCGCTCAGCGGTAGAGAACCCGCCTGTCAATGCAGGAGACACAGGAGTCACGGGTTCGATCCCTGGGTTGGAAAGATCCCCTGGAGGAGGACATGGCAACCCACTCCAGGATTCTTGCCTGGAGAATCCCCATTGTCAGAGGAGCCTGGTGGGCTAGGGTCCATGGGGTTGCAAAGAGTCGGACAGGACTGAAGAGACAATGCATGGGGCCTTCACTTGGGGGGAGGAGGGGAGTAGGATGCTGGCGAGAAAAAAAGGAGTCTGATGAGGCTTATGAGGCTTACGTAGACGGGGCTGATCTCCCACAGAAAAAGCTGCCCTAGTTCTGCAGACATCCCTGGGGACACCTGTTTCTCGACAGCAGCACCGGAGACCTGAGGGGGGACCCCCATGATGAAGGAGAGGAAGGGTTTTGGTAAAGAGGTACTGTAAACTTCTTACCTTTGAAAGACAAACATTTCAAAGAGTGACTGCCCTCAACACAGGAGCCTCTGGGCAAACCACACCCAGGAATCTCCCTACTGCGGGCACGGGCACGTGCTGCGGGCTAAGTCACCTCAGTCGTCCGACTCTTTGCGACCCCACGGACTGTAGCCCGCCAGGCTCCTCTGTCCGTGGGATTCTTCAGGCAGGAAAACTGAAGTGGGTTGCCATGCCCTCCTCCATGGATCTTCCCAACGCAGAGATCCAACCTGTCTCTTATCTCTCCTGCGTTGGCAGGGCGTTCCTTACCACTAGCGCCACCTGTTTGTTCCACAGGCACCCTCAGTGCCCCGAGTGCTGGACCCACACCTCCCCGGCTCTCCGGGGGCTCCTTGTGGGGCCCTCCCCCTGCAGCGTCCAAAGGAATGCAACAGACAAGAAGCCATCTCAGAAAACCGCCCCGACTCTGGGCGAGGGCGCCCACAGACTGGAGCCCTAGCGCCACCTTCTGGGAATCCAGAGACAGGTTTCCAGGAGGCACCCTGGTGAGTTGTCAGAGCAGCTGTCTGTTTTTCTAACTCGTGTTCAACCATTTGCAACCCCATGGACTGCAGCCCGCCAGGCTTCCTCGTCCTTCACTATCACCTGGAGTTTGTTCAAATTCACATCCATTGATTGAGTCCGTGATGCCATCCAATCGTCTCATTCTCGGCCGTTCCCTTCTTTTGTCCCCAGTCTTTCCCAGCATCAGGATCTTTTCCCATGAACTGGCTCTTTGCATACAGTAGCCAAAGTGTAAGACGAGAGAAGAGAGAAAAGATGAAGAATTTTCCCACCAGAGAGAGTATGAAGAGTGGGGCAGGTGTACTTTCAGAAGATTTTATGAGCCCCAATTCTTGCCTCCTCTCGTACCTAGTAAAACACGGACATCACTAATGGCGACATCTGCTGTGGCCATTAAGGAGAAAACTACCATTAAAAGTCAAAATGGAGCAGCTGTGGTTCAGACAATGTGATTTCAGGCAAGTCCTTGTGTTGCTGAAAATTTGAGTTTTCTGAGCTGGGTCAGACCTGAACAGTATCTTCTGGCAGCTGGCAACTGCAAACTTACCTTTTAAAGGTCTCCTCATGTCACTAGAACATTTTTAGACCATGAAATTGCTTTGGATCACACATCAACAAAAAGAAGAGACATGTATGGTAACCAATAGCACCTGTTGTCTGTGTTAAAAGTGAAAGTGTTAGTCGCTTAGTCTTGTCTGACTCTTTGCAGCCCCATGGACTGTAGCCCACCAGTCTCCTCTGTCCATGGAGTTCTCCAGGCAAGAATACTGGAGTGGGTCACCATTCCCTTCTCCAGGGGATCCCTAACCCATCTTCTCAACCCAGGGATCAAACCCGGGTCTCCTGCATTGCAGGCAGTTTTTTTTTTTTTTTTAACCATCTGAGCCACCAGGGAATGTGGTACCTATGTGTTAATACCACATTAAAAGTTAAAACGTACTTAGATAAAACTAGACAGTCAGCTGCCTGGCTACAAGTCTCTGCAAAGCACTAGGTCCAGACTGGGTTTCAGGCTTCTTCTCCTGAAAAGAAATGAGGTCTCCCTTGCCTATTATGAGGTTGTCACCCCTCCCACTCCTGCTATCTGGGTCGTCACACCTGCATTAACAGGAAGTGATGCTGAAAGCTCAGCCTCTCTGAACACCAGTGTGGGGTCCACCTCAGAGGCAGTTTTGTGTGGAGGAGAAAAGAACAGCGTTATTGCTTTGCCAGTCCAGGAACACAGAGCTTGCTCCTGCCATTGAAACTATGTCCCTACCTGGGTGAGTTCGGTGAGTTTTACGGCAAAGGTTCCAGGAAGGGGCTGCTGACAAGATTAGGGTGTGTGCAGGGTCTCATGCTGTCGGCCCCTAATCTTATGACTGTCTGGTCCCTTTCATCTTGCCTTAGATGGTTTCTCAGCTGCTCCTTCCATGATTCTTGTTATTCAGTCGCTCAGTCACGCTGGACGCTTTACCACCCCATGGACTGTAGCACGCCAGGCTTCCCTGTCCTTCACCAACTCCTGGAGCTTGCTCAAACTTATGTTCATCCAGTTGGTGATATCATCCAACCATCTCATCCCCTGTCGACTGCTTCTCCTCTTGCCTTCAATCTTTCCCAGCATCAGTGTCTTTTCCAATGAATCAGTTCTTCACATCAGGTGGCCGGAGTATTGGAGCTTCAGCTTCAGCATCAGTCCTTCCAATGAATCTTCAGGACTGAGGTCCTTTAGAATTGACTGGTTGGATCTCCTTGCAGTCCAAGGGACTCTCAAGAGTCTTCTCCAACGCCACTTTTCAAAGGCATCAATTCTTTGGCACTCACATCCATACATGACTACTGGACAAAAACCATAGCTTTGACTATATGGACCTTTGTTGGCAAAGTAACGTCTCTGCTTTTTGATATGCTGTCTAGGTTGGTCATAGCTTTTCTTCCAAGGAGCTTTTAATTTCACGGCTGAAGTCACCATCTGCAGTGATTTTGGGGCCCAAGAGAATAAAGTCTATCACTGTTTCCATTGTTTCCCCCGTCTATTTGCCACGAAGTGATGGGACTGAATATCATGATCTTCATTTTTTTAATGTTGAGTTTTAACCCAACTTTTTCACTCTCCTCTTTCACCTTCATCAAGAGGCTCTTTAGTTTTTCTCCGCTTTCTGCCATTAGGGTGGTGTCATCTGCAAATCTGAGATTATTGATATTTCTCCCAGCAATCTTGATTCCAGCTTGTGCTTCATCCAGCCTGGCATTTCACGTGATGTACTCTGCATAGAAGTTAAATAAGCAGGGTGACAATACACACAGCCTTGATGTACTCCTTCCCCAATTTGGAACCAGTCCGTTGTTCCATGTCCGGTTCTAACTGTTGCTTCTTGACCTGCATACAGGTTTCTCAGGAGGCAAGGTGGTCTGGTATTCATTCCCATCCATGGAATGGGAACACCCATTCAAGCAGTTGCTTATCATTTCTTCTGTGATTAGCAACTGCTTGAAGCTGCACTTTGGAACTCAGGGAACGTCATGGAGGCTGGAGTCATGCCTACAAGAAACACAGGGACAGAAATATGCCTCTGTGCCCAGGAGCCCCATGCGGTCCTGAGGTAGGATCTAGGTAAGCTCTAGACTGGACATTTAGATTTAGACTCCTGTTTACATTTCCTAAGGAAAGAGGCAAGTGGGCTCTAGGCTGGATATTTACAGCCAGCCTCCTGTCGGCCCTTCAAGAGGGAACTAACAGGATCAGAGTAAGTAGCGGACTTTGTTCCTGTGGACACTTAAGATGACAATCACAGCAGGGCTTATCTCCATTTGATTAAAAGATCAAGAGGTCACATATTTCCCACCCTTAGGACTGGGGAGATGCTGCACATGCCCAGAAAGTCTCCTTGAAGGTTGAAAAGAAGAGGATGCCCTGCCAAAATAGGTGATGCCAAGGACCCGCTCACAGGGCTCTGGACTAGAATCCATCTTGGAAAAAAGTTTCATATGCTTGTTGGTGAGGATCCTTAGGGCAGGTCAGGCGTGGAAAAAGAAACCAGATAACTGGCCAAAGGTAAACAAGTCTGGAAGAACTGTCCTCCTGATTGATTTTCCTGCCTTCTATGGGGCTCCTCCTCCTGGGAGGACGCCCGCACTCCTTCTCTCCAGCGTGTATCTCTGCCTCGCTTCTGTCTTAACTGAGCAGTTTCTCTGTGTGCTCTCTCATCTGTTGTGCTGTGTCTCTAATAGTACACTTTGTACCTGTTTGCTTCGTTTACAATTTTTGCCTTCTTGAGGAATGCATTTTTCAGTGGGGGCAAGAGCCAGGAAAACCTTGTCTCTAGCGTCTAGCCCCTGGTGGATGAGCAGCTAAACTCCTGATTTTCATCCAGGCCACTCAGGGCCGATCCCTGGGTAGAAAACTAAGACCTCGCTTCAGGCCACCCCTCATGGCCTTCTGTCTGCAAGAATGGGATTTCAAGGTCAACTGCAGGTCCAGTTCCCGGGCTGAGAACTAAGCCACCGCTCACGGCTGACTCTCCCAAGATCACTGATGCTGAAACCCGGGATTTCAAGGTAAACTGCTGTTCTCCCTGAACTGCTGGTGGGAGACTCCTGGCTTTCAGTCTCTACCGTGAGAACTCACTTGCTCTCGGTCTCTGCCTTGTTCTCTTTCCTGGATCCACAGGGCTGAATCTGGGTCCACTCAATGAAGGAGCCCTCTCTCCCTCTTCTTCCCTCCTCTCCCCCTCTTCCTCCCTCCTCTCCCCCTCTTCCTCCCTCCTCTCCCCCTCTTCCTCCCTCCTCTCCCCCTCTTCCTCCCTCCTCTCCCCCTCTTCCTCCCTCCTCTCCCCCTCTTCCTCCCTCCTCTCCCCCTCTTCCTCCCTCCTCGCTCCCTCTTCCTCCCTCCTCTCTCCCTCTTCCTTCTCTCTCCTTTCTCCCTGAGCTACAACCCCCAGGAGGTCTTCCACTCAAGCAGTGCTTTCTCTTTGACTTCGCAAGCAGCACACTGGAAGCTGTAGCTCAGCACCTCCAACAAATCACTCCCTGCTACACCCACACTTTACCCCCTGGGCCCCACTGTCTTTTAATGTTTCTCCCGGAGTGCCCTGCTACCGCAAACACCACATTCCTCTTTTTTTTCCCCGTGATTTTCTTTCCTGCATTACTCATGAAGCAAGGTGGTTGGTCTGCTCCCTCCGCCCCCCACAAGCCTTAAGTCTCCTTCATGTTTACCTTAGATGCCAAACAAACAGGGCAATAGACCTAGGGTACTTCTGCTGTTTAATGTCCCACCTTATTCCGTGTCCAGGAATCCCCGAGGGGAATACTCCCAGCTCTCAGCCTCAGGTCCTGACCCCCACAGCATTCTGCTTTGCAGTCAACTCCAGTGACTCCAGCAGTCCGCCCCCCGCCCCGCCAGCCCCAGGCTCTGACAGTCCACATGCTGCCGTGGACAGCCTACTGGGCTGGCTATTTTGAACCATACCACAAAGCAGCAACAGACGTCACTTAAAGAGACCCCTGGTGATGGACCGATACTGGTTCAAATACCCACACGCCCCTGGACCCCTGGCACAAGGACGGGATTGACCAGAGGTGTCTGGTGGAGGATGCTCGAAATTCAGAGGACACTCTGGGTCTCCCTCAGGGGTCCCCGAGTAATGCTTCTGGGAGGCTGGGCTTCATTTCTAGGAGCGCTGTTCTTGGTTGCAGGTTGCTCAGCGTGGGAGGATCCTCTTTCTAAGCCAGATGGGCTGAGAAAGGGAAAACAGATTCTGCTGTAACATGACCCGAACTTTATTCAGCTTGGGGGATGGAAAGCGACCTAGAGATTGGGGTCTCTAGACTGTAATACTATCTTACAATCAGATCTCTATCACCACGGGATTGGAAAATCAGCTGAGATAAACTCTCTTGAACTTCTAAACAGTCTTCGTCAGCCTCTCCCAACTCGCAGGGTGGGGTAACAAGCTTCCCCAAATCCTGCAGTTTCCTCTACTTCTTCAGATTCTTCTGATCAAACTAAGATCCCACCTCTCCAGAGGGGAAGTCCCTGCTGGGGCAACATTTTATCACCCATTTATCTGCTCCTATTTTTAGGACCAATTTGAGCACTGGTCTAATTTTAGCTACGAAACTATGACTAGAGAAAAGAAAGATGATATTTCATTATGACATGGTGTGGCCACAATATTCTCTGCACTTCAGAGAAAATTAAGAAAAAAATCTGAAATTGGAAAAAAAAACACACTTTTTTTTTTTTGCACGTACAGTTAGAGAAAGCCAGCTTTTACACTTTTTCTTTCAGAATTCTGACCCTGAGAAAACTCCTACTAAGAGAATGTGGCTTTCTCTCCCTGTACTTTGACACCAGGGCTCCCAGGAACACTTATAGCCCTTAATAATCTCTAATTCCTGAGACTGGATGAAAAAATGAGGACAAAGCCTTTTAAAATTTTACTCATCCCAACTGTTATTTATAAACCAGTGAGGTTTGTATCGTAATGCCTGATTCATGACTAAGTATAGAAAATGAAATTATGAGATTGCTGTCTGGATATACATGTGTGTTTACACTCTGATACCTTTGTAAAAGTGCTCCCTCTTCCAGATTTGTAGAGTGGACTTTCTAAGATTCAATTGAAATGAATTAGGTAAATAAATGTTGTTAGTAACGGTGAGCCAGTGCCAGACAGAAGTCTGGTTTTCTCTCTCTGTGAAGAGAACACAGTTTTCTTGGAACACTGCCTTTGACGACACACCATGGGAACTCCCTTGCCTTTAAGTCATTTATGTTCACTTTGGAAATCTTCCCGTTACTTTGGTTGAGTGAATAAGTATTATTTCACGATGATCTCTGAAGATTACGGCACGTGTAGGCACAGTTCATTCTGCTTCTACAAAACTCAGCTCCTTGTTGTCAGACTTTTGCCCATCCTGATGCCTTTGTACCATGGCAATGGTCTACTCTTAGGTTAGGGAAGTTAAAGTGGGTGAGCAACAGCTGTCAGCTAAAGTCACACTGATGGGAAATCCAAGATGACCATTTAGCTTTTCCCAGCTCCTTGGCAAATTTCATGGGTTAAAGCCTTTCCTGACTACCTGGCTTTGTTGCCCTCACGATGGAAAGAAAATGGTTAAAACATATGTTCCATGTGGGATATACCTTCTACAGTCTCTAGTGATCAAAGTACCCCCTTCACTGTACAGATCATACAAACCTTCCCTTAAAACCTCTGAACTTCTTGAAACTATCGCTGTCACTAATCCTCAATCATTAGGCAAGATCAACAGAGCTAATGGGAAAAAATTGGACTCAAAAAGAACAAACATTAATTACAGGAGATTAAATGAATCACTAAAGACATGTGTGTGTGCGTGCTAAGTCGCTTCAGTCCTGTCTGACTCCTTGCGACACTGTGGACTGTATGCAGCCCCCCAGGATCCTCTGTTGGTGGGATTCTCCAGGCAAGAATACTGGAGTGGGTTGCCATGCCCTCCTCCAGGGGATCTTCCTGACCCAGGGATCGAACCTGTGTCTCTTACATCTACCTGCATTGGCAGGTAGCACCACTTGGGAAGCCCCCCAAAACTGCTAAGTATGATTATAATGTTTATGACTTTTTTTCTGACATATTATTAGCTTCTAATCTGGTTTTCAGGTATTAAAAAAGCTATCCTCAAGCTGCTGATGATTTACAACATTTTGGTAACTGACATCCACAGATAAAATTAAAACATTTTTCTTTTCTCTCTGCTTGGTCCCTCCAGAAAATGAGGATCTTTGGGCTCTGAACAGTCTCATTGGGTTAAAAAGACACATGCAGGAAACTCAAGTTTGGGGCAGACCTCTGTGAGACAGAAATCCACCTAGGCAAAATCTGGTGATAGACCTTTGGCACGGCCTTCTTGGCCTTCAGGGGCCTTTTGGAAATTTTAGTCAGAGATTGCTTCTGAAGGATTACACCAGGGTCACTCTTCCCTGGTGGCTCAGATGGTAATGAATCCTCCCACAATGCGGGAGACCTGGGTTTAATCTCTGGGTCAGGAGGATCCCCTGGAGAAGAGAATGTCCACCCAGTCCAGTCTTCTTGCCTGGAGAATCCCATGGACAGAGGAGCCTGGCAGGCCACAGTCCATGGGGTCACAGAATTGGACACGACTGAACGACTAACTCTTTCACTTTTACTATGGAGGAACCTATGTGGTCATAGGTCAATGGACCTAAGATCAGCTAGATGTGCTGATTCAAATCTGGGTTGACTACATATTGACTTGTCTGACTTTGCCAGAGCTGCATACCACTCTCTGTCCTCCTTTCCTGCGTGATACAGACAAACCAATTATGTCTGGGGCTTGCCTGGTGGCTCAGTGGTAAAGAAGCTGCCTGCCAATGCAGGAGATGCAGGTTCAGTCCCTGGTTATGGAAGATCCCTCAAAGTAAACGGCAACCTGCTCCCATATTCTTGCCTGGGAAGTCCCATGGACGGAGGAGCCTGGCAGGCTACAGTCCACGGGGTCACAAAACAGTCGGTTACCACTTAGCAACTACACAACAATGACAAAACCTTGTCTGGGTAAAAGATCAAGAGGTCACGTATTTCCCATCTTTAGGGCAAAGGAGACGCTCCACATACATAGGAAGGCTTCTGCAGGCCCCCAAAAGAGGGAGTGCCATCCCATAATAGGTGATGCCAAGGGCCCCTCAGGCCTCTGGGCTGAAATCCATCTTGGAAGAGAGCTGCACATATGTGTTGGGGAGGATTGTCAGGCAGGTCAGGTGTGAAAAAAGAAACCAGATAATTGGCCAAAGGTGAGCAAAGATGTGAAGAACTGCCCGGTATGAAGGGTTTTCCTGCCTCTGTCCGGGGCTCCTTCTCATGAGGGGAGACGCCCACACTCTCTCCCTCCAGGTGTGTGACTCGGCCTCGCTTCTGTCTTAACTAAACAGGCTGCTCCTCTGTGCGCTCTCCCGCTTGTGCCGTGTCTCTAATAATACACTTCGTACCTGTTTGGTTTTTTTTTTTAACAGTTTTTTCCTCCTTGAGAAATGCGGTTTTCAGTGGGGACAAGAGCCAGGGGCACCTTGTCTCTAGCCTCTAGCCCCTGGTGGATGAGAGGCTGGGATTCCTGGTTTTCATCCAGGCCTCCCAGGTCCAATTCCTGAGCAGAGAACTAAGACCTCCTTTCAACCCACTGCTTGAGGCTGTCTCTCGCTCTCTCGCTCTGAGATCAACCCCACTCGGTTTCAGAAAATGGGAAGAGCAAATGATTGGTTAACAAACGTTTGCCCCTCTGCACAGACAAGTCTTTCAAAGACCAAAAGTTCTCCCTGGTAATAGCTCTCTTCCTGGCGTAGGCACTTAATCTAAATTATTTTGAGCCATGAAAGGAGAGGCAAAAGGCTTTCCTTCAGGCTGCAACGTCTCAGCTGCCTTCAGCTGAAGAGTCCACAAGCCAAAGTGGCATGTTTTAGAGTGACGCGTTCTCTTTCCCCTCACTTCTCTTCAGCCACCCTTCCAGCAACGCTGAAACATATTCAAGTTTTCACGCCTCAGATACCAAATCTCAGAGCTGGAGAACCTGCCCAGTGCATCCTTCCCCACCTGCTCCCATCACTCCTATGCTCTGTGGAATTGGACTCCCAGGACCCAGGCCAGATGGACACTCTTGACGGCTTGCTGTGTTGTTTTCTCAGCAGATCTGAGCCTCCTCAACTGTGCCTAGGATGCTGCGTCAGTATGTTCACCAATTTGGTCAGAAGCTGGTCCGCAGGCGGCGGCTGGGGCCCAGGGAGGCGTCTGACAGGTGCACGGCTCGTCGTCTGAACACCCTCGACCTGATCGCCTTGGGTGTGGGCGGCACCCTAGGAAATGGCATGTACATCTTGGTTGGAGAAGTGTCTGCGTATGAGGCTGGACCAGCGATCGTCATCTGCTACTTGCTGGCCTGTCTGTCTACTCTTTTATCCGGGCTCTGCTATGCAGAGTTGGCAGCCCGGGTACCATGCTCCGGCTCTGCGTATCTCTACAGCTACGTCACCATGGGTCAGCTGTGCGCCTTCATCACTGGCTGGAACCTCATCCTGTCCTATGTCATGGGTGAGACGATGGGGTGGGGAAAGGTGTGGGGCTTCAGATCAGAAACTCAGAGGAGGTACTGGAGTCTTATTAATTTGGGAAAACTTTGTTGTCAATGTTGTGGGCTGAAGTGGGTTATTGTGGCAGGAAAACCCCCACAAGTTCTTTCTACTTAGATCAACCCCGCTTCCTTTAAATGATGGACCAGGAGCTGAGGGAAAGGGAACTGTTGGGGGGTGGGTAAGAAGGGGGCGTGGCCCACAGGCTCATCCCTTCACCTCTCTGAAGTCTCTGCTCAGCTGCTGCCTTTGCGGGAGTTCTCTAACACCCATTTTTTTTTAATTTCTTTATTTATCGGGTCACGCCATCTTTGGTGCTGGGCATGGGCTGCTCTTCTAGTTCTGGTGTGAGGCCTGCTCATCGCCACTGCTCCTCTTGTTATGGCACATGGGCTAAGTTGCCCTGGGACATGCAGAATCTTTCTGGACCAGGGATCAAACCCTGCATGTCCCCTGCATTAGCAGGCGAATTCTTAACCACTGCACCACCAGAGAAATCCTGCAACTCAGTTTAAAATTTTACCCTCAGGACTTCCCTGGTGGTCCAGTGGCTAAGGCTCCGAGCTCACAAAGCAGGGGGCCCAGGTTCAATCCCTGGTCAGGGAACTATATCCCGCATGCCACAGAGTTTGCATGCAGCAACTAAGACCCGGTACAGCTAAACAAATATATATTTTTTTAAACAGGGGGACTTTCCTGGTGGTCCAGTGTTTAAGAATCTGCCTGCCAATGCAGGTGACACGGGTTCAGTCCCTGATGCAAGAAGATTCCACATGCCGTGGGGTCACTAAGCTTATGTGCCACAGCCACTGAGCCCACACGGCCTAGAGCCCATGCTTCACAAGAAGAGAAGCCACAACAATGAGAAGCCCGTGCCCTGCAACTAGGGAGCAGCCCCCACTCCCCGCATCTAGAGAAAAGCCTGCGTGCAGCAGTGAAGACCCAGTGCGGCCAAGAGTAAATGAATCGATAAACAAAATCTTTAAAAAATAAAGAAAAGGAAATAAACTTTCACCCTCATCTTCCAACCTTCATTTTTTAATTAATTAATTTTAATTGGAGGCTGATTACTTTACAATATTGTAGTGATTTTTGCCCTACATTCTTCCAACCTTCTTGATCCCACCTTCCAGTTATATTTTTTCTGGCCTCACGTTAATCTCCTGCTAACGTATTAAATGGACAGACGAGCCTGGCTGGCTGCAGTCCAAGGGGTCGCAAAGAGTGGGACATGACTGAGTGACTAAACACAGCACACAGCAATATATTAAATAGTTGAGCTATTTTGTGAATCATCTGGGTCTACGCTCTTCGGTCTATGCATAGAAACTTCTTGAGCTTAAGTGATTTGTTGGCTTCTTTCCCCCATGCTTCCCATGACATGGCAGGAGTTCAGTTCACGTCTGTTGATGAACGTTTCTTCCTCTGCAGGCACCGCCTGTGTGTCCAGGGCCTGGAGCACCGCCTTTGACAGCCTGATTGGGAACCACATCTCTCAGGCGTTCCAGGGAACTCTCTCTCTGAACGTGCCCTACTTCCAGGCCACATATGCAGACTTTTTTGCACTGGGCCTGGTGTTGCTTCTTACAGGTGAGACACGGTTCAGTGATGGAACGGGCAGAGTAGAGTATGGAAGAGGAGAGCTGGGGTGCAGAAGGCTAGGGGCTCCAGAATGGTGGGCCAATTAAGCCTGGAATGAAGTGTCTGGGACAAGAGGGACAGGAAGGCAAGACAGACATAGACCATGGTTTTCCACCCTTGGCACTATTGACATTCTGCGTAAAATCATTCTTTGGTGTGTCTGTGGGGAGTACTGCCCTATTCATTGTAGGTTTTATTTTGAATCACTGTAAAATATTGAGTAGCACTCCTGGTTTTTCCAGGGGTAAAACAGTCAGTAGCTCAGTCAGTAAAGAATCTGCCTGTAGTGCAGGAGACCCAGGTTCGATCCCTGGGTCAGGAAGATCCCCTGGAGAAGGAAATGGCAACCCACTCCAGTATTCTTGCCTGGAGAATCCCATGGATAGAGGAGCCTGGTGGGCCACAGTCCATGGGGTCAAAAGAGTCAGACACGATTCGCGACTAAACCACCACCACCCTGGTTTGTACTCACTACAAAATAGTGAAGCCCACCTCCTGAATTACAGCAATCAGAATGTCTCCAGACTTTACCAAGAGTCTCTTGAGAGATAAAAATCCTCCCCACCTGATAATCATTTACTTAGACTTAGAAGTTTCTTCCGTGTACTGAGACTGAAGATGTTTGAGAGGAAATTCACAGGAAATTAAACTTTTTCTTTTTTTACTATATCGCCCCAGATTTATTGGGATATAATTGAGATTGCAATATTATATAATTTTAAGATATGCAAAGTGTGATTTGATCGATTGGTTTATTGTGAGATGGTTGCCACAGTAAGAAATTAACCATCTTCAAAGTGGACAATTCAGTGGCACTGAGTACCTTCAAGACCCTGGTTCAATTCCTGGGTCAGGAAGATGCACTGGAGAAGGGATAGGCTACCCGCTCCAGTATTCTTGGGCTTCCCTTGTGGCTCAGCTGGTAAAGAATCCACCTGCAATGTGGGAGACCTGGGTTTGATCCCTGGGTTGGGAAGATCCCCTGGAGAAGGGAAAGGCTACCCACTCCAGTATTCTGTCCTAGAGAATTAATTCCATGCACTAAGTCCATGGGGTCGCAAAGAGTCAGACACGACTGAGCGACTTTCACTTTCACCTTCACACTGTTGTACAACCATTTCCTGCTTCTAGTTCCAAATGTTTTCATCGCAAGAAAAGGGAAACCTGTACACACCGAGCGATCACTGTCTACCTTCCACTCACCCGCAAACACCAGCCTCTGACAACTGCTCGTCTGTTCTCTGTCTCTGTGGATTTAGTTATTTTGGATGTCTCTTATTCCATCTTCCTCCACAGGACTACTGTTTCTGGGAGCTCGTGAGTCTACCCTGGTTAACAAAGTGTTCACTGGCGTGAACCTTTTGGTTCTCAGCTTCACCATCCTCTCTGGCTTCATTAAGGGAGACCTGCACAACTGGAAGCTTACGGAAGAGGACTACAGATTAGCTACATCTGGATCCAGTGACGCCTATAGGTCAGGACGGTGATCTTGGTCGCAGTAATGCCTGTGTGTCTGATGCAGAGCTGGGAATAAGCTGAGGACTAACGACTTTGGGGCTGATGGATCTAGATGATACGAATCCTGGGGCCCAGGGCTTGCGAAGTTAACTGAGGAGCCCAGTGGACTCCTGTGAACACACCTCACCCACGTTCTTTCTTGCTCCTTCTCTCAACACAGCTTGGGCCCTCTGGGTTCTGGAGGGTTTCTGCCTTTTGGCTTTGAAGGGATTCTCCAGGGAGCAGCAACGTGCGTCTATGCCTTTGTTGGCTTTGACGTCATTGCTACTACAGGTAACACGGTCGCTGGGTGTCTTACTGAGGGTCTGGGCAGGGGTTGGGAGAAGGTTAGACTGTGTTTGGAGGTGCAAGGGGAAATCGGATTCTGTGCTTTCATTCCAGTGTGTGTACTGACCCTGTACTCCACTCATCTTGCAGGGAAAGAGGCCCAAGATCCTCGTCGCTCCATCCCCTTGGGCATCGTGATCACTATCTTTATCGGCTTTTTGGCGTATTTTGGTGTCTCAGCGGCACTCACCCTCATGGTGCCCTACTACCAAATTCAACCCCAGAGCCCCTTGCTTCAGGCTTTCCTCCATGTCGGGTGGAACCCTGCCCGATATGTCGTGGCTGTTGGCACCCTCTGTGCTCTTACATCCAGGTCAGTGTCACAGGGTTTTAATCCACCCTCTGTGGGATTATCACGGATCATAGTCCTTGGATTGAGAAACAACAAGAAAAGACATCTGACCCCAGGAAGACAGGGAACAGAAGCTCTGGCCTCTCCTGCTTCTCCACATCCTCACATGTTTCCATTTCCTGTCCCAGCCTCCTGGGAACCATGTTCACCATGCCTCGGTTGATCTACGCAATGGCAGAGGATGGTCTCCTTTTCCGAGGACTTGCCCAACTCCATGGCCGCAGAGGAACCCCCATCTGGGCCATCTTGGTTTCTGGAATGCTTGCAGGTATATAAACAAAATCCACTCCGTCTTTGATCAATTTTCTTGACTTGTATGTATCTACAGTCTCACTCTCTTCTCCCACCTTGTTTGTGCCCTGATTTTAGCGGTCTTGGCTCTACTCTTGGAGCTGATCGATCTTGTGTACCTTGTGTCAATTGGGACCCTGCTTGTTTACTCCCTGGTGGCCTTTTCAGTCCTTGTCCTCAGGTAAGACTTCTCTACACCTTGGCTGGGGGTCTTTGACTCACGGGGACTGATGCAAAGGTTATTCTCTTCTTCCTTCCTGCTACCTTCTAAATGTCCTGGGAAATGACGGATTAGTCTGGGTAATGTTGGATGAGTAGGGGCTACCATTAATACTGCCTTGATATTTCTAATTCAGGTATCAACCAGAACAGAATCTCAGCAAGAATGAGAAAATAGATGATGAAATTGATATTTCACAATGGGAAGCAAGTCCTTGGGAACCTGCATCAGAAGCAGGAACGTCAAGGACTCTAAAGACTCTGTGGTTCCCTACCGGTACCACCCCGACTCTGAAATCTGGCCACATTGTCTATGGATGTGCCTCCCTGCTTGGTGAGCAGTGGGACTTCTCTTTGGCTGTATTCTGGAATTGGCAGCATGGAGAAGGCAGTGTGTTTTGAGCAATTGAGGAGGAGTCTTGGAGATACAGTGGCCCTTCCTGATGTGGGCAGCGTGGGGGGGAGGCTGTGACCCGAGGTCCTGGCGTCTTTGGCTTCTGGGTCCAGCCTGTTCTCCTCCACCTTGACCCTTGCAGTTCTCCTGCTGATCATCCTGAGCCTGGTCCTGGCCCAGTGGCCCAGCCAGGTGTTCTCTGGAGACCCTGTGCTCACAACAGTGGCTGTGCTGCTGCTGCTGCTCATCACTGGGGTCACGGTCATCATCTGGAGGCAGCCCCAGGACCCCACTGCTCTTCACTTCAAGGTAGGTGACCTCATGTGCCCACAGTGTCCACCTTGAGTGAAGGAGGTCTGCATGCTTTGAGGTCTAAGTGTCCTTCACTGGACCAGGAATGACAGGGGTTGCTAAAACCGCTGGACTCTTCCCTGATCCACACTCAGTGCTTTACATACACAATGTCAGTAGGCACTGAACACACAGCCTGAGTGGAATGGGAGTCTTCTGGCACACGGGTTGCAGTCTCCCTCTCAGACATCTGGGGTGTGTCCAGGGATGAGCTGACTCTGCCCACAGGTGCCTGCTCTGCCTGTCCTCCCGCTGGTGAGCATCTTTGTGAACATCTACTTGTTGATGCAGATGAACACTGGGACCTGGGTCCTATTTGGCGTCTGGATGGCGGTTGGTAAGTGCCTTCCCTGGAAAATGAGTGACTGAACCCAAGTGTCTTCCTACTACCTCTCCCAGAAACTGTGTCAGACAGCATAATAAGAGGGCTAATGGGATTTTTAAGTGAGGAGAGCACCGACTTTTCTTTGTCATCATCTCATTTCCCTCCTAGGATTTGCCATATACTTGGGATATGGGATCCGACACAGCCTGGAGGAGAACAATGATCAACAGTTACCAGCCTCCACCTCCCAAATGCTGGACCAAAACATGCCCAATAATGAATCAGGTTAACCATAAGAAACTGATACTGTGTGGAATCCTTTCACGCACTGGAGGTATCTTCCCATTCAAGGGTGGCTTTGAGCCTCTATGGAGTCTGAAGTTGAAATGCAGTGACAGCCGTGTACTTATTGCCACCAGATAGAATGACATTACTGTTGAATAATTTTTAAGTAAACTTTCAAAACATAATATGTATACAGAAAAGCACACGACTCATAAGTGGGCAGCAAGATCAATTTTCACAAAGAAAGTACAACTATTAACTATTAACTAAAAGTGGAAGTGATGCTTAAAAGATGCCTACTCCTTGGAAGAAAAGTTATGACCAAACCAGACAGCATATTGAAAAGCAGAGACATTACTTTGCCAACAAAGGTCCGTCTAGTCAAGGCTATGGTTTTTCCTGTGGTCATGTGTGGATGTGAGAGTTGGACTGTGAAGAAAGCTGAGCACCGAAGAATTGATGCTTTTGAACTGTGGTGTTGGAGAAGACTCTTGAGAGTCCCTTGGACTGCAAGGAGATCCAATCAGTCCATTCTGAAGGAGATCAGCCCTGGGATTTCTTTGGAAGGAATGATGCTAAAGCTGAAACTCCAGTTCTTTGGCCACCTCATGGGAAGAGTTGACTCATTGGAAAAGGCTCTGATGCTGGGAGGGATTGAGGGCAGGAGGAGAAGGGGACGGCAGAGGATGAGATGGCTGCATGGCATCTCTGACTCGATGGACACAAGTTTGGGTGAACTCCAGGAGTTGGTGATGGACAGGGAGGCCTGGCGTGCTGTGATTCATGGGGTCGCCAAGAGTCGGACACGACTGAGCGACTGAACTGAACTGAACTGAAAAGTGAAAATGAAGTCTCTCAATCCTGTCCGACTCTGCGATTTTCCAGGCAAGAATACTGGAGTGGGTTGCCATTTCCTTCTCCAGGAGATCTTCCCAACCCAGGGCTTGAACCCGCATTGTAGGCAGACGCTTTACCATCTGAGCCATCAGGGAAGTCCTAACTATTAGATAAAGGGAATAATAAAATATCAACGGGCATATAAGAGGCGCCTTCTTATGCCTATTTCCAGTGAAACACAGAGAGTGTGACCTGGAGAGAAATACAGGCAACCATACTTTGTGTCTAGAGTTGTGGGAATGACCAACTAGAATAGAGTGAAATGTCTGAAATACCATGTGTTCAGTTACAGGAGGTGAGACACATAATCAAATAATCGCATGTATATGCAATGTTTTATGTGCCCCAAGAGGCATAAAATTTTCTTTAGCAGATGTTATCACACTGAATGTACAGTATTTATATCGGGAAAAAAAATTTTGCTCAACTAATTAAAATAGAAAATTGGACTTTAAAGCCATGTCTGATCTATGAGTGGCACATACTATATCATGTTGCAGGAGAAAGTAAATACAGAGAGAAATTGGGGAGAGAAGAGAGAAGGCGGGGAGGTGGTGAAGGGGCTCCCTGCATTGGATCTCACTTTCAAATGAAAATCATGAAGTGATGGATGTAGGTGGGCATCTCATGGAAAGCTGTGAAGGATTTTTTAAATGATTATTCTTGGTGTAGATCGGCTAGGAGGATAAAACAGTTGCTTGAAGCAGGGCAGGAGACAAAGCAAATCATTAACAGGTTATTCTGCTAATATTCAAGAAAATTAGAGATACCAAGGGAACATTTCATGCAAAGATGGGCTCAAAAAAGGACAGAAATGGTATCTACTGAACAGAAGCAGAAAATATTAAGAAGAGGTGGCAAGAATACACAGAAGAACTGTACAAAAAAGATCTTCACAACCCAGATAATCATGATGGTGTGATCACTTACCTAGAGTCAGACATCCTTGAATGTGAAGTCAAATGGAACTTAGAAAGCATCACTATGAACAAAGCAAGGGGAGGTGATGGAATTCCAGTTAAGCTATTTCAAATCCTGAAAGATGATGCTCTGAAACTGCTGCACTCAATATGTCAGCAAATTTGGAAAACTCAGCAGTGGCCACAGGACTGAAAAGGTCAGTTTTCATTTCAATTCCAAAGAAAGGCAATGCCAAAGAATGCTCAAACTACCGCACAATTGCACTCATCTCACAAGCTAATAAAATAATGCTCAAAATTCTCCAAGGCAGCCTTCAGCAATACGTGAACCGTGAACTTCCAGATATACAAGCTGGTTTTAGAAAAGGCAGAGGAACCAGAGATCAAATTGCCAACGTCTGCTGGATCGTCAAAAAAGCAAGAGAGTTCCAGAAAAACATCTATTTCTGCTTTATTGACTATGCCAAAGCCTTTGACTGTGTGGATCACAATCAACTGTAGAAAATTCTGAAAGAGATGGGAATACCAGACCACCTGACCTGCCAATTGAGAAACCTGTATGCAGGTCAGGAAGCAGCAGTTAGAACTGGACATGGAACAACAGACTGGTTCCAAACAGGAAAAGGAGGACGTCAAGGCGGTATATGGTCATCCTGCTTATTTAACTTCTATGCAGAGTACATCATGAGAAATGCTGGGCTGGAAGAAGCACAAGCTGGAATCAAGATTGCCGGGAAAAATATCAATAACCTCAGATATGCATATGACACCACCCTTATGGCAGAGAGTGAAGAGGAACTAAAAGCCTCTTGATGAAAGTGAAAGAGGAGAATGAAAAGGTTTGCTTAAAGCTCAACATTCAGAAAACTCAGTTCATGGCATCTGGTCCCATCACTTCATGGCGGATAGATGGGGAAACAGTAGAAACAGTGTCAGACTTTATTTTGGGGGCTCCAAAATCACTGCAGATGCTGATTGCAGCCATGAAATTAAGAGACACTTACTCCTTGGAAGGAAAGTTATGACCGACATGGATAGCATATTGAAAAGCAGAGACATTACTTTGCCGACTAAGGTCCGTCTAGTCAAGGCTATGGTTTTTCCTGTGGTCATGTATGGATGTGAGAGTTAGACTGTGAAGAAAGCTGAGCACCGAAGAATTGATGCTTTTGAACTGTGGTGTTGGAGAAGACTCTTGAGAGTCCCTTGGACTGCAAGGAGATCCAACCACTCCATTCTGAAGGAGATCAGCCCTGGGATTTCTTTGGAAGGAATGATGCTAAAGCTGAAACTCCAGTACTTTGGCCACCTCATGGAAAAGACTCTGATGCTGGGAGGGATTGAGAGCAGGAGGAGAAGGGGACGACCGAGGATGAGATGGCTGGATGGCATCACCAACTTGATGGACACAAGTTTGAGTAAACTCCGGGGGTTAGTGATGAACAGGGAGGCCTGGCGTGCTGCGATTCATGGGGTCGCAAAGACTCGGACACGACTGAGCGACTGAACTGAAGTGAACTGAACTGATTCATGAAATGGGTGGTTCCCACAGGGCAGGGAGTCAGTGAGTGGCTGTGAGCAGGGCAACAAGATGAGGAAGGGGTTTGGGAGATGACTGAGGGTCTGCTGTCTTTCCAGGGACAGGGGTACAATGTGGACACCCTCCAGGCTTCACATATGCCTCTCCCACACCACATGCCTCCCCACTTTACTGCCCATGTGAGCCTTGAAAAGTCACCTAACCTTCCCTTTAACCCTCTAAAGGCTTAGCAAAGAAGTGGAGAAATAAGACACAGGATGGCTCCTTACATAACCTATGTAAGGTTGGAATTTCAGAGCTGAGGTGTTTGTCTCTGTTGATGGAAAATTAAATAACAACCATGGTAAGGAAAAAGAAAAGAGAATTTTGGTTATTTCCATAACACAGAATTTTAAGATAATATATTTAATTTTAAGATAACTTATGACTGATAACAATTTACTAGGATATATTAAATCACTGTGGACTGTGACCGCACCCATGAAATTAAAAGATGCTTGCTCCTTGGAAGAAGGGCTATGACAAACCTAGAGAGTGCATTAAAAAACAGAGATATTACTTTGCCGACAAAGGTCTGTCTAGTCAAAGCTATGCTCGGCAAAGAAGTAGAGAGATAAAGCACAGGATGAGTCCTTACATAACCTATGTAAGATGGGAAATCCAGAGGTGAAGTGTTTGGCTCTGTAGATGGAAAATTAAATGGCAATTGAGGTAAGTAAAAGGAGAGTTTTTACTATTTCCATAACATTTAATATTTCAAGATAATAATTAGAATTATGACTGATAACAATATGCTGGGACATAGTAGGCTTTTTACAATTTCATATAGTTTTTTAGAAAAAAATATTGATAACATTTATCCTTCCAATATCACCTTAGAAGGTTCATCATCACTTACTTGACTCTGATAGCTATTAATAATATTTGCCAATTTTCCTAATTATAATGGGTTCAATATCTTTCTCTGAGATGTTGTAGGGGCTCACTGAAAAATCCCCAAATTAGCTAGAGGTCAAGAAAATATTTCACTTATAGTATTATTTGGGAGTGACTTCCCTGGTGGTCCAATGCCTAAGAGTCCATGCTCCCAAAGCATGGGGTTCAAGTTTGATCCCTGGTTAGGAAATTAGATCCCACATCATAACGTAGATAAGATTTACCATGGCCAAATAATTTGTGTGTGTGTGTGTGTGTGTGTGTGTGTGTGTGTGTGTGTGGTAAAGGAATTTGATTTGGGAAGATTTTCAAAGATAGCACAACTTCTTCTTTTTTTTTTTTTTTTTTTTGAACCTTGTCTGCAGCTTGCAGAATCTTAGTTCCCAGACCAGGGATGTATAACCCAGGCCCCCCTGCCATGAACCCCTGGACCACCAGGGAAATCCCCCACAAGTTTTCTATAACTTCCTTTATTACACTCAGATTTTCAGGGTTCTGCTTCTCCCCTCCCCCACTTTAATGTCACTTTAGGACAAAATTTCTTCCCTTCCCTTTAACAAAATACACGTTCATCCTTATAACTTTAAAAAATTTTCCTTGAACGCAAATATATTTTCCTTATTAATTTCAGTAGTTTTAATGACACATGTTAATCAGACTCCTTAACATTTGTGCTTAGTTGCTCAGTCGTGTTTGATTGTTTGCAACCCCATGGACGGTAGCCCGCCAGGCTCCTCTGTCCATGGGATTTCCCAGGCAAGAGTACTGGAGTGGGCTGCCATTTCCTTACCCAGGGGATCATTCTCAGCTCAGGGATCAAACCCCCATCTCCTGTATCTCCTGCACTGCAGGCAGATTCCTTACACAGTGAGCCATTGGTAAAACCCCATAGCAATTCTAATTACTAGAATTAGAATTGTATTTCTTTTTAATTGAAGTAGACTTGTTGTACAGTATTATATTATTAATAGTTTCAGGTGTACAGCATAGCTACTGAGTAGTTTCACCAATTACACTCCATCAAAAGTTATTACATGATAAGGGTGACAATTCCATGTACTCTACAATCTATCCTTGCTGCCTATCTATTGTATACGTGGTATAAACTCTGAATACCATATCCCTAATTTGATCCTGCCTCCTTCCCTCTCTTTGGCCACCTGATGTGAAGAGCTGACTCATTGGAAAAGACCCTGATGCTGGGAAAGATTGAGGGCAAAAGGAGAAGGGGGTGACAGAGGATAAGATGGTTAGATAGCATCACCAACTCAAAGGACATGAATTTGAGCAAACTCCAGGAAATAGTGGAGGGCAAAGGAGCCTGGTTTGTAGTCCATGGGGTTGCAAAGAGTCAGACGTGACTTAGTGACTGAGCAAAAACAACCTTCCCTTGCACCGCCGGTAACCGCTAGTTTGTTTTCTGGATCTGTGAGTCTGTTTCTCCTTTGATACATTTACTTGTATTTTTTTTTTTATATTCCACATGCAAATGATATCATACAGTAACTGGAAGAATATTGAATCACTATGCTATACACCTGAAACTAATATTATAAACCAACTATATTTCAATAAACAAAGAACAAATAGACATCCATTCAGGAGGGAAAGCACCTTTTGAAAAAGTTGGGGTAATTTTTCTGCCATACAAAGAAGTGAAGCAGCTATGTGTATGCATGTGTCCCCTCCGCCTTGAACTCCCCTCCCTCCCCGCCCCCATCCCACCCTCTAGGTCATCACAGAGCCCTGAGCCAAGCTCCCTGAGCTGGACAGCAGCTTCCCACTAGCTACCAGCCTTACACACACTAGTGTATATACGTCAATGCTACTCTCTCAGTTCGTCTCACCCTCCCCGTCCCCACCTGGTTCACATGTCTGTTCTCTCTCCTGGCGTCTCTGTTCCTGCCCTGCATACAGGCTCATCTGTACCGTTTTTCTTGATTCCATCCATATACATTAATGTATGCTATTTGTCTTTCTCTTTCTCACTTCACGCTGTATGGCAGACTCTAGGTCCATCCATATCTCTACAAATAACCCAGTCTCGTTTCTTTTCGTGGTGAGTGATAGTCCACCGTGCCTGTGTACCACGTCTTCTCTGCCCATCACGGTTAGGTTGCTTCCATGTGCTGGCGACCGCAAATAGCACTGGAATAAACACTGGGTACTCGTGTCTTTCTGAATTGTTTTCCTCGTGTTATATGCTCAGTAGTGGGATTCTGGATCATGCGGAAGTTCTGTTTTTTACGGAATCTCCGTGCTGTTCTCCGTCGTGGCTGAATCAGTTTACATTCCCACCAACAGCGCAAGAGGGTTGCCTTTTCTCCACACCCTCTCCAGCATTTACTGTTTGCAGACTTCTGATGATGGCCATTCTGATCGGTGGGAGGTGATACCTCGCTGTCGTGTTGATTCCCATGTCTCTGATAATGAGCGATGTTGAGCATCTTTTTCTTCATGCATTTGTTGGCCATCTGTGTGTATTCTTTGGAGAAATGTCTGTTTAGGTCTTCTGCCCATTTTCTGGATTGGGTTGGAAAAGCACCCCTGTGAGTGTGGCAGGACTTAGCTCCATGTGCCCAAGGAACCCTGGGGGAGTGTTGTCTGTCTGTGCATCTGGGTCACAGGCTGGCAGACCTCACTATGGGCTGCAGAACCTGCAGAGCCAGGGAACCTGCCCGGACCCCTCTGGGGGCGCAGGTGTCACCTGGAGAACAGTGACCTGGGCAGATTCACATGCACAGGAGAAAATTCGCAGGTCAGCCTTCACTAGGGAAGAGTCTGGCACTCCAAAAAAGGATCAAAGCGAAAGTAGCAGAAACTACCCCCCAACCCCCCAAACACACACACACACACACACACACACACACAGGGAAACATCTCACAGGGCTGATCTCCCATCACAGAAAAGGAAAGAGCTCAGGGAGTGTCCAGTTAGCCTAGTTCTGCAGGACACTGCTGCAGAACACAGGACACCGCTGTGTCTCTACAGCAGCCTCCACAGTGCTGAGACGGGACCTCCATGAGGAGGGAGAGAAAGGGTACTGGCAAAGAGGCCGATCAACATTTCAAAGGGCGTGAAAGGGATTGCTCTCAACAGGGAACCCAACCACATGCCTCCTTGAGCACCACAGCCAGGAATTTACCTCCTGCGTCCACGGGCACCCTCTGTGCCCCAAGTCCTTGACCCACACTTCCCCCGCTCTCCAGGGGCTCCTTGTGGGACCCTCCCCCTGCAGTGCCCAGGGGAGCCCGGGCTCAGAAAACCGGCTCCCGCTCTGGGCGAAGGCGCCCGCAAACTGGAGCCCTAGCACCACTTTCCAGAAATCCAGAGACAGCTTTCCAGGAGGCAGCCTGGTGGGTTGTCAGAGCAGAGAGACAGAAAAGCTAAGAATTCTCCCACAAGAGGGAGCAAGAAAAGTGGAGTAGGTGTAGGCATAGAAAGAGAAAGATCCAGATAATACACCGCCATCGTTAAAACAGGATACAGGATGCTTGGGGCTGGTGCATGGGGATGATCCAGAGAGATGATATGGGGTGGGAGGTGGGAGGGGATTCAGGATTGGGAGCTCGTATACACCCGTGGTGGATTCATGTCAATGTATGGCAAAACCAATACACTACTGTAAAGTAAAATAAAGTAAAAATAAATTTTTTTAAAAAAGAAAAAAAAAAAAGAATACCCCAGCTGAAGGTAACCAGCAAAGATTGAAGATGTCTGCTACTTCAAATGGGAGAGCGCCAATGGAAAACTACCAAAAAAGCATGAAACATTCAAGAAACACGCCATCACAAAAAGAATATAACCTGTTTCCAATAAGCTACAACATGGATGAACCTGCGGACATGTTACTAGGTGAAACAAGCCTGATAGAAAATGACAAATGCTGAACGGCTCCCCTAAACTACCTACAGTGGTCAGAGCGATAGAGACAGGAAGTAGAGTGGTGATTGCCAGCAACTGTGCAGGAGAAAGGGGAGCTTTTGTCCAATGTGTACAGTTTCGGTTTTGCGAGATGAAAAAAAGTTCTGGAGTTTGGTTGCCCAAAATGTGAATGTTCTTAACGCTTCTGAACTGGACACTTAAAATGGTTACAATGCTAAATGATACATTATGTGTAATTTACTATAATAAACACCATCTGGGAACCACCGCCTGGGGGTAACCTCAGAAGAGTCAAGGGCTGATAACAACACTGCAGGTGTTTCCCAGCCCACCCCCACCCCAGCAGCCCAGGGGTGAGGACTGTCTTCTGTGCTCAGGACTCCCGGCTTTGGTTCTTGGAGAAGTCCCGGCTCCAGCCCTGCATGGCTTATCCTCAGCCTCCCTGACTGACCCAGGTCTCCAGGCTCTGCTCCAAGGATCCAGTAAGTCTCGGGTCAGCCTCTTCTGTGGGAGACTGGGCGCTGAGTTCACATCCTCCCAAAGAGACCTCTGCAACCCCAGAGTGCAGGGAGTCAGCCCAGCTCCAGCCTGAAGGTGGAGAGACCTGTTTTACAGATGAAAGCAGGAGCTGGTGTCTGTGCTGTGTGTGTGTGTGTAAGGAAGGGTGGAGGGAGATTGGATCAGTGCCTTGAGGCTCTAAGACAATTTTCCTGTTGTTCATATGATATTAGAGATCACCCTTATATAAGGTTTATGATGTAGGGTTGGTGATCATGCCCTAGTATAGATTTTATGATTTTAATCTCTTTTTACTGTGGGCCCTTCGAATCTATGGGTTCTTCCTCTTCTGCAGATATTGGGGTAACTGTAAGGGACTTCAACACCCACAGATTTAGGTATATGTAAAGAATAAATGCATGATGACTTACATTCAGTTACTTTTCAGTTTGCTGTGCCCAAGTTTTATTATTTATCATGGGCAGTAATTTTTTTTAATAGTGGTAAAATACACAGAGGGCTTCCCAGGTGGCTCAGTGCTAAAGAATCTGCCTGCCAACGCAGGGGAGGCAGGTTCAAGATCCTTGGTCTGGGAACTAAGGTCCTACATGCCCGCGGCTCCTGAGCCCACAGGGCCTGGAGCCTGCAGGCCACCACTGAAGGGAAGCCCGCAGGGAGCCTGCCACAAACAGTCCGCACGCTGCAATTAGGATCAGGGCTTGCGTGCTAACTCGCAGCAGTAATGTCGGACTCTGTGACCCTGTGAACTCCAACTCTCCAGGCTCCTCTGTTCATGGGATTCTCCAGGCAAGAATACTGAGCAGATCTTCCCCACCCAGGTATCAAACCTGGGTCTCCCGCATTGCAGGCGGGTTCTTTACTGACTGTGCCACCGGGGAAGCCCCTAGGCTCAGAGACAGTCTGGCAATTGAGGCTCAGATGCTCCCCTGAGCTAAGGAGAAGGAGGTAGGGATCTGAGGCCTCAAGGGGGAGGAAGACAACTTACAAGAGGTCAGTGAACAGCTGCTTGCTCCTCTAGGCAGGCAAGTCCTTTTGAGATTAAAAGCTGTTCTCTGGTAATAGCTCTCTTCCTGGAGTAGGTCCCCTAATATAATTATTTTGAGCAGTTAAAGGAGAGACAAAGAACTCCTGAGTCCGCTGGGTCTGGATCGCCTTCAGCTCAAAACAACCCATATCCAAAGTGGGACATTTTGGGGAGATATATTCTCCTCCTCTTCACGTCTCTTCAAGTAACTCTCCCAGTAACTTTGAAATATGTTTGAAATATGTTTGAAATATGTTTAATGTGTGAAGAAACCAAAGTTCAGAGATGGACGACTTGCCCAGTGTGTCCTTATATCACCTGCTCCCCCTCATTCTGTTGCTTCATGGAATTGGACTCCCAAGGCCAAGGGCAGATGGATATATTTTTTTTCTTTTATTGAAGTAAAGTTGATGTCTAATGTTGTATTAATTTCAGCTGTACAGCAAAGTGATTCAGTTATGAATACAGTTTTCATATTTTCAAAAATGTTTATTTGTCTGAGCCAACGCTTAGCTGTGGTATATGGAATCTAGTTCTCTGACCCGGGATGGGACCTGGGCCCCTTGATTTGGAGCGTGGAGTCTTAGCTCCTGGCCCACCAGGGAAGTCCCTCTTTTTCATATTCTTTTCCTATGGTTTATCGCAGGATATTGAGTAGAGTTTCCTGGTCTCCACAGTAGGACTGTGTTGTTTAGGATAACTTTCCTGAGGACTTTGTGTCTCGCCTTCTCAGCAGATCGTACCCTCCTCAGCTGTGTCTAGGATGCTGCGTCCATACGTTCACCAGTTTGTTCAGAAGCTGGTCACGGGCGGCCGCTGGAGCCCATAGAGAAGTCTGACAGTCCCATGGCTCATCTGAACACTCCACATTTTCAATACAGGATCCCACACAGCTCGGAGAACAATGAGAGGGCTGGTGCCTTATGGATGGTGCCAGTAAATAATTTCTCTGAGAGATAAGGACTGATACAGAATGGATTGAGTCAGACGACCTGAAATCTACTGGAATTAAGTTCTCAGCTTAATTCTCACTTATGATCTTACGAATACTGCCGGCTTTGTTATTTGTGTTTCTCCTGGTTCGCAAAATTGTTGTTTCTTCCACAACTGGCCTCTGATAAAATGATGACGTGTAGTTTCATATGAGAACAGTGCCGGTAACCGTGTAACTCTAGATGTTGGGAGAAGCAACAAGAGAGTATTTTCCTGGACCATAGTGGTCATGAATTGCCACCCAACCCGTGGTTGAATTTATGACCGTACCGGAGCCCTGCAGACTGGAAACTGGCACCTGCCATCTACCTCTACAAGGATTAAGTCCGGAGCTGCTGCAGCTGCTGACGTTCAACACCCGCTGAGAGGAGTTTAGGGTGGAGATCAGGAATGAAGCAGTCTGTGCACTGGGGAAACTGGCAGAACAGGCCGTCAGAGAGTTAGAACTTTCAGAAGACTTTTTAAAATTTATTTTCAGTCGCAAGATTGCTTCTTTACAATGTTCTGTTGGTTTCTGCCGTACAACAACGTGCATCAGCCGTAGGTATACATGTGTCCCCTCCCTCTTGAACCTCCCTCTCACCCACCCCCCCCGTCCCACCCCTCTAGGTTGGTTGTCACAGAGCACTGGGTTGAGCTCCCTGTGTTACACAGCAACTTCCCGTTAGCTGTCCATTTTGCACGTGGTAATGTATACGTTTGGGGGCTTACCTGGGGGCTCAGATGGTAAAGAATGCAAGAGACCCAGGTTTGATCCCTGGGTCTGGAAGATCCCCTGGAGAAGAGAATGGCAATCCACTCCAGTCTTCTTGCCTGGAGAATCCCATGAACGAATGAGCCTGGAGGGCTACAGTCCACGGGGTCACAAAGAGTTGGACATGACTGAAGTGACTTAGCACACACAGCGTTTATGTTTCAATGCTATTCTACCAATTTGTCCCACCCGCTCCTTCCTCCACTGTGTCCACAAGTCAGGAGAAGATCTTATGAGCCCCGATTCTTTCATCTTTGCATACGTAGACAAACACTGACATCACTAATGGTGGCACCTGCTTTGGCTGTTGAGGAGAAAACTACAGGTAAAAGTCAAAATGAAGTAGCTGCGGTGCAGACATCCGAGGAAATAGCTAGGTGACGCAGGGTGTGATCTCAGACAAGTGCTTGCATTGCCAAAAACGAGTTTTCTGAGTTGCATCGGACTAGGATGCCACATCCATTCACAGAACAATATCTGCTGGCAGCTAGTAACTGCAACCTTACTTTTTAAAGGTCTCTTTTTGTAGGTAGAACATTTTTAGACAATGAAATTGCTTTGGCCCCTTTAATTTTGTCTCAGGTGGTTTCTCGGAAGCTCTGTGATTAGCAAACTGCTTGAAGCTGCCCTTTGGAACTCAGGGAAGGTCCTGGAGGCTGGAGTCTGCCTACAAGAAACAAGGGACAGAAATAACGCCTAGGAGCCCCATATGGCCCTGAGGCAGGATCTAGGTAAGGCAGAATCCAGGCTGGGCATTTAGAATTTGACTCCTGTTTACATATCCTGAGGAAGGAGGCAGGTGGGCTCTAGGCTAGACATTTACAGCCAGCCTCCTGTTGGCACCTCGAGATAGAAATGACAAGAAGATCGTAAGTAGCTGGACTTTGTCTCCTGTGGACTCTTAAGATAACAATTACAGCAGAGCTAAACTCTATTTGATTCAAAGATCAAGAGGTCACATATTTCCCACCCTTGGGACTGGGGAGACACTGCACATGCCCAGAAAGCCTCCTTGGAGGTGAAAAAGAAGGGGGCACCATCCTGTAATAGGTGATGCCAAGGACACCCTCACAGGGCTCTGGACTAAAATCCATCTTGGAAAGAAGTTGTACATGTGTTTTGGGGAGGATCCTAGGGCAGGGCAGGTGTGGAAAAAGAAACCAGACAATTGGCCAAAGGTGAACAAATCTGGAAGAAGCGCCCTGTGTGAATGACTTAACTGCCCTTTTATGGGGCTCCTCCTCCTCAAGGGAAGGCCCACATCTCTTCTCTCCGGGTGTGCAATTCTGCCTCCCTTTGGTCTGAACTGAACAAGCAATTTCTCTGTGCCTCTGGCTTGTTGGGCTGTGTCTCTAATATACTTTGTACACTTTTTCTTTCTTTGTGTGTGTGTGTGTGTGTTTTTACAGCTTTTGACTCCTTGAGAAACGAATGTATCAACGGGGACGAGAGCCAGAGGAACCTTGTCTCTAACCTGTGGCCCCTGGTGGACCAGCGGCTAGGATTCCTGGTTTTCCCCCAGAAATTGGACCCTGGATTCCTGAGCAGAGAACTAAGCCACCACACACGCCTGACTCTATCCAAGAATGTCTGATGCTGAGACCCAGGATTTCAAGGTAAACTGCAGGTCTCCACAGACTGCTGGCTGGAGACCTCTGAGTTTCTCTCTCTCCCATGAGCACTTGCTTGCTCCCACTCTCTGCTTTGTTCTCCTTCCAAGATCCGCAGGGCTACAGGTGCGCTCAGTGAAGGAGCCCAAGTCATGTTCTTCTCTCTCCTCTCTCCGTCTTTCACTGGCTCTGCAGGAACTACAACTCCCAGCATGCCCTGTGCCCATCCTCTTCAACACTGAGAGCAACGCAAGGGGGATCATAGCTTGGCACCTGCCACTGCCTCCAACAAATTGCTCCCTGCTACACACTGCACTTTTATCTCCCAGGAGTAGAAAAATTACAACCCCCAGCCCCCACAGTCAGTCTTCCCTGTCGTTCTCCCCAAGCAACCCACCAGCAGGCAAATTCTTCTTGTCCTGTGATCTTCTTTACTTGAGAAGTAAAGAATTTACTTGATTTTACTAATTTACTAATTAGAATTTACTCATTTACTTGAGAAGCAAGGTTTCTTTTTCACCTAAGCCTTATGTCCCCTTCAGTTTTACCTTAGACACCAAACAAATGGGGTGATAGACCTGGGGCTATTTCTGCTGTTTTCTCTCCCACTGTGCTCCGTGTGCACAAATCCGCTGTGAGACTGCTCTCAGCACTTGGCCCTCAGGTCCTGAGCCCTGTGGCCTTCTCCCTCGTAGCCACCTCCAGTTCTGCCAGCAGCTCTCCGCCACTCCAGGCTGCGACAGCGCATGCACAGCAAGGGGCACAGCCTACTGAGCTGACCTCACCGCTATGGCAGACGCTCCTCAAGGGGCACCCCGGTGACACTGGCACCGGTTCAAATGTTCCCTCGACACCCCCACTCCACCCCCGCACCTGGGAACCCCTCATGGGAGGGACTGGGTCAACTACAGACTTCTGGTCAGTGAGCAATGGGAGAGTAGAGGACTCTCAAAATTCCACCACGCACAGGATTCGAAGGAAATTCAGAGGGCAGTCTGGGTCTCCCTCAGGGGCCCCCGAGTCGTGTTTCTGGGAGGCTGGGCTTCATTTCTAGGAGTGCTATTCTTGGTTGCCAGTTGTTCAACCTGGGACATTGTCCTTTTTAAGCCAGATGGGCCAAGAAAGGGGAAACTTAGATTTGTTTTCATGATCACTGGTCTTTATTTAAGTTGAAGGATGGAAAATGACCTAAAAAATTAGGTCTCTGGATTATAATATTCTACTATCTTATATAGTTTCTTACAATTAAATCTTTGTTGCCATGGATGGGAAAATAAGCTGATATTAAATGTCCTATTCATTCTAAATGATCCCCTTCTAGTTTTTCCCAGCTCTCGGAGGGGAACCAAGCTTCCCCAAACCTGCAAGTTCCCCTACTGCTTCAGACTCTTTGGATTAAAATTAGACCCCCTTCTTTCCAGAGAAACAGTCTTTGCTGGTACAACATTTTATCAGCCACTTTCCCCCTGTTATCAGGGCCAATTTGAGAACTCTCTGGTCTAAAATTTACCTACGAAACTATGGCTACAGAAAAGAAAGAAGATATTTTATTCTAACAGTGTGTGGCCACAATATTCTCTGGACTCTGGAGAAATGACCCTTAAAGAACAACTCCTGCTAGGAGAACATGATTTTTTCTGCCTATGCCTTGAGACCAGGGCTTTTAGGAACACTTATCTAAGCCATGTCTAAGTTCTGAGACTGAGGATAAAACATGGAAGAATCATTTAAAATTTTTACTTATTACTTATTTTAAAACTTTATAAAAATTTTACATAAATATATTTATTTAAAGAGTAACTGTATTTTACTGTTACTAGTGAGTTTACAAACTAGTGAGTTTCATATTGCAATAGCTGACTCATGGCTAAGTTTAGAAAATGAAACCGTGAGGTCTCTGTCTGGATTGACGTACGTCTCAGCCTTTGCTTTTGGATAGTGTTGCTGATTTGTAAAGGAGCGCTATTAAGTTGGCTTAAAGAAAGCAAATAATTCTAAACACAAGAATGAAGCTAAATACAGGTTCACACACTCTGGGAAATATTCAGCGTTAAACTGATATCTGACCTTAAAGTCTGTTTAAGTTTGTTAATATAGACATATCTTCAGAGTCATCAATATTAAGCATAATAATTTTACTATAGCTGGGTTGCCTGAAAGTCACTAAATTTATGTTACAGCATTTGTTAGCAAGAAAATTGGCTTGGTATAGGATAAAAGTTTTTGAATGAACACTTTCGAAATAATTATGTTTTAGCTTTGCTAGGTTTTAAGAGTTGAGGGTTCTATCTGAAATATATAGGTAAAGCTGCTAGAAACAATAACGGAAGCATTTTAATATGCAACAGGAAAGTAGGATGTGTATTTTCAGTAAAGAAGAGACGAGGAATAAAATCACACTTCATTAAGAGAAGTGCTCCCCCTCGCTTCTCTTCAAGCAACTCTTTCCGTAACTTTGAAACATCTTAAAAGATTCACTTAGGTTTAAGGAACCATATCTCAGAGATAGAGAACTCCCTCCATCTGCCCTCTTACCACCTGTTCCCATCACTCTGTCACTCCATGGAACTGGACTCCCGGGGCCAAGGGCAGATGGACCTTCTTGATGGCTTGCTATGCTGTTTTCTCAGCAGATCTGAGCCTCCTCGATTCTCTAGGATGTTGTGTCAGGATGTTCACCAGTTTGGTCAGAAGCTGGTCCGTAGGCGGCGGCTGGAGCCCAGGGAGGAGTCTGAGAGGGGCAGGGCCCACTGTCTGAACACCATAGACCTGACAGCTCTGGGTGTGAGCGGTACCCTAGGAGCTGGCGTGTACATCGTGGTTGGAGAAGTGGCTGTGTACGAAGCGGGACCAGCAATCGTCATCTGCTTCTTGCTGGCTGGCCTGTCAACTCTTTTGTCCGGGCTCTGCTACGCAGAGTTGGTGGCCCGGGTACCACGCTCCGGTTCTGCGTATCTCTATAGCTACGTCACCATGGGAGAACTGTGTGCCTTCATCATTGGCTGGAACCTCATCCTGTCCTTTGTCATCGGTGAGACGGTGGGGTGGGGGAAGGTGTGGGGCTTAAGATCAGGAAATTCAGAGCGGGTAGTTGAGTCCTCACTGATTCATGAGAACTTCATTAATCCACCTTGGGGGGGGCTTGGGTAACGTGGCAGGAAACCCTTATAACTGTATTCTAGTTAGGTCAGCTCTGCTCTCCTTAAATGACTGAACCAAGAACTGAGCAGGAAAAGGAACTGAAAGGAGTGGGTGATAAGGAGGCATGTCCCCCAGGCCCTTCCCCTCACCATACTGAAGTCTCTGCTCCGCTGTTTCCTTTGTGGGATTTTTGTTTACAATTCGACTTAAATTGTCACCCTCACTTCCCGGTCCTCTAGGTCCCACTTCCCTGTTATAGTTTTTAGCCTCATATTAATCTCCTCCTAACATATTAAATAGTTGACCTGTTTTGTGAATCATCTGAGTCTACTCTGAGCGCCAGGTTGCTTGAGTAACATCCAACTCTTTGCGATCCCATGGACTGTAGCCCACCAGGCTCCTCTGTCCATGGGATTCTCCAGGCAAGAACACTGAAGTGGGTTGCCATTTCCTACCACTGGGGATCTCCCCAACCCAGGGATTGAACCTGCATCTCTTACGTGTCCTGCATTGGCAAGCAGCTTCTTCACCATTAGTGCCGCTTGCGAAGGGTGTATCCTCTCCACTCTATAAAAGAGAACTTTGTAAGATTAGGTATTTTGTCTGTTTTTCACCTCCACCCCCGCCCCCCAGAACATCCCATGGTACGTGATAAGGGTTCAATTTCTCTTTGTCAGTGAGTGTTCTCTTGCTGCTGCAGGCACCGCCAGTGAGGCCAAGGCCTGGAGCATCGCCTTTGACAGTCTCATTGGGAACCACATCTCTCAGGCATTCCAGGGAACTTTCTCTCCATATATGCCCTACTTCCTGGCCAGGCATCCAGACTTTTTTGCCCTGCTCCTGGTGCTGCTGCTCACAGGTGAGACAGGGCTCAGGACAGAATGGAAAGAGTGGGATGTGGAGGGGGAGTTGAGGTGAAGAAAGCTTGGAGTTCCAGAATGGTGGGATAATTCAGTTCAGTCGCTCAGTCGTGTCCAGCTCTTTGCGACCCCATGAAACGCAGCACGCCAGGCCTCCCTATTCATCACCAATTCCCAGAGTTTGCCCAAACTCATGTCCATTGAGTCGGTGATGCCATCCAGCCATCTCATCCTCTGTCATCCCCTTCTCATCCTGCCCTCCATCTTTCCCAGCATCAGGGTCTTTTCCAATGAGTCAGCTCTTCACATCAGGTAGGACTGGAGTGAACTGAGATAGGAGAGACAAGAAGCCAAGATACAAACCATTGGTTTTCACCCTTGGCACTACTGACATTCTGGGCACTACATCATTCTTCAATGTCAGGGAGCTGTCTTATTCATTGTGAATTTTCTTTTCAGTCATTGTCAACTGTTGATTAGCACCCTCAGTCTTTACTTACTAGATAACAGCAATGCCCACCAGCCAAATTATGACAATCGGAATGCCTCAAGATATTGCCAAGTCTCTTCAGAGACAAAATCATTCCCACCTGATAATCATTTACTTTAGGCCTACAAGTTTCGTCCCTGTACTGAGACTGAAGATATTTGTTTATTTGAGCGGAAATTCCCACAAAATAAAATTAATCATTTACCATATCCCCCGGATTTTTTTGCGATATAATTGAGATTGTTATAACAATAACAATCTGTCGCTAAGTCACATCTTTGCGACCCCATGAATTGAGGTACAGCAGGCTTCCCTGCCCTTCACTATCTCCCCGAGTTTGCTCAAACTCATGTCCATTGAGTTGATGATGCCATCCTACCATCTCTGTCATCCCCTTCTCCTCCTGCCTTCAGTCTTTCCCAGCATTAGCATCTTTTCCAATGAGTTGGTTCTTCATATCAGGTGGCCAAACTATTAGAGCTTCAGCTTCAACATCAGTCCTTCCGATGAATATTCAGGGCTGATTTCCTTTAGGACTGACTGGCTTGATCTCGTTGCTGTCCAGGGAGCTCTCAAGAGTCTTCTCCAGCAGCACAGTTTGAAAGCATCAACTCTTTGGTGCTTGGGCTTCTTTATGGTTCAACTCTCACTTTTATACATAACTACTGGAAAAACTGCAACTTTGTTTACAGACCTTTGTTGGCAAAGTGATGTCTCTGCTTTTTAAGGTTCTGTCTAGGCTTGTCGTAGCTTGTCTTAATTGAGATACAATATTACATAATTTTAAGATGTATAAAGTGATGTTGATCGATGCGTTTATTGTGAGACAATCGCCACAATAAGAAATTAGCCATCTTTTGGTAACGATAACCCTGTATGTGAGATGGCAAAAGAGACACAGATGTATAAAACAGACTTTTGGATTCTGTGGAAGAGGGAGAGGGTGGGATGGTTTGGGAGAATGGCATTGAAACATGTATAATATCATGTAAGAAACGAATTGCCAGTCTAGGTACGATGCAGGATACAGGATGCTTGGGGCTGGTGCACTGGGATGACCCAGAGAGATGGTACGGGGAGGGAGGTGGGGGCGGGGAGGAGGTTCAGGATTGGGAACTCATGTACACCCGTGGTGGATTCATGTTGATGTATGGCAAAACCAATACAGTATTGTAAAGTAAAATTTTAAAAAAAAGAAATTAGCCATCTTAATGTGTACCATCCAGTGGCACTTAGTAAACTCACAGTGTCGTGCAAACATCTCCTCCATGCAGCTCCAAACATCTTCATCACTACAGAAGGAACCCCTGTGCCCGCTGAGCAGTCACTGTCTACCTTTCACCCATCCATAAACCCCAGTCTATGACAACCACTAGTTTTCTTTGTATGTCTGCGGATTTAGTTATTGTGGATGCCTCATATTCCATCTTTCCACAGGACTACTGGTTCTGGGACTTCAAGAATCAGTCATGCTTAACAAAGTGTTTGCATTCTTGAACCTTGCTATTCTCATCTTCATCATCGTCTCTGGCTTCATTAAGGGAGACCTGCACAACTGGAACCTCACAGACCAGGACTACACGTTGAACACATCTGCATCCACTGACACCTCGAGGTTAGGGGAGTCCTCTTGGCTGAATAATGTCTATGTGTGTGATACGCACAGCTGGGAACGTGGTGGGGACCAAAGGTATTGGGGCTGATGAATCCCATGGTGGAGTCATGGAGTCCAGGAGTTGTGATAGTAACTGAGGGAAGAAGTAGAGATGGCTGAACTCACCTCACCCATGTTCTTCCTCATTCATTCTCTCATCACAGCTTGGGTCCTCTGGGTGCTGGAGGGTTTACACCTTTTGGCATTGAAGGGATTCTCCATGGAATAGCAACATGCATCTATGCTTTTGATGGCTTTGATGTCATTGCTACTACAGGTAACGTGGTCACTGTGTTTCTTATCAAGGGTCTGGGCAGGTTGGGCTGCCCTTGGGCATAGCGGTTGGAAGAAGTCTAGACTGCGTTTGGAGGTGAAAGGTAATTGGATTTTGTGGTTTCATTCCAGTGTGTTTACTGACCTAATACTCCACCCATCTCGCAGGAGTAGAAGCCAGAAATCCTCGGCTTTCCATCCCCATTAGCATCGTGGTCACGATCTTCATCTGCTTTTTGGTGTATGTTGGTGGCTCAGCAGCACTCACCCTCATGGTGCCCTACTACCAGATTCATCCTGAGAGCCTCCTGCCGCAGGCTTTCCTCGGTGTTGGGTGGGGCCCTCTAAGATGTGTCCTGGCTGCCCTCACCATCTGCGCTCTTTCATCCAGGTCAGTGTCAAAGCTTCTTCTCCACCCTCTGTCAGATTATCAGACATCGTAGCTTCAGACTGAGAAACAGCTTACCCCATGTAGACTAGGGAGCAGAAACCCCAGCCTCTCATGCTTCTCCCCTTCCTCCCATGTGCCCACTTTCTCTCCCAGCCTCCTGGGCACCATGTTCCCTATGTTTCGTGTGATCTACACAATGGCAGAGGATGGGCTCCTTTTCAGGAGACTTGCCCAAATCCATGCCCGCACACGAACTGCCATCTGGACCATCTTGGCTTCTGGAAGTCTTGCAGGTGAATAAACAAAACTTGTTTGATCAGTTTTCTTAACTTGCATATTTCCACTATCTCACTCTCTCCCCCTACCTTGTTTGTGCCCTGATTTTAGCGGTCATGGCACTACTCTTAGAGCTCACTGATCTTGCGGACCTCATGTCAACTGGGACCCTGCTCGCTTACTCCCTGGTGGCCTTTTCTGCGCTTGTCCTCAGGTGAGACTCCACAACACGCTGACTGAGGCTCTTTGACTGGTGGGGACTGATGTGAAGATGATCCTCTTCTGCCTTCACGCTGCCTTCAAAATGACCAACAATCATTAATTTGGGAAAGAGATGGAATCATCTGGGTGATGTTGAATGAATAGGGGATACTATTAATACTGCCTTGGTATTTCTAATTCAGGTATCAGCCAGAACAGAATTTAAGCCAGAATGAGACAGCAGAAGAGGAAATAGATTTTTCTCAGCTGGAAGCAAGACCTTTACAATCTGTACCTGAAGCAGAAAATGCAAGGATTCTGAAGACTCTGTGGTTCCCTCCCAGCACCATCCCCACTCGGAAATCTGGGCGGATTGTCTATGGATGTGCCTTCCTGCTTGGTGAGCAGTGGGGTTTCTCTTTGGCTGTATTCTAAATTTGACAGTATGGGTAGGGTAGTGTGTTTTGGGCAGTTGAGGAGGAATCTTGGAGAGATAATGGCCCTTCCTGAGGTGGGCAGTTTTGAGATGGGTGTGACCCAAGGTCCTGATGTCTTTGTCTTCTGGGTCCAGCCTGTTCTCCTCCTCCTTGACCTTGCAGTTCTCCTGCTGATGGTCCTGAGCGTGATCCTGGCCCTGTTGACCAGCCGTGTATTCTCTGGACTCTCAGTGTACACGACAGTGGCTGTGCTGCTGCTGCTCATCATTGGGGTCACGGCCATCATCCTGAGGCAGCCCCAGAACCCCTCTCCTCTTCACTGCAAGGTAAGTGACCTTATGTATCCAAGCTCTCCACCTTGAGGAATGAAGGCAGCCTGCTCTGACATCTAAATGCTGTAGGCTGGATCAGGAGTTGCTCCCAGAGGGAAGCTGCTAAAACCAACTGACCCTTTCCTGATCCACGCTCAGCGCTTTACACACACAATCTCAGTAGGCACTGAACACACAGCCTGCGTTGAACTGGACTCTTCCTGCCCACGTGGAGTAGGGTCTCCCTTTCAGACGTCTGGGGTGTGTTCAGGGATGAATTGACTTTGTCCCCAGGTCCTTTGTTGGCCCATCCTCCCACTGGTGAGCATCTTTGTCAACGTTTACTTGATGATGCAGATGAACACTAGGACCTGGGTCCAGTTTGGCCTCTGGATGGGGATTGGTGAGTGCCTTTCTTGAAAACTGAGGCCCCTTGAGTGACTGAAGCCAAGTGTCTTCCTGCTACCTCTCCCCTAAACTGTCAGACATGACAGAAAGCAGAGGACACCTGCTGGGCTTTCATTAAGTGAGGAGAGCTCCTACTGTCGCTTCTCACTGTCTCCTCTCCCTACTAGGATCTGTCATATACTTTGGATTTGGGATCCGACACAGCCTGGGGGAGAATGATGATCAACAGCCGCCGGCCTCCAGTCCCCACATGCTTGACGGAAACATCCCTGATGATGAATCTTCTTAACCACAGGACATAGACGCTGTGTGGAATCCCTCCAGACTCAGAAGTATCTTCCAGTTCAAGTGGCACTTTGAGCCTCTATGGAGCCTGAAGGTGAAATGCATTTACAACCATGTGCTTATTGCCAGCAGATATGACTTTACTATTGAATAATTTTGAAGTAGACTTTTCAAAGCAAAATATATATTCAGAAAAGCACATGCTTCATAAGTGAGCCTCAAGGTGAATTTTCACAAAGAAAGTACAACAAAATAACCATCAACCAGAGAAAGCATTAAAATATTAATGGGGGTATAAGAAGCACCTTCTTGTGTCTATTTCCACTGAAAACACAGAGACTGTGGCCTGGGAAGGAAATGCAGGTAAGTATATTTCCTGTCCAGGGTTATACTTTAAACATTAGGACATAAATAGGTTGGAATTAAAAGGAAGGGAACAAACACGTTGTACAAACAGTAACACAAGAATGCTAGAGCAGCTATCTTATTATAGAACAAAGTAGAGTTTAAGAAAAAGAGAATAACAGATAAAGTGGATCATTGAGTAACGATAAAGGGAAACGCTCATTTTAATCTCTTCCTCCAGCTTACTGAGATGTAGTGTAACATCATCCAAATGATCATTTCTCTTTACTCTTCTGTGGTAGAACATTAGAGTTGCACAACAGAGTTGATGAGAAAAAGTTCTTAATTGCAAAAACAACAAGGACACCTGCATTGCTAGAGGAAGGGGAATGGGATGGGGAGTAATAATTGGTTGATAAATGCTTACAGTTGGGTGAAGCTAAAAGATGGAAAACGAACCTGTGAAACAAGATGAAAAGTGGTTGCTGCAGAACAGAATGCTCGAAACTGAGGTCATGGACTTGCATGATGTCCGTGATAATGATATAGAGGGTTGTTTGTGGGAATGAACAACTGAAGTAGAGTAAAAGGGGGATGGAAGTCAAGAAACTAAACAGCAAAATTATCAGGTGGATTAAAGAATAAATGCAGGAAGATTAACAGAATTAGAGATATCACTATCTAGCGAGTTCTAATGAAATTATTGGCTGAGAAATTAATGGGGACTGAAGCTGTCAGGTGAAACTTTGATGGAGGAGGTTGACATCACCTGATTGTCATTCTTCCCTTACTGATGTGGGACACCCAGGTCCTGTGCCACCCGATGAGCTGTGATAAGCAGTACAGAACACTTCCTGGAACATAGCCTTGATGACAAACTGCATCAGAATACAATCAAGCCTCTAGAGCAACTCCCAGCTCAGAGCAGATATAAAGGATAGATTCACATTTCAACTGAAAATGCAATCAGCCAAAACCAGTATGTGGGTAATTCTCCAGGAAAGAAAATGGTGCATTTTTATAACTATTAAATGGTATGGGGAGTTCCCTGGTGGTCCAGTCATTAGGACTCCATTTTTCCCCTGCAGGCTGTGCGAGTTCTGTCCCAAATGGGGGAACTAAGATCCCACAAGCTGCACAGTGCAACCAATAAAATAAGTGATGTGACCCAAATTGGAGATTCATTCATTAATCAAATATGATTACCCATACAGGTATACACTGGGAATATTGCTGGTTGGGTCCAGATGACCCAATTTAAAAAAATGGCAATAAAAGGAGTCATACACAAATTTTTTAGTTTCCCCATGCATATAAAAGTCACGTTTTTAAAAAGTTACATTATGCTATGTTCTACTCCGTGTGCAATAGCATTTTGCTTTTAAAAAAAGTACACCCCTTGATTTAAAAATATTTTTTCTAAAATATGGTAAATATCAATTGATAACACAGTGGTCACAAATCAATTTAAACATGCAATATTTGTAAAAAGTGAAGCATGTGTGTACATGTGAATATGTCTATGCATAGTAAAATATGTATAATTAAATGCATAAAATATGTATCTATATAAGATATACGTATTAAAATATATTTTTAAATGTTCGCGGTTTCTATGAAATTCACTGCATCTAAGTGTCTTGTATTTTTGTGTGCTAAATCTCTCCACCTCTTGGTCTCTTTGTATGCTCTCTGTGTTCTAATCACCTCTTCTTATGAGGATATCAGTCATATTGGGTTAGGGCCAACTCTAATGACCTCATTTAGATTTAGCTACCTCTTTAAGGCCCTCTCACCAAATACAGTCACATTCTGTGGTCCTGGGGGTTAGGGTTTCAACAGAGGAATTTGAGAACGGGGAAATACATTCAACTCACAACACTTTTGACCACCATTTTCTCCCTAGCAGCTGAAACAGTGTCTGAAATGCAGAAAATGGTCAATTATATTCGATGAGCTATATAATAAAAGAATCACATGTACATATAATATTTTATGTGCCCCAAAACAGAGAAAATTTTATTTTTCAGATGATATCAAGGGGAATGAACAGTATTTGCTTGAAATACAATATTTTGTGAAACTAATTAAAATGGAAAATAAGTATTTAAAGCTATGTCTAATCTATGAGCTTTGGGTTTTTTGGTAGTCTTGTGTGAATATGAGAGCTGGACCATAAAGAAGGCTGAGCACCAAAGAATTGAACTTTGGTGATTTTGAACTGTGGTGCTGGAGAAGACTCTTAAGAGTCCCTTGAAGTGAAGTGAAGTTGCTCAGTCATGTCCGACTCTTTGCGACCCCATGGACTGCAGCCCACCAGGCTCTTCTGTCCATGCGATTTTCCAGGCAAGAGTACTGGAGTGGGTTGCCATTTCCTCCTCCAGGGTATCTTCCTGACCCAGGGATCGAACCCAGATCTCCCGCATTGTAGCCAGATGCTTTTACCATCTGAGCCACTAGGGAAGTGAGTCCCTTAGACAGCAAGAAATTCAAGCCAGTCAATCCTAAAGAAAATCATTCATTGGAATATTCATTGGAAGGGCTGGTGCTGAAGCTCAAACTGCAATACTTTGACCACCTGATGCGAAGAACAGACTCATTGGAAAAGACCCTGATGCTGGGAAAGATTGAGGGCAGGAGTAGGAGGGGGTGGCAGAGGGTGAAATGGTTAGACAGCATCACCGACTCAATGGACAGGAGTTTGAGCAAACTCCAGGAGACAGTGAAGGACAGGGATGCCTGGCATGCTGCAGTTCATGGAGTTGCAAAGAGCTGGATATGACTTTGTGGATGAATGTAACAACAAACTCCTAATTGGTGCTGAGCTGGGCTTAAGGGTTCCCCACAATTGAGTGTCTCAGGTCTCAAGCAGATTGTGCAAGTCATGTAAATAAAACTGGGAGGGAGGAGGATTGAGAGTTGGGTCCCTGGTTTTACAGCCCCTCCTTTTCAGGGTTCTTGATGATCAAATGAATCTGTGTCCACAGAAGCAATCAATAAAGAACCTACCATAGGGATAGAAAAAGAATTAATTTGAACCAAACTGAGGGCTATAGTTGGGAAGGCAGCCTCTCAGAGAGCTCTGAGGAACTGCTCTGCTGAAGCATTGTTTCCAGCATCCTCTTACACCTCATCCAAACAAAGCTCACACATCAACATGACAGGGCGAATTCCTTCCAGATTTCAAGAGAGACAGGCCTAGCACACAGACAGCGAGACAGCTCACACACAGTTCAAGACAAACCATAAGAAAAAATGACTTCATACCTCAGTATGTGAATATTTCTCCATCACAAGCAGGCAAAAATCTATATGATCCAGCCATTCTACTTCTGAAAGAGAAAGTGTTAGTCACTCACTTGTGTCTGACTCTTTGCAACCTCATGGACTATATCCCGCCTGGCTCCTCTGTCCCTGGAATTCTCCAGGCAAGAATACTAGAGCAGGTAGCCATTCCCTTCTCCAGGGAATCTTCCTGACCCAGGGATCAAATCTGGGTATTCCCACATTACAGGCAGATTCTTTACTGTCTGAGCCACCAGGGAAGCTCACTCTACTTCCAAGGCTCTACCAACAGAATTGAAAGCACACTCTGGAAGAGGTATTTGTACACTCATTTTCATAGCAGCATTATTCACAAAACGAAAACATGAAACAACCCAAGTGCCCATTGACCAACATATGAATAAGACAATGTGGTAGGTCCAAATAATAGAGTGCTATTTATCCTCAAAAAGGGAGGGCATTCCAACAGATGCTACAACATGAAAGAACTTGGTGGACATTTACTAAGCTAAATTAACCGGACAGGAAATGACAAATATTCTGATTCAACTTAAATGAAGTATCTGGAGTAGTCAGATTCATAGCCACAGAGAAGAGGAGGGTGATTGCCAGGAACTGGGAAAGGAGAAAGGGGGAATTATTGTTGAACGGGAACAGAGTTGAACTTTTGCGAGATGAAAACAGCCCTGGAGTTCGGTTACACCAAATGTGAATGTACTTAACACGACTCAAAATGCAAATATATTTAACACGACTAGACACTTAAAGATGGTTAAAATGGCCAATTTTATGTTATAGGTATTTTGCCACAATGAAAAAAGACCTCTCAGAACCTCCTTCTGAGGGTAACCATGTAAGTGTCAAGAGCTGATAGCAACACTGCTCCCCGCCCGCCCAGCCCCATCTCCACCCCAACAACCCAGGAGTGAGGACCATCTTCTGTGCTCAGGACTCCCACTTCGGTTCTTGGAGAGGTCTCAGCTCCAGCCCCACATGAGTTACCCTCAGCCTCCCTGACTGACCCAGTGCTCCAGGCTCTGCTCCAAGGATCCAGTAAGTCTGGGGTCACCCTCTTCTGTGGGAGACTAGGCTCTGAGTTCACATCCTCCCAAAGAGACCTCTGCAATCCCAGGGTGCAGGGGTCAGCCCAGCTCCAGCCTTAGGGTGGAGAGACCCGTTTTATAGATGAAAGCAGAAGGAAATGAGAACTCAGTTTGTGTGAGTGTGTGTGTGTGTGTGTGTGTGTGTGTGTGTGTGTGAAGAGGTGGTGTGGGGGAGATTGCATTAGTGTCTGGAGTCTCTAGATGTGTTTGTTGAGTGGTGTTCAAACAATAAACATTACACTTAGGTAGAGTTTATGATACGTGGACCCCTGAATTCAGTCTCCTCTATACTGTGGGATCTCCATATTTTCTGGTTCTTCATCTGGGACTTGAACATTCACAGTTTCCTTGGGAAGACTGTGGTGAGTTATGTTACATCAGACGAGCTAGTGTGTGTGTGTGTGTGTGTGTGTGTGTGTGTGTGTGTGTGTGTGTGTATGCTTAGTCGCTCAGTCGTGTCCATCTCTGTGCAACCCCATGCACTGTAGCCTGCCAGGCTACTCTGTCCATGGGCATTCTTCAGGCCAGAATATTGGAGTGGGTTGCCATTTCATCCTCCAGGGGATCTTCCCAACCCAGGAATTAAACCCAGGTCTCCCTCATTGCAGGCAAATTCTTTACTGTCTGAGCCACTAGAGAAGACCAAGAATACTGGAGTGGGTAGCTTGTCCCTCTGCCAGGGGATCTTCCTGACCCAGGAGTTGAACTGACCCAGGAGTTGAACTGGGATCTCCTGTATTGCAGGCAGATTCTTTATCAGCTGAGCTACCAGGGGAGCCCAGAAGCTAGTAAGTAGTACTATAGGTGGATTTGAACCAGGAGAGCTGGTTGAATTCAATACAGAAATCACTATCTTCATCCGCTCAGCTCATACCAAGTAAGCATCTACTGTGCCAAGTTCTGTGTTGGCAGCTTTTGCTTCTGTGGGGCAGAACCCTTCCCTTTCCAGGCTCTTTGCCCAGTCTAATAATCAAGTTGACATAAGTCAGATGAACAAGTTTAATTTGCTATGTATTGGAACCCGATAAAAACTCAAAGGCACAAAGACAGTCAGGCAGGTGAGGCTTATACACTCCACTAAGTGAAGGAAGAAGGGTAGGTAGGAACCTGGGGCTTCAAACAAGAGGAAGAGAACCCACAGGAAAGATGGCAAGAGCCAACACTTGGTGAACAAATGTTTGCTATTCCATGCAGGCAAGTCTTTCTGAGATAAAAATGTATCTTTGGTAATAGCTCTCGTCTAGGTATAGGCCCCTAAACTACATTATCTTGAGCAGTTAAGGGGGGTGGCAAGGAGTTTCAGTCTGCTGGGTCTTCATCGCCTTCAGCTCAAAACTATCCATATTCCAAATGGGCACAACTGAGGGGAGATGCAATCCACTCCACTTTTCCACTAACTCTTAAAAAGTAATTTAAAATTAATGACTGTGCGGCCTCCTTGTTGCTGCGTGTAGGCTTTCTCTAATTGCGGTGATCAGAATTACTCTCTAGTTTTGGTGCGCAGGCTTCTCATTGTGGTGACTTCTCCTGTTGCAGAGGATGGGCTCAAGGCACAGAGGCTCAGTAGTTGAGGCTCGCAGGGTCCAGAGCACAGGCTCAGTAGTCGTGGTGCACTGGTTTAGTTGCCCGTCAGCATGTGGAATCTTCCTGGGCCGTGTCCTCTGCGTTGGCAGGTAGATTCTTAAACACTGTGCCACCAAGGAAGTCCCTTCCAGTAACTTTGAAACTTGTTAAAAGGCTTCTTTATGTTTGAAGAAACCAACGCTCAGAGATGGAGAACTTGCCCGAAGTGTCCTTTCACCACCTGCCCCCCATCACTCCACTGCTCCACGGAATTGGACTCCCGGGGCCAAGGGCCAATGGACATTCTTCATGGCTTGGTGTCTTCCTTCCTCAGCAGATCACAGCTCCTCAACTCCACCCAGGATGCGGTGTCAGGACCCCCGCCAGTGTGGTCAGAAGCTGATCCGCAGGCAGCCCCTGGAGCCCAGGGAGGAATCTGAGATTCTCTTGAGCCGTCATCTGAACATCCTCCACCTGGTGGTCTTGGGTGTGGGCAGCACCCTGGGGGTTGGCGTGTACATCGTGGTTGGAGAGGTGGCTCTGTTCGTCGCTGGACCAGCGATCATCATCTCTTTCTTGGTGGCCGCCCTGTCTTCTGTGTTGTCTGGGCTCTGCTATGCTGAGTTTGGGACACGGATAAAGTGGACCAGTTCTGCGTATCATTATAGCTACATCAGCGTGGGAGAACTGTGGGCTTTCATCGCTGGCTGGAATCTCATACTGTCCTATGTCTTTGGTGAGATGATGGCTGGAGAAAGTGTGGGGTTGAAGACCGGGAAACTAGGAGTGGGATTTGGTCTTCAGTCATTCATGAGCACTTTATCATCCACTTTGTGAGACGAGGAGAGTAATAGTGTTAGGAAAACTCCACAGCTTCATTCTACTCAGCTTTCCCCTGCTTTCCTTAAATGATAGACCAAGAACCCAGAGAAAAGGGAACCATGGGGAGTGAGTGAGAAGGAGGCATGGCCCACAGGCTCATTCCCTCACCATACTGAAGTCTCTGCTCTGCTTTTGCCTTCATGGAGTTTCCATTAGCACTGGATTTAAAATTTTAATCCTTATCTCCCAGACCTCTTGTTCCCTCTTCCCTGTTTTCTTGCATAACATTGATCTCCCACTAAAACACTTAATAATTGACCCAGTTTGTGAATCATCTGGGTCTACCCTCCCCACTTCATGAAAATAAATTGACATTTGATATTTTGTAAGTTTCCTCCCCAGATACATCCCATGGTGCATAGAGGGATTCAATTCACATTTATCAATGAATGTTTCTTCTCCTGCTGCAGCCACTGCAAGTGTGTCCAAGGCCTGGAGCTACACCTTTGATGGCCTGATCGGGAACCACATCTCTCAGGCATTACAGAGAGGCTTCTCTCAGTACATGCCCGACTACCTGGCCCGCTACCCAGACTTCATCGCCCTGGCTGTGGTGCTGCTGCTCACAGGTGAGATAGGGGTCCAGATTAGGATGGGAAGAGAGGGGTGTGGCGGAGGAGCTGAAAGGCTTGGGGTGGCAGAATCACAGGTGATTAGGACTTGGAATAAAGGTCTGGGATATGGCTTCCCTGGTGGCTCAGTGGTAAAGAACCTACTTGCCAATGTAGAAGACGTAGTTTCAACCCCTGGGTCAGGAGGATCCCCTGGAGGAGGAGATGGCAACCCACTCCAGTGTTCTTGCTAGGAAAATCCATGGACAGAGGAGCCTGGTGGACTGCAGTCCATGGGGTCGCAAAGGGTTGGATGCAACTGAGCAACTGAACACACAGGCACAATCCATCCACCAAGAAGGGTCTGGGGTATGAGAGACAGGAAGGCAAGACATAGACTGTTGCTTCCCACTCTTGGAACTACTGACCTTCTAGACCGGAACAGCCTTCAGTATTGGGGGCTGTCCTGTCCATTGTTGCTGTCATCAGTTCCTAAGTCAGGTCCAGCTTTTTGTGACACCATGGACTACAGGCTTCCCTGTCCTTCACCATCTTCCAAAGTTCATTCAAACTCACGTCCATTGAGCCAGTGATGCCATCCAACCATCTCATCCTCTGTTGCCCTCTTCTTTTGCCTTCAATCTTTCCCAGCACCAGGGTCTTTTCCAATGAGTTGGCTCTTCGCATTGTAGGACTTTCTTAATTTATATATCTGACAATTTATCATGGCCAGATATATAGCATTCCTGAACTTTCCTCACTAGATACCATGCCTATTTAGATACTATGCCTGTCTCCCAAGCAGTGACAAATGACAATCAAAATGTCTCCAGACGTTGGCAAGCATCCCTAGGGCACAAAATCAACCCCCATTGAGAATCAATTTACTTGGACAAGTTTCTTCCTCTGTATTGAGACCAAAGGTGTGTTTTTAATTGGGAAATAATTCACATAGCATAAAATTAACCATTCTACTATCTTCAGTTTTATTGAGATATAATTGGCATGCAACATTGTGTAAGTTTAAGGTGTTAGGTGTATATACTGTGAGATGGTTACCATCTCACAATAAAATTAACCTTCTGAAAGTATACAATACCGTGGCACTAAGCACATTCACAACATTGTACAACCATCACCTCCATGTAGTTCCAAACATACACAACAAAGGAACCCCTGCACCCACTGAGCAGTCACTGTCCACCCATGTGTCCCAATCCCACAACCTCCAGCTCCTGGTAAACACCGGTCTGCTTTCTGTCTCCATGGATTTTGTTATTCTGGACATCTCATATTCCGTTTTCCCCACAGGGGCGCTTACTCTGGGAGCGCGTGAGTCGCTTCTGGTTACCAGAGTGTTCACAGGCATCAACGTCTTGGTTCTCATCTTCATCATCCTCTCTGGCTTCTTTAAGGGAGACCTGCACAACTGGAAGCTCACAGAACAGGACTACACATCCATCACACCTGGATCGGGTGGCCTTTCTAGGTTAGGGTGGTACCCTTGACCTTAGTAATGCATGGGCTGAGGGTGCAGAGCTGGGACTAAAAGACCTGGGCTGATGGATCCAAATGTTGGGAGTCTGGAGTCCAGGACTTGTGGTATTAACTGAGGATTCCTGTAGAGGTGGCTGAACACACCTCACCCATGTTCTTCCTCGTTCCTTCTCTCACCATAGCTTGGGTCCTCTGGGCTCTGGAGGATTTGTGCCATTTGGCCTTGGTGGAATTCTCCGTGGAGCAGCGATATGTTTCTATGCACTTGTTGGTTTTGATGCCATTGTCACTAAAGGTAACATGGTCATTGTGTGTCCCATCAAGGGTTTGGGGACACATTGGGCTGCCCCTTGGGCACAGGGGTGGCTAGAAGGTTAGGCTTATTTTCATGGTACAAGAAGGAGAGGAATTTTGTGCTTTCACCCCAGCGTGCTTTCCTGACCCAGAACCTTCATCAATGTTGCAGAGCAAGAAGCCCTAAACCCTCGTCGTTCCATCCCCTGGAGCATCTTGATCACCATCTTCATCTGCTTTCTGGCGTACTCTGGAGTCTCAGCCGCGCTCACCCTCATGGTGCCCTACTACCTGATTCACCCTGAGAGCCCCTTGCCGCAGGCTTTTCTCTACATCGGCTGGGACGTTGCCAGATATGTCGTGGCTGTTACCACCCTCTGTGCTCTCACATCCAGGTCAGTATCATGGTTTTCTCCTCATCTATGGTCAGATGCTCAGGTTGCCAACAATTTGGGATAGAGAGACAAGAGATAAAGACACCTTACACCTGTAGACCAGGGAGCAGAGGCCCCAGTCTGTCTTCGTGTTCCTCTTTTTGCTTCCAGGCTCCAGAGCATCTTCTTCCCCATACCCGTGGTGATCAGGGATATGGCACGTGATGGGCTCCTTTTCCGGAAACTTGCCAGTGTCTTTGTTCACACAGGAACCCCCATCATGGCCATCATGTCTTCTGGAAATATCGCAGGTGGATAATGAAACCCACTCCTTCTTTGATCAACTTCCTTAGCTTGGGTATTTCCTCCAGTTTTTCTCTCCCTCCACCATCTTGTTTTGCCTTCATTCTAGGGCTCTTGGCATTGCTCTTCAAGTTCAGTGACCTTGTGGACCTCATGTCAATTGGGAATTTGCTTGTTTACTCCCTGGTGTCTTTCTCTGTGCTTGTCCTCAGGTGAGACTCCACTGCACCTTGACTGGGTCTCAGACTTGTGGGGATTGATGGGGGAGGTAATCATCTTCTGCCTTCATAAACTGAAGTGAATGAAAGTCGCTCAGTCGTGTCTGACTTTTTGCAACCCCATGGACTTTACAGCCCATGGAATTCTCCAGATCAGAATACTGGAATGTGTAGCCTTCCCCTTCTCCAGGGATCTTCCCAAACCAGGAATCAAACCCAGACCTCAACATTGCAAACACCTTTTAAATGTCTTTTTCTAAATCTGTCTTCAAGCCACCTTCTAAATGCCCTTCTATGCTTAAGGCAAGAGAGAGGTGGAACAGGCTGCCTAATGTTGGATGAGTAAAGGCTGCTGTTAACACTGCCTTAATATCTGTAATTCAGGTACCAACCAGAACAGACTTTAAGCAAGAAGGAGGAAATTGATATTTCAAGACATGAAGCAAGTCCTTCAGAACCTGTACCTGAAGCAAGAACCTCAAGGATTCTGAAGACTCTGTGGTTCCCTAACAGCACCATCCCCACTCTGATATCTGGCCAGATTGTCTATGGATGTACCTCCCTGCTCGGTGAGCAGTGGAATTTCTCTTCGGTCATATTCTGAGACTGATGGGAGGTGGTGGGAGTGTGTATTTTGTCAGTTGAGGAGTCTTGGAAATACGATGGCCCTTCCTGAGGTGGGCAGCCTGGGGGTGAGGGGACGGTGAGCCAAGGTCCTGACATCTTTGGCTTCTTGAGTCAGCCTGTTCTCCACCTTGACCCTTGCAGTTCTCCTGCTGACCATCCTGAGTGTGATCCTGGCCCAGTGGTCCAGCCAGGTGTTCTCTGGAGACCCCGGGCTCACAACAGTGGCTGTGCTGCTGCTGCTGCTCATCACTGGGGTCACAGTCATCATCTGGAGGCAGCCCAAGGACCCAGGTCCTGAGTACTTCAAGGTAGGTGACCTTATGTGCCTAAACTGTTCACCTTGAATGAATGAAGTCTGCAGGCTTTGAAGTCTAAATATCCTTTGCTGCCCTAAAGGATATAAGTTGCTAAAATAAACAGACCCTTCCCTGATCCACACTCAGTGCTTTACATACACAATCTCAGTAGGCACTGAATGCACAGCCTGAAAAGGACTGGAGTCTCCCACCCATGTGGGGTAGGCTCTCCCTTTCAGACGTCTGGGGTGTGTTCAGAAATTAACTGACTCTGCCCACAGGTCCCTGCTCTGCCTGTCCTCCCACTGGTGAGCATCTTTGTGAACGTTTACTTGATGATGTTGATGACTCCGAGGACTTGGACCCAATTTGGCATCTGGAATGCCATTGGTAAGTAGCTTTCTGGGATAAAGAGGCCTCTTGGGTGACTGAACCCAATCCTGTTCCTACCACCGCTCCCCTAAACTGTGTCAGATGCCATAATAGGAGCCCATTTTGCATTTGTAAGTGAGGAGAAGCCCTACTTTCCCTTCTCATTGTCTCATTTCTCTACTAGGATTTCTCATATACTTTGGATATGGGATCCGACACAGCCTGGCAGGGAACAATCATCGATAGCCACCAGCCTCCACCTCCCAGACTTGACAAAAACATCTCTGATGCTGAGCCATCTTAACCACAGGAAGTAGATGCTGTGTGGAATCCCTCTGTGTCCTAAAGGATCTTCTGTTTCAAGGGGCACTGTGAGCCTCTATGGACTGTGAAGGCGGATGCACGTAGACCCTTGTATTTTATTGTTCATGGACACAGTGACTGTAACATTGCATAAATGTTAAATAAACTTTTTAAAATTTTGTCAAGTGCAGCAAGATGAATTTTTACAAAAAACTACAACGTAAGCAGCAACCAGAAGAAATAAAATACTCACCTGCACGTAAGAAACTCCTCCTCCTGCCTCTTTCCAGTAAAAACACCAGGGACTCCCACATGGGAAGGAAATTCAGGTAACAGTATATGTGTCCAGTATTGCACTTGAAATATTAGGACACAAATATATTGGAAGTAAAACGAAAAGAACAGATATATTATGCAAACAGTAACACGAGAAAGCTAGCATGGCTGCATCAACATCAGACAAAGCTGACCTTAAGGAAAAGAGAGTGATAACAGAAAAAGTGGATACTTTCATAATGACAAAGGGATATGCTCATTCGTGCCTTTCCTCTGGCATTATTGAGATATAGTGTCAATAGTGAAAATAATCATTTTTCTTGACTTTTCTGTCTCAGGCTCTTAAAGCTGCACAGTAGAATTAATTAGGAAAAATTCTTAACTGGGAAAAAATCTGCACTGACAGAGGTGGGTCAAGGGTTTGTTGATAAATGTTGGGTGGAACTGAAAAATAGGAAGTGAAACTGAAAAGACAAGTTTGGCTGTTGCAGGACAGAATGCTTGAAATGGAGATTATGAACAATGAAGACAGAGGTTATAATGAAGCAGAGGATTGGTTGTGGGGTTGAGCAACTGAAATAGAGTGAAGGAGGGATGAAAGTCAGGAAACTGAGTAGCGGGCTTCCCTGGTAGCTCAGTGGTAAAGAATCTGCCTGCCAATGCAGGAGACACAGGTTCAATCCCTGGTCCAGCAAGATCCCACACACCATGGAGCAACTAAGCCCCTGGGCCACAACTACTGAGCCTGTGCTCTACTGCCCATGAGTTTCAACTATTGAAGCCTGCATGCCCTAGAACCTGAGCTCTGAAACAAGAAAAACCACCACAATGAGAAGCCTGTGCATGGCAACTACACAAAAGCCCATTTGTCAAAAAGACCCAGAAGAGTCATAAATAAACAAATAAATGAAATTTTTTTAAAAAAAAAGAAATGGAGTAGAAAACTCATGAGATGATATAAAACTAGGTGGAAGATGGGACCTCGCCAGTGGTCCAGCAGTTAAGAATCTACCTGTCAATGCAGGAGACACAGATTCGATCCCTGGTCCGGGAAGAACCCACTTGTCATGGAGCAACTAAGCCTGTGCCACAGCTACTGAGCCTGTGCTCTAGAACCTGGGAGCCATAACTCCTGAAGCTTGAATGCCCTGGAGCCCATGTTCTGCAGCAGAAGAAACCACTGCAATGAGGAGCCTGTGCACCACAACTGGAGAGGAGCCCCTGCTCATCACAACTACAGAAAAGCCCGCGCAGCAACAAAGACCCAGACAGTCAACAATAAACAAAATAATAATTTTAAAAAGAAACTGAGTAGCAAGTTATTAGATGAATTAAAACTAGATGGAACAGGGGACTTGCCCACTGGTCCAGTGGTTAAGAATCCAGCCTCCAATGCAGAATACATGACTTTGATTCCTGGTCAGAGAACTAAGATCCCATATGCTGGTGGGGGGCGGGGGGGGGTGTGACTGAGCCTGCCCACTACAGCTAGAGAGAAGCCTGCCTGCCACAGGGAGAGTCTTCACACCACAATGAAGGACTCCAGGTGCCACAGCTGAGACCTGGAGCAGCCAAATAAGAAAAATAGTAAGTATATTTTTTAAACTAGATGGAGGAGGTTGAACAGAAGTAGGAAAATCACCAAACTGAGAGCCCTGATGAAATTGAAGGCGTAGGATCCAAGTAACGGAGACTGAAACTGTTGGGAAAACTTTGATGGAAGAGGTTGACCTCACCTGATTATCACCCTTCCCTTACTTCCGGGACAACCGGATATCCTGTGCTGTGATAGGCAAGACTCGATGAAAAGCTGTTTCACAATGTAGTCAAGCCTCCAGATCAACCACCAGCTCATAATGGACAGGAGGGATAGATTCACATTTCAAATGAAAGTGCCATTAACTGAAACCAGAATGTGGGTAATTCTCCAGGAAAGAGACTGGTGCATTTTCATAACTATTGAACCAGGGGAATTCCCTGGTGGTCTGGTCATTAGGGCTCCATGCTTCCACTGCAGGGATTTCGGGTTCTGTTCCTTATGGGTGAACTAAGATCCCACAAGCTGCACAGTGCAACCAACAAAATAGAATAAGTGATATGACCCAAACTGGATTTTCATTCATTAATCAAATACTATCACCCATACAGGCATACCTCGGAAATATCTCTAGTTGAGTCCAGGCAACCCAATAAAAAGAACTGGCAATAAACGGAGTCATATACAAATTTTTTAGTTTCCCTGTGCATGTAAAAGGCATGTCATACTACACTCTACTCAGTGTGCAAAAGCATTCTGTAAAAAAATAATGTACATACCTTGATTTTAAAATGTTTTTTAACATGTGGTAAACATTAACTTCAGTGGCCACAAATCTTCAATTAGTAAAAAAAAAAAAAAAAAGAAAGAAAGAAAGAAAAGAACTATTATCTGAAAAAAAAAAAAAGAACTATTATCTGGAAAGCACAAAAAAACAAGTATGGCTGTACTTGTGATTGTATCTGTACATAGTAAGATATGTATAATCAACATGCATAAACTATGTATCTATCTAAGATATTTGTATTAAATGTACATTTTAAAATGTTCTCTGTTTCTATGAAATTCACTACATTTACTGCAGATGGTGACTGCAGCCATGAAATTAAAAGACGCTTACTCCTTTAAAGAAAAGTTATGACCAATCTAGATCATATATTCAAAAGCAGAGACATTACTTTGCCGACTAAGGTCCGGCTAGTCAAGGCTACGGTTTTTCCTGTGGTCATGTATGGATGTGAGAGTTGGACTGTGAAGAAGGCTGAGCACCGAAGAATTGATGCTTTTGAGAGAAGACTCTTGAGAGTCCCTTGGACTGCAAGGAGATCCAACCAGTCCATTCTGAATGAGATCAACACTGGGATTTCTTTGGAAGGAATGATGCTAAAGCTGAACCTCCAGTACTTTGGCCACCTCATGCAAAGAGTTGACTCACTGAAAAAGACTCTGATGCTGGGAGGGATTGGGGGCAGGAGGAGAAGGGGACGACAGAGGATGAGATGGCTGGATGGCATCACTGGCTCAATGGACGTGAGTGTGAGTGAACTCTGGGAGTTGGTAATGGACAGGGAGGCCTGTCGTGCTGCAATTCATGGGTTCGCAAAGAGTCAGACACGACTGAGCGACTGAACTGAACTGAACTGAGGTGTCTTGTATTTGTATTTGCTAAATCTCTCACCTCTTGGTTTCTGTGTATACTCCCTGCATTCTAATTCTCTTCTTATGAAGACATCAGTCACACTGAGTTAGGACCCACTCTAGTGATCTCATTTAAGTTTAATTACCTCTTTAAGGCCCAATGACCAATACATTCACATTCTGTGGTTCCTGGGGATTAGGACTTCAACATATGAATTTGAGAGTAGGGATATGGATTCAGCCCATTACACTTTAGACACTATTTTCTTCCCAGCAGCCAAAATAGTGTCTGGAATTCAGAAAGTGTTCAACTATATTTGATGAGATATGTGACAAAAGAATCACACGTACATAAAATATTTTATGTGCTCCCAAACAGAGAAAAATTTACTTAGCAGTTGTTATCGAGGGGAATGCACAGTATTCATTTTGGAAAAAAAAAATTGTGAAACTAATTGAAAAGGAAAATGAGAGTTTAAAGCTAGGTCTAATCTATGAGCTATGGTTTTTCCAGTAGTCATGTACGAATGTGAGAGCTGGACTATAAAGAAGGCTGAGCACCGAAGAATAGATGCTTTGATGTTGTGGTGCTGGAGAAGACTCTTGAGAGTCACTTGGACTGCAATGAGATCAAACCAGTCCATCCTCAAGGAAACTGAATATTCATTGGAAGGACTTATACTGAAGCTGAAGCTCCAATATTTTGGCCACCTGATGAGAAGAACTGACTCACTAAAAAAGACCCTGCTGCTGGAACAGATTGAAGGCAAAAGGAGAAGGGGGCGACAGAGGATGAGATAGTTAGATAACATCACCGACTCAATGAACATGAATTTGAGCAAACTCAGGGAGATAATGGAGGATAGAGGAGCCTGGTGTCCTGCAGTCTATTGGGTTGCAAAGAGTCTGACACACTTAGCAACTGAATGCAACAACAACAAACTCCTGATTGGTGCCAAGCTGGGCTTGAGTTCCCCACAATTGAGTATCTCAGGCCACATGCAGACTGTGAAAAGCCAAATAGTGTAAATAAAACTGGGAATGAGGAGAACTGAGAGTTCAGTCTCTGGTTTTATAGTCCCTACTTTTCAGGGTTCTTGATAATCAAATAAATTTGTGCCCACAGAAACAATCAATAAAGACAGAAAAAAGTTTAATTTGAACCAAACTGAGCTTTGGAAGGTATGATGCTAAAGCTGAAACTCCAGTACTGTGGCCACCTCATGCAAAGAGTTGACTCATTGGAAAAGACTCTGATGCTGGGAGGGATTGGGGGCAGGAGGAGACGGGGACGACAGAGGATGAGATGGCTGGATGGCATCACTGACTCGATGGATGCGAGTCTGAGTGAACTCCAGGAGTTGGTGATGGACAGGGAGGCCTGGCATGCTGCGACTCATGGGGTCACAAAGAGTCGGACACGACTGAGCGACTGAACTGAACTGAACTGAACTGAGCACTAAGCTCCAGCGCACTAAGCGCAGGCGGCTGCTGTGACTGGGGCACTAAGCGCGGCTGAGAGGAGCCACCCTGCGTCCGAGGTCAGAGGCGGCAGCCGGGAGGAGCCACCCAATGTCCAAGGAGCTGTGGCTGTGGGAGCTCAGGAGGGCCTAGAGAAGCTATCCCAAGTTGAAGGTCAGGAAGGGCGGTGGTGTGGAGATACCCCTCATCCAAGGTAAGAAGCAGCGGCTGCACTTTGCTGGAGCAGCCGTGAAGAGATGTCCTACGCCCAAGGTAAGAGAAACCCAAGTAAGATAGTAGGTGTTGCAAGAGGGCATCAGAGGGCAGACACACTGAAACCATTGAAATATTGTTGTTGAATCACGACGCTGGGATTCTTGGCCCCCAGAGGAGAATTCAATCCGGGGCCAGAGATGAGGCTTGATCGCTCAGAGCTTTTGTGTAATAAAGTTCTATTAAAGTATAAAGGAGATAGAGAAAGCTTCTGACATAGGCATCAGAAGGGGGCAGAAAGAGTACCCGCTTGTTAGTGTTAGCAATGAGTTTATATACTCTCCAATGAATCCAAAGAATGTCTGGAGGTTGTAAAGACCTCACCAGACCTACTCCCATAATTTACATTTTAAGATAACAGAATTAGCCAGAGACTGTCCTCAGGCAGAATATATTATTGTTATATAATGCTTGTAAAGAGCAGGTCCACTCCCATAATTTACAGAATTAGGCAGAAGGTTTAATCCAGAGACTGTCCTCAGGCAGAATACATCATTGTTATATAATCCTAAGGAATGTAGAGAAGGAAAAAAAGTTTGTCCTTTCTTCCTCCTTGAGAATTCCAGACCCCTCTCTCCTTGGGGACCTCTAGACTTCTTATCAACCTGCCTAGGAAACCCAACGTCCAAGGAGCTGTGGCTGCGGGGGCGCAGGAGGGCCTAGAGGAGCTATCCCACATTGAAGGTCAGGAAGGGCAGTGGTGTGGAGATACCCCTCATCCAAGGTAAGGAGCAGCGGCTGCGCTTTGCTGGAGCAGCCTTGAAGAGATGCCTCACGCCCAAGGTAAGAGAAACCCAAGGAAGATGGTAGGTGGTGCAAGAGGGCATCAGAGGGCAGACACACTGAAACCATACTCACAGAAAACTAGTCAATCTAATCACATTAGGACCACAGCCTTGCCTAGCTCAATGAAACTAAGCCATGCCATGGGGCAACCCAAGACAGGTGGGTCATGGTGGAGAAGTCTGACAGAATGTGGTCCACTGAAGAAGGGAATGGCAAACCACTTCAGTATTCTTGCCTTGAGAACCCCATGAACAGTGTGAAAAGGCAAAATGATAGGATACTGAAAGAGGAACTCCCCAGGTCAGAAGGTGCCCAGTATGCTACTGGAGATCCATGGAGAAATAACTCCAGAAAGAATGAAGGGCTGGAGCCAAAGCAAAAACAATACCCAGTTGTGGATGTGACTGGTGATAGAAGCAAGGTCTGATGCAGTAAAGAGCAACATTGCATAGCAACCTGGAATGTCAGGTCCATGAATCAAGGCAAATTGGAAGGGGTCAAACAAGAGATGGCAAGAGTGAACGTTGACATTCTAAGAATCAGAGAACTAAAATGGACTGGAATGGGTGAATTTAAATCAGATGACCATTATATCTACTACTGCGGGCAGGAATCCCTGAGAGGGAATGGAGTAGCCATCATGGTCAACAAAGGAGTCCAAAATGCAGTACTTGGATGCAATCTCAAAAACGACAGAATGATCTCTGTTCATTTCCAAGGCAAACCAGTCAATATCACAATAATCCAAGTCTATGCCCCAACCAGTAACGCTGAAGAAGCTGATGTTGAACAGTTCTATGAAGACCTACAAGACCTTTTAGAACTAAAACCCAAAAAAGATGTCGTTTTCATTATAGGGGACTGGAATGCAAAACTAGGAAGTCAAGGAGCACCTGGAGTAACAAGCAAATTTGGCCTTGGAATGCGGAATGAAGCAGGGCAAAGATCAATAGAGTTTTGCCAAGAAACTGCACGGGTCATAGCAAACACCCTCTTCCAACAACACAAGAGAAGACTCTACACATGGACATCACCAGATGGTCAACACTGAAATCAGATTGATTATATTCTTTGCAGCCAAAGATGGAGAAGCTCTATACAGTCAACCAAAACAAGACCAGGAGCTGACTGTGGCTCAGATCATGAACTCCTTATTGCCAAATTCAGACTTAAATTGAAGAAAGTAGGGGAAACCACTAGACCATTCAGGTATGACCTAAATCAAATCCCTTATGATTATACAGTGGAAGTGAGAAATAGATTTAAGGGCCTAGATCTGATAGATAGAGTGCCTGATGAACTATGGAGTGAGGTTCGTGACATTGTACAGGAGACAGGGATCAAGACCATCCCCATGAAAAAGAAATGCAAAAAAGCAAAATGGCTGTCTGGGGAGGCCTTACAAATAGCTGTGAAAAGAAGAGAAGCAAAAAGCAAAGGAGAAAAGGAAAGATATAAGCATCTGAATGCAGAGTTCCAAAGAATAGCAAGAAGTGATAAGAAAGCCTTCTTCAGCGATCAGTGCAAAGAAATAGAGGAAAAGAACAGAATGGGAAAGACTAGAGATCTCTTCAAGAAAATTAGAGATACCAAGGGAACATTTCATGCAAAGATGGGCTTGATAAAGGACACAAATGGTATGGACCTAATAGAAGCAGAAGATATTAAGAAGAGGTGGCAAGAATACACAGAAGAACTGTACAAAAAGATCTTCATAACCTGGATAATCATGATGGTGTTATCACTCATCTAGAACCAGACATCCTGGAATGTGAAGTCTAGTGGGCCTTAGAAAACATCACTAGGAACAAAGCTAGTGGAGGTGCTGGAATTCCAGTTGAGCTATTTCAAATCCTGAAAGATGATGCTGTGAAAGCGCTACACTCAATGTGCCAGCAAATTTGGAAAACTCAGCAGTGGCCACAGGACTGGAAAAGGTCAGTTTTCATTCCAATCCCAAAGAAAGGCAATGTCAAAGAATGCTCAAACTACCACACAATTGCACTCATCTCACACGCTAGTAAAGTAATGCTCAAAATTCTCCAAGCCAGGCTTCAGCAATACGTGAACCGTGAACTCCCTGATGTCTAACCTGGTTTTGGAAAAGGCAGAGGAACCAGAGATCAAATTGCCAACATCCGCTGGATCATGGAAAAGCAAGAGAGTTCCAGAAAAACATCTATTTCTGCTTTATTGACTATGCCAAAGCCTTTGACTGTGTGGATGACAATCAACTGTGGAAAATTCTTCAAGAGATGGGAATACCAGACCACCTGACCTGCCTCTTGAGAACCCTGTATGCAGGGCAGGAAGCAACAGTTAGAACTGGACATGGAACAACAGACTGGTTCCAAATAGGAAAAGGAGTATGTCAAGGCTGTATATTGTCCCCCTGCTTATTTAACTTCTATGCAGAGCACATCATGAGAAATGCTGGACTGGAAAAAACACAAGCTGGAATCAAGATTGGTGGGGGAAATATCAATAACCTCAGATATGCAGATGACACCACCCTTATGGCAGAAAGTGAAGAGGAGCTAAAAGCCTCTTGATGAAAGTGAAAGAGGAGAGTGAAAAAGTTGGCTTAAAGATCAACATTCAGAAAACAAAGATCATGGCATCTGGTCCCATCACTTCATGGGAAATAGATGGAGAAACATTGGAAACAGTGTCAGACTTTATTTTTTGGGCTCTAAAATCACTGCAGATGGTGATTGCAGCCATGAAATAAAAGGTGCTTACTCCTTGAAAGAAAAGTTATGACCAACCTTGATAGCATATTCAAAAGCAGAGACATTACTGTGCCGACTAAGGTCCTTCTAGTCAAGGCTATGGTTTTCCAGTGGTCATGTAAGGATGTGAGAGTTGGACTGTGAAGAAAGCTGAGCACCGAAGAATTGATGCTTTTGAACTGTGGTGTTGGAGAAGACTCTTGAGAGTCCCTTGGACTGCAAGGAGATCCAACCAGTCCATTCTGAAGGAGATCAGCCCTGGGACTTCTTTGGAAGGAATGATGCTAAAGCTGAAACTCAAGCACTTTGGCCACCTCATGCGAAGAGTTGACTCATTGGAAAAGACTCTGATGCTGGGAGGGATTGGGGGCAGCAGGAGAAGGGGACGACCGAGGATGAGATGGCTGGATGGCATCACTGACTCGATGGGCATGGGTCTGAGTGAACTCCAGGTGTTGGTGATGGACAGGGAGGCCTGGCGTGCTGCGGTTCATGGGGTTGCAAAGAGTCGGACATGACTGAGCGACTGAACTGAACTGAGCTGAGAACTATAGTTGGAAAGGCAGCCTCTCAGAGAGCTCTGAGAAAATGCTCTGCTGAAGCATCATTTCCAGCATCATCTTACACCTCATCCAAACAAAGAACACACATCGACACAACACGGTGTACTCCTTCAGGGTCTCAAGAGAGACAGACTTAGTACATAAACAGTTAGACAGCAGCTCTCTGCTCTCTGGTGCCAGGGAAGGGAATTTTATCTTGGAGGGAATGTTAATATAGGTGCCATGAGAAGGGAGTTATCCATCCTTATCTTCAAAACAGACACTCTTTATCTCAATGATTAAAGCAGATAAGCTGTGAGGGTTTAGTTCACACAAAGTTTAGGCTGAACCATGTTAAACCAAAATGACTTCCCCATTCCTCAGTATGTGAACGTTTTCTCCATCAGGAGCAGATAAAAATCTTAGAACTGTATGATCCAGCTATTCTACTTCTGAGGCTATACCCAAAAGAATTGAAAGCATATTCTGGAAGAAATATTTGTACACTCATTTTCATAGCAGCATTATTCACAAATCTAGAACATGAAAGCAACCCAGGTGCCCACTGACCAACAAATGGATAAGCCAATGTAGTAGACACATAGAGTAGAGTATTCTTCAGCATTGAAAAGGAAGAAAATTCCAACACATGCTACAACATGGAGGAAACTTGTGGACATTTTACTACGTGAAATAAGCCTGACAGGAAAAGGCACGTATTCTATGATCCCACTTAGATAAAGGACCTAGTGTTGTCAGATTAATAGATAGAAACAGAAAGTAGAATGGTGATTGACATGAACTGGTGGAGGAGAAAGGGGAATTGTTGAATGGGTACAGAGTTGAAGTCTTGCAAGATGAAAACAGTCTTGGAGTTCAGTTGCACAAAATGTGAATGCACTTAACACAAGTGAACTGAACACTTAAAAACAGTTAAAATGGTAATGTGTATGTTATAGGTATTTTACCATAATAATAATATTTTTAAGAACCTCTCAGAACTCCCCCCGATGGTAACCACAGAAGAGTCAAGAGCTGATAAAAACACACAGATGCTCCCCGCCCACCCAGCCCCGTCTCCACCCCAACAACCCAGGGGTGAGGACTGTCTTCGTGCTCAGGACTCCCTGCTGCGGTTCTTGGAGATGTTTCAGCTCCATCCCCGCACAGCTTAACCTCAGCCTCCCTGACTGACCCAGTGCACCAGGCTCTGCTCCAAGGTTCCAGTAAGTCTGGGGTCACCCTCTTCTGTGGGAGACTGGGTGCTAAGTTCACATCCTCCCAAAGAGACCTCTGCAACCCCAGAGTGAGGAGGGTCAGCCCGGCTCCAGCCTGAGGGTGGAGAGACCCATTTTACAGATGAAAGCAGAAGGAAATGAGAACTCAACTTGTGTGTGTGTGTGTGTGTGTGTGTGTGTGTGAAGAGGTGGTGTGGGGGAGACTGCATTAGTGTCTGGAGTCTCTAGATGTGTTTGTTGAGTGGTGTTCAAACAATAAACATTACACTTACATAGAGTTTATGTTATGTGGACCCCTGGATTGAGTCTCCTCTATACTGTGGGATCTCTGTTTTCTGATTCTCCATCTGGGACTTGAACATTTGCAGATTCCTTGGGAAGACTATGGTGATTTATATTAAATCACTTGGTGTTTATTACACCCAGCAAGCCTGTGAAGCCAGCTCTATTATTTATTATTGGGCAGCAATTTTTTTTTAAATCGTGGTAAAATGCACATAACATAAAATTTGCTATTCCAACCTTCTTTAAGTGTACAGTTCCACACTATTCAGTCTATTGTCTGTCAAAACTGCTTGCCACTCAAAAGTTAATAGTTAATAGTCAAGAGAATAAGTTGGTAGAAAGGGAAGTTTGCTTTATTCTGGCAGCTGACAACTGGAGTAGTGGGACAGGGTGGGGAGAGAGTCCAAAGGCTGACTCCTCAACTGACCATCAATGGGCAAGGGCTTTAGAGGAAAGTAAGGGTATATGGCTGGAGAAGGCAACGGGACCCCACTCCAGTACTCTCGCCTGGAAAAATCCCATGGACGAAGGAGCCTGGTAGGCTGCAGTCCATGGGGTCGCTAAGAGTCGGACATGACTGAGCAACTTCACTTTCACTTTTCACTTTCATGCATTGGAGAAGGAAATGGCAACCCGCTCCACTGTTCTTGCCTGGAGAATCACAGGGACAGTGGAGCCTGATGGGCTGCTGTCTATGGGGTCACACAGAGTCGGACATGACTGAAGCGACTTAGCAGCAGCAGCAGTAGCAAGGGTATATGGCAGAAAGTGAAGAGGAACTAAAAACCTTCTGATGAAAGTGAAGGAGGAGAGTGAAAAAGTTGACTTAAAGCTCAAAATTCAGGAAAGTAAGATCATGGTATCCGGTCCCATCACTTCATGGGAAATAGATGGAGAAACAGTGGAAACAGTGTCAGACTTTATTTGGGTGGGGGGGGGGGGCTCCAAAATCACTGCAGATGGTGATTGCAGCCATGAAATTAAAAGACACTTACTCCTTGGAGGGAAAGTTATGACCAGCCTAGACAGCATATTTAAAAGCAGAGACATTACTTCGCCAACAAAGGTCCGTCTAGTCAAGGCTATGGTTTTTCCAGTAGTCATGTAAGGATGTGAGCGTTGGACTGTGAAGAAAGCTGAGCACAGAAGAATTGATGCTTTTGAACTGCAGTGTTGGAGAAGACTCTTGAGAGTCCCTTGGACTGCAAGAAGATCCAACCAGTCCATTCTAAAGGAGATCAGTCCTGGGTGTTTATTGGAAGGACCGATGTTGAAGCTGAAACTCCAATACTTTGGCCATCTGATGCGAAGAGTTGACTCACTGGAAAAGACCTTAATGCTGGGAAGGATTGAGGGCAGGAGGAGAAGGGGACAACAGAGAATGAGATGGCTGGATGGCATCACTGACTCGATGGACGTGAGTCTGAGTGAACTCCTGGAGTTGGTGATGGTCAGGGAGGCCTGGAGTGCTGCGATTCATGGGGTTGCAAAGAGTCAGACACGACTGAGCGACTGAACTGAACTGAACTGAACTGAACAGAAGGGTATATAGATGGAGGAAGAGAGTTACGTACAGAAACAACACAGTCAACTCTGACCAACATCCTGAAATTGGTTATGGGGTGGCCCGACCAGCATCATCCTGATTGTTTTGAGTACAGTTAATCTTTAGTTCCAGAGTTGATTAGTTCCTATTTTTTGAGAACAGATCTCAGAATTTTGGCAGGTTATGTCGTGGCTACAGTCTGGTCATCCTGTAGTTAACATCTCCACCCTGGGGTTTCAGTACCTATAAGACAGCTCACCGAATATGGCTCAGAATATTATCTATGGACCTTGAGAAGAAAGTAAAAGTCCTTGACTTTGCTTAGGGACTAAACTATTATTATTTTGTCCTCTTTGTTTACTTTCCTTGGTTTCTGTATTTTCTCACTTCTCTGTTATTCTGTGGCTAAAATTGTTCTACAGACAAAAGACAGATAGAGGAATAGGAGGTGGCGGGGAGAAGGACTCTAGGATTCTCATCCATTTTTTATTTACATTGTTATGCAACCAATCTCCATAGCTTTTTTCATCCTGTAAAACTGAAACTGTGCCCCCATTTAACACCCCATTTCCCCCTTCATCCCAGCCTCTGGAGAACCATGATTCAGAACTTTTTATCTCTATAATTTGACAACTCCATGTAATTCAAGGAAGTGAAATCACATAATATTTGTCTTCTTGTTACTGGCTTGTGTTACTTAGCATAGTGTCCTCAAGGTTCTCCATGTTGCAGGTTGTGTCAGAATATCTTGCTTTTTTAAGGCTGAATACTATTCCACTGGTAGTACAGACTACATTGTATATATCTATTTCTTCATTAATGGACATTGGGGCTACGTCCATCTTTCAGCTTTTGTAAATAATGTTGCTGTGAATGTGGGTGTACAAATTTCTCTTTGAGACATTATTTTCAGTTCCTTTGGGTGTATACCCATAAGTGAAATTAGCTGGATCATATGGCAATTCCACTTTTAATTTTCTGAGGAACCATCATACTTTATCTACAGCAACTGCAGCATTTTACATTCCTACTCACAGTGCACAAGGTTTCAGTAGAGAGCATTCGAACAGAAAGAAACATAGGTCTGGAGAAATATATGATTTGTTCAAAGGCATAAGTGTGATCATGGAGCCAAATTCCGATCAGTTGCCTAGCTTTTTGAATGCTTGCTCTTAACAAAAATGATAAACTTGGACTTTGGAGTGTCAGGGGTGGAAGTCTTGCAGAGCCATATAGTGAGGAGACATTTCATGCCCCAAAGGAGCAGGAAACAGAGTCCTTTCATTTATGATTCAGAACGCAGGTTAGTCCCCCACTCCTTGAAGGCACTTGGGAGACCACTCAAGTTTGATGCTTTAACTGAGCTGGGCTAGAGTCTGTGCCTCCTATAGATTCCATCTCCTTCTGCCTCAGAGCAGAGATCCTATTCCTTTTCCCTCTGCAAGTAATGGAACAGAAATTTACCAGGTTTCAGAATCCTTGGTGAAGAAATGTATGGAGTCTGAGCACTCTGATCAGCAAGTTCCTGAAAGGGTCACCTTACTCAGATCAAGGAAGGGAGTAAACAATGACAATATTATTCACTGTTTTATACAGGAAAAGAAGACAAAGATTGTACATAGTTTGTGCAAAATAAGACAAGCTAGTATGTAGTATAGCTGGATTTGAACCAACATAGCTGGTTGATTTCAATCTGAAGATGAGCCTCTTCATCCACTCGACTCATGCCAATTAAGCAGTTGCTGTGTCAGGTCCTGTGTTGGAAACTTTTGCTTCTGTGGGACAGGAAGCTTTTCTTTCCAGGTTCTTTGCCCAGTCTAATAAGTAAGTCAGCAAAAGTCAGATGAACAAGTTTAATTTGCTGTGTATTGGAGTCCAGTAAAAACTCTAAGCCACAATAACAGTCAGGCAGTTGAGGCTTATACACTTCCCTGAGCTAAAGAGTAGGGAGAAAGAATCTGGGGCTTCAAGGGGAAGAGAGCCTACAGGAAAGATAGGAAGAGCAAATGCTTGGTGAACAAAAGTTTGCTGTGCAATGCAGACAAGTCTTTCTGAGATAAAAATTTATCTCTGGTAATAACTCTCCTCCTAAACTACATTATTTTGAGCAGTTAAGGGTTGGGAGTGGGGGCAAGAAGCTTCTGAGTTTGCTGGGTCTTCATTGCCTTCAGCTCAAAACTAACCATCTTCCAAAGGCGCAAAATTGCAGGGGAGACATAATCCATTCTACCTCACTTCTCTTTAGACAACCTTTCCAGTAACTTATAAAAAACAAATTAATTAATTAGTGGCTGCACTGGGTCTTTATTTTCATGAGCAGGCTTTCTCTACTTGTGGTGAGCAGGGGCTACTCTTTAGTTCTGGTGCGGGGGCTTCTCATTGCCGTGGCTCCTCTTGTTGTGGAGCACAGGCTCTGAGCACAGGCTCAGTAGTAGTGGTGCACTGGTTTAGTTGCCCCTCGGCATGTGGAATCTTCCTGGGCCAAGGATTGAACCCGTGTCCTCTGCGCTGGCAAGTAGATTCTTAAACACTGTGCCACCAAGAAAGTCCCCTCTAGTAACTCTGAAACTTGTTAAAAGGCTTCTTTTTGTTTGAAGAAACCAACGCTCAGAGATGGAGAACTTGCCCCAAGTATCCTTTCACCATCTGCCCCCCCCCCCCCATCACTCCATTGCTCCACGGAATTGGATTCCCGGGGCCAAGAGTGAATGGACATTCATGGCTTGGCATCTTCCTTTCTCAGCAGATCACAGCTCCTCAATTCCACCCAGGATGCGGTGTCAGGACCCCCGCCAGTGTGGTCAGAAGCTGGTCCGCAGACAGCCACTGAAGCCCAGGGAGGGGTCTGGGATTCCCATGACCCATCATCTGAACATCCTCCACCTGGTGGTCTTGGGTGTGGGCAGCACCCTGGGTGTTGGCGTGTACCTTGTGGTTGGTGTAGTGGCCCTGTTTGTTGCTGGACCAGCGATCATCATCTCCTTCTTGGTGGCTGCCCTGTCTTCTGTGTTGTCTGGACTCTGCTATGCCGAGATTGGGACACGGATATTGTGGACCGGTTCTGTGTATCGCTACAGCTACATCAGCGTGGGAGAACTGTGGGCCTTCATCACTGGCTGGAACCTCATACTATCCTATATTGTTGGTGAGATGATGGCTGGACAGGATGCGGGGGTTGAGACCAGAAATTCAGAGTCGGGATTTGGCCTTCAGTCATTCATGAGCACTCTGTCATCCACTTAGAGAGGTGAGGAGAGTAACAGTGTCAGGAAAACTCCACAGCTTCATTCTACTCAGCTCTCTCTCTCTCCCTTTCCTCCTCCAGAGGAAAGGAAACTGTAGGGAGTGGGTGAGAAGGAGACATGTTCCATAGGCTCATCCCCTCACCATATTGAAGTCTCTGCTCAGCTGTTGACTTCATGGAGTTTCCGTTAACACTGGATTTAAATTTTTAGTCCTTTATCTCCCAGACCTCTTGTTCCCTCTTCCTTGTTTTCTTGCATAACATTGATGTCTCACCATAATATCAAATTGTTGACCTATTTTGGAATCACCTGGGTTTACTCTCCCCACCTCATGAAAAGAAACTCTTTGAGATTTGGTGTTTTGTATTTTTCCTCCCCAAAATACATACCATGGTACACGAAGGGATTCAATTCATGTGACCAATGACTGTTCCTTCTTCTGCTCCTGCAGCCTGTGCAAGTGTGGCCAAGGCCTGGAGCTCCACCTTTGACAGCCTGATTGGGAACCACATCTCTCAGGCATTACAGAAAATTTTTTTTCAGTACATGCCTGACTACCTAGCGACCTACCCAGACTTTGTTGCCCTGGCTGTGGTGCTGCTGTTCACAGGTGAGACAGGGGTCAGAGTTAAGATGAGAAGAGTGGGGTGTGGAGGGGGAACTGGGGTGGGAAAGGCTTGGGGTGGCAGAATAGTGGGGGATTAGGACTGAAAAGAAGGGTCTTGGGTATGGCTTCCCTGGTGACTCAGTGGTAAAGAAACTGTCTGCCTATACAGGAGTCACATGTTCAATCCCTATGTGGGGAAGATCCTCTGGAGGAGGAAATGGCAACCCACTCCAGTATTCTTGCCTGGAAAACCCCATGGACAGAGAAGCCTGGTGGTCTATGGTCCATGGGATCACAAAGAGTTGGACACAACTCAGCAGCTGAGAACACACGCACAACCCATCCTCCAAGAAAGGTCTGGGTATGAGAGAAAGGAAGGCAAGAGATAAAGTATTGTTTTCCATCCTTGGCAGTACTGACCTCCTAGGCTGGAATATCCTTTGGTGTTGGGGGCTGTGTTGTCCATTGTTATTGTTGTTCAGTCCCTAAGTCATGTTCGAGTCTTGGCGACCCCATGGACTGCAACAAGCCAGGCTCCTCTGTCCTCCACTATCTCCTGGAGTTTTGCTCAAACTCATGTCCATTGAGTCGGTGAAGCTATCTAACCATCTCATCCTCTGCCACCCTCTACTCCCTTTGCCTTCAATCTTTCCCAGCATCAGGGTCTTTTCCACAGAGTTGGCTCTTTGAACTGTAGGATTTTCTTAATTTTTATCATTGTCAGATAAGTAGCATTCCAGGCTTTCCTCACTAGACACCAGTTATGCCTGTCTTCCAAACTGTGACAATCCAATATTTGTCTCTAGACATTGGTAAATGTCCCTTGGGGCACAAAATCAACCTCAGCGTGGAGTCATTTGCTTGGACAAGTTCTTTCTGCTCTTTTAAGACTAAAGATGTAATTTTAGTTGGGAGATAGCTCACATAGCATAAAACTAACAATTGTACTATTTTTCCTCAATTTTATTGAGATGTAATTGACATACAACACTGTATAAGACTAAGGTGTTCAGTGTGTATATTGTGAGATGATGGCCACAATAAGAAATTAACCACCTTAAAATATACAATTCCGTGACGCTTAGTACGTTCACAACATTGCACAACCATCACCTCCATGTAGTTCCAAACATGTCCATCACAACAAAGGAAACACTGCACCCACTGAACAGTCACTGTCCATCCATCTGCCCCACTCACACAACCCCCAGCCCCTGTTAACCACCAGTCTGTGTTCTGTCTCTATAGATTTAGTTATTTTGGATGTCTCATATTCCATCTTTCCTGCAGGGGCACTTGTTCTGGGAGCTCGCCAGTCAGCCCTGATTACCAAAGTGTTCACAGGCATCAACGTCTTGGTTCTCCTCTTCTTCATGCTCTCTGGCTTCATTAAGGGAGACCTGCACAACTGGGAGCTCACAGAACAGGACTACAAATCCATCACACCTGGATCGGGTGGCATTTCTCGGTTAGGGTGATACCCTTGACCTTAGTAACGCATGGGCTGAGGGTGCAGAGCTGGGACTAAAAGGCCTGGGCTGATGGATCCAAATGTTGGGAGTCTGGAGCCCAGGACTTGTGGTATTAACTGAGGATTCCCGTAGAGACGGCTGAACACAATTCACCCATGTTCTTCCTCCTTCCTTCTCTCACCATAGCTTGGGTCCTCTGGGTTTTGGAGGATTTGTGCCATTTGGCCTTGATGGAATTCTCCGCGGAGCAGCTACATGATTCTATGCACTCGTTGGTTTTGATGTCATTGTCACTAAAGGTAACATGATCATTGTGTGTCCCATCAGGGGTTTGGGAACAGATTGGGCTGCCCCTTGGGCACAGGGGTGGGTAGAAGGTTAGGCTTATTTTCATGGTACAAGAAGGAGAGGGATTTTGTGCTTTCACCCCAGTGTGCTTTTCTGACATAGTACTTCCATCACTGTTGCAGGGCAAGCAGCCCTGAACCCTCGTCGTTCCATCCCCTGGAGCATCTTGATCACCATCTTCATCTGCTTTCTGGCGTACTCTGGAGTCTCAGCCGCGCTCACCCTCATGGTGCCCTACTACCTGATTCACCCTGAGAGCCCCTTGCCGCAGGCTTTGCTCTACATCGGCTGGGACGTTGCCAGATATGTCGTGGCTGTTACCACCCTCTGTGCTCTCACATCCAGGTCAGTATCATGGTCTTCTCCCCATCTACGGTCAGATCTCAGGTTGCCAACAATTTGGTATAGAGAGACAAGAGATAAAGACACCTTACACCTGTAGACCAGGGAGCAGAGGCCCCAGTCTGTCTTCGTGTTCCTCTTTTTGCTTCCAGGCTCCAGAGCATCTTCTTCCCCATACCCGAGGTGATCAGGGATATGGCACGTGATGGACTCCTTTTCCAGAGACTTGCCAATGTCTTTGCTCACACAAGAACCCCCATCATGGCCATCATGTCTTCTGGCAATCTTGCAGGTGAATAACAAACCCACTCCTTCTTTGATCAATTCCTTTAGCTTGAGTACTTCCTCCAGTTTCTCACCCCCTCCACCATCTCCCCCCTCCACCAACTTGTTTTGCCTTCATTCTAGGGCTCTTGGCATTGCTCTTCAAGTTCAATGACCTTCTGAATCTCATGTCAATTGAGAATCTGCTTGTTTACTCCCTGGTGTCTTTCTCTGTGCTTGTCCTCAGGTGAGACTCCACTACACCTTGACTGGGGTCTTGGACTTGTGGGGATTGATGGGGTGGTAACCATATTGTGCGTTCATACTGCTTTCTATATGTCCTTCTCTGCTTAAGGTAGTACAGATGTGGAATAGTCTGTGTGATGTTGGATGAGTATGGGCCACTCTTAGCATAATACCCCCAATTCAGGTACCAACCAGAAGAGAATTTAAGCAAGAAGGAAGAAATTGATATTTCAGAATGTGAAGCAAGTCCTTTAGAACCTGTACCTGAAACAGGAACCTCAAACATCCTAAAGACTCTGTGGTATCCTATCAACACCATCCCTACCCAGGAGTCTCACCAGATTATCTATGGATGCACCTTACTGATCGGTGAGCTGTGGAATTTCTCTTTGGTCATACTCCTGAAACTGGCAAGATGCAGGGGAATACTGTCTTTGGCTGTTGAGACATCTTGGAGATATGATGGCCCCTCCTGATGTGGGCAGCCTGGGAAGGGGTATGACCCAAGGTCCTGACATCTTTGTCTTCTGGAGTCCAGCCTGTTCTCCTCCACCTTGACCCTTGCAGTTCTCCTGCTGATAATCCTGAGTCTGATCCTGGCCCAGTGGCCCAGCCAGGTGTTCTCTGGAGACCCTGTGCTCACAACAGTGGCTGTGCTGCTGCTGCTGCTCATCACTGGGGTCACGGTCATCATCTGGAGGCAGCCCCAGGACCCCACTGCTCTTTACTTCAAGGTAGGTGACCTTACATGACAGAAGCATCCATACTGAATAAATGAAGTCTGCATGCTTTGAGATTTAAACATCCTCTGCTGGCCCAGAGAAGAAGAGAACTTGTTAAAACAAACAGACCCTTCCCTGATCCACACTCAGTGCTTTACATACAATCTCAGAAGGCACTGAACATACAGCCTGAAAAGGACTAGAGTCATCTCACCCATGTGGAGTAGGGTCTCCCTTTCAAATGTCTGGGGTGTGTTGGGTATGTTCAGCATGAGCTGACTTTGCCTACAGGTCCCTGCGCTGCCTGTCCTCCCACTGGTGAGCATCTTTGTGAACATTTACTTGATGATGCTGATGACCCATAGGACTTGGACCCAGTTTGGTGTCTGGAATGCAGTTGGTAAGTGACTTTCTGGGATAAAGAGACCCTTTTTTTTTTTTTAAACTTTATTTTACTTTGCAATACTGTATTGGTTTTGCCATACACTGACATGAATCCGCCATGGGTGTACATGCGTTCCCAAACATGAACCCCCCCCCCAACCTCCCTCCCCATAACATCTCTCTGGGTTATCCCCGTGCACCAGCCCCAAGCATGCTGTATCCTGCGTCAGACATAGACTGGCGATTCGATTCTTACATGATAGTATACATGTTACAATGCCATTCTCCCAAATCATCCCACCCTCTCCTTCTCCCTCTGAGTCCAAAAGGCCGTTATACACATCTGTGTCTTTTTTGCTGCCTTGCATACAGGGTCGTCATTGCCATCTTTCTAAATTCCATATATATGTGTTAGTATACTGTATTGGTGTTTTTCTTTCTGGCTTACTTCACTCTGTATAATCGGCTCCAGTTTCATCCATCTCATCAGAACTGATTCAAATGTATTCTTTTTAACGGCTGAGTAATATTCCATTGTGTATATGTACCACAGCTTTCTTATCCATTCATCTGCTGATGGACATCTAGGTTGTTTCCATGTCCTGGCTATTATAAACAGTGCTGCGATGAACATTGGGGTACATGTGTCTCTTTCAATTCTGGTTTCCTCGGTGTGTATGCCCAGCAGTGGGATTGCTGGGTCATAAGGTAGTTCTATTTGCAATTTTTTAAGGAATCTCCACACTGTTCTCCAAAGTAGCTGTACTAGTTTGCATCCCCACCAACAGTGTAGGAGGGTTCCCTTTTCTCCACACCCTCTCCAGCATTTATTGCTTGCAGACTTTTGGATCACAGCCATTCCGACTGGTGTGAAGTGGTACCTCATTGTGGTTTTGATTTGCATTTCTCTAATAATGAGTGATGTTGAGCATCTTTTCATGTGTTTGTTAGCCATCCGTATGTCTTCTTTGGAGAAATGTCTATTTAGTTCTTTGGCCCATTTTTTGATTGGGTCGTTTATTTTTCTGGAATTGAGCTGCATAAGTTGCTTGTATATTTTTGAGATTCGTTGTTTGTCAGTTGCTTCATTTGCTATAATTTTCTCCCATTCAGAAGGCTGTCTTTTCACCTTGCTTATATTTTCCTTTGTTGTGCAGAAGCTTTTAATTTTAATTAGATCCCATTTGTTTATTTTTGCTTTTATTTCCAGTATTCTGGGAGGTGGATCATAGAGGATCCTGCTGTGATTTATGTCGGAGAGTGTTTTGCCTATGTTCTCCTCTAGGAGTTTTATAGTTTCTAGTCTTACATTTAGATCTTTAATCCATTTTGAGTTTATTTTTGTGTGCGGTGTTAGAAAGTGATCTAGTTTCATTCTTTTACAGGTTTTTGACTAGTTTTCCCAGCACCACTTGTTAAAGAGATTGTCTTTACTCCATTGTATATTCTTGCCTCCTAAGAGACCTCTTGAGTGGCTGAACCCACCCATGTTCCTACCATTTCTTCCCTATATTGTGTCAGACACCATAACAGGAGCTCCTCTTGCATTTGTAAGTGAGGAGAAGGTCTAATTTTCCTTCTCATTGTCTCATTTCTCTACTAGGATTTGTCATATTCTTTGGATATGGGATCCGACACAGCCTGGCAGGGAAAAATCATCAACAGCCACCAGCCTCCACCTTCCAGACTCTTGACAAAAACATCCCTGATGCTGAGTCATCTTAACCACAGAAAGTAGATGCTGTGTGGAATCCCGCCATGCACTGGAGGATCTTCTGTTTCAAGGGGCACTGTGAGCCTCTATGGACTATGAAGGCAGATGCACTTAAAGCCCTGTATTTTAATGTTCGTGGACACAGTGACTGTAATATTGCATAAATGTTAAATAAATTTTTTAAAATTTTGTCAAGTGCAGCAAGATGAATTTTCACACACACACAAAAAAACTACAGTTTAAGCAGCAACCAGAAGAAATAAAATACTCACCTGCACATAACAAGCTCCTCCTCCTGCCTCTTTCCAGTAAAAACACCAGGGACTCCCACATGGGAAGGAAATTCAGGTAAGGGTATATGTGTCCAATATTGCACTTGAAATATTAGGACACAAATATATTGGAAGTAAAATGAAAAGAGCAGATACATTGTGCAAACAGTAACACGAGAAAGCTAGCACAGCTGCATCAACATCAGACAAAGCTGACCTTAAGGAAAAGAGAGTGATAACAGAAAAAGTGGATCTCTCATAATAACAAGGAATATGCTCATTCATGCCTTTCCTCTAGCATTATTGAGTATAGTGTCAATAGTGAAAATAATCATTTTTCTTGACTTTTCTGTCTCAGACTCTTAAAGCTGCACAGTAGAGTTAATTGGGAAAAATTCTTACCTAGGAAAAAATCTGGACTGACAGAGGTGGGTCAAGGGGGTGTGAAGTAAGGGTTTGTTGATAAATTTGGGGTGGAACTGAAAAATAGGAAGTGAAACTGAAAAGACAAGTTTAAGCTGTTGCAGGACAGAATGCTTGAAATGGAGATTATGAACGATGAAGACAGCGGTTATAATGAAGTAGAGGATTGGTTGTGGGGTTGAGCAACTGAAATAGAGTGAAGGAGGGATGAAAGTCAGGAAACTGAGTAGCGGGCTTCCCTGGTAGCTCAGTGGTAAAGAATCTGCCTGCCAATGCAAGCAGATCAAGGCACAGGTTCGATCCCTGGTCCAGCAAGATCCCACTTGCCACGGAGCACCTAAGCCTGTGCCACAGCTACTGAGCCTGCACTCTAGGACCTGGGAGCCATAACTCCTGAAGCCTGAATGCCCTGGAGCCCATGTTCTGCAGCAGAAGAAACCACTGCAATGAGGAGCCTGTGCACCACAACTGGAGAGGAGCCCCTGCTCATCACAACTACAGAAAAACCCGCGCAGCAACACAGACCCAGACAGCCAACAATAAACAAAATAATAATTTAAAAAAAGAAACTGAGTAGCAAGTTATTAGGTGAATTAAAACTAGATGGAACAGGGGACTTGCCCACTGGTCCAGTGGTTAAGAATCCAGCCTCCAATGCAGAATACATGACTTTGATTCCTGGTCAGGGAACTAAGATCCCATATGCTGGGGGAGGGGGTTGACTGAGCCTGCTGACCCCAGCTAGAGAGAAGCCTGCCTGCCGCAGGGAGAGTCTTCACACCACAATGAAGGACCCCAGGTGCCACAGCTGAGACCTGGAGCAGCCAAATAAGAAAAATAGTAAGTATATTTTTTAAACTAGATGGAGGAGGTTGAACAGAAGTAGGAAAATCACCAAACTGAGAGCCCTGATGAAATTGAAGGCGTAGGATCCAAGTAACGGAGACTGAAACTGTTGGGAAAACTTTGATGGAAGAGGTTGACCTCACCTGATTATCACCCTTCCCTTACTTCCGGGACAACCGGATATCCTGTGCTGTGATAGGCAAGACTCGATGAAAAGCTGTTTCACAATGTAGTCAAGCCTCCAGATCAACCACCAGCTCATAGTGGTCAGGAGGGATAGATTCACATTTCAAATGAAAGTGCCATTAACTGAAACCAGAATGTGGGTAATTCTCCAGGAAAGAGACTGGTGCATTTTCATAACTATTGAACCAGGGGAATTCCCTGGTGGTCTGGTCATTAGGGCTCCATGCTTCCACTGCAGGGATTTCGGGTTCTGTTCCTTATGGGTGAACTAAGATCCCACAAGCTGCACAGTGCAACCAACAAAATAAAATAAGTGATATGACCCAAACTGGAGATTCATTCGTTAATCAAATACTATCACCCACACAAGCATACTTTGGAAATATCTCTGGTTGAGTCCAGACAACCCAATAAAAAGAATTGGCAATAAACGGAGTCATATACAAATTTTTTAGTTTCCCTGTGCATGTAAAAGTTATGTCAGACTACACTCTACTCAGTGTGCAAAAGCATTCTGTAAAAAAATAATGTACATACCTTGATTTTTAAATATTTTTTAAAATGTGGTAAACATTAACTTCAGTAGCCACAAATCTTCAATTTGCAAAAAAAAAAAAAAGAAAGAAAGAAAGAAAGGAAAAAAACAGAACCATTATCTGGAAAGCACACAAAAAAACAAGTTATGGCTGTACTGTGATTGTATCTGTACATAGTAAGATATGGAAGTATATATGTAAAATCAACATGCACAAAATATGTATCTATCTAGGACATATGTATTAAATATATATTTTTGTTGTTTTCTGTTTCTATGAAATTCACTACATGTAGGTATCTTGTATTTATATTTGCTAAATCTCTCACCTCTTCGTTTCTGTGTATACTCCCTGCATTCTAATCCTCTTCTTATGAAGACATCAGTCATACTGAGTTAGGGTCCATTCTAGTGACCTCGTTTAAGTTTAATTACGTCTTTCAGGCCCAATGACGAATACAGTCACATTCTGTGGTTCCTGGGGATTAGGACTTCACCATATGAGTTTGAGAGCAGGGATATGGATTCAGCCCATCACACTTTTGACACTGTTCTCTTCCCAGCAGCCAAAATAGTATCTGGAATACAGAAAGTGTTCAACTATATTTTATGAGATATGTGACAAAAGGCACATGTACATATAATACTTTATGTGCTCCCAAACAGAGAAAATTTTATTTAGAAGTTGTTATCAAGGGGAATGCATGGTACTTGTTTGGGAAAAAAATATTTGTGAAACTAATTGAAAAGAAAATGAGAGTTTAAAGCTAGGTCTAATCTATGAGCTATGGTCTTTCCAGTAAATCATGTACGAATGTGAGAGTTGGACCATAAAGAAGGTTGAGCACCAAAGAATTAATGCTTTCAAATTGTGGTGCTGGAGAAGACTCCTGAGAGTCCTTTGAACTGCAAAGAGATCAAACCAGTTCATCCTAAAGGAAATCAGTCCTGAATATTCACTGGAAGGACTGATGCTGAAGCTGAAACTCCAATACTCTGGCCACTTGATGCGAAGAACTGAATCCTTAGAAAAGACCCTGATGCTGAGAAAGACTGAAGACAGGAGGAGAAGGGGATGACAGAGGATGAGATGGTTAGATGGCATCACTGACTCGATGGACATGAGTTTTAGCAAGCTCCAGGAGATGGTGATGGGCAGGGAAGTCTGGCATGCTGCAGCCCAAGGGGTCACAGAGTCGGCCACAACTGAGCACGCATGCAACACAGCACGATGAAAGAATCCCATGTATATAAAAAGCTCTTACAGAGCAGCTGATCAAAAAACATGTTGATCTGTAAGATCAACATTAAAAAGCTCTTCAATTCAGTTCAGTTCAGTTCAGTCGCTAAGTCGTGTCCGACTCTGCGACCCCATGAATTGCAGCACGCCAGGCCTCCCTGTCCATTACCAACTTCCAGAGTTCACTCAAACTCACGTCCATCGAGTCTGTGATGCCATCCAGCCATCTCATCCTCTGTCGTCCCCTTCTCCTCCTGCCTCCAATCCCTGCCAGCATCAGAGTCTCTTCCAATGAGTCAACTCTTCACATGAGTGGCCAAAGTACTGGAGTTTCAGCTTTAGCATGATTCCTTCCAAAGAACACCCAGGACTGATCTCCTTTAGAATGGACTGGTTGGATCTCCTTGTAGTCCAAGGGACTCTCAAGAGTCTTCTCCAACACCACAGTCCAAAAGCATCAATTCTTCGGTGCTCAGCCTTCTTCACAGTCCAACTCTCACATCCATACATGACTCCTGGAAAACCATAGCCTTGACTAGACGGACCTTTGTTGGCAAAGTAATGTCTCTGCTTTCAAATATGCTATCTAGGTTGGTCATAACTTTCCTTCCAAAGAGTAAGCATCTCTTAATTTCATGGCTGCAGTCACCATCTGCAGTGATTTTGGAGCCCCAAATAATAAAGTCTGACACTGTTTCCATGGTTTCCCTATCTATTTCCCATGAAGTGATGAGACCAGATGCCATGATCTTAGTTTTCTGAATGTTGACCTTTAAGCCAACTTTTTCACTCTCCTCTTTCACTTTCATTAGGAGGCTTTTTAGTTCCTCTTCACTTTCTGCCATAAGGGTGGTGTCATCTGCATATCTGAGGTTATTGATATTTCTCCCAGCAATCTTGATTCCAGCTTGTGTTTCTTCCAGTCCAGCATTTATCATGATGTACTCTACATATAAGTTAAATAAGCAGGGTGACAATATACAGCCTTGACGTACTCCTTTTCCTATTTAGAACCAGTCTATTATTCCATGTCCAGTTCTAACTGTTGCTTCTTGACCTGCATATAGGTTTCTCAAGAGGTAGGTCAGGTGGTCTGGTATTCCCATCTCTTGAAGAATTTTCCACAGTTGATTGTGATCAAAGGCTTTGGCATAGTCAATAAAGCAGAAATAGATGTTTTCTGGAACTCTCTTGCTTTTTCCATGATCCAGCGGATGTTGGCAATTTGATTTCTGGTTCCTCTGCCTTTTCTAAAACAAGCTTGAACATCTGGAAGTTCACAGTTCATGTATTGCTGAAGCCTGGCTTGGAGAATTTTGAGCATTACTTTACTAGCATGTGAGATGAGTGCAATTGTGCAGTAGTTTGAGCATTCTTTGGCATTGCCTTTCTTTGGGATTGGAATGAAAACTGATCTTTTCCAGATCATCAACAACAAAATATCCCGCGTACATAAAAGGCTCTTACTGATCAACATTTCTTCTGGGCAAAAGAAATGATTAGACCTTTTTTCAAGGTGGAAATGCAGATGGCCAACAGGCACGTAAAAACAGGCACATAAAAACAGGCACATGCTCTGCTGAAGCGTGGTTTCCAGCACGGTCTTACACCTCATCCAAACAAAGCTCACACATCAACATGACAGGGTGTTTCTTCAAGGTTTCAAAAGAGACAGACTTAGTGCAGAGACAGCGAGACAGCAGTTCCCTGGCGTCTGGTAAGGGAACTTTATCGCACAGGGAGTGTTAACATGGAGGCCAAGAGAAGGGAGTTAGTCATCCTTATCTTCAAAACAGACGCTCTTTACCTCAGTGGTTAAAGCAGATGAGCTGTGAGGGTTGGACAGGCTGTCTTAATTCACACGCAGTTCAGGCTGAACCATGGATAAGCCAAAATGACTTCTCCATTCCTCAATATGTGAACATCTTCTCCATCACAAGCAGAAAAAAATCTTAAAACCATATGATCCAGCAATTCCACCTCTGAACCTATACCCAGAAGAGTTGAAAGCATACTGTGGAAGAGAGATTTTTACACTCATGTTCATAACAGCATTATTCACAATAGCTAAAACATGAGAGCAACCCAAGTGTCCATTGACCATTAAATGGATGAGCCAGTGTGGTAGGTACCCATAGTGGAGTGTTATTCAGCATTTAGCTCAGATGGTAAAGAATCCACCTGCCAATGCAGGAGACCTGGGTTTGATCGCTGGGTATGGAAGACCTCCCTGGAGAAGGGAATGGCAACCCACTCCAGTATTCTTGCCCAGAGAATCCTATGGACAGACTATGGGGTTGCAAAGAGACGAACATGACTGAGTGACTAACACACACACAAACACACAAGAACTTCCCTAGTGGCACAATGGATAAGAATCCTCCTGCCAGTGCAGGGGACACGGGTCTGATCCCTGGTCCAGGAAAATTCCTCATGCTGTGGGGCAATCTCAGGCCACGAGCAGCAACCACTGAAGACCATGCACCACAACACGAGAAGCCGCTGCAATGAAAGGTCCATGACTGCAGCTAGAGAGTAGATCCTCTCACTGCAACTAGAGAAAGCCCACGTGCAGAGCAAAGACCTAACAACCCCCAAAATAAATCAGTTGTTTTTTTAATGGTAAAAATATGCATAAATCTAGTAGACATTGTACTGAATAAAATAAGCCTGACAGGAAAGAACAGATATTGAATGATTCCACTTAAATGAAGTACCTATAGTGGTCAGATTCATAGAGGCAGAAAAAGGAACAGTGATTGCCAGGAACTGGGAAAGGAGAAAAGGGGAATTGTTTAATGGGAATGGAGTTTCAGTTTTGCCAGACGAAAAAAGCTCTGGAGTTTGGTTGCACAAAATGTGAATGTACTTAACGTAACTGAACTGTACTCTTAAAATGGTAAATAATATGTTATGGGTACTTTACCACAATTTAAAAAAAAAAAAGTCTCAGAACCACCTCCTGAGGGTAACCACATAAGTGTCAAGAGCTGATAGCAACACTGTTCCCCACCCACTCAACCCCATCCGCACCCCACATCCCAGGGGTAAAGGCTGTCTTCTGTGCTCAGGACTCCCCGCTTCGGTTCTTGGAGATGGCTCAGCTCCAGCCCCACACGGCTTAACCTCAGCCTCCCTGACTGACCCAGGTCTCCAGGCTCTGCTCCAAGGATCCAGTAAGTCTCGGGTCACCCTCTCCTGTAGGAGACTGGGCGATGGGTTCACATCTTCCTAAAGAGACCTCGGCAACCCCAGAGTGCGGGGGATCAGCCCAGCTGCTGACTGAGGATAGAGACCCATTTTCTAGATGAAAGCTGGGAGCTGTTGTGTTTGTGTGAGAATCGGTTGGGATTTAACCAGTTCCTGGAGATTCTAAGACTTTTTTTTTTTAATTTATTATTAACTAGAGGATAATTTCTTTACTGTGTTGTGTCAGTTTCTGCCATCTAACAGCATGAAACAATCATGAGTATACATATATCCCCTCCCTCTTGAACCTCCCTCCCACCCACCCCCATCCCACCCCTCTAGGTCATCACAGAGCACCAGGTTGAGCCCCCTGTGTTGTACAGCAGGTTCCCACTGGCTTCCTATCTTACATATGGTGGTGTATATATGTCTACACTACTCTCTCAACCTGTTCCACTCTCCTTCCTCTGCTGTGTCCACAAGTCTGTTCTCTATGTCTGTGCCTCTATTCCTGCCCTGCAAATACGTTCATCAATACCATTTTTTCTAGATTCCATATATATGTGTGTTAATATATGGCATTTGTCTTCTCTTCCCGACTTACTTCACTCTGTGTAACAGGTTCTAGGTTCATCCACCTCAGTTTAAATGAACTAAGACTCTTCTGACTAGTGCTCAAAAAATATCAAAGATTCCCCTTGTATAGGGCTTATGGTGTGTGGGCCACTGACGTCAGTCCCCTGTGTAGTGCTGATCACTGTATCTGCAGGTTTCTCCTCTATGGATGCCCAGGTGGCTGCAAGGGACTTGACCATCCATGGATTTTGGTATCTGGGAGGAGGGCTGTATGGTGATTTATATTAAATTAAGTCACCATTGGGTTTGTTAACCCAATGTGAAGCTGGCTCTATTATTTATTATTGGCAGTAATTTTAAAATATGGTGGTAAATTATATATGTTATAAAATTTGCCATCTTAACCATTTCTAAGTGTACAGTTCAGTAATGTTAAGTATATTTACATTATCATGCAGTCAGCCATCAGGACTCTTCTCATCTTATAAAACTAAAACTGTTTTATAGTCATCATATTTGAACAAGAGGAAACGGAGGTCCATAGAAGTAAATGACTTCTCCAAAGACACAGAGATGATGGTGAAGCCAAGACTCTCATCAGAGTTTTCTGGCTGTTTGAATGCTTGTTTTTGTAGCCAAAACTCGGCCTCTCTTCACTGATGCCCAGTAGATGCTTGGAGAAAGTTCTGGGTGAAGTAGAAAAAAGAAGAGTTTATTGCTTTGCTGGGCAAAGGGGGCCACAGTGGCCTAGTGCCCTCAGTGCTGTGTGTCTTGCCCTGGACCAGGTAGTGGAGAGTCATAGTGTTCAAGGAGCTGGCTGTGATCAGCTCATGGACACTCTTCTGATTGGATGGTGGTGAGGAAATTGGCAGTCAGCATCATCAACTTTCTGGTTCCAAACAGTCTGGGGTCTCTGTGCTTGCGGGTAGCATACAGCCAACATCTTCCACCTGGTGAGGGTTTTAGTATCTGCAAAACACTCCAAAAGACATGACTCAAGAGTATTATTGTGATCCTTGAGGAAGAACTTTAACAGCTAAAGTATTATTATTTTGTCTTGCCTGACTGTTTTCATTCTGCATTTTCTCACTTCTCTGATTAAATTTATTCTTTGAGGTTTGTCTACAGATAAAAGGCAGGTGGAGGACATGGATAGGGGTCTACTTTGGGAAAACCTCACAGAGTCCTGCTCAGTTACACGCTTAATCCAAAACACTAAACTTGGACTTTGGAATATCACAGACAGAAGCCTGCAGATGTAACTCGTGGTCACTGGATCAGCCTCGCCCTGAAGGGTTGGGTAGTGAGGAGACATTCCATGCCCCAGAGGAGAGGACACAGAGTCCTGTCATTTATTTTTGCTTCTTTCCCCTCTGAATAAATACATGCTTTTATTCAATTGCTCTCAAATATTTCATGTTTTCTGGACACTTCTCTTTTTTATTATTTTTATGTCAGAATTTAGTTGATTTACAATGTTGTGTTAGTTTCGGGTGTACAGAAAGTGATTCAATGATACATATATCCATTCCTTGTCAGATTCTTTTCCCATCTAGGTTATCATAGAATATTGAGTAGAGTTCCCTATGCTATACAGCAGGTCCTTGTTGATTATATATTTTATAGATACATAAGTGTGGGTATGTTAACCCCAATCTCCTAATTTATCCCTCCCCCCTACCTTTCCCCTTTGGCAACCACAAGCTTTTCCCCTATGTTTCTGTTCTGCAAACAAGTTCGTTCATATTATTTTTCAAATCCCACGTAGAAGTGATATCATATAATATTTGTCTTTCTCTGTCTGACTTTGCTTAGTATAAGCACCTCACATATATGTATATAGATGTGTGTGCATACATACATACTTATATATGCCTATCACATTTTATTTATCCGTTCATCTGTTGATGGATACTTAGGTTGCTTCCATGCCTTGGATATTATAAATACTGTGACTATGAGCATTCAGTGCCATACAGCCAAGGTTTTATATTATTACTCAGTCAACAACTCATATCTGACTCTTTGCAGCTCCAAGGACTGCAGCACACCAGGCTCCCCTGTCCTCCACTATCTCCCAGAATTTGCTTAAATTCACGTCCATTGAGTTAGTGATGTTATCTAACCATCTCATCCTCTGCCACCCCCTTCTCCTTTTGCCTTCAATCTTTCCCAATGTTTTATAATAAATATAAATGTCATAAGACCTTTAAAATTATGAATCCCTATGTGTTGCATCTGAAATTTAAAAATATTGTACGTTAACTATACCTCAATTAAAATAAAAATTTAAGAAACCTTCCGGGGTGTTCCCTGGTGACCTTTTGGTTAGAATTCCAGGCTTTCACTGCCGTGACCCAGGTTCAATCCCTGGTCAGGGAACTAAGATCCTGCAAGCCATGAGCCTGGCAAACAGAAAGAAAGAAAGAAAAAAACTCTCATGATTCTTACCCACCCAAGTCATAACAATTAAGCAGTTACTGTGTGCCAGGCCCAGTGCTGGATGGACACTCTTGATGGCTTGGTGTCTTGTTGTCTCAGCAGATCACAGATCCACAACTCCATCTAGGATGCGGTGTCAGGATCTCCGTCAATGCGGTCAGAAGCTGGTCCGCAGGCGGCCACTCAAGCCCAGGGAGGGGTCTGAGGGCCGCATGTCCCGTTGTCTGAACACCCTTGACCTGGTGGCCTTGGGTGTGGGCATCACCCTGGGAGCTGGCGTGTATATCCTGCCTGGAGAAGTGACCAGGAACAAAGCTGGACCAGCGATCGTCATCTCCTTCTTGGTGGCCGCCTTGTCTTCTGTGCTGTCCGGGCTCTGCTATGCCGAGTTTGGGGCCCGAGCCCCTGGGTCTGGTTCTGCGTATCTCTATAGCTACGTCACCGTGGGAGAACTGTGTGCCTTCATCACTGGCTGGAACCTCTTACTGTCCTATGCCATCAGTGAGATGATGGGGAGGGGAAAGGCGTGGGAGTTGAGATGAGGAAACAAGGAGGAGGGATTAGGGTCTTCAACTCATTCATGAGAACTTCATTATCCACTTTGCAGGGGAAGTAGGTAATGGTGGCAGGAAAAGGGCACAATTTCATTGTACCCGGGTCTATTCTTTCCTTCAATGATGGGCTAGGAACCCAGAGTGAAAGGAACTGTAGGGAGTGAGTGGGTGGGAGGGACGCATGACCCACAGGCTCATCCTTTCATCATATTGAAGCCTTTGCTCAGCTGTTGGCTTCATGGAAGTTTTCTTTACACATCAGCTTAAAATTTCACTTCTTACCTTCCAGCCCTCCTGGTCCCAAGTTCCTGTTATCTTTTCTTGCAAAACACCGATCTCCTCCTAACACTCTGGGCAGATGAGCTGTTTTGTGAATCAGCTGTATCTTCTCTCCCTCTCCCGTGAAATGAAACCCTTTGAGATTAATTACTTTGTCTGCTCCCCTCCATGACATACATCCCATGGCACATGGCAGGGGTTCAATTAAAGTTTGTTCATGAATCTTTCTTCTTCCGCACCTGCAGCCATTGCAAGTGTCGCCAGAGCCTGGAGCTCCACCTTCGACAGCCTGATTGGGAACCACATGTCTCGAGCTTTAAGAGGAACTTTCCCACTGCACGTGCCCTCTTTCCTGGCCAAGTATCCTGACTTTCTTGCCCTGGGTGTGGTGCTGGTGATGATGGGTGAGATGGGGTCAAAGATAGGATGGGAAGAGAGGAGAGCGGGAGGGGATCTCGGGTGGGAAAGGTTTGGTGTGGCAGAATGGTGAGGTAATTAGTACTGGAAAGGATTTGTGATATGACAGAGAGGAAAGCAAGACATAGACCGTAGTTTCCCACCCTTGGCACTGCTGACATTCTCGGTAGGAACATTCTTTAGTCTGAGGGACTGTTTTGTGCCTTGTAGGTTTTTTGTTTTTTTTTTTTAAGTCATTGTCTGATGATTTAATGTCCTTTATTTATGAGACAGTTGTGAAGCCCATATCCAAAATCGTGACAACTGGAATGTCTCTAGACATCCCCCAAATTCCCTTGGGAGATAAAATTTCCCCAGCTCAGAATCATTGATTTCAAATGACAACTTTCTTCCTCTGCACCAAGATCAAACTTCATTTTTTTTTTTAATTGAGAGGACATTCATCTAGCCTCAAGTTAACCATTTCACAACTGCTCCCAGCTTTACTGAGACATAATTGACAGACAACATGGTATGAGTTTAAGGTGGACACTATGGTGATTTGATCGTTGTGTGTGTCATGTGACACTGTCCACAATAAGAAATTAACCATCTTAAAGTGTATAATTCAGTGGCACTTAGTACATTCATGATGTTGTACAACCATCACCTCCATCTAGTTCCAAACAGGTGCATCACCCCTAAAGGAAACCCTGTACCCACTGATCACTCTCTGACCATCTGTCCACTCCCACCCTCCACAACCCTCAACCCCCAGCAACCGCTAGTCTGCTTTCTGTGTCTATGGATTTGGTTATCTTGAATGTCTCATATTCCATCTCTCCCACAGGAATACTGGTTCTGGGAGCCCGTGAGTCAGCACTGGTTAACAAATGGTTCACGGGCATTAACGTTTTGGTTCTCGGCTTCATCATCCTCTCTGGCTTCATTAAGGGAGACCTGCACAACTGGCAGCTCACGGAACAGGACTACGCACTGGCCGCAGCTGGATCCAATGACTCCTCTAGGTTAGGAGGGGACCCTTGTCCACAGTAGTGCATGTCAGATGGTATGGAGCTGAGAATAAGGTGGGGACTAAAGAGATCTGGGGGAGCGGGTCTAAGTGATGGGGGTCCTAGGGGCCAGGACTTGTGGTGTGAAGGGAGGAGTCCAGTAGGGATGGATGAACTCACCTCACCCGTGTTCTTCCTCATTCCTTCTCTCATCATAGCTTGGGCCCTCCAGGTTCTGGAGGGTTTGCACCTTTTGGTTTTGATGGGATTTTCCAGGGAGCGGCAACATGCTTCTTCGGGTTTGTGGGGTTTGATGCCATCGCCACTACAGGTAACATGGTCATTGTGCTTCCCATCAGGGGTCTGGGCACAGGTTGGGCCGTCCTCAGACATAGGGGTTGGGAGAAGGTTACCTGCTTTTGAACTTGGAGGAGGGAATTTGATTTTGTGCTCTCACCCCGGCATGTTTGCTGACCCAGCATTTCCTCCCATCTTGCAGGGGGAGAAGCCCAGGATCCCCAGCGGTCCATCCCTTTCAGCATCGTGGTCTCACTCTTGATCTGCTTTTTGGCGTATTTTGGTGTCTCAGCGGCACTCACCCTCATGGTGCCCTACTACCAGATTCATCCTGAGAGCCCCTTGCCGCAGGCTTTTCTCCATATTGGGTGGGGCCCTGCCAGATACGTCGTGGTTGTTGGCACATTCTGTGCTCTTTCGTCCAGGTGAGTGTCAAAGTGTTCTCTCCATCTACCATCAGATGCTCAGGTAACCCATCCCATGTTACTTGAGACAAGACGAAGAGACGTCTTACTCCACCTCAGGTAGACTAGGGAGGAGAACCTTCCGTCTGTCCTGCTTCTCCATGGTCTCACCTGTGCTTCCATCATCTCTTCCAGCCTCCTGGGTACCATGTTCTCCATGTCTCGAGTGACGTACGCGATGGCAGATGACAGGCTCCTTTTCCAAGGACTCGCCCAGATCCATCCCCGCACACGCACTCCCATCATGGCGATCTTGGCTTCCGGAACTCTTGCAGGTGTGTGAACAAAACTCGTTCCGTCTTTGATCAATGTCCTTAACTTGTATGTTTCCAGTGGTTTCTCATTCTCTCCCCACACCTTGTTTGTACCCTCATCCTAGGGGTCACAGCATTATTCTTAGAGTTCAGTAACCTCGTGGACCTCATGGCAATTGGGACCCTGCTTGCTTACTCCTTCGTGGTGATTTCTGTTCTCGTCCTCAGGTGAGACTCTGCTACACCTTGACTGGGGGTCTTGACCTGGTGGGGATTGATGGGGGAGGTGATCATCTTCTATATCCATGCCACTTTCTAAGTGCTCCACTAGGGTTAAGGCAGGAAAAAAGTTGATGGGGCCGTCTATGTTGGGAGACTATGGGCTGATGTTTTTAGGTTGGTGCAGACGTAATTACAGTTTCCGACTGTGAATATTAAATGGAATTTAAAATTGTCATGGAGAAGAATTGGGCCCTTTCTATTGACCGATGCCAGCTGCAGGCATTGCAGATTTCAGTGCATCTCATTGATTTGCTGAGCACACTTCTCAGATGTAATGGTTTCACCAGGATTCAGAAAGCTGTAGTGGATCAGACCAGCAGCAGACCACCAAACAGTGACCCTAATCTTTCTTTTGATACGAGTGCTTTGGAACTTCTCAGTCCAACCACTGAGCTGGTCATCACCAGTTGTCATATAAAATCCACTTTTCATCACATGTCACAATCCAGTCAAGAAATGGTTCATTGTTGTTGTATAGAGAAGGTGAAACTTCAAAATGACAATTTAGAAAAGCTTTTCAGTCAGCTCATGAGTCACCCGCTTATCAAGATTTTTTTCACCTTTCCAATTTTCTTCAAATGCTGAATGACCATAGAAGGGTCAGTGTTGAGTTCTTCAGAAACTTCTCATGTAGCTGGAAGAGGATCAGCTTTGATGATGGCTCTCAATTCAGTTCAGTTCAGTTCAGTTCAGTCACTCAGTCGTGTGCGACTCTTACCGACCACAGGAACCACAGCACTCCAGGCCTCCCTGTCCATCACCAACTCCCAGAGTTCACCCAAACCCATGTCCATTGAGTCGGTGATGCCATCCAACCATCTCATCCTCTGCCGTCCCCTTCTCCTCCTGCCCTCAATCTTTCCCAGCATCAGGGTCTTTTCAAATGAGTCAGCTCTTCGCATCAGGTGGCCAAAGAATTGGACTTTCAGCTTCAACATCAGTCCTTCCAATGAACACCCAGGGCTGATCTCCTTTAGGATGGACTGGTTGGATCTCCTTGCAGTCCAAGGGGCTCTCAGTTGGTCGTTGTCAATTTCCAGTGGCTGGCCACTGTGCTCCTCTTCTTCAGGACTCTTATCTCCTTTGCAAAATTTCTTAAACCACCACTGCACTGTCCATTCAATAGCAGTTCCTGGGCCAAATGTATCGATGTTGCAAGTTGTCTCTGCTGCTTTATGACCTATTTTGAACTCAAATAGAAAAATCACTCAAATTTGCTTTTTGTCTAACATCATTTCTATAGTCTAAAATAAATATAAAATAAACAGCAAATAAAAAAAACATAATGTGCACTAAAATGTTGTATAATATAGCCACATTTATTTAGAATGTATTCCAATATCAAATGGTAAATTTCAACAATGTAAAAACCACAATTACTTTTGTTCCGATCTAACAATATATCTTTAATACCTCTAATTCAGGTACCAACCAGACCAAAAGTTAAGCATGAAGGAGAAAACAGAAAATGAAATTGGCACTTCTGAACGTGAAGCAAGTCCTTTGGAATCTGTACCTGAAGCAGGAATCTCAAGGATTCTAAAGAGTCTGTGTGACCCTATTAGCACCAACCCCACCCGGAAATCTGGCCAAATTGTCTATGGATGTGCCTTACTGCTTGGTGAGCAGTGGGATTTCTCTTTGATCATATTCTGAAATTGGCAAGATAGGGTGGGAACCTGTGTCTTTGGCTGTTGAGGTGTCTTGGGCATATGATGGCCATTCCTGATATGGGCAGCCTGGGGAGGGGTGTGACCCAAGGTCCTGATGCTTTGGTCTTCTGGAGTCCAGCCTGTTCTCCTCCTCCTTGACCCTTGCAGTTCTCCTGCTGATGATCCTGACCATGATATTGGCTCAAAGGTCCAGATATGTGTTCTCTGGAGACCCTGCGTACACCACAGTGGCTGTGCTGCTGCTGCTGCTTATCATTGGGGTCACGGTCATCATCTGGAGGCAGCCCCAGAACCCCTCTCCTCTTACATTCAGGGTAGGTGACCTTGTGTGCCCAAAGTGTCCACCCTGAGTGAAGGCGATCTGTGTGCTTTAGGTCTAAACAGCCTTTGCTGGACCAGGGAAGAAGGGGAGTTGCTAAAACCAGTGGACCTTTCCCTGATCCACACTTAGTCCTTTATGCACCCAACCTAAGTAGACACTGCACACACAGCTGCGATTGGACAGGAGCCTCCCACCCACGTGGGGTAGGGTTTCCCTTTCAGACGTCTGGGCTGTGTTCAGGGATGAGCTGACTCTGCCCACAGGTCCCTGCTCTGCCTGTCCTCCCACTGGTCAGCATCTTCGTGAACGTTTACTTGATGATGCAGATGACGTCTGGGATCTGGGTCCAACTTGGCATCTGGAATGTGATTGGTGAGTGGTTTTCTATGGAAAAGAGGGTTCTTTGTTAATATTTATTTATTTGGTCACATTGGGTCTTAGTTGCAGCTTGAGGGCTCTTTGTTGTGGTCTGTGGGCTTCTCTCTCGTTGTGACACACAGACTCCAGACCACGTGGGCTCCGTAGTCACAGGTAACTGCTGAGTTTTGGCATGCGGTCTCAGTGCAGGCTTAGTTGCTCCAAGGCGGGTGGGATCTTAGTTCCCAGGCCAGGAATTGAACTCAAATCTTCTGTATTGGTGGGCAGATTCTTAACCATGGAACCACCAGGGAAGTGCCCCAAAGAGCACTGTTGAGTGACTGAACCCAATCCTCTTCCTACTATCCCTCCCCCCACGTTGTGTCAGATGCCATAATAGGAAACCCATTGGGCATTTGTAAGTGAGTAGAGAGCCTACTTTCCCTCTCACTGTCTCATTTCCCTCCTAGGCTTTGCCATATACTTTGGATATGGAATCCAACACAGCCTGGAGCAGAACAATGGGCAACAGCCACCAGCCTCCACTTTCCAGGCTCTTGATGAAAACATCCCTGGTACTGAGTCATCTTAACCAGAGGAAGCAAATGTTGTGTGAAATCCTTCCAGGCACTGGAGGATCTGCTGGTTCAAGGGACACTGTGAGTCTCTATGGAATTTAAAGGTGATAGGCATTTAAAGCCTGAATTTATTGCCAGCAGACAAAATGACTTTTATGTTGTAAAATTCTTAAGTAAACTTTTCAAAGCATGATATACATACAGAAAAACACATGCTTCATAAGTGTGCACCAAGATGAATTTTCACAAAGTACAACAATATTACCAGCAACCAGAGGAAGAAATAAAATATTAACCTGGCACATGAGAAACAAGTTCTTGTGCCAGAAGTTTGCTGCTTCTGGAAGAAAACACAGGTAACTATATATTGTGTTGAGAGTTGCACTTTAAATATTAGGACATAGCTATGTTGGACATAAAAGGAAGGGAACAGATAAACTAAACAGTAACACAAGAAAGCTAGAGGAGATATGGTAACATCAAAGTAGATTTTGAGAAAAAGAGAAATAATAACAGATGAAGTGGATCATTTCATAATGGTAAAGAGAAATGATCATCTTAATTCTTTTTTCCAACTTTATTGAGATATCATGTAAGAAGGTATAAATGATTACTTTTCTGTCAAAGACTCTTAGACTTACACAATAGAGCTGATTAGAACAAGCTTTTAATTGAAACAAACAAAACAAAACACCTGCATTGCTAGCTGCTGCTGCTGCTGCTGCTAAGTCTCTTCAGTCATGTCCGACTCTGTGATCCCAGAGATGGCAGCCCACCAGGCTTCCCTGTCCCTGGGATTCTCCAGGCAAGAACAGTGGAGTTGGCTGCCATTTCTTTCTCCAATGCATGAAAGTGAAAAGTGAAAGTGAAGTGGCTCAGTCGTGTCTGACTCCTAGCGACCCCATGGGCTGCAGCCTACCAGGCTCCTCCGTCCATGGGATTTGCCAGGCAAGGGTACTGGAGTGGGTTGCCATTGCCTTCTCCTGCATTGCTAGAGGAAGGGCAGTAAGATGGGAAGTAATGGTTGATTGATAAATGGTTACAGTTGAGTGGAACTAAAACAAAGTTAAAATGCAGAGACAAGACTAAAAAGTTACTGCATGAGACAGGGTGCTCAGGGATGGTGCACTGGGATGACCCAGAGGGATGGGATGGGGAGGGAGGTGGGAGGAGGATTCAGGATGGGGAACACATATACACCCATGGCTGATTCATCTCAATGTATGGCAAAAACCACTACAACATCGTAAAGTAAGTAGCCTCCAATTAAAATAAATAAAATTTTTCAAAAGTTATTGATGAAAAACAGAATGATTGAAATGGAGATTATGGACACTGAAGATGCTGGTAATAATGAAGTATTGTTTGTGAGAATGAACAACTGCAGTTGAGCGACGGGGGTATGGTGGTCAAGAAAATGTACAGCAAAATTATTAGGTGAATTAAAAAGTAGATGGAGAAGGACTAACAGAACTGGAAAAAATCACTATCTTGCAAGTTCTACTGAAACTATCAGTTTAGGAAACAATGGAGGCTGAAACTGCCAGGTGAGACTTTGATGAAAGAGGTTGACGTCACCTGACTCTTGTTCTTCCCTTATTGTGGAACAACCACTGTGCTGTAATGGCAAAACAGAACGCCACCGATAGACTTGATGAAAAGTTGTATCAGGATATAATCAATCTCCAGATCGAATACCAGATCATATCAGTCATGAGGGATAGCTTCCAATTTCAACTGAAAACACAATCAGCCAAACCCAGAATGGGGGCCATTCTCCAGGAAAGAAAAATTGTGCACTTTCTGTAATAATTAAATGATACGACCCTACAGGCAGGCCTCAGAGACATTACTGGTTTGATTTCAGACCACCACAGTAAAGAGAATTGGCATTAAGGAGAGACATGCAATTTTTTGGTTTCCCAGTGCATGTAAAACTTATGTTCACACTACACTGCAATGTATTCAGTGTGCCATATAGCATTCTGTCTTAAATAAATGTACACACCTTAATTTAAATGAGCTTTATTGCTAAAAAATTTGAATCATCATCTGATAACCAAGGGTTGCCATGAACTGGAAAAAAGTGCAACATCTGTGAAGCACAGTAAAATAACATATGCTTGTACATGTGTATGTATGTACATATATTTAAATGTGTATGTGTATAATTATGCATAAAATATGTACATACAATATATGTATTCTAATGTGTTAAGGTTCATTGTGGATCTAAATATAGTGTATCTAATTGTCTTGTAATTTAATCTAACATCCTCTTGGTATAAGAAGTATGGGTTTCCCTGATGGCTCAGATGGTAATGTCAGGGGAGTTTGTAATTTCCTTGGACAGACCAGTGCTATAGCACCATGTAATTTCTTCCAGCGGACCAGTATTACAGCTCCGTGTTACAGCTCAGTTTTATTTAGAAAGCAAAGGAAAATACATCCTCGAGGTGTGAGGGCAGACCAACCCAAAAGACGTGAAGAGAAGAGAAGCCCCTGGCTCAACTTTGGCTCCTCTTTTCACACGTTTATCTCCTCTCCCTGGGCCTACCCTAGGTAAATTGGGCTAGCCAGGAGTGCTGTTTGTTCTAGTTGAGGTTCTCACTCCGGTCCTCAGACCTTCCTTTGTTCTACTTTTGTGGGCTTTTCCCTTCTTTGTCTTTTAGCCAGCACCATTCTTGACTCCTTTTTCTTATTCTAACTATCTAACATCGCCCCCTCAAGAGATGGGAGGCCCAATTCTTTGGGAATAGTGGAGTCAAGGTCTCTCAGGATGCTGAACTGAGACAGTGAGGGGGCATTGGGCCTCCCCCTCTTGCTAGTCTCAAGCCTCAGAGTCCTTATAGTTGTGTCCATCCATGGGTGAGAGATATTTTCCATGGTTGGCTCTAGTTTTATATATCCTTGTTGAACTGACACTGCATGTTGTAGCTTGTTGACCTGGGCAGAGACAAAATGGGTTAGACAACGGATAATACATGGAGCAATCATAAGCAGCATCAATATGGTGATAACAGGGATTGGCAGGGGCATTAGCCAACTCCAAATTTCCCATTGCCAGGAGGATCTCCCAAAGAAAGATTGTAGCCACCCTGAGAACTCTCCAGATCTTTCTTTGAGACCCTGTAAGGTTTAAATGCTTTTCCTGAGGACTGTGAGACCTTAACTTAGATGCAGCTATTTACCCAGAAACAACACGTCTCTTTCAAGATGGCTCAAGTCCCTCCTTGTTCAGGGATCAGGAAATCTATATCTTGTCTCTTTTGGAGTACAACCCCTGCCAAGCTGTGTTGGCTCTTTAGAGATATCCTGAGAAATCTTATCCCCAGCAACTTAATTTGGGGGGCATTCATTGGAATGGCACTCATTTGTAGTTCTGAATAGGTATCTGAGGTCTCCCAGGGGCTCACAGGTGTATTGAGTATCCTCTTCTGTTTTCTTCCACGGTTTGACTTGTGAGTAGTGAATCCAGGAGTCATGTCCTGGTACGTTGACTGCTGTGGGGGTAGAAAGTATTACAGGATCGGTGCTCTTCCATGTGGGCTGGAGTTGAGCCTTTGGAGACCCATCTTTCCAGACTAATTAGGACTTGAGTCCCTGGAGCAGATAGTAGTAACTCTTTAGAATCTTTTGGGTCCTGGTTGACACCCCACAAGTATATATCCTGTTGGAATTGCCCAGTAGCCATGGTATAAGACCAGAGAGTCTGAGCCTCTGGATCAAAGAAGAAGTTACTGACATAAACAAAAGGTCTCCCATATAGCATTTCATAAGGATTAAGACCAACCTGTTCCTTAGGGTCAATACGGATGCAGAGGAGAGCTCTTTGTAAAGCCTCCTTCCATCCCAGGGAGGTCTCCTGGGTTTTCTTTTTAATAGTTGATTTTAAGAATTGCTTGGCTCTTTCTACTTTTCCTGAAGACTGAGGCCTCCAGGCACAAAGGAGATAATAAGTAATGTCCAATACTTTAGAGGCCCCTTGGGTGACCTTAGAAGTAAATGATGTCCCATTGTCACTTTGTAATAACCTGGGCTACCCCATGCCCGAGGCCAGGGGCAGCGGTCGGGAGGAGCTACCACACACAAAAGTCAGGGGCAGCGGCCGAAAGGAGCAATCCCACATCCAAGGAGCCATGGCTCTGTGGGCGCAGGAGGGCCAAGAGGAGCTACTCCACATCCAAGGTAAGGAGGGACGGCCGTGAGGAGATACACCTCAACCAAGGTAAGGAGCAGCAGCTGCTCTTTGCTGGAGCAGTCGTGAAGAGATACCCCACATCCAAGGTAAGAGAAACCCAAGTAAGATGGTAGGTGTTGCAAGAGGGCATCAGAGGGCAGACACACTGCAACCATACTCACAGAAAACTAGTCAATCTAATCACACTAGGACCACAGCCTTGTCTAACTCAATGAAACTAAGACATGCCCATGGGGCCACCCAAGATGGGAAGGTCATGGTGGAGAGGTCTGACAGAATGTGGTCCACTGAGAAGGGAATGGCAAGCCACTTCAGTATTCTTGCCTTGAGAACCCCATGAACAGTAGGAAAAGGCAAAATGATAGGATACCAAAAGAGGAACTCCCCAGCTCATTAGGTGCCCAATATGCTACTGGAGATCAGTGGAGAAATAACTCCAGAAAGAATGAAGGGATGGAGCCAAAGCAAAAACAATACCCAGTTGTGGATGTGACTGGTGATAGAAGCAAGATCCGATGCGGTAAAGAGCAATATTGCATAGGAACCTGGAATGTCAGGTCCATGAATCAAGGCAAATTGGAAGTGGTCAAACAAGAGATGGCAAGAGTGAATGTCGACATTCTAGGAATCAGCGAACTAGAATGGACTGGAATGGGTGAATTTAACTCAGATGACCATTATATCTACTACTGCGGGCAGGAATCCCTCAGAAGAAATGAAGTAGCCATCATGGTCAACAAAAGAGTCTGAAATGCAGTACTTGGATGCAATCTCAAAAACGACAGAATGATCTCTGTTCATCTCCAAGGCAAACCATTCAATATCACAGTAATCCAAGTCTATGCCCCAACCAGTAATGCTGAAGAAACTGAAGCTGAACGGTTCTATGAAGACCTACAAGATCTTTTAGAATTAACACCCAAAACAGATGTCCTTTTCATTATAGGGGAATGGAATGCAAAACTAGAAAGTCAAGAAACACCTGGAGTAACAGGCAAATTTGGCCTTGGAATACGGAATTAAGCAGGGCAAAGAGAATACAATGGTCATAGCAAACACCCTCTTCCAACAACACAAGAGAAGACTCTACACATGGACATCACCAGATGGTCAACACCAAAGTCACATTGATTATATTCTTTGCAGCCAAAGATGGAGAAGCTCTATACAGTCAGCAAAAACAAGACCAGGAGCTGACTGTGGCTCAGATCATGAGCTCCTTATTACCAAATTCAGACTTAAATTGGAGAAAGTAGGGAAAACCGCTAGACCATTCAGGTATGACCTAAATCATATCCCTTATGATTATACAGTGGAAGTAGGAAATAGATTTAAGGGCCTAGATCTGATAGATAGAGTGCCTGATGAACTATGGAAGGAGATTCGTGACATTGTACAGGAGACAGGGATCAAGACCATCCCCATGGAAAAGAAATGCAAAAAAGCAAAATGGCTGTCTGGGGAGGCCTTACAAATAGCTGTGTAAAGAAGAGAGGCAAAAAGCAAAGGAGAAAAGGAAAGATATAAGCATCTGAATGCAGCGTTCCAAAGAATAGCAAGAAGAGATAAGAAAGCCTTCTTCAGCGATCAATGCAAAGAAATAGAGGAAAAGAACAGAATGGGAAAGACTAGAGATATCTTCAAGAAAATTAGAGATACTAAGGGAACATTTCATGCAAAGATGGGCTCAATACAGGACAGAAATGGCATGGACCTAACAGAAGCAGAAGATATTAAGAAGAGGTGTCAAGAATACACGGAAGAACTGTACAAAAAAAGATCTTCACGACCAAGATAATCGCGATGGTATGATCACTCACCTAGAGCCAGACATCTTGGAATGTGAAGTCAAGTGGGCCTTAGAAAGGATCACTAAAAACAAAGCTACTGTAGATGATGGAATTCCAGCTGAGCTGTTTCAAATCCTGAAAGATGATGCTGTGAAGTGCTGCACTCAATATGCCAGCAAATCTGAAAAACTCAGCAGTGGCCACAGGACTGGAAAAGGTCAGTTTTCATTCCAATCCTGAAAGGCAATGCCAAAGTATGCTCAAACTACTGCACAGTTGCACTCATCTCACATGCTAGTAAAGTAATGCTCAAAATTATGCAAGCCAGGCTTCAGCAATACGTGAACCGTGAACTCCCTGATGTTCAAGCTGGTTTTAGGAAAGGCAGAGGAACCAGAGATCAAATGGCCAACATCCGCTGGATCATGGAAAAGCAAGAGAGTTCCAGAGAAACATCTATTTCTGCTTTATTGACTATGCCAAAGCCTTTGACTGTGTGAATCACAATAAACTGTGAAAAATTCTGAAAGAGATGGGAATACCAGACCACCTGACCTGCCTCTTGAGAACCTTGTATGCAGGCCAGGAAGCAGCAGTTAAAACTGGACATGGAATAACAGACTGGTTCCAAATAGGAAAAGGAGGACGTCAAGGCTGTATATTGTCACCCTGCTTATTTAACTCATATGCAGAGTACATCATGAGAAACGCTGGGCTGGAAGAAGCACAAGTTGGAATCAAGATTGCTGGGAGAAATATCAATAACCTCAGATAAGCAGATGACACCACTCATGTCAGAAAGTGAAGAGGAACTAAAAAGCCTCTTAATGAAAGTGAAAGAGGAGAGTGAAAAAGTTGGCTTAAAGGTCAACATTCAGAAAACTAAGATCATGGCATCTAGTCCCATCACTTCATGGGAAATAGATGGAGAAACAGTGGCAGACTTTATTTTTCTGGGCTACAAAATCACTGCAGATGGTGATTGCAGCCGTGAAATTAAGAGATGCTTACTCCTTGGAAGGAAAGTTATGACCAACCTAGATAGCATGTTCAAAAGCAGAGACATTACTTTGCCAACAAAGGCCCGTCTAGTCAAGGGTATGGTTTTTCCAGTGGTCATGTATGGATGTGAGATTTGGACTGTGAAGAAAGCTGAGCGCCGAAGAATTGATGCTTTTGAAGTGTGGTGTTGGAGAAGACTCTTGAGAGTCCCTTGGACTGCACGGAGATCCAACCAGTCCATTCTGAAGAAGGTCAGCCCTGGGATTTCTTTAGAAAGAATGATGCTAAAGCTGAAACCCCAGTACTTTGGCCACCTCATGCGAAGAGTTGACTCATTGGCAAAGTCTCTGATGCTGGGAGGGATTGGAGGCAGGAGGAGAAGGGGACGACAGAGGATGAGATGGCTGGATGGCATCACCAATTCGATGGACGTGAGTTTGATTGAACTTCCGGAGTTGGTGATGGACAGGGAGGCCTGGCGTGCTGCAATTCATGGAGTCACAAAGACTCAGACACGACTGAGCGACTGAACTGAACTAACTGAACTGAGCATACCTAATCTCAGAATGATTTCATGGAGCAGTTTTTTTACCACCTCCTCAGCCTTCTCAGTCCGGGTGGGAAAGCCTTCAATCCATCCTGTGAATGCATCTGTCATGACTAATAAGTATTTATACCCTTGAGAAACTGGCATCTGGGTGAAGTCCATCTGCCAGTCCTCTCCTGGGTACATTCCACGTCGTTGGATGGGCTCAGCCAGCTGGGGTCTTTGAGCTCCTTGGGAGTTAATTGGCAAGTGGAACAAAAGGAGACCACTTGCCTTATAGTCATTGGAGGTCTGTTCCTCTGACGGACCTTTCTAGTAATCTTTGGATGACCTTTTCACCTAAATGAGTGGTAGCATGTAAGGAGTTAACCAACTTCCTTTGGAGGTTCCCAGGCAGAAAAAGGAGTCCCTCCTTGTGGAACCACCCCATATGATCTTCTTGAAAGCCCTCACTCTTAGCTTTAAGAGTCTCACCTTCAGTATATGAAGGAGTTTCTGGAAAATTTGTCTGTGGAACTAAGGTGGCAACCCCCATTAGGTCATTGTTCTGTCATGCTGCTTTCTTAGCTTCCTGGTAAGCTGCTTGATTCCCTCGTATCACTTTTGTGCTCCCTTTTTGGTGTCCTTTACAGGGGAGACTGAAACATCAGCAGGCAGATGACCGCCTCAAAAAGCCTAAGGATTTGATCACCATAGTTGATTGGGGACCCTCGGGTGGTCAAGTGGCCTCTTTCTTTCCAAATAACAGCATGTGCATGTAGCACCAGAAACACGTACTTGGAGTCAGTGTAAATGGCTACTCTTTTTCCTTTTTCCCAGCTTAGAGCCCGAATCAGGGCTATGAAGGAAAGGGCAACCCATTCCAGTATTCATGCCTGGAAAATCCCATGGACCAAGGAGCCTACTGGGCTACAGTCCATGGGGTTGCAAAGAGTCAAACACAACTAAGCGACTTCACTTCACTTCACCTGGTGGCAAAGGTTTAGCTACTAAGATCTCAAAATTGGAGACTACTGCATATCCCACTCTTCTTTTTCCATCCAACACAAAGCTGCTTCCATCAGTGTACCAGATTACCTCAAGATTGGTCAGAGGATCTTATTACAATCCCTCTCATGGTTTTATCCAGTGGTCCTAGGCAAGAGTGAAATGGGAGAGAGCCCTCGGGAGTAGACCGGAGGGTAGTTGGGTTAAGAACTTCACAAGGGGATATAGTCAGGCGTGGATTTTCCATCAGCACTATTTGATATCTGAGGATCCTTTGATCAGACATCCATAATTGTCCTCTCCCATTCAGGAGTGGTTTCACTTAGTCAGTTCAGTCGGTCAGTCGTGTCCAATTCTACGTGACCCCATGGACTGCAGCATGCCAGGCCTCCCTCTCCATCACCAACCCCTGAAGCTTATTCAAACTCATGTCCATTGAGTTGGTGATGCCATGCAACCATCTCATCTTCTGTTCTCCCCTTCTCCTCCAGCCTTCAATCTTTCCCAGCATCAAGGTCTTTTCAAATGAGTCAGCTCTTCACATCAGATGGCCAAAGGATTGGAGTTTCAGCTTCAGCATCAGTCCTTCCAGTGAATATTCAGGACTGATTTCCTTTAGGATGGACTGGTTGGATCTCCTTTCTGTCCAAGGGACTCTCAAGAGTCTTCTCCAACACCACAGTTATAAAAGCGTCAATTCTTCATCACTCAGCTTTCTTTATAGTCCAACTCTCACGTCCATACATGACTACTGGAAAAACCATAGCCTTGACTAAATTAACCTTTGTTGGCAAAGTAATGTCTCTGCTTTTCAATATGCTATCTAGGTTGGTCATAACTTTCCTTCCAAGGAGTAAGCGTCTTTTAATTTCATGGCTGCAGTCACCATCTGCAGTGATTTTGGAGCCCCCCAAAATAAAGTCTGCCACTGTTTCCCCATCTATTTCCCATGAAGTGATGGGACTGGATGCCATGAACTTCGTTTTCTGAATGTTGAGCTTTAAGCCAACTTTTTCACTCTCCTCTTTCATTTTCATCAAGAGGCCCTTTAGTTCTTCTTCATTTTCTGCCATAAGGGTGGTGTCCTCTGTGTATCTGAGGTTATTGATATTTCTCCCAGCAATCTTGATCCTAGCTTGTGCTTCATCCACCATGTTTCAAAATAGTTAGTTTTCCCGCAAGAGAGAGTTTCAAAGCATCTTCTATCAGGACTGCCATAGCTGTAAGATTTCGAAGGCAGGGAAAGATCTCTTCCCAGTAAGGGAGTAGGACACACAGAGACCACCAGGAACTGGTAAGAAAATATTTGTCCATCCCAGCAACAAAGAAGTGCTCAGGTGAATTTTTTTGTAATTGTTTTTCCTGGAGCACCCAAAATAGTACAGGTTTGGGAGGAGAAGGCTCCCGAGTAGGAAGGAGGTCAGGACAGAGTAGGCGGCCCCTGTGTCAACCACGAAATTCTCAGACCTATCTGCCACATCCAATTTTACCCTTGGCTCCATCCCCATGGTTGTTATCTGTGACAGGCAGGCTGGCTGGAGTGGACTGCTTCAGTCCTGTTGAGCCATCGTGAGCAAAGGCTTGGCGCTTGACCTTGAGGCTCTTGGGTCCCAGGGGCAGAGTGCCACCCAATGTCCCAATTGATGGGATTTGTAGCAAGCCCTTTTAGGAGACTTGTCACAGTTTGGACACTCTTTGGACCAAAGCTCCACTGTCTACAGATTAGGCATTTGCCTCATGCCTTGTCCTTCAAGACTCAGGCTTTACCATAGGGCTTCTCTGGATGGCGGCTAGCATCTGGACATGCTGTGTCTCTTTCCTTCTCTCCCTTTCCTGGGCCTTGGCCTCCCTCTCCTGTTCTCTGTTATAAAAGGTATTGATAGCTGTCTGGACATCTCATCTAAAGAGGCAACAAGATCCTGCTGCAGGAGCTGTTGTAGCTTTATTCCGATGCCTGATGCACAGTGGGACAGGAATTTGTCCTTTAAAATCACCTGTCCCTCATAAGAGTCTAAGTCCAAATCGGTAAACTTTTGGAGGGCCTCCTTTAGCCTTTCCAGAAAGGCAATGAGGTTCTCATTGGGCCTCTGAGTTATTGCTGAAACCAGGCACAGTCCCACAACTATAAGGCTTCCTTTTGTTTTTATGGGTGGACTTCCTTAGGGGTGAGTCTTTCCGAAGCTTATCCTACCCAGTATTGTTGCAATCTGAGAGCCGAGCATCCCCAGGTCAGGGTGCAGATCCAGGCAGGCTGAGGCATGACAGCCTCCCAAGAACTGGGTCCCTAGGCAGGTCGAGGAATGTCGACCTCCTGGGACCCCTGGACTGGCAGATCTCTGAGCAGGTTGAGGTGTGACAAACTTCTGGGGACCAGATCCCTAGGCAGATCTTAGGGGCCTCCCTAAGAGCAGATTAGAGTGTCTGCAGTGGTAAACATTTCATTGTCATAGACCCGCTTTAGGTAATATCAGAAGTAATGACAAGAGTGGGTTATCTGGTCCTGTTAGGGGCATTAAGAGTATTTTAGGAGGCAGAGTCCTGGTTGTAGGAATTAGTAAGTGGCTTAAGAACAAATTGATAAGAAGCAATAGACCATGTGTTCCATAAAGTGGAGTGGAGATTTGATCCAGGGGTATGTTTGTAAGGAGAAGGGTGGCAAGGGTTTGGACCCAAATGGTCTGCAGCACTAACTCCCAAAGAAGTAAACATTATCCCTGGAAGCCCAGTTGCTCTTGAAGGGATGCCACCAACAGATGGACTTCTAATAGGTGTTGTGTGCCTGTCGCCTGCCCTAGTAGGTTCCCTGAGTGATGCTCTGGTTGCATATGTTGTAGGAAACATGGAAGATGAAGGCCTGAACATCTACAGGGATTGGATATTATATGGTATTTCCCTCCCAAGGGCCAGCTATTTTCTAATTGTCCCTCCAGAAGGTTGTAGAGACAACATTGTGAACCCAGATGTGGCTCAGGAAAAGAGCAAGAAACAGGAGGGAAGGGGGCAGGACACATCTTTGAAAGAATGACATAACCCAGTTCAGCTCAGTTCACTCAGTCATGTCTGACTCTTTGCGACCCCATGGACTGCAGCATGCCAGGCCTTCCTGTCATCACCAACTCCCGGAGTTTACTCAGACTCATGTCCATTGAGTCAGTGGTGCCATCCAATCACCTCATCTTCTGTCGCCCCCTTCTCCTCCCACCCTCAATGTTTCCCAGCATCAGGGTCTTTTCAAATGAGTCAGCTCTTCCCATCACGTGGCCAAAGGGTTGGAGTTTCAGCTTCAACATCCGTCCTTCCAATGAATATTCGGACTGATTTCCTTTAGGATGGACTGGTCGGATATCCTTGCTGTCCAAAGGACTCTGAAGAGTCTTCTCCAACACCACAGTTCAAAAGCATAAATTCTTCAACACTCAGCTTTCTTTGTAGTCCAACTCTCACATCCATACATGATCACTGGAAAAACCACAGCTTAGACTAGACAGACCTTTGTTGTCAAAGTAATGTCTCTGTTTTTTTTTTAATTTAAATTTATTTATTTTAATTGGAGGCTAATTACTTTACAATATTGTATTGATTCTGCCACACATCAACATGAATCCACCACGGGCATACACATGTTCTCCATCCTGAACCCCACTCCACGTCCCTCCCTGTACCATCTCTCTGGCTCATCCCAGTGCACCAGCCCCAAGGATCCTGTATCGAACCTGGACTGGCGATTAGTTTCTTATATGATATTATATATGTTTCCATGACATTCCCCCAAACCATCCCACCCTCTCCCTCTCCCACAGAGTCCAAAAGACTGTTCTATACATCTGTGTCTCTTTTGCTGTCTTGCACACAGGGTTATCGTTACCATCTTTCTAAATTCCATATATATGCGTTAGTATACTTTATTGGTGTTTTTCTTTCTGGCTTACTTCACTCTGTATAATAGGCTCCAGTTTCATTCACCTCATTAGAACTGATTCAAATGTATTCTTTTTAATGGCTGAGTAATATTCCATTGTGTATATGTACCACAGCTTTCTTATCCATTCATCTGCTGATGTCTCTGTTTTTAATATGCTTTTCTTTCAAGGATCAAGCGTCTTTTTGTTTCATGGCTGCAGTCACCATCTTCAGTGATTTTGGAGCCCCCCAAAAATAGTCTGCCACTGTTGCCACTGTTTTCCCATCTATTTGTCATGAAATGATGGGACAAGATGCCATGATTTAGTTTTCTGAATGTAGAGTTTTAAACCAACTTTTTAACTGTCTTCTTTCACTTTCATCAAGAGGCTCTTTAGTTCTTCACTTTCTGCCATAAGGAGGATGTCATTTGCATATCTGAGGTTATTGATATTTCTCCGGGCAGTCTTGATTCCAGCTTCAGCTTCATACAGCCCAGCGTTTCTTGTGTTGTATTCTGCATATAAGTTAAATAAGCAGGGTGACAATATAAAACCTTGACATACTCCTTTTGCAATTTGGAACCAGACTGTTGTTCCATGTCCAGTTCTAACTGTTGCTTCCTGACCTGCATACAGGTTTCTCAAGAGGCAGGTTGGGTGGTCTGGTATTCCAATCTCTTTAAGAATTTTCCACAGTTTGTTGGGATCCACACAGTCAAAGGTTTTGGCATAGTCGATAAAGCAGAAATAGATGGTTTTCTGGAATTCTTCTGCTTTATCGATGATCCAATTGATGTTGGCAATTTGATCTCTGGTGCCTCTGCCTTTTCTAAATCCAGCTGGAACATCTGTAAGTTCACAGTCCACATATTTTTGAAGCCTGGCTTGGAGAATTTTGAGTACTTTAGTAGCTTGTGAGATGAGTGCAATTGTGAGACAGTTTGAACATTCTATGGCATTGCCTTTCTTTGGGATTGGAATAAAATCTGACCTTTTCCAGTCCTGTGGCCACTGCTGAGATTTCCAAATTTGCTGGCATATTGAGTGCAGCACTTTCACAGCATCATCTTTCAGGATTTGATATAGCTCAACTGGAATTCCACCACCTCCACTAGCTTTGTTTGTAGTGATGATTCCTAAGGCCCACTTGACTTCACATTCCAGCATGTCTGGTTCTAGGTGAGTGATCACACCATCGTGATTATCTCGGTCATGAAGATCTTTCTTGGTAGAGTTCTCCTGTGTATTCTTGCCACCTCTTCTTAATTTCTGCTGCTTTTGTTAAGTCTATAGCATTTCTGTCCTTTCTTGTGCCTATCTTTGCATGAAACGTTCCCTTGGGATCTCTAATTTTCTTGACGAAATCTCTATCTTTCCCATTCTATTGTTTTCCTCTATTTCTTTGCACTAATCACTGAGGAAGGTTTTCTTATCTCTCCTTGCTATCCTTTGGAACTCTGCATTCAAATGGGTATATCTTTCCTTTTCTCCTTTGTTTTCCACTTCTCTTTTTTTCATAGCTATTTGTAAGGCCTCCTCAGACAGCCATTTTTTCATTTCTTTTCTTGGGGATGGTCTTGATCGCTGTCTCCTGTACAATGTCATGAACCTCCATCCATAGTTCATTAGGCACTCTGTCTATCAGATCTAATGCCTTGAATCTATTTCTCACTGCCACTGTATAATTGTAAGGGATTGAATTTAGGTCATACCTGAATGGTCTAGTGGTTTTCCCTACTTTCTTCAATCTAAGTCTGAATTTGGCAATAAGGAGTTCATGATCTGAGCCACAGTCAGCTCCCAGTCTTACTTTTGCTGACTGTATAGAGCTTCTCCATCTTTGGCTGCAAAGAATATAATCAATATGATTTTGGTATTGACTATCTGGTGATAGCCATATGTAGAGTATTCTCTTGTATTGTTGGAAGAGGGTGTTTGCTATGACCAGCACGTTTTCTTGGCAGAACTCTATTTTAGCCTTGGCTCTGCTTTGTTCTGTACTCCAAGCCCAAATTTGCCTGTTACTCCCACTCATTAGCATATGAAATCAACCTGCTAGCAGCACCACATTCTATGGCTGCCCTCATCCTTTGTGATGGCCCACAGCCTGTGGAGTGTGTTTCTCTCTGAATCCGGACAAATCCACTTCTTACCTATCACTGTGTCCCTCACTGAATTTTTTGCAATGAGACATCAAGAGCCTGATGAAGGCTTCATTAGGTCCTGAAGCCAGGAACCATGGGTTTTGGCCAGGCTCAAGTCCCAGTCAGATACGACTGAGGAACTAACCCCAATCTTAGGTAAACGGTTTCAAGCAAAACTTTCAGAAATGGAAAGATGATGACCTGCCCAATACTTTGTAAGCAGTGGCATCATGGAGACAGGAGTTGAAGGAAGGGAGGAAAAATCAGTGGAAAAAATGTGCTGAGGAATCCATTTCATAAATTGCCTGAAAATCTGCCAAATACCTGACCTGTGCTCACAGTTTTCATTGGCCTGATCCTTGGCACAAAGAAGATTAAGGACAGAAGAATCCCCACCCTCTTTGGTAACAGCTACTGGGGCCCAGCAGAGAGTGGAGCCTTTGGGACACACTGAGGAGTAGCCCCTGCCAGAGTCCCTCAGTTGCACCCACTGCTGCTTGCCTGTTCATCGGGGGTTTGAGGAAACAAGAAACAAGTGACAGTAAAGGAATCAAGATTTTGTTAGCCATATGTCCTTCCAGCCATAGGAGCAAGAACATCTTACCTTAACCGGAGGTCTTCTGGAATCTGAGACTGAGCCTCATGAGCTTTCTGGACCATTTATTTTTGCTGTCCTGGTTTCCAGAAAGCTTGGCTTCTTGTCATTTCCCCTGTGCTGGGTTTTCTTCCTGATCAGCTTTCACGCAGGAGCTTTTGCCAAGTTGGGCTTCTGCTGTGGTTGGCCTCCGCTCCACGGGGGCCAAGCTGAGGCTGTTTCAGCCAAGTTAAGCCTGAGTCACGGCACCATATATGTCAGGGGAGTTTGTAATTTCCTCGGTTCTGTCTCGTTGTGACAAAAATTTGAAGCGACAGACAGACCAGTCTCACAGCCCTGTGTAATTTCCTCAGACAGACCAGTGTTTTAGCACCACATAATTTATTCGGCGGACCAGTGTTACAGCTCCTTGTTACAGCTCAGTTTTATTTAGAAAGCAAAGGAAAATACATCCTCGAGGCATGAGGGCAGACCGACCCAAAAGATGTGAAGAGAAGCCCCTGGCTCGATTTTGGCTCCTCTTTTTATACATTTGTCTCCTCTCCTCTGAGCTTGCCTTTCGTAAACTGGGCCAGTCAGGAGGGCTGTTTGTTTCACCTGAGTTTCTCCTTCTAGTCCTTGGACCTTCCTTACTTCTATTTTTGTGTGCTTTTCCATCCTTTGTCTTTTAGCCAGCGCCATTTTGGACTTCTTTTTCCTATTCTAGCACCTTACAGTAAAGAATCTGCAAGCAATGCAAGAGACCTGATTGGATCCCTCCATTGGGAAGATACCCTGGAGAAAGAATTGGAAACCCATTCCAGTATTCTTGCCTGGAGAACCCCATGCATTCTCATTATCTCTTTAAGGCCCTACCACTGAAAGGTTGTTGCTGATTCATGAAAGATCCTGGGATTCTTGGCCTCTGGAGGAGAGGAATTTCATTCCAGGCCAGTGACGAGATTTGATCGCTCAGAACTTTTGTGTGATAAAGTTTTATTAAAATATAAAAGGAATAGACAAAGCTTCTGACATAGACATCAGAAGGGAGAAGAAAGAGTACCCCCTGCTGCCGGGGGCCAGCGTGAGGAACTCCACCCATGGCAAAGGTCATGAGGAAGGAGGCTTGGCATACGCAAAGGTGTGATCAAGCCTCAGGAAACCCCCTGTTCCTGAGCATCTACCCCAAAGCCAGAGTCTGTTTTATGCTCTCACCTACACCTCTGACTTTACGAGGGGCTCTCCCCCATCACCATTTCTCTCAGAGAAGGAGTTAACTTCCAGCTCCAAGGCAATAAAAATTCCTGGGCATGACAAGAGTGTTTCAGCTTACGGACTCCTCTGAAGGTTATCTAGCCCACCTGTATAGATTCATCTGGCCACATGTGATTGTTTACAGCCTCCCAATCTGAGAGGCACGAGATGTCTTAGACTTACTAAAGGCAAATTCTTTTCGGGAGTTAGAAATTATTAGTATAGTGGGTTGGTTAGGAATTATATTGGTGAAGGGTTTTTCATTTGTAATTGCTGCTAATTCCCTGCTCTGGGTAGGACAAGGATGTCCCAGGTCAAACCTCTCTGCTGACAGACTAGCTTGTGTAACAGGATTATCCATACTGCTGCCACTATCCACATGATTGTTTACTACCTCTCAACCATAAACAGCACAGAGAATTTTGGAGTATTTTGAGAGTCTTAATTAGCATAGGGCTTTTTCTTCTTGTTGAGTCAATGATTGCCGCCAGGCCTCCATATCCTTAGGCACCTGGGAATATATTAATCAATGTATTTGGAATATAGAAAAGGAAATATAGTAGTTTTTAAGGTTAGCAATACTAGACTTTTTGAGTTAATGAATTTTCTCTTTTGTAATAGATCACTGTACTTTGTTATAAATCACTGTGTCCTTGCTATGTAAAAATGTAACTTTATCACTATCTTAAGACTAAATAGATCTTAAGGGGAACATTGGTGAAAAAATTTTCATTTGTTGGGCTGATGTTTGCTGCTAAATCTCCATGTTCCTGCCCTTATAATGAATATAACTAACATATAGGAGAAATAAGTATTAACCTTTAAGATTAATCATGTTAACCTTGGGTTAAATAAATTCCTTTCTTGATTGTAACTCACTACACCCTCACCCTATAGGAATGTAACTTTATTGGAGGGTGGTGCCTGGTTTAAGAAAAAACACCCTTGGAAAAAATAAGTTTTTGGTTATCACAAAGAAAGGATCATAAAATCCCTAAGATCTTTTTATGTGAAGCACCTGATTTTGATAAAGGTCAGGACTGCTGACCCCCGCGTGACTCTATATTCATCCCTATATGTAACAAAAGGTATATAAGCAAACTCAAAAGTAAAGAAATCGGATCAGTTTCCGGAAAGACTGATACCCCATGTCGTTCTTTCTTGCTCCTCGTTTTTCTGGCCGAATTCCCATCTAGAGCATGGATGCTATTCCGCGTAATCCAAGTTATTCAGCCTCTTTTTCTCCACTAATCTTCTACTACACTATCCGTTTCTAATCTCTCTATATATCTGTAATTAAATATGTATTTTTCCAAGGACGCCGAATCCGTCCCCACCTGCAAATTCCCTGGATCCACCGGGGCTGGACCCCGGCACCCTGCTAGTCTTTCAGTTCAGTTCAGTTCAGTTCAGTTCAGTCGTTCAGTCGTGTACGACTCTTTGCGACCCCATGAAAGGCAGCATGCCAGGCCTCCATGTCCATCACCAACTCCTGGAGTTCACTCAGACTCACGTCCATCGAGTCAGTGATGCCATCCAGCCATCTCATCCTCGGTCGTCCCCGTCTCCTCCTGCCCCCAATCACTCCCAGCATCAGAGTCTTTTCCAATGAGTCAGCTCTTCGCATGAGGTGGCCAAAGTACTGGAGTTTCAGCTTTAGCATCATTCCTTCCAAAGAAATCCCAGGGCTGATCTCCTTCAGAATGGAGTGGATGGATCTCCTTGCAGTCCAAGGGACTCTCAAGAGTCTTCTCCAACACCACAGTTCACAAGCATCAATTCTTCGGCGCTCAGCCTTCCTCACAGTCCAACTCTCAAATCCATACGTGACCACAGGAAAAACCATAGCCTTGACTAGATGGGCCTTAGTTGGCAAAGTAATGTCTCTGCTTTTGAATATGCTATCTAGGTTGGTCATAACTTTTCTTCCAAGGAGTAAGCGTCTTTTAATTTCATGGCTGCAGTCACCATCTGCAGTGATTTTGGAGCCCCAAAAAATAAAGTCTGACACTGTTTCCACTGTTTCCCCATCTATTTCCCATGAAGTGATGGGACCGGATGCCATGATCTTCGTTTTCTGTACGTGGAGATTTAAGCCAACTTTTTCACTCTCCTCTTTCACTTTCATCAAGAGGCTTTTTAGCACATCTTCACTTGCTGCCATAAGAGTGGTGTCATCGCATATCTGAGGTTATTGATATTTCCCCCAGCAATCTTGATTTCAGCTTATGTTTCTTCCAGTCCAGCGTTTCTCATGATGTACTCTGCATAGAAGTTAAATAAGCAGGGTGACAATATACAGCCTTGACGTCCTCCTTTTCCTATTTGGAACCAGTCTGTTGTTCCATGTCCAGTTCTAATTGTTGCTTCCTGACCTGCATACAGATTTCTCAAGAGGCAGGTCAGGAGGTCTGTATTCCCATCTCTTTCAGAATTTTCCACAGTTGATTGTGATCCACACAGTCAAAGGCTTTGGCATAGTCAATAAAGCAGAAATAGATGTTTTTTCTGGAACTCTCTTGCTTTTCCATGATCCAGCAGATGTTGGCAACTTGATCTCTGGTTCCTCTGCCTTTTCTAAAACCAACTTGAACATCAGGGAGTTCACGGTTTACGTATTGCTGAAGCCTGGCTTGCAGAATTTTGAGCATTACTTTACTAGCATGTGAAATGAGTGCAATTGTGCGGTAGTTTGAGCATTCTTTGGCATGGGCTTTCTTTGGGATTGAAATGAAAACTGACCTTTTCCAGTCCTGTGGCCTCTGCTGAGTTTTCCAAATTTGCTGGCATATTGAGTGCAGCACTTTCACAGCATCATCTTCCAGGATTTGAAACAGCTCAACTGGAATTCCATCACCTCCACTAGCTTTGTTCATAGTGATGCTTTCTAAGGCCCACTTGACTTCACATTCCAAGATGTCTGGCCCTAGATGAGTGATCACATCATCATGATTATCTGGTTGTTTGTACAGTTCTTTTGTGTATTCTTGCCACCTCTTCTTAATATCTTCTGCTTCTGTTAGGTCCATACCATTTCTGTCCTTTATCGAGCCCATTTTTTGCATGAAATGTTCCCTTGGTATCCCTAATTTTCTTGAAGAGATCTCTAGTCTTTCCCATTCTGTTCTTTTCCTCTATTTCTTTGCATTGATCACTGAAGAAGGCTTTCTTATCTCTTCTTGCTATTCTTTGGAACTCTGCATTCAAATGCTTATATCTTTCCTTTTCTCCTTTGCTTTTCACCTCTCTTCTTTTCACAGTTATTTGTAAGGCCTCCCCAGACAGCCATTTTGCTTTTTTGCATTTCTTTTCCATGGGGATGGTCTTGATCCCTGTCTCCTGTACAATGTCACGAATCTCCTTCCATAGTTCATCAGGCACTCTATCTATCAGATCTAGGCCCTTAAATCTATTTCTCACTTCCACTGTATAATCATAAGGGATTTGATTTAGGTCATACCTGAATGGTCTAGTGGTTTTCCCTACATTCTTTAATTCGAGTCTGAATTTGGTAATAAGGAGCTCATGATCTGAGCCACAGTCAGCTCCTGGTCTTGTTTTGGTTGACTGTATAGAGCTTCTCCATCTTTGGCTGCAAAGAATATAATCAATCTGATTTTGGTGTTGACCATCTGGTAATGTCCATGTGTAGAGTCTTCTCTTGTGTTGTTGGAAGAGGGTGTTTGCTATGACCAGTGCATTTTCCTGGCAAAACTCTATTAGTCTTTGCCCTGCTTCATTCTGCATTCCAAGGCCAAATTTGCTTGTTACTCGAGGTATTTCTTGACTTGCTAGTTTTGCATTCCAGTCCCCTATAATGAAAAGAACATCGTTTTGGGGTGTTAGTTCTAAAAGGTCTTGTAGGTCTTCATAAAACCATTCAACCTCAGTTTCTTCAGTGTTACTGGTTGGGGCATAGACTTGGATAACTGTGATATTGAATGGTTTGCCTTGGAGACGAACAGAGATCATTCTGTCGCTTTTGAGACTGCATCCAAGTACTGCATTTCGGACTCTTTTGTTGACCATGATGGCTACTCCATTTCTTCTGAGGGATTCCTGCCCGCAGTAGTAGATCTAATGGTCATCTGAGTTAAATTCACCCATTCCAGTCCATTTTAGTTCGCTGATTCCTAGAATGTCAATGTTCACCCTTGCCGTCTCGTGTTTGACCACTTGCAATTTGCCTTGTTTCATGGACCTGACATTCCAGTTTCCTATGCAATATTGCTCTTTACAGCATCAGAATTTGCTTCTATCACCAGTCACATCCACAACTGGGTATTGGTTTTGCTTTGGCTCCATCCCTTCATTCTTTCCGGAGTTATTTCTCCACTGATCTCCAGTAGCATATTGGGCACCTACTGACCTAGGGAGTTCCTCTTTCAGTATCCTATCATTTTGCCTTTTCATACTGCTCATGGGGTTCTCAAGGCAAGAATACTGAAGTGGCTTGCCATTCCCTTCTCCAGTGGACCACATTCTGTCAGACCTCTCCACCATGACCCGCCCGTCTTGGGTTGCTCTGCAGGCATGGTTTGGTTTCATTGAGTTAGACAAGGCTGTGAGGAGATACCCCATGCCCAAGGTAAGAGAAACCCAGTTAAGATGATAGCTGTTGCAAGAGAGCATCAGAGGGCAGACACACTGAAACCATACTCACAGAACAAAGACCTAGTGCAACCAAAAACAAATCAATTACTGGGAGGGAGGAGGGTTGTGAGCTGGGTCCCCTAGTTTTACACTCTTTCTACTTCAGTGTCCTTGCTGATCAATGAATTCAACTGTCCAGGAAAATATTCAAGAAACACAAGAGAAATGGGAAAGTTATTTGACCCAAACTGAGCGCTATAGCTTGGGGCCACCCTCTCAGATAGCTCTGGGGAACTGCTTCATTGAAGCACAATCTTATACCTCATCCAAACAAAGCACACACATCAACATGACAGGGTGTGTTCCTTAAAGTTTCCAAAGAAAGAGACTTAGTATATAGACAGTGAGACAGCAGGAACCTGGTGCCTGGGAAGGGAACATTGTCCTCCAGGGAGTGTTAACATGGAGGCCATGAGAAGGGAGTTATTCATTCTTATCTTCAAAACAGATGCTCTTTACCTCAGGGTTAAAGATGTGCTGTGAGAGTTGGACAGACCGTCTCAGTTCACACGCAGTGCAGCCTGAACCATGGATAAGCCAAAATGACTTCCCCATTCCTCAATATGTGAACATCTTCTCCATCACAGGACACAAAAATTTTAGAACCTTATGATCCAGCAATTCTACCTTTGAGGCTGTGCCCAGAAGAATTGAAAGCACACTCTGGAAGAGATATTTCTACATCCTTGTTCACCGCAGCATTATTCACAATAACTAAAACATGAAAGCAACCAAGTACCCGCTGATCAAAGAATCGCTAAGTCCATGTGGTGTGTGCATATACTAGAGTATTGCTACTGCTGCTGCTAAGTCGCTTCACTCGTCTCCGACTCTGTGAGACCCCATGGACGGCAGCCCACCAGGCTCCCCCGTCCCTGGGATTCTCCAGGCAAGAACACTGGAGTGGGTTGCCATTTCCTTTTCCAATGCATGAAAGTGAAAGGTGAGAGTTAAGTCGTTCAGTCGTGTCCTACTCTTAGCGACCCCATGGACTGCAGCCCACCAGGCTCCTCCATCCATGGGATTTTCCAAGCAAGAGTACTGGAGTGGGGTGCCATTGTCTTCTCTGTACTAGAGTATTATTCAGCATTTAAAAAGGAGAGGAATATAACCCATGCTACAATATAGAGGAATCTAGTACACATTCTACTAAGCAAAATAAGCCTGAGGAAGGGATAAATAATGTTTGAGTCCACTGAAATGAGGCACCTGGAGAGCTCAGATTTACAGAAAGTAGGACAAAGATTGCCAGGAACTCAGAAAGGAGGAAGGCAGGATTGTTGTTGAATGGGCATAGAGTTCATATATTGCAAGGTGAAGAAAGTTCTGGAGTTTGGTTGCAAAAAATGCATAAGTATTTATTTCTACTGACATGGACACTTGAAAGTGAAAGTGAAGTCGCTTAGTTATGTCCAAGTCTTTGTGACCCCTGGGACTGTAGCCTACCAGGCTCCTCCATCCAGGCAAGAGTACTGGAGTGGGTTGCCATTTTCTTCTCCAGAGGATTTTCCCAACCCAGAGATTGAAGATGGGTCTCCTGCATTGTAGTCAGACATTCGACCATATGACCAGCAGGGAAGTCCTCTGGGACACTTAAAAATGGTTTAAATGGTCAATTTCATGTTATGAGTAATAACATAAAATTAAAAAAAAAAAAAAACCCCTCTCAGAACCACTCCCTGCGAGTAACCACAGAAGGGTCAAGGCTGATAGCTACATGGCAAATGCTCCCCGCCCATCCAGCTTCATCTCCACCCTAACAACGCAGAGGGTAACAGCAGTCTTCTGTGCTCAGGACTCCCCACTTTGGTCCTTAGAGATGTCTCAGCTCCAGTCCTGCATGACTTAACCTCAGCCTCCCTGGCTGATCCAGTGCTCCAGGCTCTGCTGCAAGGATCCAGTAAGTCTTGGGTCACCCTCTTCTGTAGGAGCCTGGGTGCTGAGTTCTCATCCTCCCAAAGAGACCTCTGCAATCCCTGAGTGGAGGTGGTCAGTCCAGCTCCCGCCTGAGGGTGGAGAGACCCATTTTTCAGATGAAAACAGGAGCTGGAAGTTGTCAGGTTTATGTGGCAATTGGTGATGCAGGGGGTTGGATCAGACCATGGAGATTCTAAGACCTTTTTTTTTTTTTTGACTGGTGCTCAAACAACATCAAAGATTCCCCTGGAACAGGGTTTATGGTGTGAGGATCACTTATGTCAGTCTCCTGTGTAGTGCTGACCCTCTGATTCTGCAGGTTCCTCCTCTGTGGATGCCCCAGTGACTGTAAGGATCTTGAGCATCCGTGGATTTTGGTGTCTTCAGAGGAGGGCTCTGTGGTGATTTATATTAAGTCACCATTGGTTTGCTAACCCAGCAACTCTGTGAAGTTAGCTCTATTTCTTCGTATTGGCAGTAATTTTTTAATATGGTGGTAAATTACATATAGCTTAATATTTGCCATCTTAACAATTTTAAGTATACAGTTCAGTGATGTTAGGTATATTTATATGGTTGTGCTACCAATCTTAAAGAACTCTTTTCACCTCTTTTTTTCTCTTCTTTCCTAAGAAGAAAACTAAAACTGGGTCTCCGTTTAACAGTAACTCCCAGTTTCACCATTCATTCGAGTCCCTGGCAAACCACCATTCTACTTTAGGAAGCTGACTCCTCTCAGTACTTCATGGACATGGAGTCATAGCATGTTTTTTTGTGACTGGATTATGTCACTGAGTATAATATCCTCAGTGTTCCTCCACATTATAGCATCCATCAGAATTTCCTGTCTCTTTTAGAGAACAGACTTGTGGACCCAGAGGGAGATGGTGGGATGAATTGAGAGAGTGGCATTGAAACATATATACTACCACATGTAAAAGAGATCACCAGTAGGAATTTGCTATGTAATGCAGGAGCTCAACCCGGTGCTCTGTGACAACCTAGAAGGGTGGGATGGAGTAGGGGGATGGGAGGGGTCGAGAGGGAGGGGACATAGGCATGCCTGTGGCTGATTCATGCTGATGTATGGCAGAAACGAACACAACAGTGCAAAGCAATCATCCGCCAATGAAAAATAAATTTCAGAAAGTATATTTGAGAAAAAGAATTTCCTGTCTGTTTAAGGCTGAATAATATTCCACTGTATGTACTGCCGCATTGTGTTAATCCATTCCTTCATGGATGGACATCTGGGTTGCTTCCAACTTTCAGCTATTGTGAACAGTGCTGCTAAGGAACACAGGTGTACAAATATGTTTTTGAACCCTATTGTCAACTCTTTGGGGTATACACCCAATATGACATGACTGGATCATGTGGAAAATGTAATTTTCATTTTTGAGGAACCACAATACTGCATCCATAGCTGCTGCCCCATTTTACATTGCTACTCACAGTGCAGAAAGGTTCAGCAGCAGCATTTGAGCAAGAACAAAACAGTCCAGAGAAGCATATGACTTGTTCAAGAGTGCTGAAGTGTTTGCAGAACCAAGGTTCTATTCACAGTTTCCTGGCTCTGTGAATGCTTGCTCTTCATCAAAATGTTAAACTTGGACTTTGGAGTATCAGGGGTAGAAGCCCCCCTCACAATAACTGGTGGTCATTGGATCAGCCTAGCCCTGCAGAGCTGTGTAGGCAGAAGACATTTCATGTCCCAAAGCAGCAGGAAACACAGTCTTTTCATTTCTGATTCACAATGAACATTAGTCCCACCCTCCCTCCAGGCACTTGGGAGGCCACTGCAGTTTGATGCTTTGACTGAGCTGGGCTAGAGTCTGTTCAGCGCAGTTCAGTCACTCATTCATGTCTGACTCTTTGAGACCCCATGAATCACAGCACACCAGGCCTCCCTGTCCTTCACCAACTCCCAGAGTTCACTCAAACTCAGGTCCATCGCATCAGTGATGCTCTCCAGTCATCTCATCCTCTGTCGTCCCCTTCTCCTCCTCCCAATCCCTCCCAGCATCAGGGTCTTTTCCAATGAGTCAACTCTTGGCATGAGGTGGCCACAGTATTGGAGTTTCAGCCTCAGCATCAGTCCTTCTGTGCCTCCCCTCAAATGTCATCTCATTCTGCCCCAGGACACTTACTATTCCGTGTCACTCTGCAAACAATGAAACAGTGTCCAGGTTTCAGGATCCTTGGTGAAGAAAAGTGCAGAGTCTGAGCACTCTGCTCGGCAAGCCCCTAAAAGACTCACTTCAACCCTATCAAAGAGGGGAGAGAATAATGATGATAATTTGCCCTATTTTGCAGGGGAAAGGGGAAAAAAGATGGAATGTAGTTTCAGCAAAATCAGACAAGCAGGGCTGGTTGATTTCAATTCAAAAGTCAGCATTCTTATTTATCCAACTTATACCAATTAAGCGTCTATGATGTGCCAGGCTTTGTGTTGGAAGCTCTCGCTTCTGTAGGGGCAGAAGACTTGGCTTTCTGGATTCTTCAGCTGGGCTAACAATTCAGTTGACATACGATAGATGAACACAGTTAGTTTAATAAGTACAGGAGCCCCATAAAATCTTTTGAGGCTCAAAGACTGTCAGACAATTGAGGCTTTTATGAGCCCCTGAGTTAAGGAGAAAGGGGTGGGGATCTTGGGCTTCAAATGGGAGGAAGACCATGCACAGAAGGATGAGAAGAGCAAGTGCCTGGTGAACAAATGTTTGTCCTCTCCAAGCAGGTAAATCTTTCTGAGATTAAAAAGTTCTCTGTGGTAATAGCTGTCTTCCTGGCATAGGTCTCCTAATCTGCATTATTCTGAACAATTACGGGAGAGGTAAAGAGCTTCTCCTGAATCTAATGGGTCTTAATTGACTTTAGCTCAAAACAATTTACCCGTCAAAAGGACACATTTGGGGGACATAATCCACTCCATCTCACTTCTTTTCAAGCAAACTTTCCAGTAACTTTGAGACAAATTCGAAGTCTTCTCTATGATTGTAGAAACCAAATCTCAGAGATGGAGAGCTTGCCCATTGTGTCCATTGACCACCTGCTCCCCATCACTTCCATACTCCATAGAACTGGACTCCCACTGTCAAGGGTGGATGGACATTGTCAACGGCTCTATGTCTTCTTTTCTCAGCAGACTGCAGCCTCCTCAACTACATCTAGGATGTTGCGTCAGTTTGTTCGCCAGTTTGGTCAGAAGCTCATGTGCAAGCGGCTGCTGGAGCCCATAGATGAGTCTGAGAGACCTGTGGCTCATCTGAACCTCCTAAACCTGGTGATCGTGGGTGTGGGCAGGATGTTGATAGCTGGCGTGTACATTCTGGCTGGTGCAGTGGCAAAGTACATAGCTGGACCAGCAACCATCATCTCGTTCTTGGTGGCTGCCATGTTTTCTATGTTATCTGGACTCTGCTATGCCGAATTTGGGGCCTGGGTACCACGCTTTGGTTCTGCGTATCTCTACAGCTATGTCACGATGGGTCAACTCTATGCCTTTGTCATTGGCTGGAACTCCATACTTCCCTTAGTTACGGGTGAGAATGGGCCAACAAATGGTGTGGGGCTTAAGACTGGGAAACTATGTTGGAGGATTGGGTTCTCACTCATTCATGAGCACTTTATTCTTGGCCTCGTGGAGGAAAGTTGATAATAGAGTCAGGAAGACCCCACAATTGCAGTCAACTCAATTCTGTCCTGTGTCCTTAAATGATGGACCATGAACCCAGAAGGTAAGGGAACTGTAGGGAGTGGGTGAGAGGGAGGCATGTCCCACAGGCTCATCCCCTCACCGTAGTGAAATCTTTCCTCAGTTGTTGCCTTCCTGGGATTTTCCTTTACCACTTGATTTCAAATTTCATGCCTATCCCAGCCCTCCCGTTCCCTTACGTGTTTTCTTTTCTTGTATAACATTGATCGGCTTCTAACATATTAAAACACCTGACATTTTGGTGAATCATTTGGGTCTACTCTCCCTAACCCATGAAAAGAAACCCTTTGATATTTTGTATTTTTTAGCAGGTATTTTTAAATACAGGTATTTTATCTATGTTTTTAGATCCTATGGCACATCAATTTTTATTTGTCAATGAACGCTCCTTCTTCTGCCTCTACAGGTACTGCTGTCTTGGCCAGGGTCTCGAGTTACGTCTTTGACAGCCTGATTGGGAATCACATCTCTCAGGCATTACAGGAAACTTTCCCTCTGCACCTGCCTTACTCCCTGGCCACATATGCAGACTTTTTTGCCCTGGGCCTGGTACTGCTGATGACAGGTGACACAGGGCTCAACAACAGGATGGGAAGAGTGGGGTGTGGTGTGGGAGCTGGTGTAGGAAAGTCTTTTTTTTTTTTAATTTATTTATTTATTTTCATGCATTGTAGGAAAGTCTTGATGTGGCAGAATGGTCGGGGATTAAAAATAGAAAGAAGGGTCTTGAGACAGAAGCTAAGACATAGACCATTGTTTTCCACCCTTGGCACTATTGACAATTTGGGCTTATCATTCTTTGGTGTGAAGGGACTGTCCTGTGAATTTTAATTTCTTTTTTTAATCATTATTGAGTGTTGAGTATCATCCTTGGCCTTTGCTCACTAGATACCAGTGACATCCACCCACCCCCAACTGTGGCAATCAGGGTGTCTCCAGACAGTGCCAATGTCCCTTGGGGGATAAAATTACCCCAAGCTGAGAATCATTTACTTAGACCAACAAGTCTTCCTTTGTACTGAGGCCAAAGATTTTTTTTTTTAATTGAGAGGAAGTTCACATAGCATAAAATTAACCACTGTGTAATTTTTCCCAGCTTCAGTCAAATATAACTGACATACAACATTGTGCAAGATTAAGGTGTACATCTTGGTTTGTTAGACATGTATTCTGAGAAGATTGCCACAATAATTAACCATCTTAAAGTGTACAGTTCAGTAGCATTAAGCATATCTGTAATGTTGGGCAACCATCATCTCCATCTAGTTCCAAACATGTTCAACACCTCTGTATCCACTGAGCAATCACTGTCTGTTTGTCCACCACCACCTACTGCTAGCCCTGAGCAACTATTTCCCTGCTTCCTGTTTTTGTTCAGTCACTAAGTCATATCCAAGTCTTTGCAACCCCATGGATTATAGTATGCCAAGCTCCTCTGTCCTCTACCATATTCTGGAGTTTGCTCAAATTTACGTCCATTGAGTCAGTGATGCTGTCCAACCATTTCATTCTCTGTCACCCTCTTCTCCTCCTGCCCTAAATCTTACCCAGCATCAGAATCTTTTTCAATGAGTCAGTTCTGTCCATCAGGTGGCCAAAGTTTTGGAGCTTCAGTATCAGTCCAATGAATATTCAGGGTTGATTTCCTTTAGGATTGATTGGTTTGTTCCCCTTGCTGTCCAAGGGACTCTCAAGAGTCTTCTCCAACACCACAGTTCAAAAGCATCAGTTCTTTGGTGCTCAGCCTTCTTATGGTCCAACTCTCACATCTGTACATGACTACTGGTAAAACCATAGCTCTGACTATACGGACCTTTGTAGGCAAAGTGATGGCCTTGTTTTTTAGTATGTTGTCTATGTTTGCCGTAGCTTTCCTTCCAAGAAGCAATTGTCTTTTGATTTCATGGCTGCAGTCACTGTCTGCAGTGATTTTGGAGCCCAAGTAAAGAAAATCTGTCACTGATGCCACTTTTTCTTCTTCTATTTGCCAGGAAGTGATGGCGCCAGATGCTATGTTCTTAGCTTTATGAATGTTGAGTTTTAAGCCAGCTTTTTCACTCTCCTCTTTCACTTTCATCACGAAGCTCTTCAGTTCCTGTTCACTTTCTGCATTAGGGTGGTATCATCTGCATATCTGTGATTGTTGATATTTCTCCTGGAAATCTTGACTCCAGCTTGTGCTTCATCCAGCTTGGCATTTTGCATGATGTACTCTGCATGTAAGTTAAATAAGCAGGGTGACAATATACAGCCTTGATGCACTCCTCTTCCAATTTGGAACCAGTCCATTATTCTATGTCTGCATCTGACTGTTGCTTTTTGACCTGCATAGATTTCTCAGGAGACAGGTAAAGTGGTCTGGTATTCCTATCTCTTTAACAATTTTCACAGCTTGTTGTGATCCACATAGCCAAAATCTTTAGTGTAGTCAAATGAAGCAGAAGTATATGATTCATTTGTGTTGCCCCCCCCCACTTTCTCTGCTATCCAAAGAATGTTGGCAATTTGATCTCTGGCCCTCTGCATTTTCTTAACTCTGTTGTACATCTGAAAGTTCTTGGTTCCCATAATGCTGAAGCATAGCTTGAAGGATTTTGAGCATAACCTTGCTAGCATGGGGAATGAGTGCAGTTGTACAGTAGTTTGAACATTCTTTGGCACTGCCCTTCTTTGGGATTGGAAAGAAAACTGATCTAGAAGTCCTGAAGCTACTGTTGAGTTTCCCAAGTTTGCTCACATATCAAATACAGCACTTTCACAGCACTTTCACTTTCACTTTTAAGATTTGAAATAGCTCAGCTGGAATTCCATCACCTTCACTAGCTTTGTTTGTACTATTGCTTCCTAAGACGCACTTGACTTCACACTCCAGGATGTCTGGTTCTAGGTGAATGACCACACCATCTTGGTTATCCAGACCACTGAAACATTTTTTTTTGTATAGTTCTGGGTATTCTTGCCACCTCTTCTTAATCTCTTCTGCTTCTGTTAGTTCCTTATCATTTGTGTCCTTTATCGTGCCCATCCTTTCTTTTTTTTTTTTTTTCCATCCTTTCTTGAAATGTTCCCTTAATATCTTCAATTTTCTTGAAGAGATCTCTAGTCTTTCCCACTCTACTATTTTCCTCTATTTCTTTGATTGTTCCCTTAAGATGGCTTTCTTGTCTCTCCTTGCTATTCCCTGGAATTCTGCATTCAGTTGGTAATATCTTTCCCTTTCTCCATTGCCTTTCACTTCTCATCTTCTCTCAGCTATTTGTAAAGCCTCCTCAGACCCCCATTTTGCCTTTTTGCATTTCTTTTCCTTGGCGATGGTTTTGGTCACTACCTCATGTACAGTGTTAGGAATCTCTGTCCCTAGTTCTTCAGGCAGTCTGCTTAATGGATCTAATTCCTTGAATCTATTTGTCAACTCCACTGTATAATTATAATGGATTTTATTTAGGTCATACCAGAATGATCTAGTAGTTTTCCCTACTTTCTTCAATTCAAGCCTGAATTTTGCATTAAGGAACTGATGGTCTGAGCTACAGTCAGCTCCAGGTCTTGCTTTTGTATAGAGCCTCTCCACCTTAAGCTACAAAGAATATAATAAATCTGATTTCAGTATTGAACTTCTGGTGATGTCCAAGTGAGGAGTCATCTCTTGTTGTTGAAAAAAGGTGTTTCTATGACCAGTATATCTATAAATGTATCAATAATTTGAGTGTTTCATATTACATCATTGCAGGACTACTGCTTCTGGGAGTTCGTGAATCAATCCTGGTTACCAAAATATCCATAGGAATAAACATTTTGGTTCTCATTTTCATTATCATCACTGGCTTCATTAAGGGAGATCTGCATAACTGGAGGCTCACAGAACAGGACTACAACCTAAACATATCCAGAACCAGAGACATCTATGGCTTAGGAGGGTAATATTGGCCATAATATATGGGTGAAGGGCATGCAGAGCTAGTGTAGTGTGGACTAAAGATATCTGGGCTGATGGATCCAGATGAAGCGAGTTCTGGAGCCCAGGACTTGAGGTATGAAGGGAGAAACTCAGTAGAGATGGAAGAACACACCTCACCTGCATTCTTTCTCTCTTTCTCTCACCGTAGCTTGGGCCGTCTGGGTTCTGGAGGGTTTACACCTTTCGGCTTTGAAGGGATTCTCCAGGGAACAGCTACATGTTTCTACTATTTTTTTGGTGTTGATGTTCTTGCCACTAAAGGTAACATGGTCACTGTGTATCCCATCTGAGGTTTGGGAACAGACTGGCTGCCCCTGGCTTTGGGGAAACCTGATTGAGGAGTACAAGGAAGGGGATTTTTCCCAGTGTGTTTTCCTGACTCAACACTTCTTCTCTTTCTGCAGGGGGAGAAGCTATAAATCCTCATCGTTCCATCCCCTGGAGCATCTTGATCACGATCTTCATCTGCTTTTTGGCTTATTCTGGTGTCTCAGTGGCACTCACCCTCATGGTGCCCTACTACCAGATTCAGCCTCACAACCCTTTGCCACAAGCCATTCTCCATAGTTTGTGGCTCCCCGCCAGATACTTCGTGATTATTGGCACCCTCTGTGCTCTTATATCCAGGTCAGTGCCATGGTTTTCTCCCTGTCTACTGTCAGATACTCAGATATCCCAACCCTTAGGATTGGTAGAGAAGACAGAGAGACACCTTACCCCAAGCCAACAAGAGAGCAGACGTTCCAGTCTGTCCTGCTTCTCCGCATCCTTACATGTTTCCATTTTCTCTTCTAGACTCCATAGCGCCGTGTCCAGAATGCCTCCTTTGATCTACACGATGGCAGAGGACGGGCTCCTTTTCCGGGTACTTACTCGGACCCATGTCCGCACAGGCATTCGTGTCGTGGCCATGATGTCTGCTGCAAATCTTACAGGTTAAAAAAACAAATGAAATGCACGCTGTAACTTACATATTTCCAGCTGTTTCTCACTCCCTTCCTCACCTTGTTTGTGCGCTCATTCTAGGGCTCATGGCGTTACTCTTCAAGTACACAGATCTTGTGGATCTTGTGTCGGTCGGGACTCTGTTCGTTTACTCCCTGGTGGCATTTTCTGTTCTTGTCCTCAGGTGAGACCCCACTGCACCTTGGTAAGGAGTCTTGGATATTAGTTGGGAAGTAACTGTCTTCTGCCTTCATGCTGTCTTCTAAAAGTCCTGCTCTGCTTAAGATAGGACAGATGTGGAATAGGCTGTGTGATGTTGGCTAAGTAGGGACTGCTGTTAATATTGCCTTAAAACCTCTAATTCAGATACCAGCCCGATCAGAATTTAAACAAGAATGAGAACACACAGGGGGAAATTGAGATGCCTGGCCTTGATGGACATCTGCTGGACTCTGAACCTGAAGCAAGAAACTCAAACATTCTAAAGAGTCTGTGGTTCCCTATCAGCACCATCCCCACTAGGAAATCTGGCCAGATTGTTTATGGATGTGCCTCACTACTTGGTGAGCAGTGGGATTTCTCTTTGGTCATTTTCTGAAATTGACAGTATGGTGTTGGAGTGTGTATTTTGTCCATTGAGGAGTCTTGGCGACATGAGGGCCCTTGCTGAGGTGGGCAGCCTGGGGAGAGATGTGACCCAAGGTCTTGACATCTTCAGCTTCTGAAGTTGAACCTGTTCTCCTCCACCTTGACCCCTGTAGTTCTCCTGATGATAATCTTGAGCGTGATCCTGGTCCAGTGGTCCAGTCAGGAGTTCTCTGGAGACTCCGGGTACACACCAGTGGCTGTGCTGCTGCTGCTGCTCATCATTGGGGTCATGGTCATCATCTGGAGGCAGCCCCAGAACCCCATTCCTCTTTATTTTAAGGTAAGTGTCCTTATGTGCCCAAACTGTCCACCTGGAGTGAACATGCCTCCCAGTCTAAACATCCAGGGAGTGCTAAAACCAATGGACTCTTCCCTGATCCCCACTCAGTACTCTACATGCACAGTCTGAGTAGGCACTGGATACACAGTCTGAAGGCTGGTCTTCTTGCCCACGTAGGGTAGAGTCTCTCATTCAGGCATCTGGGGTGTGTTCAGGGATGAACTGACTCTGCCCCACAGGTCCCTGCTCTGCCTGTCCTCCCACTAGTGAGCATCTTCGTGAACCTTTACTTGATGATGCAGATAACTTCTGGGACCTGGATCATATTTGGCATCTGGAATGTGATTGGTAAGTGGCTTTCTGGCATAAAGAGACCCCTTGAGTGACAGATCCCAAACTGAGCAACCCTAAACTTCTTGGCCACCATAATAGGAGGCCTATTGGACATTTGTACCCAGGAAGAGTGCCTACTTATCCTTCTCATTTTCACATTTCCTTACTAGGATTTCTCATATACTTTGGATACGGGATCCGACACAGCTTAGAGAACGATGAGCCATAACCACCAACCTCCACCACCTAGACTCTTGACAAAAGCACCCTTAGTGCTGAGTCATCTTTACCAAAGGTAATAGATGTTGTGTAGAATCCCTACATACATAGAAGGTGTCTTCTGCTACATGAACACTCAGCCTCTATGGAGTGTGAAGGTGCATGCGTCTACAACCCTGTCTTTATTACCAGTGGACAAAGTGACTTTAATGTTGTCTAATTTTTAAGTACGTTTTTCAAAGCATGATGTACATACAGAAAATTACATGCTTCTTAAGTGTGCAGCAAGACTGATTTTCACAAAGAAAGTATAAGAACATAAAAGCGGGAGAAAGAAAATGTTAACCTGGCACCTGAGAAACAACTCCTTGTTCCCATCTCCAGCATGAGCACAGAGCTGGCCACTTGGGGAGAAAACATAGGTAATCATATATTGTGTAAGATTTAAACTTTAAATATTAGGTCATCAATAAGTTTGAAGTAAAAGGTCAGTTTTCATTCCAATCCCAAGAAAGATAATGCCAAAGAATGTTCAAACTACTAAACAACTGTGCTCATTTCACAGCCTAGCAAGATAATGCTCAAAATCATAAGCTAGACTTCGGCAGTACATGAACTGAGAACTTCCAGATACAAGCTAGGTTTAAAAATGTAGATGAACCAGACATCAAATTGCCTACATCTGTTGGATCACAAAGAAAGCAAGGGAAGTCCAGAAAAACATCAACTTCTGCTACATTAACTATGCCAAAGCCTTTGACTGTACGGATCACAACAAACTGTGGAATATCCTTAAAGAGATGGGAATATCAGACCATCTGACCTGCCTCCTGAGAAACCTGTATGCAGGTCATAGACAACAGTTAGAATCGGACATGGAACGGTGGAGTAGTTCAAAACTGGCAAGGGAGTATGTTAAGGCTCTATGTTGTTCCCTGCTTATTTACCTTATATGCAGAGTACATCATGCAAAATGCTGGGTTGGATGAATCACAAGCTGGAATCAACCTTGCCAGGAGAAGTATCAACCTCAGATGATACCATCCTAATGACAGAAAGTGAAGAGGAAATAAAAAACCTCTTGATGAAGGTGAAAGAGGAGGGTGAAAAGTTGGCATAACACTCAACGTTCAAAAAAACTAATATCATAGCTTCTGGTCCCATAACTCCCTGGCAAATAGAAGAGGAAAAAGTGGAAGCAGTGCCAAGTTTGGCTCCAGAATCACTGCAGATGGTGACTGTAGCCCTGAAATTAAAAAACGGTTATTCCTTGAAAAGAAACCTATGACAAACCTACACAGAATATTAAAAAGCAGAGAGATGGGAGACAAGCAGGGAGATGGGAACAAGGAGTTGTTTCTCAGGTGCCAGGTTAACATTTTCTTTCTCCCACTGTTATGTTCTTGTACTTTCTTTGTGAAAATCGGTCTTGCTGCACACTTAAGAAGCATCTACAACCTTTGCCAACAAAGGTCTGTCTAGTCAAAGCAATGGTTTTTCCAGTAGTCATGTATGGATGTGAGAGTTCAGCCATAAAGAAGGCTGAACACTGAAGAATTGACGCTTTTGAAAACTGTGGTGCTGGGGAAGACTTTGAGAGTCTGTTGTACTGCATGGAGATCAAACCAGTCAACACTAAAGGAAATCAACCCTCAATATTCATTGGAAGGACTGATGCTGAAGTTGAAGCTCCAATATTTTGGCCACATGATGTGCAGAGCTGACTCAATGGAAAAGACCCTGATTCTGGGAAAGGCTGAGGGCAGGAGAAGAGGGAACAGACAATGAGATGTTTAGATAGCATTGAAGAAGGAATTCATAGGGCCTGGACTCCATCTTAGGCCTGTTCATGCTGATCATGCTTGGCCACCTTTCCAATAGACTCTGAACTCTGTGTTTAGTGCCTATGAAAACAACAGAAAGATAAGACCCCCTCCAGACAGGGGAACCTTGAAGATTGTATCTAGGTTACTCATTGCCTAAGAGAAAACATGCACTAATCACCCCTCCCTCCAGACAGGCCATAAGTTTTTCTGTATCAGTTGGAGTGTAACCTCGGGTTTATTGATTGTTGGCTAATGGTTTGACTGTTTGAGCACATGAGCACATAGCACATGAATGATGGGGTTATTGGGATTGTATTTCCCTTGGTTTATGTCTCAAGGAATTTGGAGTGGTGGGTTCAGACATGTACACGTGGAGTATACAAGATTTTCACAAACGCTGGTCGGGGTCCTTGGCTAAGAGGAGACTCTGCCTTGGGCCCGCCGGTGTAATAAACTGCACTTCACTATCTGCATTGTTCTTCTGAGGGAGTTTGTTTCCCAGAACACGTGGCTACAGCAGCATCACTGACTCAATGAACATCTCCATAACATAGTGGAGGATAGAGGAGCCTGGTGTGCTGCATTCCATGGGGTCACAAAGACATGTACATGACTTAGCAACTGAACAACCACAACAGGACCTTGCAATCATGCCTCTGAGATATTCCTGGTTTGATTCCAGACTACCGTAGTAAAGAGAACTGGCAATAAAGAGAGTCACACAAAGTCTCTGGTTTCCCAGTGCATATAAACTTATGTTTACACGACACTGTTCAGTGTGTTATATATTCTGTCTAAAAAATGTACATACTTTAACTTTAAAGTATTTTATTGCTGAAAAATGCTAGCTGTCATCTGACAACCCAGAGTTGCCACAAGCCCTCAGTTTACAAAAACTGCAGCATCTGCAAAGCACAATAAAATGACATATGCTTGTACATGTGTATGTATATATTAAAAGATATATAGTTAATGTGCACAGAAGATGTATATGTAAGATATGTACTAAAGTATATGTGTTCAGGTTCATTGTTGATCTAAAATCAATGTATCTAGTTGTCTTGTAATACTATTTGCTAAATCTGTCACCTCTTGGCATCTGTGTATGCTCTCTGCATTCTAATAACCTCTTGACATATGGGTATAGTCAAATGTCATTAGGGTCCATCCTCATGTCCTCATTATTTTAATTACCTCTTTAAGGCCCCCCACAAAATACACCCACATTCTGAAGTCCTGGGGATCAGGACTTCAACATATGAATTTGAAAGAAGGGAGATGCATTTACCTCTTCACATTTTTGATCACCATTTGCTTCCCAGTGGCTAAAACAGTGTCTGGAATACAATAAGTGCTCCGTTATTTGATGAGATATTTAATGAAAGAATCATATATACATGTGTAATATTTTACATGTACCCAAGATGGGGAACTTTCTATTTACCAGTAATTATCAAAGGGAGACCACAGTATTTGTTGGGGAAAATTATATTTTGCTAAACGACTTGGACAGAAATGAGACTTTAAGGCCATGTCTAATCTATGACTGGTCTTCCCTGGTGCTCCAGGGTAAAGAATCCACCTGCCAATGCAGGAGACACTTTCAATCCCTCGATTGGGAAGATCCCCTGGAGGAGGAGATAGCAACTCTTTCCAGTGTTCTTGCCTGGAAAATCCCATGGACAGAGGAGCCTGGAGGGCTACAGTCCAGGGGAAGGAAAAAGAGTCAGACACGACTTAGAGACTAAACCACATCAATGTCTATAGCCGGTGCTGGCTTGATCATTTCACAGGAGAGAAAAAATGCAGCGAGAAATTGGGAAGAGAAGAGTGAAGAGAGGGTGAGGAGAAGGTGGTGAAGGGTTCTGTGAGATGAGAACCTCTTCCCTTGATCTGATCTCACTTTCACATGAAAATCATGAAGTGATTGATGTAGATAAGCATCTCATGGAAAGAAAGATTTTTAAAATGATTATTCTTGGTGTGGATTGATGAAGGGGGAAAGCAATTGGCAGAAGAAGGAGAAAGAGCATATCATGAATGTGTGATTCCATGAATGTGTTATTTGAATGGGTGGTCCCCACAGATTGCAGGAAGACAGTGAGTGGCTGGGAGCAGGGCAAGAAGGTGAGGAAGGGGTTTGGGAGATGACAGAGGGTCTGCTGTCTTTCCAGGGATAGGGTTACAACATGGACACCCTCCAGACCTCACACATTCTTCTCCTCCCACCCCATGCCTCCCCACTTTACTGGCCATGGGAACCTGGAAACGTCACCTAACCTTCCTTCTAACCCTCTAAAGGCTTGGCAAAGAAATGGAGAAATAAGACACAGGATGAGTCCTTACATAACCTATGTAAGATGTGAATTTCAGAGCTGAGGTGTTTGGCTCAGTTGATGGAAAATTAAATAACAATCAAAGTAAGAAAAAAGAAGAGAATTTTGGTTATTTCTGTAACATTCAAATTGTTAAGATAATATCCTGAATTGTGACTGATAATTTACCAGGACATACGAGCTTTTTAGGAATTTCATATAATTTTTAGAACACATATTAATAACATTTATCCTTCCAATATAACCTAAGAAGGTTTATCATCACTTATTTGACAACACGTGGGTGCTTAGTCACTTCCGTCATGTCCGACTCTTTGAGACCCAATAGACTATAGCCCGACAGGCTCCTCTGTCCATGGGATTCTCCTGGCAAGAACACTGGAGTGGGTTGCCCTGCGCTCTTCCACGGGATCTGCTGATGGTACCCATGTAATTATATGTGCCAGTATGCCTAATTGTAATGAGGTCAGTATCATTCCTTGAGATGTTTTAGGAGCTTTCTGAAAAAAAACACAAAATAGCTAGAGGTCAAAACATATTTCATTTGAGGCTTCTTTGGTGGCCCAGTGGTAACTCTGCCTGCCAAAGCAGGAGACACGGGTTCTGACCCGGGCGGATTCTGGTGTGAGAGAGAGCTTGCAGAAGGTCAGCTTTCCTGAAGGGAGGTTCTGGCGCTCCAAAAAAATAAAAACAAGTCTGGTCAAAGCAAAGATAGAGGTGAGAGAATCTTTCCCCTCCCCCACGCAAGGAAACATCCCCCCACAGAAAAGGGGACTGATGAGTGAGCGCTCAGCTACCCTAGTTCTGCAGGACATCGCAGGGGACACCTGAGCAGGACATCCACAGCAGCACCAGAGACCTGAGCCGGGACCTCCATGAGGACGGAGAGGAAAAATATTTGGAAAGATGCAGATAAACATGTCAAAGGGCATGAAACGGATTGCTTTTCTCAGGGAATCCAACCTCATGCCTCTGGGAGCATCTCACCAGGAAATCTCTCTGCTGCGTCCACAGGAACCCTCAGTACCCCGAGGGGCTCCTTGTGTGACCCTCCCCTGCAACATCCTGGGGAGCTCGGGTAGACCAGAAGCAGGCTCAGAAAACCTGTCCCCGCTCTAGCCGAGAGCGCCCACAGACTGGAGCTCTAGAGCCACCTTCTGGAAATCCAGAGACAGGTTTCCAGGAGGCAGCCTGGTGGATTGTCAGAGCAGAGAGACAGAAAAGCTTAAGAATTCTCCCACAAGGTTTCCTAGGTGGTTCAGTGGTTAAGAATCCGCCTGCGAAGGCAGAGGACCCAGGTTCAGTCCCCGGTCTGGGAGGACCCCGTATGCCAGGGGCCACTAAGCCCACATGCCGCAACTACTGCGGCCTGTGCTCTGCAACAGGAGGAGCCACCGCAATGAGAAGCCCGTGCACCACAACCAGGGAAGGACTCTGCAGTAGCCAAGATCCAGGGCAGACGCGCTTAATCAATCAATTTAAAATTATTAAAAAGAATTACCCCACAAGAGGGAACAGAAAGAGTGTGAGATCAGTGAAATAAGTGTACTGATACAAAGACAGAGAAAATCCCGGAAACTAACTCCACCATAAAACAACAGTACCCCAGGTGAAGTTAACCACCAAAGACTGAAGGAGGTGTCTGTTACAAATACAAAAGCATAGTATAGAATTACATTCACAGTTTTACTCACCTTCATCCTCTTGGAAGCAGCTTCTTCTCTAAGGAATTTATTACCACCTTAATTCCCAGAGTTTTCTGCTGCGAGTCAGATGGGAGAAACTCAGAGAGGGCTTCTTTCTGCATCCATTGCATCTCAGATGTTTTTCCTGTAGAGTAATCTTCCTAACAACTCTGGGTTCAAGAGCAGCCCCAGACAACCAACTGAAACTCGCCACAACACCTTAAGGTGCTTTATTCCTTTTCTGGAGTTGGCTTTTCAAGAATAGACACTTAGATCAATGGGATAGAATCGACAGTCCTGAGACAAAGACTTACCTTATCGTTCATTTTACCCATGGGAACCAAGACAATACAATGGGTAAAAGATAGTCTCATCAACAATAGTGATCAGAGATGTATACATCCACATGCAAGTAAATAAACCTGGACCACTACTTCACAGTAAAAAAAAGAAAAAAAAAATAATGGCAGCTTCAACTATGACATGTCAACCCCACAGTGAGTCTCTGGCTGGTGTATTAGCACGTGCGTCACTTGTTGTATGTCAGAATCTTGTCCACTCACTAACCCCTCGCTACTCGCTCATCCCTCCCCTCCGACTCCTGATTTTTTTTCCTTCTGTGAAATGCAGTGCTTTTGACCTCTTGCTGCATATTTCCCTTTCCCGCCTTGGTGCTCAGTCTTCCTAGAAAACAGACTCCTTGGGATCCTATTCCATCCCTTTGTGCAAGGCAGGCTGCAGACACACTTGTTCAATGCCTTTGTTGCTTGAATTCACATCAGAGGTTGTAAACTCCCCTTCTCCTGGTTGGGGTCCAGCTGGGCTTGGGAGTCAGTCCCCCACACTGGAGTGTCTCAGGTCAGGTGCAGGCTGTGGGGAGTTGAGTCGTATCAGAGGACTGGGCAGGAGGAGGACTGTGAGTGGGTCCCCAGTTCTACTTAGGGTCCTTGATGATCAATGAATTCAAGTGTCCCTGGAAATAATCAAGAAACACAATAGAGATGGACAGGTTTTATTTGACTCACACTGAGGACTATAGCTTAGGAGGCAGCCTCTCTGAGAGCTCTGAGAAACTGCTCTGCTGAAACATGGTTTCCAGCACAGTCTTACACCTCATGCAAACAAAGCTCACACATCAACACGACAGGGTTTCAAGGTTTCAAAAGAGACAGACTTAGTACATAGACAGTGAGACAGCAGGACTCTGGTTTCTGGGAAGGGAACCTCATCTTCCAGGGAGTGTTAACCCGCACACCGTGAGAAGGGATTTGCAGGTTTTCTTTCCCTCAGTGGTTAAAGAAGATGAGCTGTGAGGGTCTGACAGGCTGTCTTAGTTCACACACAGTTCAGGCTGAATCGTGGATGAGCCAGAATGACTTCCCCTTTCCTCAACATGTGAACATTTTCTCCATCACAGTTCAGCTCAGTTCAGTTCAGTCGCTCAGTCGTGTGTGACTCTCTCCGACCCCATGAATTGCAGCACGCCAGGCCTCCCTGTCCATCACCAACTCCCGGAGTCCACCCAAACCCATGTCCATTGAGTCGGTGATGCCATCCAACCATCACATCCTCTGCCATCCCCTTCTCTTCCTGCCACCAATCTTTCCCAGCATCAGGGTCTTTTCAAATGAGTCAGCTCTTCGCATCAGGTGGCCAAAGTATTGGAGTTCTCAGCTTCATCATCAGTCCTTCCAATGAACACCCAGGACTGATCTCCTTTAGGAACAAGCAGATAAAAATCTTAGAACCATAGGATCCAGCAGTCTACCTCTGACGATATACCCAGAAGAATTGAAATGATACCCTGGAAGAGATATTTGTACACTCATGTTCATAGCAGCTTTATTCATAATATTTAAATCATGAAAGCAACCCAAATATCCATTGCCCAAAGAATAGGTAACCAAATATGGTATATACTAATAACAAAGTATTATTCAGCATTTAAAAACAAGGGAAGGGACTTCCCTGGTGGTCCACTGGTTAAGAATCTTCCTTGCAATGCAGCCTATTGAGAGGGTAACAGGCAGGAAGGCCAGCGGTCTCCAAACGGAAGAAATAGGCTGCAAGCGTCAGACATTTTTATCTCTATTAAGCGGCAGGAGAAAACAAACTAGCGATAGTTTTTTCCTTCCCTATAGCATATTGAAAAGCAGAGACATTACTTTGCCAACAAAGGTCCTTCTAGTCAAGGCTATGGTTTTTCCCATGGTCATGTATGGATGTGAGAGTTGGACTGTGAAGAAGGCTGAGCGCCGAAGAATTGATGCTTGTGAACTGTGGTGTTGGAGAAGACTCTTGAGAGTCCCTTGCACTGCAAGGAGATCGAACCCGTCCATTCTGAAGGAGATCGGCGCTGGGATTTCTTTGGAAGGAATGATGCTAAAGCTGAAACTCCAGTACTTTGGCCACCTCATGTGAAGAGCTGACTCATTGGAAAAGACTCTGATGCTGGGAGGGATTGGGGGCAGGAGGAGAAGGGGACGACAGAGGATGAGATGGCTGGATGGCATCACTGACTCGATGGACGTGAGTCTGGGTGAACTCGGGGAGTTGGTGATGGACAGGGAGGCCTGGCGTGCTGCGATTCATGGGGTCACAAAGAGTTGGACACGACTGAGCGACTGAACTGAACTGAAGAATAATTATTCTTTAGAAATATCTGTCTAAAATAGTCTCTCCAGATTGGCATAACTTAAATTTCTAAGGGTTGTGCCAAGTTTGCTAAGTGTTGGAAGTCTATTGAATAGTTAGGTCATTTCCAAATAAAATAGGGTTTTGAAACATTTATTCCTAAACACTAATTTCCTTTTACAGAGAAACAAAGAGATTTGGGACTATAAGTGAATGCTCACCAATCTATAAAATGCTAATATAAAAGTTAGTTCTTGGTTGCTAAAGGAAAGTAGAAAGTGTGTTTTCAATTTTAAAATTAAAGGGGGTGTATGAAAAATACTAAGAAGAATTATGCATGATCAGGATTTTCTAAAATTGGATTACAATTAGTTAGATAAATGGATTTTGTTAGGGATGACACAGCCATAAGAAAACTGGTTAGAGCCAATTAGGTCCAAGATGGCGGAGCTGACTTTCATTAGACCTTGAGCCTCGGTATTTACACCCATTGTGACATATCAACAAGCTAAATGATACACCCATCAACGTTGACTAAATCTGACCAAATGTTCTAAACCCTTTTAATCGATCTTTTCGATAAAACTTCCTAAATCGAATTCTTTTGAAGTTCTTTTGACCTCTAGCTAACTTTGGCGTGCTTCAGAGGGCCCCTGAAACATCCCAAAGAGAGATATTAAACTGTGTTTATTTGGTTGGGTAAATTACATGAAAAAGATTGTCAAAGGAGTAATAAATCTGCTCATGTTATAACGTATGGTAAAATTACTAATACAGATATCCTAGAAATTATATGGAGTTCTTAACATTCTGATATATCCTGGTATTCTAATGGGAACCTGATGACTCCACAAAAGTTAGCAAAAGGACTGAATGAATGAGCAAATATGCTTATAACTTTTATGGCTTCTGTCTGAAAAATTATGGGTTTGAATCTCATGTTTTCCATAAGTAGGGAAAACCTTCCTCTCAAACTAACTATGACAATACTTTGGTAAAATTATATATTCTAAACAAAACAATTATATTTTCTCTTTATCTGACTGCTCCAAAAATTGGAAATTCTTAGGTTTCCAGTAAGTTTATCAAATGAGTTAGAAAGGTTATCTCACGGATACAAAAATTTCAAGAAATTTTTGAGACCTTAAAAAGGCAAGAATTCACCTAGATTTGTTAGGCAAAATCTGTGATAAGCCTTTGGTGTGAGTTTCCCAGCCCCGTTTTATTTTAAAAGTTCAGTCTGAGACTCTATAAATGTTTCAGCAAATAAAATGTCTATGATCAGTTATGGTTAAATAAATCATCAGACCAAAATTAGTGAGAACAGACCTATTTTGCAAACAAACTGGCCTTAATTTGGTTATATTTAATAAAAATGAGGGTAATTTTAGGGAAAAAAAATGTTTCTGAAGAATCTAAGCTACTCCATTTTGTAAGGTTCCGGGAAAAGAGCCTTTGGAAATCCCCTGACCTCACCCCCACCACCTGCGAGCCAATCAGAACCCTTGGCCAGCCCGGGGAAATTCGAATCAAGCCTGGGAAATGGGAACCAATCAGCACCCATGGCCAGCCCGGGAAATGAGAACCAATCAGAACTCAACATCTAACCCTTCACCAAAAGGTGACCAATCAGACCTGGAGACTCCTGTTTTTTGAATTTTTCACGCAAGAATACCCTATATAAGCAATGTAACCCAGAGCTCAGGGCTCCTCCCTATAGCTGCTGCGTCGGTATCGGTGGGAGCCCCAGCTGGAGCTTGGTAATAAAAACTCCCTTGCTTTTGCATCGGATATCGGCTCCCTGGTGGTCATTGGAAGATTTTGCAACTTGGGCACAACATTTCAATAAACGTTATATCCTGTTTGTTAATGGAGGTCTACATGTAGTAAGACTCATTTCTTAGATAGTTCTTTGCTGTTATTGATATTAATGTAAAATTTAATTAAATTCTTTAAAAAAAAAAAAAAACCCTGTTTGTTTCTAAAGCTTATCTCAGTAATCTATCTTTGGATGAAGATCAGATGCCTCATGACCTGCAACCAGGACTGGAAAAGACATAATTTAAGGGAGTGTCTCCAACCTATATGGAAGGACTTTTTTATCAGGAGAAACTACACTATACCAGGATGAGAAGATGACGACATCAGGTCACTGTGATATTACTAGATTACTAGAGCCCCTCACCAGGCCAATTAATAATACCTGCTCTGACTCTGGCCATAAATTTGAGCTTTTTTCTATTACTCAAGCTCAATCAGAGCAACAAGAAAAGTTTCAGCAAAGGAGGAAAAATTCTCCCACAATTATGGGATGGATTTATATAGACAACACCAGGCTATGGTAATTTAGGTTTAAAGTCTCCTCTGTGTTGGAAACAATTAAATCATACTAAGGATAATCCTAACACTAGAAAACTGGGCTATGTGCCTTATAGACGGTGGTCCCAATATATAATTTCCCTGGAAGATAAAGATTCTACAGAGTAGACTAAGTCAGATGACCTAAGATATATCGGGTTACATCTAATGGTAGCTCTTAACTTAAGTCTTACTTGTGACTTTACTAATACTGCTGGCTAACAAGAGGGAATATTTTCTTGGACCAAGAGGCTAGTAAGATAGGTGGTCCAGAGAATTTTGGATACTGTTTTATGGCCTAGTCCAGTAACAGCATATTGAGTGGCCTGTCAACAGAATCTTTGCCAAACCTGAAAATGGACATTCTCAGCACCATGGGATAAAATGGTCATGAAATGCCCCCCTCAAAATCATGGTCAAGTTTATGAGCAAAAAGGGATTCTGCCAACTGAAGGCTGACACTTGCCATCTACATCTACAAAGATTAAATCATGGCCGCTGCAACTGCTGACTTTCAAAGCCCCTGAAAGGACTTCAGGGTGAAAATCAGGAATGAGGCACTCTGTGCTCTGGGAAAAACTGGCAGAACAGGCCTTCAGATAGTTAGATCTTTTCAGGAGAAGATTTTATGAGTCCCAATTCTTGCATCTTCTCATACCTAGAGAAACACTGACGTCATTAACGGTGAAATCTGCTTTGGCTATTAAGGAAAAGTTTACAATTAAAAGTCAAAATAGAGTAGCTATGGTTCAGATATCCTGGGAAATAACTAGGTGATGCTATGGGTGTACTTTCAGATTAGACCTTGTATGCCAAACACTTGAGTTTTCTGAGTCGTGTCAGGCTTGAATGTCACCATTCTCAAAACAATGTCTGCTGGAAGCTAGTAACTGCAACCTTACTTTTTATAAAACTAGGCAACTGGCTACCTGGCTACAAGTCTCCCTGAAGTGCCAGGTCCAGACTGAGTTTCAGGCCTATTCTTCTAAAAAGAAATGAGATTTATTTTGTCTACTGAACTCCAGTTATCACTCCTCCAACTACTTCTAATTTGGTTACACCAAAATGGCAGACCAAGGGATTGAGATTTTAATCATACAAGACTTAGATCTAGAACTTGGAACTCAAAAATACTTCCAATTTAGTGTCTATACTCCAAGCTGAGGCAGTCCTATGCTCCATTTTGACAGGAACTTATCACAGTCATAGTTGCTTAGTTCCCTAAATTAAAACTGAGTAGAACTCTGTGGCTTTGGAGTAGACATCTGTTCTGTGTTCTCCATTTCTTGTCTGTAGGATACAGGCTTCATTCAGCCTACTTGACATTCCCTGAGTTCCAAAGATGGATCCAAACAATTGCTAATTAGGGAAGGGAGCGGATACAGAAACAGGAGAAACGATAAAAGATTGGTACAGCCTTCAGACAGAGTTCTGGTTCCTACTCAAAGAAATATGCATAACAATGTCTTTGAGTTCTTCTACAGAACTGGAGCCCCCACCCAAGTGGAGGATGGTAACTTCAGACTGAACACAAGATTCCTGGAACACAGATCTGTTGCCCCACCACCAACCAATCAAAAAGGATCACAAACCCTGCAACCCTCACTCCAAATGTTGCCTTCTGTTTCCAGGGACCAGAGATAACCATCCTGTTAAGTCTCCTGTTTGGCCCTATTTTATCTCTGAGAGCAGCCAACAGTTTCACACTAAATCGCTGTTATAACGAGGGTGAATGCTGGTTTCAGGCAAAAAATACCTTGACTTAGATCTGGTGGAGAGAGATTTCTGCTCTGCTAGGCAGGCCTACACCCACACACAGTAAGAAGAAAATATAGAAGAAAGAAACCTCCGCCTCAATTCCCAAGAAGTATCTTGAGTATGAAGTCTCTCAGGGGGGAGTTGTTAGGGGAAGCACACTGATTGAAACCGCCCACCCTGGCCAGGCACCATAGTAACCATTTGCATGAGTTGTTTTATGACAGGAGATCCTGATAAGGAATACGGAACTAATAAGCCACCACCAACCAGAAGAGTTTGTGAGAAGTCCAAAGGAGACACCACATGTCTGTCCACTTCCCAGAATTCCTCTCACTAGCATCCATCTTGGCTGAGCGATGCGTGCACCACCAAGAAAGACTCTGAGTTAAAATGATTGACCAAAGACCACCCGGAAATGAATCCCATCACCATAAACCCCAAGACTGTGAGCCACATGGCAGAGCAGTTCTCCTGGGTTCCCTTACCTCACTGCTCTCCACCCGGGTGCCCTTCCCAATAAAATCTCTTGCTTTGTCAGCACGTGTCTCCTCAGACAATTCTTTTCCACGTGTTAGACAAGAGCCCAGTTTTGGGCCCTGGAAGGAATCCCCCTTCCTGCAACACTACCACTGAAAGGTTGTTGCCGAACCGTGAAAGATGCCAGGGTTCTTCTCCTCTGGAGGAGAGGAATTCCATCCCAGGCCAGAGACAAGGCTTGATCGCTCAGAGCTTTTGTGTGATAAACTTTTATTAAAGTATAAAAGAAATAGACAAAACTTTTGACATAGACATCAGAAAGGGGCAGAAAGAGTGCCCCCCTGCTAGTCTTTAGCAGGAAGTTATATAGCTACTAGCAGGTTGCTAATCAGAGAAAGGAAATGTCTCAAAATTCAGAGTAGTACCAGGCCCCTCATCCACAAAATGCATTTTGAGATAACATTGGCACAATGTCAGTTATGCTGGGCCATAAAATGATTGGCATGAATCTTGAAGGAGGGAAGATTTCCAATCAAATATATACTTTCCATAACAGAGGAGAATAATTGTATGAGTAAAACATACTGGTTTGCTGAGCCATTATCAGTTCTGAGTCTTAGCTGGAACTGACTTGAAGAAAGACAAGGTTTAAGGTCAATACATAGTTTATTAACATAGTGTAAGAAAAACATTTCCATAAGAAAAATGCATCCCTCAGCTAAAGGTTTGACAAAAGATAAGTTCAGGTGGAATCAGGTGTTGTCATGGCAACACAGAATTTTAAAAGAAACCTCCTTTTAAATTTGTATAGACAAGGGGGAAAAAATCTGACACTTGTAGTCTTCCTCCTGTCACTTAAGAGAGAGATTAAAAAAAAAAAAGTCTGACACTTTCAGCCTATTTCCTCCATTTGGAGACCCCTGGCCTTCCTGCCTGTTACCCTCTCACCACCAAATAGAGTCATATTCCAAGGTCCTAGGGTTTAGTACTTCAATATATGAATTTGAAAGTGGGGAGATACATTCAGTCCCATCACACTTCTGACTACCATTGGCTTTGTAGCACCTAAAACAGTGTCTGGAATACAATAAGTGCTCAGGTATATTTCATGAGCTGCATAACAAAAGAACCACACATACATGTAATAATTTACATGACCCAAGATGGGGAACATTTTATTTACCAAAACTTATTAAAGGGAGACAACAGTATTTGATTGGGAAAAATAATCTTGTTAAACTACTTGGAGAGGAAAATTAGATTTTATTGCCATGTCTATCACTGGGCTTCCCTGGTGGCTCAACAGCAAAGAATCTGCCTGTCAATGCAAGAAATGTGGGTTTGACCCATGGATTGGGAAGATCCCCTGGAGGGGGAAGTGGCAACCCACTCCATTATTGCCTGGAGAATCTCATGGACATTGGAGCCTGGTGGGCTACAGTCCATGGGGTCACGAAAGAATCAGCCAAGACTTAGCACTGAGTAAAGGCAGTCTATGACTAAAGCACGTGCAGTGACAAGCCCACACAATGCAACTGCAGAGTGCACGACAGCTAGAGAGCAGCCCCCACTCACTGCAGCTGAGAAAGACAGGGCTCAGCAACAAAGGCCTAGTGCAGCCGAAAACAAATCAGTTAATTACTGGGAGGGAGGAGGGTTGGCAGCTGGGTCCCCTAGGTTTACACTCTTTCTACTTCAGTGTCCTTGCTGATCAATGAATTCAACTGTCCAGGAAAATATTCAAGAAACACCAGAGAAATGGGAACGTTTTATTTGACCCAAACGGAGGGCTATAGCTTGGGGGCACCCTCTCGGATAGCCCTGAGGAACTGCTCCACTGAAGCACAATCTTATACCTCATCCAAACAAAGCACACACATCAACATGACAGGGTGTGTTCCTTAAAGTTTCCAAAGAAACAGACTTAGTACATAGACAGTGAGACAGCAGGACCCTGGTGTCTGGGAAGGGAACCTTATCTTGGAAGGAGTGTTAACATGGAGGCCATGAGAAGGAGTTATTCATTCTTATCTTCAAAACAGATGTTCTACACCTCAAGGTTAAAGATGTGCTGTGAGAGTTGGACAGACCGTCTTAGTTCACACACAGTGCAGCCTGAACCATGGATAAGCCAAAATGACTTCCCCATTCCTCAATATGTGAACATCTTCTCCATCACAGGACATAAAAATGTTAGAACCTTATGATCCAGCAATTCTACCTTTGAGGTTGTGCCCAAAAGAATTGAAAGCACACTCCGGAAGAGATATTTCTACATCCTTGTTCACAGCAGCATTATTCACAATAACTAAAACAGGAAAGCAACCAAGTACCCGCTGATCAAAGAATCGCTGTTCATGTGGTGTGTGCCTATACTAGAGTATTATTCAGCATTAAAAAGGAGAGGAATATAACCCATGCTACAACATAGAGGAATCTAGTACCCATTCTACTAAGCAAAATAAGCCTGACAGGAAGGGATAAATAATGTTTGATTCCACTGAAATGAGGCACCTAGAGTGCTCAGATTTAGAGAAAGTAGGACACAGATTGGCAGGAACTCAGAAAGGAGAAAGGCAGGATTGTTGTTGAATGGGTACAGAGTTGATATTTTGCAAGGAGAAAAAAGTTCTGGAGTTTGGTTGCAAAAAATGCAAACGTATTTAATTCTACTGAAATGGACAATTGAAAGTGAAAGTGAAGTCGCTTAGTCATGTTCAACTCTTTGCGACCCTATGGACTGTAGCCTACTAGGCTCCTCCGTCCAGGCAAGAGTACTGGAGTGGGTTGCCATTTTCTTTTCCAGGGGATTTTCCAGATCCAGAGATTGAACATGGCAGACATTTTACTGTTTGAGCCTCCAGGGAAGTCTTAAAGATAACTAAAATGGTCAATTTTATGTTATGAATAATAACATAAAATTTTAAAAAAATCATCTCAGAACCACTCCCTGAGACTAACCACAGAAGGGTCAAGGCTGATAGCTATATGGCAGATGCTCCCGGCCCGCCCAGCTTCATCTCCACCCTAACAACGCAGAGGGTAACGGCCATCTTCTGTGCTCAGGACTCCCCACTTTGGTCCTTAGAGATGTCTCGGCTCCAGTCCGGCATGACTTAACCTCAGCCTCCCTGACTGATCCAGTGCTCCAGGCTCTGCTCCAAGGATCCAGTAAGTCTTGGGTCACCCTCTTCTGTAAGAGACTGGGTGCTGAGTTCACATCTTCCCAAAGAGACCTCTGCAGTCCTCGAGTGGAGGTAGTCAGCCCGGCTCTGACTGAGGGTGGAGAGACCCATTTTCCAGATGAAAACAGGAGCTGGGAATTGTCAGGTTTATGTGGGAATTGGTGATGCAGGGGGTTGGATCAAACCATGGAGATTCTAAGACTCATTTTTTTTTGACTGAGGCTCAAACAGTATCAAGATTCCCCTGGAACAGGGTTTACAGTGTGAGGACCACTGATGTCAGTCTCTTGTGTAGTGTTGACCCCCTAATTCTGTAGGTTCCTCCTCTGTGGATGCCCAGTGATTGTAAGGTTGTTGAGCATCCATGGATTTTGGTGTCCTCAGAGGAGGGCTGTGTGTTGATTTATATTAAGTCACCATTGGTTTGCTAACCCTGCAACTCTGTGAAGTTGACTCTATTTCTTATTCTTGGCAGTAATTTTAAAATATGGTGGTAAATTACATATAGCTTAAAATTTACCATCTTAACCATTTTTAAGTATACTGTTCAGTGATGTTAGGTATATTTATATTGTCATGCAACCAATCTCAATAACTCTTTCACATCTTTTTTCTCTTCTTTCCTAAGAAGAAAACTAAAACTGCATCTCTGTTAACAATAAACAGCTTCACCCTTCATTCGAGCCTCTGGCAAACCACCATTCTACTTTGTCTCTAAGAAGTTGACTCCTCTCAGTACTTCATGGACATGGAGTCATAGCATGTTTTTTTGTGACTGGATTATGTCACTGAGCATAATGTCCTCAGTGTTCCTCCACATTATAGCATCCATCAGAATTTCCTGTCTCTTTTAGAGAACAGACTTGTGGACCCAGAGGGGGAGGGAGATGGTGGGATGAATTGAGAGAGTGGCATTGAAACATATATGCTACCATATGTGAAAGAGATCACCAGTAGGAATTTGCTATGTAATGCAGGGAGCTCAACCCGGTGCTCTGTGACGACCTAGAAGGGTGGGATGGAGTAGGGGGATGGGAGGGGTCGAGAGGGAGGGGACATATGCATGCCTGTGGCTGATTCATGCTGATGTATGGCAGAAACCAACACAACAGTGCAAAGCAATCATCCGCCAATGAAAAATAAATTTTTAAAAATATATTTGGAAAAAAAAATGAATTTCCTATCTGTTTAAGGCTGAATAATATTCCATGGTGTGTACAGATCACATTGTGTTAATCCATTCTTTCATGGATGGACATCTGGGTTGCTTCCAACTTTCAGCTATTATGAATAATGCTACTAAGGAACACAGGTGTACAAATATGTCTTTGAACCCTATTTTCAATCCTTTGGGGTATACACCCAACATGGCATGACTGGATCATGTGGTAAGTGTATTTTTCATTTTTGAGGAACCACCACACTGCATCCAGAGCTGCTGTCCCATTCTGCATTCCTACTCACAGTGCAGAAGGTTCAGCAGCAGCATTTGAGCACAAACAAAACAGTCCAGAGAAGTATATGACTTGTTCAAGAGTGCCACAGTGTTTGCAGAACCAAGGTTGTATTCATAGTTTCCTGGCTCTTTGATTGCTTGCTCTTCATCAAAATGTTAAACTTGGACTTTGGAATATCAGGAGTGGAAGCCCCCCTCACAATAACTGGTGGTCACTGGGTCAGCCTAGTCTTGCTGAGCAGCGTAGTGAGGAGACAGTTCATGCCCCCAAAGCAGCAGGGAACACAGTCCTGTCATTTCTGATTCAGAATGAATGTTGGTCCCTCTCTCTCCAGGCAGTTGGGAGGCCACTCTAGTTTGATGCTTTGACTGAGCTGGGCTAGAGTCTGTGCCTCCCATCAAATGTCATCTCTTTCTGCCCCAGAGCAGAGTTCCTATTCCATGTCACTCTGCAAACAATGAAACAGAAAGTGTCCAGGTTTCAGGATCCTTGGTGGAAAAAAGTGTAGAGTCTGAGCGCTCTGATCAGCAAGCCCCAAAATGAGTCACTTCACCCCTGTCAAAAAGAGGAGGGAATAATGATAATTTGCCCTGTATTGTGGGGCAAAGGAGAACAAAGATGAAATGTAGTTTCAGAAAAATCAGACAAGCAGGGCTGGTTGATTTCAATTCAAAAGTCAGCATTCTTATCCATCCAACTATACCAATTAAGCACCTATGGTGTGCCAGGCTCTGTGTTGGAAGCTTTTCCTTCAGTAGGGGCAGAAGACTTGGCTTTCTAGATTCTTCAGCTGGGCTAACAATTCAGTTGACATAAGACAGATGAACACAGTTAGTTTAATATGTACAGGAGCCCCATAAATATTTTTGAGGCTCAAAGACTGTCAGACAATTGAGGCTTATATGAGCCCCTGAGTTAAGGAGAGAGGGATGGGGATCTGGGGCTTCAAATGGGAGGAAGACCATGCACAGAAGGATGAGAAGAGCAAGTGCCTGGTGAACAAATGTTTGCCCACTCCAAGCAGGTAAGTCTTTCTGAGATTAGAAAGTTCTCTGTGGTAATAGCTCTCTTCCCGGCATAGGTCCCCTAACCTGCATTATTTTGAACAGTTATGGGAGAGGTAAAGAGCTTCTCCTGAGTCTTACGGGTCTTAATTAACTTTAGCTCAAAACAATTTACCCGTCAAAGGGGCACATTTGGGGAGACAATCCACTCCATCTCACTTCTTTTCAAGCAAACTTTCCAGCAACTTTGAGACAAATTCGAAGTCTTCTCTATAAATGCGGAAACCAAATCTCAGAGATGGTGAGCTTGCCCAATGTGTCCTTTACCACCTGCTCCCCATCACTTCCATACTCCATAGAATTGGATCCCCAGTGCCAAGAGTGGATGGACATTCTTAATGGCTTTCTGTCTTCTTTTCTCAGCACACTGTAGCCTCCTCAACTACATCTAGGATGTTGCTTCAGTTCGTTCACCAGTTTGGTCAGAAGCTCATCCGCAAGCAGCCGCTGAAAACCATAGATGAGTCTAAGAGACCCGAGGTTCTTCTGAACATCCAAAACCTGGTGATCTTGGGTGTGGGCAGGATGCTGAGAGGTGCCATGTACCTTGTGGCTGGTACAGTGGCCAAGTACATAGCTGGACCAGCAACCATCATCTCGTTCTTGGTAGCTGCCCTGTTTTCTATGTTTTCTGGATTCTGCTATGCTGAATTTGCGGCCTGGGTACCACACCCTGGTTCTGCGTACCTCTACAGCTATGTCACGATGGGTCAGCTCTATGCCTTCATCATTGGCTGGAACTCCATACTTCCCTTAGTCATTGGTGAGATGATGGGGCAGCGAATGGTGTGGGGCTTAAGACTGGGAAACTATGTTGAAGGACTGGGTTCTCAGTCACTTATGAGCACTTCATTCTTGGCCTCCTGGAGGGAAGTTGATAATAGTGTCAGGAAGACCCCACAACTACATTCAACTCAGTTCTATCCTGTGTCCTTAAATGATGGACCATGAACCCAGAAGGAAAGGGAGCTGTAGGGAGTGGGTGAGAGGGAGGTGTGTCCCACAGGCTCATCCCCTGACCATAGTGAAGTCTTTGCTCAGTTGTTGCCTTCCTGGGATTTTTCTTTACCACTTGATTTCAAATTCCATGCCTTATCCCAGCCCTCCCAGTCCCACTTACGTGTTTTCTGTTCTTGTATAACATTGATCAGCTCCTAACATATTAAAACACCTGACATTTTGGTGAATAATTTGGATCTACTCTCCCTAGCCCATGAAAAGAAACTGTTTGATATTTTGTATTTTTAGCAGGTATTTGTATATATAGGCTTTTTGTATATACAGATATTTTATCTGTGTTTTTAGATCCTATGGCACATCAATTCTTATTTGTCAATGAATACTCCTTCTGCCTCTGCAGGCACTGCCAGCTTGGCCAGGGCTTCGAGTTACATCTTTGACAGCCTGATTGGGAATCAAATCTCTCAGGCATTACAGGAAACTTTCTCTCTGCACCTGCTTTATTCCCTGGCCACATATGCAGACTTTTTTGCCCTGGGCCTGGTACTGCTGATGACAGGTGAGAAAGGGCTCAACAATCGGATGGGGAGAGCAGGCTGTGGAGTGGGAGCTGGTGTAGGAAAGGCATGACATGGCAGAATGGTGGGGGATTAGAAATAGAAAGAACAGCTTAGAGACAGAAGCTAAGACATAAACCATTGTGTTCCACCCTTGGCACTATCGACAATTTGGGCTTATCATTCTTTGGTGTGCAGGGGCTATCTGTGAATTTTAGTTTTGTTTTTGTTTTTATCATTATTGAGTGTTGAGTATCTTCCTTGACCTTTGCTCACTAGATACCAGCGGCATCTACCCACCCCAAACTGTGGCAATCAGGGTGTCTCCATATGGTGCCAATCCCTTGGAGATTGGGCAATTGTGTCCCTTGGGGAACAAAATTACACCCCAGCTGAGAATCATTTACTTAGACCAACAAATCATACTCTGTACTGAGGCCAAAGATTTTTATTTTAGTTGAGAGGAATTTCACATTCACTTTTTTTCACGTAGCATAGAATTAACCACTTCGTTATTTTTCCCAGCTTCATTGAGGTATAATTGACATACAACATTGTGTAAGATTAAGGTGTACAGCATCTTGATTTGTTAGACTTGTATTCTGAGAAGATTGCCACAATAATTAACCATCTCAAAGTGTACAATCATTTAGTACATCTGTAACATTGGGCAACCATCACTTCCATCTAGTTCCAAACACACTCATCACCTCAAAAGGAAACCCTTTACCCAGTGAGCACTGTCTGTTTGTCCACCACTGCCAACTGCCAGCCCTGGGCAACTATTTGTCTGCTTGCTGTTGTTGTTCGGTCACTAAGTCATAGCCAACTCTTTGCAACCCCATGGATTACAGTATGCCAAGCTCCTCTGTCCTCCACTATCTTCTGGAATTTGCTCAAGTTTAAGTCCATTGAGTCAGTGATACTATCCAACTCTGTCACCCTCTTCTGCTCCTGCCCTCAATCTTACCCAGCATCAGAATCTTTTCCAATGAGTCGGCTCTGCCCATCAGGTGATCAAAGTTTTGGAGTTTCAACATCAGTCCTTCCAATGAATATTCAGGGATGATAACCTTTAGGATTGACTGATTTGATCCCCTTTCTGCCCAGTGGAATCTCAAGAGTCATCTCCAGCACAACTCAAAAGCATCAATTCTTCACCGCTCAGCCTTCCTTATGGTCCAACTCTCACATCCATACATGACTATTGGAAAAACTGTAGCTTTGACTATACAGACCTTTGTCAGCAAAGTGATGTCTGTTTTTCAATATGCTATCTAGATTTGTCATAGCTTTCCTGCCAAGGAGCAAGCATCTTTTAATTTCATGGCTGCAATCACTGTCTGCTATGATTTTGGAGCCCAAGAAAAGAAAATCTGTCACTGCTTCCACTTTTTCCTCTTCTATTCACCAGGAAGTGATGGAACCAGATGCTATGATCTTAGCTTTTTGCATGCTGACTTTTAAGCCAGCTTTTTCACTCTCCTCTTTCACTTTCATCAAGAGGCTCTTTAGTTTTTCTTCACTATCTGTCATTAGGGTGGTATCATCTGTATATCTGAGATTGTTGGTATTTCTCCTGGCAATCATGATTTTTGTGCTTCATCCAGCCAAGCATTTCACATGATGTACTCTGCATATAAGTTAAATAAGCAGGGTGACAATATACAGCCTTGACATACTCCTTTCCTAATTTGGAACCAGTCCATCATTCCATGTCCAGATCTCACTGGTGCTCCTTGACCTGCATACAGATTTTTGAAGACACAGGTACAGTGGTCTGGTATTCCCATCTCTTGAAGAATTTTCCACAGTTTGTTGTGATCCACACAGTCAAAGGCTTTGGCGTAGTCAATAAAGCAGAATTAGATGATTTTTCTGTATTCCCCTGCTTTCTCTATAATCCAGTGAATGTTGGAAATTTGATCTCTGGTTCCTTTGCATTTTCTTAACTCAGCTGTATATCTGAAAGTTCTTGGTTCACATATTGCTGAAGCCTAACTTGAAGGATTTTGAGCATAACATTGCTATCATTGAAATGAGTGCAATTGTATAGTAGTTTGAACATTCTTTGGCATTACCCTTCTTTGGGATTGGAAAAACTGATATTTTCTAATACTGTAGCCACTGCTGAGTTTCCCAGATTTGCTGACATACTGAATTCAGCACTTCCACAGCATCATCTTTTAGGATTTGAAATAGCTCAGCTGGAATTCCATCACCTTCACTAGCTTTGTTTGTAGTAATTCTTCCTAAAGGCCACTTGACTTCACACTCCAGGCTGTCTGATTCTAGGTGAATGACCACACCATCATGGTTTTCTGGGCCACTAAGACCTTTTTTGTATAGTTCTAGGTATTCTTGCCCCCACTTCTTAATCTCTTGCTTCTGTTAGGTCCTTAACATTTCTGTCCTTTATCATGCCTATCCTTTCATGAAGTGTCTCCTTAATATCTCCAGTTTTCTTGAAGAGATCTCTAGTCTTTCCCATTCTATTGTTTTCCTCTATTTCTTTGCATTGTTCACTTAAGACCACTTTCTTGACTCTCCCTGCTATTCTCTGGAATTCTGCATTCAGTTGGATATATGTTTCCCTTTCTCCTTTGCCTTTCATTTCTCATCTTCCCTCAGCTATTTGTAAAGACTCCTCAGACAGCCATTTTTTACATTTATTTATTTATTTTAATTGGAGGCTAATTACAATATTGTGGTGGGTTTTGCCATACATTGACCTGAATCAGCCACGGGTATACATGTGTCCCCCCATCCTGAACCCCCTTTCCACCTCACTCCCCAGCCCATCCCTCAGGGCTGTCCCAGGGCACTGTGTTTGAGTGCACTGTTTCATGCATCAAGCACATTGGTCATCTATTTCGCATATGGTAATATACATGTTTCAGTGATATTCACTCAAATCATCCCACCCTCGCCTTCTCCCACAGAGTCCAAGAGTCTGTTTTTTACATCTGTGTCTCTTTTGCTGTCTCGCATAGAGGGTCATTGTTACCATCTTTCTAAATTCCATATGCATGCGTTAATATACAGTATTGACCTTTTTCTTTCTGACTTACTTCACTCTGTATGATAGGTTCCACTTTCATCCACCTCATTAGAACTGACTCAAATGCTTTCTTTTTAATAGCTGAGTAATATTCCATTGTGTATATGTATCACAACTTTCTTATCCATTCATCTGCTGGTGGACATCTAGGTTGCTTCCATGTCCTGGCTATTGTAAACAGTGCTGCAATGAAAGTTAGGGCACATGTGTCTCTTTCAATTCTGGTTTCCTCGGTGTGTATGCCCAGCAGTGGGATTGCTGGGTCATATGGCAATTCTATTTCCAGTTTTTAAGGAATCTCTACACTGCTGTCCATAGTGGCTGTAGTAGTTTGTATTCCCAACAACAGTGTAAGAGGGTTCCCTTTTCTCCACACCCTCTCCAGCATTTATTGTTTGTAGACTTTTTGATGGCAGCCATTCTGACCAGCGTGAGATGATAGCTCATTGTGGTTTTGATTTGCATTTCTCTGATGATAAGTGATGTTGAGCATCTTTTCCTGTGTTTGTTAGCCATCTGTATGTCAGACAGACTTTCTGCCTTCTTGCATTTCTTTTCCTTGGGGATGGTTTTGGTCATTGCCTCCTGTACAATGTTAGGAACCTCTGTCCACAGTTCTTCAGGCAGTCTTCCTACCAGATCTAATCCCTTGAATCTATTTGTCACTTCCACTGTATAATCATAATGGATTTTATTTAGGTCATACCTGAATTGTCTAGTGGTTTTCCCTACTTTCTTCAGTTTAAGCCTGAATTTTGCAAAAAGGAGCTGGTGATCTTAGCCACAGTCACCTCCTGGTCTTGTTTTTGCTGACGGTATAGAGCTTCTCCATCTTCAGCTATGAAGAATACAATCAATTCTGATTTCAGTATTGACCTTCTGGTGATGTCCATGTGAGGAGTTGTCTCTTGTTTTGTTGGAAAAGGGTGTTTCTATGACCAGTGTGTCCTGCTTTCTGTATCTATCAATGTATCAATAGTTCGAGTGTTTCATATTACATCTTTCTCACAGGACTACTGGTTCTGGGAGCTCGTGAATCAATCCTGGTTACCAAAATATCCATAGGAACCAACCTTTTGGTTCTCATCTTCATTATCATCACTGGCTTCGTTAAGGGAGATCTGCATAACTGGAGGCTCACAGAACAGGACTACAAACTGAACACATCTGGATCCAGTGACATCTACGGCTCAGGAAGGTAATATTGGCCATAACGTATGGGTGAAGAGTATGCAGAGCTGGTATAGTGTGGACTAAAGATATCTGGGCTGATGGATCCAGATGAAGCGAGTCCTGGAGCCCAGGACTTGAGGTATGAAGGGAGAAGCTCAGTAGAGATGGCAGAACACACCTCACCTGCATTCTTTCTCTCTCTTTCTCTCACCGTAGCTTGGGTCTTATGGGTTCTGGAGGATTTGCACCTTTCGGCTTTGAAGGGATTCTCCAGGGAGCAGCTACATGTTTCTACTATTTTTTTTGGTATTGATGCTGTTGCCACTAAAGGTAACATGGCCACTGTGTGTCCCATCTGGGGTTTGGGAACAGACTGGCTGCCCCTGGCTAAGGGGAAACCTGATTGTTGAGTGCAAAAAGGAAGGGGATTTTGTGATTTCACCCGAGTGTTTTCCTGACCCAATACTTCTTCCCTTTCTGCAGGGGTAGAAGCTATAAATCCTCATCGTTCCATCCCCTGGAGCATCGTAATCACGATTTTCATCTGCTTTTTGGCTTATTCTGGTGTCTCAGCGGCACTCACCCTCATGATGCCCTACCACCAGATTCAGCCTCACGACCCATTGCCACAAGCCATTCTCCATAGTTTGTGGCTCCCTGCCAGATACTTCGTGGCTGTCGGCACCCTCTGTGCTCTTATATCCAGGTCAGTGCTATGGTTTTCTCCCTGTCTACTGTCAGATGCTCAGATCTCCCAACCCCTAGAATTGGTAGAGAAGACAGAGAGACACCTTACCCCAAGCCAACAAGAGAGCAGAAGCCCCGGTCTGTCCTGCTTCTCCACATTCTTACATGTTTCCATTCTCTCTTCCAGACTCTATAGTTCCATGTTCAGAATGCCTGCTTTGATCTACGCGATGGCAGAGGACGGGCTCCTTTTCCGGGTACTTACTCGGATCCATGGCCGCACAGACACCCGTGTCGTGGCCATCATGTCTGCTAGAAATCTTACAGGTAAAAAAAAAAAAAAAAAAAATTTGAAACCCACGCTTTAACTTACATATTTCCAGCTGTTTCTCACTCCCTTCCTCACCTTGTTTGTGCCCTCATTCTAGGGCTCATGGCGTTACTCTTCACGTTCACAAATCTTGTGGATCTCGTCTCAGTCGGCACCCTGCTCGTTTACTCCCTGGTAGCTTTTTCTATTCTTGTTCTCAGGTGAGACCCCACTGCACCTCGGTAGGGAGTCTTGGAGATTAGCTGGGAGGTAAACGTCTTCTGCCTTCATGCTATCTTCTAAATGTCCTGCTCTGCTTAACACAGGACAAATGTGGAATAGGTTGTGTGATGTTGGCTAAGTAGGGACTGCTGTTAATATTGCCTTAAAACCTCTAATTCAGGTACCAGCCAGATCAGAATTTAAGCAAGAATGAGAATACAGAGGAGGAAATGGAGGTGCCTGTCCCTGATGAACATCAGTTGGACTCTGAACCTGAAGCAAGAAACTCAAACATTCTAAAGAGTCTGTGGTTCCCTATCAGCACCATCCCCACTAGGAAATCTGGCCAGATTGTTTATGGATGTGCCTCACTACTCGGTGAGCAGTGGAATTTCTCTTTGGTCGTTTTCTGAAATTGACAGTATGGTGTTGGAGTGTGTATTTTGTCCATTGAGGAGTCTTGGTGACATGAGGGTCCTTGCTGAGGTGGGCAGCCTGGGGAGAGGTGTGACCCAAGGTCTTGACATCTTCAGCTTCTGAAGTTGAACCTGTTCTCCTCCACCTTGACCCCTGTAGTTCTCCTGATGATAATCTTGAGCGTGATCCTGGTCCAGTGGTCCAGTCAGGGGTTCTCTGGAGACTCCGGGTACACACCAGGGGCTGTGCTGCTGCTGCTGTTCATCATTGGGGTCACGGTCATCATCTGGAGGCAGCCACAGAGCCCTCGGTCTCACCTTTATTTTAAGGTAAGTGTCCTTATGTGCCCAAACTGTCCACCTGGAGTGAACATGCCTCACTGTCTAAACATCCAGGGAGTGAGGGGAACTGCTAAAACCAATGGACTCTTCCCTGATCCCCACTCAGTACTTTACATACACAGTCTGAGTAGGCACTGGATACACAGTCTGAAGGGTGGTCTTCCTGCCCACGTGGGGTAGAATCTCTCATTCAGGGTTGGACTGACTCTGCCCACAGGTCCCTGCTCTGCCTGTCCTCCCACTGGTGAGCATCTTCGTGAACCTTTACTTGATGATGCAGATAACTTCTCAGACCTGGGCCATATTTGGCATCTGGAATGTGATTGGTAAGTGGCTTTCTGGCATAAAGAGACACCTTGAGTGACTGATCCCAAACTGAGCAACCCTAAACTTCTTGGCCACCATATTAGGAAGCCTATTGGATGTTTGTAACCAGGAAAAGTCCAACTTATCCGTCTCATTTTCTCATTTCCTTACTAGGATTTCTCATATACTTTGGATATGGGATCCGACACAGCTTGGAGAACAATGAGCGACAACAACCAGCTTCCACTTCCCAGACTCTTGACAAGAACACCCCTAATCCTGAGTCATCTTAAACATAGGTCATAGATGCTGTGTAGAATCCCTGTATACATAGAAGGTGTCTTCTTCTACATGAACACTCTCAGCCACTATGGAGTGTGAAAGTGTACGCATCTACAACCCTGTCTTTATTGCCAGTGGACAAAGTGACCTTAATGTTGTCTAATTTTTAAGTACGTTTTCAAAGCATGATGTACATACAGAAAAATACATGCTTCTTAAGTGTGTACCAAGACCAATTTTCACAAAGAAAGTACAACAACCTAACCAGCGGGAGAAAGAAAATGTTAACTGGCACCTGAGAAACAACTTCTGTTCCCATCTCCAGCGTGAGCACAGAGCTGGCCACTTGGGGAGGAAGCATTGGCAATCCTATATTGTGTAAGATTGACACTTTAAATGTAAGGTCATCCATAAGGTTGAAGTAAAAAGTCAGTTTTCATTCCAATCCAAAGAAAGATAATGCCAAAGAATGTTCAAACTACTAAACAACTGTGCTCATTTCACAGCCTAGCAAGATAATGCTCAAAATCATAAGCTAGACTTCGGCCGTACATGAACTGACAGCTTCCAGATACAAGCTGGGCTTAGAAAAGGTAGATGAACTTGAGATCAAATTGCCTACATTTGTTGGATCACAAAGAAAGCAAGGGAATTCCAGAAAGACATCAACTTCTGCTTCATTAACTATGCCAAAACCTTTGACTGTGTGGATCACAACAAACTGTGGAATATCCTTAAAGAAATGAGAATACCAGACCATCTTACCTATCTCCTGAGAAACCTGTATGCAGGTCAAGAAGCAACAGTTAGAATCAGACATGGAACAGTGGACTGGTTCAAAACTGGCAAGGGAGTATGATAAGGCTATATATTGTTCCCCTCTTATTTAAATTATATGCAGAGTACATCATGCAAAATGCTGGGCTGGATGAATCACAAGCTGGAATCAAGATTACCAGGAGAAGTATCAACAACCTAAGATGATACCATCCTAATGACAGAAAGTGAAGAGGAAATAAAGAGCCTCTTGATGAAGGATAAAGAGGAGAGCAAAAAGCCTGGCTTAACACTCAACATTCAAAAATACTAAGACCATACTATCTGGTCCCATTACTTCCTGGCAAATAAAAGAGGGAAAAGTGGAAACAGTGACAGATTTTCTTTCCTTCAGCTCCAAAATCACTGCAGACAACGGCTGTAGCCATGAAATTAAAAAACACTTGTTCCTTGAAAAGAAACCTATCACAAACCTAGACAGCATATTAAAAAACAGAGAGATTACTTTGCTGACAAAGGTCTGTCCAGTCAAAGCTATGGTTTTTCCAGTAGTCATGTACAGATGTGAGAGTTCAGCCATAAAGAAGGCTGAACACTGCAGAATTGATGCTTTTGAAAACTGTGGTGCTTGGGAAGACTCTTGAGAGTCCCTTGTACTGCAAGGCGATCAAACCAGAAAACCCTAAAGAAAATCAACCCTGAATATTTATTGGAAGGACTGATGCTGAAGTTGAAGCTCCAATACTTTGGCCACATTACATGCAGAACTGACTCAAGGGAAAGACCCTGATTCTGGGAAAGACTGAGGGCAGGAGGAGAAGAGGGAACAGACGATGTTATGTTTAGATAGCATCACTGACTCAATGGACATCTCCAGGAGATAGTGGAGGATAGAGTAGCCTGGTGTGCTGCATTCCATGGGGTCACAAAGATTTGTACACGACTTAACAACTGAACAACCACAACAGGACCTTGCAGGCATGCTGCTGAGATATTCCTGGTTTGATTCCAGACTACCATAGTAAAGAGAACTGGTAATAAAGAGAGTCGCACAATTTTTTTTATTTCACCAACTCAATGGACCTGGGTTTGGGTGGACTCCGGGAGTTGGTGATGGACAAGGAGGCCTGGCTTCCTGCGGTTCATGGGATGGCAAAAAGTCGGACACAACTGAGTGACTGAACTGAACTGAGTGCATATAAACATGTTCACACTACACTGTAGTCTATTCAGTGTGCTGCATATTCTGTCTAAAAAATGTACATACTTTAACTTAAAAGTACTTTGTTGCTGAAAAATGCTAGCTGTCATCTGACAACTCAGAGTTGCCACAAACCCTCAGTTTGCAAAAAACTGCAGCATATGCAAAGCACAATAAAATGATATCTGCTTGTACAGGTGTATGTGTATATTGAAAGATGTATAGCTAATGTGCACAAAAGATGTATATGTAATATGTGTATTAAAGTATATGTATTAAGGTTCACTGTTGATCTAAAATCAATGTATCTAGTTGTCCTGTAATGCTATTTGCTATATCTGTCACCTCTTGGTGTCTGTGTATGTTCCCCGCATTTTAATAGCCTCTTGACATATGGGTATAGTCAAACTTCGTTAGGGCCCATCCTCATGACCTCATTATTCTTAATTACCTCTTTAAGGCCCCCCACAAAATACACCCACATTCTGAAGTCCTGGGGATCTGGAATTCAACATATGAATTTGAAAAAAGGGAGATGCATTCACTTCTTCACACTTTTGATCACAATTTGCTTCCCAGTAGCTAAAACAGTGTCTGGAATACAATAAATGCTCAGTTATATTTGATGAGATATTTAATGAAAGAATCATATGTACATGTAATATTTTACATGACCCAAGATAGGGAACTTTTTATTTACCAGTAATTATCAAAGGGAGACCACAGTATTTGTTTGGGAAAATGATATTTTGTTAAACAACTTGGACAGAAAATGAGACTTTAAGGCCATGTCTAATCTATGACTGGTCTTCCCTGGTGGCTCCAGGGTAAAGAATCCACCTGCCAATGCAGGAGACACGTTCAACCCCTCGATTGGGAAGATTCCCTAGAGGAAGAGATAGCAACTGTTTCCAGTGTTCTTGCCTGGAAAATCCCATGGACAGAGGAGCCTGGAGGGTTACAGTCCAGGGGATTGAAAAGAGTCAGACACGACTTAGAGACTAAACAACAGCAATGTCTATAGCTGGTGCCGGCTAGATCATTTCACAGGAGAGAAAAAATGCGGAGAAGAGTTGGGGAGAAGGGGAGAGAAAAGGGGGGTGAGGAGAAGGGGGTGAAGGGTTCTGTGAGATGAGAACCTCTTCCCTTGATCTGATCTCACTTTCATATGAAAATCATGAAGTGATTGATGTAGATAAGCATCTCACGGAAAGAAAGATTTTTAAAATGATTATTCTTGGTGTAGATTGATGAGGAGAGAAACAGTTGGCAGAAGAAGGAGAAAGAGCATATCATGAGTGTGTCATTCCATGAATGTGTTATTTAAATGGGTGGTTCCCACAGATCGCAGGAAGCCAGTGAGTGGTTGTGAGCAGGGCAAGAAGGTGAGGAAGGGGTTTGGGAGATGACTGAGGGTCTGCTGTCTTTCCAGGGACAAGGGTAAAACATGGACACCCTCCATGCTTTACACATTCCTCTCCCCCCATCCAATGCCTCCCCACTTTACTGGCCACGTGAGCCTGGACACGTCACCTAACCTTCCCTCTAACCCTCTAAAGGCTTGGCAAAGAAATGGAGAAATAAGACACAGGATGAGTCCTTACATAACCTATATAAGATGGGAATTTCAGAGCTGAGGTGTTTGACTCTGTTGATGGAAAATTAAATAACAATCAAAGTAAAAAAAAAAAAAGGAAGAGAGAATTTGGTTATTTCTGTAACATTCAGATTTTAAAGATAATATCTTGTATTGTGACTGATAATTTACTAGGTCATACGAGCTTTTTAGGAATTTCATATAATTTTTAGAACACATGTTAATAACACTTATCCTTCCAATATAACCTAAGAAGGTTTATCATCACTTATTTGACAACACGTGGGTGCTTAGTCACTTCAGTCATGTCCGACTCTTTGAGACCCAACAGACGATAGGCCGACAGGCTCCTCTGTCCATGGGATTCTCCTAGCAAGAACACTGGAGTGGGTTGTCCTGCCCTCTTCCACAGGATCTACTGATGATACCCACGTAATTATATGTGCCAGTATGCCTAATTGTAATGAGGTCAGCATCATTTTTGAGATGTTTTCGGGGCTCTGTGAAAAATCCCCAGAATAGCTAGAGGTCAAAAAATATTTCATTTGGGGCTTCTTTGGTGGCCCAGTGGTAACTCTGCCTGCCAAAGCAGGAGACACGGGTTCTGACCCGGGCAGATTCCGGTGTGAGAGAAAACTTGCAGAAAGTCAGCTTTCCTGCAGGGAGGTTCTGACACTCCAAAAAAATAAAAACAACTCTGGTCAAAGCAAAGCTGGAGGTGAGAGAATCTTTCGCCTCCCCCACACAAGGAAACATCCCCCCACAGAAAAGGGGACTGATGAGTGAGCGCTCAGCTACCCTAGTTCTGCAAGACATCGCAGGGGGCACCTGAGAAGGAGATCCGCAGCAGCACCAGAGACCTGAGCCAGGACCTCCATGAGGAGGGAGAGGAAAAATATTTGGAAAGACGCAGATAAACATGTCAAAGGGCATGAAAGGGATTGCTTTTCTCAAGGAGTCCAATCGCATGCCTCTGGGAGTTCCACACCCAGGAATCTCCCTCCTGGGTCCCTGGGCACCCTCAATGTCCCACGTGCTGGACCCACACCTCCTCCCACTCTCCGGGGTCTCCTTGTGGGACCTTCCTTCTGCAGCACTCAGGGGAACTTGGGTAGAAAAGGAGCAGGCTCAGAAAACCAGCCCCTGCTCTGGAGGAGGGCACCCGCAGACTGGAGCTCTAGAGCCACCTTCTGGAAATCCAGAGACAGGTTTCCAGGAGGCAGCCTGGTGGGTTGTCAGGGCAGACCAGACAGAAAAGCTTAAGTATTCTCCCACAAGGCCGCCCTGGTGGTTCAGTGGTAAAGAATCCTCCTGCTAAGGCAGAGGACCCAGGTTCACTCCCTGGTCTGAGAGGACCCCATATGCCACAGGGCAGCTAAGCCCACACACCGCAACTACTGAAGCACAGGCTCTGCAACAAGAGAAGCCACCGCAGTGAGAAGCCCGTGCACCACAACCAGGGAAGGACTCTGCAGTAGCCAAGATCCAGGGCAGACACGCTTAATCAATTAATCTAAAATTATTAAAAAGAATTATTCCACAAGAGGGAACAGAAAGAGTGTGAGATCAGTGAAATAAGCGTACTGATATAAAGACAGAGAAAATCCCAGAAAATAACTCCACCATGAAACAACAGTACCCCAGTTGAAGTTAACCACCAGAGATTTAAGGGGGTGAGAATGTTAGGTCCATGAAACAAATTGGAACTGGTCAAACAGGAAATGACAAGAGTGAACTTCGACATTCTAGGAATCAGTGAACTAAGATGGACTGGAATGGGTGAATTGAACTCAGATGACTATTATATCTACTACTGCAGGCAGGAATCCCTTAGAAGAAATGGAGTAGCCATCACAGTCAACAAAAGAGTCTGAAATGCAGTACTTGGATGCACTCTCAAAAACGACAGAAGGATCTCTGTTCATTTCCAAGGCAAACCATTCAATATCATAGTAATCGAAGTCTATGCCCTGACCAGTAACACTGAAGAAGCTGAAGTTGAACAGTTCTATAAAGACCTACGAGACCTTCTAGAATTAACACCCCAAAAAGATGTCCTTTAAATTATAGGGGACTGGAATACAAAAGCAAGAAGTCAAGAAACATCTGTAGTAACAGGCAAATTTGGCCTTGGAGTATAGAATGAACCAGGGCAAAGGCTAATAGAGTTCTGCCAAGAGAACGCACTGGTCATAGCAAACACCCTCTTCCAGCAACACAAGTGAAGACTCTACACATGGGTGTCACCAGATGGTAAACAGTGAAATCAGATTGATTATATTCTTTGCAACCAAAGATGGAGAAGCTCTATACAGTCAGCAAAACAAGACAGGAAGCTGACTGTGTCTCAGATCATGAGCTCCTTATTGCCAAAGTCAGACTGAAATTGAAGAAAGTAGGGAAAACCACTAGACCATTCAGTTATGACCTAAATCAAATCCCTTATGATTATACAGTGGAAGTGAGAAATAGATTTAAGGGACTAGATCTGACAGACAGAGTGCCTGATGAACTATGGACAGAGGTTCATGATATTGTATAGGAGACCATCCCCAAGAAAAAGAAATGCAACAAAACAAAATGGCTGTCTGAGGAGGCCTTACAAATAGTTGTGAAAAGAAGGGAAGTGAAAAGCAAAGGAGAAAAGGAAGCATATACCCATTTGAATGCAGAGTTCCAAAGAATAGCAAGGAGAGATAAGAAAGCCTTCCTCAGCGATCAATGCAAAGAAATAGAACAATCGTATGAGAAAAACTAGAGATCTTTTCAAGAAAATTAGAGATACCAAGGGAACATTTCATGCAAAAATGGGCTGAATAAAGGACAGAAATGATATGGACCTAACAGAAGCAGAAGATATTAAGAAGAGGTACCAGAACTGTTCTGTTTGGTACACAGAACTGTACCAAAATGATCTTCATGACCCAGAGAATCACGATGGTGTGATCACTCACCTAGAGCCAGACATCCTGGAATGTGAAGTCAAGTGGGCCTTAGGAAGCATCACTATGAACAAAGCTACTGTAGCTGGCGGAATTCCACTTGAGCTACTTCAAATCCTAAAAGATGATGCTGTGAAAGCACTGCACTCAATACGGCAGCAAATTTGGAAAACTCAGCAGTGGCCACAAGACTGGAAAAGGTCAGTTTTCATTCCAATCCCAAAGAAAGGCAATGTGAAAGAATGCTCAAACTACCGCACAATTGAACTCATCTCAATATGCCAGCAAATTTGGAAAATTCAGCAGTGGCCACAGGACTGGAAAAGGTCAGTTTTCATTCCAATTCCAAAGAAAAGCAATGCCAAAGAATGCTCAAACTACCACACAATTGCACTCATCTCACACGCTAGTAAAGTAATGCTCAAAATTCTCCAAGCCAGGCTTCAGCAATACATGAACTGTGAACTCCCTGAAGTTCAAGCTGGTTTTAGAAAAGGCAGAGGAACCAGAGATCAAATGGCCAACATCCACTGGATCATGGAAAAAGCAAGAGAGTTCCAGAAAAAAACACCTATTTCTGCTTTATTGACTATGCCAAAGCCTTTGACATTGTGGATCACAAGAAACTGTGGAAAATTCTGGAAGAGATGGGAATACCAGACCACCTAACCTGTCTCTGGAGAAATCTGTATGCAGGTCAGGAAGCAACAGTTAGAACTAGGCATGGAACAACAGACTGGTTCCAAATAGGAAAAGGAGTACATCAAGGCTGTATATTGTCACCCTGCTTATTTAACTTCTATGCAGAGTACATCATGAGAAACGCTGGACTGGAAGAAACACAAGCTGGAATCAAGATTGCTGGAAGAAATATCAATAACCTCAGATATGCAGATGACACCACCCCTATGGCAGAAAGTGAAGAGGAACTAAAAAGCCTCTTGATGTAAGTGAAAGAGGAGAGCGAAAAAGTTGGCTTAAAAGCTCAACATTAAGAAAATGAAGATCATGGCATCTGGTCCCATCACTTCATGGGAAATAGATGGGGAAACAGTGGAAACAGTGTCAGACTGTATTATTTGGGGGCTCCAAAATCACTGCAGATGGTGATTGCAGCCATGAAATTAAAACACACTTACTCCTTGGAAGAAAAGTTATGACCAACCTAGATAGTATATTGAAAAGCAGAGACATTACTTTGCCAACTAAGGTCCGTCTAGCCAAGGCTATTGTTTTTCCTGTGGTCATGTATGGACATGAGAGTTGGACTGTGAAGAAGGCTGAGCGCTAAAGAATTGATGCTTTTGAACTGTAGTGTTGGAGAAGACTCTTGAGAGTCCCTTGGACTGCAAGGAGATCCAACCAGTCCATTCTGAAGGAGATCAACCCTGGGATTTGTTTGGAAGGAATTATGCTACAGCTGAAGCTCCAGTACTATGGCCACCTCATGCGAAGAGTTGACTCACTGGAAAAGACTCTGATGCTTGGAGGGATTGAGGGCAGGAGGAGAAGGGACAACCGAGGATGAGATGGCTGGATGGCATCACGGACTCGATGGACGTGACTCTGAGTGAACTCCAGGAGATGGTGATGGACAGGGAGGGGTGGCGTGCTGTGATTCATGGGGTCGCAAACAGTCGGACACGACTGAGCGACTCAGCTGAACTGAACATATGCTAGTAAAGTAATGCATGAAATTCTCCAAGCCTGGCTTCAGCAATACTTGAACCATGAACTTCCAGATGTTCAAGCTGGTTTTAGAAAAGGCAGAGGAATCAGAGATCAAATTTCAACATCTGATGGATCATGGAAAAAGCGAGAGAGTTCCAGAAAAACATTTGTTTCTGCTTTATTGACTATTCCAAAGCCTTTGACTATGTGAATCACAATAAAGTGTGGAAAATTCTGAAAGAAATGGGAATACCAGACCACCTGACCTGCCTCTTGAGAAATTTGTATGCAAGTCAGGAAGCAACAGCTAGAACTGGACATGGAGCAACAGAGTGGTCCTAAATAGGAAAATTAGTACATCAAGGCTGTATGTTGTTACCCTGCTTATTCAACTTCTATGCAGAGTACATCATGAGAAACGCTGAGCTGGAGGAAGCACAAGCTGGAATCAAGACAGCTGGGAGAAATATCAATAACCTCAGATATGCAGATGACACCACCCTTATGGCAGAAAGTGAAGAAGAGCTAAACAGCCTCTTGATGAAAGTGAAAGAGTAAAGTTAAAAATTTGGCTTAAAGCTCAACATTCAGAAAACTAAGATCATGGCATCCAGTCCCATCACTTCATGGCAAATAGATGGGCAAACAGTGGAAGCAGTGGCTGACTTTATTTTTCTTGCCTCCAAAATCATTGCAGATGGTGATTGCAGCCATGAAATTAAAAGATGCTTACTCCTTGGAAGGAAAGTTATGACCAACCTAGATAGCATATTGAAAAGCAGAGGCATTACTTTGTCAACAAAGGCCCATCTAGTCAAGGCTGTTTTTTCCAGTGGTCATGTATGGATGTGAGAGCTGGACTATAAAGAAAGCTGAGCACTGAAGAATTGATGCTTTTGAATTGTGTGTGGTGTTGGAGAGGACTCTTGAGAGTCCCTTGAACTTCGAGGAGATCCAACCAGTCCATCCTAAAGGACATCAGTCCTGAATATTCATTGGAAGGACTGATGGTGAAGCTGAAACTCCAATACTTTGGCCACCTGGTGCGAAGAACTGACTCATTTGAAAAGACCCTGATGCTGGGAAAGATTGAGAGCAGGAGGAGAAGGGGACGACAGGATAAGATGGTTGGATGGCATCACTGACTCAATGGACATGGGTTTGGGTGGACTCCGGGAGTTGGTGATGGGCAGGGGGGCCTGGTGTGCTGCCGTTCATGGGGTCGCAAAGAGTCGGACACAACTGATTGACTGAACTGAACTGAACTGAGAACTATAGCTGGGGAGGCAGCCTCTCTGAGAGCTCTGAGGAACTGCTCTGCTGAAGAATGGTTTCCAGCACAGTCCTACACCTCATGCAAACCAAGCTCACACATCAACACAACAGGATGTATTCCTTCAAGGTTTCAAGAGACAGACTTAGTACATAGACAGTGAGACAGCAGGACTCTGGTGTCTAGGAAGGGAACCTTATCTTCCAGGGAGTGTTAACACGGACACCATGAGAAGAGATTTGCTCATTCTAATCTTCAAAACAGATTTTCTTTACCTCAATGGTTAAAGCAGATGAGCTTTGAGGGTCTGACAGGCTGTCTTAGTTCACACACAGTTCAGGCTGAACCATGGATGAGCCAAAATGACTTCCCCATTCCTTAATATGTGAACATCCTCTCCATCACAAGCAGATAAAAATCTTAGAACCATACGATCCAGCAATTCTATCTGAGGATGTACCCAGAAGAATTGAAACCACACCCTGGAAGAGATATCTGTACACTCATGTTCATAGCAGCTCTATTCACAGTATTTAAATCATGAAAGCAACCTGACTATCCATTTACCAAAGAATAGGTAAACCAAATATGGTATATACCAATAACAAAGTATTATTCAGCATTTAAAAAGAAGAGAAGGGACTTTCCTGGTGGTCTAGTGGTTAAGAATCTTCCTTGCAATGCAGCGGATGTGGGTTCAATCCCCAGTCAGGGAACTAAGATCCCACATGCCCCAGAGCAAGTCTGAGAGATGCAACTAAATAAAGCTTGCCAGCTGCAACAAAGACTCAGCACAGCCAAAATGTTAAAAAATGTTTTTTAAAAAGGGACTATAACATAAGCTACAATGCAAATGACCTAGTGGACATTGTGGTAAGCAAAAGAAGTGTGACAAGAAATGACAAATACTATATGATTCCATTTAAATGAAGTAAGTGGTCATATTCATAGAGACAGGAAGTAGAGTGGTGATTGACAGGAACTGGGAAAGAAGAAAGGGGACATTTTATTGACTGGGTAGAGATTCAGTTTTGCCAAATGAAAAAGAACCCTGGAGTTTGGTTACATAAAATGTGTATGAACTTCACGTGGCCAAACTGCACACTCAAAGATGGCTAAAACTGTAAATGTAATGCAATATGTATTTTAAGATAAAAGAAATTCACAACCTACCCTGAGGGTAACCAGAGAAGAGTTAAGAGCTGATACCAACAGCCTGGATGGGAGGGGAGTTGGGGAGAGATGGATACATGTATATGTGTGTATATATATGTTTGGTTGAGTTGTTTTGAAGTCCACCTGAAACTATCACAACACTATTTTTTATAAACTTTTAATAAATTTTTTACAAAATTTTATTATTATAAACTTTTATATAGGGTTTCCATTGTGTGAATCACTGATTTCAGTCTCCTGTATACTGTTGGCCCTCCAAATTTATAGGTCCCTCCTCTGTGGATATTGGGGCAACTGTATCAATGTGAACAACTGCGGATTTTGGTATGTGTCGAGGACTACTGCATGGTACTTTATATTAAGTCATTTTTGGTTTTTCTACTCCTGGGAACTCTGTAAAGCTAGCTCTATTATTTATCATTGGCAGCGATTTCTTAAATGGTTGTAAGATACTCATGACATAAATTAACCTTCTTAACAATTTTAAGTGTACAGCGGGGGAAGGAGAGGGGGGAGCAGGTTGAGGAAGTAACACTGAATGTATACACTGTCATGTGTGAAATAGCTAGCTAGTAGGAAGCTGCTGTGTAACATGGGGGGGCCCAGTGTGATGCTCTGTGATGACCTAGAGGGGTAGGATGGAGGGATGGGAGGGAAGGTCAAGAGGGAGAGGAACGCATATATAGTTACAGCTGATTCGTGTTGTTGTGCAGCAGAAAGCAATACAACATAGTAAAGCAGTTATCCTCCAATTAAAATTTTTTTAAGTATACAGTTCAATAGTGTTATGTATATTTACATTGATGTGCAGCCAATCTCTAGATCATTTTTCATCTTGTAAAACTAAAACTTTGTCCCCATTTTATGATAACTCTCCACTTCACCCTTCACTCCAGCCGCTGGAAAACCACCATCCTGCTTTCTGTCTCTATAATTTGATACCTCTCGGAAGTTCACAGAAGTGGAATCATGCAGTGCTCGTCGTCTTGTTATTGGCCATAGGTTGCTTAGCATCATATCCTCAAGGTCCCTTCATGTTGCAGCGCACATCAGAATTTCCTGTCTTTTTAAGGCTGCATAATATTCCACTGCATATATAGAACGCATGGTGCTGATCCAGTCTTTCATGGAAGGACATTTGGGTTGCTTCCAACTTTCAGCTATTGTGATAACACTCTTTTGAACACGAGTGTACAACTATCTCTTTGAGATCCTATTTTCCATTCTTTGGGGTACACACCCATAGGGTGAATGGATCATATGGTAAATCAACCCACTTTTAGCTTTTGGAGGAACGACCAGAGCAGATGCACCATTTAACATGCACAAGGATTCATCAGCAGAACATAATCAAGAAGAAAATGGAGGTCCAGAGAAGTGAATGACTTCTTCCAGGACACAGGGGTGGTGAGGAAGCCAATATTCTAATAATATTCTCCTGGGTTCTTAACCTTGCTCTTAACCAAAATGCTGAGGTTGGACTTAAGAGTATTGGAAGAGAGAGCCCCCTGAAGGTAGCTCGTGGTCACTGGGTCATCCTAGCCCTGCAGAGCCATGTGGTGAGGAGACATTTCAGGCCTCAAAGGAGCAGGAAACAGAGTCCTGTCATTTCTGATTCCGAATGAAGGTTGGTCCCCCCTCCCTCCAAGCAGTTGGGAGACCTCTCTGGTTTGATGCAATGACTGAGCTAATCTAGAGTCTGTCCTGCCTACAAATTCCATCTCTATGCCCCAAAGCAGAGTTCTTATTTCATGTCACTCTGCAAGCAACGAAACAGGAAACTCTCAGGTTTCAGGATCCTTGGTGAAAAATTATGCAGAGACTGAGCTCTTTGATTACCAAGCTCCTAAAACAGTCACTTCACAAGTATCAAAGAGGGGACGAAATAATGATGATGACAATTTTCCCTGCATTATACAGGAAAGGAGGGCAAAGGTGGTATGTAGTTTGTGAAAACTCAGAAAAATTATTATGTTGCAGAGCTGGTTGATTTCAACTAAAAAATCATATTTTTAACCATTCATTTATGCATGCTCAGTCATGTCTGACTTTTGGCAACCCCTTGAACTCCTCTGGGGTTCTCCTCAGAGACCCCGGGCTCCTCTGTCCATGGATTTTCCAGACAAGAATCCTGGAGTGGGTTGCCATTTTGTCTCCTGCATCTCCTGCATTGGCAGGCGGAGACTTTACCACTGAGCCACATGGGAAGCCCATCTTATCCACTCAACTTATACCAGTTAAGCAGCTTCTGTGTATCAACGCTGCATTTGAGGCTTTTTCTTCCCAAGAAGCAGAAAACGTATCTAGGTTCTTCAGCTGGTCTAATAATTAAATTGATGTGAGACAAATCAACAAATTTACATTGTTATGTATGTGAAATTGTGAAAGTCACTCAGTCGTGTCCAACTCTTTGTAACCCCATAGACTGACCATGGAATTCTCCAGGCCAGAATACTGGAGTGGGTAGCTGTTCCCTTCTCCAGGGGATCTTCCCAACCCAGGGATTGAACCCAGGTCTCCTGCACTGCAGGCAGATTCTTTACCAGCTAAGCCACAAGGAAAGCCCAAGAATACCAGAGTGGGTAGCCTATCCCTTTTCCAGCAGATCTTTCTGACCCAGGAATCAAATCAGGGTCTCCTGCATTGCAGGTGGATTGTTATGTATGAGAGCCCCATAAAAACTTGAGGCTCAAGAGAGTCAAGCAAGGGAGGCTTATATGGTATCATGAGTTTAACAGAACAAGGGAAAAATCTGGGGCTTCAAAGAGGAGGAAGACAGCTCAAAGGAAGATGGGAAGAGCAAACGCTTGGTGAACAAATGTTTGCCACTCCGAGCAGGGAAGACTTTCTGAGATTAAAAAGTTCTCTCCGGTAATAGCTCTCTTCCTGGCTTAGGTCCCCTAATCCGATTATTTTGAGCAGTTAAGGCAGAGGCAAGGAGCTTCTCCAGAGTCTGCTGGGTCTTAACTGCCTTCAGCTCAAAACAGTCTACCCACCAAAGGGGTACATTTGGGGAGATAGAATCCACTCCATCTCACTTTCCTTCAAACAACCTTTCCAGTAATTTTGAATCATATTAAAAGATGTATTTATGTTTAAGGAACCAAAGCTCCGAGACAGAGAACTTGATTAATGTGTCCTTTTACCACCTGCTCCCCCTCACTCCATTGCTCCATGGAATTGGACTTCCAGGATCAAGGGCAGATGGGACTTTTTTTTAATTAAAGTAGTGTTGCTTAAAGCCTCTTCCCTGATAGCTCAGTTGGTAAAGAATCTGCCTGCAATGCGGGAAACCCTGGGTTGATTCCTGGTTTGGGAAGATTCACTGGAGAAAGGATAGGCTAAATTTCTGCTATACAGATTCAGTGATGCATATATACATACACATCCTTTTTCATATTCTTTTCCACCCTGGTTTATCACATAATATTGAATAGAGTTTCCTGGGCTACACAGTTAAGACCTTGTTGTTTAAGATGGACGTTCTTAATGACTTTGTGTCTTGCATTCCTCAGCAGACCGTAGCCTCCTCAACTCCATCAAGGATGCTGCGTCAATATGTTCACCAACTTGGTCAGAAGCTGGTGTACAGGCGGCCACTGGAGCCCATAGAGGAGTCTGAGAGTCCCGTGGCTCATCTAAACACGCTGGACCTGGTGGGCTTCGGTGTGGCCAGCACCTTGGGAGCAAGTGTGTACATCGTGGCTGGTGCAGTGGCTAAATACATAGCTGGACCAGCAACCATCATCTCCCTCTTGGTGGCCGCCCTGTCTTGTGTGATGTGTGGGCTCTGCTATGCAGAGTTACGGGCCCAAGTACCATGCTCTGGTTCTGTGTATCTCTACAGCTATGTCACCATGGGACAACTGTGTGCCTTCATCATTGGCTGGAACCTCATCCTGTATTTAGTCATTGGTGAGATGATGGAGTGGGGAAAAGTGTGGGTCTTAAGATCAGGAAGTGAGGTGGGAGGAGGGTTGGGATTTTCTCTCATTCACAAACACTTTGTTATCTACCTTGTTGAGGAGGAGGCTACCATTGGCAGGAAAACCCCACAACTTCATTGTACTCAGCTCTATTCCATTTCCTTAAATGATGATCCAGGAAACCAGAAGGAAAGGGGACTGTAGGGAGTGGGTGAGAGGGAGGCGTGGCCCAAGGCTCATCCATTCACCATATTGAAGTTTTGGGTCAGCTGTTGTCTTCATGGGATTTTCCTCTACCACGTGATTTAAAATTTTCAGCTCTCATCTCCCAGCCTCCCTAGTCCCACTTCTCTGTGTTCTTCTCTTGCATAACATTGATCTCCTCCTAATTATACCAAATAGTGAGACCTATTTTGTGAGTTATTTGGGTCTGCCCTTCCCACCCCAGGAGGAGAAACTCTTTGAGATTAGGTACTCTGTCTTTCTTTCATAATATATCCCATGGCACATAGTCAAGAATCAATTTATGCTTGTTAATGAATATTCTTCTGCCTCTGCAGGCACTGCCAGTTTGTCCAAAGTGTGGAGCATCACCTTTGACAGCCTGATTGGAAACCACATCTCTCAGGCATTAGAGGGGACTTTCTCTCCGTATATGCCCTCTTTCCTGGCCACGTTCCCAGACTTTGTCGCTCTGGCACTGTTGCTGGTGATGATTGGTGAGAAGGGGACAGAGACAGGATGAGAAGAGTGGGGTGTGGAGCAGGAGCTGGGGAGGGAAACGCTTGGGTGGCAGAATGAGGGGGGTTAGGACTGGAAGGAAAGGTGGCAGGAGGGGAGGACACACACTGCTGTTTTTTATCCTTGGCACTGTTGACAAATTGGGCTGGATCATTCTCAGTATGGGGGGCTGTCCTATGCATTGTAAGGTTTTTAAAACATCAGTGTTGGGTGTGGAGTAGCAAACATTCCCAGTCTTTACTCACTAGACACCACTGATGCCCTCCCTGCCCCCAAACTGTGACACCGAAGAAGTCTCCAGACAGTGCCAACTGGTTGGGAAGCAAAATCACCCCCTCTGAGAATCATTGACTTAGACCAACAAGCTTCTTCCTCTGTACTGAGATCAAAGATTGCTTTGTTTTTCAGTTGAAAGGAAGTCCTCATAGCATAAAATTAATAATTTTATTATTATCTCCCAGCTTTATTTAGATATATATCACATACAGCACTGTATAAGTGTAAGTTATACAACCTGATGATTTCATAGACATGTATTGTGAGATACGAAATCAACCATCTGAAAGTGTACGATTCAGTGGCACTTAGTACATTCACGGTGTTATGCAACGATCGCCTCCATCTACTTCCAAACATGTTCATCTCCCCAAAAGAAAGATTGCTCCCAGTACCTGCTGAGCAGTCAGTGTCCTCGCTGCAGTCTGCAACTTCCCGCCTCTGACAACCATTAGTCTCCTTTCTGTTTCTATGGATTTATTTATTTTGAGTGTTTCATAGTCCATCTATCCCACAGGAGTAATGCTTCTGGGACCTCACGCATCACCGCTGATTATCATAGTGTTCACAGGCATCAACATTTTTGTTCCAATCTTCACGATCATCTCTGGCTTCAGTAAGGGAGACCTGCACAACTGGCAGCTCACAGAACAGGACTATAGACTGAACACATCCGGATCCAGTGACATCTATAGGTTAGGAGGCTATGACCCTTGGCCAGAGTAATGCTTGTGAAGTGGGGGAGGGGGCAGTGCAGAGCTGGGAATACGGTAGGAACTAGAGAGATCTGGGCTGGTGAATCCACATGAGCAGATGATGGGGGTGCTGGAGCCCAGGACTTGCGGTATGAAGGGAGGAATCCAGTAGAGATGACTGAACACACCCTACCCATGTTCTTCCTCATCCCTTCTCTCACCATAGCTTGGGCCCTCTGGGTTCCGGAGGGTTTGTGCCCTTTGGCTTTGATGGGATTCTCCGAGGAGCAGCTCTGTGCTTCTACTCATTTGTTGGTTTTGATGGCATTGTCATGAAAGGTAACATGGTTATTGCGGGTCCCATCAGGGGCTTGGGCACAGTTTCAGCTACCTTGGGAACAGGGGTTGGCAGATGGTTAACCTGCTTTGGAAGATGCAAGAGGAAAGGGGATTTTTTTTTCTTTTTCTTTTTCTTTTTTTGCCTTCACTCCAGTGTGTTTTCCTGACCCAGTACTTCCACACACCTGCAGGGAGAGAAGCCCGAAATCCTCAGCGTTCCATCACTTTGAGCATGGTGATCTCCATCTTCATCGGCTTTTTGGTGTACTCTGGTGTCTCGGCATCAGTCACCCTCATGGTGCCCTACTACCAGATTCATCCTTACAGCCCCTTACCGCAGGCTTTTCTCCACGTTGGGTGGGACCCGGCCAGATATGTCATGGCTGTTGTCTTCTTGTGTGCTCTTTTATACAGGTCAGTGCCATGGTTTTCTCCCTGACGGTCAGATTCTCAGGCATCTGTCCATTGGTATGAGGGACAAGAGAGCAAGACATCTTACTCTATGTAGACAAGGGGGGAGATGCCCTAGTCTAACCCTCTTCTCTATGTCCCCACACGTGTTTCCATTTTCTCTTCCAGCCTCCTGGGCACCATGTTTTACATGTCTCAGTTGATCTGTGCAATGGCCAAGGACGGGCTCCTTTTCCGGGGCCTTGCCCAGATCCATGCCCGCACAGGCACCCCTGTCACGGCCGTGATGTCTTCTGTAAACCTCGCAGGTGAATACATGAAACACACTCCTTCTCCAGTCAATTTCCTAACTTGGATATTTCTAGTGATTTCTCACCCACTTCTCCACCTTCTTTGTGCCTTCATTCTAGCCATGATGGCGTTACTCTTGGACCTCCGACATATTGTGGAACATATGTCAACTGGGATGATATTTAGTAACATCGTTGGTACTTTTTCTGTGCTTGTCCTCAGGTGAGGCTCCACTCACTATACCTAGGCTGGGGGCCTTGGACCCATGGCGGTTGATGGGGAGGTAATTGTCTTCTGGTTTAACATTGCTTTCTATATGTCCTGGTCTGCTTAAGGGAGGAGAGAGATGAATAGTTTGTCTGATGTTGGGTTAGTAGTTCAGTTCAGTTCAGTCACTCAGTTGTGTCCAACTCTTTGTGACCCCATCGACTGCAGCATGCCATGCCTCCCTGAGACATCACTAACTCCCAGAGTTAACTCAAACTTATGTCCATTGAGTCGGTGATGCCATCCAACCATCTCATTCTCTGTCATCCCCTTTTCCTGCCTTCAATCTTTCCCAGCATCAGGGTCTTTTCAAATGAGTCAGTCCTTCACATCAGGTGGCCAAAGTATTGGATTTTCAGCTTCAACATCAGTCTTTCCAAAGAATATTCAGGACTGATTTCCCTTAGGAGGGACTGATTGAATCTCCTTGCAGTCCAAGGGACTCTCAAGAGTCTTCTCCAACACCACAATTCAAAAGCATCAATTGTTCAACACTCAGCTTTCTTTATAGTCCAACTCTGACATCCATACATGACTACTGGAAAACCATAGCTTTGACTAGACAGACCTTTGTTGGCAAAGTAATGTCTCTGCTTTTTAATATGCTATCTACTGCTGCTGCTAAGTCGCTTCAGTCGTGTCCGGCTCTGTGCGACCCCATAGATGGCAGCCCACCAAGCTCCCCCATCCCTGGGATTCTCCAGGCAAGAACACTGGAGTGGGTTGTCATTTCCTTCTCCAATGCGTGAAAGTGAAAAGTGAAAGTGAAGTCACTGAGTCGTGTCCAACTCTCAGCGACCCCATGGACTGCAGCCTACCAGGCTCCTCCATCCATGGGATTTTCCGGGTGCCATGTGCCAAGCCATTGCCTTCTCCGATGCTGTCTATGTTAGTCACTAAAAAGCCTCTTGATGAAAGTAAAAGAGGAGACTGAAAAAGTTGGCTTAAAGCTCCACATACAGAAAATGAAGATCGTGGCATCCGGTCCCATCACTTCCTGGGAAATAGACAGAGAAACAGGGGAAACAGTGGAAACAGTGTCAGACTTTATTTTGGGGGACTCCAAAATCACTGCAGATGGTGACTGCAGCCATGAAATTAAAAGATGCTTACTCCTTGGAAGAAAAGTTATGACCAACCTATATAGCATATTCAAAAGCAGAGACATTACTTTGCTGACTAAGGTCCATCTAGTCAAGGCTATGGTTTTTCCAGTAGTCATGTGTGGACGTGAGAGTTGGATTGTGAAGAAGGCTGAGTGCTGAAGAATTGATGCTTTTGAACTGTGGTGTTGGAGAAGACTCTTGAGAGTCCCTTGGACTGCAAGGAGATCCAACCAGTCCATTCTGAAGGAGATCAGCCCTGGGATTTCTTTGGAAGGAATGATGCTAAAGCTGAAACTCCAGTACTTTGGCCACCTCGTGAGAAGAGTTGACTCCTTGAAAAAGACTCTGATGCTGGGAGAGATTGGAGGCAGGAGTAGAAGGGGACGACCGAGGATGAGATGGCTGGATGGCATCACTGACCCGATGGGCGTGAGTCTGAGTGAACTCCAGGAGTTGGTGATGGACAGGGAGGCCTGGTGCACTACGATTCATGGGGTCGCCAAGAGTCCGACATGACTGAGTGACTGAACTGAACTGAACTCTGCATAGAAGTTAAATAAGCAGGTGACATTATACAGCCTTGACATATTCCTTTTCCTACTTGGAACCAGTCTGGTTTTCCATGTCCAGTTCTAACTGTTGCTTCTTGACCTGTATAGAGATTGCTCAAGAGGCAGGTCAGGAGACCTGGTATTTCTATCTCTAAGAATTTTCCTCAATTTGTTGTGATCCACACAGTCAAAGCTTTGGCATAGTCAATAAAGAAGAAACAGATGTTTTTCTGGAACTCTCTTGCTTTTTCCATGATCCAGCGGATGTTGGCAATTTGATCTCTGGTTCCTCTGCCTTTTCTAAAACCAGCTTGAATATCTGGAAGTTCATGGTTCATATCCTATTCAAGCCTGGCTTGGAGAATTTTGAGCATTACTTTAGCAGTGTGTGAGATGACTACAATTGTGCAGTAGTTTCAGCATTCTTTGGCATTGCCTTTCTTTGGGATTGGAATGAAAACTGATCTTTTCTAGTCCTGTGGCCACTGCTGAGTTTTCCAAATCTGCTGGCATATTGAGTGCAGCACTTTCACAGCATCATCTTTTAGGATTTGAAATAGCTCGACTGGAATTCCATCACCTCCACTAGCTTTGTTCGTAGTGATGCTTCCTAAGGCCCACTTGACTTCACATTCCAGGATGTCTGGCTCTAGGTGAGTGATCACACCATCGTGATTATCTGGGTCATGAAAATCTTTCTGTATAGTTCTTCTGTATATTCTTGCCACCTGTTCTTAATATCTTAAGCTTCTGTTAGGTCCATACCATTTTTGTCTTTATTGTGCTCATCTTTGCATTAAATGTGTCCTTGTTATATCTAATTTTCTTGAAGAGATCTCTAGTCTTTCCCATTCTATTGTTTTCCTCTATTTCTTTGCATTGATCGCTGAGGAAATCTTTCTTATCTCTCCTTGCTATTCTTTGGAACTCTGCATTCCAATGGGTATATCTTTTCTTTTCTCCTTTGCCTTTCACTTCTCTTCTTTTCACAGCTATTTTCAAGGCCTCACCAGACAACCATTTTGTCTTTTGAATTTCTTTTTCTTGGGATGGTCTTTATCCCTGCCTCCTGTACAATGTCAGGAACCTCTGTCCATAGTTCTTCATGCACCAGGTCTATCAGATCTAATCCCTTGAATCTATTTCTCACTTCCACTGTATACTGGGATACAGTCATAAGGGATTTGATTTAGATCATAACTGAATGGTCTAGTGGTTTTCTCCACCTTCATACATTTCAGTCTGAATTTGGCAATAAGGAGCTCATAATCTGAGCCACAGTCAGCTCCTGGTCTTGTTTTTGCTAACTGTATAGAGCTTCTCCATCTTTAGCTGCAAAGAATGTAATCAATCTGATTTCAGTGTTGATCATCTGGTGATGTCCATGTTTAGAGTCTTCCCTTGTGTTGTTGGAAGAGGATGTTTGCTATGACCAGTGTGTTCTCTTTGAAAAACTCTATTAGCCTTTGCCCTGCTTCATTCTGTACTCCAAGGCCACATTTGCCTGTACTCCAGGTGTTTCTTGAATTCCTACTTTTGCATTCCAGTCCCCTATAATGAAAGGGACATCATTTTGGGGTATTTGTTCTAGAAGGTTTTGTAGGTCTTCATAGAACCATTCAATTTCAGCTTCTTCAGAATTACTGGTTGGGGCATAGACTTGGATTATTGAATGGTTTGCCTGGAAATGAACAGAGATCATTCTGTCGTTTTTGAGATTGCATCCAAGTACTGCACTTCAGACTCATTGTTCAACTGTGATGGCTACTCCATTTCTTCTAAGGGATTCTTGCCCACATAGTAGAGATAACGGTCATCTGAGTTAAATTCACCCATTCCAGTCCATTTCAGTTCGCTGATTTCTAAAATGTCAATGTTCACAATTGTTATCTCCTGTTTGACCACTTCCAATTTGCCTTGATTTATGGACCTAACCACAGAAGGCAATGGCACCCCACTCCAGTACTCTTGCCTGGAAATTCCCATGGACAGAAGAGCCTGGTAGGCTGCAGTCCATGGGGTCGCTGAGAGTTGGACACGACTCAGTGACTTCACTTTCACTTTTCACTTTCATGCATTGGGGAAGGAAATGGCAACCCACTCCAGTGTTCTTGCCTGGAGAATCCCAGGAACAGCGGAGCCTGGTCCTGCCATCTATGGGGTCACACAGAGTCGGACATGACTGAAGCGACTTAGCAGCAGCAGCAGCAGCAGCATGGACCTAACATTCCAGGTTCCTATGCAATATTGCTCTTTACAGCATCAGACTTTACTTCCAACACCATTCACATCCACAAGTGGATGTTGTTTTTGTTTTGGCTCCATCCCTTCATTCTTTCTGGAGTTATTTCTCCACTGATCTCCAGTAGTGTATTGGGCACCTACTAACCTGGGGAGTTCCTCTTTCAGTGTCCTATCATTTTGCCTTTTCATACTGTTCATGGGGTTCTCAAGGCAAGACTACTGAAGTGGTTTGCCAGTCCCTTCTCCAGTGGACCACGTTTTGTCAGAAGACACTGCTGTTATTATTGCCTTAATATCTCTGTTCAGGTACCAGCCAAACCTGAATGACAAAACAGAGGAAGAAGTTGAAATGGAGCCTGAAGTTGAAGAACATCCTTTGGACTCTGTACCTGTAGCCAGCACCCCAAGGATTCTAAAGAGTCTGTGGTTCCCTGCCAGCACCATCCCCATCCAGAAATCTGGCCAGATTGTCTATGGATGTGCCTTCCTGGTTGGTGAGTGGTGGAATTTCTCTTTGGTCCCATTCTGAAATTGCAGGATGGGGTGGGATTCTGTCTTTGGCTGTTGAGGAGGAGTCATGGAGATACGATGGCCCTTCCTGATGTTGGTGGTTTCAGGGAGGGGTGTGACCCAAGGTCCTGACATCTTTGTCTTCTGGGTCCAGCCTGTTCTCCTCCACCTTGACCCTTGCAGTTCTCCTGCTGACCATCCTGAGCCTGATCCTGGCCCAGTGGCCCAACCAGGTGTTCTCTGGAGACCCCGGGCTCACAACAGTGGCTGTGCTACTGCTGCTGCTCATCACTGGGGTCACAGTCATCATCTGGAGGCAGCCTCAGGACCCTTCTCCTCTAATGTTCAGGGTAGGTGACCTTATGTGTCCAAAGTGTCCACCTTGGGTAAATGACGTCGGCATGCTTTGAGGTCCGAACATCCTCTGCTGGCCCAGAGAAGAAGACAAGTTGCTAAAACAAATGGACCCTTCCCTGATCCACACTCAGTGCTTTACATACACAATCTCAGTAGGCACTGAACATACAGCCTGAATTGGACTGAACTTGTCCTGCCCACATTGGGTAGGGTCTCCCTTTCAGACATCTGAAGTGTGTCCAGGAATAAACTGACTCTGCCCACAGGTCCCTGCTCTGCCTGTCCTCCCACTGGTGAGCATCTTTGTGAACATTTACTTGATGATGCTGATGACCCCGAGGACTTGGACCCAATTTGGCATCTGGAATGCCATTGGTAAGTGGTTTTCTGGGATAAAGAGGCTTATTGAGTGACTGAATCCAACCATCTTCCTACCACCTCCCTTAGACTTTGTCAGATACCATAACAGGAGGCTTATTTGGCATTTGTAAGTGGGCATTTTCCTTCTCATTGTCTCATTTCCCTACTAGGATTTGTCATATACTTTGGATATGGGATCCAACACAGCCTGGAGGAGAACAATGATCAAGAGCCACCAGCCTCCACCTCCCAGACACTTGACAAAAACATCCCTGGTGCTGAGTCATCTTAACCTCAGGAAGTAGAAGCTGCGTGGAATCCTTTCAGGCACTGGAGGATCTTTTGATTCAAAGGACACTGTGAGCCTCTATGGACTGTGAAGGTGGAGGCACTTAGAGCCTTGTATTTATCGTTCATGGACATAGTGACTGTAACTTTGTATAACTTTTAAATAAACTTTCTAAAGATTACGAAAGTGCAGCAAGATGATTTTCGCAAAGAAATTACAAAGTAAGCAGCAACCAGAAGAAGAAATGAAATACTCAACTGCACATAAGAAGCTCTTCCTCCTGCCTCTTTTCAGTGAAAACACCAGAGACTCCCACATGGGAAGGAGACTCAGGTAACAATATATGTGTCCAGTCTTGCACTTGAAATATTAGGACACAAATATATTGTCAGTAAAACAAAAAGAACAAATATATTGTGCAAACAGTAACACAAGACAGCTAGCACAGCTACATTAATATCAGACAAAGTTGACTATAAGAAAAAGAGTAATAACAGATGACGTGGATCATTTCATAATGATAAAGGGATATGCTCATTTGTACCTTTCCTGTGGCTTTCTTGAGATATAGAGTCAATTGTGAAAATAATCATTTTTCTTGACTTTTCTGTTTCAGGCTCTTAGAGCTACACAGTAGAGTTGATTAGGAAAAAAATTTTTTTAATAATTTTATTTCTTTATGACTATGCTAGGTCTTCATTGGTATAGGAGGGCTTTCTCTAGTTGCAGAGAGTCGGGGGCTACTCTTTGTTGTGGGCCCTAGAACACGCAGATTTCAGTATTTATGGCACACAGGCTTAGTTGCTCCGCAGCACGTGGAATCTTCCTGGACCAGGAGTCAAAGCCATGTCCTCTGCATTGGCAAGCAGATATCCACTGAGCCACCTGGGAAGTCCAAGAAAAATTCCTAACTGGAAAAAACATTTGCATTGCCAGAGGAGGGTAGACAGGGTGGGAAGTAAGGGTTTGTTGATAAATGATTACGGCTGGGTGGAACTGAAAAATAGGAAGTGAAACTGAAAAGACAAGATTAAGTTGTTGCAAGACAGAATACTCAATATTGAGATTATGAACACTGAAGACATTTGGTAATAATGAAGTAGAGGACTGGTCATGGGATTGAGCAACTGATATAGAGTGAAGAAGGGATGGAGGTCAAGAAAGTATCAGCAGGCTTCTCTTATAGCTCAGAGGTAAAGAATCCACCTGCCAATGCAGGAGACACAAATTCAATCCCTGGTCCAGGAAGATCCCACTTGCCTTAGGGTAACGGAGCCTGTGGGCCACAACTACTGGTCCTGTGCTCTAGAACCTGGGAGCTGGGACTCCTGAAGCCTGCATGCCCTGGAGCCCATGTTCTGCAGCAGAAGAAACCACTGCAATGAGGAGCCTGTGCACCACAACTGGAGAGGAGCCCCTGCTCATCACAACTACAGAAAAGCCCACACATCAACACAGACCCAGACAGCCAACAATAAATAAACAAAATAATAATTTTAAAAAAGAGACTGAGTAGCAAGTTATTAGGTGAATTAAAACTAGATGCAACAGGGGACTTCCCCAGTGGTCCAGTGGTTAAGAATCCACCCTCCAATGCAGAAGACATGAGTTTGATCCCTGGTCAGGGAACTAAGATCCCATATGTTGGGGAGGTGACTGAGCCTGCCCACCCCTGCTAGAGAGAAGCCTGCCGCAGGGAGAGTCTTCACGCCACAATGAAGGACCCCAGGCGCCACAGCTGAGACCTGGAGCAGCCAAATAAGAAAAATAGCAAGCATATTTTTTAAACTAGATGGAGCAGGTTGAACAGAAGTAGGAAAATCACCAAACTGAGAGTCGTGATGAAATTAAAGGCATAGGATCCAAGTAATGGAGACTGAAACTGTTGGTAAAACTTTGATGGAAGAGGTTGACCTCACCTGATTATCACCCTTCCCTTACTTCTGTGGGAGAACCAGATATCCTGTGCTACTCCATATACTGTGATAGGCAAGACTCGATGAAAAGTTGAATTAGAATGTAGTCAAGCCTCCAGATCAACCACCAGCTCATAATGGACAGGAGGGATAGATTCACATTTCAAGTGAAAGCGCCATTAATTGAAACCAGAATGTGGGTAATTAATTCTCCAGGAAAGAAAATGGTGCATTTTCATAACTATTGAACCAGGGGAACTCCCTGGTGGTCTGGTCGTTAGCACTCCATGCTTCTACTGCAGGGATTGCGGGTTCTGTCCCTTATGGGTGAACTAAGATCCCACAAGCTGCACAGGACAACCAACAAAATAAAATAAGTGATATGACCCAAACTGGAGGTTCACTCATTAATCAAATACTATCACCTGCACAGGCATACTTTGGAAATATAGCTGGTTGGGTCCAGATGACCCAATAAAAATAATTGGCAATAATAAGAGTCATACACAAATTTTTAGTTTTCTTGTGCACGTAAAAGTTATGTCATACTACACGTCCGAAGTCAGGGGCGGCAGCCTAGAGGAGCTACCCCGCGTCCTAGGCCAGTGGCAGCCAGGAAGAGACACCCCGTGTCCGAGGTCAGGGGCGGCCGGGAGAAGCCACCTCGCACCCAAGGCCAGGAGCGGTGACCCTCAGGAGCCATCCGGAGCACGAGGCAGGGGCGGCAGCTGGGAGGAGCCACCCACGCCCGAGGCCAGGGCCAGTGGCTGGGAGGAGCATCCCGAGGAGCGGTGGCTGCGCAGGCACAGGAGGGTCTAGAGGAGCTATCCCACATTGAAGGTCAGGAATGGCGGCGGTAAGGAGATACCCCTTATCCCAGGTAAGGAGCAGTGGCTGTGCTTTGCTGCAGCAGCCGTGAAGAGATACCCCACACCCAAGGTAAGAGAAACCCAAGTTAGATGGTAGGTGTTGCAAGAGGGCATCAGAGGGCAGACGCACTGAAACCATACTCACAGAAAACTAGTCAATGTAATCACACTAGGACCACAGCCATGTCTAACTTAATGAAACCAAGCCATGCCTGCAGGGCAACCCAAGATGGGGGGATCGTGGTGGAGAGGTCTGACAGAATGTGGTCCACTGGAGAAGGGAATGGCAAGTTCACTTTAGTTCAGTCGCTCAATCATATCCGACTCTTTGCGACCCCATGAATCGTAGCATGGCAGGCCTCCCTGTACATCACCATCTACCGGAGTTCACTCAGACTCACGTCCATTGAGCCTGTGATGCCATCCAGCCATCTCACCCTCAATCGTCCCCTTCTCCTCCTGCCCACAATCCCTCCCAGCATCAGAGTCTTTTCCAGTGAGTCAACACTTCGCATGAGGTGGTCAAAGGATTGGAGTTTCAGCTTTAGCATCATTCCTTCCAAAGAAATCCCAGGGCTGATCTCCTTCAGAATGGACTGGTTGGATCTCCTTGCAGTCCAAGGGACTCTCAAGAGTCTTCTCCAACACCACAGTTCAAAAGCATCAATTCTTTGGCACTCAGCCTTCTTCACAGTCCAACTCTCACATCCATACATGGCCAAGGAAAACCCATAGCCTTGACTAGATGGACCTTAGTCAGCAAAGTAATGTCTCTGCTTTTGAATATACTATCTAGGTTGCTCATAACTTTTCTTCCAAGGAGTAAGCATCTTTTAATTTCTTGGCTGGGAATGGCAAGCCACTTCAGTATTCTTGCCTTGAGAACCCCATGAACACTATGAAAAGGCAAAATGATAGGATACCAAAAGAGGAACTCCCCAGCTCATTAGGTGCCCCATATGCTACTGGAGATCAGTGGAGAAATAACTCCAGAAAGAATGAAGGGATGGAGCCGAAGCAAAAACAATACCCAGCTGTGGATGTCACTGGTGATAGAAGCAAGATCCGATGTTGGAAAGAGCAATATTGCATAGGAACCTGGAATTTCAGGTCCATGAATCAAGGCAAATTGGAAGTGGTCAAACAAGAGATGGCAAGGGTGAACGTCGACATTCTAGGAATCAGCAAACTAAAATGGACTGGAATGGGTGAATTTAACTCAGATGACCATTATATCTACTACTGTGGGCAGGAATCCCTCAGAAGAAATGGAGTAGCCATCATGGTCAACAAAAGAGTTCTAAAGGCAGTACTTGGATGCAATCTCAAAAACGACAGAATGATCTCTATTCATCTCCAAGACAAAGCATTCAAAATCACAGTTATCCAAGTCTATGCCCCAACCAGTAACGCTGAAGAAGCTGAAGTTGAATGGTTTTATGAAGACCTACAAGACCTTTTAGAATTAACACCCAAAAAAGATGTCGTTTTCATTATAGGGGACTGGAATGCAAAAGTAGGAAGTCAAGAAACACCTAGAGTAACAGGCAAATTTGGCCTTGGAATGCAGAATAAAGCAGGGCAAAGACTAATAGAGTTTTGCCAAGATAGTGCACTGATCATAGCAAACACCCTCTTCCAACAAGAGAAGACTCTACACATCAGCATCACCAGATGGTTAACACCAAAATCACATTGGTTACATTCTTTGCAGCAAAAGATGGAGAAGCTCTACACAGTCAACAAGAACAAGACCAGGAGCAGACTGTGGCTCAGATCATGAACTCCTCATTACCAAATTCAGACTGAAATTGAAGAAAGCAGGAAAAACCGCTAGACCATTCAGGTATGACCTAAATCAAATCCCTTATGATTATACAGTGGAAGTGAGAATTAGATTTAAGGGTCTAGATCTGATAGATAGAGTGCCTGATGAACTATGGAATGAGGTTCGTGACATTGTACAGGAGACAGAGATCAAGACCATCCCCATGGAAAAGAAATACAAAAAAGCAAAATGGCTGTCTGGGGAGGCCTGACAAATAGCTGTGAAAAGAAGAGAAGCAAAAAGCCAAGGAAAAAAGGAAGGATATAAGCATCTGAATGCAGAGTTCCAAAGAATAGCAAGAAGAGATAAGAAAGCCTTCTTCAGCGATCAATGCAAAGAAATAGAGGAAAACAACAGAATGGGAAAGACTAGAGATCTCTTCAAGAAAATTAGAGATACCAAGGGAACATTTCATGCAAAGATGGGCTCGATAAAGAACAGAAATGGTCTGGACCTAACAGAACCAGAAGATATTAAGAAGAGGTGGCAAGAATACACAGAAGAACTGTACAAAAAAGATCTTCACGACCCAGATAATCATGATGATGTGATCACCAATCTAGAGCCAGACATCTTGAAATGTGAAGTCAAGTGGGCCTTAGAATGCATCACTATGAACAAAGCTAGTGGAGGTGATAGAATTCCAGTTGAGCTGTTTCAAATCCTGAAAGATGATGCTGTGAAAGTGCTGCACTCAATATGCCAGCAAATTTGGAAAACTCAGCAGTGGCCACAGGACTGGATAAGGTCAGTTTTCATTCCAATCCCAAAGAAAGGCAATGCCAAAGAATGCTCAAACTACTGCACAATTGCACTCATCTCACATGCTAGTAAAGTAATGCTCAAAATTCTACAAGCCAGGCTTCAGCAATACATGAACTGTGAACTCCCTGAAGTTCAAGCTGGTTTTAGAAAAGGCAGAGGAACCAGAGATCAAATTGTCAACATCCGCTGGATCATGGAAAAGCAAGAGTGTTCCAGAAAAACATCTATTTCTGCTTTATTGACTAGGCCAAAGCCTTTGACTGTGTGGATCACAATCAACTGTGGAAAATTCTGAAAGAGATGGGAATACCAGACCACCTGACCTGCCTCTTGAGAAATCTGTATGCAGATCGGGAAGCAACAGTTAGAACTGGACATGGAACAACAGACTGGTTCCAAATAGGAAAAGGAGGACATCAAGGCTGTATATTGTCACCCTGCTTATTTAACTTCTATGCAGAGTACATCATGAGAAACGCTGGACTGGAAGAAACACAAGCTGGAATCAAGATTGCCGGGAGAAATATCAATAACCTCAGATATGCAGATGACACCACCCTTATGACAGAAAGTGAAGATGTGCTAAAAAGCCTCTTGATGAAAGTGAAAGAGGAGAGTGAAAACGTTGGCTTAAAGCTCAACATTCAGAAAACGAAGATCATGGCATCCGGTTCCATCACTTCCTGGGAAATAGATGGGGAAATAGTAGAAACAATGTCAGACTTTATTTTGGGGGGCTCCAAAATCACTGCAGATGGTGACTGCAGCCATGAAATTAAAAGACGCTTACTCCTTGGAAGAAAAGTTATGACCAGCCTAGATAGTATATTCAAAAGCAGAGACATTACTTTGCCAACTAAGGTCCGTATAGTGAAGGCTGTGGTTTTTTCTATGGCCATGTATGGATGTGAAAGTTGGACTGTGAAGAAGGCTGAGCACCGAAGAATTGATGCTTTTGAACTGTGATGTTGGAGAAGACTCTTGAGAGTCCCTTGGACTGCAAGAAGATCCAACCAGTCCATTCTGAAGGGGATTACTTTGGAAGGAATGATGCTAAAGCTGAAGCTCCAGTACTTTGGCCACCTCATGCGAAGAGTTGACTCATTGGAAAAGACTCTGATGCTGGGAGGGATTGGGGGCAGGAGGAGAAGGGGACGACCGAGGATGAGATGGCTGGATGGCATCATTGACTCGATGCACGTGAGTCTGAGTGAACTCCAGGAGATGGTGATGAACAGAGAGGCCTGGCGTGCTGCGATTCATGGGGTCGCAGAGTCAGACACGACTGAGCGACTGAACTGAACTGAACACTCTGCTCAGTGTGAAAGAGCATTCTGTAAAAAAATAATGTACATAATTTGATTTTAAAATATTTTTCTAAAATGTGGTAAAAATGACTTCAGTGGGCATAAATTTTCAATTTATAAAAAGTACATTATATTTGAAGTACAAAAATGTAAGGTACAGGTGTACTTGTAAAAGTATCTGTACATTATAAGATATGTATATATGTATAATCAACATGCGTAAAATATGTATCTAAGATGCTTTTGAACTGTGGTGTTGGAGAAGGCTCTTCAGAGTCCCTTGGACTGCAAGGAGGTCCAACCAGTCCATCCTAAAGGATTTCAGTCCTGAGTGTACATTGGAAGGACTGATGTTGAAGCTGAAACTCCAATACTTCGGCCACCTTATGTGAAGAGCTGACTCATCTGAAAAGACCATGAAGCTGGGAAAGACTGAAGGCAGGAGGAGAAGTGGGTGACAGAGGATGAGATGGTTGGATGGCATCACCGACCCAGTGGACATGGGTTTGGGTGGACTCTGGGAGTTGGTGATGGACAGGGAGGCCTGGTGTGCTGCAGTTCATGGGGTCGCAAAGAGTCAGACACGACTGAGTGACTGAACTGAACTGAACTGAAGATATACGTATTAAATATATATTTTTAAATGTTCACTGTTTCTATGAAAGTCACTACATTTAGGTGTCTTGTTTTTTATTTCATAAATCTCTCACCGCTTTGTCTCTGTATGCTCTCTACAATCTAATCACCTTTCTTATGAGAACATTAGTCATATTGAGTTAGGACCCACCCTAGTGACCTTATTTAAGTTTAATTACCTCTTTAAGACTCCCCATCACCAAATACAGTTACATTCTGAGGTTCTGGGGGGTAGGACGTCAACATATGACTTTGACATCAGAGAGATACATTCAACTCATAACACTTTGACACCATTTTCTTCCCAGCAACTGAAACAGTGCCTGGAATACAGAAAGTGTTCACTTATATCTGATAAAAGATATATATGATAAAAGAATCACATGCATAAGTAATATTTTGTGTGCCCCAAGATAGAGAAATTTTTATTTAGCAAATGTTATCAAGGGGAATTAATTTTGGGAAAAATATTTGTGAAACTAACTGAAATGGAAAATGGGACTTTAAAGCCAAGTCTCACCTAAGAGTGATGTTGCCCATTGAAATTAGAATGGATAAATACTTTGTGACATAGTCACATGATGTTTTCCAGCTTCGTTGTTGTTCAGTCCCTCATCTGTGTCCGACTCTTTGCGACCCCACGTACTCCAGCATACCAGACATCCCTGTCCTCCACTATCTCCAGGAATTTGCTCAAATTCATGTCCGTTGAGTCAATGATGCCATCCAACCATCTCATCCTCTGTCACCCCCTTCTCCTCCTGCCCTCAATCTTTCCCAGCATCAGAGTATTTTCCAGTGAGTCAACTCTGTTCATCAGATGGCCGAAGTATTGGAGTTTCAGCTTCAGCATCAGCTCTAATGAGATAGAATTCACAAATAACTCTGGTTGAGTTTAAAATGTAGAATATGATGATGAGTATGGACCATCTCAGCTATATGCAACAACCTTACACAGTATGTCTGAACACAACACTGAGTTGAAAGAGCCAGACTAAAAGAGCACATAGTATGAGGTTACTGTGGATTCCTTACCAGCTGAGCCACCAGGGAAGCCCAAGAATCCTGCAGTGGGTAGCCTATCCCTTCTCCAGGGGATCTTCTCTACCCAGGAATCAAACAAGGGTCTCCCTCATTGCAGGTGGATTCTTTACCAGCTAAGCTACCAGGGAAGCCCTTATATTATATGAGACGAAGTCAGTAAATGCTACTGGAAATCAGGACAGAGATTATTTTTGGAGTAATAGGGACTGGATAGGAGCACGTGGGGAGGGTAGGTAATGGGATACTGGTAGTATTTTCTCTTTGCCTTAATATAAGTATGTTTATTTGTGAAAACTCATCAATCTCTATACTATGGCATGTGCATTTTTTCTTTTTATGTCATACTCAAAAAAACATTTTTAGATCTTTTTTATTGAGGCAACATTGTTTTATAACATATGAGTTTCATTAAATAACATTATATTTCTACCTTTATGTACCCAAATGTGTTCACCATCAAAAACAAAAAAAACTATTAAGGGTTTATAAACTAAGGATTATAACACACACAGCAAAGCTGATTATTTCTTGAATGCTTCATTTGATAAGGTACGGTAGAAAATTCTTTGTGTCCGTGTGGGTCCCTACCAGTGTATCCCGGTAAGTGGAAGAATTTTTTGTTTCATCTTGGCTTGGAGTATATTTATTCTCCTTCTCTGTCACATGTCTTTCCCTCAGCTCCCCTCTGATATAGTGTCAGTTCTGCCGAGTTGACTTGGTTTCAGAGATTTGGACAATTTACTATATGCAACCAGTACATGGACATTGTACCCACAAATCCAAGGCACAGAAACCAGTTAGTGTCACAAGTAGGATGTATAGGGAGAGGCATGAAGTAATAGAGACACAGAGAGAAACAGAGAGAAGGCAAAGAAGTGTTTCAAGACAGAAAACGCTCAGGAAGGATGGCGAAGTTGGAAGGACTAAAATACTTAAAACTTGGGAAAGACTTCTGATCGTGAATCACAGGTCACAATCATCTCAAGTCAATTTAAAATATTCACATATAATGTATATACAAAGCACCCAAATTCAACTATGGTTATAAAATTAAGTAATAAATTCATACGCTTGAGGATGTACACGAAAAATAGATGCAGGAGACATAGGAGTTGCAGGTTCAACTTATGGATGTGGAAGATCCCCTGAAGAAGAAAATGGCAACCCACTCCAGTATTCTTGCCTAGGAAATCCCATGGAGAGAGGAGCCTGGTGGGCTACAGCCTGCGGGGTCACAAAGATTCGGACATAACTGAAGCTACTTAGCATGAATGCACGCATGCAATATTTGAGAGATAGAGGTCATGAGTCAGGGAAATTAGGGAAGAGATGGTGGTAATATTAAAAAGCAGAGACATTACTTTGCCAACAAAGGTCTGCCTAGTCAAAGCTTTGGTTTTTCCAAAAGTCATGTATGGATGTGAGAGCTGGACTATAAAGAAAGCTAAGTGCTGAAGAATTGAAGCTTTTGAGCTGTGGTGTTGGAGAAGACTCTTGAGAGTCCCTTGGACTGCAAGGAGATCCAACCAGTCCATCCTAAAGGAAATCAGTCCTGAATATTCATTGGAAGGACTGATGGCGAAGCTGAAACTCCAATACTTTGGCCACCTCATGCAAAGAGCTAATTCACTTGAAAAGACCCTGATGCTGGGAAAGATTGAAGGCAGGAGGAGAAGGGTACAACAGAGGAAGAGATGGTTGGATGGCATCACTGACTCAATGGACATGAGTTTGAGTAAACTCTGGGAGCTGGTGATGGACAGGGAGGCCTGGTGTGCTACAATCCATGCGGTCGCAAAGAGTTGGATACGACTGATCGACTGAACTGAACTGAAGAGTCAGCTAGTACATTTTGATCCCATGTTGGTGGTTTATGTCCAATGTTTTAGTGTGTGTGTCACTTGATGCGTGTTGTAATCATGCCAACTCATCACCAGCTGGCGCCCCAACCACCCAACTCTGATTCTTGCTTCAGGGCTTTTCCTTCTCTGAAGAGTAGTGCTCATTACCCTCCCATTCTCTTTCCCTTCTCGGGCTGTGTGCTCAGGTCTCCCAGAAAACAGAGCTCCTTGAAGAAGAGGACCAAGTCACCTTTATCCTCTTCCCTCCTCGTGTGCAAGGCTGGGCACAGCCACAGTGTTTCTTGCATGCTTGTGCTGCTTGAATTAACATCAAAGATGTTAAACTCCCCTTCTTCTGGTTGGGATCCAGCTGTCCTTGGGGGTTACCCACACTGGAGTGTCTCAGGTCAGGTGCAGAGTGTGCAGTCAAGTAGTGTTAAAAAAAAAAAAAAGAAACTGGGTGTGAGGATGGTTGTGAGTTGGGTCTCCAGTTTTACAGCCCCTACATCTCAGGGTCCTTAATGATGGAATAAATTCAAGTGTCCACAGAAATTATCAAAAGAGAAGTGCATAATTGAAATAGAAGAGAGTTTTATTTGAGCCAAATAGGATGATAGCTCTGATGGCAGTCTCTCAGATAACTCTGAGGAACTGCTCGGTTGAAGCATGGTTTTTACCATGTCTCATGACTTATTCAAATAAAGCACACACATCAAATGTGACAGGGTGCATTCCTTCAAGGTTTCAAAAGAGACAGACTCAGTACATAGACAACAACAGAGTAGCACCCTGGTGTCTGGGGAGGGAACCTTATCTCCCAGGAAGTGCTAACAAGGACACCATGAAAAGGGAGTTACTCATCCTTATTTTCAAAACAGACACACTTTAACCTCATTGGTTAAAGCAGATGAGCTGTGAGAGTTGGACAGGCTGTCTTCATTCACACAAAGTTCAGGCTGAACCATGGATGAGCCAAAATGACTTCCCCATTCCTCAACATGTGAACATTTTCTCTGTCAGAAGCAGATAAAAATCTTAGAACCATGTGATCCAGCAATTTATTTCTGAGGCTATATCCCAAAATTGAAAGCACACTCTGGAATAGACGTTTGTACAGCCATGTTCTCAGCAGCATTTGTTCACAATAGCTAAAACATGAAAGCAACCCAAGTGCCCACTGATGAACAAGTGGATAAGCCAATAGTGGTGTGTATATGTAAGATTCAGGCCACCCAAGATGGCTGTTCTCTTGCTCTCTGTACAACCCCTACTCAACCCATTCCTGGTACACCTACACTCTACTCGTATGACTTCACTCTAAATCATATGGTCTAATCAGTAAATGCCTACATACTTTACATACTTTATCCATACTTTATTTTCTTGGGCTCCAAAATCACTGCAGATAGTGATTGCAGCCATGAAATTAAAAGATATTTGCTCCTCAGAAGAAAAGCTATGACCAACTTAGACAGCATATTAAGAAGCAGAGACATTACTTTGCCAACAAAGGTCTGTCTAGTCAAAGCTATGGTTTTGCCAGTGGTCATGTGTGGATGTGAGAGTTGAACTATAAAGAAAGCTGAGCACTGAAGAATAGATGTTTTGAGTGGTGGTGTTGGAGAAAACTCTTGAGAGTCCCTTAGACTGCAAGGAGATCCAACAGTCCATCCTGAAGGAAATCAGTCTTGAATATTCTTTGGAAGGACTGATGTTGAAACTGAAACTCCAATACTTTGGCCACCTGATGCAAAGGACTGACTCATTTGAAAAGACTCTGATTTGGGGAAAGATTGAGGGTAGGAGGAGAAGGGGATGACAGAGGATGAGACGGTTGGATAGCATCACCGACTCAATGGACATGAGTTTTAGTAGGCTCCAGGAGTTGGCGATGGACAGGGAGGCCTGGCATGCTGAAGTCCACATGGGGTTGCAAAGAGTTGGTCATGACTGAGCGACTGAACTGAACTGAATAACTGTTCTAAACTGTAAATTGTCCACCTGAATAGCTTATCAAAGAGATAGTGAAGGGTTTGTTCCTCTGCTGGTTTCCCTGGTAACCGATGAACCAACCTGATGTTAATTCCCCCTATAACTAGTCACCTCCCCTACCCCCAGTAGTGAAGACTACCACCATGTCCTGCCTACCCTAGGTAAACATGGTTGAGGTGTCTCTCCAGGACTTTGCTTCACACATGTAAGACTCCCCCTTTTCATTAAAACATGATTCTGGGCTCTTTCTTCAGTCTTGAGGATGAGAAAATACAAGGCTTGCAGGCCTGGGGTTGCAGCCCAACATTATATATAATAGAGTATTCTTCAGCATTTAAAAGGAAAGGATTTCTAACACATGCTACTACATGGATGAGCTTGTGGACATTTACTAAGTGAAACAAGTCTCACTGGAAGAGACTTTAGACTATATATGATTCCACTTACATGAAGTACCTAGAATGGTCAGGTTAATAGAAACTTAAAGTACGATGGCAATTGCCAGGAACTGGGAAAGGAGAAAAGGGAAATTGTTGATCGTGGGCACAGAGTTGATGTTTTGTCATATGAAAAAAGGTCTGGACTTTGGTTGTATAAATATGAATGTATTTAGCACTATGGAACTGCAAACTTGAAAATGGTTCAAGTGGTAAATTTTATGTTTTCCATACTTTATCATAATTTTTAAAAAAAAAAAAGCATTCCAGACACACCCTCCAAGTGTAACCACAGAAGAGTCAAGGACTGATAATGACTCTACAGTGGCTTCCCACCCACCCAAATCCATCCCCACCCTAACTTAAGAGTTGTCTTTGGTGAACAGGGACTTTCTGCTTTAGTTTTTAGAGATGTATTGCTCCAGCCCTTGTTTTTCACTCACTAAGTTGTGTCCAACCTCCTTGTGACCCCATGGACTGCAGCACATCAGCCTCCCCCGTCCTTCACCATCTCCAGGAGTTTGCTCAATTCATGTCCAGCTCCAGCCCCACACGACTTACCCTCAGCCTCCCTGACTGACCCAGTGCTCCAGTCTCTGCTCCAAGGATCCAGTAAGTCTCGGGTCACCCTCTCCTGTAGGAGACTGGGAGCTGAGTTCACATCCTCCCAAAGAGACCTCTGCAATCCCAGAGTGCAGGGATCAGCCCAGCTCCAGCCTGAGGATGGAGAGAGTCAGTTTTCAGATGAAAACAAAAAGAGCTGGGAGTTATACATAGGATTTTGTGAGAAAAGGTGGGGGATGGGGATAAATTAAAAGACGCTTACTCCTTGGAGTATGAAAGTTATGACCAACCTAGATAGTATATTCAAAAGCAGAGACATTAGTTTGCCAACAAAGGTCCATCTAGTCAAGGCTATGGTTTTTCCAGTGGTCATGTATGAATGTAAGAGTTGGACTGTGAAGATAGCTGAGCACCGAAGAATTGATGCTTTTGAACTGTGGTGTTGGAGAAGACTCTTGAGAGTCCCTTGGACTGCAAGGAGATCCAACCAGTCCATTCTAAAGATCAGTCCTGGGTGTTCATTAGATGGACTGATGCTGAAGCTGAAACTCTAGTACTTTGGCCACCTCATGTGAAGAGTTGACTCATTGGAAAAGACTTTGATGCTGGGAGGGATTGGGGGCAGGAGGAGAAGGGGATGACCGAGGATGAGATGGCTGGATGGCATCACTGCCTCGATGGACATGAGTTTGAGTAAACTCCAGGAGTTGGTGATGGACAGGGAAGCCTGGCGTGCTGCGATTCATGGGATCGCAAAGAGTCAGACACAACTGAGCGGCTGAACTGACTGAATTGAACTGACTGGGGATATTGCATCCATGCCCAGAAGCACTGAAATACCTTTTCTTGATTGGTGTTCTAACAATAGTAAATAGTTCTTATATAGGGTTTATGATATGTGGACCACTGACTTGAGTCTCCTGTTTACTGTTAATCCTTTGTATTTGGGGGTTTCTCCTCTGTAGATATGGGGGGTGACTGTAACAGACTTGAGTATCCATGGATTTTAGTATCCACAAAGGATGACAGTATAGTGATTTTTATTAAATTATCTTGGGGTTTGTTACATCCGGCAATTTGGTGAAGCTAGCTCTATTATTCATCATTTGCAGCAACTTTTTTAAATAGTGATAAAACATGACACAGAACGTGCCAGCTTAACACTTTTAAGTGTGCAGTTCAGTAGTGTTAAGTATGCTTACATTGTTGGACAATCAGTCTTCT